>NW_028288684.1:8446250-9855000 GCF_059628265.1 Tinamus guttatus
CTATCGACTATGTGAGAGAAATTCAGAAGCATAAACCACAGCCATTACTCCTGACCCAAAAGCATATGTAAATGAGAATTATCCAAGACAGGCATTGACCTAAAGAAGTGGGAGAAGACCAAGCAAATATTGTTACCAGTTGGTAGGAAGGTAACTGTGTGTTACCAGATACGATATTTTAGTACCAAGTACTGGGTGCAGTAAAAGAAATCTGTAAATTGGAAGTCGTAAGTCATAGGATCTTCACACTGGAAAGACAAGACAGATTTTAACTTTCTGGATTGAATACTTTCCTCAAGTTGCAAGCAGTAAAGTTGAGCATGTGCATAAGTCTGTAGACTGTAGTCTGTATCAAGGCTTGAATGATAATATTCTGAGTTGCTATTCAATTATCTGTAGTTAAAACTCACTCTAGACATTGCCCCAAGCTGTACTACAGTAAGGAAAAAAAACAGGCATAAACAAGGCTTGTAAGTAATTATAACTTTTGCTAAAGTCACTGAACTCACCAAGACTCCAGCTAGCTTCAGGGTGATCAAACTATAAAAGTGCAACTCTGACACTCACTAGCATAGCCCGTGATTCCTTCATTTTCACAACAACACTGAACTATACCTAATGCAGATGATGATGTAATGTGATGAGACACACTATAGATGCATCCAGCATTCAAGAGATACTCAGTGAAGTTTTACTTCTGCTTTGGGCAAGATTTTTAAAGAGGTCTTTTGTCAAGCGAATTTACTGTAACCATTTTCCAGTCTGTTCATGAGATTCTGTGTCCCCATCCCTTTCCTAGTGATGATCCATTTTAGCTCAAGTGAAACTGGAGAGAAACTCTCTATTCCTCTCTCAGGAAAAAAAAAAAGACTATTTGTTTATGAAGGTTGTGGAAGTGAGCAGCAGGAGTATGAACTTTTTGTTAGGAGAAAAAAAAAAAAATCTTTTTTTTTTCCTCCCTTCATTTATATTAGCCAGCTTGGATATTAAAATGTACTGTGAAAGACATCAACTTGATTACAGGCTTTGTTTGACTAAAGTAAGCTTCAAATTTGCACAACTCGCTCAGTCAAAGAATATAGTAGCTATGTAACTTAGTTTTGTATTATCCAAACTTACAACATTACAAACTTGATAATTACACCCACTTAAAATTTTTCATATATGAAAAACACATAAATGTATTTCACTGTGATAATAAAAATGTTAAATATTAGGCTGGGAAAGCAAGCTAAGCCAAAAGTTCAAAAATACTCTGACAATAGTACTCTCACAAGAGTACACCTACAATGGCCTGGAAAAACAAAAGCAAAAAGTTGAAAAACGTTGAGCTGAAATTTATTTGCAATTTAGAAATATCCAGTTAGGTATCCAACTCTTTATAACAATTAAGCAACCTTGCAATACTGAGTAATAATCAATATTTGAAATTATTTACTTGGGAATTGTATAAACAAACTATCACAGGTCAGGTAGATAAGTAAACAACATTTTTATAAATGAGATGACTAAGAGAATCTGCACTCAAATCGTACAGTAGGTGTCTGGCAAAGCCAGTATTAAAACACAGGATCTTCAAACATACTCTTAATGATCCAGTCATTTATCCAGAAAACACTAGCAGTAAATGTAAATGTTAATGCAAACTAGTTTGGGATTTGATCTCAAAGTTTCACCTTCAGAAATGGACTTACCCTGGTAAACAGTCTCCACACAGGGCATTGCTCGTGGCAGAACAGTTGGCCTTCTGAAACCGGTTGACTAGTGCGCAATCCAGACAAGGTTTGCACTTCTGAAAGCCCCAGTCTTCTTTGAATCTGTTTGACCTGCATGTCATGCACTGTGCATCCTCCCCATATCCAAAGCCGCATTCCTGGAGGGATTAACAAGCAAGAGCAAACCATTCAAACACTGAAAGCGTGAAGAGGGAGAGAATGCTGGGATAAAATGAAGACCTAGTGTAATTATTACGGAGAGTAGTTCTTTCTAGAGACAAAAGCCATCCTTTCAGCAAGTTCAAATGTGTCTTCCACTGCTAATAATCTCCCTTACTTCTATAAGTAACACTTAGTCATCCACTTTATTCGAGAAACCACTGTGTATTTGAATGATAAAGGGCTTCAAGGACTCCCACAGTTTCATTATTACTAGCTTATGGTAGAATTATTGAGCTGTCTGTTTTTTAATTAGGCCAGTCATGTGAAAGTGCAGAAACTGGGACAAGTGCAGTATAAAGGCACTTACTCAGTTACAAAAACAGCAAAGAAGCACTTTGATATTTAGGTTCATAGCTAAGGTGAACAAAGTTAATTGCTGAGCAGCAAAGTTAATTTGCTGATCTTCAAAGGCTTAGAACCTCTGTTACCAAATAAAACAGAGCTGGGTAATGACCATCAGCAAGGCATGAAATACTGCCTCAGCCCTGAAAATTTTAGAACTGGAATTAGTTGTGTTTCTAAGAGTTTAAGAACTGCTATAAATGCTTAACAGCTCAGTGGATCATGGGGGGTGCTATATTTTACTATGCAAGAAATATTGTTAGGGCTGCCTATTTATCCCAAATGTACTTGTTCAAATAAATTCTTTCCATTCTTTTGCAGAGGGACACTTAACCAAGAGGCAGGAAACACCAGATGGTTTGGGAACTGAATTCTATAAACTGATTATCGAGAACCATCGATCTGTGTGGGTTTCCTGATTTTTTTTCCCTGCAGTGCTAAGAGGGGCTATTTCTTTTTCTCACTTGAAAATCCTACTTTTTTTTTTCTTCCCTTTTTTTTTTTTTTTTTGTATTCTGAAATCAGACTCATGACATTACTAACACACCACATAACAGCCAAAGGAATACCACAAACTAGCCAAGAGAATTTGATGGGAAGGGAGCAAGTAGGAAACAGAGACAGGATGGGATCCACTTCTCCGGCAGGTAGTCCTAGTGGAAGTAGTTTCCCAAAAGGAAAAAATGTAAGAAGCTTTGGACTTTAGAAATGCACACAGGACTCAAGTTTTTTCCCAGAAAACATATATGAAAGAGGATCCAAGTTGGTTAATTAGTTTTTTAGTGCCCCATATTTGCAATGATTTGATCAAGCTCCTGAAGTAAACAGCTCCTTAGCTGCATTTTATTGGTCACTAAAAATTTTCCATTTTTCTCTATGTAAAAAAAATCTTTGCTATTCTCTGGAGGAGAAAAAGTACTCAAATGCACATATAATGAGCAATTCTAACAAAGCCACTACAAATAGACATTAAAATATTCCTCTTTCTCCATCTCTAAACACACGAACATACTCCTACATTTAAGGAGAACTTAGAAAGAATTTATTTATTTTATTAAATGAAAATATGGTTTCTTACTATTGACTATTATTCAGACTAAGGAGTAAACAGAAAAATCATTGCGGTTAGTAATCAAAAGTAGCACAGTCTCATATATTCTAGGGCATGCTCCTCCTGCAATAATATACTGCCTATGTTAAAAATGGCAGACAAATGTGCATAGAAAAACAAACAAAACAAAAAACCAAACAATTCTTTATTGATATCAGTCACAGGATGTTTTCTATCAATTTACTTCAAAGCTACTTGTTTCTTCCAGAAATCAAATGCCCAAACCAAGGAAGGTTCTAGCAGTTCTATTTTATGCTGTCCACAATATCTCACCCAGATCAGTTTTATAGTCAATCACATTTATGAAACTGCAAGAAAATATACAAAATTATATGATTACCATTTAAAAAAGGAAGGAGACTAACTTCGGTAATGAAATTTTGCTTTTCCTATGTTTAAATGATCTTTTTTCACTGAATTTAATTACTCCCCAATACATTCTTCCTAAATAACTACTCTATACTCTGTGTTTAGATCCTTCAAATAGCAGTAGAGCTCTAAGGGATTATATTATATAGCTCAGTCAAACCATATATATGCGGATCTTCAGATAAATCACTCAAAATCAGTCCCTCCCAAGTCCTACGAAATTTTCAACTATGAGGCTTAAACAAACTTAATTATAACTCTCACTCTCCAGACAACCTTTGAAGTTTGCAATTAGAAACAAGCAAATACAATGAAACAAAGTTAGAATTAAATGTCTAACTCATTGACCCAAACTACTCAAGCTTCAGCAAGTTGTTTCTAGCTCTATCAGCTGTGCTTGCTATGCTACGGCTGTATATAGGGGCATATCTCAGTGGCATTTTGTAATGTGGGATGGTTATTATTATAAAGACGTGTTAAAAATGGTGGCTACAATATAAAGAAAGCTTCTGCCCAAGGGATTTACAGCCTACAATGTTTCCATACATGGTTTCTAATTGTTTGCCAGAAGTTTTGCAGAAATAATCCACAGCAGCTATAACTTTATGTAGGTGCTTTCCTATATTCACAGATATTTGACATTGTTAACTGCCTGGCAGGTACAAATAAGTATTTAAGCTTGTAAACCAGGCAGAACTTCAAGTAGATCTGTACTCAGATTTAATGCATCCCAAAAGTGAAGGATCTGATTTAGATGATGGAATCAAATCCTTTGAAGTCTTGAGCTTTATAAATTCATTGGCCCAGCAAACATATAAACAGATGACTGTTCATCTTACATTAGTGCTGGTACAAATCCAATGTGCACCGTGTTGCTTAGTGCTCCACATACAATAACAGAGTTTTCAAATTATTCAGCTGATAATACCGAATATTTCCCACTTCATCCTCCCTGCCTCTCCCCACCCATATTCTGAAGAGAGGGCTTATGTCTTTTGGTAGCTCATTTCAGGAACGCAAAAGAGAGAAATAATTCTTGTAATCTCCATTATCTGAGTTTCTAGTATATACGTGAAAAAAAGAAAAAAAAAGAAAAAGCAAGTATGTAGTATATTTATTTCGCCTATCACAAAGCATGCTACAAAGAACACTTAGCCCATTTTTCCCTTTCTGCTTCCTGTTTTCAGAGCTACCATAGCAGTAGGGATGTTAAATTTGCCTTCACAATTTTGTCCCATATATACAGAGCCCCAGCCTAAAAACAAACAAACAAAACCCTAATTAAAAATATTCATTAAAATTCATTTAAAAAATACAAAATGCAAATGTACTTCCACTTGCTGGATATTTATTCAGCTTTCACTATTGCTGTACAGTGATATTTCATTACGCGCAGCATACTTATCCCCAGAAACACTCTGTTTCACTAAGGTACCAAATAAGTGATGACTGGTCAAGGTCACCTAGGAATCCATAGCAAACTAAGTAACTAAACTCACAATTTAGTCAAAAATATTAAAAGGCATGCAATAGTAAAAAAAATTTTTAAAGTGCTGCATTGACAGTTTTAAACATTTTCTTTCAGTATATACTATGCAAACACTGATCCACAGAAAGGAACTGGAAGTAAAGGAGACTATAAAGGGTATTGGAGTGTTATCGTTCGTCCCTAAAAGTTGAATGAAACATAGAAAGTAAATGAACAAAAGTGAATTATATTTTAAGTAATCTTTCAGCTAAAATAAACTCAAATTTAATTAAAAAAAAAGGCTTTCAGGCATTATTTAGATCATAGTTTGTAAGGACATTTAAGAGATCGTTTTGAGTTCAACTGATTATACGACTTATGTAAATCTCAGACTGCAAAGCACTGGGAAGTTCCACTTAGGTCATCATGAGTATAAGAACATTTGACTAGTCTCAAGAAAAAAGAAGCCTAGATTTTGTCAGTAGATCATGTGTGAGAAGTACAAAAGTTTTGAGTTGCAGTCCAAACTCGATGAGGGTATGAGATATGTACTGCGTTTTCACACATAAGTTAAAACAAAACAAGACACAAGGCAGCTTGAGAAAGTTGTAGATAGTGGTTATAAGCAAGTGATGGTGAATGGCCTGGAAGGACTCAAGTCTCTTACCTCTACAAGGGAAGCTTTTCAGGAAACAGTGGGGCCCTTGATTAACTCAAACTACCCTAGTTCATTTTTGATTGTGTTAATTGTAATACATATACACATCTGAATCATAAAGTTAAATTTATACAGAAACACATTATTGGTAAGATAAGATAAACAAGGTTCTTGTTTATCATCTGAGCCACACCAACAGCTACTCAGGCACAGAAAATTTGAAGCCATGTAAAGAATGCTTAACTGTAATATTATCAAGTTCATGTTGTTGTAAGTTAAACTACATTACCATGTCTAAGAAAAAACGCTACATAGATGTCTTTAAATGAACAAAAGGAAGCAAAAAAACAGGAAGAGATGCAAAAATGATGCTTTTATTCCCTTCCCCATCAATTCCAAATTGCTGGTAAAATTCCAAAACTGACTTTTTATGACTTAAAAATCATGAAAATACTGCATTAAAAATACAAGGAATAAAACTAATAATAAGTTGAAGTGCTATTAATAAAAGATTTCTAGTGGTGGTGGGAATCTGAAGGAAGAAGTTAGTGGGTACTGCTATTAATTTACTTATTTAAGGAACAAAGAATTACTCAGCATTCCTGAAGAGGCTCCTATTCCATTTGGATGGAAATGGATGAGAAGAAGAGTCTGGCTGTAAAGAAACTTATCTCAATAAAAACTTAGATTAGGAGCTAGTTACATGAAATGTGCTATTTTTTCCACTTCTCCATGCTACAAAGTATGTCTGAAGTTGCTTATCTAAACAGGCAGGAAGGTCAATCCAACAGATTCAGCACTAGTTTTCAATGAAAATTAAATACCCTGTTCCACCAAAAGCTTCCTGCATTACCTTGGGCAAGCTGATAACTGTGCCAGTGTACTGTGAATAAATTAAGAGAAAGTAACAGCATTTCTCTAACTTAAAAAGGTATATGATATGCTTATGTTCTATTAGCAACATAGGTCATATAAATAACTCAGGTTGGTAGCTGTAAAAATACAAGTGTGTGTGTGTGTGTATTCATATATATATATATAAATAACTGGCTTATTTAGACTAAGAGAATAGATAGTAGAAAAAAAAACCACACACACACACACACACATTTTTCTCTGCACAAAGCACACCTTAAAATAGAGCACAAGATTAGAACAGACTTTGGAATATTATTTAAAAAGTTTGGGCCTATGAAAAGCACTTTGATTTTGAACCAGTTCTGCCCCAGAAAACAACCTCAGCGTAAACTCTTGTTGAATAGCGCAGGGAAAGCGCAGAAGGCAGCGGTGGCCCTGTGCAGAGGGGCCTTTGCCCTGCACACCTGCTCCCTCTGCTGAAGCAGGTCGCACCGGGGGCACCTGGTGATCTAGTAACAGGCTGCACTGTTGCACAAAGCCTGACGTGAATGGGTTTCACAGAATCCCAGAATGGCTGAGGTTGGAAGGGACCTCTAGAGATCACCTAGTCCAACCCCCTGCTCCAGCCGGGACACCCAGAGCACGTGGCACAGGGTGGCATCCAGGCGGGTTTGGAAGATCTCCAGAGAAGGAGACTCCACAGCCTCTCTGGGCAGCCTGTTCCAGGGCTCTGTCACTCTCATAGGAAAGAAGTTCTTCCTCACATGGAGATGGAACTTCCTGGGTTTCAACTTGTACCCCTTGCCCCTTGTCCTGTCATTGGCCACCACCGAGAAGAGTTTGGCCCCATCCTCCCTACATTCTTCCCTCAGGCACTTGAACATGTTGATCAGATCTTCTCTCAGTCTTCTCTTCTCCACACTAAACAGGCCCAGCTCGCTTAGTCTTTCCTTGTATGATAGATGCTCCAGTCCCTTAATCATCTTAACTCACTCTACACTGGACCATCTCTAGAAGCTCCATGTCCCTCTTGACCTGGGGAGCCCAGAACTGCACCCAAAACTCCAAGTGCGGCCAGAGCTGAGGAGAGTTCAGCTTTACCTTCAATCATCTGTGCAGCTTGCAATATGCAAGATTAGCAAGTCTGGTCTTTAAATGTCACTGTCTTCCCTTAAGTGCAGGGGTAACTCACTACTGACTTAACTAGGCTTTATAAACCTGCAATAAAAGTACTGTTTTTTTTTTTTTTTTTTTTTAAATGGTCAGAAAGCATAATGTGCCAATCAATTCAGCAAGAATTTGTAAATCATAGTATTTGTCTGTACCATAGTTTTTACCTTCATTTTAATTGAGAACTCTGCTTTCTTCTTCCCTGTGTTTACTATCTCTACTATCAGCTTTTCAAAGAAACATAGCTCCTATTTTGTATACATGGTATTACTAAGAAAGAATTAAATTTATAGATTTAAATTTTAACTAAGAGAAAGTTGTTTCTCATTAGTAAATCTAAAGAGAGGGTCATTGTGCTTGACAATACTTAGCAGCATAAGCTCTGTCTGAATTGAATGGAGAAGGAAATAGTCTGTTGGAATACAGTTAAATTCCTTACAATTTTTTGAAAGATTTGAGCTACCATCATGAACATATATTATGCATCAGTTCTTTGCATGAAACACTGCTACGTGGACCAGTAGCTAAGGTTTTTGGATCTAACGGTAACAGACTGGGTTGTTTTGTAAGTAACATAAGAAATGTATCCAGCCAATTGTTTAAAATAAACACTTTTAAAACAAAGACCACATTGTATTTTACTATATTCTTAAATGTATGACTATGCTCACATGAGAAATCAACGTTTAAAAAGAAAATAGATTGTTCGTGATAATTTCCAAGAAACTTATTTAACTATACTTTAATTATAATAATTTCTCATTAATTAATAAAAAACAAAACTGTGTTGTAAATGGCTTCATATGCATCATTAAATCATTTTTCCTTCACATTCTGAACTTTGACAACATACTATGTTCCTTCAAGGTGTAGTTCTTCAAGGCTACCTCTTCAGTTGCATTTCATTAACAATTACAGTATTATATCCTTAGCTAAGACTCACAGGAAAACGTACTTGTATTTACAAAGGACCTTCTCCTTCCACTCATATTCAGGCTTGAGCAAAGTCTGTTTAGTGATCTTGGTTCTAATGCAGTGGCAAAAAATAACAGTAGAAAGCATATTGATGACTGGAGGAAGTAATATCTTACATGTTCAAACTGGATTATCCATTCTAACTTAAGAACCAGGATGATCATCAGATGCAAAAGATAAAAATCATTTAGATAACAAAAAATATAAGTTGATTAGCATACTACTGCAAATTTTGACCTCCTAATTTTATTTTAGCATTTCTTCCTTAAATTGAAAGTAAACTATAAATAATTACTGAAGAGATTTGTTTTTATGTTTTTCCTTTTATTTTGCCAACTAGAAGAGTATGTTGCAGCCATGCATACAGTATTGCTTTAGTAGGATCACTGTTATAATGTGCCATACTTATAAATGTCTCTACAAAACATACCTCCTCCCCAATCTCTCATTGTTTGAATTAAAGATCAATCTGAAGAAAAAACAAAACAAAACAGAAACAAAAAGCAAAACAGAAAAACAAGCCCCACACATCGTATCATTAGTCTCCTTAAAAATCTCTGCTTGAACAGCCTTGTTCCAGGACTACTCCCTAACTAATGCTGCCTAACAAAAACAAACCTTAACAAAGTGCAACAACATTTTTGATAATATACTAAGAACGAGCAGCAGAGGGTAGAAACAAAGGAATATACACCACATGATTTCATGAAACTGCCGCCCTCTGCTAACTCTTACATTTAAGCATTTCTTTAAGTAAAACTCTTCAAACCACCCACAAACCACAATGCTTCTCTTGTGTTTTTTTTTTAAAGAGCTGAATATAGTAAGAAATATAAAGCCACAAAGTTGAAAGCTTCTTCTTCTGTTGTTTAAACACATGTTCACAGACTTTTCACTGTTTCATGTTAAAAAAATTAAGATTCCATAACACCCCTTAGATCTATAATAACATGCTTGCCTACAAAAGCAACCTTGAAAATTAAATTTCTCTCCTTGTAAATCATACACTAAATGCTGCCTTTATCAACCTTCAAATGCCATCAATGAAACTAGAGAATAGGCTATGGTCTTCTGTATCCAAAGAGAAACAGGCATTGAGCACTGCAACTGTTTCTTTCTTGCTTTATGATCCTACCTATCATATATATTAACTACTTACCTTTGACAGTTCCATTCCAGGTCCACACTGTTTGCAGAGGACACAATTCCCAGCATGGTCCTTAAATTCTTGCTCTCTGCAGTCTCCAGTCTCACAAATTACCCTACTTAGCTTTAGGAAAAAAGAAAAGTAAAATATATTTTATGTAAACTTTGAGCAAGTGTATCTTCTCTAAATCAGATTTAAATTCATGCTGTTTCTTAAAAATAATTCCCTACTATATCAAAAAATTTTAATTAGCAACAGAAATTAATATGCCCATTGTCAAATGTGGGCAAAAGGCCTGAATTTTAAAAATTCTAAATACTCAATGACTTATTTTTTTTAGAAGACCTGCTCAATACCTAGAATTTGTAGAATTTCAGGTCACTTAAATGTTGAAGAAGAATTTAAATTCCTTATCTTATGCAATCTTATGAAAGACACACAATCATTTTCTTAAGTTCCAATTTTTTGATATTAAAGTATGTAACATGACATTATATTGCTTGTTTCATCTATTTGCGATTTCTTTGTGTGTGTGTGCACGTGTACTAGGATATTACAGTGTAAATATTTAAGAGATTTTAAAGATCACTCAAACCTTCTGGATACTTAACAAACAGACTAGCCAGTCCCAAGCCTGTATGAATGCTATTTATCCAAAATTTCACTATCACTTTGTATTTAATGGACCAAATGAGAAACAAACCAAATTTATGGTTTCAAAGACATTTCAGTATATTATCTGACCAAATCAGAAACTAATGTTGTGAGAAATACAAAAGTAATATGAACCATTCAAGAAATCTCAGTATAATCAGTGGAATCCTACCCAGTAACCTTATCAAACATTGAACTCTCTGTGGAATTTTAAATTAAATGACTATAGGCTTCTATCACAGAAACTGCTCTCCACTACTGCTACTAAATACTACTCGGCATATTATTCTTTTCAGAAAGACCAAAACCTTTCTGATAGCTAAGAAGACCTAATTACCTTTAGTTCTAGGATCTGTCTCTGCAAGTCAGTGTTGAAATACGCTTAGGAGGTAATATAATTGTGTACTACATTTTGTTAAGTGGATAAATCAAAAAACTTCAAACTCTTAAATTACGTATACCATGCTGTACTAAGGGATTGTCCCTGTATATTGCACATGAATCCTGTCATCTCCATAGCACTATACTCATTTATATTTTCTGTCCAGTCACTGTTATAAAAAGAGATGAACCACCCCACAAAACAGATTTCTTTTAACTGCTGCTGCTTTTAATTGTAATTGTCAACATTTATAAAGTAGCAAAAATGATACACATAATTTGACCAAAGTCACTATTAAACTGATAAAATGCATACATAATAATCTGTGCAGATCAGCTTAAGACTTTCACTATTGCCAGCAAACTAGAAAACACCACACTTCCATGTCACATACAAGAACTTTTCAACATACATTTTGAGGAAAATAAATTGTTACTTATTTACTTACCGAATATGCTAGTAAAATAATAACCGTCTTCAGTTTTTTATCTTCTCCAGGTAATCCTTTAGCATCCATTTCTTCCAACTAAACTTTTCTCCCTTCAGAAGAATTAAGATACAAAAGTACATAACTATTATTGTAATACTTATAGGTTACAAAGTTTTTTATATCTTAAAGTCGTATGTCCACAGTGCTTTATATATTCCAGCATGCCAAAATATGTTCTTGTTAACAGCATTAAAATACATCAGATATATGCTTGCTATTTAGCTTCCAGGAATCTATTTTAGAAATTTTGTTCTTTTTTAGGAGGCAAGACAAAATAGACTAAGTTTCTACAGTTTTAATTTCCATCAAATAATTTTTAATAAACTCCGCTCTCAAGATCACTCTGCTAGCAGCCTATATTGCAAAACCTCAACATTTGTAGATGCAGCACTCTCTAACATTCAATGTTGAAGCCTAACATTCCTTGCTTGCTTGTTAGAAGCCATCTGATCCAAAAGTAACAGACACATTACAGGTAACACATCAGTTTGCAGCTTTACTCTAAGTCTAGTGAAATTAGTACTAGTCCTACGAGGAGGTTTTGATCAGGTTTTAAGTGAAAACAAGGGTCGATTTGGCAATTTCTTCAAATACGCAGCTTGTCCTGTGGATGCTCCTTCTGTGTCACAGTGTGGAGTAGGATAGGTTGTGCCTAGTGGTTCAGGCAGGTTTTTTACTGTACCACAAGGAACTGGAAGCACCCACAAGATTTGTTTAACTGCCTTAGCTCACAGATTTTAACTTCTTAAAGTGTGCTAATATGATTGCTTAGGATCAGGTAGGCAATCATAGGCTGTTCAATATTGAAGGTAGGCACTTCAAATAGCATAATCAAATTCCATTCTGCCTCAGAAATTTTCATCATCCTCAGAAAAGAAAGGGGAAAAAAGTTCTTAAAGCCATGCTCAGAATGTTAAAAAACAAATGATGAAACAAACTCAAAGGGGAACAATTTGAATCTGTCATGGAAAGACAAAGCCAACTTGGAATTACATTTTTTAGATTAACAAAAGCATAGTCATCATTAAAAATACTATGCTTGGCCAACAAAACTTCTCTTCTGTTAAGCTTCCTTTGATTTATCTGAGCCTTAACGTGTTTTTCCCCCCTCCCCCCTCTCATTCTTTGGTTTTGTTATCTGACAATACAAATGTAACTTTTTGTACAGTAACAACAACAAATGAAGTAAATCCAGTTTCTATAAAGGGCTATTTTGATTACAAGAGAGCAATAATTTGATCCTAATTTGCCTACATTATATGACAGTAATATAATGCCATTCTTTTCAGCTACATGATGCGAAAAATAATGCTTAGACCACTTTTAGCCTACTACAGAGCTTAAGTACTTGATGTTCAATAAGAATAACTTAAAACTGAAGATTAGCCATTTATAACATTTAGGAGTGAAGAGACTGACAAAAGTATAAAAAAGTGATTAAGGACAGCTGCAAGATATTTTACAAGAAGCAATAACAAGCATAGTAAACTACAAAAATATAATAATCAGAAAGAGCAGAAACAGTAATTAAAGCATGAATTCCGGTTTTATTGCATGGACACTCTAGTTAATGAATTCTAATTGATAAAACTACTACACGAGTGGCACTATTGGTGTCTTTTCAGACATAATACTCTTTGAAGTGTAAAACTAGCTAGTTAAAATCTGCCCAGAAAGGAAAGAACAGAGGAGATAGAAAAAAAAAAAAAAAAAAAAAGGTGTGTAAGGCCAAGAAAAGTGACAGTAATTTTGTACGGTTATTTCTTATTAATGATGGTAATTGTCAACAGGCCAATGAAATCAGGTTATATGCATGTCAGGATGGGCAACAGGAGAGATACTATTAGTAACACAAGTACACACAGATATAAAGAGGATACATTTTCAAAGCTAAGGAATAAACAGAAAAATGTGAGCTCAGAAATCTCATAAAGAATTTTGGATGACCTAAATAACAGTTTGATGTAAAAAGTGCTATAAAACAAACAGAAATTGAAAAAGGAGTATCAACATACTTTAAAGTCAGTAAGCCCACAGAGTTGGTATGAGACGCTGCCAGGACTACTGCAACAGGGAAAATTAAAAATACCTTGGAACAAAACAATTCTAGCCATAGCATAGATCAAACAGTGGACAGAAATAGTAAGATTACTTTTAAAGAAACACAACTGTTTAACTAAGTGTCTGTGATCTATGTTTAGAAATAACAAGATGGACAAAATACACGATATAAATATAAGGCATCCTTCACCTGATTAGTGAGGATCTGCTAAGTTAAATTAGATCAGACCTAAAGCAAATTGTAGACTTTGCACTTCAGTAGCCTTGAAGAGGCAGTGGGAAAAGCTGAAGCCTGTTGTTGTTCATTTTTTATACATTTAGAAATGCTAGAGAAATTCCAGTATGATAATGTTTTAAAATATTTTAAAATGATACTTGAAGAATAGAAACGTAATAAGTATATTTTGGCACAATATTATGGGAAAAAAGAAAAATATGTTTTTTGATTTAAAAAGGCTCAATGGCAAAGCAAAGATTCTGGGGGAAGAGCAGCAATAATGACGTAAACTAAATATTAATTCAAAGCATCATACTAAGACCAAAGAGATTTGGGAGATGATCCCTACTGATTTCTTGAAACTATATTATGGTGGTCCTGTGGAACAAAATAAGTGCTTCATATCTTTTCTTACTTGCCATAGAAAGCAAAATATTACATAAGTGTGAAGTTGAAAAAGAGATGCAAACGTAACTTAGAGCTGCTTAGAATAGACACTTGGCATTTAGTTCTAAGTTGTATGAATTTATATTGATCATATACATTAATAATATTCTTGAGATGCAAAATATAAGTTCTAATTTATGTCCACATATGCATGACGCTATCAACAATTCAAAAAGAGAAGTATTTATATGGTTAAAATTAGAAACACAACAAGTTTATATTTTTATTTCCAGTTTTATAATAAATTATTAATAAAAATGATTTTATTGAGTTGTATTAAGCCTCATGAACTGCAATATTGCACCGTGGCATAATCTAAACAGTCTGCGCATTTTTTTGAGCAAGTCATTTAAGGTATGGAAAAATAAAGAAAATTAAGAAAAGCCTGATTTATCAGCCAGCAACAGCAGTATTTGACATATTATTGCAGTAAAACAACATTAACTTATGAAAAAAAGTCTCATTCAGCCAATCCATTTTCCAATATGCAATAACCTGAAACTTTAGTATTTTAGGTAACATATAAGCAATTTATTAAAATCAGTATTGAAATGAAGTTAATGATACATTTCTTTTTTTTTTGTAATATTTTGTAGTCATAAGTGGATTTAAAAAAAATGTCAATTCTTAACAGTAGCTAGTAAAGAATGGAAAGGCAAATTAAAATGTTCCTGGTCAAGCTGACAGTAACTTATATTTCTGTTCAACAGATTTTGATTTGCTGTATCTGTTATAAGGTGATCTCACAGCCTGTACCTCAACGATCTGTAGAATGTAGCATACGGAGAAGCAACTGTCCTGGAACAACACATTTCTGTTGACTTAGGTGTGAAAATTTATTGCAACTGTGCAATATTTTATTTTGAAAAGAAATTCTACTGCCTTTATAACACTACTGCCAAATCCAACACCTTCAAATTTGAGGAGTTCCAAAATACCCAGAGATTTCTAAAATCAAGTGTTTTGGAATTGGCATCAAACTATCATGGGCTTTTCCAAGGTATCTTGGAATCATCCAAGTCATTTTACTAGGCTGATTTATCATTACACCTATGATGCAATCTCACAGCTTTAAGACTATGATAAATTATCTGGAAGATATGAGGTGTCTTTTAAAATTCATGTTCAGATCTTTTAAATCCCTAGGCCTCAGTGCGCTTGAGTAGGTTTAGTAGCTCCAAAAGGCATTCAGATCTTTTTGGGAGATATAAATGATTGTGTGGTACTGTAAGATGCAATTGCCCTTATTATTCTAGTTCCTATAAAGGAAAAACAAGGGTGATATACTGTCTGTTACATATGAAGAAAGACAAAGGGGGAAGAAAAAAAAGTACAAGATCTCTCTTAAAATACAAAATAGTAAAATGCTGCTTCCATAATAACATTTTGATAAAAATAATACAAGAAGCTAAGGTATATTAATAACTCATCGTACTGGAAGCAAGTCCCTTAGGAGGCATAATTGTGCCAATTGCTTGCTTCCTGTTTCTGTCTTTGGTTTGGTTAAAAGCTCTGCTTAAAAAGCAGACATTGCAGCATTTAATAATAGGTTGCCATAGGGCAAATTTGTTCGTTCTTGATATCAAGTGGCATTATGTTCATGTCAGTTGGACACAAGCCATTTTCTTATATGTATTCAAGTAAGAAGTAACTATAGGGTTTTTTGCCTCTAGAATGCCTGCCCCTAAACTCAAGTCCCATGCATGTAAAGGTTATTTCTTCCCGCTCAAATGCTGATATTCATAACACTAAGTTCAGATATTTTATTTTATTTAAATGAAATAAAGCTGTGGACATGTGTTTTGAGGTCAGTAATCCATTCCACATGCGTCCTTTCGGTTTAACAGTCACAAGGTAGCCCAAAATACATCAAGAAAAACAAGTAAAGGTCACACACTCAAAATACAGTTCTCCCATCCTGAAATATGGTTGCATAGTTTTAAGATTGTGCATGGGCTGCTACACGTGCACACATACAAGGAAGGCAATACAAAGAATAAATCAAAAATATGTAATAAATGTATAATGGAAGTAAAGCCCATCCAGCCTTCCTAGTTCCTATAATCTACTATCATTCAAAATTACTTCTTGCATTTACTTACTAGCCTAAGCAATAGCCATAATTCTATTTCTCAGTCAACCTGTCAGAGAAATATTTCTTTCTTCTTGCATAAAAGTAAAATTTTGCCATGAAAGACACATCATCTCATGATTCAACAGACATGAACAGTCAGACCTTAACGAAACTATGGCCTAATGGCTATATTCTCATGCATGGAAACATCAAAACTTTGAAGCCAGCATCAAAAGTCTTGCAAGGAAAGCTACAGAACTGGTGAAGGGTTCCGACTTCCAGTCAGCTCCACACTCCTAGATCTTACAAATGTCCCACATCTGAATTGACACTCATACTTGATGGCCACTTTTCCTGCTCCCCATAACACTGAGGAAGGGTGGGCTGTGAGGTTCCAGACGAAAATTACAGAGGTCTGGAAACACAGCAACCTCATCTTGCCAAGAGAGATCTCTGGTATCCATTGAATAGGAGAATCTCTGTTCCCTTCCAAGGACTCTCTTTCCCACCTGCAGCTGCCAAGTGCATGCAATGAAACGACAATGAGAGCCAGGTGGCTTCAGCAGCACCAGTGCCCCATGGGCAAGAAGTGCGGGAAGGGAATGTACTTAGCACAGCTGGGATGACTGGGATGAGAACTGGAACATCACAGGATATACAAATTTTTTTTTTTCCCTCTATTTTACATGCTGGAGAAGGAGAAAGGAGGTTTCCACATAACCAGGGAACATTTGTGATCCATATGAGTAATATATGCTTTAACTCATATCAACTGAACTACCTACTGTACAGGAGTAACAATAATTTAATCCCCTACTTCAAGACATCTCCAAACTGCCCTCACTATCGTATACTGTATTTACAGAAATTATAATAGTCCAGTGTGAACAAAAGGGTATAATCAGCAAAATCTGAGAACAACTTCCATAGTTCATCCTTGGTTTTCCTACCTGCAAGTGATATTTTACCAGTATGGACTCACTATCATCCATGTTCTTCCACATATCCTGACAAACACTGGTGACAGAAGTGACAGTGCAATGCACTAACAGAGGTGCTCTGCGGTGATATCTTTCCTACATCAAGACTTTTTGCAGCACGACAGCCTTGTGCAACTTGTAACTCACACAAGGACTCCTAATCCCACCCAAATTGATGAGGCTACCCAGACAAAAAAATGAACAATTTTATGCTTCAAGATCAGAAGCATCATATGTAGTGTTGCTCCTTTTGCTTAATGCAGTTTGCATAACAGTTTGTATATAAACATATTTATATTTAAATGAGTGAAAAATTAAGTATTCACAGTCCACAACTGAGATATTCATATTCCATTTTATAGCAACACATACTGTTAGTTCTTTTCTAAAAGAGCTTTTAAAGATAGTAAATTATAAAACACCGAGTTAGTTAATATAGTAACTGTTGCAATGCTAATGTGCTACATTTAGACAAGTCATCCTTTAGCCATTTCAGAAGCTATGTAGGCTTTTAAAAGGCACAGATACAAGTTACTTTCACCAGCATTCTCTCTTATTAGGATCACAACTGCAAATACCAAATGTGGAAACTGCATAAAAGTAGCTTATTATCTCCTTAACTGTCAATGTAAACATCTTACTGCTGAACCAGTCAAGTCAATAGTAGCGTAAGTATGAAATATTGCTAATTACTGTAAAAAAAAATCAGATTATTTCTGCACTAAAAAGCTTTGCCTATGCAGCAAAGAGCTTCCAGTTAATGTATCCAACATGTCTTAAAAGTGATGGTGAAAGTGTGCTTGAAAGAGATTATGTAGCATTTAACAAACCTGCTCGCAGACTGCAGCACTCTGCCACTTTTGCTCAAAGCTACCAGACTCCCTGGTTAATTACACAAAAATACTCACATAAAGTAACATTATGTGTGAAAACAGTAGAGAGGCATTAACTACAAAGAGCTTCCACGACTATCAAGTGAAATAAAGCCCCCAGCCGAAGGGCAGATTAATGGGGCCAGACATCACGAAAGGAAGTTAAACAGTCAAAAGATTTTTCTCCCCCCACAGAAGAGCCGTAACTGGAGCTTTTCGGCCACGAGGAAAGCGAGCTGCTTCTCTCTCCTCTGTCACAACAGCCTCGCGCTGCTGGAGGCAAAGGGCAGCCCGGAGCCCCCGGGACGCTCGGGAGCGAGGGCAGAGGCCGCCCCAGTGCATCCCGCACACGCGGGACCCGCCGCCTCCTCCCTGCCCGCCAGCCACAGAGCCGCGCGGAGTCCCGCGCCGCGGACGGGCCCCGGAGGTCTCTCCCGCACCCACCTGCCGCTACCACCACCGCTGCCGCTGCTGCTGCTGCTGCTGCTGCTGCTGCTGCTGCCCCGGCCGCTGCCGCCGCCTCTCAGTCGCGCTCCCGCCGTCGCCTCGGCAACGCCGCGCCGCTCCCGCCCTCGCCGCGGGGCCCGCCTCACGTGACCGGAGGCCGCCAATCGGCAGCCGCCGGCCCACGTGCCCGGCGGGAGGGCGGTGCCGCGCGCGCGAGGCGCGGCCGTTGGGCGGCGGCCGCCTGCGGGGCCCGGAGGGAGCCCCGCGTGGGGCGGGCGGCCACGGAGGAGCCTCCCGCGGGCCCGGTTGTGGCTGGCGCGGCCCAGCGGGAGCCCCGCGTGGGGCGGGCGGCCACGGAGGAGCCTCCCGCGGGCCCGGTTGTGGCTGGCGCGGCCCAGCGGGAGCCCCGCATGGGGCTGTGCGCTGCTGCTGCGGCGTTTGGGCCAAGCTCTTGGGCTGCTCTTCACGTGGAAGGCAGGAGGTGACCTGTAGCTCACCACCAAAGTCCCCAACCCTTCTCCCACCTGCAGGCAGCCATGGAAGAGCCCTCTGAACCTGGCCCGAGAAGCTGTCTGCTTCCCAGGGTTGCTGAGCAGCCTTTTTTTTCCATGCCAGCTTGAAGTCTGAAATCTTTCAAAGTCTGAAATCGTATCTTTTGAGATCTGTAGATAACAGAGTAGCCCAGCAGGAGGCACCCTGCCAATGCCAACTGCAAGTTCAGAAATCTGGGCCTCCCTAGGTAATACATCATTTTCAGTAGCTGGAAAGAGTGGAGTTTATTGGCATTAACTGTAAGGTAAATGAAATGCTCTGTTGGGTCAGTGGTGACCCAATGCCAGTAAAACCAGTCTGAGAGAACTTGGTCAAAAATTACTACTGCAGGGATTTTAGGTTAGTAGTTTTATTTCTAATGAAGGAGGTCATGATACCAGTGCAGTGTAAGAGTTTGTGTGAATACATTAGGAATTGGTTTAGGTTCTGGAGAGGGTAAACTCTTGGTTCTATGAGACAGAAAAGCATTTTGAAATAAATGGAAATTTAGGGTGTTTCACACAGATAAAAATTTGAAGTTTGTGTGTTACATAGCCTTCATAAGCAATGCTTATTGAAACAAAAGTAGTTATCTTTCTTTGCAGAGGTAAGTAGTTGCAAAAAAAGAATTGCTTAAAAGTTTTGTTTTTAAGTAATTCAGAATTTCTTTCTTTCTAGGGCTTGCAAAGAAGAATTTTTTTCAGTACGCTTGCCAGAAGGAGCTCTGTCAGAGCCTGGAATTTCGATGAGGAATGACACCCACCAGTACAAAGGCAGTGGTGCATCTGTTGTGAACGGCAGCTGTTGCACAGCACTGAGAATGCTACATCCTCTTGCTATTTACAGACAACTGTTTCATATGTTATCCCTTTTGTACGGACACCTGTAAAATATACTAAATGTTTTTTTCTTCGTGGAGTCACCATGTGTGTTTCGGATACTATTTTTTAAATAGTCTAGCTAGACAAACATAGTAAAATGTCCCAGAGTTCTTCAAAGTCTTGACTGAGCACTGAAGATCACCATATAAAGAAACATAAGGGCTTCCTCATCCCTCACAGGGGCTTACTGTGCCTATGGATTAATAGCAGTGTGTAGTCTGTAACACTGAAACTTCTTCAAGCCCCTGTTGTAGCATGCTTGGCTTTTCCACTAAATGTAAAATGAATGAGTTAGTTAATTCCATTCATCATTAAAAGAGGTTGTAAATTGCAGGGGGTCTTTTGTTTTAAGTTATGGTATTTCTCCTACAGAAATGGAAGACAGTATAATGTTAGAACAACTAATAGGGATGAAAGTAGAGAAGTTCCCACTACAGGACAGAAAGCAGAAAAGAAATAATTTGGAAAGTGTCTTCAGCTGACCCCTTTGATAAGACTAAGATGCGTGACATATCTGATGTGGAAGCAGAAATTGTACAGCAATAGGAAGTTGTTATCTTCATATCTCAAATGCTAACACAGTTCCCCCAGTCAACTATGAGATAGATCTACTCTTGTTATGACAGCTGTTGGAAACTGATGTCAGTAGAACTGTACAGTGTCTTTTGATAGTTTAAACTATTACAAATGTTAAAATATGTTTATGATGTTATCTAAGACATGATGTTTGGAGATGGCTCTATTTATAACCAAGAATTGCTTGAGCTATTTTAATAAATAAATGATATTTATACTTGTGAGTTTCCTGGTCAGATTTGCTTGAAAAAGCATTGCGAACGCTTTCTGAAGACTTAAGCCGGAGGATTAATTAATGTTTATACAGCACTTTGCAAAAGTGAAGTCGTAAGTGCCAAGAGTTCTTATTATTTAATCTCTAAAAGTCAGATCAATGAAAGGCTAAGCTGTCACAGTACTGCTTTTTAAAATAACAGAATTGCTGAAAATGTTCCACCCCCTACTTGAGTAGGTCCAACTACGGTTTCACTTTAGTCTCACTTTCCTATAGACATGCAAAGATTTTTTTCAGTATAAATGAGTTAAGGTGCATCTGTGCTTAAGTATGTGGGAAAATTACATAAAATCCTGGGATCTATTTGCATATTAAATATCTTTTATTTCCTAAATGAAGTTTTAGGGCCTGAATCTTGCAAATACCTGCATATCACTGCAATCCTACTGATGACCGCAATCTATCTGATCTTCCAGCTTTACTTCTATGAGCAGCTGTAGTCATTCGTGTGATCGTCAGGTCAGATCCTTACAGCGATTACAGTAGTTGTTTCTGACTCAGAAAGCTCAATGTACCCATCTTGACTCTTGATGAAAACTAAAACAATCCTTGCACGACTACTAAAATTTGCTTCTCTTTCCACTTCATAAATGGGCATGTTATAAAATTAGCAACAAGCAGGAGAGGATGGAAGAGTGAAGGAGCTGACTGGTGAAGTATAGATTTTGTTAATAGAATTAAATATAAAATCTTTTCCAGAAATCTGCTGTAGTACATCACTGTCTTTTAAGGAAAAATACTGGATTTTGTTTTAGCTGCAATTTCAGCAATGTCCTTCCTTGACAGCTAGCTATGCACACCTTATTCATGCAGTGCTAATTACTTTCCTTATAGCGTAATTGACTTGTTAAGTCAGAATATGAATTAATTGGTGGTATAGAAAATTAAATGATATTAAGTCAGGCTTAGTTGATCTGCGACTGGCATATTATCTCTTGATATTCAGTAAATTTTAAATTTATATATATACAAATATATCTGTAATTAGAATGAAAAAAAAAAGTTTCCAGGCTGACTAATGAAAAGTGACTGCATTTGTCTGGAAGTGCTGATAGCTTAATCTTATTCAGATGTAAGCAGGCTGTTAAAATTTGATTTTGCATGTTGCAGTGCAGAATACTGAAGTATGAACATATTGGGGGTTCTGTTGATTGATAAGCTTCCTAGAGAATAGATTTTTTTAACAGTCCTTAGCAGCTGTAAATTAGGCTAACTTTTAGCTGCATCTTTTTAATGCACATATACTTAAAATGTGCATACCCTCAAATTCAGATTTAAGATATTTGAAGTTGATATTCTAAAAAACTCATCATCCACCATTAAGACTAGTTTTTCAAAGAGCTCAGTGTCTGAAAAGCTGAACTTCTGTGCAAATCTGCTCCCAGTTATGGTCTTTAGGCTCTTCTGAATACCTAAATTACATTTAAATACATAAAGAGGTTTTCAGTCTTTTAAGAGTCTGGCTCCAACTTGCAGGCACAGAACACTCACAGGTTTAGCTAAAGCTCATCCTAAAATCTGGTCCTTTTAAAATAGGATCACAAATGTATAGTGAATAATTTCACTCTTCTAATGACTCTTCCTTAAATGCAGTATGTATTCATAAACATGAATTTGAGGAAAAGAATATAAAATGCTGGGGTGGAGATTGTTTCACTGAAATGGGAACTCCATGGAGTTCAGTAAAACCAGGTGTTTGCTCTACATAAGCTTAAGCTTTCTTTAAAATCTTTATTAAAATGTCTTAAAGCAAGTTTCTATCAACAGCTTAAAATGTTGCTTTCATTATTAGATTTTTTCATATTTGATAGCTGAACTATCATTTCCTTAATATTGAAGTAAAAACTTTTCTCTTTTGTATACAAGAATGTTATTTATAAACTTAGTTCAAATAACTTGTGGCAGAGGAGACTCATTATCTCAAGTATGCAACTATTAAAGTTAAAAGTGTTGCTTGAAGAAGGCAGAGTTTATTAAAAACACCAAAAGCAAATAAAGTGTATACACTAGGTTGGAAATGACTGATCTTTTCTTAGAAAATATTCCTCTAAATCCTGAGATACTTATATTAAATTATGACTTTACAAAACTATAGACAGTTGCAATGAGCAGTGGAGAGCAAAATATTATATACCCCCCAAATATTGCTTCAGTTTTCATTTGCTTATATATTCCATATAGCCTATTCTCAATAAAGTTTTGTACAACAGTTGCAAATTGAAATGCTGTATAGCTAACATTGTTATATAATCTTCAAAGTGTGCACAGTGATGTGTACTTTCACTGTTTATGAAAAGCTTTGTAATTAATTAAAATCTAGCAACACAGAACTGCAAAAAAATACAAAATCCAGTACCTGTTATCTGATGAAGTTTTCCAGTGCCCAGGCTTTCTGCAACTTAATTTCACACTGCCAGAGCTTCTGTGTTAAATGCTTTTAGCTCCTTAGAAAAAAAAAAAAAGTATGTCAGCACAAGCCCAGACGAAACTCCAAATCCGGGAAAATAAAATTAACCATGCAGATCAAAGGCAGACGAGCACTGAGACCAAATGCCTGTAATCTGATCACTGATCAGTTGCCATACATCAAAGGCGGTGCTTTGGAGGGGAAAAAAGAGCTTTTGCAGCAGGTACTTGCACTCTTAAATCCCGCCTTTCAGTGCTCTAGTTCTTTTGTTAAAAATCGATCACTAACTTTTTCCCCCCCCTTTCCTTTCTTGTGCTGGGAGAATGCACATGATTCTTAAACACTTCGGGTTGAGTGGCTGGATCCGTAGCTTTTGAGTTCCCAAGCTGTGTTGTGGATTGTGTGTTGGAAGCGTTCCCCAGTGCCAGCGGGTTCCGCTTTATCCCTTTCATCTCGCTGAGCTGCAGATCCCATGACATCATTCAATGCTGTGGGACTGGTTAGAGAGCTCCAATACAGCCTGTGGGGGAATACAGCTACAGAGCAACAGGAGTTTGCATGATTTCTAATCAGGTTAGTCCATTGTAACAAACCCCGGCTCACTTCAAAGTCTCCATTACATTAAAGGTACCTCCTAAGAAGGGAGAATAACATAGCTAAAAGGTTTTCTTTGTACCCCCCAAAAAAGAGAGACAGAGAGAAAAAAAAAAAAAAAGAAGAAGAGGCTGCATAATTGGCTGTATAATTTTATCTACAACAGGAAGTTAGGATTTTCTGTGAAGTTCTGGAAGTCGGACGTGCGGGTCCGTTTGTTAGGCAGCTGCAACTAATGACAGAAATCTACTTGTGCTTGTCTTTTTAGTGAGCTCTGGAGCAGAGCAAAGGGTGTATTTTGTACATCGGAGCTGGCTTTTTGCAGTGGCAAAACCTAAGCACAATAGGGCATGGTCTAGTCTTTAGTTTGTGTCCTCCCTGCTCTTTACTGCATGGCCTTTTGCAAATCATTTTATTTGGGCCTGATTCATCTGTGGCTCATAATTCCTGTATGTAAATGAGCCGTAAAGCTGCCATAAGTAACCCTCAGAAGCCTTTTAGAATAAGGGAACTTTCAAAACGGGAGAGATTCAAAGTGCTCACATTATCCTGTCAGCAGAAGGAGGTTTAGGGGGGGAATAAAAGGGTATTGACAGACATTTTCTGTGTCTGTGCTGTTTATAGCCCTAAGAATGGTTGAAGGACTCCATGGAGAGTGGGATAATTCTCAAGATTGCTACGACTTGTGCTGTTTCAGTACAGAGAAAATGCAGAAGCAATATACAACTGGGCTTCATTTTCCTGATAATAGGCAAGGTTAGCTGTGACATATAGATTAATTCCATCTTATGTACTTCAGCTGCTAGTAAAACACACAAATACCAAGCAGGATGACTTCTAGGGTGATGACCATAAAGTAGATATTGCAGAAGTTCACATAGATGTATCCTCCAGTCTTTGGCACACCCCATGTGCAGATGAAAGCATGTCAGCCCTTGGTAGAGTCCTGCAAATATTTCCGCGCTGAGTAACCCAAGAATTCATTAAAAGACAAAAGTAAATAGAGCAAATGTGCTAGTCACGGCTGCCTCGAGCATTAAAAACAAAAGTAAACAAGCAGCACGTAGTGTTTATTGGGTAGGAGTGATAGAGCGGTGTCTTGCTGAGATCCCTCCTTGTGTGCAGCCTGGAACTGCCTTCCTCTCGCCACTGGGCCCCTGGGTTTGCCCAAGTCCTGTTTTTGGTGGGCTCTGGTGCCTCTCCTGATGGTGCATTCCCCACCGCCCCAGCGCTCCCTTGCCCTGGGCCGCTCTCCTTTCAGTGGCTTTTGCTGCACTTGGTAGATTAGGGAGCCTTCTGCTGGCTGGATGATGTATGGTGGCCAGCACCAGGGCTAACAACTGATTATCATCTCCAAAAAGCATTCAAATCCTTCTAAGGGATGCTGTGCAGTGTAAAAAAAGCTGGTAGCTGGGCACAGCTGAAATAGTGTTTTGGATTATCTACCCAGGCAGGGGGATGCTCAGGTAATTGAGATGGAGGAGATGTGTCGCAGGTACAGAGGAGTATTGTGCAGGAAGCAAATCCACTCTCAGGAATATGCTGCTGGAAAAATATGTAAGCAAACCATACATTTCTGTCCTTCTCTAATTCCCAACCATTATAAATAAAATTATTCAAGATGATTACTTCTATTTTAACATTAATTTGCACCCTCCTGATGTACGACTTCCCCGTACTCACTAGGAGATTACTTGCTAACAGTCCATTTGTTGTTTTCATGGTAAAACTGGAAGTGCTTAAGCTGAAGTTAATTTTCGGGCAAAATAAATTCTACAGGTGATCTATACAGAACTGAAACAACCCTTTCCTGTTCATTTTAAAGGTGCTTTCCTTTAAGAACAACATCATTTGGAAAAAAAACCCCACCTTTTAGTTCTTTGTGTTTTAAGTAAAAGCAAATCCTAAAGGGCTGTTAGAGGTCTTTGATCTTTCTTTTGTACATATCAAAAAGAGAAGTAAAGTTAATTATTACCTTTTTAACCCCCTAAAGCGTAAGTATTGCATTTTGCATTTATAACACTGTCTTTGAGGAGCCCAGTTGCCTGAACAATCTGCCATTTCTTACTCTACTGCTGCCTCAAAATTTGACCAAAGTCTGTAATAATAACAACAGTAGTTGATATAATGCAGTATTTTTCTAAAGGGTGACAATCAACTTTTCTGTTTGCATAAAACGAAGTTAATATATATGTGTGGTGATTTATAGCAGAGATACAACAGCCTAGTGCCAGAGCTAGAAAGAGGACCTATGTAACATAACACTCACTTCTATGCTCTGATCATCAGCTCATACTTCCTCTTGTAGTCACTAATCTAGCAAAAATCCATGTTCAAGGAAAAGCGGCCTGATTAAAATCCATTAGACTATTCAGTAGAGGTTTGATTCCAATCACTGAAATTGGTGAGGTAGAATCTGATCCGAAATTACCGAAATTTGGTATCCAGCTTGTATTTATTTTTAACTGTCTAAAATGTTGCTCTAAGATAAACACCTTTTTCCTGTACGAAACCAGAGAGAGGGAGGCAGGAGGAAAGGGAGGGAGGGAGGTATTTCTGAAGTCCTGCAGAGGGAGATGCTGTCTTCCTGATTCATCACTTAAACTTTTCTAAACTTAGAAAGGACTTACTTAGTAGTTTAACCTTATTTAGTAGTTTTGTCTTTCTCTTTTTACTATGAAATCACCCCAAGAAGGTTGTCTAATTATTCTCCTAGAAGTTAGACGAAAGTTAGGCCCATAAATTACACAGGTTAGATCCCGCTATAGAGAAAAAAGAACCAAGTCCAAGGCTGCTACTCAAGCTTGCAGTGCAGCTAGCTATAAAATAGAGCTAGCTGATGGAAATGGCAGCTCTGAGGAGATAATTCTTAAATAAACCTAAAACATAAGAAAAATTATTTGTACGTGTAATCATTGTTTTTGAAAAAAATACGCTATCTTAGTTACATAGTATCACCTTGAAATGTGCAGTAGTTTTCCCTGAATGTCTTGGGTCACCTGATTTCTGAAAACATATAGAATTTTTCCTGGAGTATCATGTGCTCCTATCCAACAACTGCAATGATTATGCAAACCCCTGCCACGTGCTCTTCTGGTATTCATGCTGTGCCTAACACATTTGTGTCTTATACATCATATGATTTACCGTGTTGCTTTATATACAAGCTCTCTGCATTCATAGTGACAAGAGATTGCATCTCTTGTGTCCCCCTTCCTCTAGATCGATCTATAGGAGCTCCAAAATGCTTCAGGGGAGAGGTCAGGAATCATGGCCACAGAGGATGCAGTGACACCATTAATGCAAACTCACTGCAACCATCTTTCATGATACCTATAGGCTTTTGAAGTGCGGCATAAATACTGTATGCACTGTTACAAATGTCAAACTGGCACCTGCACATTTGCAAGCTTTCATTATGCACAATCTCCTGCGGTGACTCCATGGGCTACAAGGCTACTTTCCTAGATTTCTGTGATAAGTCACAAAACAGCCCAAAACAGTTGTGAGAAGTGCTGATCTTCGCCTCCCTAAAGAATTAGGGGGATACCACTCCATGAGACTGTACATTCCCATGCTCTGGAGAGATGCATTAGAAAACACAGAGCTATCCTCCTGAATGATCTGCATTGCCATCTTGATATAATCTAACACCCTGTGCCTGCCACATCATACAGATATTGTTAGTCCAGGTACTGCTGATACCCACTCCCACTCTCTACTACACTGCTTGCAATCTGCTTGATAGTCATTACTTATAATTTTACTGCTTACGATCTCCTTGATAGTCATAAAGTTCTTAAGAACTCAATTACAGAACCTTGAGGCAGAAAAATCAAGACCCTTTGGCACTTCCTGAAAGACTCGCTCCCTGTTATCACGAAGTGTGTCATCAGACTCGCTGCAACCTGCAACACTCTGCACAGTCACTGCAGAGTGGTTGGTTCTAGTCTAACACCAAGTTTGGATGTAGCCCAAGTAACTTCTGATTTTCAGGGAAGAAGTTCTATCTACTACTTTTATGTGCTGCAACAATAGCTCTTTGACCATGTGAGTTACGGGAAGAAAACAGTTCGGGTCTACCTCTCTTACAGTCTACCTGATTTTTTTTTTTTTTTCTGTGTCTCTTCATAGGACCCAACTTTGATTTGATCCCTTGTGTTTGTAAGATAAAAGTGAAATGGATATTTTTGTTCCTTGACTAACCAGAAGAATCACTCGAAGGGAACCCTCAAGGGCATTCCCTTGATTAGACAAGGTGAAACATTGGGAATTTGGCTTTGAGGTTGTCCTCAAGGATACTGTAGATGTACCTTGTAAGAAATACTAGTTATTTCACCTGTTATTGGGAATCAGAAGCTGTGGTTTTATTCCTAACTCTATCACATGGTATGACTTGAGGCAAATCACTTTTTCTCAGTGGATTAGATCCTCTATTGTGTAAGCAGTAGCTAATATGAATCAAAAGAGCAATTACAATTTCTATTTCTTTAAATATAATGTAGATGTCTATTTGTAACAATGTCCTTCTGTATGAATTACAAATCTAGCTCTGAAGCTTCAAAGGTTTCTACATTTAAAGAATTCTTGAAGAATAATCTACATCCCTGGGGCACTAGTACACTTCTCACTTCATTGTTCACTGAAGTTTCACAGCCCTCGTCTGTTCCTGCACACATCTTGGCAGCCGAAGGAGTCGCGTCTTTGTGATTGTTCCTTGTTTTATTAAATGAAAAATAAAATTTCTTCCCCCTTTCACACTGGGCTTTTCACTTGTACAGAAATGATCCACTGTGATTTTCTACCTGCTACAGTTACAGCAGCAGCATGCAAACTTGAATAACAACATGTTCTTTTCAGAGGTGATGGTAGAGTTGTATCAATGAGATTCCCCATGGTTTCTCTTGGAGCTAGGTCAGCAATGCCGTTAAATTAGCTAAACCAGGAGAATTTGATAGACCTATGATTTTGAAATTTGTATTTCAGAAGGCAATTGATGTTTTTGAAGCACTGTCTTTCAGGCTACTTGAAATAATTCATCCACATAGCAGCATGCTAAGTTCTCTTCAAAACTCTTTCTTATCCAGTGTTTAATCTTATATGGCTTATTAAGCTCTCGACCATCTTATACCATGTTTTTCTAGATGCTGCAAAAAAAAAAGTATCAAAAAACAAAGCTCCTCAAAGAAACGCAAACCAAATTCCCTGATCCCAAGAGTATTCTCTAGAAGGGAGAGGAGGAAGCAGAGTAGTTGGGATGGAAGGGAACAGAGAAACAAATCTGATATGTGCAACTAACTGATCAGCAGTAGAGATCATAGCTGGCCACCTGCTCGGTTGTTATCAAAACATGTGTTTAGAAGTATTCCCTTAAGGTGACTCCGGCAAACAATTTCTAAAAGATCATGAAGTTCATTTCAACTATAAAGAATGTTCTTATTTTAGGCAAGGTGATGTTTATAAATAGCTATGTCTCATCATAGAGAGGCTACAATCACATGATCGTTTCTGTCTTCAAACATTTGTTCAGTTTTGGCCTTTGTCAAACTTCACTTTGAAGTTCAGGATTTTCTCCACTTAAATAAAACTCCCTCAGTCTATTTCACAGATCTTGTATCATTTCTCCCTCCCCTTTCCCTTTCTTCTGACAGTCTTAGCCAGAAATAGCCCTCTTTCCCAGGCTTTTTTTCTTCTTATAATCAAGAACAAACTAAGAACAAGTTTACCTACTTTTTAATTAATGCTTCATTTTCAAATGTTTTCTAAAATTTCTAAAAATATTTCTAAAAATAAATTTTTTCTACTGTTCAACTTTGACTCAATGTCCATTTAGTTAGAGCATAAACCTGTAGAAATGTAGTAGCGAGGAACTCCAGCTAAGATACACAGTTTTAGTGGAGTTGTCTCAGTGCAGACCTGCTAAGGATGCAAATCTACCTTCCCTGACTTTTCTTTCCTCCAAGCCCAGGGAGTTCATGTGAAATTCCATAACGCCTATAGCAAAATCTCTACTCCCAAATATATATATTGCAATAAAAAAATCCTACACTGAGCAATACCAATTACTTTTCAAACTTCCATGAACACTTAGTACCTCTGCAGTAGGTCTGCATATCTGAAGCACCTGAATTTATTCAGTCAGAAGTTTTGATCTGTTTGCAAAGTACAAAAGGGGAGAGAATTGAGGCCTCTGTTAAGAAAGCAGTGGAGGAAACCTTTGTAACAAAGTTACAGAGTGCTTTTATGGCCTTACCTTTAAGAAAAGGACAGTCAGTAGAACTTAAGTATATGCATATTTCTGAATTGGAACCTAGCTTGTATATCATTTGTGGAGATTCAAGAATAAAGGGAACTGGTCTTTCCTCAGAAGGTGATGTAGTAACTAACCTGTACAGTAGCATTAGTAGAATGTTTGGATGACTTTTTCCTTTTAGAAAAAGAGAAAGGTAGGTTTATTTAAATAAAATAAACAAAACAAGATGTACGCATACATATACTGCTCTTAAAGATAGCTTTGATAAACAGTGCTAACATATTAAGCAGCTATCTGACCAGGGTCAATATCTTAGAAGAAACAGTAACTAGATCTAATCCTGACCAGCTCTATGCAGCCCCAGTTGCAATATATATTTTTCATGTTTTATTTTCAAAGAGTTGAAAAGAGACAGATTTGATTTTTTCTCCTGACTATAGACAATAAATTATATTTTCCCTTCTCGTTCTGTTAGAAGATACAGTCCACTGTCTGTAAGAAATCTTGCAAGTTAGCCACATCCATAAAAATGCCAAAAGAATAAGGAAGCAGATAAACAAAAGAGCATAAGTTATAAAAGGGATCATGCTCAGCAGATACTTACTGCCAGCTTTTAAAGCAGATGTTTTTCTTTTGACATTCATCTGTTTTTAGTCTAGGGTACTGTATCTGGTTTGACACATATTTCCTAGTTCATCATATGTAATTTTTTCATATGTTTTCCCCAGATATATTGTTACACTTTTCATCACCCTAAATCTCTTTCTTATGTTCTTCCAGAAAACAAATATATGAAAAGTTAAAAACAGTAAAGCACAAATGACTGAAAACACTAAATGAAGATGACTCAGGAAACACTATGGTAGGTTCTAATACTATCTTCAAGGTAATAATATAAATAATAAAAGGACAGCCCAAAAAGTTTGTAGGAGAAGGAGCAATGGTATGAAGCTAACCCAGAAAATATTCATCAGGAAAATAAATATTTCCTATCATGATAGCTATTTATGATAGAAAAGGTAACAAAAAAATACCTGTAGTCAAGGTTGCTATCACCTAGTGCACATGAATTCCTTAGAGAAATTCCAAAGAAATATCACTTCCTAAAAAACATTCGTTTTGTGAAACACAGCCTTGCTTAACAAAGTGCTTTTACTTATTTATTTTTTGTGATGCACTTACTTTCTATTGCAGTGACAAGCTCTTTGAGTATGGATCCATTATTATTTGGTATATTCCAGTGTCTGACCTATGTACTTCAGCATGAAATGCATACTTTTATCAAGGAATGAACTAAATGTTAGAGAAAGGCCAATAACAGCAGAAACGTGATAAAGGCCCTATTGTTCTCAACTGAGCTCCCCATGGAGGGAAACAATACTCCCTTTTATTTATTCTGGACCTGGTACTTTCTCATTTCATTTGATACCCATGAGTTCTTGTAATAAAAAGGAGCAGAAATAGTTGTTCTGTACCAACATGTGAGAATTTATTTAAGATTTTAAAGAATCTTTGTTTTTCCACCCTAGAAAACATAGAAACTGCTGCCTCATTTGGCACTTGCATTGAGGGCCACCATCTTCTTGGTTCCCTCAGTAAATGTTTGGACTAAACCTTATGCCTTGTAGGACTCCTGGCCTAGCTGCATGCTCCCGCAACAATGAATTGATTTCAAAGAAAATAATCTCGCAGCAACTGTTGTAGATAGTCGTTGAAAATGGAGATACCAACTTTAATAAAAGGCATCAGGTTCAAAGAGAACCAGAGATCAGAAGCGTGTGGGGATGAAGGTTACAGGAAGATAGTAGTAGCTGCAGGATGAGGATCTGTGGGTTAATAAGGGGTTATATACTGAGATCACACTCGTACCTTAATAGAAAATGTTAGCAGAAGTTTCAGGCTCCCATATTCAGCAGTAATCACAAGTCTGGTGATCAGCTCCTCCTGCCCCGCACGTGCCCCGCAGCCCAGGGCAAGGGCCTCCCTGCTCCAGCAGCAGAAGGGTCAGAGACTGGTTGCTGTCTTTCTTCTCTGTCCTTCCTCTCTTCCCCCTCCCCAAAGCTGACCAGAGTTTGTACCCTGTGGGAAATCTGTATGTCCGAGCAGGGGAGGGGATGATGAAAGCGGGGTGCTTGGGGACAGGAGAGCCAAAAGAAATGGAGGTAAAGGAGCCAAGAGAAATGGAGGTAAAGGAGGTTTCAGTGCTCAGGGAATCAGGGTGCTTTGCAGCATCTGCCATGGGGCGCTATTTTGAAGGAGGGGGTCTGGTTCCTCAGTGAAACCAAAGTGGTTGGAACTGCGCTGACCATTTATACAACAAATATAATAACATGGAAACACTTATGACTACATGATACTTACCAAGTATCACTGAAGTGATCTCTGACACTGGTCTGGTCTTATTTCCTACTGGTCCACCTGAGCCGACTTAAGAAATAGCTTCACTTCTTTTTTAAAAATTAAAGCAGTTTTACTACATTTATTTGCTTAAAGTGCAGAGCCTTTGCTTCATCGGTTTCTGTATGTCTGCCTCCACTGCTGTGTTTGTTCAGATAGGAAAAACAAAATGAGTCCAACCTGCTGCCTGGCTACACTGTAGTCAGGTTGTGTTAAACTGCAACTTCACTTTTGCAGCTTTTGTAGCCCAGGGTATGTACTACACTTCCTGCAGCCAGGAAAGTTGTGACACTATTCAAATTACTTCACAGAGCCCATGGAAGGACCTGTTTGACCTTCCTTTCCATGTGTGCAGATGTGACTGTACCATGCCACCCTGGTTAGCTGAATAAAGCACGGAGGGCTATGCCCAGTCTTACTTCTGTCCATGACCTGAGTTACGTTCATTGCCAAAAAAAGTATAGTGCTTCCACTGCTTCTTCCACTGCTTCTTTTATCAGGATTTTTAAAGTGATTTTAACAAATCAGTGGAGAGAACTATGGTTTCCCCTGCTGAGAATGCAGTGGCTGGCAGGTGGGAGAGCACGCAGATTGCGTATGAAGGCAGGGTATTGACACCAGGTGCTGATTTTAATACCTTTGTAATCTCCTGTGCTAAACAGTAATTGGAAGAAGATTTACTTGCACCAAGGTGTCAGGCTGCATGCAAATGGCATGCACTTCTCTCATGCAGAACAGGCCTGGCCAGCACTGCCTACAGAAATTCTCAATAGAGAATCAGAATTCTCTAAAGTGTTGCTGGGCATTTCTGAAGCAATTATTACTGTGATTTATCCAACTTGCCTCTCCATTCATCTGACTGAAGACAATGGCTTCTGAACAGCTGGAACACTCAACAGCTCACATGTGCCCTTTGTTTCCCTCTCTACCTTTACTTGCTATGTAGAGACCACCAAGACCATCTATATACATGAATAAATAAGAATGCTTGCTCTTCCTTTTGATACATCTTCATCAGCCATAGCACTAATGAACACTGCTGAGGATCTACAGGATACATGATATTCCTGAGACTCGTGTATCTGACAGAAGGACAAGAGGGAATCTTACTCTCTTCAGGTAAATATAGGGGACAACTAAGCTCATTGTGAGTTTAGAGATCCCAAAACTATTTCGTGGTGCCTTGACTCCTACATTTGCATGCAGAGCAGAAGTCTGCAGAAGACTTAATTGCCCAAAGACTTATTGCTTGGTAGGCAATGCTAGAATTTTGACTGATTGAAACGAAGGTGGTTGGTATCCTGCGAACCTGCTCACGTAGTGATGTGTTCAGTACTATCCATGCTGTTGAAAAGAGCTTTATGCACAAGCAGGCTCGAGATAAACCAGATGACCAAATTGACTGCAGGAACCTCAGTACAACACTGCTCTGTAGGAGCAGAAGGACCCTTTGCATGAGGAAATATGGGAGATGAGATGAGATGCATTTGTCAAATGACTGCCTGTACCACACACATTGATGTATTAGTAACTTGAGGCATTTTCATATGATCTCAAGAAAAAAAAGAAAAAAAAAAAAACCTTTCCTCTTTTGTTTCCTAGACTCTTTATGTTGATGGGAGGGTACAGACACAGGCCAAGTTTCACTACACAGAAGGCTTAGTTTAATGAGAGGGATCTTTTCTAGATGATCGCTATCATGTTATTTTAAGAACTGGTATCAATGGAAGATGTTAAATCACACAGAAAACTTCTAGCACACAGAAAGTCAGTAGACAAAATAGCAGGTAAGTTCAAATCAGCAAGTGTCAAAATATGTATGAAGATGCTAATAAATCAGATCTTATCCCGCATTGCCACTGCAAGGAACTGAAGCTCTTTCAAAACAGAACTTGAGTTTTCTTACTTAAAGCTCCTTCTGAATACTCCAGCTGGATGGTGGAGAGCATACAAACTTAGCTCAGAGTTTTTGCATACAGACACAAGGAAAACCTGGGCAAAAAGACTGGATATGCACATCCACGTTAACTCTGCAGCTGGGATGCACAGTGCCATGCTTATTAGAGAATTACAAAGAAGTGCTAGGTGTTCATGCAATATTGGCAGCAGAGTAATCTTCAGAAATATCCACAAGACCTTATACGGTCGGACAGTCTTTCAAAGAGAACTATGAATGATAAGTTGTCTTCTGCGACATACAGTGAAAGCTTCTAATGCTTCATGAATCCCTTAGGTTTCAAAGTGCTATAATTTACAAGTGTGCCAACAACATACACTGTATTTACTCCATAATTTCGTATTTATGTTTTAGGCAACTATAGCAAAGTGACTTCATTTTCAGCAATTCTACACTGTAATAACACAGCCTCTAGATCAGCTCTGTGCAGCCCTGGCAGCTCATTGCATTGGAGTAAGGCTATATGGAGGAGGAAAATATAAACTTACCATTCTGGGAGTTGGTGAGTTCTCCATTTTGAAAGACTTTGATAACCAACTTTTAATTAAGGATCCACAAACAGCAATTTTCAGGCCTATTTCACAAAAAAATATGGTTCTGTTCAAAGATGTCCTTTTATGGCATGGTATGATTACTTCAAATAGTCTTTTCAACTAAGCCCTTTCTCTGCTGCGCCTTTTTCGTTTTTTTTTTTTTTTTTGAAACTGAGTAGATACTTATTTTAAAAGGAAAGATCTTGTGGAAATGATTCACTTTTGCCTTTCATTATGCCTATTTCATCTTCATCTTTTGTGAATAGCATTTTGTACTTCCAATAAGTGATGCAACTTAACCACTGCCTTCCGTGGAAGCTCTGAATTAAACTCTAAATGTTATTTACTTCCCTTTAATTATAAAAATACATCAGGTTAGTTTGTAATTAAAGATAATGATAATGTTGTTTGATACCTTGTGGGAAGAGGCTTAAATATTCCATGACCAAGGAGCTGCAGGAAGGAGGATACCAAAGATAGCATAAGCTTCTTTTCTCAGTCTCTCCTGTGGAATGGAGAACAATGATCAAAAGAGGAAAAAAAATATCAGGAAAAAACAACGGATTCTGCATGTGTATCAAAAAGCAGGCAGATGGTAGCAGCAGTAGATCCACTGCATGTGAGGGATGAAGTGATCTCCTGCAGATCTCAAGGGGTTATGGCTGAAGTCCTCACCCAGCTACACTTGTCCTCCCAGTGTAGGCAGCCAAAAAGGGACCAGGGTTCCCACCCACGTCTACCAGTTCATTTAAGCCACACATAGAAACAGATTACTCCAAGCTGCCAGATGTAGCACCAAGGTGGCCAAGGCTTTGGGACAGCTCCAAAGGACTCTACCAATGCAGGAGCTTCTTTCCAAGGGGTGCAACAGGCACCTGGAGCATCTTGTATTTTAAGCCGCCACAGTAAGATATATAAGAACTGCTTTGTCAGCCCTCACAAGCAGAGGAGGCCACTGCAGATAAGCTGAATGAATCCTTTGCATTCTTATGAGTGAAGTTAATATCTACTAGAGACAAATATTTGTGGGGGATTGTTAATAAATTGAAGTTTTGTCAAGTTTGGGCATCTCCTAAAGAGATTGCATTATGTCTGATATTCAGGTTTAACCAAACTTTCCTGTATCTCTGCTGTCTAATTATGTTTTCTCAGAAGGGGAACACAGCGAATGAAAGTAGTGATAGTAATACTCATTTCCAGGCAACAGTTAATATACTCAAAAGTCAGTATATTCCCTAATGTATACAATAGCATGCACCTCAAACAATACTATTGTTTCCAGTCTTCAGAACTCGGCAGTGTCCTTAACTTGTAGATCCCTCAAGCAGGTTTCAAAAGCACTGTGAGCAAGGATGACTTTCGTCCTTTATCTAGCTAGAGAAGGATAAAATTTAAATAGCATTTTGAAGTTGGCTGCAATTTCATCTCCGTCCTGTGTTCATATCCATTAGTAATAGTCTCAAGCAGGAGTTAATCCATCCCTATGGGGTTCTTTTTACATTTGAAGTATACCGACATTTTTGGGAGACAATGCAAAAATGAAAGGAAGGTCTTTTACAGAGTTGTAAAGTGTCAATGACAGTCTTCTTACCTTTATAGGTTAATTATTTCTTTTGCTCAACTCATAGGATATATTGAAGACTGGCAAACTATTTTGTTGAGTTTGAGAGACTATGCATTTATTTTGTGGGAATATTGTTTATGAGTCATATTGCAGATCTGCAAAAAAAAAGGTCTGCTATGACATTGTTTTAGCTGCAGACGTTAGCTGTTTTAGAAGATAATAAAGTTTATAGCTGAGATCACATTTAAACTCTTATTTGTAATATTCTCCATCTTGTCTTTTAAATGTTTTTGACAGAGGTGTGGCTGGTCCTGTGTGAATACTTTTGGATAGAGGGAAGTTGTATGAAGATACTTGTTCTTTCTGTGTCCATAGGGCTATTAGTCATAACTACTTGCACTCCTTATGCTCCCTGCCTAGCAAGAGAAAGAAAAATAGAACTGAGCACTGACTCAGGAGAGGTTTAAGGGGGCAAAGGAGCTCAAATACCGCCTTATCTAAAGATGGCAGAGCTCTCCTTTGATGTGTGTTTGTCCCAGGAGGATGAGCTGGAACGCTTTGGGGATCCCTGCTAGGCTACGCCTCAGCTCCACCGCCTGCCATGCAGGAAACCTGCGCTGTAGGTAATAACCACCTGTGGACAGTCCCTTTGTACAGTAAAAGTAGCTTTAATAATAGAACAAGTAAGGTTATGCGTATGTTGCAACTGGGAGGTATGGTTGCAGTACGTGTAAGCATCTTGAGATAGCTTTCATCTAGTTAATGAGCTCAGGTGGCTGTATTGGAGCATTTTTAGCATTTCTGGCTTTACAACAGGCTATATGAAGATTCATGAGGTTACTTGGCTGACTAGATTTTGCTGAAGTCGGTGTTGCCACACCTTTTCTGATCTTGCTCCCCAAAGTAGAGAAGTAAAAGTGGTCCAGGCTTTGTCTGTATAGGTGTGATTGCACCTTGGAAGCATGCTCAATACTGCGAAAATAATGAACTGAAGTTTTAAAAAGGTGGGGAAGTAAATAATCTTCATTCCATTTGCAGAATAACCACAAAAAAAAAATTAAAATGTCTGTGATGGTCTTAGTGCTGGTCTTCAAGGTTACCCGTCAGAAGAATTGAACACAGTACCACTCATCTCTTCTTCTGGCACCTGCAAGGAGCCTCCCTGATTTCTCCATGAAGTGCTGCAATAGATGGAGATGCCTTGGAAAAATATAGGCGACAAGGTCCACAAAAGTGCTCCACATTGATGTAGGAGAGCGGGAGTACCAGATTCATCCTTGTATATCCAGCTAACCATTCTCTCCAGCAGAGAGGAGTCTGCTGCAGGAGATGCAGAGATCCATTTCTTCTTTTTGACGGACAGAGGACAGGACTGACTAGCTTTTACTGCCACAAGGTCTCCTGTGTAGAGTGACAATATTTGCATATAATGCTTGGGGTATGTCCGTCTAGAAATCACAGGTTACTTCAGTTGTTAACTATATTTAATATGCAAAATGTGCTGTCACCAGTACTGTTTTATTTAACTGTCATTGCAATATGGCACTAATACAAACTATCCAAATCTATCTGAAGCCAATAGCTTGGACATTTCAAGTTATTGCATTATTAGTTGATCCAGAATAATATTCCCTGTGCACACTCCCAGATATGGCAACCGTGAGGTATTGTCAAGTAACATTTTGTTTTGTTAAGTTTGCATTTACAATGGATGTGAACCGCTACTGCATCTTATCTGAGGCTCAGCAACTTCCTCAACGAGTTTTTTTAGGATTACTTTGTAAGGTTTCCTTATTGCCCCCTTGATTTTACTCACTTGGTAAAAAAACACTCTGATAATCTTAAATTCCAGCTATATGCATAAATAAATACAAGCACTGAAAAGTCTGGAATGGCTTCATTTTGCTGGAGGACTTGTTTTTTCTACATGTCTCAGTAAGTGATACTGTGATACTTCTCTCTTCACTTGCAGCGATAGGGCTAGAGTTTTGTCCAGAGTTCTCTTCTCTGATTTCTAATCAATCGCTGAATGTGAACAGGCAATAACTAACACAACTCCTTACCCCAAATTCCTAGTAGTTTGACCCTTCCTTTCTCACTGTATCAGTTTTCTCATGCCTCAGCTCCTTCAAGAACGTGCACAGCGGGTCCAACGACAGTGGCAAGGCCACTGCCTCCTGTGTGACATTAGATTGTGGGGTTTTGTTCTTGTTGTTGTTCGTTCTTTTTTTTCAAAAGAAAACATGAAACCTCTTAACAGTTCATTGTAGAAAAAAAGCAGTGCCTGAAAGTCCTCACATAAATTACTGCAAGCTAAAAGTTGACCTGCGCTTGACATCCTAACAGTTTTATAATTCACAAATCCTGTTTAATGTAGAACTCCTGGATATTTTCATTAACAGCAGGGGTTACATTTGAGTTGGACTAGATGATCTCCAGAGATCTTCCAGTCGCAGCCATTCTGTGACTCCATATTCTGGGCTTCTTTTAAAGAAGTCCCACTGGCGAAACATAAGAGACAGCGTGTTGTAAGAACCAAGTTAATTTTCATCACTCAGTTTAATTTTCTTTTTTTCTTCCCCACCAAATGTAATAAAAGTAGCAATTCATACTTGGGCTGTATGCTTCTTTTCCATGCTTTTGTTTGCAATTCGGCATTCTGTTGCAATGGTGGTAAACGAGAACCAGTGATGGGTGCAGACTGAAAACAAAGAGAAATGAAAGTGCTTATGCTTCTTACTTAGGCTGGGCGAAATGTTAACAGTGAACAAACATCACAAATGCTGGAAAATAAAAGAGTTATTAAAACTGTTCTAAATTCAGTGAATTAAGAAATCTTAAAGAACAAAAGCTGGAGACGGTATAAAATGCACAGAATTTTTTATTTTTGATTTTTTTTGTTTCCTCCTATGTTAAAGTAAATAAAACAATGTTAATTTTGCTAGAAAAAAAATGCTTTAAATTGTAGATTTCATAATGTAAAGTCTCACTTCGAGTACTATATACAGTCTACTAAAGCATGTTTTCACTTGTTTCCCAGAAAGTATCTGCTCCACTCAGTAGGAGGGCAAGATATCAGATACTGTAGAATTAGAGGGTTCTTCAATTAGTATGAAAAATCAGTCTTGTTCCCATATTTTAAGTCTTGTACTTCCTGTACTTCCTTTGTTTTGTTCTGTTTACCCATACAGCAGCATGAGCTATTGCTAGTTAGAATTTCTGAATATTACAATAGATTTTTGTAATTTATGTCCTCTAAGTGCTGCTGTCTCTTAGCTGTCATCTGTCTGCAAGGAATTTGCTGTCACTTGTCATGGTGTGAGTAGAGTTTTCTACAGTATCTTATGCTATCCAGCCTTATCTAAGCTAAAGATGTGTCATGATTCCATGTTTTATCTCTGTATTTTAATTTACTATTTCAAGTCTCGTGCCAAGATAATTTCCTGAAACATATGTCTATCTTTATGCAGACAATTGTAGTTTTCTCTTTTACATATAGACTCCCTCTTTTGCATGCATATATATATTCTTAAGAGGTGGAAGTGTGTATGATCTGATGTGTATAATCCACACTCCTACGTTTTGAAATTTTATATGCACACACAGATGCCCTAAGTGCTCATAAGTTGCAAGCAGGTTTTTCTGGATTATCAAAATTCCCTGGGTTTCTCATTCCCATGGTAAAACTTCCATGAGATTCTCTTGGTCAGAAAGTGTGTGTGAAAAATTTCTTTAAAAATCAATGAAGGTGAGCAGTACTTGGTTTCAAGCTCAGATGCTCCCTCCCTGTCAGGTTGGAGGGCTCTCCTGTGTCCTCTTTGCTTCGCTGGGAATCTCCTGAGTCCCTAGCATTCGTGGTGGTGTGGAGTCTGACCTAACGCTGATGTGCAGCAGGGGCAGAAATGAGGCAGCTAGCTCCTGCCATGGGAAGATGCAGAAGAAGCAACCGGGAGCTCAGTGTGGGAAGCAGGATATATCCACCTGGATGAGCTCTGTGTTGCCATGGCTTTACTGCAACTGTGTCCAAAGATGCTCTCTGTAAGCAAGAGGGGTGACCTTCCCTTTACAGCCCAATGCTATCTGCTTGCCTAAGTGGATGCCCAGTGTCTGTGCAAAGAGGCTGATGACTCACAGCTCTGCTGCATCTTTTTCAGGGATGCTTCCTGGCCTGCCGGGCACATTGCCTAAGCCCTGATGCCCCATAACTCAGTCCCAAGTCTTGCAGAACTTTCTGATGGGGCTGCCTGGGAAAGGGATTAGGGGCACAGTTCTCCTCAAACATTTCCTTCCAAAGGAGGCAGCAAATGGTAAGGAGGAGGAGGGACAGGGGCCGCATGTGAGGAGATCCCCTGGGGCAATGAGGTGGGTCAATGTTTTAGCATTGTAAAAGATCATATTCATTTAATGAGACCTTGGTTAGTTTGATATTCATAGTGGTTTCATTTTTCCTTTCCTTTCCCACCCTACCAAGGAGTGGTGATTAAGGACTACATTTTCATTTGATTGCTTTTTAATTTTACTGCTTTAAGTGGTAACACTAGATAACATATAGGAAATTACACAGCTCGCACATTAGGGCTACTCAGTGCTTTAGAGCTGTACTAAAGTCAAAAAGATTGGGGCAAGGAGTGACATCTGCACTTGGAAATTAGATTTGTTTAAACATTTCTATATATTTATTGAGTTGGAAATGAAAAAGCTTGTAGCTTTTCCACTGACCATGACTGGCAAGCAATTGAGATGCTGTTTTTGTGCCAAGACTATAATGCATGGCTGCCAGCTGCATTGTGGTGTGGGGCAGCAAGACAAGGTGGAGATGAGCAAGCGGGAGCTGGGGTTCTTCACACCACTAGGAATCTTCACACCAAGTTACATACTTAGCACTGCCCCAAAATACAGCAGAATAGGTGAATTTTCATTGCACTATTATCAGCTTCTTTCACTGAATGATTTCTGGAGCTTCCCCTGCTCTCGAGACTGCAGGCTACGTGGCATGTGTCATGTGGCTCTTGACACTGCAAAGTTTTTAAATTCTTTCAGAAGAAATTTACCCATCCTGATGACAATCCTTTAAAATATATTTACATAAGGGAATACAAAAATGCCTCACACTCTTCTTTAGATGTACTACCAACATTTTTTTCCTGTTGGTCATATTTTAATAGCATCAAGTTTCAATTGTTTCACTGCTATAAGTGATTTCCTCTGTAAATGATTTTCATTTTGCCCAATGGTTGAATGAAATATCAGCTCAGCTCAGTTATCCTTGAGACATTCTGGGCCTGCACAGCTTCCTTGAAACTTTCATTTGTGACCATGGAACTGGAAAATGTAAAAAAAATCCATGTGTACGTCAGCAAATGCACGTGTGCACATAGAAACATCTGCATGCTTGCAAATAAATATGTCATATGGCAGAATATTGCTACCATTTATTTTGCTGAATACATGTCATATTATTCTATTGTATATAAGTTTATGCCAATTTCCGAAAGGAAAAAGCTGTGCCTGATTTTTCTTTTTATTTTTTTGATCAATGAAAAGACTTAGAAAAACATCAAGAATAAGAGCGGAAATTAATGTTATGATAGGTGAGCACACTGGGTTTAATATGCTGCCAGTTCATAGAAGAGAGGTAAACTGTTTCCAAAGTAATAGAAATGCTGAAAAGCAAAATAAATATTATACTACAAGAGTATGTGAACTTATTGATACAAGAAAAGCTAAGAAAGCCAGTTTGTTCTGTTACTGGCATGAAAACAACAAACAGAACTTCCTAGTTAAATATGAAAATAATTATGATAATAACACTTTGGATTAGCAGATCTATCTAGACAAGGATTTTCAAATAGTTTTACAAAGGAATAGTTCAGAATTATTGTCATAAGAACAAAAGAGGACAAAAAAACCCCCAAACTTCGTTAAAAAATCTCCATTTAAATTCTGCTGGCAGATACTAAAAACAAGACCAGATGTGTAGACACAGAGAAACTGCTGTATCTTTGGTGTGGTGGTAATTTATGGACAGAATTTGTTGTGGAATTCACCCTTTGCTATGGAATTGTTTTCTCCATTTCAAGGGTGTGTCTATACTTGTGAAGTTACTGGAATTTGTTGAAACAATTAGTCAAGAATCATTTGGTGAATTTCCAGGTACAAAGAAGCTTGCAGCCCTACTTTTAAAGTGTTTCTGGCTCTCGTATTTGAGAAAATATGTGGCTTTGTTTGCCTGGTTGTATGGAAATATAGCTGCCTTCCTGAGGTCACAGAGAGAGCCAGAAATAATAATTTTGAGAGGTGTGATTTGCCCTGTACAAGGCCTGTTTAAACTTAAAAAGGCAAGTCCATTGCATAGTGAAGATGAAATGCAGGCTGAAAAAAATGAAATATAAACAATTCATTATCAGATAGCACAGAAGCAGCATTCTTGAACAGAGACTTCATTATCATATTAAAACAGAAACCTGAAATACAGGGCTCTATGAAGTTACAGATTTCTGGCAACATACACTCATGTACCATCAAATTTTGCATCCTCCTTGGAACAACTATATCCAGCTCTGTGCAGAGTTCCTGAAAGCTGCAACTGAGGCAACACATTATGATTTGCACTTCTTAGGGCCTCATCAAAAAGATTATTACTTAGTCATCAGAAATATTAATAATATCTCTTCCACTTCAATGAAATTAACTGATTTTAAACATATGTACATATGGAAGAAGTAGAAAAAACACTTAGTGCATTGAGATGAGCAATAGTGATTTACAAGCAGAATGGTTGCAGATCTATGGGATGGTGAATCTGAATTCCATAAATTGTATCCAACTTGTCTTTCTTACACTATATCCTCTTTTATAAATTATTTTATGTTCACTCTACTTGTCTCTCTTTTCTTTAATGTCTTTTTAAATATACTTCATTTAGCATTTTTAATCCTCTCTCAAGCATTTCTCCCTGATCCATGTCTTTTCTTATGTAGATAAATAAAATGTAATCCACTGCTCAAACATCATGTATATCATTGTTTTATGTTAGAGGTTTTTATTATAGTCTTAAAAAAAATTTAAATCAGTGCTAAATCTGTTAGTGTTTAACTTTTTTAATATATTGAGCAAAAATGTGTCCAACATTATCACAAAATCCCCCCTTTTTTTTCAGAAATTTGGAATTGAAGTCACATTAAAATATATGGATACTCAAAAAGATTTTTTTTTCCAAATGCATTAGTTTGTGTGTATGTACCTGGCAGAAATACTGTTTGCTAACCTACTGCCTGTTGTCTACCTTCAAATAGCCTCTTTTCAAAGTCGGGGTAACAAATTCTTTGTAGGATCCATCTCATCTAATTTCAGCTATCTAAATGTTGGAGCCTAAACTGGGTGATTAAACTTCTTCAGCAGACTGAGGACACAAATAAAAGTCTTCAGGCATGTTTCATCCTTCTTAACACAGTTTCCAAGATGGGGGTGACACATTCTGCAGTAGCATTGACCTTTTCCACTGTCTGCAGAGCATTGGAATGTCAGCTTGGAGATCAATGGTACTAACTCCTATGAGAAAGGAATATGGTCCTGATAGACCTATCTAACAGCTGTGTGCCCACAATGCACTAAATAGTATAGTTCTTAGCAAAGAACAGTGGGATCCTGCCTGCTGGAAATCATCTTTTTCACTTTTTCTTTTTCTTCTTCTTCTTTTTTTTTTTTCCTGAAAATGTGTAGTGCATTTTCCAGAAGTTCTGCTTTTTTTGTGGGAGAATAATACATACCTCAGACACCCTTTACACCTTTAAAAGCCTTTGTACTTGGAAATAAGTCTTGGATAACACCAGATCAACCTATTATAAAACACAAAGAAGAAAGAAGTATTGTGCCTGAAGGGCTACCACCAGGAAAGCTAACATTCTGGAGCAAATTTTCTAAGTAGTGCTACACTGCTTACAGATAACCTAGCAATAAGCTGGGTACATCCAGGAGCTGTTCTGATTTTACTCTTTCCCAATTTCAAAAGAGCTTTTAAATTCTGTATTTATTGTTTAGATGACAGGTGCTAAGCAAACTCATTGGCCCCTACTGTGCATGTGCACATGCATAGTTGAATGTACTGTGTGAACAGCTAAGAATAATGGCTGGATTCTGCTCATAACATCAGCCTAATGCATCGAAAGTGTCATAGCGGACATCACTTGTGGACTGTGTCTCCCTGTTTGGTCCCCTTCTCCAGGAAGATAATCAAGTAGGGTGATGTGATGAAAGGCCACTTTTTCATCACAACAGGGGATACAGACTAGAATTTGGCTAGGATTATGACTGTGGTGATAGACGTTCCTGGAACTCGTATAAATAAATATGCCAGGGTCTCTCACCTACATTTCAGGAAGGTGAAGAGCACTCAGAGAAGGGATATAGGGAATGACCAGAGTATTAAAACATGCCTTAGGGCAATAGAGTCAAAGAACAGGTAAGTACCTATATCAAAACCAGAAATTTGCTGTGAAAAGGCTTTTTGAGCTCTAAACTAGGCTTTAATAACATCCAGTTGGTGCAAGATGAAGCGGATAAATGTAAATCGCAAATAAAGCACACGTTTTTAATAGACATGCTAATTAAATGCTGAAACAATTTCTCATGGGGCGGGTAGTGGATTTACCATCACTGGAATCATTTAAATCAAGATCACATGTGTTTCTAGAGGTCTCCTCTAGTTGAAAGGGGAGTTAATTCAAGGCAGTCCCGTGGTCATTATTATTCACAAAGTTAGATTAGACAACCTCAGTAGTTTCTGGCCTGGTAAAATATTAATCTAACAAAAAACTACTTTGTCCATATAGAATGAGAAGGATTAGGTATAATCAGAAACAAATAACACATCACAAACCATTTTAAATGAAAGTCACCTCCAAGAAGGAGCAGGGGATGGAAAAGATGGCTAAGGAGCTTGTAAGACAAACAAAGGATGTGAAAGTAAAGGAAGTAAAAGAGATGCAAGATAGCGGTAAGATAATCAATTAAATGGCATGAAAATGGAAAGCAATGGAAACACTTATCTTCTGGGAACATCATTTATGGTACACTCAAAAGGAATCTTTGGAAAGAAGAGGGGAAATGAGCATGCAAGACACATAACTATGCCATGGTTGGAGATTTCTTACGATGTGTGACAATGCGAAAGAAAATCAGCATATTAATAACCAAGATCATACTCCTATCTGAGTAAGTGGGAAAAAAAAGTGAAAATTATTTGCACTAGCAGTGGAAAACAGTTATTTTCTGGCAAACATACAGAGTCTAAATCACAAATCTTTGGGCAGCTGTGATCTTTTGCTGAGCACAAGTCACTGATGTGCATAAACTATTGTAAATGGTATTTACAGAAGGATAAAAGTAACAGTAGCATGTTCCAGAAAGCTGAAGAAATTGCTGAATAATTCCTTAGCTGATCAGCATATTCAAGCTGATAAAGCATATATTTTTACTGGATATATATTTGGTTAAAATATAAGATTATGCAAAATTTGAAATATGTGTAACATTCTTTTATTTCTAATACCAGCTTTTGTTGGGATAAATTCTAATAGATTTTCTTCTATCAATAGGTATGACGTGGCAATGTGATTATTCGCATTGGGCAGATTGTTCTCCAGTGACTTCCATTATCGTAGGAGTTATCAATCAAAAGGGTTTATAGAGCTGGCACAGCGATGAAACAGGACAGTCTAATCTGTTCTTAAAGTGTCTGTAATCAGTGAGATTATAAAAATACCCCAAAACAGCACTTCAAAGCCACGCCAAGGATCAAACGTGCAGCACAATTGGTTAATTGCGGTGTTCTGTACAAGAGCTTCTGAGGAGCCTGGGCTATATTTGATATTCATGAAGGTGGGATTAGCACATCCTGCTCATTGCGGGCGCCTGCGCCGGAGCGCCTGTGTGGCCAGGCCTGCCCCTCTGCATGGGGTCAGCTCACAGGAATCGTTTTCAGCCTATATCCCTGCATTAGCATCCCAAAGCAAATCACTAATGAAATCCCTCTGAAGCAAAAGCCGCTGTTAATTTGAGGGCTGTAAAAGGATCCTATTTTGGCCCCAACCTCTGTGGAAGGAGGTCGCAGCAACACAGTTCCCCTGGAACTGGGGATTTCTCTCTTTAAGATAATCATTGAATCCTTGTATTGACTCCAAGGAAAGTTTTGAGTGTAGCAATACTTAGCAAATCTTCAAAGTTGGCTTTTAATCCAGGCTTTGGATCAAAAGCACTTCTGCTTTGCAAAGGAGAGCAAACTGAAGTGGCAGGAAGGGGGACCCCAGGAGATGACCAGGAATGGGCTGCCTTTTTAGGGGCATTTCTGTAGCGGGAAGAAAGACCTACTGGAGCAGGGACCCACATACATGGTGCAGTGGTGACACTTCTGGTTTCCCTGCCATGGTGTGGGGTTAGGGCTGCCTCAAAGCTGCTGTCTGGGCAGACCCAGGGCTGATTTGGCCACCAGCAGGTGAATGAAGAGGTGGCCAATACCCATCTTCTACACCCATGTCTCTAAAATGTGCCGTGTTCTCCAAAACGGAGCTCACTGCAGTAATTTATCCCATAGCCTAGTAGAGGCATACACTGTCATCTGCAAACTCTATTTTTGCAAATGTTATAATGTTATGGGCACATCTGACAGGACCCACTTTTTGTGTGCTTAGGGGTGCCTACGTGTAGTAAATACCCTGATATATATATTTTTTCTTCCAAAGACTTCGTCTTTGGACATAGGCATGCCAAAGACTTAGTGATCACAACTGAACTTGGTTATTCTGGGACAGCAGAGCAAGCACTAGTGAAAACCATGCAAAACGAAAGCACAAAGATTTCATTTGGTAGTTGCCTGAGGAGAGGAAAAAAGTGCTTACCTCCACAGCATAGCCTGGGGATAGCCTTGCCTCCAGGTAGGGCAAGTACACAAGAACTGCTGAATACTTTTAAAAATGTAGCTTAAAGTTGACATCCAAAGGGTTAAGTATCATACAGTTGATTAGCTTTTTCACTATTGCAGCTGCCTGTGTAAAGTCTGCCAGAGGAAAAAAATGTAATAAAGGATTCATTTTAAAACCTGTTTTCTTTATCCTTTGCCTTTGTGCTAGTTTTCAGGGCATAATATGGCTATCCTTTAAAGTCTGAGGTTTTAAAATTAAGTAATTTTAAAAATCATAAGTACAAAAAGTCAGACACTTCAAAACATGTGAAACCAGATGACATTTTTATTTGCATCTAACTCATATAGAAAGAGTTTGATGGTTTTCCACCAGGTGGGGCTGGGAAAAAATCTTTAAAGAGCTTTTCTCCATTCTGGCAATAAAGAGGCTGTGGGATAGAGAGTGCATGAGGAGAAAAGAGTTGAAAGAAGAAAGAAAAGCTGAAAAGCTGAAAGAAAGAAACCTCATTTCAGCATAAACTTGCATTCAATGTACGTTAGTGTAGATGCCAAGTTTCTTCCAACTTCAAGGCCTCAGGACTGAGTCTTTTATAGATACACGGATTTATTTTTCATACCACCTTACACTTCTCTCATCACACTTCACAGATCCTTTATGACTTCTACCTTTTCTTTTGTTAGGAGTTTTTAATACACACTGACAGGACATGCCTCTGTGGAGCTCTCTAAGACAAATCTACCTTCTTCAGCCAATCTGAGCCCCAAATAACAGATCTTGGGTCAATGTCCTAAACAGAAGACTAAATAGAAGAAGAGGTCAGATTAAGAAGAAACTAACACAAAGTTAGGTATGAGAATGCTAGTAAAATTTGTGAAGAATTCCACATACTCCAGATGTGTGACACTTCAGATGTGTGACAATGTGTCCCAGTCGGTGGCTGCTGATGCTGTGCCCTGTCCCCACTGCTGCCTGCAGACATCCCCCTGTAGCAGGAGGGCAGAAAGATGTGGAAATGTTTGGTGAAATGTGAAGAACAGGCTTGGTAAATAAAAGGTAAAATCTGAGGGCTTCATGCAATGCACTCTGCTGCAAATGACCCATTTTCTGCAAAAAGCAAACCTCTAGAGGCTGTATAAAGTCATAACTGATTTCCCTTTGGAAACTTACAGAGAAAAAATCTATGCTGAGACCGCAGTAGCTTATTCTTCTGAGCTAAGTTTTCTCTGACTCTCTCCTAGTTTGTTTTACAATATTCTCTCTACTATAATAATAGTAACCATAAAATTATCCAGAAATCTTAATGCTGACAATTGTCAGGCTAATTTTGGTTGAAATAATTTATGCATGAATTTTGCACCACCTACTGGCTAATGAGCTTGTTTCCCTACATCAAATAAGGCTGTTTTGCCCAGTGAGATGAAATGTGTCCTTAAAATGATCAAGATAGCCATCTTTATGAAAACATGTTACTACCATTCTGGGAAAATAGTCAGCTCCCTGTCACCACCTTGTTAACAAGTTATGAATGGTTCTGAGTGATAGCAGTACATAACAGGTTGAAGAGTGTCATATAACAGGGAGAAATAGCCATGTATCTGAGACGAAGATCGAATTCAGCTCCCAAGAATTTTTGCCTCAGTATCTGCTCTAGTTCTAGTGAAGAAATCAAAACAAGGGTTGAAATTGGTCTTTGTGTTGTTCGTGTTTGGTATTTCTTGCTTTAAAGGGTCCTAAAGCCTGCTAGAAGCTTTGTGGTCTGAACTGCAGTGTCTTGTGCTAGGATGGTACCTGAGTCCTCAGGTGCAAAATTGCACTTTTATTTCTGAATTTTTTCATCTGAATATTCACGGGCACCTGGAGGTGCAATTACAGTATGTGTGAAGTAGGAAATAAGGAAAAGTTCAAGAAAATACATATTCTCTAGGCTTAGCTCCTACTGCTAGTTGTGAGGCATATACATTTTCTCCATTTTTTCAAGTAATGTTAAGGCACAATTTTAAGCTCTGTCCTCAGGAAATCCTGTGAAGCTATGATTCCCATTGAATTCCATTTATAATTTAGGGCTTTCCTGCGTGGAAGAGGCCCAAGAGGCAAACTTCTACTGCCTCACCTTCACTGACCCTGAGGTAGAAATTACACCTCTACATGTGCCCCAGGGGGTTCATCTGAGACCTTCCTGCCTTCCCGCCCTCCTGCTCTCTGGGTGAGTGGAGCAGCAGTATGTGGTGAAAGCTCCTTCACATCCCTCCATCCGACTGCGGGTGGGGAGCGGGCCAGGCCTCTCTCCTTCCCGCCACCCCACTCATGCCAGCCCTGTCCCTGTCTGGGCTAGTCTTCGTTCCTGGTGAAGAAGGAGTGGGGTTAAAATCAGCCAAGGACCATCAGCCAAATTTTGAAGCTTTTGAAATCCCATGTAGTTGTAGGTGAATGACATACTTTTCTGCTTCTCTGTCTGTTTTGTGGCTACAATAATGTGACTTGCACGTATTCCTGGGGCAAGGAGAGGAGGGGGAAGTGACTCTCAGCTTTGCTCTGTGTTTCACCTCGTCGTGCAAGTAATTGCAGACCCCAGGGCTGAGTGTGGTCCTGATAGGGAGATAATCCTAGTGGGTGTGGAAACACGAATTCCCCCAGAAGGAGGCAGGGGTAAGATGTTGGGGTATACATTTTTGGGGAGGTCTGTCAGAAAAAGTTGTTAAGGCTGTGGTCTACATAAGCATGCTTGAGGTTCACCTGGGAGATGGTGGGTGGCTGCCCAGGACCTCCCTAGGCACGTCTGATGTCAGGAGGAGAATCAGAGAACTTTCCTAGTTTCCCAGTGTCTTTTTCGCTCTGCGTCACTGATCATATGCAAAGCAGAGAGCCTGGCCCTCTATCTGTTCCACCTTCTAATCCTTTTGCTTGAAAGACATGACATCAAATCTGCCATTTCCTTATGAAATTCAAAAGATTCGAGAGCTGCGAGCATCAATGCTCTCCAGGAGATTCAGTTATGCTTTCCTTAGAGAAGATTTATATATTCTCCACGCCAAAATCCAGCCCTGCTGTGAGACAGGGGAGAGAGATATTTTTAAGTAAGAGCAGACAGAAAAAGGAACTGAAACAGCTCTGACACTTCCTGGAGGAATGCTCCGATGTGCTGCTGCTGCTGCTGTTTGGAAAGTGTCTTTTGGGGATTTTGGAGTGAGAGGGAGTTGTGTCTCGACATATTTTAGAGGGCAGATGAAGAAGAGATGGGAGGCTCTGCTGGCACCACCAGGTCTCAGCTGCAGGAACGGCCCCCAGGCCAGGGCTAACCCTGGCCCGGGGGGAATGTGGCTCATATCCTCTTGTCGCATTCCCCTCTGGCCGATATATTTGGCTACACAGTTGGTGTTTTGCTGTATAAAGATTCCATTCGTAGTTGCTTAGCACTCCACCATATAGCGTAGACACTTTGGCATCTAATTTGGGCCCATGATTTCGTGGCCAAGCACCTAATTGGCCTATGTGGGATTGTTACACAGAGGTGCTGGAAACCTTAAGCTCTTCTTCGAAGCTTGAAATTCACAGGTATTAAGGTTGCACTGCTGTGACAGAAGTGCTGATCACCCCAATGCGGTATATTACAAACACTCTGCTGTAGTTGAGCTAATCTCCTTCCCAATATGTCTTTTCATTTAAGTTATTTATGAATATTACTTATGTTGGGCAAATGTTCTTCTCAGAGCTGTGGGCTTCTTGTTCCTCAAGTGCAAGGGCTGTGTATTAAGCACAGTAATAATACCATAAACTGATAAATCTAATAGCACCATTAGATCTACTGTATTTGACTTTATATTTTACTTTTCAAAGGAACTCTATTTACAATTTTTTGAAGCCTCAGGGCTGAATCACAATATGGAGTAGCTAGTTGCATGCACCAGATAAGGGCTTAGAAAAGATTAAAATCAATTATGCTTTTGTAAAGTTTTAAAGTTCAAAGGGTTTAAGATCTGTAAAAAAATGTTTAGATATAATCTTAAGGTAAAGAATTAAGCACTCATGGCTTGATTTGGAAATGTGCTCGACAATCACAAGGCATTTCATTCTCTCTGTTAATTTTAGCTTGCTACTCTGTACTGTAGTGCATTAATGATGGAAAATTGATTGACAATGGTGTGCAGGGTTGTCTAATATGGATTTGATAAAATTTCTTAGCGCCGAATTGTGGAAGCCTTATGTCTAAAGTGGCTTTGCAGCAAACACCCCTTTAACGTGCATTATTTAACCTAATCCACATGAGATATTATTTCAAAAAAGCCCCTGATATATGGGATTTTGAGACCCTTCTCTTAAGTCTGTGAACTTTTCTAAGCACATGAATAAGATCCTGCATATCCTTTTCCTGGAGTCTTTTCATCTAGTATGATGTAGTTGCCATCTGTGCCAAATCTGCGTTTTAACCATAAGGACTAGAGTAGGATATAATGGTTTGCAGGTTTATATACATATTCATTAGTAGAGAATTTGTTTTGCGAAAACAAGAAAAAGACTAAGGCTTTATCTTTGAGTTATGTTAAATTCATTGGGAAAAAAGTGTTTCTAAGAGATTGTGCAAGACTATATCTACAAATATATGTTTCAGATGGAAAACTACAGACCTTCATGCTATATCTGTATGGGTAATCATAGGCACTTGCAACTCTGAACTTGCAAGACAAGGGGCAGCTCAGAAATAACATCCATGCAACCATGCAAGGGCGGCATGAGCTACTTAATACTACCCAATAGTATTTTTTACCTTTTTTTCTTAAACTCAGGGTTCTGTTAATAAGACTTCACGGATGGCTATTTAAGGCAGGTGTGGTATTTCCAGGGAGCTGGGCAAGGCAGGTGTGCATCTGCCTGTGCCCAAGTCCATAGTGGTGCCCATGAGATTCTCTTGGCTCAGGCTCTTCTGAATCTTCTTCATGGCTACATTTTTTGTACTTCATCCACTTCCTATATTTCCACTTGACTCCCAGGCCCCATATTAGCTGAATTCCTGGTCCCTGGCAAGCATCGTGGCCCATGGCACCTTGAGGAGCCTGTCACAAGCAGGTTCCATTCACCCTGGGGGGACTTCAGGCCAAGGCTGACTGAAGCCTCCTCCCTTTTCACCTTGCCTTCCACAGATGTAGCTGGAGTCATGAAGTCATGAGAAATAAAGTTTAATCTGAGAATGAAGACAAGACTATAAAAAAATGCATGTAAAATGAAACAGTAAACTTCTAGTTTCACTTATAAGCCTTCTTAAAACCCACTCGCTCCAGCAGCCTTTACTCCCTTCCAATATTTTTAACTGCACACTCTCGCTTCCCCCAGCAGTCACCTGATTTCTTGTCTTGCTTGTGTTCTCTGATTTGGGGTATATGAAGTGCTTGTGCTGTTCTTTTTCCGAGGCTCATGGTGTTAGGATGTGAACTTGTTGGGATGTACGCAGGCATTGCTTGTTCATATGAGTACACTTCGCTTCTGTGTTTGAAGCGTAGCACTTAAGAGAGGCTGTAATTAATAACAGTAAATTATTCTACATTTTGGTATCAGATAATATGAAATCAAGTAGCTGTCAAGACATGTTGGGGAGATATCTACAAAAACAATGATATCTAAGGATCCACAACAAAAAGGAAAAATTTGGAAGGCCTTCAGTCAGCTTCCAGCAGCTGCAAATTTTGCTTTAGATGAAAATAATGAACTCATCTAAGGGTCTGTACGAAAACAGTCTCATCAAGTTGTACTTGTCAGAAGTTGTATTTGGCTATTTTCTTTGACATATTCCAGAAAAGGAATTGGAACAAGCATCTAACATTGGTTAAGTCACAAGTCATTTATGTGCATTTAGGGTCTACAAGTAATATACAAATAGTGGCTCTACATACAGCTGATTTCCAGAAATAAGACACTTGAGATGCTGTTGAAGTTGCTTTAGTATTAAATACTTAATTCACTCTCTCATTATTTATATTCAAATTTTACCATATATAATATGATGTGCAAGATAAACCTCTGTTATAAAATCAGGCAATGCCCTTAGGGCCATGATACATGCTCTTCTATTTGCTTAGTATTTGATTAACTATTATATTCCTCTTGTTTCACAATTCAAATTTCTGTAATGAAAATGCGTGGCTGTGCTGGCAGTTAACTGTACAGAAGCTAGTGAGGAAAAGGAGAGTTACTGCAGTTGTACAACACAGTGAAACAGAGACAACTTATTAGCACAAAATGTCTTATATTTGCCATTTGTATTCCTGTTCTTTGTTTATTTGGGGATATTTTCAGGAAAACAGAATTAATGTTTTCTGCACAAATGCAATTATTAAAAGAAAATACACATTTAATTATATAAAGATGGATTTGTGACAACTATTATTTTGATTTTTAATTTAAAATATGATTTTTTGGTGTCCAAAATCATATAAGTTACTATTTACTTGTAAATTGTAACCCTTTGTTGAACCTTTGGTGAAAAAATAGTTACATAGTGATGTTGCAAAGGCGATAGTCTGTGGTTTCAGTGTTCTACTCTGTTTTTTGAATGGAATTGCTTTTAATTTTGTGAATGTTTTAATTGTGTATTTATTTACTTTTTTTTTTCCGGACTTACTGGTTGAAAACATACTCATCAGCCACTCTTAGGGAATTCAGCACAGTACAGGTGCAATATGTTAGCTGAAGGAAATTGCTATGGGCCATTCACAGGAAGGAATGGAAAAAGACATAGAAGAAAAAAAATACTTCCTTTAAAAAAAAATATGCCTCATTGCATTAGTTGTAATAAGGATTTGCTTAAGGCAGAGCCAAAGAGACTTGCTAGGACAGCAAGCCAGGAGTTTCCCAAAGTTAAAGACTGTGGTGTGGAATGTCTTAGGCCATACAAGGAAACTGTCATTTCTCTTTGTGAAAGGAACTAATGCCTTGTGCTCACATGCATGGAGTGATCCAGGAGGTCCCATCCAGTCCTGTCTCACACATATTTTAGTTCTTGGTTGAGTATATATAAAGCGACCAACCAAATAAGAGAATTTACAAGCTCACTTATTTACCATATTAAGAATCACCATAATTTTTTTCTTTATCTTACTGGCCTGTTAGGAGTTTCGAAAGTGCTATTCTCATCCTGACAGTGGAGGCTTCTCTCCATCTGAACAGTCAGGGTTCCCGCGTTCAAACCCGTGCCGAGATGTGTTGTCTAAACCAATAAATGTCAGTTCACATTGTGGAATGGGTGGCAGGACAAGTTAATCAATAATTTAATTAGCAGTGACCCATTTTGCTTACTTCTGGTTGAAAGAGAATTTCTGCATTCTTGCATAAGTTATCATTTATCCAGCTTCTCCCAGATGGTTTTAGATGATCCTTTTCCTGCCTTGAGGATGAGATGAACCTAATCCAACATTATAAATGAAAAACAGGTGTTTAGATACACATTCTTTTCCTCATAGCTTGCATCGCATTTACTTACCTAAAATAATTCATAACTCAAAGATTTTGTGCCAGAAGTTTGATTTACCTTCTTTAAATTAAATTAAAGTGAGTGTTTTTGCGGATGTGAAAGCTGTAGCAGCAAGAGCAAATGACTGTTAGCATCGCTTTTGTAAGGCTGCAGGTCCTTTTGAGAAGGCCAATGTTCACATGTTGTAGTTATTATTATTATTCATTTCCATTGGGAAGGCAGCTGGTTGTAACTCCAGAAATAGAGCAGGTTTAAAGCAAAGTCGAAAGTCTCACTTGTCTCTAAAAATAGGTCATCTTCCAGTATGGAATCTGGGACTGCTAGTTTTATGCCTTTGAATTCCCAATGTTGTTTCTGTTGGATTTTTCTTTATGCAACTTTAATAAGGAGTCTTTAAAATTGGACTCTGGATGAAATGTTTCTTTGGCTTGAAAACCTGTATTTCAGTGGTGGTTGTTTTAGTTAAAAAAAAAAAAAGGATGAGAACAGGTGGTACAACACATATTTTTAATAATCATTTTGCATTTACATGGTATATAGCATGCCATAGTCAGGTGTGTAGCAGGGAAGCATGTCTTACATTTTGTTGAGAGACTAAACTTTTATTTTACCTCCTCTTGTGATTTCTGATTGTGTGATATGATCAATATAGATGCCCTAATATTTTGCAACAATTTCTTGTGGGTTTTTTAATTATAACACTGGCCAGAGGTCTAAATAGAAATCAGGATATTTGTGACTTAATTCTAAACAAGGAAGTCAAGGGACAGTCCTTGCTCCAAAGTGAGAACAACCAACACAGACAAGCAGAAAGGTAGCATTTATATTGCCACTACGTAGATGAGAAACAGAAATGCAGGAAAACGTAAATTATTGGCCCAGAACCACTAAGCCTATGTCTAGACACCATAACCTGGGAACACCTGGGAGCTCCTCAGTCAACATGTGCTCAAAGGCCACGTCCTGCTCCCATTTTGGGGTGAAACGCACGTGCACCCCAGCCATCCTCCTGGCTTGGCAGGCAAGCTGGGGCTGAGCTCATGCTGCCCTGAGCTTGGACCCCTCAGTGCTCAGGCTGCACCATTCGGGAGCCAGAGGCAGCGAAGGGAGCCCCACAGCAGTGAAAAGCACTTAATATAGAGTCAAAAAAAAAAAAAAAAAAAAAAAAGAGAGAGAGAGAAAAGGCCAAACTTTACAACACTTAAGCCCATGCTTAGGCACAAAGCTGTCCTTCCCTCACACTTAACAGGATTAAAATGTTCCAATGGTTTTCACTTCACTGCAACAGCTTTTGAACACAACCACGGGCAAATCCCTGGAATAGTTCCACTATTGTCCTGAGACATTTGCTGGTCCCTGGGAGCAGCACTTCTGTACAGCCTTCCCTTTTTCAATATGCAGAGACACAGAGGAATTGGAATATATTGGAATATACTGGAGGAAATTATGTATATATAGGAAATGTCCAATATACATTTTTTACAAACCCAAGACACTCTTACACTATGATTGCCAAAAAACTACCAAACTGCTAAATGTTTTAAATCTTCTTGAGTGTATTAAAGCAAAAAACTAATGGAAAATTTGTATTCAAAATGCTGCCTCTGAGTACTCTTTCTTTACACAGTGACATGATACCTGCATGAGTAGCAGTGATCATCTAAGGATAGAAGGATGATAAAATTTTATGGGTAGAGGTTATATGGTCTGTATTATTATATGGTCTGTATTACCCGAATATGGTCTTTATTACTTCTTCCCACAATTATTGTCTTTACATATATATTTTATATATTTATGAGCTGTACCATTTCTAGTATAATGACATGGAGCTTTTCTTAAAAGCTTTTATGATAATGCTACTGCCTTATGTAATATATGTATGTAATATGTATATTCTATGAAAAATCTTGCAAGAATTTGAAGCCAAAGTCTTATAGTTATTTGCACCTCAAACTTCAATGTAACTGTAAGGTTTATACCTACACAAGTAACCATCTCTTCAGGGAGTATATTACTTTCCTTCAGAATTGTACCTTGAAATGTGCAAGTTCACAGATGTTAATGATTACATGCATGTCCCTTTGTTGCTACAAAGCCAGCAAAGGCTGAATTCTGCAATAATTTGTACCCCATTAATGACATCTGGATTAGCATCAATGAAATGAAAGACCATATTGAGTGTCTTGTTGTTTGTTGCAGCTATTCAGATATTTCTAGATACATCTGTTTTGGAGAAAAAAGGAATCCTTCAGACCACAGAGCAGCAGAAGCGCCACTCTGAAATTACATTCCCAAGGCAAAAATGTGCAGAGTGTCAAGAAGATGAGGGAGAACACTGGGCGCCTTCAGTTCCCCATGGCAAAAATCTGTCTGTGCGGAGGAGGATCACTGTCTACCTGATATGGAAGAGAGAGGAAAAAAAAGCAAATGAAGCCATGGGTGGAAAAGCATTGGTATTCAAGCCCAGCAGCAGTGGAGATGTATGTGCACTGTACACATCCTTATACCAAGACTTTAGCCATTCACTCTGTATCTCTTTAACATTTCATACGTTTCCATGTATGAATATGAGCTGTGTAATTTTCCCATTTCAATAGTAATTGTTGTATCAACTATGAGCCAAGATGCTGAAATATGAAAAAAAACCCTGCATATAAATATGCTTGATATAAATAATTCCTTATCTTGTAGAAATGCTTGCCCTACGAAGAAAATTTTCCTATGTTTCCCTTTCTTTGAAGCTGATGTCAACGTATGTTTCTTCTGGTTCTTTCTACAGGATGGCCAAAGAGGAAAAGTTGTGTTTAATCCCCAATTTGTGGTTGTAAACAAGCCCTACCTTGCACCTTCCATTTACATCAGAAGTACCAACTAGATAGTAAGGATTTTCAAAACTTAATAGTGTATCTAAGTATAGCTGCAGCAGCCAGAGTGAAGGCATCTGCTTCTGCAATTTTTGGTCTAATCTCTTCAATAGTCCAGCTCTATTTAAGGAGTAGCTTCTATTTGCTAAGAAGCGAAGTATTTTAAGTGGAATTTAATGTGTGTATGAATACACACCCGCATAGGAAAGACACAGATATTCTTCTTGTCTATTTGACATCAAAACAAAACCCTGGCGTCATGGTAAAGGAGTTGCTGGTGAGCATCAAGCTGACACCTTGCGTAGCTTATAGCTCACTGTATGACTAGGCTGCAAGCGAGGGGGCAGGGACCCAGCGTGTTGTTTCCTTTTGGTAAGGACACTCCTCACACACTCCTCCACGGTGACAGCTACGCTGGCAACATGACTCTTGGCTCTCTACCCAGCAGTTTTGCAATGGTGGCCACTATCCAAATGCCTGATATACTTAGCATCAAAAAGTAATTCAAATTCTTTCAGTTCGTGTCTTTGGTCTGTAAATTTATTCTCCTGTTTAATGAGAGGATAAAATTTTTGCCTTCTAATCTGCCACTTACAAGCTGACTTCACTTTCCCCCTAGGTCACCTAGTGCTAAAGCATAAGCATTTACGACTAGCTGCATGCAAATACATGCACTCTATTTTGTGCATTACAGTACCTCACTGAAGTATGTAACTAACTGAAGTATCATTCTGACCACTCATATCCAGGCTGATTCGGCAATTTCGCTTGGTAACAAAACTATATGTTTAAAGATCATATTCTATCTGGGAATTATGCAGTAATTTTAGGAAACTCACAAAATCAACCTTCGAGTCAACATCCATATCTACCGGAATATATTTCTTGTAGTCATTCTAAGCAAATATCACTTAAAGTTTTTTTGAGGCTCCAAGTAGATAGGTTATTTTCCCAAGATTAAGCACTATGTAAGTTTTAACTAGGCTAAAGTTGTTCTACTGAAGCAGCAATCATTTTGAATTGCAAGACTAAAGTTGTTCTGTCTCAGTCTGAGACTCAGTTCAATGGGTGAAGAATATAACAGGAGCCCTCATTCATCAATGCAGTGAGTGCAGACAGATGGGAAGAGACTTTGGTAGGACTATCTGTGGCTTTGCAGTTTGCCTAAGTGGAGCTCACCATAGGACTGGAACCCAAAATATGTTCCTTGACTTATTTCTCATATCATGCAATATCACTACAGGCAAAGGAAGTTAAGAAAAAAGATTTCCAGATGCTACAAGGGTAGCCTTATGTGAACAGTCTGAGGATTCTGCAGGGAGAAGCCCAATTCTGCATGGCATTTTTGCAGATACATAATTTAAAGCATGAGAATAACCATACTGATGTCAGTGAATTTCTCATGAGCTTAAAATTAAACACATGCCTTGCTGCATTAAGGCTAGAGTACAGCCTTGCCAAATTTAGCTCCTGATTCTTTCTAACTGTGCAACTAAGCCAACCTATTCCTTGCCTTTCCTTCTGCAGCAATGATTAATGTGCAGTGTGTTGGTGTCCTATAAGACTTCAAAATAAATAAATAAATAAATAAATAAATAAATAAATAAAGGCCTGCAAGAACCACTGAGATATAGCAATTGAGAAGAAGTAACAGGGAGGCTAATATACTGTCACCTGCGTCATCCTTTTATGTCGATGAATATTGTACAGATAATGTGTCACTTTCACTGCCGTGAATTCAAACTAATTTAGCTGTAGCACACCCATGCCTGAAGGCATCTGGATACCTAGCAAAATGTAGCTCAGAATATGCTTCAGTAAATTATATGGTAAGCACTACATGAAAAGAAGTCATGATGCAGATCCGTTCGCTCGGGGCCCTGGCTGGCACTAAGAAATTTTCACTTCCATTGTCACCTTGAAAGTAACTTTGGAGGGATGTGACAATAACAGAGTTTATATGAGATCTCCTAAAGAGCAGGATATTTTGCATGATTATTTCAATAAAATGAAACATACAGTCAAGGACATTTTATCTAGTTCAAGCATCAAAAGTTCCACAGGAACTTAAGGAAAAATTTCTTAACAGTGAGGGTGACAGAGCCCTGGAACAGGCTGCCCAGAGAGGTTGTGGAGTCTCCTTCTCTGGAGATCTTCAAAACCCGCTTGGACGCAGTCCTGTGCCACGTGCTCTAGGTGACCCTGCGTGTGCAGGGGGGTTGGACTAGATGATCTCTAGAGGTCCCTTCCAACCTTAAGCGTTCTATGATTCTATGATTCTAATTCTTGGATTATTTCAGTTGATTTGTGCACTTTCAACTTATTACTCTGTTAAAAGAACAACATAAATAACTTCAGTCTTGCACACACAGGTACATTTAAGTGAGACTACTACTACCTTCAAATACAATTATTCACCATGGTGGATAAGTTACAAGCAGGCTCTGGTTTATGTCATCCTGCAGCCCATTCTTATTCCTGGTGGAAATGCATTCATTTAGGAAAAAAATCAAGTTTTATATTTAGATGCTTAATTTTAGACACCGAAGCTTGCCTAAATGGCGTAGTTAAGATCACACAAACCTCTGTGACTGAAGTCTTGCCAGAATCAAAGTACAGCCCTCCCTCGCCATCTGCGGCTTCATTAAAAGAAACCATGTACCTCGCAAAAACCCTTCACAGCCCCGCAGCAAAACTGCAGCCCAGCCCAGCGGCCACCGGCTTCATGATGCTCTGAGGACATCTCGTGGTGGAAACCTAAGGAACTCTAATCTCTGCTATGCACAACCCCCCGACCCGCGGTGTTTTTAACACCACTGAAGCCGGATGTAAACCAAAAAGTGAATACAAGTACACATTTTTTTAAGAAGAAATTAAACAATGCTATGGCATTTGCTTGCTCTCAATGGTAATATACAACTCGGTTATATTTTACAGACACATTGTATGGAAATTCACACTTTTCTGAGCTCCTAGATTCATTTACAGTCCTATTCATTGCACACAGTTCTAACAGAAGAGATTTTTCGTTATCCACGGCAGTCTGAGGGAAGGAATTTTGGAATTTTTCTAATACTAGTTTGAGGGAGTTAAGAAATACTTGTGGGCTTATGAATCTGTAGTTTAATATTTCTTGGGTTCTTCACTGCATTCTGGACTCTTTTTTGAAAATACTTAAGTTATGACTCTGAAATACAGCATGTGAAGTACTTGATTCTTCTGATTTTCATTTTAATTATTATGAACTATGCATTTGGTCTGGGAATAAAACTCTTCAGCCATGGCCAGAACTATCCTTGAGGCAATCTGAGAATAATATCACATACATTCATCTACTAGTCATAGAATTTTGATCACCTTCTAGGACTGTTTATGGGAATATCACTACATTTGGCACTTCAAGGCAGATATCCCAGATTCCCAGTTAAGTTGCCTAATGGAAAGATTGGGGCACAACAGTTGCTCTCATTCATTTCTCACATGTTGAAGCGGATGTAAAGTAAAGCTGTAGTGAGGTTTATTAATTGAAAACAACTCATAAATAGGAATTAGCAGCTCCTTTCACAATGCTTCCAAAGAAATGTATCACAGTCTCTTGCACAAAGCACAGAGAACACGGAGGTTGGATCCCAGCCAGATACAAAGTACAGCAAGAATTGGCTTTACATGCAATGGGAGAGAGAAGTGGAACAATTGCTGCAGTGCTAGAAGTTCAACAGACCAGAGTGATGTATCTTCAGGAGGATGGACATAGAGGATCATGTCATCACAGGATCACAGGATGATAATTCATGTTAGAAGGGGCCTTAGGAGGTGTCTGGTTCAACCTCCTGCTCATACCAGAGTCAGCTCTGAGGTCAAATCAGGTTGCTCAGGGTTTGATCCAGTCAGGTATGGAAAATCCCCAAGAACAGAGAACACAAGGCACAATACGGGGCAGGAAACTTCTATCCAGTCCTCACGTCTCTTGCTTCATCCAATGAGCAATGTTTCTCATCATCCTGCTCTGCATCACTGTGACTTCTTTTCCTTGATGACCTCCCCGTAGGCACTGGTGGCTGCTGTCAGGTGCCCTCAAAGCTGCCTCTACTTCAGGCTGGATAATCCCAGCTCCTCCTGCCTCTCCTCACAGGGCACATGTTCCAGCCATGACCATCTCAGTGGTCTCCCACAAAACTCCCTCCATTTTATTGATGCCTGTGTTATATTTGGGAGCCCAAAACTGGTTGCAGGATTTAAAGGTGGTCTAGCAAGTTCAGATTAAAAGAGGATAACCAGGTCCCTCTGCTTCTGGTTCTACCTCTGTCCATAGAGCTCAAGATGCTGTTGGCCTTTTTAGCTGCCAGCACACACTGCTGGTTCATGGTCACCTTGCTGCCCACCAGCCCCAGAATCCTTTCCATAGGGCTGCTCCCCTGTCAGGCTGCCCCAGTCTGTGCTGGAGCTGGGGATTCTTCCTTCCTAGGAGCAGAACTTTGCATTTGTCCTTCTTGAATTCCATAAGGTTCCTGTTAGTTCCTTCCTCCACCCTGTCTATGTCCCTCTGAGGTCAGCTCTGCCCTCAAAAGTATTCACTAATCCTCCACTTTGGTGTCATCTGCAAAATTTAATTAGAAATAGACCCACTCCTGTAGGCAATGGATATGTCTACATAACTTTTTGCAGATCAACATGAGCTCACTCTTTCTCTGCTCCAAGTTTTTATACGGCATCCAGCCTAAGCTAATATACTTTGCCTCTCAGCAGAACTTAATAGCTTAGCATCAGCATTGTACTAATCACAGCTGAACAGCTCTTGGTTCAGAGCACAGGAAAGTTGAACTATGTCTGCTCCAACATCCCATGTGAGTGCAATATGTGAGTCCACCAAAATTCATGTTCCATTAACTCTGGTAGTGCTACTGAAAAAGGACCTGGCAAGCCTACAAAGAAGCAACATTGCAACTAAGTGGGTCCGGACTTAGTGATAATGAGAAAACAGAAAATGAGAATATTAATCAATCTAAAGTCACTTACAAGAAGGGTAAAAAAAATCACTACCACTAAAACCAAGGACATGTTATCCTGATTATCTCATACAAGAGCATTATTGTTTGTGATTTCTGGAATGATTTCTAATCTATTGAATAATATGCCTCCCAGCCACTTACGTACAATTCACCTTTTTTGGCAGATACTGTGCTATGTGAAAGTGGGCATCAGTGAATTCCATGTGACACTGGTTCCAAGTGTGCTGGAGCTGGAGCTGATAGCAGTCTTGCTTCAGGAAGGGCTGCATCAAGAAAAGGCATGTCAGACTCCTGATATCAACCCGTGATAAAGAGTTTTTGGAAGTGCAGTACTAGTCAGGACTGAAACTTAGGCAAATGCGCAGCCCCTGACAACTAGACCTGGAAAAGAAGAGGGACTAACAAAATGCCTGAAAATGAAGAAAATCCATATATTTGTAGGAGTGAAGAGGTTGTCTGCATAACTTCTGCTCAACCTTATCAAACAACCACTGCAGCTGTTTACACATAGTAATAAAGAGTTGAATTGATCAGAAATCCAGTGGCAGATACTGTCAATAATCAAAAAACTCAACAAATAATGCAAGTGCGAGACTGAACTTTTATATTCACTTGGAGTGGCTAGAAATGCAGCATGTTTTCTCTAGAGGAGGTCTAGGAGCAATGCTGACACAAACCCAGCAGGCAGTCACTGCCTGGGAGACATGGGAATGAGAAGCGACAGGAGTAGCTCTCTGTGAGAGAACTGGCACCCTGAGGATTTTCTTGGACACCTGTCTTGGATAACTAACAGAAATGAAGCTATTTGGTCTGCCCTTTGTAATGGGGTGGATCTTTGGCTCACTTTGGGTTTAATCATATCTCATTAGGAAATTAGGATAGAGGTACTGCTATACCCAACTTTATCACATTTTCTTTGAGTATTCTGTATGACTTCTAACCCCTTAAGGTAAGCTACACAGGCTGATAAATAAAAATACTCTTTGTGGAAGAGAAGGAATCAGATAAGAGCACTATAAGATTATCATATAAAATTGCTCATGGATCAGAATCCTCCCATTCAATTTGTGATGTAGCTCTGTTCTGAGAGAAGTAGTATTGTGATCAGGTTGAACAGGGCTGTGTACCTTCCTGGCAGAGCTCAGCACTAGTTCAGGAGTCTCTCTGCATCGTTCACTATGGCCATCAACTTTTTCTTTCTGGCTTGGTCTAGCCTGACTGAAAGACAGTCTACATGGTCTGTGTTTTTGTTCTGTCCTTATGTTCTCTGCATCCCACTTCATCAGGGTGGAGAGTAGAGTAAATATTCCAGATAGCTCTCAACCAAATCCTGCAGTGGCACCAGTAATCTCCCATTTTGTATCCCCTGATAGATCACATTTTCCTTCTTCATGGCTGAACTGCAGCAGCAGAAAATAATTATCACTCATGTGACTGCAGGGTGGAGGCTGATGGCTGGCTTGTTGACACTGCACATGCCTGTCGTCAAAACACAATTTTGAAAACGTAAGAGCACGTACAACTGAAAAAGAGGAGGGTCTCCAAAAATGTTTTCCACTGTTTTACTTCTGGCTCTGTATGTGCCAATTATTACAGTTTCCATCTTTTTCTCCCAAGTATATTTTTTTGGCATGTTATCCATGGTAAATAACGTTAAACACAACTCTGCACTGACTGTGGGACCTGACGATTAATGCGAGCTCCTTTCGGTCTTATACTCTGGGTGATGTCACCCAGAGCTGAATGCTGAAGAAGCCATTAGCTATCACTACTTATAGGAAACATTTTCTCATGCAAGAAAATCTCTTTACAAGAAGAAGCCATGACTGGATCTGACACAACTCTGGAACACTTTGGAACCAGAAAGCTATAGAGTAACTGACAAGACATCATTTTTCAGAAAGGGTCCCAAGAGAGATCTGAGGAACTACAAACTGATATATTCAATATCTGTTCAGGACATTTTCTCAGGATTTAATTTTTTTAATAAAAAATATAAAAATAAATAATGTGATTAGAGGGCATTGGATAATTATGCCATATTGAAGAAAAGTCAAAATGAATTTCATAAATGTAAAGCATACCTCACATACTCATCTTGATTGTTTGAGAGGGCAAATGTAGGGGTATATTTACTCTACTTAGGATCCTCTATTTAGATTTTCAGAGGCATTTTAATTCCTCACCAAAGGCTTTTAAGGAATCTTAAGCTGTCACAGAATATGAGGGGGGCCCTTGCATGGATAATTGTGTAATTAGTGAAAAGATGGGAAATAAAAAGTAGCAAAGAGTCAATATATACTGAGCGTATGAAATTATATGTATATGAGCCCCCTAAGCAGCAGTCTAGATGCAATTTTTAGTTTTACATTCACACTCTGATCTCTACAGCCCCAATATTGCTTGTAACATGAGTGCTACATCACCTCAGGTCCTTCCCATCTTCACCTTCCCACTGCCAGGGCTCTTGGCATGGAGTTCTGACAAAGTCAGCATCCTGCTCTTGAACACCTCTCTTCAGACCTGGTTCTTCAAAGCAGTTGTTCCCCATCTGCTTCAAGGAAGCAGTGAGGGCCGTGGAACATTTCAGTAGTTAATCAGTGCCCCCTGTAAAGATGGCCAGCCAGTCTGTGTGGCCCTTGCTGGGCTGAATGCCATAGACCCACAGGGCTGGCATTTGCATTTTAGTTCCATGGTGAATACATGATCGTTGTTTTAATTTCACTGCGTGGAATTCTTATTCAATAATGGAGTCTTTTTGTGACTCCCCCTACACGGTTGATAAGTTAAAATTTCTACTATCACAGATGTGCAAATACATCAAAACACCTTTTTCTTATGATTCCACAAAAGTTTGTAGAATGCGTATATACATATTTCAAAGCTGAGAGTGTATTTAATGAGAAAGCAGCATGTCAAGCTAATCCAAGTCTAAAGTAAGTTCTCAAAGGACTATACTATTCCACAGCACTGGTGGTACTAACATCAATAACATCCTCTGGCAACATACTAATGACCCTGACTATTGAAGACTTGGCTGGTATTTTAATCACCCAAACACTGGCCTGGCCTGCCTGGCATTATAATTGTTATGGTAATAATAGCCTGGGCAAGATGGCATTTTAATCATCCTGGATCACAGCCTAGAACTGTTAATTTTTGATATTTCTGTCTTTTAACAAGGTTAATGAGAAGTCTGTCTTAGAGTTATACAGAAATCACTGTCTTTTAATTTCAAAAAGGATCAGCCTTGGGAGTCTTTGCACTCACCATGCTGAATACTTTTCCATTCAATATCCATTTTGCTCTTTCCCATCGTTATTCTTTTTTTCCTACTTTTTTCCCTCATTGCCTTTTTAAACCAGATGTGAGTTGCTTCCAACATAGGGAGCTCACTGTGCTAAAATGTTTGTTAATCTAAATATTACTGTATTGTTGTATGATCTTACTACAATGTAGAGGTAATAAAATCCTAGATACATCACTCCATAAAGTAAAAAAAGCTATAGATTGCTCATATTTTAAGAAATTATCAATTCTATTTATCTTTAAATGTCACTAATATTAGTTATTTCTTGAAAGTTCATCCACTTCAAAGAACCCACTAAATCTGATATAGTTCATGTCACTAGCAGAATGATTTTTCAGGAAGGCTTTGCATTCAAGCCTTATTTTTATCCTTTTTAATTGGAGGCTGGGAATGTATGGGGCTGGGAAGATTGATTAAACAGGAATTTGCCAGGTTTACTCAGACAGCTGAGGACTTGAGCAATCTTGCATTGCCTGGAAAATCTTAATCAAATTGTTTATGAATTACAGCTCTTTCTGCACAAATTAACTGTGGTTAAGATTTTGAATTTCGTTTCATATTTCTCATGACAGCTGGGCCACCTCTTCTCCAGGGATTTTCCACAAAGTTAAAGCACCCTCATAACTCGTGGACTGGGTCTATTATGTAAATGAAGCATATTGCAATTTAAGCAATTTAAGCAATGCAATTTAAGCTCCTGTTACTCTGGCAATCTGCAGGGTCTGTGAGCTGCCTGGGGCCTGTGAGGTGATTTCTGTGGCCTGCTCATGAGCTGTGGCAATGGGAAGGCCACATTTTGGGTCGCCCAGCTCTGCAGTACCTTGCAGGACTCCAGCACTTGTCCTCCACCAGCTTGGGTGGCCACAAGCATCTCGGAGGCAACAGACATTCTCCTTTGGGGTCTCCACACCAAACTCCTGGGCTGACTTCAAGCTAGATCCTGTTACTCTGCCTGGCTGAGTTTTCAGCTCCAGGAAGGAGGCTCCAGAGCCTTTCGGGGCAACCTAGGCCAAGTACCACACAGCAGCCAGGGTGCACCTGATGTTCACTAACTGTGGTGTGGAAGTGTTCACCCTCAGGGCAGGAGCTGATTTAGGGAGGTGCGTGACCCTTAAAAGGTCCATAGCCTTCTGAAGACGAGCTGAAGCTGAGGGTGATCTGGTTCAGCTTTTGTCATCTGAATAGCTGGCTGCACTGAATTTCTATCAATCAGCCCTTATTCTAGTTACTCCAAACTCAGAAGCATCAACAAACCTCTTATTGCCACAACCGGGATGGTGAATTCATCAATCAAAAGATTATTTTTGTCTGTGTTTTAAAATTTCCCCGGGGAGAAATTCCCTCTTCACCTGCTTCCTCCGGAAGCCCAGCTGCTCTTTTGGTGTAGACAAAAGACAACCCTCAGCTCCCATTCTTCTACAAGAAGACTGGCAATAATGCTAATAGCTGCCCGTCTATGTTTCACCTTAGGAAGTGAATTTCAAAGGAGGACTTTTCACCCTGCTGCTTAAAAAGGATTTGGGAGAGAATATGTCTTAAGCACTCTCTTTTCAATGCCCTGCCCCTACCGCCTCCTTGCAAGGTTTCCTGTGTCCTCCTTAGGCTGCTTCCCACTCCCTGTATGGATTTCTTCTGCTTTCAGGCTGGCATTGGCAGGCAGGGTTGATGACATCCTACTGACCCAGCAGCCCTGCATGGCCCTGGGCAGGGTCAGCCCGTGCATGGGCCAGGCCAGCAAGCCGTTCCTCTCAGCTTTCCTCTGCATTAAAGCCGCTGCTTCAAACAGCTAAACTTAGGAGCAGCGCGACAGCTGCGTGAGATCATCTCATCGTGCTGCAGGAGCTTGTGCAGCGGGGCAGAGTTTTGGAGGTTGGCACTGTGTGTTTTCGTGGCTAAACAGTCCGGTCTGCCTGGTTACAAGGCCCTTTTGTTTACTTGAACTCATAGGGGATTTCTTACTGCGGCAGGCATGAACTTTGGTAAAGCTGAGATGTGTTTTCCCTGATCTCTGTGCTACAAAAGGCAATACTGTAGAGCCAGTTTTGTTGCTTACTTACTCTCTGTGCCTCGTGACCTTTTGTAAACAGGATTCTGAATAACATAACACAAATAATTCCAGTTATTATTGGACATACTTTTACAATGAAACATTAAGGATTCTGTTCTTTGGAAGAGTAATATCCTTGTGCACAATTCTTTGTTCACTCCTTAGTGTTTTCAGCTTCACTTTAAAAATCAACATGAAAAAAGTCTCAGTCCCTTGGCAGGGAAGCAGACTTTTTTTAACCAAAAGCAGCAGAGTCATAATGAAGAGCAGGAGTCCTCTGTCAGTATGAAGCTGTAATAGCACTCAGTTTTTTTCTGGTCGGTCCTTGTTTTCTGCACCTTTGAGGCGTTACCCTGCAGATAAAGTAATTCCGGTGCATCTTCAGTGCAGCCAAGGACTGCAGAGGGGAAAGGGAGCTTCAGACTCTCTAGAAATCCCTAATTTCAGACTTTTGGCTGGTGCTGATGCTCTTGCGAAGTGCTATATTAGGATGCTATTTCAAATGCTAGCTGATCAAGGCACGAAGGACGCGTTTGTGGGGGCAGGCTGCTGAGCCGTGGGCATGGACAGCACTCGGCATCGCTGCAGGAATTCAAAACAGCCGGACCAGAAAGACCCTCAAAGGAGAGTATTTCTTGCAGGAAAATCCTACAAGTTAACATGGGCTGCTAACAGGCGAAAGGATGAAAATATCTTAGCAATGCCCTAAATGCTCCAAGCTTTGGTTCCATCCAGGCTGGTATCCAAGTTCCCCCGTTTGTTATGTGGTCTGCTCTATGCACAGGTGATCACGGGGATGGAAATATGAATGTCAAGTACATCATGAACTAATTATGACAACATGTGTTAACAGCTACCTATGCCAACTTGGGAGTGAGAGACCATGCTCAGGATGCTCCTGGCAGTACTCACACTTCTGAGCCATGATGTAATCTGCATCCACAAAATTGATCTAAGGAAGAGCTTGAGCATTGCACATGATTTGTTAGTAAGAGCTGAAGAAGGAGAGCAGTGAGTGCAGCTACTAAAACTGCTCTGCAGACAGATTTTCGGGAGGAACTTTTTCAAGCCATGAGCATTTTTCATGTAAACATTCTCAGACCTGGCAGGATTGTTCAAGCATGACAAAAATAGGTAGAAAACATGACAGTGTTTTGCGTAACTTGAAAGAAATTCTAAAAAGTGAAGAAATAATGCAGCAAAATGGCAGAAAGAAAACTTCCCCAAAAAAAAAAAAAAAAAAAAAAGGCAAAAAATAAAAGCACAAAACCTAATCTGTTACAGAAGGAGGTATTTTGCTTCAAATACAAGTTGTCCCTTGACTCGCATCTCTTCAAAACATATTAATTTTGGCCTTTTGGCTTGGTATTCTTCTATACTTAACAAAAATGAACGAAATAGCCTGTGCCTGCAGTTTGCCTTGTGCTTCTGAAGCCTAAGATTAGTCAGGACCATATCCCTTTAAAAAAAAAAAAAAAAAGGAAAGAAAGAAAAACCCAGGCTGGAAAGGGGGAGCCAAAGCCTCTGCTGCATTGGGCTTGTTTGGATACACGGAGGCTGCAGCAGTGGCCGCGCATCCCTCCGCAGGCTGCTGATTTTGCAAAAGAGAGGAAAAGGGATCGTTTTGCAGGCCAGATGCTGGCAAACGCAGGCAACCAATGGAAGAAATGGCACAATGAGCAGACAAGCATGTGGAAGCAGTTTATGAAGAAATAGTTAAATCCAGGGCTTTGTCCTGGCTGACGCTGTAAGTACAAGCGCACTAGCAGATCCCGTGGTCACTGTTGTTCGTGGGAAACGTTTTCTGGGCATCCTGAAGCTTTTAGGGCTCACAGTTGGAGAAAGCATCGGCTGCGGCACGTTTAGCAGCGTATGTCGCCAAATAACTGCGCTGTGTGTGTCTCTGCAGGGTTTTGGGTGACTCACGAGCTGCAGGGCGCTGCGGGTGGCTTGCACACCAGCCTGCTTCTCCTCCACTAATGGCATCTCGGGGGTCCCCGCGACAGACGTGCTAGCGAATTGCTGCAGCACCCGCCCTGTGCAAAGACCTTTCCCTGAATTTCTGCCCTGCCTTCAAGCACTTCAAGCTTCACAGTACACTTTCCCACACCACAATGGCTGGTTTCGTTTTAAAAGATCCCAGTTATTTGTTATACAAACTTACTTAAGGCCAAGCGCTTGATTCCTGATTTTCCCTGTGTGTGCAGATGCAGAAAGCTTATGAAATGCCATTAGCCTTGTGTGTTACCTCTGGGAGGCTTGTTCTTAACACAGGTCCTCCCAAAAGACATCCCAGAAGGATTTATTAGGTAAAGGAATGAACAGTTTCATATCTTTGTTTTTCTGTTCCTGGTTTAAGTAGATATATGCATTCTAAATATAAATATTTGTTCTTACGAGAATACTTGATCTTGCTCCTTGGCAGATGATTTTGTGCTTTTTATTCTCTTTATGTTGCAATGATATAGCATCAACTTAATAACAATTTTAAAAGCACAGCTAGAGGGAATTTATTTCACTGTTTTTCTGGGCAAGTTGTTCAGTGATAAAGGAAATGCTTTTATTATAGATAAAACAATGCATGCCAATAGAGTGAAAAACTAAGTAATGCGTATTTTCCTTGTTATTTCATGACATACTGATTTCACTGTTACATATCTAAGCAGCGCACGAGCCCGTAGCGCTCCGCAGTGAAGCGAGGAAGCTTGGTGGCCCCTGCAGTTGTGCGGTGGTGCTTCCTGCTGCTGCAGGCGCCGCTGGACACCTCGCTCTGGGGACAGGGCAGGTAACTGCAGGGCTGCCGGGGATGCGGGCGAAGGAGGAGGAGGAGGAGGAGGAGTGGATGATGCAAAAAGGCTTCTGGTGTGCATCCCTTCTGGGACCTGGCAGGACCGCAGTTCCTGGCGCTGGTGCTCGCTCCTGGCTCTCCCGCACTGTTCACCTCTGTGGGGACATGGGACAGAGCCTGCCCTGCTCTGAGAAGCCCACGAGGACATTTTTCCAACTTTGAACCTGGGGATGCCCACGCCTGGTATCGTCAGAGATACTGCAGCTCAGTCAGCTGCTCATTTGCAAAACTTCTCATCGCTGTCTAGCAAAGACCATATTACAAGGGACCCAGTTTAGCCCTTAATGGGCTTATAACAAAATACCGTCACCTTAGGAGCACTCCAGCAGTGAATGTGACTGCTGAGCAGTGCTGGCGTCTTCCTGCATGTCCCTTCCTCCTGCCTCTACGCTTGCCTCCCGCCAACACCATGCAGCATCTCAGGTGGAAACTCTGTTTCCAAAGATTAATGAGTAATCACTTGCTTGGTCACATTAGGGTTATGAGACTACAAAAAGAATAAAGAGCGAATACAAAAGCCCAATCCCACATCAGGAATTTCCATTCCTGTCTTGCAAATGTGCAGAACCACAACTTAATTAGATAACACTGTTTTCCAGGCTGCTTACTGCTGCATGAAGACATGGGGCAAAGTTCAGCTCTTGTGTCTTTTCCTTGTTTTCAGCAGAATTGTATCAGAGTAAATTTGGCATTTTAGGAACCATTTGGAAAACTTTCTTTCTTTTAATCTCTCCCTCTCTCTTGTTTTCTGTTTTGGCATGAAATTTTACGGCATCCTAGGCAACAGACCCTGATTAATACCAAATAATACGAAGCATCTAAGATCCATGGGTTAGGACCATGATTGCCTGAGGCTCCCAATCAACGCAATGGAGACACTGGGGCACTTGCAGGAAAACTGATATGCCGCATGCCTAAAATTAAATTAGTAGCCATTGTACTTCAAATCCTTGGGGGCTTCTTGGACTATATTCTCAAAGGTTCATTTTCTAAAATATTGGATGCATTTTTAAGTTAAAATATACAAAAAAAAAAACTTTTTTTTTTTTTTTTTTTTTTTTTGTAATTCAAAAGAGCATTTTGCTGAAGAGTTTAAACAGCAAGTGCCTGGCTCCCCAGTTTGTACATATCCTCATTCATGGAGTTGACTCGTACATGAAAAAATGCATGTCTGATTTCTAGAAAGATCAAATTTTCTAAAAGAGCAAATAGTTCAAAATCTGTGTCAATTAGTTCAGCAATATTTTTGTTATACATAATTATTCAGCAATTATTTATGCCTCAGCTAAGAAATACAAGTTGCACATTAATTTGCTGTGCTCACTTTTCTCTGTAGATCATATTCAAATTTGGCTTGCCAGGGGATTGTAATGGTTATGTTCCTACGTGGGAAGCCTTAAACTACATCTTTGAACACAGGTGATCTAGGTAATTTCCATTTTTCTACTTCTTTTTGACCATCTCGTTTGAAGGCGGACGTCGTTTGGCATTAGCTTAGCAGGGATACTGTTGGCCAGAATGGAGGGATCACAGCCGAGCTCTGGGAGGAACTTCCACCTTGCTTGTAAAGCAAGCAACATTCATGGTTTGCTTTGGGGATCTGCAGTGACACATGTATGTATGCACACAAAAATGTACTACCACCGAGGTCGGACTAGAAATAAATAAGGCGTAGGTACTTCCCCCAACTTATCTGCAGGAATTGTCTCCATCCAGGCAAAACCAAAATGAGGCAGTGTTTGCGGTGGGTGATGCTTATACTCAGGATGACATAGGTGTTTTGTGCTCATCGGGTGACCTCTCTGGAGGGCAGGAATATTCCCTCAGGTTCCCCATAACTTTGAAGTTTGGCTTATTTTTTTTTTCTCACCAAGGAATGATTCCATAATTAGTTGTATATCCTAATCACCGCTCTTTGAAATGACAGATAACTTGCAGAAAATACCGAAGGTGTGAGCTTTATCTCTCTGCTCTTCCATGAAGACAGAAATAATAATGTTAGTATTTAAATATTGTGGTAGAGTTTCCCTGAAACAAAGAGAGTATTTGGTACCTCACAGAATTGCCTTAGGACAGGCTGATTTAACCTGTCTCCCTCTTCATTTGTTACGTTTGATACTGCTTTGAACCTTGCAGCATTAGCAGCAAAATTGCTTTCAGGGTTTAACTAATGTAAGCTGAGATCCTAGTGAACTTGAGAGCAGGTTCAGAGTGGGACTGATGTGTTTTACAAGCAGGTGCCAGCTGTCCCTGTGACCTCTTCCACCAGCTCGTTCTCACTATGGAAGCGATGGTGAACACAGGGAAATCTCTGGAAGCAAACTGGGAGAGAAGGGGGATTGCAGGGCCCTGCCTCGGGTCCTCCCCTACACGTATGTGTATGTCCACATAGACTGTGTGCCCACAGACTTCTCCTGAAGCATCAGAGCACTATGGGACACTCATTGCTGTGGGACATACGCGATTATATACAGTAAATTATCTGCTTGCATATGTTAGAGAGCACTTCCCCATTGCAGGAAATGGAATATTAGACCCAAAACAATGATTTCATTTTTTTCATTAGTTATGGCAAAGATGATGTCAGATGAATTGTGCATACTCTGTCTTATAAATAATAGATAAGAAGGACCATGTTTCCTCTCTGTCTAATGCATTAGTGTTATTACTGGGTGGAAAAGGCACTGGCCTGCTTTTCGGAATATAAGCGGAATTACTCAGTGTCAATTAAATGTATTGATCCCAGGGGCCCCCCTTCATCTTGATCTTTGCCATTCCTCTTACATTTTTTAGTGTCTTCATTAGAATAACAGAAATAACAATAGCATCTTGAAAGTTTTACAAAAAAAAATTAGCATAAGGTACATATTTCTTTTTGTCATTTGGAATTTTATAAGATAAAAATCTTTCGAATACCCTTTCAGTGGAGTCTCATTAACTCATTAACAATTTAGACACTCCAGTCTAAAATATTTTTTCTTACATAGTTCTTATTTATTCATTTATTTCTGTTGCAGTCTTTGCAGAGAGAGCTTTTTTGTTACAAGCTTCTCATTAATCATAATTTTCACTAATAGCATGCTGCTTAATCAAGTAGTTCAAAACACTCTGCAAACACTCATGAATGCAGCTTTGTGATACTGCTGTTGCTTAATATAGTTGTTATGGATAACATTATTGCTGTTTCATGTACTGAATGGTCTGTATTCGGTCCCTTGGTCCTTCTCCTGTAAGGGTTAGACCACCTTCAATTTTAATGAGAAAGAAACAGCATTGAAATTTATGCTTAGAAAGTACATCTAGAATTAGATATATTGTGAAGCATGGAAGGAAAGGAAAAGCTGGAAGGAAGAAGGAAAAGAATGTCATGGGCACCCCAAATCTTGACAGAGCATGCATGCAGTTGCTTTCATGAATGCCATCTCTTAAGCATGCCACATTTCAGTGCTTTCATACTTATCTGCAGCATCTGCAGAAGAGTTAAGTATGCTCAGCTTTGAAAATATTTTTTCCCTGCTATCTGGGGCATACTGTGTGCAATCAAGTCTCTATGTTAATCTCCTTTCTTCTGCAATATTTTGCATACCTAGAGCTAAATTTTCAGCATGGCATGTCCCAGTTTAGGGATAAGCCCTCTTACATACACAGGAGAAATTCATGTAGATAAATTCCCTGCTTAAAAGCATACTGATCATGGAGAGAAAATGCCATACCATTTGTCTTCAATTTTGGCTGACAAATGGTATAGAGAATGCTTTTGTTCATGTCTGTCAAACTCTATCCCTATTTTTTTTAATAAATAAGCATATAGTGACCTTCAGAGACTCTTTTCTTCTGCTTTTATATGAAAGTGAGCTTCAAGAAACAGGAAAGAAGAAAGTTTACTTACTTATGATTACTATCAGGAGCTGAAAATACAATTTGGACTTGCAACAAGCACTTCACAAGTATTTGTCAGTTGGTCAGCACCAGCTGGTGGAGAAACAGCACTCTCTGGAGCTCTTTTTGCTGTAGGGTTTGTTTCTCAAACAACTCATTTCACTTTGCAACAAAATTCAACTGGCTGCTATCAGTCAGGGATTTGTAAAATCATTTTGCAAAGAGAAGACAGTCTGTAAGTTAACCCATTTCTTATGGACCTACCAGTTACTGAGACACACAGGATTAAGTCAATGATAATGACAGCAGTAGTTCTTAGCTAATGCTTTGCTAGGTTCATTTAGTTGCTCAGATAGCTTAGCTTTCTGATTTGATCACAGATCTTGGTCCTCTGATTATTCACCTCGCAAAAGTGCTGGTTCTAGAGCACGGCTGTCTAGAAATGGCTCCTCTAGAGCAACCACGTAGGTCCCTCCAGAAGGAGATGTGGGCCAAGCTCACAGGCCAAGGACTGCATCACACTCTCATGGACTTGAGCTGTGCCAAATGACTCCCTCTGCCTACAAAATCCCACTTGGCCCTGCAACATGAAGGCAACGTGAACTCTGCATCTCCTGAGGCTGTGTGTGCCCCAGGGCATCACTTTAATTATGATGCTATGAAAGCACCATTTTCACGTAACTTAAATAGGTTCTTCTGACATTTAAAACAAAAAACGAAAAAGCTATTCCTCCGTCAACACTCCCCCAACTGCACTAAGGCCACAAAGTGCAGTGGGGCCCAAAGAAGACCTGGGGCTGGGATATGCACTAGGTGTGTGGCCCAGTTCTGCTGGTTCTCACCTTGCGCATTTGCAAGTCATTCTGCCCTGTTTGCACCGCTGACCAAGTCCCACCATGGGGCCAGGTGGCTGCAGCAGTGTGGGCACTGTCAGTAAGTGTTACATATGCTTCCAAGATGGAAAGAAAGTATCCAGATGGCTTAAAGGATATGTACATTTTTTGTAAATGTTAATAGTCTTTTATGGGCAGGAAATTAACTCCTCTTAACTCTTCTACCTCTTTTCCTCCAAGTTATCTTTTCTTGTTTGAGAAAGTGAATTTTTTCTCTGTCCTGGATCTTAAATATTAAGGCACTTTTCTGTGCCTTTGCAGTCTCAGTCTGGTCCTGCTCATGCTGACCTAGATGATGCTGTGCAAATGACTTTTCTAACTTGCCACTAGAGCTGGACTGCCTGAAACCACATCACATAATGTGGCCGTATGTCCCGACTCATGGGAAAGAAGGGAATCGTAGTTGCCCATCTCTTGCCCCCACTCCCTCAATGACATTCTTCTTCAAAAATATTTTACGGAGTTCTAATTGTAATGGAATATTAAAAATGGTCAGTCTTTAAATATGATTAGTTGACCCTGATGACCATAGATTTTGAGTTAGTCTCAAGGGCTGAGATAGCCAAACTTGCCTTCTCCAAGTCCATTGGGCATTGCTGGTGTTTCTGGACACTTACATAGGTCAGCACTAGTCTGGTTGAATCCAGTACTTCTTGTTTTCATAGGTCTGATCTACTTATTCACGTGGGCGTTACCTACCTGAATGAGTTGTTACTTAATGTGATTACTTCTAATAGCTGCAGACTGGGGTACCTTTATCTTAGTTTCACTATTTTAATGTGACTATACCAAGCACACAGATATTATAAAATACTTTGCTTCCTCGTCTACATTAGGCAGACCCATGGTATGTCTGGGTGCAAGGCAGACAGGGTGTCTATCTTTTTTGACAGATTGCCTTAAATTGGGCAGCCTGATGGGATGCCTGCATGCAAGACAAATGGAGCAGGCTCAGAAGGAGACACTCCTGCTGCAGTGGTAGCAGCAGTGGACATGGCAAACCAGATTTTAGGCTCTCTGTGCATGTATCTTGGGCTGCCTACCACATGCTGAATTTACATGGCAATGTAAATACCAGTCAGTGTGGCACATTAGAAGCTGTTAGCACTCCACTAGTGCTGTTCCATGCCTACAAACTGACAAATTGTTGCACAGGAGATTACTTCTTTTTTATATATATATTCCCATCTAGCTGACTGAAAAAACTCATCTCTCTCTATTAGAATGCTAGATAATGCACTGAGCCTGCAATTTGTTCATATCATCATTCTCTAAAAGTCATAATACTATACAGAGTAATACAGAGTGAGTTTCTGTTTTAGGAGACTGCACTAAACTACCTTTTGATTTAATATATCCATTCATTTTCTGATTTACACTCTTACATCTAGCAAAACTGAGATGCATGAATAGGCTTTCTTTATAATAGAACTCTACTGATCCTATGCTGATAACACTAAAGTATTCCCCAAACTATTGGGGAATGGGGAAATTAGAAGTGAATATATTGATCTGGTAACATGTCCCCAGGGTCAGTGAACCCAGTTACTCTCAGATAAGAGGGCAGATGTGAATTTTAGAGTTGAAAGCTTTTCCCTGGCCTCCCAGCTGCCAGTTCCTAGCTCTATAAATTTAGATTGTCAGCCTGTATGTCCCAAGTGATTCCACGGCTTGGCTGGACTTGCAGGGGGGCTGGAAAGGGGATCTCCTGGAAGGGAGTAGTGCTCCGATGTCATCGGCTGTGAGATCCTTTTCTGGAAGAAAACTGATCAGTCTCCAAGGTAGCATTTTTCTGTGCTTGCTTCTCCTTTTGGAGAGCTGCCTGAGAACCTCATGCTTTTATAACTGAACTTTTTTTTTTTTCCCCAGGCTAACTTTATTCATGGCTAATATAAACTTAAATATTTTATAGCAATGTGATCAGTTTAGTAGGTTAAGTAGGACTTCTTCCTTTCCTGTGTTTATCCATAGGATGAATTGATAGGGCATATCCTGACCTCTGATATCTTCTCCTTTATTTTGCAAGTTGGGGTAAATCTTTCTAAGATGGGCTGTTGTATTCGTTGGTTGTTCTTGTGTTACCAAATGCAAGAACTCTGATCGTTTCTCATTACCATCTGCCATAGAGCTGGTTCTGAATCTATCACTGTTTTAACAATTTCCATCTTTCCCTGCTTACCTAATAGTTTTCAGAGTGTGTTCAGTGTTTCTGAACTTCAGAAGCTGAGATTCAAAGGAAGATATTAGGGTGCCTCCTTTGCCTTCATTGTATCTTAGCTCATTTCTCATCCACTTTCATGTCTTCAGTCTTTCCTTCAGCATGTTATTAAGCCTTGCTCACTACTGACATTGCACAAAGGATCTACAGATCTAGAGATCACATAGTACCAACCTCACCTTGATTTATTAAAAATACTTGTGATTTTGTGTTTCAGAATTCTTCTTCTTCCATTTTTTTTCCTATTAGCCTCGAACCCCTGTCAAGCACTGAGGAATGCCCCAAAAAAAGCTCCTACGTCCCACTGAAGTCCACCCTGTGCTTTGAAAAACAAGCTGGAGATTCGCTGTTCCAGTTAGTCTTTAACCTTCACGCGTCTCGGAGCTGCCAAAGGAGATGCTGTCATGACTTTGGCATGTGTGTGTTTTTCATCACCACCAGTGTCATTACCCAGCTAATTAGTCCATTCTGCACTCTTCTTTTGGCCACACAAAGGTAACCCAAAAATCATATGAAGCATCCAGACATGAAGAATCACAGCTCAATGTCCTCAGGGGCACTCTATATCAGGGGCAGGACACAGAGATAATTGTCTCACCTGGAGATGCCTGGGACCAGGACTGTCTCCACACCACATACCTCCTAAAGAAAAGCATGACCTGCCAGACTCCTGATGTTATCAAGATTATCTCATTATAAGGTTTCCAGTAATTTAACGTTGAAAAGGGTTCTTTGCAATTGAAAACATGATGAGAGAGGAAAGAAGCAAAAAAGAATACAGAATTCAGAATTAAGATTAGGTATTCAGAATTCAGAGCATAATTTACAGAAAATAAATATTTTTCCAAACTTATTTTTTTAAATAAATACATTTTCTGTTTCATCCTAAGTGCCTTTCTGCAAAGTTCACTTCAGAGGCACTCATAAAAACAAATACCTGTTATAATGTTCTTCTTTATGCAATTCTGTAAAGTGCCTTTCTGTAACCATAAGGGACATTTACTTTTCCTTGTATTTCAGTCAGTAGGAATTCTGTGAAGCATCAATCAAGATACGAGTTCTCTGGGTTACTCTGAGAAAAATGGCCAAGGGAGATCATTTGTAAAGCTAAAAGGATCATCTTATCAATTCAAACAAAATCTAATTGAAACAAAAACAAAGAGAGGGAAAACTGTAAAAATACTTATTCACCACTGGATGGATGTGTTTTCAGAATACCTGGCCAACCACTTTTCGTTCGCACCTTGCATAACTTGTAGAGATTGACTTTAACAAAAATAGCAGCTGGCTTAATTATTGAGGGCTTTTTTTTTTTTTTTTTGTATTTTCTGTGCATAGGCTTTGTTCCTGTCCTGTTCTTAATTTGATTTTTCATCGAAGACTCTTAACTGAGAGACTGGCTCTTTGCCGTTAGATAATTCACAAGCTCTTTTCTTGGCATGTCTGTGCAGGACAATGCCCTGCTATGGTGGATGGCACAAACTAGCTCAGATACAACAAATTATACAGTTGCATTTGAGACCCTGTTCAATCTGGACTTGGTGTACCCTGCTACAGAGCAGGGAGAGCTTATCATTGAGCTGGGGATCTCTATATGGCATTAGTGAAGGCAAAACCCCAATTTCTGCAGTTTTTCTTCTTGGATTAATAGTCCAATTGTTCATATATTTCATTTCTGTGTGAATGCAGAGCTCTTCAGATTTCTGTGTTATGGTCATGCACAACCTCAGCTTCCTGTTTAAGTGGAAAACCCATCAATAGGTCCAGAACTCTTGGCAGAGTCACTCTTCTGCTTGTCCTTCTGTCTGGCACCTATTGCTTTCAGATTCAGGAGAAACTGCTAAAATCTGGTGGGCTTTGTTTTAACTGCTTGGCTCAGTGATTTTATTTCTCTTTCCCTCAGTGATTTTATTTCTCTTAGCGATTTTTCTACAGTTACTATGCATTGTTCAGAAATTGCTGGGAGTGGTTTTCATTGGGTATCTGAGTCCACCTCATCAGAATTCAATAAAAGGATTCTTTAAACATAGTTCAACCACAAAGTCCCAGATGCCTACAGTAAGATCATTTGTATAGCACTGTTCCATGAGTCAAATTGTAAATTAGTCATATTATTGCAAGTCATGTTTAGAACTTTCATAGTCACGCAGATAACCATATTTTTTGAGTCTCCTTTTTCCATAAGCGCTGTACTGCAAAACTTGTGTTAGGCTCATTTCCTTGGTGAGACTTGTGTTTCCCTCCATCCTTTGAGGAAGATACAGATGAAACTGGTACAGAGGCTGTTGCTTGGTTTCAGTGCACTTATTCTCACCCTGCCGTGGTGCTGGTTTGTTCCTTCTCTGCTGCTGCTGCTTTGGGAGGTGCAGCATCTCCGATGATTGCTCAGACAGCACCGAGCTACTTCCCACTATGTGCTATAGACAAAGTCAGACCTTTAACTTTAACTTTATGGCCTGAATTTAATGTCTGCTGCTGGAGCCTGTAATCTCACTTTCAGCAGGAAGGAAAATGTTTTCAGAAATACAAAGTTTCTGTGCCTGTGACCAGCATAATATGGGGCAAGGAGCAAGGGGCTTCGTTCAGCCGTGAGTGAACTGTGTAACCTCGGTGCAGACCCAAGGCTTCGCCGCCGCTTTGACCTCGCTCGGGATGCTGCCGTGTGTTTTGATGAGCAATGTGTCTGTGCTCCACACTCCTACTGATCCCATTTTTTTCTCTTCTGAGTTTTTAATTTGACTAGATGCTAAGAACGCCTAGATGTAAACCAGATGCAATTAATTCCTAGAAGACCTTTCTAAGGCAATGATTTGTGAGTTTCTTAAGAAATCACTGAGGCAATGTGAGAACTGAACTAAATTGTTTCGGTTTTGTTTTGTGAGCAAGCTCTCCATAGCTGAGCTCTTTGCAAGAGATTTTTATCTTGGGTCATGCTTCCTCTTTTTGGCCAACAGTTCTTGGCATACTCTGCGTTTAGGCAGACATGAATAGAGACTTTCTGGGCCATAATCAGATAAGTGCCAGATTTACACATCCCAAACACTCTCAATATGTAGGGAGTAGAGCCTAACAAATTTCAGTAGTCTGAATCACTTACTGTGTCATGGGCACAGGCATCATTGCCATGATGCTATTTGAATTGCACACCCTCCACTTCCTACCTGCGATGTACAACACAGTTTCTAACTGTGTTTTTTTTTTAGCTTTAATATGAGGCTCTGAAGATAAATCATTACAGATAGGCAGGAAGTGGAGATACTTCGGTACTTTCGAAGTCATTAGTGCATCTCGGATACCTTGTTTGGGTATCTGGTTCATGCAGTCAGGGATAAATTGCTTGTCAGAGTTGTGCTCAGTTTGACATGCTCTCCTGAGATTTTTGTCCCCTGCCCTCCATGTGGGCATCACCTCAGAGTTCTTTGGAAATTTTATTTAAGTCCCTGCTATTCAGGGAACCTTTGGCAATTATAGAGTCGTTGGTTAGTGATTCAACTATGTGGTCCGAGAGGAATGACTTCTGTTCTCTCTGTATTGCTTGTCTGGCTTTGCGTGGAGTTGGCATGACTGTCAGTATTAGTGCCAGAAAAAGAAATTGCTACAAGATTTGCCCAAATCATCTGTTAAATTTTTATATCCTTTTGCATGTATTTTTCATGTTTCATCAAAAGAGAACAATCCTGCTATACTGAATGCATCAAACAAAATTATTACATTCTAAGAAATGAACCACTTTTTTTACGTCTACTATGAACCTGTTCTCTATATAAAATTCAATTAAAAGTATGTTTTTCTTCTCAATAGTATTGTATCATTAAGTGCTGGAATTTTAAAAACACACCTAGTTTGAATACTTTTCATTTAAAATTTATATAAGATAAAGTATGAAAGATGATATTTTCCTTACAAGCACAGAGCTCTGTTCTTGGCCAATGGCACTGATTTGTATCTACCGGTAGTTTGGACTACTTATTTCTGTTGAATTTGCTACCCTCAAAATTCCTAGAGAATAAACATATTATGAACCTACTTATTCTGCTTCCAGCATTTCTAGTTTGCTGGCACGTTATATTACGCTGTATCAGGTCAGTCTCAAATTTCTGCAGGACAGGACAGTTATTTCTAGGAAGAAATTCTACTCATTCTTGTGATACCTGCAGCTGTGTGATAGCCTTGAACCTAGCTAGTGTACTTGTGCATTGACAGGAAGAATTTGTATTTAAGATGTGTTTGCTCAGATTTTTGATGCTTAGATCAAGTTTTTATCAAGATTTAGCTGCTTTATCTAAAATGCAAAACGTATGTAGACAGATTTGTTTCAGGTTGTCCTAAACGCAGTGGGAATATGACACTAGAAGGTAAATTTACATTTACTGTCAGTCTTTGGTTTTGCCAGGTATTCTAGTTTTCCTCTTTTAAAGGGATGTTTCTCCCAGTCATAGGTTCAATATAGATGAAACAATAACAACAACAAAAAGTGTTGGTTTTTTTTTCCCCCCCCTCATTCCTGACCTTTCCATTCTAGTTGATCTGCTGAAAAGTAGTTCTGTGGAGAAGGACCTGGGAGTCCTGGTGGACAACAAGGTGACCATAAGCCAGCAAGGTGCCCTTGGGGCCATGGAGACCCACGGGATCCTGAGGTGCATTAGGGAGAACGTTGCCAGCAGGTTGAGAGAGGATCAGGTTGCCCAGAGATGTTGTGGAGTCTCCATCTTTGGGCATATTCAAAAGCCACCTGGACATGGTCCTGGGCAATGTGCTCTACGGGACCTTGCTTTGAGCAGGGGGTGGTGGCCTTGATCTCTCCAGAGGTCCCTTCCAACCTCAACCATTCTGTGACCCTGTGATCCCCTTTACACAGTGATTAGCCCCATCAGTGACACTGCAAGGAGCTGTGATAAGCAGGAGATGATTGTGCTGTGACATATCTTTGAACCTTGAAAATAAAAGCCAAGTACAGCCAAGGTCACACATGAATATGGCACATGGAGGGAGTACCTTTTGGCTGTGCACATCTCACTGCTCATCCAAACAAGCTCTGCTCAATTCAGTCTGCTCTCTTGCTATGCTGCTCACTGCAGCTCTTCTGCATGAGGACACAGACCTCTTGTTGTGGTCTGGCTGGTACCAACAGAAGCCACCATATGCAATAAGGGTTCTGTGAGAAAATCGTACTTTAAAACTACATAAAGAATAAGTTAAGAATTTGCTACTGCCATGCTCTGTTCACAATTTTCTCCTCCTCTAGTCTTCAGTTGTATAATTGTGCTGGTTCTTGCACGCTTCCCATGCTGCAGCATGGTGTATGAAGGTTTTGATTTAGTTGTTACTCTTGAGGAAATAAACTCATGTACTATGTACAGTTTAACCTGATCCCAATATTAAAAAGATGGATGAGGAGCAAAGAGATAGCCAGATAACCATGGAGGGTTTTCACACAATAAATTCATGGAATGGTATTAATATTTATGTATCCACCTGATTTGGAGGCAAAATTAAATATTTGCATAGTTATGCGTTAGAACCCATGCCTTTGGCTTCATATTTACAACTAATTGCAGGCATCCACAAAACTGAAGGGAGTTTTTACAGGCTCATTAATACACCTCCTCCACTGAAATTCAATTAAAGATAGACATAAAATCCTCCAGTGAGATATGTTCTCTTTTAAGAGCAAATAAATCTTATAGTATAAAACTGGTGTAGGCTGTGGCCATAAGTGCTTTTTTTTTTTTTTTTTCTCTCAGAAGAGATTTATGTCTATGCTAATGAATTAAATGACAGAATGTTCTCAGATAGTGGAGCTCCATCATGTATAAAGTTATAAGGTAACCTGTCTGACCACTTCAGGCCACGAAGAAACATAAATCAGGAGGTTAGTGCGCCAGGCTCTCCCTGCATCTAGTGGCTGACAGCCAAGTCCTGCCTCTCTTCCCTGCCATGGGAGAAAACATAGAAGTGCCAGTGTCAAAATCTTTCCAGGATTGTAATAGGATCTGGTAATAAACTGACACCATCGCTTGGCCCCGTCCATGCAGGCAAGACCAAGGGCCTTTGAGGACTGCTGGGAGGATTTGCCAATGTAGATATGTCACTTCGTGCTGTGATAGAACCTGCTATTCTGCTAAGGGAGGTAGTTATTGAATTAATAACTTTTAGACTGGTTTCAGACTTAACTATTTTCCCGACAAGGTATCACTGACAAAAATCCTAGAAGACAATTTTATTTTCTAAGGATCTGTTAGTAACGACAGCAAATAACATATCAATTCTTTTGAAGCAAGTGTCTTTCCACTGTCCCATGGGAAATACTCACAGCACGTACTGACTTATCGACAGGATGAATTTAGCTGGAGTCCTTTTGTCAGCATGTAAATTATGTACATTGGTTTGTACAAAATCATGCACAGAAATTCAGTGAGTTAACAAAGCCTCCCCACAGCAACACAACAAAGGACGATCTTTGAAAGTCTAAGCATAAAAGCCAAGTGCAGTCTGAGAAAGTGTGTCACTCAGTAATTATGCATAGGCTGTCTCCCAAAGTCATAATTAGCTTTCTATTATAAACCTATTTTTTCAATATTTTTCTTTCCCAAGACAATTTAAACTGCTCAAATAACTTTGAAAATTTTTCATATGTGACTTTGCTAATTTTACTTTAGGCGAAAGAGTGTAATGTGGCCTGGGCTTCCCACTTCTGCTGCAGCACTGACTGCCAGGACCCCCTTGAGCTTGGCTTCTACTGCAGGCAAAATGTTTTTCCTTGGTGCTTCCCTCCCAACTGCAACTCATTAGGCAGCAGAGCTGCTGTGGTTTACTCTGTGCAGAATCATTCACACCTGTGCAGATGGGGCTGGATTTTCTCTGATTTGCAAAGCTGCTTGCTTAACTCCATATGACTTAACTATGACTTAGCGATGAAATTTTTTCTTTGGATTGCATACTACATATACTCCTAGGCATCTGTATAAAGAAAAAAATTATATTGAAGTCATGTAGTAGCAAATTATGCTAAGTTATATTCACCATGATGCTTTTCATGAAAAGCATGCATTTAAAATTCATCTTCAGTACATATCCTTTGATATTTCATTTACCTAGTAAGTAAATACCTAAATACTAAGAAAAACAAATCAAATCACATATTCTACCACCCTTTCTTCCATACCATTCATATTTCGATTTCATACTTATACAGTGAACTGATTTACATTTCACAATTTAGCCACAACCGTTTCCCTTTCTGGGTCAGGAAAAAAATGGCTCTCTACATTCCTGTTTAAAGAGGGACATGCACAACTGCACATTATGAAAAGACCTGCTAGCATTCTCAGAGGCTCAGGGAAGGATTTGCATTTGCCCAGATGTAGAGCAATAATGTCATACTACCGTCTTCCTCCCACTGCTCTCAAATATATTCCCTTTGGGAAATAACTTATATATAACATGTATAGTGACCAAAATGATTTGTGCTGCTAGACACCTCATGCTTTGCCTTATTTATACCTTATATTCAGGTACAACAGAAGGTAAAATCTTTGTGTTGGCCTGAAGGAAATGTTTAATCTTTGGTCCTGAAGGTATGGACAACACAGGGCGAAGGTTGACCTATATAGCCAGGAGTGGGGATTAGATGGGAAGATTTTGGATCTTCCTCATGGAACTTTATTGTGAGCTAGCTAATCTCCTCCCCTATCTACAAACCATTTGAGTAGAAGGGCAAGATGCCTCTCCATAAGCGTTCTGCCCAGCTCATTCTTTTCTTTGATGGCCTAATTTTATGGCAAGCCTGTGATACGTACTATAAAGCCTCTTTTAGCAGGTAACTATTGCAAAAGAAGAAAGTAAAAACTTGCCCCTTTATTCAGTATGCTGCATATATTAGTTATTGTACTAGAGGAGAAAAATAAAAGCTCCCTGCTCTTTTTCAGTTCTCCATGTGCTTACAAGTACTGTAACACACAAGGCAGGTTATAATTAGCATCATGACTCAGTCAGTTCTAGTAACGGCAACTACGTCCTCAGAGGAAATGACTTTTCCATACCCTTCAGTTCAATTCTTTTCTGTATTAATGACCCACCCCGTTTCTCTTTCTTTTCTTTCCCCAGAACTCCTGAGCTGATGTTAAGAAGTGGCTTCTGGCAGGTCTGAGGCAGAAGACAGGTCAAACTTTGACCCTACTCTTCCAGCTGTCTCTGCTTTCAAGGAAAAAGAAGACAAAGTGAAAACACCAGGTTCCACAACTCCACATCTCCAGAAAATGCATACAAAACAATTGCAGAAGAACATTGCTTGAATTTGCTTAAAGAAACTAAGACCTCTTTACTTTCTGAGACCTGTGCCTGATTTTAAGAGAGAAGAGTTCTCTGAACATTTAAACAGAGGCCCTTATCGAAAAAAATACCAGATGGTGAGAAGCACAGCCGCGCTTTGAAGTTCAAGGATGGAGTGAACATTGGAACACGGAGCTGAGCTTCACATGCCTGGGCTTTCCAGTGTCCAGCAAAGAGGAAAAGATGAGCCAACAAACAAAAGAGATTTAAAAAAGAATGTGCTAATTTATAAATCCAAAATCTGCTTCATGTTTCTATCAGGAAGATATTATAGAAAAAGAATCAATGGAGGTCAAGGATAAGATCAGGTAAAAAAAAAAAAAAAAAAAACTCCTGAAAGATTGTTTTTGTTTGTTGTTAGAACTGTCAGACTATCTGACATTATTGCTCAGCAACCCGTGATCTTTAGTAAGTGAAACACTGGGTCTGAAAATGATTTAGTGCTTATAAAAAATGCTACTTTTAGAAATGAAATTAATTTTTTAAGATACAAAATCATATATATGTGCCAGCTGTTGTTGTATTTATTGCATTAGTGAATTGCATCTTGAAAATTAATAGAAACTAATAGGAAAAATTCATCACTTCAGTGACGAAGTGATGAATTCAAAGCCTATATTTGAATTCAAATTCAAAGCCTAGCTTTCAGGAAACACATACTGTCCACATTCACTGCAGAATTTTTTGAAAACAGGATAAAGGGAAAGTTTTCTTATTGCACTTGCTCATCCTTGAATTCAACAGGTTGTGTAAAAGATGAGTAAAGCATCTGGGAAGAAGGTACAACCTGTCTACCGGTCAAAAAACCAAAAGAAAATAGTTCCTTGTGTAGGCAGTGTTTAAACAAAGCTCATGAGAAAAATATTTGTTCGGATGACATTAGAAATGTTCTTATTCCCTATTAAAGCATGGGCTTTGTATGGACATCAAGGTCTTCATCCCCAGCCTTTCCCATCTGCAGAACTGTCACTGACCTGAAATGTTCTGTAACATCCAGTCTTGTATTTTCTGTCTGCTCAGAAGCTGGGCTTTGGTTTGTGTTAGAAAGTTGCTTTTATGACAGTTGTTTCTTACTTCAGGGTCCATTCCATTGGCTTCCTGTGTAATTTGGTGAAAATTCATAAAAATTAAATGTCTTCTACTGCTAGGTGATTGAGAGATAGAAAAATATTGGGGTTGGAATAGCTCTTTTTTTTTTTCTACATCAATTAACTAAGGCCTAGTGCACATTTGGTACATCTGGAAATCTGTCTTGGCACTCTAAGGAGTACATATTGCAAAAAGATATTGGCGCAGCAAGCTCTTCTGTTGCCCAGTAAGACATAAAGATCTGCTATATAGAACTACTCTGATGGTCAACAACTTGGTTGCCACCAAGGACTGAAATGGGACCAATAACATAGGTGAAATAACAGAACTGTCAGGGATGAGAACTAGAAAGCAAGAATTGTCCTAGAATGAGCTGCACGGTCAATTTTCAAACTGGAAACTGAGTTGGACAGAGACAGGAGTGAATAACTCAGGCTCAAGAGTTGTACCAAGAGAGAGCTGTAGCGACAATCAACATCTCCTGCTAACAGGAGGGTATTTAGACCATGCATAGATAGTTACAAAAAATAACCAAACACCAACCAAAGTGTCTACATCCAGTCCTAGAAAGACTAGCACTGGGATTTCCTTGGCTAAAGAAATGTGTAAATATATTTAAGGCTTTCAGAAGATGTCAACCCTACTACACTGTTTAAAACAGTGTTGCTTCCTCTCATGTTACTGAGTTGGAACAACTTTTAAATGAGATGGTTAATTAGTTCAGAAAGAAAACCATTAAGAGACCTCCTTATGCTTATTTTGACTAACAAAAAGCATCAATTTTGAATCCCTTCCTCTAATTCACTGTGGTTTGCTAACACTGAACCACTATAGGAAAAAAAAAAGTTAGCACTTCTTTTCTCTGAGAAGCTTTAATATTCCTTGCTAACATTTTTTAACTTGATGAATATGTCTCCAAAGGCAATGTCTCCTGAATGTCTCTTTACATGAAAAGCTCATTTCAGTGGCCATTACTGCTCCCTTTTCAGTTACAGAAACTAGCTATTTCATGCTAAAAACAAGACACATACACTTGTAGATTTCCATAAATTAAAAAAAATTGCATGTCTTCTTTTTCCTTCTACTTGCTGTTCTAATATTTTCTCCAAATACATAGGTTTCTGTTCACTGATGCCTAGAAAATATTCTGAATCTTGAGTGTGTGATTACATGCAGCATTCAGAAGCACTCGTCTTGCACAGGGATGGAGAAATGTTAAATAAGTGGAATCTCTGGTTGCTAATCTCATTTTACAGTTATTAAGTGGATTATCCTCAGTTATATAGAAAATAAAATAGCTTTATTAAGTATTCTGGAGTGAAAATAAGAAAAATGGAAAAACATAACCTAGATGGGCTGATTACAGAGTGTCTTTTCACTGTGTTGATTAAAAGTCCAAAAGGCTGTTTTGTTTCCAGCATGGAACTGTAGCGTGCTACTCAGGGCTCGACTCAAGATGTAAACTACATGGCAGACCAGTAAAAAACATTTCAGAGATAAAGAAAGTCCAGCTCTCCCATTTCCAGGGTAAAATCCTAATGATTACGTCACTGTTCCACACAAGTGGATGGATAATGCACTAGCTGAAGTTGTTATTTTGAAAAAGTGAGTCTAGTCAGAGCTCTTCTTTCAGAAATCCTCTCAAAATAAAGTACATCAGATGTCTGAAGGATGGGAGTAGTTCACATGCATCCCTGTGCCTCCTAATTCTTTGTACTTATTTTCTGAGTGTGGCTCTCTCAACTGCAGCTCAGAAGGGCCTGACATTGATTGTGTACGGAGCATCCCGGGCCTCCTAAATGGAGGCCCAGATTCATTGTGCTACTTAGGAACCTACATCAAGCACTGAAATCAATTTGCAAATTTAGCCTCCACTTTTTTGGAGGTCTGCAAGGTCTAAAGTGACTATCCTAAATCTCATCCTTTTTGCCATTTTACCAACGGGTAGAAGCATAGAATCACAGAATGCTTAAGGTTGGAAGGGACCTCTAGAGGTCATCTAGTCTAAACCCCCTGCACACGCAGGGTCACCTAGAACACATGGCACAGGGTGGCATCCAAGCGGGTTTTGAAGATCTCCAGAGAAGGAGACTCCACAACCTCTCTGGGCAGCCTGTTCCAGTGCTCTGTCACCCTCACTGTTAAGAATTTTTTCCTTAAGTTCCTGTGGAACTTTTGGTGCTTCAGTTTATGGCCATTACCTCTAGTTCTGTCGGTGGCCACCAGTGAAAAGAGGCCAGCACCATCCTCCTCACTGCCTCCCTTGAGGTACTTATAGACACTGATCAGGTCCCCTCTCAGCCTTCTCTTCTCCAGGCTGAACAGACCCAGATCCCTCAGTCTCTCCTCATAGGGCAGATGTTCCAGGCCCCTGATCATCCTTGTAGCCCTGCGCTGGACTCTCTCCAGCAGCTCCACATCCCTCTTGTGCTGGGGGGCCGAGAACTGGACACAATACTCCAGATGTGGCCTCAGCAGGGCTGAGTAGAGGGGCAGGATCACCTCCCTCGACCTGCTGGAGACGCTCTTCTTAATGCACCCCAGGATCCCATTGGCCTTCTTGGCCACAAGAGCACACTGCTGCCTCATGGTCAACTTGTCATCCACCACGACACCCAGGTCTTTCTCTGCAGAGCTGCTCTCCAGAAGGTCGGTCCCCAGCCTGTACTGGTGTCTGGGGTTATTCCTCCCCAGGTGCAGGACCTTGCACTTGGCCTTGTTGAATTTCATGAGGTTTTTCACCACCCAGTTGTCCAGTCTGTCCAGGTCTCTCTGGATGGCAGCGCAGCCCTCTGGGGTATCAGCTACTCCTCCCAGTTTTGTGTCATCAGCAAACTTGCTGAGGGAGCACTCTGTGCCTTCATCCAGGTCATTGATGAATAAATTGAACAGGACTGGACCAAGGACTGACCCCTGGGGGACCCCGCTAGCTACAGGCCTCCAACTAAACTCTGCACCGCTGACCACCACCCTCTGGTCTCTGCCATCCAGCCAGTTCCTAATCCACCTCACTGTCCACTCATCTATCCCACACTGCCGGAGCTTGCCCAGGAGGATGTTGTGAGGGACGGTGTCAAAATCTGGGTAACGGGGATGGGTAAAAAGGCCTAGGAAACCAACAGCAGCTATTTTACATATTGCTTATTCAAAAATATGTGTCCACAACAGATCTTGCAACACTATTGTCACTCCTGATGCAATTCTCTAAATAATAACTGAGGAGTTTATTTTTATCATCATTTTGGCTTGACCTTTTGCATAATTTGAAACATCAAGAGTTTTCATCTGGTGTTTGTTATTTGTGCTGACTAGAATAGAAAAGTTCACTTCTGTAGCAAGTCACATTTGTGGAGCAATGGTTGCTCTTCTTTAGTTAAGACTAAGTTTAGCTCCTGTCTTGAAGGGCTTTAGGTCTTTTCCTAGAGGTAGAGCTAAAAGGAAGTTTGTTTATCTTAGTATTTGAGAAGGTTTTGAAATGTTATAATTTATTTGATTTTGTGCCTTTTTGCTCTTTTCTTTCTCTGAAGGAAGATTTATGGTCTTCCATTGGCGTTTGTGTAGTGCTGCCAAGAAACTGTCTTGACCATTAAACCAAATAACTGAGACATAAATCATTAAATGGAAATTTAATGGGTAAAAAGCTATTACTGGCTTCTGTGCCTTTAAATCTTTTGTTTATTATTATTACTAGTATTTAAAAGTATGCTGTTCTTTTGGTATTTGGGCACTGGCATGCACATTTAGAAATATATCAGCTTGCAAAAGGCCTAAGAATAACCTTTTTCTCTAGTTATGGAATATTTTACTAAGCAATGATCACACACATATTTGGCTTGTAAGCTGTCCGTAATAGTTCAGTGCGATGAGTACAGAGAAGGAAAACTGATTTAAATACACTGTACCAACCTATAACAAATTGTTGCAGCAAAGTAGTTAAATTGTGTCGCAGATTTTAGGGCAAATGTAGATATTTTGTTTGACTCAAGTGCTTCACAGGCCAGAATCAGGATTTTTCTTGTCATTGGTACTAAGTATGACTATAGTTCTTTTAGTGACTACTTTTAAGAAAGACGGTCTTGTTTTCTGTTACTGATGATGTTCATATAAAGTAGAAACTTTCCACTTTCCCCTAAGGGGTGGTTTTACAGTGAGTAACATATGTGTCATCAGAGAATAATAAGTTTATTCTCAAACTTCTTGAAAAGAGATTAGTAAGCAAGGACAAAGCAAGCTTCTGACAGCGACTGCTGACTGGCGCAATCTATAATCTCTCGCTGATATGAAATATTTACAACATAAGGTTTAAAACGTCTGTTAGAAATGTTTAAGGAATTGATGTAAAAATCAAAAGTGCTTAGTGCCATAGAAAGTTTGATTTTTATGTTCAGCGGGTACTGTCTCGAATCGAAATGTAGCTGTTGAGTCACTGCTAGTTGCTTGCCAGTACTGCAGAACTGTTAGTAGTCGCACTGCAAGATAACAGTACTGCAGGGTGCTTCCTCTTGCTTTAGCAACCTGATAATGTTTGTTGCTTATCAAACCATTCCTTCTTCCTTCTGCACACTCCATTCCATCTTCTTATACATGGTGGTAGGGAAGGAAGGAGCCTGCATCCATTTCTTTCTGCAGTGTTCTTCCAAATTACTGAAAATATGGGATCATCCTGCAATAGGCAGAATTTTGTGTTTTTGAGGATATGTCATTATGCATACGGCTTTCACTTCATTTCATAAAAATACTTCCATGCTGCAGTATACATGTATGTATACACATATGGTTAAATCTGCAAATTGGAACAAGTATTCCTGTTCATTCAGGCAGTGTAATTTCTATACAGTCATTTTTCCTGAGAAGATTTCTATTTAGATACCAAGCAAGAAAAAAAAAAAAAAAAACTCAAGGTTGATAAAATTCACTATTCTAAGCTGTAAAAAGACTGACAATTTGATAATGGATAACAGGATATGTATAAATCACTTTGTAATAAAATGGGAATTTACACACTGTATTCCTTGCCAGATGAATGGCCAGGATGTTGCTGAGAGTTTAGAGCAGTTGCCATTGCTCCTTGTTACATTGTAATGGGCTACTAAGAAGTTTGCCTCCATCATCTCTGTAACTTACCTTCAAGCAGCTGCAGGATGCTATTAGATTGCCCTTAGGCTCTTCTTCATGAGGCTAAACAAGCCTAGATCCCTCAGTCTTTCCTCAGAGATCATGTGCTGAGGCCGCAGACCATCTTGGTAGTCAATCTTGAACTGAGAAGGCCTAAAACATCGCAGTCTGGTCACAATATCCCAGATGCAGCATCATCAGTACCTACGCAGAGAAAGCTCATCACTTCCCTTGATCCACTGGCCATCTTCTTTCTGTTGCCTCGCATTCAGCCTGGCATTCACTGTAACCCCCCAGTCATTTTAAATAAGGTCCGTCAGTGGCCATTCAGCTAGTCCCCTCTCAGGCTCTGCTGATGCACAGAGTCCCAGCTGCAGAACTTTGTATTTAATTAACTTTAACAATTTCTTTTGGCTTCCTTCTCAAGTTTCTCAGGGTCCCCCTAGCTCCTTTGTATTGCAGCAATTCTGGAACTTGAAGACAGTTCAATCAAATGATGAGCAGCAGAGGGAGTCTTGAGCTGTACTGCACTTTACTGCATAAGTATTCCAACTGCTGTTGGTAAGCTTATTGCTAATGTTACATGCAAACAATAACAAACCTATCACAACAGTAGGCACAGTCATACAAGCACCAACCACGCTGACTCATTAATATACTATATGATCCATTACCACTGAATCACCAGTGACTCGGTGAGGCAGTGCCAAGGAAGTCACTCCTGGGCTCTGTCCTGCCAGGGACCGAGGATGGCACCCACGATGACACTGGGCAGCTGCCACTGATCTAGAAGTGCTTTTACCAGTCTGGACTACAGTTCACATGTGAGGCTCTTCTTCCTCAGCCACTGAGCAGAAAAGACCCTAGCAGACCATGCCATTCTACTGTTTTGCCCATTCACCTTAAGGTCAACACCAAATTTCTTTTTTCATCATACCAATCACCTTACAGGTCAACAGTGACTTCATCCCCACATCAGTCATCTCAAAGCTGCAGTTTGCACATTTGTCTCTGGCAGACCTCAGGCACCGGGCCCGGGAAGGCTGGGAGTGCTCCTACATGAAAGTTATCTGCAAATCTGCTTAGGGTGCCATCTTTGCCATCATGTAGGTCACTGATGAAAAGGTTGAACAGTATTAGCCCTACTGGAATCATGTGCCAGGGGCACTCTGATTCTTTCTTGCCCAAAGCCGAAGTCCTCATTGCAACTCCTTCATCTCAGAGGTCCAACGATTTTTCAACCTGTCTAGCTCCCTGACCATTCCTCCTCACTTCCCAAACGTGAATGCTGTAGGAGGCAGTGTCAAAAGTCGCACTACGGTGTATTTCATCCACTACTTTCCTTTCACTACACAGTCAGCCATCTTGTCACAGGAGGCTATTAAGTTGATTAAACCAGTGTAAAATCGGGTGTACTTTCCTGATGGACTTTTTGTCCTTCAAATGGAGGAGATGGATTCCAGCTGGATAGTCTCCATGACCTGTCTCGTGACTGAGGTGAGATTTACTGGGCTTATGGTTCCCTGCAGGCCCCATTTTCAGTCCTTCACAAAGATGGGCCTTCTGCAGCGCACCACCGAGCTCTCGGGATGCTCCTGCCTCTCCACAGGACAGGTTGTGTGGGTGGCCTCGGGTGCCCCAACCACTGCAGAGCGCCCCGAGGCTGAGAGCTGTGTGAAATACGATGAAAAAAGGGAGGGCAGGGAGATTCAGATCCGTGAGGATGGAAGTAGCAGAGAATAAAGCACAAATCTGTTTTCCTGATGAGACTGAATTGTTTATATGTATATATACTGCATGTGCATGTATATATGTATATATTTGTATAACCTTATATATCTCTATGTATGTATTGCCTTTATCAGCTAGTGGCAGAGGGGTGCTGTAACATTGGCCCTGAGCCCTAGGGTGTTTTCCTGACGAACCGCCCCAATCTGGGGGCAGCGCCAGGGCCCCTCGCCGTGGCGGCAGGCGGGGCGCGGCGGGGCCGGGGGCGCCTCCCGCGCTGGGCCTGGCTGCTCCCGCCGCTCCCCCCGGCTCCTTCCTCTTCCTCCGCGGCGCAGGCTGCAGGGCGGCTCCTCCCCGCGCCGCAGCGCCGCCCGGCCCGGCGCGGCCCTCCCCTTCCCCCGGCGGGGAGCGGCGGCGGCCGCGGAGCTAACGGTCCTTTGTGCGCCGCGGCGGGCATGTGAGTGGCGGGGCGGGTCGGGACGGGGGGCCGCGGCGCCCTGAGGGGCCCGGCGGCCGCGGCGGGGCCCGGCGGCTCCTTCCCGCCGCCGGGAGGGCGCAGCCGCCCGCCGTGGCGGCGGCGGCCGCGGCCCCGCTGAGCCCCCTCTTCTGCCTTGTGTGCGCGCAGGCTGCTCCGCGTGACCGTCCAGCATGAGCGCCTGGGCTGCAGGACCTTCGAGCTGCCGCCCGCCGCCGCCGTGCGGGACGTGAAGGCGCGGATCGAGGCGGGCGCCGCCTTCCCCGCCGCCCGCCAGCGCCTCTGGCACCGCGGCAGAGAGGTAGGTGCGCGGGCGCCGCGGCGGGACGGGACGGGCCGGGGCGGGCGGCCGGGGACCACCCACCCCTGGGCCGGGCCCCGTGTGCCTTGCCCGCTGCCGGGTCTCCAGCGCTCCCTTCGCGGGAAGCTAGAAAAACCTTTGGCTTCTTACGTTCTTCTTTAAATTTTAACTTATTTTTCTACCTCTTGGTGGAATTGCTGTGGCAAAGTCAGGAGGCTCCAGCGGGCTGCAAACCCAGGTGTGGGGGAGGATGCAGACCTGCACGGTTGGCCTTGTCCCACTGAAAGCATCAGCCAGGGCTCGGGGCCGGTTGGGAGCTGTTGGGTTCCTTCCTGGTCGGTGTCGGGAGCCCAAGGTGCTGGCGGGGGGATGAATTCGAGGGAAGGAGGCCTGGGAAGTCTGGAAAGGAGGTGTGAGGGAGGCAGAGGGACATGCACGTGCATGGGAGACCTGGCGTGAGCACCCGTGTTGCTCACGGAGCTGTCAGGAGCCTGCAGCAGGAGCACAGGCTTTGAGCGCTCACATTTGAAGCAAATTACCCATTTAGGTGATCTCTTGGTTTTTGCATGTCCTTGGTTTTGTTCTTTCCAGGCCTTCCTGTTTGGGGAGGAAGGAGAACTATTTATCACTCTCAAAAATTCATCTGGAAACTAAGATACTAGCAACACTCTGGCACCAAAGACTGTTCTTTTGGCAGGAAACGGTCATTAAGCAGACTGTAATAGATATTCTGATTTCTCTTTAAAATATGTTTTAAATTAATAAGATCTGTGGGGATATTTTTTCTCTGCTGTAGTAGCTTTGAAAATCTTTTATAATCTTTTAAAATGCTGTTTCCTAGGATCAAAATCTTTTATTAATTATTTAACTGAGGTAGTAGAGCATTCATTGGTAAATCCCTTTTTTCCCTTTAAAGCTGCTACCTGCAATGTACAGAGGTTAAGTCAAATCCAGATCTGTTTCTCTCATAGTTCCTTGTAGTAATAATACAAACCTACTCATTGTTCCTTGTCTGTGCTGGTGTTCTGGGTACAAAAATACTGTCTGTGAGACTTCTGTAATTCTGTCTCTTTAGTACTTGGTGATGGGTTACAGCATTGAATGAGTTCTTATTTTAGTGAGCCCTGGATGAGTTTGTGTACCCTGCTTAAGCTGTTTTACATCTTGAGACTCAATCCTCTTAAGAGTAATATGTCCGTTGGAACTTAAAAATGTTATTTTATGTACTATTTTAAAGTAATGTGAAGTATGTAATGTAATGTGAAGCATCTGTGTAAGGGTTGTTTTGTTTTGTTTTTTTTTTTTTTCTCCCCCTTTTGGAGGTAATTACAGACTTAACAAAAGAAACTTTTGAATTTACCTGTTATTAAGAAAGTCAATGCCACCTGTATTTCTGCATTTCTTATCTCATTATATTTGTCATCTGGTTATATATGATCAGGAATTCCATGTTATATGAAACTAAATTTGCAACAAAAATGTGGTATGTTACGGTTGCTAAGTAATTTTCACTATTATAGGAATTTTCTGATTAGTTTGGGCCCGTTTGTCCATTGTTTTCCCTGTTAGTCCCTAGGTCTGCTTTAGAGATAACAGGTAGCTGATCACGTGTTTTCAGGAGTCTTGCTAAACTTTTGTTTCTCATGTTTCATCTTAACAGTTTATTTTTTTATGTATTTATTTTCAGTTGTCTGACGATACCAAGATTCAGGATCTTCAAAAGTCTCAAAATCAGATTTTTCTAAAGCTTCAGTCAGAAGGTTTGAAAGGAGGAGGTATGAAAAATACTTGTCTCTGTTTATGAATTGAAAGTTCAAAACTTCTTCTAACACAATCAGGATGCAATTATTTTTATTTACTCCAATTTACAGAAAGAATTTTTCTTATGTCATTAGGTATCCCTTCACTTGTCTTTTCTAATCGTTCTACTCCAGATATTTATTTAAGTTCTTTGTTGTTCCATTTTTAGTTTATTTTTTTTCCATTTTAGTTAGATTTGTTCCATTTATTGTATAGAAAATATAATGTTGCCACTCTTCGGGGCTGATAAAAAGCTGCAATAGAGTTAATAGCTGCCTTGTCTTATACAAAATAAGCCAAATACTGGTAAACAAGATCCTTACTGAAAGCATATCTGTCCTTTACCAGCTCTTAGCAGGGATCATAACTGGCAACAAGAACTTCTGAGCCACTGTTGCCATCTGATTATATCCTGCTACTTAGAAAGTAGTCTTCTTGTAATCGCCTCCTATATTTGAATAGCTGGTAGAAGGCATGTAAAGCCTTAGCTCCAGAATTTTTCATCTACTGATGAAACAGGATTTGAGTTTAAAAATGATATTTATTTTTTCATTTTTTTTCATGGAAGGACTTGTAATGTAGTGCTCCCAAAGCTTATTTAAGAAATGAGAGATTCTGTACTATCAAACCTTAAAAAAATCCAAGTTTCCAGTAGCGATTTATTTAGTATATTTTTAATTTAAAATTAAACGTGTAGTAGAATAATACAGTATTTTCTTTTCTTTCTGTTTTTAGGCCGCTTTGGACAAACAACTCCACCACTTGTTGACTTTCTGAAGGATATTTTAAGAAGATACCCAGAAGGAGGGCAGATTCTTAAGGTATACAGTAAATATTATTTTCAGAAGTAATTTGACATGCATGATGCTACTGTTACAAAGCACTTTCTAGAAAATCTCGCAGTTATATTTCATCAAATGTTCTTTGGAATACAGTAGGTGTTACCATTCCAGTGTATAAGGTAAAGTGACTTGTCAGTTGTTCTTTCATTTATTTTATGATCTCTGAGTTCACTTATCACAGTTTTAGTTTATTAGAAAATAAGGATAAAAACAATTTTCTCTACTTTGGGCTATGGTTAGCCTTAGCTATATTATTGACCTTAGCCATTAGCTGTAGTACCTTACAATTGTTTAATGTTACAATAATTAAACCAGAAATTTCATAATGTAGTTTGTGAGCAGACCATCCAAAATACTTATGTTGCTTGCTACCATAGTGTTAATTTCTGCTGTAAACTATGACAAAACCAAAAATTAGTGTATGCAACCAAGTCATGCTCTTTTTTATTCCTGAATAATTTTAAGTTGTATACTCTTCTGTAGGATGGGGAGTGGCTGATCTTCATATTAGACTTAGACAAGCTCAAGACTTTAATATTAGAGTTTGCTATTTTCTTGGTAGCTAAACACACATCTTTCAGTGAACTGTGACAGTATCAAAGTTTCGTTATTAGTTTAGGAGCACTTCAATACAGGAAGCTTTGAGTGGCTTTTGGGGAGATGGAGAGGATATTCTTGGAGTGACATGAATAAGGAACCCATCTGTTTTGTATGGGCAAAGAAATATATTTAGCTTGGAACATGATTCTGGTAACAAAGGAAATGTCATAGGACTTTCTGAAGTAAGATTAGTGTCCTTTAAGGTGTTTTATCACTGGCCCAGGAGTATGCAGCAGTATGTCATGTTATGTTGTGTGATCAGCATTAGAACATTTGATGTTACATTGATCAGCCACTGTTGAAAATCAGGACTGACCCAAATAACCATCAAAGCAAACTCACAGTAGATAAACCAGGAAACTGTTAGTTCACCTAAGGTTAGTGAACCTTAGCTCAGAGTTATGTAATCTGATTTGTTTTTTCTGGTATCTGGAGGTTCACCCAAAGTTCCATAAGCTAAAAGAATGACTTGAATTAGGTGATTTGTCCTCTTTCTTGCCTTTTTTTTTTTTTTGGTGTTAAAATGTGGTTAATTGCAATTTGGAAATGCCATTTTCCTGCTAATTTTATTTATTTATGGGTATCTGGAGTGATTGGTTCATATTTGGATGCTGAACTTGTTGAACTCTTCTTGCCCTGAATGCTTTATAGGAGTGAAATGCTGAGGTTAGGAGATTCATTTTGTCATAGGTTTTAACTAACAAGATTTGGTGCAGGGTTTTGTGAGGTGGTTTTCTTAATTTTGCCAGGTAAACACACTGCTCACTAAGTTGCTATTTAAATCCTGACAAATTATGATATTGCCTGAACCTTTTGAAGGTTCTCTTTGCAACTCTGGCACTCAAAGTGGTTTGTAAATGCTTCCGATGCATCTTCAATTGTTTCAGCAGACTGTGTCCTGGTTGTGTTCCTAGAATTGTCCCTTTACAGGATGGTTGTGAAAGATGCTTAAATTTCACTGTGCATTTACCAGTCTGTAAGATGCATGTGAATCCTACAGGATTCACACAGTAAGTGTTCCTCTTTTTTTTTTTTTTTTTTTTTATGTTTTATGATTTAGAGTTTGTGAACTGTTAAGGAGAGAATATTAGCAGGACTCTTGCTAATATGTAAAATAGGATTTCACTGTTGAGAGTTCTTTAAAAGTGAAAACCAAAAAGTGTGGATGCTGGATATGCTGTGGAATGAATGCAAGTCTCTGAATATATAGGTGGTCTCTGTACTTAGTATTTATCATTTCTAGAGGCTTTGGTTATGTCTTGATATGTCCTGCATGATTGTAGTAATTATTCTTTTAGAAGAATTGCATTTTTTTAAAGTTAAGTATATACGAGATCTGTATATGCAGCATTTATTTATGCTGAACTGTGGATATCTTTCATACTATCCCATCTTGCTTTGGAATGGAATGATGCAGATCTGACAATATAGACAATTTGTTTTGATTATTTACGTGATATGCTTTAGAGAATGCATGTATTGTCATAAAGTCAGAAAATGGGAGATTATAGATTCTAAACTGGGTATTCAAAACCAGTGAACTTAGTTTACTGTCAGCAGTATGTTAGGATGCAACCTAATCTGAAATATCCAGTGCTGGTTACATGTTTTCATAGGGAGGCATTCATATTTGTAGCGAACCTTTTTATTTCTATAGATAACTGTATGAAATTTATTTTGTATGAACAGTTTGGATATTGTGGTGTACCTACAGAGGTTTTCAGTTAAGCTCAGATACTTCTGGGTGCCTTTTTTTCTATATGTATATGTGTGTGTGTGCATTATACATCTATATATGTGTGTGTATATATATATATACATATATATATGTATACATATATATATATAAAATGTGTGTGTGAGTGTATATATAACTGTATATATGGAGCACAAAGATATGTTTTGTGATCCAATATGAATCTCAAAGTGATCACTGGGAAGTTGTAATCCTGCCGATATTCATAATAATTGTTCTGTGTCTAAGGTATATAATGCTTTTGGGACTAAAATAAGTGCGACTAGGTAGACCTACTTTATTGATGGTAATGTTTAGATAATTGGTTTACTGACATTCCAGCTATCAGAAATTTCGGTGTCTGTCACCATTACTGATACTATCTACAGATATTTGTTTAGTACGAGTCTTGTTCTGCTCTGACTACTTTGACAGTTGAGCTGTAGTGATTCGCCATTTGAAAGCTACTTTCAGTGCTGTTTTTCAGTCCTTTGCCAAAGAGGTGTTAGAAGAGAGTACACTGGCATTCGAGCTCTTAGTTTTTACTTTAAAACATTAACTTAAACTGAATTCTGTTGATGGAAAAAAAAGGTGCAGAGTATTGTCCATTCATGACTTTTTGCCGCACCACTGTCTTAGTCTTACAATATTTGCCTGAATGTTCTTTTATAATGATGCCTATTTTCATTTGGGTAAAATAAATTTGATTGAAGAAGTATGAAAACAATTACTTCTTTTTTTCTTTATTTCTTTTTTTTTACTTTATTTTTTTACAATTACTCAAAATTGCTTTCTGCTGCTTAAGCTGGGAAGCCACAACTACAGTACCTACAGCATTACTGCATTACTTCTCCCCTCTCTTCCTGCCCCTGTTAGGAACTGATCCAGAATGCAGAGGATGCTGGTGCCACAGAGGTTAGGTTTTTATATGATGAAACACAGTATGGAACAGAAACTCTCTGGTCAAAGGACATGGCACAGTATCAGGGTAAGTATTTATTTTATTATTTTTGTTATTATTCTTCAGTAGCTTGAGGCTCTGTGATTTCTGTACTAGCTTTATGGACATGATCATATAGGAATGACTGCAGTAGCACTTCCACCTTACTGGGTGGATGTTTTGTTGTATCTTTTGAAGTTGATAATCCCTTTTCAAAACCAGTGACTGGTATTGAAGGTCTTGCACTGTCTTTTTGCAGGTTGTCCATAGCAGCTTTCCAAATGCCTCCCGAGAATGTGTGAGAAAGCCTACACATTCTAGGTTATTCTAAGACACTTTCCCCATGGAGACTCTGTATCTTTTGGCTTATTTTCCTGGATTTGCATGATATTCCAAAATACAAGAAAGGATTTTTGGTGGGACAAATACTCAAGATTTCATAAGCAAGACCTAAGATAAGAGAACACTTCAAATATTGGACAATAATTTTCAAATTTTTACATATTAAGCCCATCTTTTGAATTCTATCTCCAATTCATGATATAAATCTGCCCTAGTGGACTGATGACCTAAACCTTTTATATTTCACCACCCTTCAGGCCATTCTAGTTTCTTCCCCATCTTTTATTCTCTTATTTTTATACCAAAGTTGTCTTTGTCTACTGCAAATGTAGTTTCCTGTAGCTTTAAGGTTTTCATATCAACTAATCTGTCTTTGTGTGATACATGCTGGTTACATATTTATCAAATATCAAAGAAATAAGTTTGCATATTCATTCCAAATGTATTGAGTCTGGATTTGGAGGTTTTGGCAATGGGTAATCCTCTAGTTTGTTTCTCTACCTTTTCCAGCTGTTAATCTACCTTGTTATTATGTCTTCTAATGTGAATGTCTGTCTTCGTGGACACTGATTATTATAATAACTGTAATATTGTAAAAGCTGTAATATTATCTTCCCATATCTTCCCATAAAAGTATTTAATAGCCTGTGATTAGTATACTTTTCTAACATATTATTGATATACTGGAAAGATTGAGTTTCTTTGACCACAAGACATTTTCTTTCAGAAGTTTATTGTTCTCTTCTGCCTTCTATTTTAAATGTGAACACCGAAACTGGATACCATGTTAGAATATCAACCTCATAAATAGCACACAGAGAGATCCACTGTTTAATCATGCCTTTCAGCACCAACCATAATTTGATGTCGGCTTGAGTCGTAGTCTCCCCATTAAACTTGTGTATCCATATTAAAAAAAATAGTTTTTCAGTTTTATGAGTTCCCTTTCTAGAAATTTCGACGCTAGTTTTCTTCCATCTTCCTCTTTACACGTGCCTGTTTATTTTAGGGCCAGCGTTTTATGCATACAATGATGCAGTTTTCACCCCCGAGGACTGGCATGGTATTCAGGAAATAGCAAGAAGCAGGAAAAAGGATGATCCCCTGAAAGTTGGAAGATTTGGAATTGGCTTTAATTCAGTTTATCATATAACAGGTATTGTTAGTAGTTACTTGTAAATAACAATATTGACATGTAAAATGTTTAGTTACCTTGCGTATTAATGAAACGGGTACAATTCTCTGTAGTGCTTTTGCATTAGATACTTGGCTAATGTGTCTTAGATCTTTAAGGAGTGTTCAAATTTTCTAAATATTCTGGAAACTCAACAAGTTGTCCTTTGGAATTCGAAGGAGTATACCCAAAAGATTAATTTGTTTCTTTTTGTGCTATCGTTATGTTGTTAGTTGCTCACACTGGAATGAGCATTTCTCTACCTTGTTATTTTAATTATGCATTGCAGTACACATTGTAACAGTACATAAGAGAAGGTAGCTATGTCAGCAGGAACATATAGATTTATAATAGATTGATAGTTCTGTACAGTTTCCTTGCATAATAAGAAGCGATCCTTTTAAATTAATGTTAAAAAAGCTGTCCTGTAATAGAAATATATACACATTTATTTCTAGAGAGATTTTTTTTCCTAAAGCAAGAAGTACTTGGATATGCAGATGATAGTATACTTTCACAAACTGGTATATTAAATCTGGAGATCTGTTTTTCTGGTGGAATGTTTTACTGCTGTTGGGCAAAAAGAAGGCCAAAGGAATGGTGCTTACAGTCTACACAGTAATTTTAATAGCACAGAATAAGAAGCAATTTTTTGCTGAAATACTATTCTTAATTTGTGACTCCCATCATGTGAACCTGTAAAGCACAAGATGTCTTTTCATAATATTTTATCTAATAGAACATGAATAAAAGCTCTGTTAATAGGTTCAGTGATTTGATAATTTTACAAAAGTTTACTTTTAAATGTGCAAGATCACTATTTGCAAGCTTTAAGATCTTCCAAGTATGAAGGTAGCCATGCTTTATATTACATGTTTAGTAATTAGTGGGCTTTTTCCCAAAAATGCAGAAAAAATGTATATAGTTGAAAAAATCATACTATTCTTGCTCAGTATTTACTATAATTCAAATATTTGTATGGCTATTTGTGTATTTGGTTGAAGAATAGGGATATGCTTGTTTCTTCCTATGTACTGTTGGCACTTTATCAGATATATGTCATGGGAATTAGATTCACTCCAGTTTTTAACACTTTTTTTTTTCCTTGAGTGTTTTAAATTCATTTTATAAGATTGTATCTGGAAATTATGTTATTTTATTTATGTTAATAACATTTATTTGGTCTGATTTATACAGATGTCCCTAGTATTTTCAGTGGCGATCAAATTGGAATGTTGGATCCCCATCAGACCCTTTTCGGACCTCACGAATCAGGCCAGTGTTGGAATCTAAAAGAAGATAGCAAAGAAATTAATGAACTTGCAGACCAGTTTGCACCATTCATTGGCGTTTTTGGCAGCACTAAGGAAACTTTTAAGAATGGGAACTTTCCTGGTACTTTTTTTCGTTTCCCGCTTCGTCTGCAGCCTTCCCAACTGAGCAGCAATGTTTATGACAAACAGAAGGTTTTGGAGCTCTTTGAATCCTTCAGAGCAGATGCAGACACAGTGTTGCTCTTCTTGAAGAGCGTTCAGGATGTTTCTTTGCATGTTAGGGACGCTGATGGAAGTGAGAGACTGATTTTTAGAGTAACTGCTAGTGAGAACAAGGCCTTGAAACACGAAAGACCGAATTCTATCAAAATTTTGGGAACTGCAATAAATCAGTACTGTAAGGGCATTCCAAGCAATAGCATAACATGTGTGACATACCATGTAAATATAATTCTAGAAGATGAGAGTGTTAAGGATGCACAGAAAACATCTTGGTTGGTATGTAATTGTGTAGGCGGTCGAGGAATGTGCACTGAACTGGACTGTCTGGCTGACGACTTGAAATTTGTTCCTACTATTGGAATAGCCATGTCTTTGTCAAGTAATGGGGAGGAAAAAGGAGCTGTAGCAGGCTTTTCAGGGAGAGCATTTTGTTTTCTTCCTTTGCCTCCAGGTGAAGAAAGCAAAACAGGTCTCCCGGTTCATGTTAGTGGTTTCTTTGGCCTCACTGACAATAGGAGGAGTATCAAATGGCGGGAGCTGGATCAGTGGAGAGATCCTGCAGCTTTGTGGAATGATCTTCTTGTGGTGAATATAGTGCCAAAGGCATATGCCACTCTTGTATTGGAAGCTATCAAACGAATGGAGACTGAGATGAATTCAGATTTTCCCTTGTCAGCTGAAAGAATTTACGCGTTATGGCCTGATGAGAACAAAACCAGGGTACCCTGGAAACCAATCATAGTACCTCTCTTTAAAGAGTTGCTCCAGAATGCAGTTATTTACTCAGTGAGTAATCAGTGGGTCAAGGTGGAACAGGTGCACTTTTCTGAAATGGATGAGAGCTTGGAGTACACACAGTCTGTTCTCAACTACCTCCAGAATTCAGGGAAGCAAATTGCCAAGGTACCAGCAAATATCGCTAGTGCTTTGCCTCTTGTTATTTCTAGTGCTAAAGCTGTGAAAAAAGTGACTCCTGCCGTAGTACGGCAAGTACTAAGGAAATCTGGGCACAGTGGAGCTGCCGAAGAAAAGCTTCATCTCTTGGAGTTTGTGCTTTCTGATGGAGTCTACAGTGAGCTCATTGGATTGGACCTTTTACCATTACAGAATGGAAATTTTATTCCGTTTTCCTCATCTGTGTCGGAACAGGATATTGTTTACATAACCTCAGAAGATTATCCAAGGTGAATTTAACATATGAAGTATTGTTCTGTTAGGTCGTCTTTTTTTTCCGGTTTAAATAGTACTGGAGAGTTTTAGACTATTTAATGTTTATATTCTAATATTACAAATCTGATACATTACTTATGTGGCTAGATATTTTAAGGGAACTTGTGACTTAAGAGTTTCCTGTTTGCATATTGAAATTTGGAGCTTGTTTAAAACACTGAAATAAGTGTGTGTGTGTGTGTGTGTGTATATATATATATATATTTTTTTTTCCCTTGCTGTTAATACATATCTGTGAAAGAACAGGTATGATTTTATTTTGGCCTATGTATAATTGACATGGCCCTGCTGTCAAAATTTAACAGCTTAGTTACTGGTAGGTTTCTTTCTAGAAGACCAAAGCTATAAAACAACAACAACAAAAAAAGCCCAACTGTTTTTAAGGTAAGGTCAGGCAGATGGAAGGACGAGATGAAACTGACACTTAGTTGTGTTAGTTTTCATCATTGTCTAACTTTTGGAATCCAGGGGATTTGTTTGAAGTCCTGAAATCATATTTTCTGTCTATGCTTTCAAGGAGAGTCTTTAAGAGATACAGAACCCTGCTTCCTATTTTACATTTTTTTTTCTAGAATATAAATAATTAAAAAGTTCTAATCCTGGTATTTCTATGAAGAAGAAATTGCTTAAAATTGGTTTGAAGGGCAGAGTAGTTGTAAATAAATTAATTAATTTTCCAACTGGGTGTTTCTAAGTGTATCATTTATAAGAATACATCACTTGAAAGTCCTATTCTGCCTATATACACAGCGACTTTGAATGGGTTGCTTTACCATACCAGTAATTACTATGTAGGAACACAAACGAACTGGCTGCTTTGCTAAAATCTTTTCTTTTTTTGCATGTTCTTTTTTTTTCGTTAATGCCGTGTTAGATCCCTCTTCCCTGGTCTTGAAGGCAGGCTACTTTCTGATGAACTGAAGCCCGAAGTTCTCGCTGCCTTGAAAGAGGCTGCCAAAAGCCGAGGTAATAACCCTTTTGTATTCTCTTATTTATAGTGAAACAAACTGCTAGTGATTGGACACACCATGTCCAATCCACGTATACTTTAAATCCATGTATAAAGCATTATTTCATTTAAAATTGTATTCACAGAAGTAGGTTGGTCATTTCAAAAACATTAAGATATGAAAATCTGTATTGTATTGACGCCATAGTCAATACACTTTCCCAAGGTATTTCCTGAGTCTTAATTCATAGCTTATGGTTGAGTCAAAGTAGATCTATGAAAGACCTTTAATATTGGTTAAAAATGTAGTGAAATTGGATTTGCTACATCTGTAAATAAGATCCTTTTACGTACTGTACGTACTGTGGAATTAGGATTTTTCTGCCTCTTTTGTAGTGAGAATTTATCTATATTTAAATTTCTGTCCTTGCATTTCATTATGCATTTGATTGGTAAATTTGAAGTCTCTTTCTCAGAAGTCTTTTCACCTGAATAAAGACCATTTGCAAAAAAAAAAAAAAGTCACACTTTAGTAGTGTGAGTGTCTGGTGAGCTGTTTTTTTCATTGTCTAGAAAATATATCTGTCAGTGGAAACATTACCTCTCTTTTAAATTGTTCAATTTATCAAGTTTCTCTTTTAGACCGAAGATATTAGAACCAGACATAGAATCATCATTGACCTCGTTTGCTTTTCTTCATGAACTTTATTACCGCCTTTTCAGTGACTGTCTCTTTCTTCAGCCTGTGTTCTCACTTTTTTATTTCCTTACAATCCTTCATATCTTCTCCATCAGAAACATACTCCATGCTCTGTATTTCAGCTGTTGCTTGATTATCAAAAAGAAAATCAAAATTAGATAATTCTGAGTCAAATAACATAATTTTTTTCCATGTTTTTAATATATATTTTTAAAAAAAAGGATTGAAAGAATTGGAATGATGTGTTTCACAGAGCAAACTGTGCAAATATTATGGAAGATACAAAATTAGTGCTGGGAATTTCATTGAATATGAAGACCAGTAAAATTGAAATTATTATAAAGAAAAAGTTTATTCTTAAAGCAGAATTGCTGAAAATCTTACCATATTATGAGAGGTAGGGTGCTCTGGCTGTTCCTTGCTGTAGTAGGATGTGCTTGTTTTAATTTTCTTCATCACCTAACTTTCTTCCAGTACTCTTTTTTTTTTCTTTCTATTTTTTTTCTTCATAGACAGGTTATAAATTCTTGTCTTATAAAATGACGTATCACAACAGTGAATATAATCTGACGGAATCAGAGAACTACTATTATGCAAGCAATAATTGCTGAGACTTTAGAAGAAATAGAGATCAGGATTGTGACAGCCACAGTGAGGTCAGAGTGGTAAAAATTTCTGTGGCAAACAGCGATCCTAAGTGGGAAGGAGTACCAGTTCCTTCTGCCTGTTTCTGGCAAGAAATGCCAGTTATTATATGCTCATTAGCTGGTCTCTTGCTGAGGTCTTTTTGGGCCGTGTCTTTGCTTCCAGGCTTCATCTCCACACTGCAGCAGACTCTGCAATAGTTCCCAAGAAGGGCTTTCGGTTCCATTTGAGGTCTAGTTTTCTGATCTGTTTCTCCTGACATTCTTTGAACTATGTTCTTCCAGAGACTTGTTCTTCATTAGTGGTATCTCTCATTGATTAGAACAATATTAATATTTTTACGAGTCTGTGACAAGTATAATTCTTCTATAAATGCCTGAGGATTTTAATAGTTTTTGTTAACTTTATAGTAGCCCACTTTACTCATTCTGCTTCCTTCTAAATTATTTTATTTTTCTAAGATTTTACTTGGTTGTAAAGTATAGCTGCAGAACTTAAACGTTATTACAAGCATTGAATGTTAATGTTCTTTTTGGGGAAGATCTCAAAATCTCACCTGTTGATAACTTTACTTAAATAATTCCAGTATTGATATCAGATATATTCCTGATACAGTGGTAGACATGGAAAAAAAAAAAGAAAAAAACTTTGTTGAAAATGATTTCTTTCAGAAGATAGATTACTTTTTTAATTATTGTGTTGTACAAGAAGAACCAAATCTTTTTCTTTTATAAAATGTATACTGGATTTTTATTGCAAACGGAAATGTTAGTAGTTCTTTCTATATATATCTGTGTTAATGGTTAACTCACTAGATGCTAAATGTTTTTTTAAAAACGATTTGATTATGTTCTAGCCCAACAACTTCTCTGGGGATTTTCAGGTATTGTTGTTGACTGATAATGTGCTGGATTGGATTGAAGCTTGGTATTTGTGTGTATTGGGTGACTTGCTATTCTCAGTACTCAGCTTTCCTAAAAAAAAAATTTGCCCAAAAGATAACTATGAAGATAATTATGAAAAGAGTTCTAAATACAGTTGAGGGGAAAAATGTTTATCAATGAAAAACATTACATTTAACACTCACAGGGAAGATGATTAGTGTTTTCATTAGTTTGTGTATTTTTAATCCACTCTGCAGGTAGATTTCCAGGGCTTTAGCATCACCTGCAGAGATTTTAGAGTAGTATTTTTAAAGTTCCATGCCTAAATAGCATAAAAATAATTAGTTCAGTTTTAGGCATATTTTCATCTTGTGGACCCACTGTTCCCAGGATTTCTCTCTTTTCATAAGGCTGCTGTCACCTTCTAACAGCAACTAACATAATGCATAGGTCTGTGAGCATCAAGTGGAAGAAAACTTAACTTGTTCCTGAAGGTTGTCTTACTGCCCGTCTTCAGCGGAACAGGGATAGTAGATGATATTGTTAGCTGGACTACTGCTTTGCATGAAAGAGCAGTACTATTTAAATGAAAGCAAGGACTGAATTCAAACAGATGTGCTTCTATTTCTGTCATTGTCTTTGGTATAATCAGGAGGAAGTGGTATTTTTGTTTTGTGCACTATTTTCTATCCCACAGACATTCTTTAGTTGTTAATGGGAGCTAGCTTAATGGTAACTGAGATATGAGGATTAATGTCTCTCTCTTAATGAAGGCTTTGACAATAAGAATAGTAGTAGTAATAGGTTCAGCGTTCTTTGAACAACTGAGTCTTGTTGGGCTGTTCTTTGCTGTGTCTAATAAATAATGTCTCCAGTTATGAACATGGCAAGTATGCTACTATGTAAATAAGTGGTATATAGAATCAACTAGAAAAACACACTTGAATTTTATAGTTAAAAGTAAAACTCTTTAGTTGCTTTGGATGTCTGAAAAGCCATCTCTCAGATTAACAAGTGCAATAACATATTAATCATTTTCAGTTTGTGTTTTTACTAATATGGAATGTAGTTGATTTTAATTAACCCCTAAACAGACAAGAGAAGATGTTTGAATTGTTATCTGAAGTTCTATTTGTCAGTTTACTTAAGAGTAAAAGAACAGACAGGACCCTTTTTTTCTCTAAAAAAAGAGAAAAGCATTTTATTGTGCAGATCTGATTTTCATGGCTTTGTCCTTTTGCTGTAATTTCAGGAAGGCCGTGTACTCAACTGCAGCTTGTGAACCCAGAAAGATTTGCCCGTTTAATTAAAGAAGTTATGAACAGTGTGTGGCCTGGCAGAGACATGGTGGTACAGTGGTGTCCAGGTTTGGAAGACAAAAATCACCCATCGGTTTCCTGGCTTAAGATGGTCTGGAAGAACTTATATATACATTTTGCTGATGACTTAAGTCTGTTTGATGACATGCCACTTATTCCCAAGACACTGCTGGAAGAAAACCAGACATCAGTGGAACTAGTTAGGCTTAGGAATCAATCACCCATCATTCTGGATGATGAATCTGAGACTCAGCTCCCAGAATATATAGCTGATATTATTCAGAAAGTTGGTGGAGTGGTGCTTAAGAAGCTAGATATTTCTATACAACATCCACTTATAAAAAAATATGTACATCCACCATTACCAAGTGCTGTTCTACAAGTAATGGAAAAAATGTCCTTACAGAAGCTATGCAATCAGGTTGCGTCGTTCCCATCAACGCATAAAGACGCTCTTAGAGGATTCTTAGCTAGTTTAACTGATGCAAGTGAAAAAGAGAGAAGAATCATTCAGGAATTGCAGGTATTCAAAAAAATTGAAAAATCCTCTGATGAAAGTGGCCCTGCTTTTACTGGGCTAAAAGGTTGCAAGGTATTACATCACACTGCCAAAATTCCTCCGGGTTTAAGATTTTCTATTCCAATAATTGACAGCAGCGATGAAGCCACGATCCGCTTATCTACCTTGCTAAAAATAGAACAGCTGAAAAGCACAGACTGCTTAAAGTTTATGATACAAGACATTAAAAGTGATTTTTATTCATATGATGAAACAGCACAGATAATGCAATGGGTTCTTGAAAATCTGACTTTTCTGAAAAATGAGAATGTAGATGTCATAGACTGGCTGACATCCCTGAAGTTTATTAAGATTTCACAGGAAAAGATGATGTCAGCAAGTGAACTCTTTGATCCTGAGGTAGAATTACTGCAAAACTTGTTTTATGCTGAGGAAGAAATTTGCTTCCCACCTGCTGTTTTTACAGCTTCGTCAGATATTCTTCATTCCCTAAGACAAATAGGCTTAAAAAGTGAAGCCAATCTTGATGAAAATGATATTTTGAGAGTGGCAAATAAAATTGAAAGTTTGCATGCTAATTCAAATAACAATCGTGACTTATTATTAAGAAAAGCCAGAACTCTCTTGGTGATTTTGAACAAAAACCACACACTGCTTCACTCATCAGAAACAAAAACTGCGCTGAAAAAAATAAAGTGGATTCCTGCATGTAAGGAAAGACCTCCAAATTATCCAGGATCCTTAGTGTGGAAAGGAGATCAATGTAATCTGTGTTCCCCACCAGAAATGTGTGATGCATCTCATGCAATTTTAGTTGGTTCCTCCGTTCCCCTTGTGGAAAATGTGCATTTGAATGTAGAAAAAGCCCTTGGCATCCCCTCGAAACCTAGTATAAAAGCAGTTTTAAAGCACTTCAAGGTGGTGGTTGACTGGCACAGTTCTAAAACCTTCAGTGATGAGGACTATTATCAGTTTCAGCATATCTTGCTTGAAATTTATGGATTTATGCATGATCATTTAGAAGAAGGTAAGGAATCCTTTAAAGCCTTGAAATTTCCTTGGGTTTGGACTGGTAAAACATTTTGTTCCCTCGCACAAGCAGTAATAAAATCAGTACCTGATCTTGACCTCCAACCTTACCTACATTATGTGCCAAAAACTATGGCTAAGTTTCACCAGTTGTTTAAATGTTGTGGTTCAATTGAGCAGTTAACACCAGACTATGTTTCTATGGTCATTCAGAAGATATATCTAAAAAGTGAGCAGTCTCTATCAGAAGAAGAGAGTAAACAAAATCTTCACATCATGTTAAGTATTATAAGGTGGCTCTACAGCAATCAAATTCCTGCAAGTTTGCATACGCCTATGCCTTTATACAGTGGAAAACTTCCTTACAAACTTGCAATGAGGCCAATTCATGAGTGTTGTTACTGCGATATCAAAGTTGATGATTTAAATGATTTACTTGAAGATTCCGTTGAACCGATAATTTTGGTGCATGAAGACATTCCAATGAAAACAGCAGAGTGGTTAAACGTCCCATGCCTTAGTACAAGATTAATTAATCCAGAAAATATGGGGTTTGAGCAATCTGGACAAAGAGAACCTCTGACTGTAAGAATTAAGAATATTTTGGAAGAATATCCTTCCATTTCAGATATCTTTAAAGAGCTTCTTCAAAATGCTGATGATGCCAATGCAACTGAATGTAATTTCATGATTGACCTGAGACGAAATATGGACATAAGAGAGAATCTTTTGGATCCAGGAATGGCAGCATGTCATGGTCCCGCTTTGTGGTCGTTCAATAATTCTCAGTTTTCTGACTCTGATTTTCTAAATATAACTCGACTAGGAGAGTCCTTAAAAAGGAGTGAGGTTGACAAAGTAGGGAAATTTGGACTGGGATTTAATTCTGTTTATCATATCACCGATATTCCTATTATTTTGAGTCGTGAGTTCATGATTATGTTTGATCCAAATGTTAACCATATCAGCAAGCATATTAGAGATAAATCTAACCCAGGCATCAAAATTAACTGGAGCAAACAACAGAAGAGACTGCGAAAATTTCCCAATCAGTTTAAGCCATTTATCGGAGTTTTTGGTTGTCAGTTGCCACTGGCTGTGGAATCTCCTTATAGCTACAACGGGACACTTTTCAGGCTTTCCTTCAGGACTCAGCAGGAAGCTAAAGTGAGTGAAGTCAGCAGTACCTCCTACAATACAGCAGACATTTACTCTCTTGTGGATGAATTCAGCATTTGTGGTCATAGGCTGATAATATTTGCTCAGAGTGTAAATTCAATGATTCTGAAATATTTGAAAATTGAGGAAGATGATCCTGGGATGGCACAAGATGTTGTCACTATTAAAAAAAAGCAGTGTTCTTCCAAAGCCTTGACTGCACCGAATGTAAGTGTTCTAAAGGAAGCAGCTAAGCTGATGAAGGTGTGCAGCAGCAGTAATAAAAAGCTTCCCAGTGAAACACCAAAGTCGTCCTGTATTTTACAGATAGTAGTAGAAGAATTTCATCACGTGTTTAGACGGATTGCTGATTTACAGTCTCCACTTTTCAGAGGTCCAGAGGATGATCCAACTTCTTTCTTTGAAATGGCTAAATCTGGACCGGTAAAAAGGTCAGCAGATGAACTGCCACAAAAATCAGTAGATTCAACGACATGGCTTATATGTTCTTGCATGGATACTGGAGAGGCTTTAAAGTTTTCTTTACATGAAAGTGGGCGAAGACTAGGTCTTGTTCCCTGTGGCGGAATAGGAGTGCTGCTCTCTGAAACTCAGGATCAAAAGTGGGTTGTGAAACCTAACTGCAACAACATAGGGGAAGTATTCTGCTATTTACCTCTGCGAATAAAAACAGGTTTACCTCTTCATATAAACGGCTGCTTTGCAGTTACTTCGAATCGGAAAGAGATCTGGAAAACAGACACAAAAGGAAGGTGGAACACGGTGTTCATGAGGCATGTTATTGTGAAAGCCTACCTAGAAGCGCTTTGTGTTTTACGTGACATGGCAATCAACGGTGAGCTAGTCGACTACAGCTATTTTGCAGTGTGGCCAGACCCTGATTCAGTTCATGATGATTTTTCTATTATTTGTCAAGGGTTTTATGAAGATATAGCTCATATGAAAAGCAAAGAAGGCATCAAAGTATTTTCCGATGGTTTCTCTTGGGTTTCCATGAAGAATGTAAGGTTTTTGGATGACTCAATACTGAAACGACCAGACATTGGACCGTCAGCCTTTAAGATCTTTCTGAAGTACCTTAAAAAAACTGGTTCCAGAAACCTGTGTGCTGTGGACCTCCCTTCCTGGGTAAAGACAGGATTTGAAGAAGCAGGATGTAAACACATATTATTGGAGAACACGTTTTCTGAGAAACAGTTCTTTTCTGAAGTATTTTTCCCTAATGTTCAGGAGATCGATGCAGAGTTGCGTGATCCTTTGATGCGCTATGTTCTCAATGAAAAAGTTGAGGAGTTTTCGGGAATTCTTCGTGTTACTCCCTGTATTCCTTGTTCTTTGAATGGACATCCATTGGTTACACCATCAAGATTGATCCATCCGGAAGGAAGAGTTGCAAAGTTGTATGATGCAGAAGATGGAAGATTTCCTTACGGCACTACTCAGGACTATCTTAATCCAGTTATTTTGGTTAAACTTGTTCAGTTAGGCATGGCTAAAGATGATATTTTGTGGGAAGACCTGATAGAACGTGCGGAGTCAGTAGCAGAAATTAATAAGATTGATCACATTGCAGCTTGCCTCAGAAGCAGTATTATACTGAGTCTTATTGATGAAAAACTAAAGTGTAGGGATCCTAGAGCTAAAGAATTTGCTGAAAAATGTCAAGCTATCCCCTTCCTTCCTTTCCTTAGCAAACCAGCAGGCTTCTCATTGCACTGGAAAGGCAGTGATTTTCAGCCTGAGACAATGTTTTCAGCTACCGATCTTTTCACTGCTGATCATCAGGACACAGTTTGCCTAATAGAACCAATTCTTAATGAAAACTCTTCTTCCTTTAAAGGCTGTGGTGCTTTGTCATTAGCTGTGAAAGAGTTTTTGGGTTTACTTAAGAAACCAGATGTTAATTTGGTCATGAATCAGTTGGAAGAAGTTGCTAAGACATTTGATGGAATTACGTTGTATCAGGAAAATATCACTAATGCATGTTACAAAAATCTGCATGAAGCGATGTTAGAAAATGAATCAGAAAAAGCTGTGATAATTGAACAATTGAAAAACTGTAGTTTTATTCTTGTTGAGAATGTGTATGTTGATCCAGCAAAAGTGTCTTTCCATTTGAATTTTGAAGCAGCACCTTATCTCTATCAGTTGCCTAATAAGTACAAAAACAGCTTTCGTGAACTGTTTGAAAGTGTGGGTGTGAGGCAGGCCTTTACAGTTGAAGATTTTGCCCTAGTCTTGGAATTAATAAATCAGGAAAGAGGAACCAAACAACTGACAGAAGAGAATTTTCAGCTTTGCAGGAGAATAATTAGTGAAGGAATATGGAGCCTCATTAGAGAGAAGAAGCAGGAATTTTGTGAAAAAAAGTATGGTGAGATTTTGTTACCTGATACCCGTCTTGCACTTCTGCCTGCAAAATCCTTGTGTTACAATGACTGTCCATGGATTAAAGTTAAAGACACAACTGTTAAGTATTGTCATGCTGATATTCCAAGGGAAGTTGCAGTGAAACTTGGAGCGATACCAAAACGGCATAAAGCTCTAGAAAGATATGCATCTAATATCTGTTTTACTACTCTTGGAACAGAATTTGGCCAGAAAGAAAAACTGACAAGTAGAATTAAGAGCATCCTTAATGCCTACCCATCAGAAAAGGAAATGCTGAAAGAGCTCCTCCAGAATGCAGATGATGCAAAAGCTACGGAAATCTGTTTTGTGTTTGATCCTAGGCAGCATCCGGCTGACAGAATATTTGATGAGAAGTGGGGGCCACTTCAAGGACCAGCATTGTGTGTTTACAACAATCAGCCTTTTACGGAAGATGATATTAGAGGAATCCAGAACCTTGGCAAAGGTACAAAAGTAGGAAACCCCTGTAAAACTGGACAATATGGTATAGGTTTCAATTCTGTTTATCATATTACTGATTGCCCTTCTTTCCTCTCTGGCAACGATATTCTTTGTATTTTTGATCCTCATGCAAGGTATGCACCAGGCTCAACATCAACAAGTCCTGGGCGCATGTTTAGAGATTTGGATGCAGATTTCAGAACACAGTTCTCAGATGTACTGGACCTCTATTTGGGAAATCACTTCAAACTGGATAACTGTACAATGTTTAGGTTCCCTCTTCGAAATGCAGAAATGGCAAAAGTATCAGAAATTTCCTCAGTTCCGTGTTCAGATAGAATGGTCCAAAATCTTTTAGATAAACTGCGTACAGATGGGGCAGAACTTTTGATGTTTTTGAACCATATGGAAAAGATTTCTATTTGTGAGATAGAAAAAACAACAGGAGTATTGAACGTCTTATATTCTGTACAAGGCAAAATCACTGATGGAGACAGACTGAAAAGAAAGCAATTCCATGCATCGGTAATTGATAGTGTTACTAAAAAAAGGCAGCTAAGTGAAATACCTGTGCAGCAGATAACTTACACAATGGATACTGAAGACTCTGAAGGGAATCTTACAACTTGGTTAATTTGTAACAGGTCAGGCTTTTCTGCCATGGAGAAGGTGTCCAAAAGTGTTGTATCGGCCCACAAGAACGAGGACATTACTCTTTTCCCACGTGGTGGAGTAGCAGCTTGCATAACTCATAATTACAAAAAGCCCCACAGGGCGTTCTGTTTCTTACCTTTGTCTTTAGAAACTGGCTTACCTTTTCATGTGAATGGTCACTTTGCTCTGGATTCTGCAAGAAGAAATCTGTGGCGTGATGATAATGGTGTTGGAGTAAGAAGTGACTGGAATAATTGTCTAATGACAGCGTTGATAGCCCCGGCCTATGTTGAGCTGCTGATTCAGCTGAAAAAACGGTATTTTCCAGGCACTGATCCTACAGTATCAGTATTGCAAAACACACCTATTCATGTTGTGAAAGACACTTTAAAAAAGTTTTTGTCCTTTTTTCCAGTTAACAGGCTTGATATTCAGCCAGACTGGTATTGTTTAGTGAAAGCAGTTTACAGTTGCATTTATGAGGATTTGAAGCGTCTTCTACCTGTTATGCGAGCGCCAAACATTGATGGTTCCGATTTGCATTCGACTGTAATCATCACCTGGGTCAACATGTCTACTGCGAACAAAGGGAGACCATTTTTTGACAATTTACTCCAAGATGAATTGCAGCACCTCAAGAACACAGAGTACAACATCACAACGCGCAAGTCGGTGGCTGAAAATGTTTACAGGCTCAAACATTTACTTTTAGAAATCGGATTTAATTTGGTATATAACTGTGATGAAACTGCAAACCTTTACCACTGTCTGATAGATGCAGATATTCCCGTTACCTACGTGACGCCTGCTGACGTCCGATTATTTTTGATGACATTTTCTTTTCCAGACTCTACTTGCCACATCGGAAAGTTACCTTGTCGCCTTCAGCAGACAAATCTGAAACTTTTCCACAGTCTCAAGCTTCTGGTTGACTATTGTTTTAAGGATGCAGAAGAAAATGAAATCCAGGTTGAGGGCTTGCCACTTCTTATTACTCTGGACAATGTTTTGCAAATTTTTGATTCAAAGCGACCAAAGTTCTTAACAACATATCATGAACTGATTCCGTCTCGCAAGGATCTCTTTATGAACACATTGTATCTGAGATACAACAATATTTTACTTAGCAGTGATGTGGCAAAAGTCTTTGATATCATAAGTTTTGCTGATTTGTTGTCATCTGTGTTGCCTAGAGAGTATAAAACTAGAAGCTGTATGAAATGGAAAGAAAACTTTGCAAGCGAATCTTGGCTAAAAAACGCCTGGCATTTTATTAGTGAGTCTATAAATGTTAAGGAAGACCAAGAAGATATGCAAGCAAAATTTGATGATGTTGTGGAAACTTTGAAGGACTGGACTTTGCTTCCAGGTGTAAAGTTTACTGTCGCAGCTAATCATCTTGTTGTGCCAGAGTGTGATGTTTTGTTGCCCCTCAGCATTATGCATATAGCTGTTTTTCCAAATGCTCAGAGTGATAAAGTCTTTCACGCTCTAATGAAAACAGGTTGTATTCAGCTGGCATTGAACAAAATTTGCTCCAAGGACAGTGCTTTAGTGCCTTTGCTGTCAGGTTGTACAGCAAATATAGATAATCCTTCAAGCATTCTGAAAGCCATACAATATATGGTACAGACGTCGACTTTTAAGACTGAAAAATTAGCAGAAAGTGACTTTGAAGCTCTTCTAATGTACTTCAATTGCAATTTAAGTCATTTGACCTCTCAGGATGACATGAAAATTTTAAAGTCTCTTCCGTGCTATAAATCCATTAGTGGCCGATACATCAGCATTTCAAAATATGGGACATGCTATGTTCTCACAAAGAGCATCCCATCGATAGAGGTAGATAGATGGACACAGTCTACTTCATCGGCTTTTCTTGAAGAAAAAATGCACTTGAAAGACTTGTACACCGTGCTTGGCTGTGTCTCTGTGGATGATCTTGAGGTGTATTTGAAACATCTTCTGCCGAAAATTGAAAGTCTGTCTTATGATGCCAAATTAGAACACTTGATCTACCTAAAGAACAGGCTAACTAGCATTGAGGAAACTTCAGAAGTGAAAGAACAGCTGTTTGAAAAGCTGGAAAGCATTTTGATCATTCATGATTCAGGCAATAGATTAAAACCTGCAAAATATTTTTATGACAGAACTGTAAGAGTCTTCGAAGTTATGCTTCCTGAAAAATTCTTCATACCTCAAGAGTTTTTTAAGAAACTGGAACAACTTACAAAACCAAAGAATCAAGCTGCATTCCTTACGTCGTGGGTAACTTTCCTACGGCATATTGGACTAAAATTCATTATTTCACAGCAACAGTTATTACAGTTTGCTAAGGAGATCAGCATGCGAGCTAATACAGAAAACTGGTCTAAAGAAACTCTCCAAAATACTGTTGATGTCCTCCTCCATCACATATTTCAAGAAAGAACTGATCTCTTGTCGGGAAACTTTCTGAAAGAGCTGTCACTGATTCCTTTTCTGTGCCCTGAGCGAGCTCCTGCGGAATTTGTTAGATTTCATCCTCAGTATCAAGAAGTTAATGGAACGCTTCCTCTTATACGATTCAATGGTGCACAGGTAAATCCTAAGTTTAAACAGACTGATGTGTTGCAGTTACTGTGGACTTCATGTCCCATTCTTCCCGAGAAAGCAACGCCCTTAAGCATCAAAGAACAAGAAGGAAGTAGCCTTGGTTCACAGGAACAGCTCGAGCAAGTTTTAACTATGCTGAATGTTAATTTGGATCCTCCCTTGGACAAAGTTATCAATAACTGCAGGAACATATGCAATATAACAACTTTGGATGAGGAGATGGTGAAAACAAGGGCCAAGGTCCTAAGGAGCATTTATGAATTTCTGAGTACGGAAAAAAGGGAATTCCGCTTTCAGCTGCGAGGAGTTTCTTTTGTAATGGTGGAAGAAGGCTGGAAGCTCCTGAAGCCTGAAGAGGTAGTAATAAACCTGGAATACGAATCTGATTTTAAGCCTTACCTTTACAAACTTCCTTTAGAGCTTGGCACTTTCCATCAGTTATTTAAACATTTGGGTACGGAAGATATTATTTCAACAAAGCAGTATGTTGAAGTTCTCGGTCGCATATTCAAGAATTCGGAAGGGAAGCAGCTGGATCCTAATGAAATGCGCACAGTTAAAAGGGTAGTTTCTGGCCTTTTCAAAAGTCTTCAGAATGATTCTGTCAAGGTTAGAAATGACCTCGAGAATATGAAAGATTTTGCCCTTTACCTCCCCAGTCAAGATGGTAGGTTGGTAAAGTCAAGTATCTTAGTTTTTGATGATGCACCTCACTACAAAAGCAGAATACAAGGAAACATTGGTGTGCAAATGCTTGTTGATCTTAGCCAGTGTTACCTGGGCAAAGACCATGGTTTTCACACTAAATTGATAATGTTATTTCCTCAGAAATTGAGACCTCGCTTACTTAGCAGTATTCTGGAAGAACAGTTGGATGAAGAGTCTCCAAAAATTTGTCAATTTGGGGCATTATGTTCTCTGCAGGGAAGATTACAGTTGCTGTTGTCTTCAGAACAGTTCATCACGGGACTTATTAGGATTATGAAGCATGAAAACGACAATGCTTTTTTAGCTAACGAAGAGAAAGCAATAAGACTTTGCAAAGCTTTGCGAGAAGGTTTGAAAGTTTCCTGTTTTGAGAAGTTGCAAACAACACTGAGAGTTAAAGGTTTTGCTCCTATTCCCCACAGTAAAAGTGAAACATTTGCTTTTCTGAAGAGATACGGAAATGCAGTAATACTGCTGTACATACAGCACTCTGACAGCAAAGACATAAATTTCCTGTTAGCATTAGCAATGACCTTAAAGTCGGCCACTGACAATCTCATTTCTGATACCTCGTATTTAATTGCCATGCTGGGTTGTAACGATATTTACCGGCTTAGTGAGAAGCTTGACAGTTTAGGAGTCAAGTACGACTCTTCAGAGCCATCAAAACTTGAACTGCCAACGCCTGGCACCCCTATACCAGCAGAAATTCACTATACGCTCCTCATGGATCCAATGAATGTGTTTTATCCTGGCGAATATGTTGGTTATCTTGTTGATGCTGAAGGTGGTGATATTTACGGATCATATCAACCAACTTACACATACGCAATCATTGTACAAGAAGTAGAAAGAGAAGACGATGAAAGCCACAGTTTTTTAGGTAAGATTTATCAGATTGATATTGGATATAGCGAATATAAAATAGTGAGCTCTCTTGATTTGTACAAATTTTCGAGGCCCGAGGAAAGTACTCAGAGTAGGGACAGCGCGCCTTCAACCCCAACCAGTCCTACAGAATTTCCCATGCACGGACTGAGGACGATTCCCCCTCTCTTCACTGGGAAGGAGAGCCACAAAACGACGTCGTCCAAGCACCACTCTCCGAAAAAGATAAAGCCAAACTCCTTGCCAGAAATATTAAGAGAAGTGACGTCTGTCATTGAACAGGCGTGGAAGCTTCCAGAATCTGAAAGAAAAAAGATAATTAGAAGGCTGTATCTTAAATGGCATCCGGATAAAAATGCAGAGAACCTTGAGATAGCTAATGAAGTTTTCAAACATTTGCAGAATGAGATTAACAGGCTAGAAAAACAGGCCTTTATAGATCAAAATATGGACAGAACATCAAGAAGAACGTTTTCCTCCTCTGCTTCTCGGTTTCAGTCAGATAAATTCTCCTTTAAGCGATTTTATACGTCATGGAATCAAGAAGCCACAAGCCATAAATCGGAGAGGCAGCAGTACAAAGAGAAGGGGCCCCCTCCCGCAGGGCCCTCCTTCTCGCAGCGGTTTTTCGTGCCGCCCACGTTCAGGTCCGTGGGCAACCCCGTGGAGGCCCGCAGGTGGCTCAGGCAGGCCCGAGCCAACTTCTCCGCGGCCAGGAACGATCTGCACAAAAACGCCAACGAGTGGGTGTGCTTCAAGTGCTACCTCTCCACGAAACTAGCCCTGGTTGCAGCTGACTATGCTGTGAGGGGCAAGTCGGATAAAGATGTAAAACCGGTAGCCCTTGCGCAAAAGATAGAGGAGTACAGTCAGCAGCTGGAAGGGCTTATGAATGACGTCCAGACGCTGGAGGCTTACGGAGTAGACAGCTTAAAAACTAGATATCCTGACTTGCTCCCTTTCCCGCAGATTCCCAATGATAGGTTTACTTCGGAAGTTGCTATGAGAGTGATGGAATGTACTGCTTGTATCATAATAAAACTTGAAAACTTTATACAACAGAAAGTGTAGGATATTTAAAAAAGTTAAAAAATTGCATTCTCAAGAGCTTAGATATTTAATGTGATGAGATACAAACGTAGCTGTAAGATTATTGGGCAAGAAGTTACACATAGCCAAGCAGTTAGCAATACAGTGTGCATATGTGGATGGTATTGAAGTACTTAAAACGGAAGAGAATTAAAACAGGATTTTTTTTAAACTGAGCCTGCTGTATAAGCAAACTGTAAAACATGATTTTTTTTTGTTAATTTGTAAGGAAACTGAGCTGCAGAAATTAGCTGTATGTACAATATTGTGATGAATTGGCACATTATTGAACTGCACTTTATGTAACCAAAGCTTAGCTTTCTGTTAGATGAAACCTCTAATTAAAATTCCATGTTAGATTTTATTTTGTTTAATACTGTGTTTCCAGAAAGGACGTGTTGTTTTTCAATGTACTCATCATAAGAAAGACTGGAAACGGTATGAAGCGGGCAGTGGGGTGGAAATGAAAACGGCTTTGGAGAAGTATCACTCCAAAGCACTTCCGTGTTCTCTGTGCTCCATGGACAGTCGTGTCACTCATATTCGTACTCTTATCAGCTGGATCTGATTAAATTTGCTGCAGTGTCACATTGTGAACATTCAGAGGATGGTTCAGTACCCGCGAGAAGTGGTACAGTATTTTAATCTTAAATAATGATAATTGATTTAACATGCAACTTCATGTCATGCATTGAATGCATTCACTTTATTACAAAATAATTAGGTATTTAATTTACTTCTAGAGCTTGTCATTTTTGTTTAATGAAAAATTGCATGTGGATGATGTAAAACCAGTGACTGTTTACTGACTGACTCTCATTTTTATTTTTTATTTTTTTTGAAAACCACAGATCAGAACTCAGTTTTCAAATGTCTAAATGCTTGAGTTTTTTTTTCTTTTTTTTTTCTGTGTGTGTGCCTTTGTGTTTGTACACACATATGTATATAAGTGGGTTATTTTTGTTCAACAGATGAACATTGGTAGTAGTAAAACTCTGTGTACAATGGACACTGTGTTTTGTTACACGCTACAAGGTGCTGCAATGTATTGCTTTTTTCATTTTGTTGTTCACTATGGCCCTGGACAAGTCTGATTTTTATTTTGCACCCTTTCTTTTATAATTTGGAATACTTTTGATAATGCCACATGAAATATTCAACCTCAGCTATTTGTAAAAAGAAAAGGAGGGGGGATCTTGTTGAACAATTTTTCTTTGCTGATTCGACCACATTTTACATAAATGTTAATCATTTACCAATGACTTGTTACAATTGCTTACCTGATAGCACAGTGAAACTGTAATTTAACTTATAGAATATGAAGGAGAATAAACAGCATGGAGCTCCTGGGGTTGATACAGCTGTGAGTGTTGCAATCCAAAAGGAAAAAAATCACAACCAAGGCTTTTGCCTTATAAATGCAAGTCTAAGAAAGAAAGAAGAGCTTGCTCTCATCAGAAAGATCTGACTTGTGAGAAATTGGCAATGGGAAGAAATTTGCTGTTAGTAAAACTGTACAGCTTCTGATTGTGAAGCCACGTGCTTGTTTCTGCTATAATTTAAGTGCCATAATTTTAATAAAGAAAAATGCAAACATACTTTGGTCTGGTGTGTCTTGGTTTTATAAACGAGACTGAATTTACCTCTTATCCTGAGCTTTCTTTTAGATCAGTTATTATGTAGTCTCTTTTCAATCCATTCTAAACAGTTGTACAAATATGAAAATTTAAAAGGAAAATATATACATTTTTTCTTGTCATGACAAATGTTTGCAGTTTTCTAAAAATACTGTTTTTTTTTTAAATGCTCTGAAATAACAGTTTGTTCCCTGTATTTTTAGACAGTTTGCTTTGTTGCACATACTACTTTTGTGTCTTAATTAAATCAGATGAACAGTATTCTGGATAAACAAACAGCACAGTTTTAAGTACTAACTATGCGAAACAGTTACACTTGTCTGCATTTATTTCAGTTTAAATAGGTGTCCTGTTTAAACTGGAATAGGTGTCAGGTGATAGGATAATGTGAAGATAAATAACAACAGGAGAATATTCAGCTTTTTAGGTGAGGTTTGGGGGGAAGAACGCTGTAAGTATCTTAAGTATGTGTCCTGTAAGCAGCTTATGTTGTCTTACTAATATTATATTAGTAGCTGCACAGAATTAAATCATTTTGTTAATTGTACTGTGTATATTGCGAGATGCTGACACTGTGAGAAAGCATGTGTTCCCAGGCTGTAAAAATATGAATTAAGTTTAAATATTGAGCCAAGGTGGGGAAGAAAAAAATGAATGATAAAGTGAATACTTGTCTTAAACTAATACTTGTTTTAGTTTGTTTCCTTTTGACTCAGCTAGAAAAAAGAAAATACAGAATAACATAATTGTTGGTAACTTCTACCTGGAAGCTTCTAAAAGCAGCATTTTTAGCAGGAGTCTGTAGGAATGGATGTTAGCACATGTGCTCCACAGAACTGTGTTGAGGAGTAATTCTGCACTTTGCACAAGTTCACATAAACCAAAAGGTTGTTCCAGGCAAAGGCACGTCCTGTTTGTCCTCCACTTGTGGCAGGACCGTGTCTCAAGGAGCAGCCTCAGCCTCCGTCCCTAGCCTGCAGCTGGGAGAGGCTGAGCCAGGATAAAACTGAACTGTGCATTTAGTAACTTGAATTTAAAGAGCGCTGGTGGTAGAGCCACGGCACCTCTCTTACTGTTTTCTTTCTATTTATTTGAGGAAGCCTCAAAAGTTTTCTTCTTAACAGCACAATTAAGAACTGTTCCAAAAAACATTGTTCATTTGCCTGAGTAGGTGACAAGATGTGACTTTCTTCACAGGAAATAGATTTTTTTATGTAACCAACTATTAAAAGGAAAAAAAAATAAAGAAACACAGTTTTGCAAGATTTATATCCAAATAATGGCTGAATCTCGTTTGCAAAAGAGATCGAAGTGAAAAAGTGGAATCAAAATAAAATTATTGTGATGAAATGAAAACTTAAGATTTGTTTAATTAGTATTTGGTTTGTATTCAGTTGGTACTTGGGTTGCTTTTAAAAAAAAAAAAAAAAGGTGGTAATAAAGTCTATTGTAAATACTCCAGTTGGAATAAAAAGGGTGGCACAAACGGCTAAATTGCCGTTGTGAAGCATGGGCAGAAGCACTTCTTGTGAAAGGCAGATAGGATGAAAGGAATTAAACGCAAGAAAATGAAAGTAAATGTTTGCATTTGCTGAAGGCTGCATTTTAGTCCCTCGATGGTTTTTGTCAGTGAGTTTTTTACCAAGTCTGTTTGGATCATTTGTTTTGGTAACCCCGGACAAGAACTGCGGTAGCACTGGCATCCGCTCTGCTTAATTTCACTAACTGCAGATGAAGACAGAGGAATTCTAGACATCCAATAGAGAGCCAATCGTAAAGTATAGTCGAAATGGTGAAAAATATTTTTTTAATTGTGGTAATGATTCAGTGTTCATGCTTTAAAATCCTGGACATTTCACACTATAAAAGAGTTTTTTTTTAAAAAAAAAAACCAAAAACTAAACGTTCATTTAAGCTGTGATTCATTTGAACATGAAAGGAGAAACAGATTTTTCAAAATGTATAAAGTTTATTCAGTAATTGCAATTTCCTCTGCATAAAGCTGTATAGACAACTATAAACACTGAAGGACTGTGAAATGAGAACAAAAAATTATGTTTTGCCACTTACAATATTTACTATCATTTTCTTCTCTTTATTTTCCCTTGTGTAATAATCCCAGCTATAAGAACTGCTGTAAATTACTCTTTGTGGGGGCAGGGGAGAAATATCTATGCAAAAGAGACAACTCACTATGCTGCATAGAATTTTTTTCTTCCATTTGCATGACACTTTTCAAAATAAACTAGAGAAGTGCAAACTCTCATTTTTCTGTGCCATGATTTTCTTCTACTCTGTAACATTTTCGTTGGATTCAAGTGTTAATTATAATTAGCAAGTATTAAAGACACGTGGAAAGATGTCCACATAGAAATTTCAGAAAAGATAATTTGGTGATATACGCACTACACTGAGATCAAGAACAATTCAGGCATTAGCATCAGCTGATTACACTGTGGTAATTTTAGCAATAGCTTTATTTCTCTGCTCACCATAAATTAAAAAATGGTCCCCCAAATGTTCTTCAGTAACAAAAGCAATTTCTACCCACGCTCTTTAAAACCTGCAGTTTTTGCCTTCACGGCTTAAGCAGCGCAACTGGGTGTTCAGTGTCAGTTTGGTAGCATAATGAAAATGAGAACTGAAGCTGATAAAAATGAGAACTGAAGCTGATAGAAATGAAGGGGGACAAATCTGTGATTTGGATGGTGGATTGGCCTGGCATGCAGGAGGTCTGCTGAGGGTCCTGTCTGGCTCCAGAACTCACCTGTGAACTTAAGTGTGTCAAAAAAGAGCAACTTCAACAGAAGAGGCTCAACAGTTGCTGCTCCCAAATACCTAATAGTTTAGGTGTTAGGATACCCTGGGGGTATGTGGGAAACCTGGGTCCAAGCCCTTGCTCTGTATTTAGTGGAAAATCTCATTTAAAAATGTGCCTCCAAAGTGAAAGCTTAAAATGTATAACTTAAAATTCCATGTTTCTGTCGCTTAACAGAAGAGACAGACTGTGGCTAATAGACTTACTTTCAAGGTATGGCCAATTAAGGCTTAATCTAGGTGAATTAGCAGTTTGGCAGCATATGGAAAGTGAGTATATGCGTATCCTTGATGACCAGAAACAGATGCATGATTGCATGATGATAATTCATACACTTTTCAGTGGCTCATTAGTCTAAGATTTGAAGTTCCTGCCCTGCTGTCGTACTAGACTTGTGAAAGCCTGTTACAGCCCTCTCAGTTGTGCGTGGCGATGACTTTCAGGTATCTGACAAGGCCTGGAATTTGCCATCCTCTCTGATAATGCGTAGGCTTTCTCTGTGTTGAATGACTGCTCATAATTTGGTCTGCTTGAGCACAGCAGCCCGTCGAACCGAACGCCCCTAGGCTGACCTCAAAGAAGGGCTGAAGGGAGGTTTCTGGCGAGGCCTGTAAAAGCCCAGGAACGACCATCACAGCCCAGGCCTCGCTCCTGAGGTGGATGTCTAATCCCACGAAGAGGGAATTTCAGGAACGAAAGACGTATCACATCCGACTTACCCCTTAGGCAACGTGGTAGCAATCTGAGCACTCTCCAAATAACCCGGGAGACAAGGAGTCACTTGCCTGCTTTGCTGGGAGGGTCCCAAAATCCCAGCTCTCACATACGCAGCCTGCTCTTCCCTGTTGAAGCTCTTCTAGGTCGCAACCCTGCTGATTTCAGAGCAATTTCAGTATTGTACATGAGCACTGATGGATAACCCTGAGGCAGGGACTGCCCAGGGCCTTGCCCCAGCTGCAGCAGATCGTGTTAACGGGGAGCTCTTCCCTCGACTAGTGTTTTTGTGGGTGTTTGGGTCTTGTCTGAGTGCTGGTTTCTTTGATGGTCCACCAGAGCCAAAGCAGCAAATTTAATAGAGGGTCGTTCTTCTGTTTGCTGCTGCTCCTGCCCTAAGAAGGAAGCTTTTTTTTTCCTCTAAAAGAGGGACACTGATTTAATAATGATTATTGTTTCAGCTTTTATTGTAAATAAACACCAAGGCACTGTGTGACAGCAGTTCCTAACTGGGTAATAGTATCATCAAATATATACAAAAGAGCATCAAAGGTGTTAAAAACCCATGAGGTTTAAACAACAGGCTATTAATTACAAATCCTGCTATCCAGAGGTGTGCAAACAATTTATTTGTGACTTCAGTGCAACACTGTACAGGGAAACGGGTCTGCAGTTGTATTCCTCTACAAAGTCAATAAATGGTTTGTCAACTCTGGTGAGCATTTACTCTATATCCAAAGTCCTCATGTAAAAAATAATAGTTTTACTGTCTCCATTTGTGATGGGGTCCCACTTTGATCAGAAATATCAGTCAACAGCTGCAGATGGACACAGCCCTCTTAACCAAATCCTGCGGACAACAACAACAACAAAGGGCTGTTTTTATCTCCCAGAGCCCAAGCAGTTTCTTGCATCAGACAATCTACATTAAAGACTTTTTTTTTTTTTTCATTAGTCCAGCTGGCAGAGCAAATAGCCTTGTTGGGTTGGCATGTCCTAAAATATAAAAGGGTTTAAATGACTATGATGGTACAGGCGGTACAATAAACTATTGCTATTATAAAACATACTAACACATTTCTCTTTTGCACAATTAACAGCTTTGAAGACACAGGAAGGTATTAATTAGTAACTTTTGGAGCTTTTTCTGTTAGTTTGTTGTTTATGTGACTCTCTATAATAAGCAAATCAAATTAAAATAAAAAGCTATCAGAAAATGAACACATTTTGCACAGAACTCATACACACACATTTTCTTTCATATTCTGTGTTATTGCGAGAACAAAATTGCATAGACCATTTCCTGGCACTTTCTGAATTCCCCAAATAATGCTTTGTCTTATCAAATAGTTCAAGTAATTCCTTCAAGTGACTCTCACCCATTAATGCAGCAAGTGTTTACATTTAGTGAGAGAAAAAAAACCCATGAAGCTCAAAAATATTAATGATGACAATCATTCGACTGAATAATAGTTCAGAGCTGGAAATTTTTCTTAGGGCTCTCCGTATGGCTGATTTCAAAATGGTACTGTGGGAACATTTCACTTGATTTGAGTCATTTTTCTGAAGCTGAGCTGTCATTGTGCTCTTCTGCTCCTTCCAGTCTGCAGTCCGGGTTTCTAGGTACAGATTCGTTTCCTAAACTCAAGTGCTTTCTTTTTTAAATTTCTGCTTTCAGTAATGCGCTGTTAGTAGTAATACAAAACTCAGAATAGCAAGGGAATATGTGGCATTTTCTGGTGCTTTATTGACAGACACGGCTGTATTCCTGGCAAGTGGAGCCCACGCCAGCCACTGACAAGTAGAGCTTTCCATCCGGGCAGACGCAGATCTCGTAGAGCCCCTGAGAAATACCAGAGCCACCTCTTGTTCCCTCCGGCAGCTTGGGCAATCGCACGGTTTCAGCATCCAGCAAAAGCTGCATAGGAGAGAGCAGGACAAATGAGTTTGCTGGAGAAAATTATACAAGAAAGAACCAAGGCTTCCAGAGACCGAGTTGACTATGTCTAGACAGTGGCGTAAGAACAGTCCCCTGCCCACAGTGGTTGTGCACAAACCTGCTCCAAGGCCTGGGCTCCTGGGCAAGTGCTGGAGCCTGGGGGCAGGATGAACATGGTGCCTTTCCCTCCTTGACCTGCCAGACCGGGTCAATAGGCTGCAGCAATTCCTAGCATTGCTGCTGCTGCTGGGGAAGCTCTTGGAGATTTCTATAGAGCTTCACTCTTCAGTGAAGGCTCTGGGCTGAATCTCTTAACCTCTGGTCCAAAAACGCTGCTGGAGTGCCTTGGGATTAGCAGCATCAGAGCTTTACTTAAAAGATTTCTATAAGCTAGAGATCAACCTTAGATCAATTTATACCACAGTTTAATCTGACTGATGCATAAATATGTTATTACTGGCACCTTTCACTTTAACATCCCATTTCCTAAAATCCGAAGAATTGAATTAGTAGAACTTTAAAAACAGACGTAACGTTCTGAGATATGCTCAGCTGTCAAGATGGGCCATAGTCATGGAGACAGGAGTGCCTGCACTCACCACACCATCACTACTGTGCAGCTTGATATCCATCTGGGAAAGAGCTTCGATATTCCCAGCTTGTGCTTTGATATTAATGCCTCTGGGTGCGTCCATGCTCAAAGATCGAGTTGGTGATTCCAATCTGAAAGCAGAAATGGGAAATTTTGATGTACATTCCTTTATTCCTTCTCACATATTTCTTTATTTTGAGTTATAAGTAGATGTTGAATAAGCAAATATTTGGAAAATATTGCCTAAAGACACTTAAAGATGATAGTGTCCTTGTTCTTTATGTAGATTTAAAAATAGACAGCTATTTAAGCACTAGTATATCCTTAATTTAAATAAATAAATAAATGAAAAGATGAATTCAAGATCATAATGCCAGTTTTACATTCTTAAGTTTTGAGCTTGTTTTCATTTGTGACATTACAGAGTATTTAAGTTAATGCATTGATTGCAGTGTGGAAAGCTTTTAAATGGCAAAAGTTTTGCCTCGGCTGTCAGTGAGGCCAAAATTTCACCGCGTGCACATGTGTAGTTTAACTGGATGGGTATTTAAGGTCAGCAAAGTCAATAGGTTGGTTTGAAATAAAATCTGTGTCCGAAAAAGCGGCAAACCCTGAAGTACCACAAGGTGGCGGGAAGGGCCCGCGTTGGCTGAATAATCCCCGCGTCGGGCAGCTTTGCAGGATTAATAGCTTGTTTGATGGTTTATTTTTTCTGGGGAGATAAGGTCTCGTTTCTTCAGTTTTGGCATAATTTCCACAATCAACAGCAAGGATGAAAATCATGGGAAAGAAAGAAAAACTCCAAACTCAGCAACAAGCTGATGATCATACTGCTGCTTTTGAGGGTTACTTAGTGAAGAGCTGCAGGTACTGGGAACTCCACAGGATCAGACTTTTCCCATGTTTTCATTTATTTCTGACTATTATCTTACCCTTGCTGAGGACACCAGCCTGCATTAATCAGGCAATTTCCCTTTCTCCCTGCTTGTGTTGCATATTCTTTCTGTTTTTGTTTTGTCTTAGAGAATATGAATCAAAGGACCTCAGATTATTTAATCCTCAGTGTTTTAAATTGGGAAGCAGACGTGGGGGGATTTGGGATGTTTTTTTGTGCAGACACATGCTGATTTTGCCCTGACACACATGCCTTTTTTGAAACAAATCATTTATTTGAAATATTTTTTGGAAGAGCTCAGGACTTCCAGATAGGTGCTAAGATGCTCGTGTCAGGAGAGAGGGAATTTGGACAGGTCTCTGGTTCCAGCACTGGAGACAAGAAATCAGGAGAGGAGGAAACAAGTTCAGGAGAAATTTTAATTTAACTGAGTTATAGAAATATTACGTTGGTCTCAGCTTTACAGTCATATTACCTTTTCTATTCCGCATGTTTGCAGTTCAGTGGTAGCAAAACAGAGGCTGCATCTCTAATACAGACCGCTGTCTTCCTTCCCATTCCCTGGTCTGCCCTTGTGCTGCATCAGACACAAGTTCCAGGGTTCGTGGAGTTATTTTTAGAGATTTATATACAACATACAATGAAAAATTAATCAAAATTCATATTTTGAATAATTTTTAGTTTCATATATTTTCATAAGATGATGCCATTGTAGTTGTATATACCAGGAATACAAATTTTTCATTAGTTTGTCTTAAGAAAAAGCTATAAACATTGAAATAGATGGTGTTTTTGTAAAACAATTCACTATATAAATAATGTATGTGTAGGCATACATTTTTCTTTATAAGATCTGTTGAGTATTAGAAGAAAGGAGACTGCGACATATTTCTAAAGAGCATTATCAGACTTTGGCATGTGAAAGCAGTCAAAGAGCAGAGACATATTTTCTACCAAAATTAATGCTGACAAGAAGCATAAAGATTCCCGAATCACTTACAGATATATGATCTGATTTATATATAATTTAAATTATAGGGCAGAATTACATTTGCTATATTAATCATCATTTGAAGTTTCTGTTGTTTATATAGCTCCTATTTTCAGATGAACTAAGGGGTGATTTACTTAATTAAGCAAGCCACTGGTGTCTCCTGGCAGTGCAAACTACACTGAAGCTTTAGTAGTGATTTAAAAGTGCCCTGGAACTATTATGTATGAGATTTTAGCACAGCAAAATCAATAACAATACTGATATTTTTCTTCATAGGGCTGTCAAAGGTTAAGTGTCTCAAATACAGACTCATTATGTGACTAAATTGAACTATGAATTTGAATATGCCCCTGATTGGTACTGAAGATGAGTGACCCGTTGGTCCCTTAGATTTTGATCTTTAATTTACCTCTATTCCCCAACAATCCCAGTTGTGGCAGGTTCTGCTTTCCCCTGTAAGCTTAAGGCCTGAGGATGCAGAACTGCCCTACAGCAGATCTGACCCATGGGGACACCTGTATGAACTCAGAGTATGTCAGAAAGTATGGATAGAGCACGGCAATGATTATGTGTGGTGGTATTTACACAAGAATAATTAAGAAAAAGGGGCTTTATTGTGATCAGAGACCAGTGGATCTGGTTAAAGTAGATGACACGGGGAAGTGGCCCTGCATGCTGGATTTTTTGGTTCATGAGCAAGCACGTGCACTTCTGTGTGCAGATACTAGCTGATATCACAGTTTCGAGAGCCATTCCCTAGGCAATGTAAGGGGGAAGACAGTAGACTAAAAGGAAAAGGTAATGCGCATCCCTCAAAGCCTTGGCAAACAGATTCAGCCTGCTTGCAAACGCTGAGGGGTGTATGGGCAACCAACAGCACAGGCGGCTGTCTCAGCATTTCCGTGCTTTGTGTAATGTTCGCCTGAATTCAGGCCATAGAATGATGATGGAATATCTAGTTACCAGCGAGTTTATCTATTTTTAAAATTACAGACATATACATTTAATTGAACAAAATGGACTGGAGATCTTTATCATCTGGAGGAATTATGTAATGTGCTGTCCTCAAATGGGGCATGTCACAGCCTGTATCTCATCTGGGAAGGTAGACCAGGAGCTTCTGGTACTGTAGTAGCTACCATGAGAGCAGTGCGGTGCAAAAGCAAGCAGTCTGTTAGCCTGATGTTAAGGTAGCCTCCTGTTAAGGACTTTGCATCCGTATTATGAGAGTTTGCTTTTATTCTGAATGTATGTTAATCCTTTGAAAGGCAACGGGAGGATACTGTCTTCACGGCTATCCTGGAAGCCGTCTGATCCACTGGCAGTGCAGCGAGGCGCTGGAGGGGTGCGTGCCATGACTATGACTTGAGCATATACTAGCTGGATGGGAAAAAAGGTGTCATTATTTATTTATGGTTTAATATATGGAATTTTAAACCATTGATCTCTTTATAGGGAAAATGGGCAGAAGTGCCTTTTCTACACTTGAACTGAAGAGGTGTATACACTAATACCTACTGCCAATTGCCACAATTATTCACTGATTTCCAGCAGCTTGCTCCCTTTGAGGTCAGGCAAGAAGAGAGGGTGACCAGAATGTGGGAACAGGAATGGGATTTCCCACAGGTATGTATCTTGTCATCCTGCCTTGTGACTTTTGATTGTCTGCCAGCAGGTCCCAAGGCAAAAATGGGCAAAACAGCTGAACTCAGAACTCAGTCTCATTTCTGTTTTGTTTTGCAAAATTATATTCAATGTAATGCCTCCTAAAATCACATCTCTCTGCAAATAGAGAAGAGCTTCTGAGCATGCTCCAAACAACATTCTATATCTAAAGGACATGGAAGTATTAGTACTCATTAGTAGACTCTAAATACTCTGCAGAACATCAAAAATACAAAATACCAACAACATTAAATCTGCTTCCCCAGTCAGCTTCTGCACAGTAAAGAAAACACAGAGGTTCCTTAGTCATGCCTGGACACAAAATCTTGATTTGTTATAAATACCGTAAATCATTTAAACTCTGACTGACAAGCCATATTTTTCACCATATTTATTGAATTTCTCATTTACATTTAAAGGGGGAATATTTGGTTTCTGCTCCAGTGCTGCAGTCTTTCCATTTGTTACACTGATACTGAGCTTCACTGATTAAAAAATTAGATGAACTATAATGAAATAAATTTGCCTGAAAAACAGCATACATTTTTATCCTGTCAAGTCCATTAGTTGGTCAATGGTTAAATTACATCCTCCCATTTTTTGTAGTTTATTTCAAAGAATTCATTTTCCAGGCATTTTTCCTCCTAGGAGCTGTCTGCATTGGACACATCTTCTGTTTCAATAAGACTAATGTCAGTACAGAGAGCTCATTTACACTGAATCCCATGTTAGGCTATTATTTTTTAAATTGGGATTACTTTTGTACACACGGTCTATTCAGCATTTTCCAAACCACAACTGGGAACACATCTCTATCTCCTAAAGGTAAATGTTTCGTTTTTATTTCCTTCAAAAAGAGCCATTCTATGACTGTTCAAAGAGATTTAACTATACAGGGAGAAAAAAAATAGTAACTTTTAGGGGAATATAATGCTGTCTTGAAATTACAAAGAAACAAAAAGATGTCAGGATGAAATGCAATATGTAAAAGAGTGGATTTTACATGAATCAGAACAAAATGAGAATTATTTAAAAGTGAACATGAACTTTTTGCAGTTCCTTCGAAGTTCTCAGGAAAAGTCATAATAGTAATACATTACAATTTAATATTAGAATGGTTAAATACACCAAATACACCTCTCCAAAATAATTTTTACTGTAGAAGTAAGAAAAAGCAATTTTTACTGTGGAAGCAATAAAAAAAGAAAATCACCAGCATCTTGTGAAAATACAGAAATGCTTTTTCATAATATCATAAGAAAATGAATGGGGTCCCATCTAATTCAGAACAATATACTAGGGGTGTCTGTTCAGAGGTGTGTACTTAGATATATAGGAGCTGTGATAAAGAAAAATTATTTGGTAGTGTACTAAAAAGCACCTCTTCTTTTGCTAATTCTGCAGCACTTTTTTAAAAAAAATCTTCAACTGCTCTATTGTAGTTGAGAGACTACCAATTACTGAGCTGTTTATTTTAACCTGTGTCTAAATCACCTTTTTTTTTTTTTCTCTTGAATTTAAGTCTCTTCTGCTTAATACTTAAATGCATTACGGGAACTGTCATTTTGGAAGGGCTGTCATTTTGGGTCCTACCACTTGACAAAGTCTCCAAATGTACTAGGCTTTGCTGCCAGTTCATAACATCGCTAATCTCTAAAAATAGACACAAATGCACATTGAAAGCCACTGAAACATCCCAAATACTTTAATATCAGCAGAGCTATTTTGAAGGAATCTCACAGGAATGTAGCAGGCACTGCTGTTTCTGTGAACCTTCTTTCTTAGCACATTCATGTTCTTGACATTTTTAGATGGACATGTGCTGAGAGTCCTAATGGGTGAAACGTTGGCGCTTCTTACAAAAGGACTATTAACAGCAAACCAAAACAAGGGTCTTTTTCAAGGAGGGTATAACATTATTGCAGGGTTGCTCTTTAGCAAGTGTTTTCCTTTTTTAAAAATAAAACAAGCTTCAATGAACAATCTTTGATATCCACAAGGTATAAAAGTGTTGATATTAGAGTATGGTTGCTAAGCTTAAGAAGTATCTTATCAAACCTGTAATGAATTCTGTGAGATCAAGGAAAATAAATATCTTTTTAAGACATTTGTTATCTTTATAGCCAGTTTTCTGCAGAGCACAAAGGCATTACTAGATATCCTTTCCCAGATGTGTGTGGTGGTAAGGGCTAAGAGCATGTCATAACTCAACCACTTCAGAGCTAGTTCTCAACCCTGGAGGGGAAAAAAAGGTTGTTGGTGCCCGTTGAGGATTTCCTCTCTGCCAGGTCTCAGGAAGGAGCTGTCAGGCATGACGCAGCTGGGCTTGTTCTGCTTAGCTGGAATAAATGAGCACGGAGTAACTAAATCCCACCGGGATCAATGGAGTCAGTATTACATGATGGTGTGGAAGAGAAAGCCCAAGGATTTATGCCACAAATAATCACTGAGCTCCCTTAAGTAACAGATCCATGATGACACTCTGAATGAAGCCTTATGTCTAAGTTTGCAAGCTGTTGGAGTGTGGCTTGAATTTTTTAGAAGATCCAATGTGTGTTAAAATGCATGTCTTTATAGTAATCGTTTTACAATGAAAGGAAGAAAATATATCATTTTCACTGCATTGTGTCATTTGCTAATAATATTCTAAAATATTATTTCTGGTTTAAGTAATCCATGCTCAGTCTCACCAATAAATTAAAGAGAAAATTCACACAGCAGGTTTTAGAAGGTGTTAAAGGGGGATTGGAAAGAGACTGGGGGTATGGTCCTAAGTTTCACGGGCCATGAGAGCACATTTCCTTCCAGATCCCAAAAGAGACACCCAAAATGCCCAAGACTCTTCATTCCATCACTGACAGAAACAGTTATGATGTTAAGATTGTGTTTTAAATTTACTATCAAAGTCTTTAGCGAACATAGGAGAAATGCAAGTTTTTATCAATTTAGAAAAAAAGACCTTGATTTTAGGTAGATAGAATGAAATCGTCTGCTTCCTCAAATGACGAAGCTGTGGTAAAGTCAGGACATTCAAGCTGTAGTTGCCTGCGGTAGGAAAGGATTGATCCTTCCCAATGCACTCTTCACAGTGACGCAGAGAAACAGGCACTGCAAAGATGTAATTCATCCAATCTGTGTTAGATGTCTGTTAATATAAAAAACGCATCATTCCCTAACAGTATCCACTGCTTTTCATAAAAAGGTGCAGGGATCTGGTGGATATGATGATCTGCTGTAGATCTGATAGTAGATATCTCAATGAGGTGAGATCGGTTCCACCTTAACTACTTGCTGAGCAGAGGTGAACCCAGGCAGAGCTCCAGGGACATCAGCCTTTCTGAAGAAGGCATCTGTGCAGCATCCTGTGGGACCATCTCTTGCCACTTAAATGAATGAATCTTGAATGAGGGTTTGTGTTCCCGCAGAAGGGAGTTTTGAAACCGGGTGAACATCTAAGAACTCTCTTTACACTGGGCACAGAGCTCCTCTAGGACTCTTTTGAGAATGTGGCCCGAATATGCAAGAATCAGAACGCAATATAACCAGAAGTGTGTACCGAATTATCAACTGAATTACACATAATGAGGAAAACGTGAAGAATCAGCCAAGAAGATGCAAATTTTGTTTTTGTTTGCATCTTATCTTGTCTTATGCTCAGGATAACTGGCCCATCCCTGATGTGTCCCATTTCTTTGGATGTGGCATTCTTAAAAATTGATGTTCTTGAAGAGAATAGCTAGTATGTTCTTCACTATATTTTCCTTCCCTTTAATTTAAAGGAAACATTTATCATTCTATTTTTTTTTAAGTAGCCTGTGTTCTAAATTTGTGCCATATGTGTGTTCTAAATGTGCAATTAATGACATCAGATGCTGAACTATGAGATTCTGGGTTCAAAGCACTTGTACAGCGTATGCCAACCCTGCTCGTGGTTTGGGGTGATCTGTATGCACAAACACAATTGCAAACCCAGTTTTTAATACGTGGTTCCCAGGTTTGGGTTGACAGGGTTTATCTTATGTGAGCTGTATTAAATAAAAACGTTCTAGGAGAAATGCATTTATATGTTCTCTTGGAAAGAGAATAAAACTGCCTACTTTTAATGACATTTTCAAAAGATTATAAAAGCAATCTAAAGCAACTACTATAACCTACTCAAAAACATTGGAGGTTGTTTATTACAGCTGGTTACTTGTTTACTAGTGCTCTATCAGCCTTAAACACCAAGGCATTTTGCCTATTTCTCCACCACCACTCAAGGCAGAGATTTAGAAAGAACGGAGACTAAAGATCAGAACTGAACTATGACTAAAATAGAAGCCTCAGCTTTTCCCCAGACTGACAGCTGTGATTAAAAGGGGCAGGCAGAGCTAATTCAGAAGCAGTCTCTGGGATGACCTTAATTTTATAATGTGCTGGCTCTCAAGGTAATTAAAAAAGACCAAGGCCTCAGTGAACATGATTGAATCTGGCACATCACAGATGTTTTCAGCATAACTACCTTTTTGACATCACTTTAATTGTACTATAAAACAACTTATGGGATTATAAAACTTTACTTTGGCACTATATGTGTCATTGTTGTAGAATCCTAGTTAGCTACCTGGAACTTTTATATTTTTCTTTACTATACAGAAGCAGAGGACTCCAAGTAACTGTAACTATTCCTCAAGTGCAGGTAACAATGCTCACTTGTTGTGCAAATAGCTATGAACAGAAACCCACCAGGGATAAGGCCTTGGCCCTATAGGCAGATGGGTCCCCCTCCAGCTGTGAAAAAGAATTCACTGGCTGCTCCACCAAGTTCTGTATTACAACTTAAATCAGGGACCACGCAACTGCAGAAGTACAAACGGAGTTGGTCATCTGCAAGGTGGCTGTAGCTGAGACAATCAACCAATGAAGATTTCACGGTAGCTTTCGCTCTGGTGGAGCATGCTGTAATCACTGATGACAAGTTCACTTCAGCAATGTTATAGAACAGCCTGACACTGTCAGGCATCCGTCTCAACAGTTGAGGAGCAGAAATCATTGCACCTTTGGTCTTTGCGCTGCTGAGAAAAGGAGCTGCGGAAAACACGTAAATAGCATTGTCTCCTACAAAGAGCAGAAACAAGTTCTTTGGATTTTAATGGGTTAAAAGTGACCCCTCTGAAGAACAGAGGCTTTTGAAAGGACGTGAACTGCCTATGTGACTGGCTTCTGTGAAAGTTGGGTGCAACATTGGGCAGAAACTTGCCCTGTGTTCTCAGGAAAACCTCCTCCGGCAAGAAGGCATGTAATGGGGTGGTCACAGGTGGCTTGTCATAGGGCAACTGCATTAAGCAAAGAGCTACTTAAACCAAAGGAACAACGGCAGGTGGAGGAATGCTGGTAACCTATTCAGTGGGAACCAAGAACACTGAAATGGCTGCCTCTAAGTCCAGGAAAAAAAAATGATTGCATTATTGTCCCTAATGTGAAACCCTTAATGAATGAACTCTTCATGAAAAGCTATGTAAAGGGAGTTATTGCCTACAGGAGAAAAATCCTTAATAGCATGCAGGAGGAAGAACATTTTCAAATAGAGAGTTTAGAATGGGGTAACTATGGGATGCTATGGGATGTTGGGGGAAGAACCAAAGGTGTAGAAAGAGAGAGATCAAGCAGGATCTAAGGGACAAACAAGAAAGCAGAGGATAAAAGAGGATAAAAAGGGTTGGCTGGCAGATGGATGGTCACACAGCCTGACTGAGCTCTCTGTTTGATTCCTGCAGTCTATCTTAAATTCTTATTAAATCCTAACTATCTCGTGTGGGAGATGTATACTCACACGTTGTGTGAGTATATATCACACTAACAAACAGACTACAGCTCTGAGCAGCCAGAGAGGGGGATCAGGACTGGGCCATCCCACGTAGGAATGTTCATGTTTATGTAGGTGCCACCAAAGGCATGCTCCTGTGCACTGATCTAGGTGGATGGCACGCGTGTAGTGTTTGCAGTCCATGCACATATTGGGAATACGTGTTCACCCTCTCTATTGCCTGACCCTGAGGACAGGGGACCACAGCAGCCTGACTCTTGCAGATGAAGGTCTTTGCCACAACAAACCAGCTGTAGCAGGCAAGGAAGGAGAACTCCTTCTATGCCCTGAAGCCCACCAGGTCCAGAAGGCTTTTACAGCCTCCACAACTACACTCCCAGATTAGTCATGATTCTATCCAAAAGCGGGTACATGTGGGCATGCCTCAGGTGCAGCCTGGCTGGAGAGGTGAGGGGCTGATAAATGCGCTATCCAAAAATGTGTGTCTTCTCAGGCCACGAAAGACAGTGCTCCTGTTTTGTCTGAATTTGTACTTGTTAGCATTGCACACTGCAGTTCTCAATAGAGGGTATATTACTTCAGAGATAAATTGGCAGCTTGGAACAGAATGCAAATTTATATCAAGCAAATTAACACCAGAGCTCATAAAAAATATATTGCTGTAAAAAAGTCTCACTAGTCAGGGAGAAGAGATGCTTTAAAAATACTGATTCACAACTCTAGACTTATTTTTGTGTTATGTAATTCATTCAAATCTGATTGACTGGGCTTTTGATGTGCATAACGCAAATGCAAATAAATGCATACTGCAAATAAAATCACTTTCTTCAATTAGTCAAATGGTACTTTTATGCAATTAGCATGTAAGGATTAGTATCACAGATATGATTAAATTTTGATTAGCAAAATCTTTTTAGCCTGACTGTCTTCTATATGTCTCTTTCTAGATTTCCATAATAATTCTTATCCATATGCCCACAAAATCTGCTACTTCAGCTTCAAAACTTTCTCCCTGTCTTATCCAATTTAGTCCTAGCAAACCTGTATTTCAATAGGAAAAGAAAATCATATTATGAATGGGCAATGAAAAGGATAAAGTAAACCTACATAAAGAGTTGAGTGGTAGGAGCCATAAAAAAAAAGTGGAATTAATGTCTGTTGCAGAATATACCCATTCACTGACAAATGTACCCATATACGATAATATGTTTTTATATACATATATGTATTTATAATTCATATATATATTTAAGTCAAGATATATTCATTTTATTGTTAATTACTGCTGACTATTTTTAAACAGGTCCCTCCTTAGTGGTGTTCGTTTAGGGAAAATATTTTCTGACTATATCCAAAACTTCTTGTCAAATCTAAAAGAGCTAAGACACCTGACCAGCTTTCTAAAGAGCCTTGACAAATTAGTCTCTAATTTTCAGATGTAGATGTTACCTAATCCTAGGGGTCTACTTAGCACGTATTTGGAAGTACTTAGACACCTAACTTCATTTTAGATGTTTAAATCGCATATTCAGATTCCAAGGCAACCCTCAAAATTCCTCTCAGATACTGCATAATTTCACAGATAGGTAGAATCTACAAGATATCTAACTAAGTACTGATATCACCAAGACCAGATCATGCCCCAGTAAAATTATTCCTGAGGACTTTACCGCTCCAAGAATCTTCCTCAGCTGAAGATTTCCAGGAGGTGCAGGGGAGGTAGGTACTTAAAAGTGCAACTTAGATGTTTGGCAGGCCCTTGTTAAAATTGAAACCTTGTTTTTAAGTCCTAAAGCCTTAATGAATTTTGTGAAGGCAAGCTAGTTATTCAAATATAGGAATTCCAGGAAGCGAATTCAAAACTAAGCCAAATTATTTTAAATGACTACATTTAAATGGGGGGTGGGGGAGGGGGCTGAGTTTTGAGGTGTAGACTTCATTATTACAGTCCTTCCCTACTATTTGGAAATAAAAGCAAACACCTCTTTCTCTCTTTCTAGTCGAGCCTTGAATGCAATCTATTACATTGGAAAGGACTCTATATGTTTCCTTTAAATTATGGAATGAAAAGACAGTTACTGACCATGGTAATACCAGAGTATTGCTCTGTCTCCACTACTTAGGTATAAAAAGATATGTTCCAACACACTTGTCACTTCATTTCCAATGAAGCAATCTCTTTTGAAATTCAGCATTTGGACTAGAATGTGTAATTCAGAAGGCTGTTTGTGTCAGCACTATTTGTAATACGGCTCTCAACCTGAATGGAGAGATTGTGGCCTCAGTTCACATGACATGAGTTGAAAAGTTATGAGCATTAACAGTTTTACAGTTATCTGTAAGTTGGTTCTCAATTGCCTTAATTTGGAAAGGAAGTGTATTTTCAAAAAAAAATAGAAATATATACGATTTATAGTTGCACTCAAAAAGTTTGCATTGAAGTGCCTTTTAGTAGGTAACTACAAAACTACAATTAATTGGTAAACTCTTCCCAGCTTCTTCACAACAGAATTTTGCTTATACTGGCATTTAGGATTACTTAAAATAACCCTCCTCCAGTGAGAGCTTTATCAGTTGATCTTCTCTATGACCTGACTTTGCACCTGCAGATGTATGCATTTACTTCTTCATCCTCAAGGAAGCCCTCTGAAAAATCATTTCTATTTTCTGTCTTATCACTGGTTGTGAAGACAACAAAAGTAATATAGGAACAAGACTTTCTGAAACTGTTCTGGGACAGTTTCATATGCAGTCTGCTAGTTCAGCACACATTGCTCAGCTTTCCTAAGATATTCTACTTTTTTTCCTATAGTTAGGCTAACCTGGTTTATAAAGCAGGTAGTTAGTAGGTCTGGATTTCAAACAGACATTAAATAAGTCATAAACATCACTGTCAATATGGCCATGTAGGAACTTTCTTGACTTTAAAGTAGCTGATATCAGAACTTTTGGTAAAATCTCTACACCCCATTATTTTCCTGAAACTGAAAAGAATTTTAGCTGATACACTTGAGCCCTACGAAAGGGTAGCAGCACTCTAGACCAAACACATTCTTATAGTTTATATGGTGATTAAACAGGAAAATCACCAAGTACTGATGCATACAGGGGAACTTTGCAGGCCCTTTCTGTTAATCAATATACTTTCCTTCAAATGATACCACTTTTCAAGAATAGATGAAAAATTTATACCAACATTAATTTGATGTCATTTGAAATCACATAACTGTTTTAAGATAAAGTTTAAATAAGAACTAAATAAATGACTTTTATCTCATCAAAACTTATTGGATACATTTTATGTAGAATTTCTTACCTAAGCTGTTTAAAAGCCTCTGCCTTCACAAGTGGTGTTTCTACAGAGTGTTCAAAAAGTGCTCCTTCGGGCCCTGAAAAACAAGAAAAATAAGATATTGTAAAGATTCAAATGTCGGAAAAAAAAAGCTACATTGTTTTGCATGGCCATTCTGATGCCAGAAATTAAAATAGGAAAACCTAGACTGAGAGTTAAGGAGCAGTGTCCCTGTAACACGAGAGCAAGACAGTAGCTGAAATTCTAGCAAAGCCTGGCAGCAGCCCCAGCCCACAGGTGTTCTCAGAACATAACTGATACAGAGAAATCACTGAGAGCCCTCAAAAAAGCTGCTAAAAACCAGCAGCTACCCTAGGACTGGAGTCTATATCATGGATATAACGCACAACCAAAATGTGGGAGGCCTAAGTTTATTTAATGCTTGCTTTTCTCAGTCTTGTAGGGCTCACATATGTAATCGCTTTTCATATAGGAGTGCAGCAAGGCAAGACAATATAATTTAATATGATATTATAAATGGTTGCTTTTTGGTGGCTGCTCTTTAAATTAAAACAGACAATTACCCTCAGGAAGGAATTCTACACAGATATATCTTTCCATAGTCATCTCCTTTTAAATTAGGCACCTATGCTCTAGAAAGATTAGAATTACCACATTTTGGAGCTTAGTGTTTTATATTGGCTTAGGTTAGCTTCTTTTTTTGCTGTGTGTTTGGATTGATAGACAGAGGTAGTTATCTCTCAGTATGCACTATATAGACAACCTAAACACACTAATTAGGGTTTTGGATTAGGGGATTAGTGATAATTAGGGATTAGGGTCTGGATCAATCAAACTGTGAAGGCCATTTTCAACATTTTACCAGATACAGCCCTACACTGTCATGCATTTCCATTTCAGAAATTCTGTAGCAGGTAAGAAAGTATGAGTGTGCCGATAGCTGCATGCTACTGAATATACTCCCATGCACACACATGCTTGCTTTAATATTAGAGTCTGTGTGTAATTTGTAGCCATTAACATTTTAAATGTAAATATACATGCAAGCAAGAGAAAAAAAAATCTTGCATATTTTATGGGAGACCTGATCATATTGGGATGAGGAAATGAAGGTACTTGCAGAATCAGACAGCCAGAAAAAGAGATACAGAGAAATGTATGATTAATGAATGATGTGGAATAAAAGGAAAAAGACAAGGAAAATCGTGGGGAAAGCACACAGAGTATGAAAGGTAAAAGAAAAAAAAAAGAAATCAGATGATATTAAAAAGGAATACTTTAGTGGCTTTCCTGGCAAATGCACTGCTGAGCTAAGTGATATGAAGTCAGGTAGCCCGGAGGGATGTTCTCAACATGCTCTAAGAAGGCACTAAAGGAGGCACTTTTTGAGAAAGACTATAGCTAAAAATCCCTTAGAATGAAGTCTATTTAGCTTAGGTGGAATGGTAATAAACAAGATATAAGAATCACCATACAAAACTGCTTTACCACTTCACTAAGCTACTTCTCTAAGCTACCTTTTAAGCTTCCCTTTAAATTTCATATAGCTGTTGTTTTCCTCATCATCTCTTTAAATAGATGATTCTTTCTGGATTCTGCTAACTAATCAGAGAGGATTTTAACTCTTCTTCTTTAACGCTAAGATTATTTTGCAAGATAAAACCTGCTCTTGCTATTGTCCCGGCTAGTGACACATGGTGGCAACCTTACACATCAGATATAATGAAAAAACTCAAGGAATTAAAGAAGTTTGTCCGAAACTGCTGGTAGAGCTGAGATATTTTACAGGAACATGCTGATCTGTCAAAACTTCTGACTTTTACTTTGCTTGCCAACTAGAAATGGCAGAGTTCAATTATTTTTGTGATGAGGGGAGATGGTTTCATACGTGATTTTTCTGATAGTGTGGTAGTTGGGGAATATGTTGTGATCCCTCGTTATCCTTCATTCCCACTAGTAAAGTAAATATTTTGTTATTTTCCTCAGCTAGATTTTCAGCTTATTCCTTTATAGGGAATGAATTATGAGTTCAGTGAGATACATGCTGCTAAATTGTTAGTTGTACAAATAAAAGATCAGTAAATTTAAGTAATCTTGAGATGCATGATTTATCAGGGAAGATCAGGTCTTCTGCCTGTTATCCCAGGAAGTCTTTAAGTATGTTTATATTAGGAAGTTAAAATAAAAATGAATCAATAGAGTGGTAAAATTGATTCTAAAGCTTTGGCATTCATATTATACAGATTTTGGGTAGTTGCTTTGCACCACTGTAGCCTGGTCTGTGGACTTAATATGCATTTGCAATCTTGATGCACTAAATGCACTCTTGGAGCACATTTTTCAGTTTATTTCATCTAAAAGGAATCTACTTTAGGCACCTCCTAACTCCTCCAGGATGTAAACCAGTGGAAAGTAAGAATCATCAAAACTGTCAGATCTGCAGCCTGCAAAAGTACAGTCTTGATTTAATCGAATGCTAAGGCAGATGCACATTTTAGTGCAGATGTTATCATGTACATGCATGCCAAATATTTTCTATGGAGTGCTCTTCTAATTGAGCGTGGTCTGGAGTCCATTTCTTTTTTCTTTGTACAGTTTAAGTTATCATCAATGTACTCCAAAGTCTCCTGGATTGCTCATGCCCACCTTTGTTTCCATTCTTGGAGATACCAGGATGGTTAAAGTCCTCCATGAAGTCCAGAGCCTGTGAACCTGAGGCTTTTTCCAGTTGCTTGAGTCCTGTACCTTCTACTCATCTCACCTTCTACTCATCCTCATCTGCTTCTTCCTCCCCAGGTGCTCTGTAGACCCACCACAATCTAGCTCATGAGCTTTCAACTTACTCGTCATCTGTCCTGAGGCAAAGCACCATGCGGTGCTGCTGTTCTCTCAAATAAAGGGCAACAAATGCTCTCATCTTCCCAGCCTGTCCTCCTGCAGGGCTTCTATTCCAGTGAATTATTTTGAGTGGCGTGTAAAATACCTTACGCAGTTGCATGTTATAGTGTGTCATTACTTTAAGCGCAATTCTCAAATTAAAAGCACTAAGATAACTAGTATATATTCGAGTAGCAGAAATAATATTAATGGATATCCACATTATCATGAAAAAACATATCTGGCGAGCATGTTTTTCTGTATACAAAATCAAATATTTTGAATAATCAGATTAATAAAGAGTAAATGAAACCTCCTAGTTTAACCACATAGAAACAGTCTGTTATCAGCTTACAAAATAATAAATAACAATTTCAGAAGGAAAAGTCATCAGTCTCCATAACTCAGTTGGAAAGTTTTATTTCCAACTTACCAGCATGGATGAACTCTGAAAATTTCTGCTCTGTGCTCTCCTTGATTTACGTCTAATTTCTCTGGTATCTTCAAAAATCTATATCACATTGACAATACACTATCACCCATTAATAGATTCAAAAATGATTAAAAATAGAATTAAATATTATAAGTATGGATATTTATATCAATAGTTTAAGGGGAAAATATATGAGAAATTCAGTTGCACTCTCTCTCATATATTCCCTTTCCTATACCTTAGCTGAAAGTAGTGTAGAAGAGCACAAAAGATAAGCACAAAATGCTGTTTCTCTAACAGATGTATTAAACGTCACCTTCTATACTTCTTGCATCTAGTTTGTGTACAATATAGCATGAGGTGTTCCATTATTAAATACATTTATATCTTTGAATTGTAAATGAGACGGCAAGACTGGTTGATAAAGGTAATATATGAGTGTAATAAGCTTCCATAGGCATTTAATTTGATGCTACATGACATTTTGATTATGAGATCAGAGCAATGCAGATCAACTTGGAATGCATTAAGTGGATTAAAATTGGCTGATAGCTCTTAAAACGTAATTGTAAACAAAGAACCATGAGTGAGGAGATGTGCTATTTGTGGGCCTTATGTGATGTAACACTCTATCAAGGACTTGGAAGAAATAAAATAATTAGTGATGAAGTTTCAGGTGACACAAGCACTGGGAAAGAGATGATAGGAATGGAAAGGACAAGTCAGTAATGAAGGAATATATGAATTATTTTGCAAATGTGACTTTATAGGTCACCTAGGCTTAGAATTATCTCTCTATACATGCGCTCCCTACTCAATTATTTAAACCCTGACTAAATTATCTAGTAATATTTTCTGATGCTGAATAGCTTTTTTTTTTGACAGCACTCCTAAACTTCATTATCTAGAAATCTTTTATTTTATAATTAAGATTCAGATTGCCCTCTCGAGCCTTGAGATCACTTTTAAAGCCATCCTCAAAGTAGATCTGCCATCTGCTCAAGGGTGGAGGACATCTAGTGCACCTAGGATCCTGCATGCCTCAAGTGCCCTCTTCACGTCTCCTTATGGGATGTGCAGACACAGGTAAGGGAGTGCCCACAGAAGAGTAGGGAATTCTTCTGTCTCACAGACTTTCTTAAATTCACTCTGGGACCAGTTTGTGCCTTTTATATTTCTCCTACAGTGCTTCTCACACATTTTGCTATGTAAACCAGTGTTTATTTGCACTTAAGATGTAGCTCGATAAGATTAAAAAAGAAATTGCACAACCTACTTCTCAGATTATAAAAAAAATCAAACATTGCCAATTTTGAACAGTATTATACTAAAAAAAAAGAACAAAAAGACAATGGGGCAATGTTTGCTGGAAAATGGCACTAAATTGATTTCTTGTCTTCATTAAATATCATTTCTTATAAAAATAGCATAAAATGATATGATTTTTACCATGTGTACCATATTTACTATTTCTATAGCATCTTATTTATAAGCAAAAATAATGATGTGATTCTGCAATTAACTCTAAAATATAGAAAAGCAGCATAATATTTTTAATGATAGAATTGAAGTCAGCAAGTTTCATTAATCCTCTCTTCCAGCTATCAAAGTCTATCTGCCTCTTAGAAGTCTAGCAAAATTAAATATCCTAAAATTGTCAAAATTGTCTCATACTTAGCTTCTGAGCAGAGTATTTAAATTAAGCACATATTTTCCCATAGCACTTCAGTGTTAGCTCTTCAAACTGAAGATCTTTACACAGAGCAGAGCATGAGAAAATCACCTGCAATACTTGGCAAATCCTTCAAGATACTGAAAGGCAAGCAAAAAGGCAAATAGTAAATGGGGGAAAGGTGCTATATTTCTCTATAAAGATATTTATCATTTCAGCATTGCCAACTTTTCTTTGAGATTAGAGTAAGCAAATGCATTCTATTCATTTCTTGTGCTCCATTATACTTATCATCAAAATATTAGCATTTACTACAGTCAAGGTATATATATTATTTCTACTTGTTAAAAATGTTCTTTGTGCAGTAGCTATGATTACTTTATAACTATTTAATATTAATTATTTTTCTCTTGTATGTAACTTCATTTACTTGAGCTTTTTTTTTCTCTTTTCTGTGGATATCTCTCTAGTTTGCAAGCTTGCAGAGCAGGCAAGGAAGTGGAAAAGCAGGATTCCTATGGCTATGAGCTCTAGCCAAGTGCAAGGAATTCCAATTGGTGCTGGAACTTCACTCCTCTTGCCATGACAATGTTGTTGCAATCAGGTCTGACAAATGCTTGTTACAAGGAAGGTTTCACTGTCAGTACTGCCAGCTGAATGTGTAAAATGCTACCAGATCAAAACATGATATTCAGTGCCTCCTTAGCAGCAGAATAAATATCTGCAAAAGACACAGGTCAGCAGTGCAGTTAGATTACAGAGGGTGTAACTGAAATGCATGCTCCTCCAGGTATCATTAATTAAGGATGGAATTCTGCTTCAGACACCTAAGTACGCCTTGCTTACAACGCAAGTGTCAGCATGTGAGCTGGAGGCAGGTACATAAGCATTTGTGTCCAGTGGTGTCATCCAAAATACCCTCACATGCCCTGCCTGGCCTCCAGCTGCCACCGACACAGGAAGGGAGCCTCTTTTTGCCATACTGTGACACATCCCAAGAGTGGGAGCTTAGACACCTCACTTACATGTAGATGTCTACACTAAAAACTCTTGAATTTCTTACATTTCTTACATTATAAAGGCTGATCATGGGTTTTGCAAAATTCTCTTAGGAGAATGGACGGTCTGTCACAATCCTATCGCAACAAATACCTACCGCATGCGCCAAAAACTTTTTTAATAGTAGGAGGTCAAATGTACCAGATCTGTTGGGAAATAACAGTTTTGGTTTAACTTGCTCTTAAACTTACATTTTTTTTCTGAAATACTATAAAGCACAATGTCATTTGCTCTCTGTTATACAATATTTTAGTTGCAAAATTATCCATTTTTCTTAAAAATCATTACTGAACCTTTCCTAGTTCACATAAATAATGAGAAGTAAAATCAAATAGCTTATTACATTGTACATAAAATACTGAGAAGTATTGAACTATCTTGAGTCCATCTCTTAGTGTATGCCCTTTTCAAAACTTGCTTCACATTGATCTTACTATCTAAAATATTTTTTAAAAATAGTTAACTCAGTACTCAAAGTATTACTAATTTATCCTTCATGACAATAGCATCATTTAAACCACAATTTTAATAAATTCATTTGAAGCACAAGAGAATGACTGTCCTCTCACTTGCATTAATTTAATATTGGAATAATTTCACTGACTTTAATGGATTTGCTTTTGACTTGCACTACAGTGTATAAAAAAACAGGCAATGTGCCTTTCCAAAAGAACTACTAAAGTAAATAATTATCTTTGCGATGCAAAGACAAACATTGGAGAAGCCAGAATACATATTTTAACATAACAATTTCAACTCATGTATGAATGATTTTACTTACTTTGAGGAGAGAAACCTTTTCCAAATCAGTTAAAAAATCACACAGTTTTTCATATCTTTGTTAAACATGTTTTTCTATTAAAGCAATTCCTTGGGCAAACAATAGTCATTTAATATGCTTTCCTGCTTAAACAAAGTTGTAATTTCAATTAGGTTAAAAAGTAAAAAAACCTAAGATAAGACCCTCAAGGGTAAACATGATTTATTAACACATTTATTTTAACTTAAATTTGGCTTTGAAGTGCTAATTGTATGCTTACTGCCACATTTATATTTGTTCACAGTGAAATAATATGAATTGATCCACGAAAATCAGGACCTCAAGTTTCAGAGCACCAGTAATTAGCAAAAGTTAAATATGATAGTCATAATTAGGTTAAAATTTTTGAAAAAGAAACTGAAATTACAGGATAAATTCAGTGTTTCCTCTGATGAATTGTTCCAGTTTAAGTGAAACCACACCTTGACATATCCATTTTAACACAATCTTACATCTGGAAAAGTTAGACTTTATCAGGTCATATGAAAGTAAATGGCTTTTCATATGATAACTTTGACAAAGGCATCGTACTTTACTCTGTAAATGGGTACTTTGGTGATTTGTAGAAATAGTTTAATACAAACTTGTCTTTTGACAGATGACATTTTAAAAACACAATAAATAACATTTTGTGACGTGTTACAGGCAAAGGAGAAGTGGCTTTCACTTTGAAGTTAAAGCCATGAATTCTTATATCAGAAAGACTTCACTCTTAAAACTCAATACAGCTGACTTCTCATACAAGAATATGTAAAATTTAGTCACAATTAACAGTGTACACTGGAAATGCTAAAAAAATTGGAAAAAAATTCACAAGTACAACTGTCATCATAAGTCTCTGTGTTTTCTAATAAAAATAGGCAGCAGACACATGCATTAACATGCACACATGCATTAAAAGATATACATAAATTGATTCTTGTTGTTGAATATTTAGTGAGAAGATCAGAAGATTTTCAGATTTCTATTTTCTAATGGGGTAAAGCCAGAAGTTGCATTCCCACACAGTGGCTTATTTAAAATACCATGTTAGTTGTGGTTATTCCTGTGGTTATTAGTCAAATATTTCTTAAAATTGTGTTACAAACCTGTGACTCGAAGCTTATCTGTGCCAATTACAACCTCATTTTCATCCACAGTAAAAAGTGGCTTGCCATCCTTGGAGTTGATCTGAAATTGCTGACCATGAAATTCTACCATTTTAGGACCTGCAAAGTACAGAAGAATAAAGGAATAATTACATAAGTTCTTCCAACTCTCTTCACAAATTGTCAAACATTCAAATTGTGGCCTTAATAATTTAGTGACTCATTTAAGCACATTAAGATCAAAAAACAGATATTCCAAGAATAGAGATCTTGTAAGTACTGAATTTGGGCAAATCTATTTACAAGATCTAATTTGTTGTTTAAAACTGTGCCTGGAGTCATGCTTTCAAGTTGGGTTTCCAGGGAATGTAGGAAATCCTTTACAAATTGATGAAGACAAACATGCGTGTTCTTGTTGTCAAACAGCTAAAATTCTTTGATCTGTATAACATCTTTTAATTTTGTAAACATGAAGATAAATTAACAAGGTCTTTTTAGCATCACCCCTTATGATTAGGGAGACTCAGCTGCTTTGAAATGACACGCTTACATGGAAGGGCAGGACCCTCCGCTCTTCATAACAAATGCAAGTTTAGCTCCACATATCTGGCAAATATTGCTGATCATGTTGTTCTTCGAAGATATTGAAAAAGCTGAGATTTTTAGCTTGTACCTGGTACTTCAAGGCAGAAAACGTATCTAGCAAATGGTAGCTGACAATCTAGGCTTCCTGGTTATCACTATGTAAGAGGTTGGCTTCTGTTAAGCTTGAAAAGGGTCTGCTTTCCTTTTCCTGCAATATGCAACTACTATTTCTAACATACTAGTAGATCGTATATTCACTAAAAATTATGTTCTATAGTATTGGCTTGGTGAGTGAATGTAAATCAAGCTAAATTTGAATGTCTGCTTGATAGAATTGTTATCTAATTCTATGTTCAGAACTAGAATTATAAGAGAATAGCCAAAGCACTTGATATTCCTTTTCAGCAGTTCTTTAATAAAGGTAATTCATGGATCATCCATAGAACAGCCCTGAGTTACTTTGCAGCCCAGTAAAAATGTTTTTTTCACATGCCTACTCTTATTAATGTTAAATATCTTCCAGGGAGCCATTCTCAAATGAGATAGGAATAACTGGGGAGGATCTCAGGTGAAAATGCCACTACGTGACTGATGAATGACACTGCAAAGAAATACACTCAGATATTTGCCAAAATCTCTATGGTAGCAGATGCATGAGATGCACACCATGTTTTATACAGATCGCATATTGTTCCACTTAGCAGATGCAGACCATTGCTTTTAATCTTCCACCAAGTCTGCAGTGTTATTCAGGCTATGATGCTGTGCTCAGCCAGGGAAGCAACGCTAAGGCACCGTGACAGCCACTGATTCCTCTTGGCAGTGGTCAGCGTAAGAGGACAAACTCCGCAGTGGATTGCCTCTGTCAGACATCTGTGCTCACACACTGTCTTACTGTCTGAGCTGGTCTCGTTAAAGCTCCTCCAGAGTACTTTGGCTTCATTTCTGGAAGTGTATCACTAAAAGCAACCTCAGAAAATAACTTGATTTAGTTAAAATTTGTTAATCAGAGTCTTTTTAACAACAAGGAAAGCAATTCAATAAAAGTAAAACAGTTATGGTTTCCTATCATTGTCTTTCTTGGAAGTCATGGTGAAGGGTGTTTTATTATTCCTGTTCAGAAGCAGTAATGAAACTGCCAATTTAAGCAGTGTAAGTAAATCCTTGTTTATTCAAACAACCTAAAGTCCTGAATAAACCATCTATTATCAACTTTAACCTGTATTGCAAGTGCTATTTCCTCTCCTTCCTATTCATCCAACATCATGAGCAGAGCACTCAGCTAGAGTGTGGGAAACTTAACTCCAAGCCTCTCCTCTTTGCAAGGATATAGGTCAGGTGATTTAGGAGCACTAAGGCTACAACATTTCGGCAAGAATGGAGGAAGGAGTCATTCGCAGTCTCTTTGTTGAAGATGTTTCACACTCTGTAGAGAAGGCAGTGGCATCTGTAGCATTTATTTCCTCCACAAGCATGGCACCCAGGTTAACATCCTGGTTGCAGAACTACTGGATAAATTGGACTGACACCAATTCTTCCAGTGTTGCTTTTTGTAGAGGGTACTTTCTAAAAAAACACACAATTAAAATATCTGCTGGATTAGACCCAACAGATGAGATAGAAATGGGAATGATTAATCTGAAGAGTTTGACAAGGTTAGATACTTTTCTTTTTAGTGCAGTCAGTATTTTAGGAGGTCTGGCAGGCTGAAAGCAAGTATTTTTATGCAGGCACAGAATATTTATTGATGAAAAGAATTAACAGATAAGTTAGGATCCTGAAGACTTACATTTGGACATGTGTACTTAAAGCAGGTCTTAGCTGTGAGGTTTTATAGTGTAGGTAATCTTTAAAAAACTAATTAAAAACTGACATAAGTACTTGATCTACTACCTAAGTTTGAAAATAATGTGTAGCAATATCTCCAAGAGACAGTAACTCAGAAATTTATGTCTCATTGGTAGTTATTTACTCATGATCACAGAAGCTCTAACTTTTCAAGTTTAGGTTGAACATAAACATACTAAGTAGCAGTTACATATCTTGTACCAAATTCTGTTTTGCATCACCTTACCAAATAGAGCAGGCCTAGACAAGTCTCTAGTGTAGCCAGCAGGACCAAGGAAGTGATCGTCCCCCTGTACTCGGCACTGGTGAGGCTGCAGCTTGAATACTGTGTTCAGTTTGGGACCCCTCACCACAAGGACATTGAGGTGCTGGAGCGGGTCCAAAGAAGGCAGCCAAGCTGGTGAAGGGGCTGGAGCACAGACCTTACCAGGAGCAGCTGAGGGAGCCGGGGTTATTTAGTCTGGAGGAGACTCAGGGGAGACCTTGTGGCTCTCTACAACTACCTGAAAGGAAGTTGTAGTGAGGCAGGGGTCAGTCTCTTCTCCAGAATAACTACCAAAAATAGGACAAAAGGAAACAGTTTCAAGCTATGCCAGGGGAGGTTCAGATTAGATATTAGGAAAGAGTAATCAAACACCAGAATAGGCTGCCCAAGGAAGTAGTGGAGTCACTGTCCCTGGCAGAGTTCAAGAAATGTGTAGATGAGGCACTTAGGGACATGGTTTACCTGGCATGGTGTTTAGGGGTTTACAATTGGACTTGATGATCTTGAAGGTCTTTTCCAACCATAATGGTTCTATGACTCTATGATTCTCTTTAGATAGAAGAGGAACAAGAGGATTAACCTCCTCATCCCAGAGAAGTACATCCCAGAAAAGTGAGGTGTTTAGAAAATCACCTCCAGCTCTATTCCTCTAAGTAACTGTATGTTTTGCAGCGGGAGATTATGTACGTACCCTCTGGTTGTGGATAATGGCTCAGGCCTTAAAGATGAGAGAGGAGAACTAAGTTCTGAAGAAGCTAGTGAGTATAACCACTGTCCCCTACCAAAGCAGGGGAGCCTTGAGCACTTCCCATTCTGCTTGTTTGGTGGAGTTTCGATTCCCAAACTGGGATCTATGAGAAAAGGCCAGGATGGGGGATGCTCCTTGCAGACAGGACAGGTGATGCTGCCCAGCTCCGGAGCAGAGGAGAGTTTAAATGTGTCATGAGAGTTATGCTGTACCACACGTCCCTAGGGCCAGATTGTGGGTCCTGGCCTGTTCTACTTACTAGTGCAGACATAGTCTATGTCTAGCTGTTAAGTGCCTTTACATATTAAATATTATTGGGCAAGGGCTGAGTGACCACTAAGGTCTCTAAGGATTTTAATTACTTAAGAAGGCTTAGTGCCTATGGCCCTAAACTTTCTTACTGAGCAGGAATTATGAGAATCTAACTTTAGGATTTAAGCACCTGAAGCAGCACTTAGGTAGGATTAAAGATGAGTGCATTGCAAAAAAAAGATGAGTGCATTGCAAAAAGCCCATTACATTTTAAAACCAGATTAAAAATAATAATAAATCTACTAGTCCTGTGAGCAGTCACTGCAGGTTATATACTTCCCAAAGGAGTCTTAACTGATGGCTGTTTAAAACTACTCCTCATGCCCCTGCCCATGCTAGATTTGCTTCCAGATTTCTCTCCTATTTGCTTCTAGGCCCTGCATATTTGACTACATTTTTCACAGGAATCCACAATCTTGTCAAAACGAATGCCCTATAGATAATCCTCATTATAGAAGAATGATCTTGCTAATAAAATATGTATTTTAAAAGTTTAGAAGGAATATTGGGTAAATAAAATTGAAAAACCTTATGCATGCTAGCGATATGTTGGTAGATATGGAACAAATTTTAAAAAATAAAAACTAGACTTTTAAAGAAGTTGAAAAACATTCTTGTAATTAAAAAGAGCAATTAATACCTCATAGTCGGATTTTACAATACACATGCATTATGTGAATTGCAATAGCCCTAATTGTATTGTGTTCCTATAAGATTCAATTTTAGCTCATGAACAGCAGCTAAATATAAGCGAAACTTTAATCTCCTGCTTACTGTATGCATTTTGTTTATCATCCTGCTATATTACTGTACATATGTCTGCTAATATGAAACATGAAATTATACTTTCTGATAAAATCATACAATTAAAAATGTAATGCAACAGATTTTGGAAAGCATTCGAACAGTTTTCCCACTGCTGCTGATAGGTCTCTTGAGAATTTCCAGGTAGATCAGCTCTCCTTGCTACCAGGCTGAGTAGTAATTGCCTCTTGTTTTGTTAAACTTTCTACTTCAAGCCATGTTGCTGGTACAGACCTCATTCATGAGCATCACGTCACATACCTCTTGGCACTGGCGATGCCACAGTTTAGGTGATGAAAAATGGTTCCAAAAGCAAATGACACACCGCCCTTTCATAACCTTATGTCTCCTTAGGCAGGCAAACTCCTGTTCTTTTCCTCTTGTGTTGCCATAAATTCCTGCAAATGAGTGCATTGCTAAGGAGCCCTACTTTTTGCTTCTCGCCTCACTCACCACTGCCCTAGGTAGTTTTCCTGAGTACAGAAGACCTTTCATTTAGGGATTCCATTTCAGTGAGAAAACATTTAAATCAATTCTCTTCTACTTTTCTTAGTCCTATCTTACCAACCTTTGAGTTCAAGTCCAATAAAAATGTAGAATGATGAGATGGAAGAGTATTTTATCAAAAATAGGGCCTGCCATAAAATATATATGCACAAAGACTTAATAACAAATGAAATTGAAACAGTCTAGGCAGATAGAGTCTTAAAATCCATTGTTAGTTCTGTGAAATATTAAACATGTTTGATGTTTCTTTATGTCCTGTAGAAGAAAAGCTTTCAAACACCAACATAATTTATTTCATTCTAATTTTTCTGATTACAGTCTTCTCTATTACTCATCATTTTTGATGACTTATGGCTGTCACCTACTCTGTATGCTTCAGTCTTCTGCAACTACCTATAATCACTGAAGTATTGAATATAAGCCAAATTCCTGACTGCTTTGGAGATATTGCTATGCAATTTCATTTTTAGTTAATTTTTATTATATTAAAACACCTTACCCAAAAAAGAGCTCATTAAAGTGTATTAAAAATGTAATACTCCTACAGATTCTGTTCTACTTCAATGAGTAATGCAATATCAATAAATGTAAAGCCATTACTTTTAGAAAATTAGTCAGGTTTTCATATGCAGTGGTAGAAGTACTTGCCATTCTTTTATTAGAACAAATGTATTATTACAGAGTATATGCAGCATATCACAGGTGTACATTTTATTGCCATTCATCTTTTAGTGCCTTTATAAACATCTCAAATAAATAAATATTTATTAGAGATGCCGCTTCCATTTCCTCTTTTTCTCTCAGTTGTCCTTTCTATAGTGGATTAAACAATCATCTCAGACCAAAATAAGGATGCTTTAGTGCTTTACTTTTCTTTACTTCTTAACCTTTTTTGTTCCCTGTAGTTGAATATGGGTCCAAAGATCTTTTAAAATCTGTTTCTGAATCATCAGCAAGAACTGTCATGTACTTGCAACTCTGTCTAATATTAAGTCTTTAGGGGGCAGTTCTTTTCAGGCTCAGTGTGATTTAGGTACCTAAATGTCTCTATGCATATAAGCATTATATTTACTATAAGTTTTAATTAAATATAAAAATATATGAAATGTTTCACTATAAAATTGATTTTCTTCACATATAAAAGACACGGTGGGAATAGGAGATCACATTTCTCACACAGTGACTTGATTACGGTGTCATCTTTTCTTTCAGGCCTAATGAGTCTAGAATTTATTGCACAAGGGTGCAATAGGAGAGGGTGAAATACACAATCAGTAGGCAGGTAAAGTGAAGAGAAAAGTACCGAAGCAGATGAGGCATGACAATTTGAAGGGAGGACAGCTCATCTGACTTTCTCATTCTTAACCACTCCTATCTTTAACTAGTTTAACTATTCTATATAATAAATATTTTTATGACCCTTTCTTCCTCCAATTATTTTTTCTTATAAAAAAGAAGCTACAAGTGTATTTTCATAAGGCCAAATCTACCCCTGTGTTTTAGGAGTATTCTGTGCATGCTTGCAGGATCTGGGCAGAGGACTTACAGAATGACAGAATTACAGAATGGTTGAGGTTGGAAGGGACCTCTAGAGATCATCCAGCCCAACCCCCCTGCTCCAGCAGGGACACGTAGAGCACGTGGCACAGGGTGGCATCCAGGCGGGTTTGAAGATCTCCAGAGAAGGAGACTCCACAGCCTCTCTGGGCAGCCTGTTCCAGGGCTCTGTGACCCTCATAGGAAGTTCTTCTTCACATGGAGATGGAACTTCCTGTGTTTCAATTTGCACCAGTTCCCCCTTGTCCTATCACTGGCCACCACAGAGAAGAGTTTAGTCTCATCCTCCCTACGTTCACCCCTCATGTACTTGTACATATTGATCAGATCTCCTTGCGCATTTCTCTTCTCTAGGCTAAACAGGCCCAGCTCGCTTAGTCTTTCCTCATATGATAGATGCTCCAGTCCCTTAATCATCTTTGTTGCTCTGCCCTGGACCCTCTCTAGAAGCTCCACGTCCCTCTTGTCCTGGGGAGCCCAGAACTGCACCCAATACTCCAGGTGCGTCCTTACCAGAGCTGAGCAGAGGGGCAGGATCCCCTCCCTCAACCTGCTGGCAAAGCTGCTCCTGATGCAGCCAGGATCCCATTGGCCTTCTTGGTCACAGGGCACATAGCTGCCTTATGGGTAACCTGTTGTCAACCAGGACTCCCAAATCCCTCTCCACGGAGCTGCTCTCCAGCAGGTCAGCCCCTAATCTGTCCTGGTGCCTGGGGTTATTCCTCCCCAGGTGCAGGATCCTGCACTTGTCCTTGTTGAACCTCATGAGGCTCCTCTCTGCCCAACTCTCCATCCTGTCTAGGTCCCTCTGAATGGCAGCACAGCCCTCGGGAGTGTCAGCCACTCCTTTGACTTCGGTATCGCCCGCAAACTTCCTGAGGGTGCACTCTGTGCCCTCGACCAAGTCGTTGATGAACAAGCTGAACAGCACCGGGCCCAGTACTGACCCTTGCGGGACACCACTGGCCACTGGCCTTCAGCTAGACTCGGCTTTATTCATCACCACCCTCTGAGCTCTGCCATCCAGCCAGTCCTCAATCCACCTCACTGTCCACTCATCTAACCCATACTTCTGGAGCTTTCCTATGAGGATGATATGGGAGACTGTGTCAAAAGCCTTGCTGAAGTCAAGTAGACAACATCCACAGCTCTCCCATCATCCATCCAGTCAGTCGTCCTATCATAGAAGGCTATGAGCTTTGTCAAACATGACTTTCGCTTGCTGAATCCATGCTGACTACTCCTGATCACCTTCCTTTCCTTCACATGCCTAGAGATGGCCTGTGGGATGAGCTGCTCCATCACCTTTCTAGGGATGGAGTTGAGGCTGATGGGCCTGTAGTTTCCCAGCTCTTCCCTCTTGCCCTCCTTGAAGACTGGAGTGACGTTGATTTCTTCCAGCCCTCCAGCGCCTCCCCTACTCTCCATGACCTCTCGAAGATGATGGACAGTGGCTGAGCAATGACCCCTGCTAGTTCCCTCAGCACTCTTGGGTGCATCCCATCTGGACCCATAGATTTATTGGTGTCCGATTTGCCTAAATATTCCCTAACCCAATCTTCCTTGACCAGCAGAAACTCCTCCTCTCTCCCAGTTATCTCTCTTTCCCTGGGCTCTGCAGTGCATGGGGACTGGCCTTAGCAGGAAAGACAGAAGCAAAGAAGGCATTTAGTAACTCTGCCTTCTCTGCAACCTCCATCCCCAAGGCACCCTCCCCATTCAGCAGCAGACTAACATTTTCCCTAGTCTTCCTCTCGCTACTGATGTATTTATAGAAGCCCTGCCTGTTGTCCCTGACATCTCTTGCTAACTCTTAATTCCAAACAGGCCTTAGCCTTCCTCGTTGCATCCCTGCACTCTCTGACAATGTTCCTACATTCTTCCCATGTGGTCTGGCCCTTCTTCTACATTGTATATGTGCTCTTTTTCTCATTAAGTTTACCCAACAGCTCCTTGCCCATCCACACAGGTCTCTTGCCCACTTCGCTCGACTTCTTTCTTGTACGAATGCACCGATCCTGACCTTGGAGAAAGTGGTGTTTGAATATTAGTCAACTCTCCTGGATCCCCTTTCCTTCTGGGATCCTTGTCCATGGGATTCCTGCAAGGAGCTCCCTGAAGAGGTCAAAGTTACCTCTCTTGAAGTTGAGGGTTGCAATTGTACTTCTTGCCCAACATCCTCCACACAGGATCGTGAATTCCAGCATCAACTTAATGTGAGGGAACCCACTGAATATAGAGGTCATGGTTCCTTTGCCTATGCATACCTGTGCAGTGCCTTAGGATTCCCTGCTTGGCCTTCAGTTTGTTCTGTCATAGAATATCTAAGACCTCTGCACAGGACTAATGGCTACATCTGACCAGCGATCTGTAAACGACCTGAGTCCTTCTGGAGTTTTAGGCAAAGACTGGAGAAGACAGAATCCTAGCAGAGCATAAGCCAGAAGGCATTTCTGGAGGTCACCTAATCCAACCTCCTACTCATGGCAGGACCAGTTTAGATGAACGTGGTCAATGTCTTCTCCAGATGGATTTTCCCTACCTCCAATCATGGGGAGTCAGTAGTCTTGCTGGGCAACCCTCTCCAGAGCTTAACCAATGTAATTTTGAATTTTATTTTACCCAGTTACATTTTTCTTTATTGCAGATTGACCATTGCTTCTTGCCCTTTTGCTGTGCATCTCTGAGAAGTGCCTGGCTTCATCTCCTGCCCTCCCTAGGCAGCAGAAGGCAGCCATTAGAAGCCTTGAATATCTTTTTTTTTTTTTCCCTGGAACTTAACAACCTCTGTCCCTCATCTCATGCTTAATTTGCCTCAGACATCAGACTGGGCTGCTGATTAACTTCTAGAGGAAGTTTGAAGTCTGACTTGAGTCAGCATTGCTGCTCCTGAACATTATCATATATTTTTTTATAGAGATAGCTATGTTTGGGGCCAGGGTGTGAATCTTGCTATTGTAATCATCTTACTATGCATTGTGCATAGACCTCAGTGGTATTTTTCATACCACTTTTCATTAGGGTCTAAATATATTTCAGTTACTGCTAGAATAAATCTAACGACTATATTAATTTGTTTTCATAAACAAGTTTTCACTGAGATTTGCTTAGCTAGTTTTAATTTAAATACATATTGATTCCTACTCACTATTTTCCTCTTTTTCTTTTTATACATCTGAACATTTTATCCACTTAAATATGCCATGGTCTCACAAAAGATTTATAGCATTTAAACATTTAATATGGAACAGAAAAAACATCTGTCATGGATTGGAACAGGTAATTAGAGAAAAAAAGTCAGTTAAAAAGTTTTGTAGGATGTTTCATCAGTCACATGTCATTCTCTCTATATTTATTCTCTAAATTTTGCCTGATCTTAGTCAAATAAAGTTTAATTTTAAATAAAGTTAGCGTGTCTGCCTTGACATGACTGGATTTACTCATAGCTAAAATTTGTATACCCTAGAGGTAAAAATCTCTACTTTCATCCCTTTGGAACAAATAATGTAAGTTTTCATCATAGGAAGACGTAATCACCTCAGAAATACTTCAGTGAAGTTTGCAATTTATCTTTCTATTAATTACTCCTGTGTTGTATCCTAGCTTCTTATAACCCAGCTGGACAGCAATTAGAGCTGTGCAAATAATCATCTTCCTGCAGTAAAAAGATCTTCAGGAAATATGTTCTGGCTTTTATCTGAAAGATAAGAAAGAACCTATTTGGACAAAAATGAAGTTTTTAATGAAAGCCTTCTGGGAAAAATAAAGAAGGAAAAGCTAAATCATTTTACAATGCCATTAATTAAGTCAAGTTTATGAAACTGGCTTCAGGGTTTTCCCTGAAAAAACAACATCAAACTGCTTTTACATACATCATGCTTCATTAACACTGTTCTCTTCCTATTATGTCTCTAATGAAAAAATACCACCACTTGAAAATGAAATGTCAAAATGCTGATAAGAAAACAGAAATGATTTGACACTGGAAAGTAGTACTTTATAGATGGCAATTAATGCTAATGAAGCAATATATTAGGTACTGACACTTATCTGCTTCATTAGAATGTGGCCCCTGTGAAAAAAAAGGGGGAAGGAAAGGACAAATGTTCTCATTTTAACAGCTGCTCAAACTAATGTGATAGACACAGTAGATAGGTTCTAGGCAGTATTTTGACTGTAATTGTGTTTTCAGACTTCATAAATCATTTTGTCTTTTGCCATATTCCCAAGCTTTCTGAGGTGAACATATATTTCACTGACTCATGTTTCAAAGTGTAGAACAGCTTTATAACATAGTTATCTAAATAAATTTTCTCTGGTTTTAAATACTTTAAACTGAACTCCTGACCTGGAGCTATCAGCGTTACTTGGTGTAAACGATCAAACAAGGAACAGGACCAGGAATCCCCTGAGCTTGAGTCTGTTCTCAAAGACCTTGCATGACTGAAATCCCTTTTCCTTTGTGCTTTTTACTCTTCAAAAAGCCGTGATATAAACAGAACTTAAGAGTTCTCTGGATGTTGAAGTCTCCTTAAGTGATACTTGTAAAATGGATTTTTTTCAGACACATGACCTACTTTTCAGGAAAGGTTGTTTGGAAAATATGCTGCTTTTCAGCTGTTTTATTGTTCTCCAAATATCCTGGAATACCCCTGCAAAATCCTGACTATATTGTATTCATCTGCTAGTAAGGAAGAGCTATGTTTCAGCATGTAGAAAGCCATATATAATTTGAATTATATATGTTTATTAGGTGAAACATAATTTACTATTACATGCAAATGTTACTCTTAAATAATTGATAATTGACTATCTGGTCTATAAATTTCCTATATATTTTATGAATTCATTATCATTCATTATTGTAGGAACCTAATAAGTTTTGACATTAACTTGTTATATTATAATTCAAATTATAATTCAAAGGTGTTAAGTTTCTTTTTGATTTTAAGGCTGAATAAGGCTTTGAAGTGAAAAGAACAGGAGTCTTGGAGATGACAGTTAATAACTTTATTCAATTGCATTCTTGGATTATCAAAGAAAAGTTCCAGATATTTCAGTTTTTAAGGCTGATGAGTGAGCTGTGGTAATGGCATCTTTTGAATCTTATTCATGATTTTAAAGATAGAAGCTACAATAATGAAAATAGTTACCAGCTGTTCTTAGACATCCTTGTTACTCCCTTGCTGCTGCTTTCTTAATTCCCTCTGAATCTCAGTCCTCTCACTTCCCATATCTGTGACTGTCGTGCTCCCTCTTGGCCAACATCATTCTCTCAAACCCCATTACTCTAAGAAATGTTCCCAGAACTATCTTCTTCTCTTGTTCTCTTAGCTAAATGAAGAGCTTTATTAATTATTTATTTGGTATAATATAAGTTCCTTTTGTCATAAATGAGTTTAAAGTGATTTTAACAGCTAAATAAAATGCTAGATGGAAACTGTCTTGGTAGTAATGACTTATTTACAGCAAATATCATCTAAATTTAGTACTCTGCCCTCTTATTGGCAGTTTAGTTCTGTTTCTCTGCTCTTCAGCATGTGGTTCGCCTGGCCCCATTCCCAACAATGTTCAGTTCAGTATTATTGTTCCTTATTTTGTGAGTATTTTTTTTCCTGATATATTAAACACAATTGTATCCAATGATTATAATGCTTTCCAGAGCATGGCAAGATCTATAGAACTTGTGAAAAGTTACTTTGACCACATAACCTTATAAACCGAGAAACACAACAGCTCATGGTGTAATTTGCTTGCATTTTGTGTAATTTTAGTAGGTCTGTGATTCTTGAGAAAAACTTGGCTCATTTGTGTGCCTGTTACCTTCATGTGAGAAATTCCATAGAAACGGCTCAATTAAAGACTCAAAGACTCACACCTCTCCTGTGAATTACATCTATTAAGGACTATATATTTAAATTAAAACAAATCATTTTGAATCACCATCTTCTGTGAGTTAAAAGGTGTCTTTGTAATGATCTTGTGTGTGATATTACATTATATAATCCTCTTTGGAATGACCTCAAATTTATCCACATAAATATTTCACAATTACACTATGTTTATAACATGGAGAGAGCATTAAGAGATAGTTCCAGAAGTCTGGGCAGTGAGTAAGACATTAACTCTTTAGCAAAGACTTGTGCATATGAAGTAACACTCATTTACAAAGCCACACACCCATTTTTCATACTTAAAAAGGAACATCATCTTATGTGCATGCAATTTATGACTGACTAAGGATAATGGCTAAAAATATCAAGCTATTTACAGATAATCATCTAAGAGACTATTGCTGCGCAGTCATAGCTGAAAAACCATATCTTTAGGCATAACAGTTCTTCTTTACAGTATTATTTTTTACTACATTTTCAATGCTTTTCTATCAGTCTAAAATATTAAGATTATTTAATATCAGTAATATTTCATTTTAGTGATTTTTTCCGACCCAAATTATTATTTCATCCTTACCTTGGTATTTATCTGAGTAGCTCCGAAAAGAGGAAGCCAAAGTGCTATCAGATCTTCCCTAATTCTGTGCTGAATTTGAATTACTGTAATGCACAAACCACTTTTAAAGTTTTATATTGCCTAAGCTAGATAAAGCCTCACTGTGCAGCCAATGTATTGTCTGAACTATGCTATGTAATGAGCTATCTTAGGAAAAGATTAGAGAGACTTGAAATCATAAGATACAATAATACTGAACTGCACATCATTGGGAATGGGTCTGGAAGAACCACATAGTGAAGAGCAGAGAAACAGAATTAAACTACCAGTAAGAGGTGGGAGTCCTAAATTTAGATGATATTTGCTACAAGTGAGTCATTACTACCAAGACAGTTTCCATGTAGAACTCTCCTCTCCGCACCTCCCAGTGCCTGCTCTGTGCACAGGCATTGATCCTTTTCAGTCTATCAGGTTTTCAGTTTATGGGTTTTCTTCAATCCAGGGGCCTGTTTCCTAAAAAACAGATATTTTAAACTCTCTATTTATTTAAGAAAACACCTTCCACCTCTCTTCCTCAGCCAATGCTCTGAGAAGTCTGTGTGGTGAGTGGGAAGTGGAAAACAGGAAAGACAATATGGGTCTGAGGTTTATAGTTATCTTTGACAGGCTGAAAGATGAATTGATTTACCTAGCAATCGGGAAGAAATAATTTAAATAATTTTTATAGGCTTCATTTTACTTGGGTGAAATTCGTCCCCACTGGTTAGTATGAGCAGGAAAATACCGTTTTATTTCACTTTCCTTTACGCTATCCTTTATACATTCATCACTATCCTTTATATATTCATCAGCAGCCAAGGATCTACTCTGTGATCTGCCTTCCCAAGGGATAACCTGAGTCCTCTTTGTCATCAGGCAGGATGGACATATAACCACAGCACAAGTGCATGTCTGGTCCCAGGATGGGACTCTACCAACAATACAGAGCAGAAAGAAGACTCAGCATATGCTCCAGGTCACAGAAACACTGATCAAATGTTGCGTACATTTCTGGTCACATCATCACAATATAGTTAATTATTACAAAGTAGTCTAATAACCATACCAATAAAATGAGACTAGAAATACTGTGCTTTCAACATGCTTAGTTATTATCAAAATGAGACATGAACTCTATTACCATGATTTGATAAATATTTAGGAGCAGATCTTTCACAGGAATGATTCACATTTTTATAATTAACTTGAATGATAAAAAAAGAGATTTGAAAAGATTTAAAAGACAAATGTGATTAATGATATAATCATATATTTTAAACGGAAATACTAGGCTCTTTTTTAAACTTATAAATTATATTTCTTTTTGAAGTTTGTTTTAAACAGTCAAGCTTTCAAATGTTAAATGAATTGATATGATCATTCTTCAAACAGGAGCTGACAGAAACTACACAGGCTAATTAACATGTAAGTGTTGCTGATCAACCTGGGTCCCAATCTACTAAGTGAAGCCTATCAAGTTACACTTACAGTTAAGCAAGTATGAATTTATGCTTTGCTGCATGAAGATTCTAGTTTAACCTGATATCTTGATTTGATCCCTTATTTAATCCTATCACTGTGGTTTTCCATCCTTTAGTAGCTACTTCTGAATTGAGCTTGATGATGGTAAGACTTGGCCCATTTTTGGCTGTCTCTATTGTGGTATGGGAGGAGCGAATTTTGATTTTCTAGTTGTCTCATATTTTGAATGGCTGGCACACCAGCTACTGCTCGCCAGGCTGAAATGAGGGAGATGGGAATGTATCTGAGTGCAAGAGTAGCCTTGCTGGGTTGACACAAAAAGCACAGCTTCCCCACAAAACATGGGTTGCATTCAGACATACTCCAGCAAAGGATGAAGTTTGTTACACTTCTGTGTCTTACTGTCACACAGACCTTCCAGCCTGTTGCTCCTGAGGGCTTTTGCTGCCTAGTCATAGTCCCTTAAAGTGCCTTAATCTGGGACTGGATAGGACCCATCCATCATTACTGAGAAAACTGGCTGTTACCATTGCAAGGCTGTGCTTTATCATCTTTAAAAGATTGTGTTGAGTGAGAAAGGTTCATAAGGGTTAAAAAAAAAAAAGGGCAAATGCCACCCCCATCTTTAAACATGACATGAAAAAGGATCTAGAAGCAGAGGTCTCATCTCAACAGTCTTCCATAGTGTCTTATAACCCATCTCCAAACTGAAGATGTTTGGCGTGGATGGGTGGATGGCAAGGTGGTTGGAAAAATGATTAGGCTCTCAGACCAGTAAGAAAATTAGCCAAGATAGTGACTAGCAGCTACAAGTCTAGATTGCGGCTACTTGCAAGTAACAAGCTCAGAGTAAGATACACACTTGCTGTTCATCTACCCATTATCCAGTCATCTCCACATTCAGGTTAGAGGTCTACATGTGCGTTAGTAACGAGCTACCCTTCCTTAGAATGAAGAGATCTTAACAGGCCCTTCCAGGACATAATTCATTCAATTGCAAAGTAGGCATCTTGAATGAATGAATTGGGCTATAAAAGTAACTGTTTCTCCGTACTGACCATAGGAGAGGACCAAACTAATCAGTTATGCTGCTCAAGCGCATGTGTGAACACTGCTGAGATGAATCTCCATGATGACTAGGAAATATATAAATATGACTTGTGCCTTTTAAGGAACAGGAAGGAATCTCTGCTTATTTTTTGATGCCAGGATCTATCTATTCTATATCTACATCTGACTATTTCACTCAGTAGACCACTGTATCTTACTGCTGCTGAATGTAGGAAAATATGAATATTAGCAAACTGGGAACTGATCTAGAACTCGCTGAGCCTCTTCTTAGGACATCTGCTTAAATGTATCAGTCTCTGGAATATTAGAAAGTGAAGAGAAGGAGAGACCTCACTGGACATGTTTTACTGTTGTACTTTCTTAGCAAATGACTTGCAAAGAAAATGACTTGCAAAGTAGCTATTGCATCAATAGCTACTTACACAAGAAATAATAATTTGTGCAGCGACCTTTCCTGCATAACTCTGCAATAAAGAGGTGCTTCTAATATTTACAGAATTCATACTTAAATATGAAACAGAAAATACACTGCTAGTACTTACTGAGTGGCAGATGGACTATTCAAATATGGCCATTACAGTGAAAAATGAGCATGTGTCTGGCCGTTTATATCATTAAAACTCCTTGTATTCATTAAAATGTTTCCAAAGTGGTGAGCAAGGAATGATCATTTAGACTTACCCACATTTAATCTGCCTGTGACCTCTCCATTTGAATTGCGAGCATTCACAGTCACATTGTGAGTAGACTGGAGAAGCAGCGATGAGTCCTAAAGTATGGAGAAAAAACGCAGAGTCAGAAAAATAAGTAGAATTGTAAATCAATTTCATAGTTTAGTCTAGTGTTTATATTAACTCAATCACCACGAACAACTTTACAGTTACAAAACCCTCCATAGATACCATCAAATAATTTGAACAAGTCATTCTGATTATCTTAATTACAATAGCTTTAAAATTCAAGAAAAATTAAAAGTATACTTCTTGAGTGACCAGTATCTATATCATTTGCCCAAAGAACACAGTTGTTAATATTTCGTCTTTTGAAAAGAATGATTCAAGTCCTATATTTAATGTTTCTCTACAAAATTGAGATTCTTAGAAGAATCCATTTAACTGCCATTTAAGTGTGAGTACCTTTCACATTTTGTGCATTCATAGTATTACAGTAGCTTAGTCAGAAGAATGAATTTAAGCTTCATCGCCTCAGTGGCCCATACAGCCAAGTTTTGACTTGATTTAGACATTTGGCACTCACTCTGCTCGAAAGGAAATTCAGTTGCTGACAAGGAGAGTGGCAGACTTGTCTAGCTCAAATGTGGCTTTAGTAGATGACAGTTCAGATGAGAATGAGTCAGCCTGAATTAAATTGTCTTCCTGCCTCCCACCCTTCTGGAGCTAAGTCAGCAGCCTGAGCAGCATTGCCTGCTCATCTGCATCCCCATGCTGTGATTGCAGCCTCAGTTGCAAGCCTTTGTAGGTGCCATGTTATCTAAGAAACGATGTAAGATCACATGCTGGCTACAATAGGACATATATAGGAAATGTATAAGTACAAGTTAAAAACAGAAACAAACTCCAAAGTTGCATATTTATAAGGAAGAGAGCATGACTAACAGGAGGATAATGTTTTGGCCATTCTGTGCCTGGCTGAATGAGGGATATCTTTGAGAGAGACAACTGCTAAGTCCCTGGTGGCACATGTCCATGCTACCACAGGCTATCTATTGATTTATTGCAGGAAAGCCAACAAATTAGGCAGCAACTTTCTATGGCCTCTCAAACCCTGATATTGCAGGAAACCTAGCCTGACCAAATCCATTAAAGGCTGAACGTGAACACTGCAGACCTTCTCTGATCTTATTCATTTCCCTGCCATGGCTCATGAGAATTTCAGTGAATTAGAATATTCAGGAGAAAAGAAGATTAGGTTCAGGGAAGGGGATACATTCCTTTGGGTGTCTTCATGACGCCCAAAGAAAGGAGTCATGAAGAGAGGATATAACAAACTACACTGTCCTTGAAAGGACACTAGCCATGTGTCATTTCTGTAACTCTGTCAACCCTTTTAAGATTTCTCTTCTGAACCTCTATTCAAGCCTTCCTTCCAGCCTACTAGCATGAACTTCAAATATTGCATCAGTATGATAACAAATATATGAGATGTTCTGATAACAAATATGAGAAAGGACAAAACACACGTGGCAATAAGCACCTGCAGCTGGCTGCATTACAGCCAGGACACTTGCAAAGCAATCAGAGTATGCCTAATCACCATCTTTTGCTGCTTACAGAAGCCGGGGTATGCTAAGCAAGTGCAATTGGAGTCATCATTCATCACTATCACACCTCACAGCACTCCAGACTAGCTATGGTAGGCAAATCCAAATTGCATGTCAGTTTTACACCACAGCAAATATAGAACTACTTCACCCAAAACATCCAAATCGGATAATTCATGGCTTGGTATTATGCTTATCAAATTCCAAATAAGGGGTGAGTTTCCACGCCTTATTCCAAAACCTTTCCCTGAAACTCTCTGTACTTAAACTTTAGGCCCTCCTGACTTTCCCTGTTAAATCCTGGTTTTGAGGAGCAGACGAGTAGCTGTCTTGAAAGACCGAGCTGCCCACTGTGCTCCATCACACTAGGTGTAGAGTGATAAGGAAGCAGAGTTATCATTATTTTCGAAGTATATTATCTATCACTTGGGAGTGAGTGGATTCAGGAGCAAGCAAGTTTATCTTATACTTTTCTTAGACTTGCTAGCTGAATCGTCTTGAAATGAAGCTGATTTATGAGAAGACAGTCCTGGCCCTTGTCCTCATCTGATTTTAAGCTTGAGAGACTAAACGCTGAACATCTTCATCCAGATCAGCAAATTGCAACAAATTATACTGTTGACTTAACAAAAGTGGTAAGGGAAACGACTGTTTTTTTAGCATAGGTACATTCATACTGAAAATATATTTCATGGGTCCACAACCAGAGAGACAGATAAGAATGCCTAAGCAGATCTGACTTCGTTAAAGTAGCAGGAGATACATTATTTGAAGTGGGTATCAACAAACTGCCTGCTGTGACTTCAGAGGGGATACTCACTCAGCCCTGGCCACGTAGTTTCTTACTGCTGGAATATTGTTAATCATCAAGCCAGTCTCTATGGCATAGATGGCTTTGGATACTTCTGGATTTAAGCCAGACTATGCAGACTGAAGCTACATGCAGCTATGCAGCACCTTTAATGGCTATACTCTGAAAATCACTCCTGAGTGATGTTCTTACTGTAATTCGGTCTTTAAGTGTGACATAACATGAGAACTTTGAACAAATTTTAAGTGAAGAAGCTTATTATGAACCCATTCAATAAAAGTGGTAAAAGCAATGGAGTCCGCCTTATATCATCCTAACAGTAACAACTTATTATGGTGTGAGGAAGAAAGGTCAAAAAAGACTACTGGGCAAATATATTACATTTAAATATATGCACCAAAAGACCCACAAATACAGGAATCTCTGTAACACTTATTTGCTGTTGGTTGATTTCAAAAAGAAAGTAGTAATAATGATTTGAAGTGCAAATAAGCTGTATTCTGAATCTGAAGCTTCCACATGTGTTGCTGACTAATTACAACTGGTAATGTTGTAATTCTAAATGCTCATTCTCTATCTTGACATGATTATGTATAAGCTAAGATGCAAAGGAATTGCCCACTACGCTGTTGGACTCATAATGAAGGCATAAACTTGTAACAGGCTCCAGAGATGATGCACAGCAAGTCGATTTTCTGTTGCATATTTTCTTAGCACTTTGGAGACCTCATTAGGTGAGAAAAGCTGTTAAGGGACTGCAAAGAGAAAACTATTAAGGTAAGGAAGAAAGCTGCTACAATAGCCATGAGTTGCCCAATTCTCTAACAGGGAAATTTAGGAGAAGAAATGATAACAAATAAGCAATTTATGAGAATAAATATGTAGAAAGGGCACCCAAGAGATCAAACTGCAGGCATTTAAGCTGCTATGGAGTTAAAATACGTTAAAAAGCAAACAAACAAGCAAAAAGATCTGATGAGTTATCAGTTTATAGTGGGCAAGACATCCAGCAGCCTGAAGGCTCTAATTAATGCACACTATTAATGATCACAATGGGTCATAAGAGAGCTAAGCTTACACTACCTGCTGCCACCTCTTTTCCTATATTGCACTAAATGTATTAAGAGCTAGAAGGAATCCTAAAAGAGCACAAAAAGTAGCTCAATATTGTATAAAGATTTTTTGGGGCAGAGGGAATTCTTAAATATTAGCTGTGCTGATTTTTAAAAAGTTGCAAGCGTATTGGATAAACGACATCAAGGGAAATTCTTTTAAGCACATAAATATTGTTCCCACTGCTTACAATAGAGAAAAGAGAAGAGCATAAGGAACAAAAAGGAAATATAGACTTAGTAATGCAACTTCATACTCCAAATAAGAACTTTTCCTGGAAATATTTACTGTGGAAAGAGACAGAAAGAAAAATGAATAGATATAACAGATGATGACATTCCTGAATTTTAATTACCATTTTAGCCACCTCATCCTGACATGTCTTCTGATTATCTTATTTACATTTATTTTGCTGCAGAAATACAAACACTTTTACCCTACTTTCAGGAAGATGTATATTAACTATACTTCCTAATGGAATTGATAAAACTGTTTATGTTTCAAGTAAAGAGACATATTTTGCTGTTATCATCACTGCCTAGTACTTTAACTTCATGAGCTAATGAAATGTGGATTTGTTCTGTGAGAGTTTGAGTGACAGAAGACTCAGAAGAATACTTAGAAGTATTTGTTTCTTTGACAAGAAATAGATTTTGCTCTACAAAAAAATTCACCTGACATTTTCAAAATTCACATGAATGTCTCAAAAACAATTCATCACCTCTTTCTTACTACAATAAAAATCTTCCATACTAGTTGTTGTTGCTAACTTAAAATTAATCTGCTTGTGAAATACCTTCTTTGATCGAGCATGTTATTTTTCTTTGCTACTTCAGTACTAGCAATAAAAAATCTATTTAAATAAAATTCAAACCCAAATCTTTCCATTTGGTCGTTTAAATTTTACATATATAAGTAAATAAAAAGTACATTAAGTGTATGTCCTAGAAATTACAAAAATTGAACTTATTAGAGGAACTATCACTTTTCTAATAGAATCCACTCATTTTAGTATTTAAACTATTATGTAAAGATTCTTTGGATGAATAAACAAAATAAGTGAATTTACAGGAAAACAAGTATAAAAAATAGTTTCAGAAAAAAATTTTGATCGTATTTGTAAAATATTTATTTGCCATGTTCTTCCACCAAAAACGCATTTGAACATATTTTCACAATACACTATTATAGGATGCAAAAAAGTGTACATATCTGTATGTGAGCTTTTTTTTTTTCCACAAAAGTTGCCTGAATGTAGCCTATATTTGATTTTTCATTAGTACATTACATTTATTCTAGCGTTTTTGAAAGATTCTCCACTTACCACTCGAGAATGAATTTCTTTGGCATAGAGAGGGAATAAGAATTCTGATTCCCCTTCTAGACGAAGACCTTCTTTTGTAACACGGAGATGTCCCATGCCAGTCTAGGGAGAAGATACAAGAATTATGTGTGTTTTAGTATTTTTGCAGTATATATATTTTTAATTTCATAAATGGAACCACTTCAGAACTCCCTGGCTTTAGTCTACCAATAAAAGGACAGGCGGTAATAAATTTAAAATTTTGACAATTCTTGATTTACACCGGGAATATTTTTTATCTGTGAAATTGTAGCTTTCAAAAAATGTTTAAGTACAAATATAAATTTTATATGTTTTCAGGAACAAAATACAATACTACAGTAATTAACTTAAAATGAAGTACATTTGTACTGGCCATGCTCAAATACCCTTTGTGCACACTTTCTAAAACTTTGTCACGAGCAATAAATTTTACATGAGTACACACTTAAACTTTTTGATCATTTCTCAAGATTTATCCTACCAATGGTATGTACTATTTACTATCTATCAATTACCATGTAAAACTTCAGAACATATTAAAGGAGATCTTGATTTGCTCCTCTTTTCAGTTCTTTTCATTTCTTATCTTTTAATCGATTTTATTTCCCCTTCATTTATTTTTACCTCCTCTACCTCTAGGTTAAGGCTTCTTGTCTTACATAACCCTATTGCTTTCTCTTTCTGTCATCTGTTGTCATTTTTTTTATTTTTCTCATTCAGTCTCTTCCTCCTGACTCACTTTCCATCCCTTTTCTGTTTATTCTCTCGTTTTTTTTTTCCTTCTACATTATCATATAGTTGACAAATGCAGTGAGGAATTCCTTCAGCAAGTATATCTGAGGACTTTCAAGCTTTTGCTGAGGGATATTTCACAGATATTTTGCTAAATTGTCCCTCCCCCGCTATATAAAACGTGAGAAAAAACTTGGCAAAAAGTATTACAGCCTTGCAGCTCAGCTACAGACAAAACATCCCAATTACTGGCTCAAGTTACAAGAAATACGTGGGAGAATTAAATAACAAAATCCAAAGGTATCTCCACTCAAAATTTCTTCAAACTCTTTTCCACATAAGAAGAGAAGAGGCAATGTGTGGTCTATCACTAATGACACCCCAACAAATTATTCATACAAGGAATTACACCTATCCCTGAGAGGAAGTTTCAGCTTTAAGAAACTTCAATTATTTTCACATATTGGATGTTGTCTCCAAAGAGATAACGTATAACAGGATACATCTCTAACCAGACTTCAGTGAAAAGTTTTTGCTATTTTTTAAAACAGGATTGCAGAGAAAGAGAGAATCAAAGAAGTATAGATTAAACTATAAAAGGTAAAAAATAGCCATGTCAACAGCTCACTTCACTGGAGACTACAACTCCTCCTCAGCAAAGATTTATTTCAGGAAAAAGACTTTTTTTAGTAGATATTCATACCTGTCAAATATTTTACTGCTTTGAAATATATAGCCTACTGGCTTGTTTCAGTGGAATTAGGCAGAATTTTTAAATTCAAGACCATGGCAAAGTTTCTAAACCGCACCTAGGCAGGTACTGATGCATCTCATTATGAAGAGCCCCCCTACAGCTTTCATAATCACAGCTACTGGGCAGCAGTGAGTGACTTCTGAATGTTTTTGAAGTAAATAGTAGGACACTATTTTCAAACTTGTAATTGAAAATGGGGATCGTTTCAGCCAATATGAGCTCACAGGCTTTAAGACAAGCACTTTTGAAAAATATCATATTAAAAAATAAAAATATTTTAAATACATACTACTGAGAGCTAGATCTCATTAAATTAGTCAAAATTAGGATTTGATTATCTGCTCTGATCCTATGCCTCTTCCCATCGGGTGAGAGTATATTACATTGTCTCTATAATTTCCAGCACTCTTCTGTCAAATTCTAAATATGTTAGACTTCATCAGATTTAAATAGGGTTTTCACATTTTATTTTTCCAGGAATATACAGAACTAAACAAATAGTAATAACAGAACAAATGTAAAATGGCATTGACAAATCTGAAATGTAAAAAGGTAGAAGTGAAGTAATAGAATAGAATAGAAGAAGTAAAACTTATGTCTTTCTCGGAAGCACTCTGGGAAAATAACAAACTCCTGTCTCTGTCTCTCTGTCTTGCCTTCGGCTTTGCTAGGTTGGAGTTTTTAGCAGAGCCCAAAGGTATAACTGATGATGAAAAAGAAGATTAGAAAATTTACTCAGCATGCATTTTCTAATAGATTCAGATTTTGCAGAAATGCTTATTCTTAAAATGCCCTGTAGACAACAGAATGTCTTTTGCACTAAGAATAATATACCATGTGGCAAAGCATAAAATTTCAGCTTACATAAAAATGTTTGTTTTTCAGTCATATCACTTGTACTAAAGTGTGTCCTTTCTCCTTCATCAGAAACTTCACTTAATTATTGACACAATATTCTTGTTCTCACATATCTGACCTAAGAATCTCATCATCCATTCTCATCATCTGACCATTTATGCAATTCATAAATGTATGGAGTTAGACTTGGGTTTCCCACATAAATTAATGGCTGACAGATGAACTCTGTAATAATAACATGAGAACAAAAAAAAATGTGAATTTTATTTCTGTTTGTTACCTATATGTAGTTATAATTCCCTTATTACTGCAATATCTGAGTATATAATGATTTCAAAGTATTGATCTTAAATTCTAACCAATTTAGAAATCTAAATTCTCCTAAATTCACAGCTCGATGTGATGGGGAAAGTCCCTTTTTATAGTTGCCAAAGTAAAGTTACATGAAATGTAGAAGAGAAGGTTTTAGGTTAAATACCCATTCTAAAGAACTGAGATCCAATGATAAGTTCTAAAAAAGGGAAAATTTTGATAATTTCCTGTATCTCTCAGGAACCACTCTGCCTCTTAAGCTGTAGCACACATGGTTTAGGAGAAATCAGTTATTATTTATCGAGTACTGTCACTTTCTTGCTGATGCACAACCTTGATCCTTTCAATTTCAAGGACTTGTGTCCATTCCTATTCAAAGCATTGAACAGAAATATTTCTATTGATTTGAGAAAAGGATTCAAATTTAAGTTAGATGCAGAATGTGATGCAGTTATATAACAAGGTATTGATTGGGAAGAAGTGGTGCTTCATTAAACGTAGTGGATGTATCGTAAATCTGGTCTCCTGCTCCCTGATGGAGCGTGCTGGCCCTTAGCTCCAACACGTTACTGCATGTAACTGACACGCTGTGCTTGCCAATTACTGGGATAAAGCCCCCTGCACGGTTTCTATACTGAACTGACCTGCACAGAAGAGGAGGATGAAATGATTTATCCCTGTAGACACCGGGCAGATTTTGCTGTCACTGTAAGGAGTTAATCAATGTGGGAACTACTGGCAAGAGCCAAACCTTGAGGTGGTAATGATGCAATCTGGCAATGGCAAAGGTGCAAGGAGCTGTTCTTTTCAAAATGGCTATGCTGTTTCTAATCAGAGTAGCAGGGTGTATTTAACAGCAGTAGAAGCTTTTTTTTTGCCCCTCATTATTTGAAATGTTCTTAAGGAGGCTAATACTTGTAGAAAACAAGAGCAGGACTACTTCAATGAATTCAAGCTGTGAGTGGGTTCAAGTCTCATAGAAGCTCACAGAAACACTATTGAGTCAGAAATCAAATACTACAGGGCATTTGGCAGTTCTTCAGCCAATTTTCTAAACAGAGGTACTTCAAACTACCTGATATGAGTAGCAGCCACTACTAGAATTTTAATTAAGACTCATGGTGCTGTGGAGCATCTGGATGTTGGATTATTTTGGATTATCAATCTCTTAGACTCAAGAACATGAGATATAAAATACAAATATGAAAATTATTTTCCTCTGAAATAAGGTTAAGCAGTTCCATGCTCCACAGGCTTCACAGAAGAGAAGCACAGTATGTCCACAAACTATGGGAGGGCTCTGAAGTCTCTTTAAGGAAGATGCAGAAGACTTGAGTCCTTCATCAGCACCAAAAAGTTCTAGAAGTCATCCTGATGGGTCTTGCGAAATGGCTTTCTTCTTATGGCAATGAATATTAGTGTTCTGGAAAACTGAGAAAGGAGTGGAGAAAGCTAGTTTGACAAGATTGGTACAGCTAGCACTTAGAGCCCATTCTGTTAAAGCTGAGGATGAAAGAACTTTCCCTCTTTCAAATGTCGTCATAGTGAAATTAGCTGCTCCAGCTGATGACCAAAATAGTCCCATGGAAAAAGATACACAGAGATGGGACTACTTAGAGTGGAAACCAGTAGCTGCAGATCTAGGTCTCTTTCATGCTTGTTTTTCCCTGAAGGTATCACAGCAGCTGAGTCTCATGTGCTTTACAGCTTATGGACTCAAAAGAGCATCAGATAATATATCTGAGATTGCTCTCCTGAGCCTTCTAATAATGTTGTGGTCTATCTGTTGTAGGCAAATGGCCCTTAAAAATTGCAATGAGGATGAGGCATGAGGTATAATCAGTTTCTTTCCAAAACAGAAACTGGTACACGCGAGAACTAACTCTACTGGCTCAACAATTCTTGCTCATATATCGCAGTATCACTGTTTCGGCATCTTTTCAGCATGATAGGCTCAACTGAATTCCTCCCATTCCTCTAAACAACAGAAATTCGGCATCTAGTCTATCAACTAAGAACTGCAAAGGAAAATGTCTAATTCCCTCGCTTGGAAAGAGATTAAATACTGAAAAGACAGCCAAATCCATATGTTATGATGGTTGATACAGTTACATTTTAAGACCATTCAAGCATTAATACACACTCAGTTCAAAGAAAGCAGTTCGTCTCTCAGGAGTTAATAGAATGTTTGATTTGTAGTACCTGCTCCCTCAATATTCCAAATTTCCCAACTATTAAGAGTCCATGCATAATGTAGTTGCTGATGAGAACTGATAAATTAAAACTTCAGAAAGGCAGGATGTGATATATTCATTCAGGCAATTCCTTTTCGTAGTTATAGGATACTTATACCTTACTTTTAGGTCAACTCAGGGAAAGACCTTGACAAGTTCAGACTGAGGCATCATTTGTTGTGCCCCAAGGTAGTTCAATTAATGCCTTTATAGATCCAGCTTTCACTGCAGTATTTCTTGCAGCAATTACTATTTAGAGAACTTGCTTTGCAAACAAGAGTGTACTGTTTCATTGAGATAATAGGGCTGTGGGTAGAGATTGTTAAAGAGCAATCAGCAAAAACAGGATTGGTAATGAATCTGATGTGACTCTCTGTTTGACTTACAATATCTATTTTGGAGCTAAGTACGTGCTTGGTATAATAACATTACTGAAGCCTCGTCTCATTTTCTGTTGCAAAGATTCTGTTTCCTGAGCTCACACAGAGAAGGTTATCTGACTCTTGTTCTTAGATGACAGGGGGATCTCTTCTGTTAAAGACATTGGTCATATTAGAGCTTTCGGTAACAGCAAGCACTCAGATGTGTAAAAGGCCTATTTAATATTTACTGGTATTGAAGCTAATCTCATCTAGCCAGCAAATGACTGGATAAGGTCTAAAATACCCTTACTAGTTAAAGTTAGAATGAAGGTAATTAATATTCCATGTTCTAAAAATACACAACTCAACTGTTGTGTAGGCAAGTGGCTATAAAAGATGCAAATTCGGCATACCTTTAACGTCTGTCTATTTCTGATGAGATTTCACTTTTAAAACAGGAGTAATGTTTAACAAGCAGACTTTCAAGATATTTTCAGATCCTCTTGTCTTGATAGACAGAAAAACAGTCTTTCTTAACTATACAAAAGTAGTAATCAAAACAGTTATAATTAAGGATAAAAAATACCTTCTTAAAACACCTTGGGTTTCAGCCCTGTTTTCTTGTTCAGAAAGAATCAGCTTCTGTTTCTAGTTCTGTATCCCATGGATAAACACTTCAAAGCTGGATAATACTCTACTAGTAAGAATTCCATCACATCTGGCATGTGATGTGATCTGGAATTTTTGATAAAGATCATATTTCCAGTCCATCCCTTACTCTGTTGCTAAGACCATACATTTTCATACATTTTCTAAGATAACACATTTTTATTTGGTTCAAATGGCTGCATTTTGCACTTATGAAGTCAGTTTTTCAGCTGAAGAAGACAGCAGTTGACCATGTCATTTAAAAACATGTTCATGAAGGCCAACATTTAATTGAGTTTTGCCTTGCCCTATTGGAAAGCAGGGCAAGTCAGAACAGTACCTTAATCTGTAACTTGTGTAGGTGAAACTTCTAGGACATTTCATGTATTTTCCACCATGGTTAACAGGAAGTTTTTTCAATTATATATTTTTTTTTAATTTTACTACACTTGTTAACATTTTCCTCACAACTGTATATGTACAGAAATGTGTATTTTCAAAACTTTAGCAAATAATCAGTACCCCTATATATTAGGGAACAATCTAAATGTGGAGAAATATGAATTCTCATAATCATTTTTTGAGAGGACCTTAAGGCACAAAAATAAATTTTATATGTGGAATAAATTTTAAATGCTGAAAGGGAAATATTTTCTTCCAAATATACAAGACCATTATAAGGTATACATAGAATATATATGCAGATGTCACCTGGAGGCTTACGGAAAAGGGAAAAAAAGACTCAATTAGAGTAAACAACAAACAGAGAAAACCAGCATATACATTTTGGGTCACTAGGAAAGTATAAGGCATGGAGATCTGTTAAAAACTATGGAAGGTCTTTCAGAAACCAAAAATGTAATGACTTTCCATTTACTTATCTGGATAGGGCAGAGCCTTTTCCATCAATCTTTTGAAGAATGACATATTAAATTCTGAATCTATTTCTCCTCTACATAGTGGTCCTCTATTAAAAATCTATACAAAACCACAATTTCTGTGTGGTATATAAAAGAGAGAATTAGTAAACAACACAAAAAGTACAAAAGTACAATCCAATATCAATATTCTTGAAATTGACTGGCAGTCAGGGGTACTCTATATGTGAGAATGGACTTTTAATTTTGGACTCATCTTATCAAATGTTAAATTCATTTAGAAGGAAAATGATTGTTACACAATATTTGTTGTACTATCATAGTCCAGTGGTGCTTCCAGCTCCCAATCTGGATGGAAGTCCCCTTGCTCTACACACAAACACACACGAGGGTTTTGTTAGCTGCAAGTGCTAACATGACAGATAATACATAAACAGGAAGATGATACATAAACAATGCAAACAAATTTATGTTTTAGGGAGCTATCATAAATGATTACTTTTTACTCTCACTGATTTCTATTAGTGAGGCTCTGGGAATTTAGTGTTACACTCAAAATAATTTGACAATAGATGCATCCTACTAGTCTCACCTTGATAAATAGTAGTCAAAATTTTTGATCTAACAATGAGATTTTTATACATGAACATGTATATACTTTATTTGTATGTTGATTACAGAAAGAGAATTTAAAAATAAGTTGCTTAAATTCTCTGCCTTTTGGTTGTTTAAATTCTCTGTCTTTTGATTATTTCAATATGTTGCCTAGACTCTCTGGATGCTATATTGCAAAAATAGGTACATTCCCCTGTGTTTCTCACAGTCTTTGTCCCCCGATCACCGTATCAGTACACCAGTTGGGAAGCTAGATGATGAGCAGGAAGGGATCTGCAATCCAGCATTTGTGCACTGGGGACCAGAGATGGGGCTGCCACACAGTCAAGGTGCAAATGGGGGGCAAGCCCATGGAGTGATGCAAAGCCCCTCGGTGGCATGTTTTAGAATGCTGCTCGCTTACAACACTGCATTACAAGCATTACAATTGTTCTAAGAAATATTACAGTAAATTTTCACTGAGTATGTGAGTCTCTGTAATAATCTTGTTGACTATATGACGATCTAAGGATATAAAAAAAATCTGTAAGGAGAAGTAACCTCTTATAAAGTCACCTGATAATACTAGAAGAAAAGAGATGAGGTTCCAAGAACACAGACCTTTTTCAGGTCACTCTTGAGTCTCATGCTGTGTGTTACTGAGTATATCAGGCTCAGGGAAAAAAAAAAAAAGATACATCACACCAGGAGCCCAGAATGCCCTGTTTTTCATAAACAGCTTAGTTTAAGATTACCCATTAAACTCAAAATTAGCAAAGCAGAATCAGGACCTGCAATCATACACTTCTGAGATTCCCTGTACAGTTTAAAAACTTGTTTATATAGTATAATCTTACTGTACTCAGATTTTTAAAAACCCTTCAACCATATTATAAAGTATTCCGACAACAGTAATCTTAAACTCCTTCAAAATCCTAAAGTTTTCTTCTGCACTACAATGTAGAAGAACAATATGACTTATTGTAGTTTTCCTTGTTTGCACATAATATTTAAGAATTGCTTGTCTAACAGAGACAATGGGCATGACTGTAGCCTGGTTTCAGGCAAATTAGATTTACTTTAACCAAAAAAAAAAATCAGAATACAACTTAATAGGCTTATTCAGAGCAGAAACTATGGAATTATCACTATTCTCACAAGAAAATATTTTAGTAAAAATCAGGACGACAATTTGTAGTTAAATAAACATATTTAATTTTACTTTTAAAAATGTAGCTAATAATGTAAATAAATCACTGTTATTACATTATTAACTGTTAACAATAGTTAACTCACTGTTAACAATAAAATACAGAATAACATTCCTTAAAAAAAAAAGCAAAAGGATCTTCAAGTTCATTAGTGTATGTCCTTGCAATGAAGGAGAACTTCTGCTGTGAAAGTGTGTTCTTTGCAGTACATTTTTATTGCTGTGTAGTCTAGTTTTAAATGTTCCAAATGATTGGGCACTTCCAATTTAATATGGCAGGCTATTACACAGTCTAGTAAGTCAAACTGTCGAAAAGTGTTACATGATTTTCAGTTAAATTTTTCCTTTCTTAATTCCTCACATTTCTCGTTTCATATTTCTTTTATTTCCTTAAGTAACCCTTTCCATCTTTGGTGTCTGAACTTTTCAAGTATTTAAATTATATTTTACTTAAGTATTTAACCATATAATCAGATGAAATATTTTAAAATACATTTAATACTCGTAAATAGATCAAGACATACCATTATCTGCTAATTAATGTATATAGCTGTTGCTTAGCAAATTATATGTAGCTAGGTCTTCAACATTTTCTCATATAATTACGTCTAAATAAATAGACATTGCCTTACAGAAAACTTTGAAAAATACTTTAAAAACTAAGATATTTAATACTTTGCTTCTGTTCATTATTGCCATTGAAACCCAATAAGGATTAGGAAAGTTTTAGCTCTGTAATAAAAGTTGTTGGATATGGGTATATGGGTGGAGCAGTCACTAATTACAGGTGGGCCAAAAGAATAAAACACCTTTGGATGATATTTGGAAAAATTCTGCATTTGGCAGTACAGTTATTGCAGTTGAAAATTTTGTTCCTGTGCCAGAAATATGTGCACATAAGACAGGAATTGGAGATAGAGACCAATCTCTAGCCCAAGTGTATAGACAGACCTTCCCACTTCTCATTGCCTGAATCTGTATTTCTAGTTGAAGTGAAGGCACAAGAGTAGGCTGAAATTTCTCCTGTTCTGAGGAAGAACCATGCTTCAAACATGCATTGCTCCGCTGGACATAGCATGCGTGGCCTTTCATAGACCAGGTTCATTTCTGCAGTGATATGATTGTTTCAAGGCTTGTTATTAGGGCATGAGTTCCCTCTCACTATTGGTTCAGAACCCGAGTAAGGCTCAACGATGTATGGCAAGAGAATAGGGGATTGAGTGCAGGTTCAGGCTGTGTTTGACTGATAGTACAGCAGCAGCCACAGGAACCTGCTTGTCTCTTTTACACTGCAGTTAAAATCTTGTAAGAGAGGAACCTACACTAGATGCTAAACTACAGACTGCATGAAGGCAACTGGTATCCTGGGAAAGACTCTTCTTCTATGTTTATTATGAAACAGGCCTTGACCTTTCTTATTCCAGGACACCCTGACAATTGTGGTTACCACACTAACATGGAGCCATGGGTTTCTCCATCAGGCTAAAAAGAAAATATCAATAATTTTGGCCCTATATATCTGAATGCTATCCTAATTCAATTAATGGGTGTCTTTGAAAAATGGAATTAGAAGTAGCAATCATCTGACCAGGTGCATTTTTTCATACCTGAATTTTAGAACACTATTTTTATAACCTGTCAAGTGACTTAAAAGTTTTGGTCTAAGCCTTCTCTGACCAATATGGATTAGTATTATGGGTGAAGTTTCTGAATATTAATTTTATATGTGACAGGTGAAGACAGCTAGGGATTGTTTTATTTAGAAGAAAATATGGTAACAATCATCTCATATACCTGCTTTCTCTAAAGAATATGCAGAGAAGGGGAAAGTAAAAATGAGAAAAAAACAAGCAAATCACCAAACACAAAAATATCAATCTGCAGAAATGCAAGCAGTTTAGAAAACAAAGATTATAGTTATTATATAATTGTGTCTCAGGCATGTAATAAACTCACCCAGAGGCAAAATACTTCTTTTTTTAATACCTTCTACTTAGAAGCTAATCTCTTTTTTTTTTTTCAGATGCTGTGTGCTGTGTAAAGAATTATTAGATAGATTAGCTCAACACTATCTTTTCCAAACTGTTTGTCAGTGATGCAGCCTCCTAGAGTCATGTGAATATGGATTTGGTATGTTGGGTATATGTTAGCATGAGGGATATATAAGTAATTTAAGAATCAGATTCCAATATATAGATCTTCAGAACTCCTTTTTACACGTCAGATACAGATGTACTACCAAACAACCCTGCAAGTTAAACTACCTGATCACACTGGGCATGCACAGACACTGCAGTGAGGCTGACCAGGCTGTAACTCCCTGGACTGTCCTTCAGACCTTTTTACAAGGGTACCACACAACATCCTCCAGTCATTGGGGATCTCCCCAATCTCCATGACTTTTCAAACATGACAGAGCTCCTCTCACCAACCTTGGGTCAATCTGGTCCCATGGACTTGTGTGGGTCATGTTCTCTCCATTATTCTCTGACTTGACTCTCATCCACTGCAGGTCATTCCCCTTGAACCCTTTCAGTAAATACAAAGGTCTCAGAAACCTTACTGGCAAAGACTGAGGCAAAGATAGCAACAAATATCTCAGCCTTGTTTGTGTCTGCTGTCACTAAATCACCCATCCCCTTCAGTCACGGGCCCACATTTTCCATGTTCAGCCTTTTCCTACTAATGTAGGAAATGTAGCAGTCATAGATGCTCTTCTTCTTGTCATTGATATCTCTTGCAAGCTTCAACTGCAGCTGAACTTTGGCTTTTCTGATAGTATCCCTGTGTGCACACAGAGGCTTTGGCTTTTAAATCCTTCCTTTGTTGCCTGTCCCCATTTATCACTCCTGTAAACTGCCTTTTTGCATTGGAGCTCTATCACAAGTTCCCTGCTCACTAAAGTCATACCACATCAACCAACATTTCATAATTCCTTTTAATCTTTTCCAGTAATAGAGATATTTAATTGGATAAGTAGGATATATATTAATCAAGTGATTTCTGAGAAGACAAGTACTTTTTTTAAGGTTGGAACTTAATAAAGCAAATGAATTAATTCCTGACAATATATTACCTCTCTTTTTCAAGCAGTTAAGCAAAACTTGGAGTTTACTTCCTTCAGGAAAAGAAAAAAAAAAAGATGATATCATTGGTTATTTTTTATAACTGTTACCCTCATTCTTTACAAAGAACGCTTCTTTAGGGAAACGAAAGGATTTATATTCTTCATTTACAGTTCTAGACCTACAACAAGCAGTTAACATTTACACTTTTTCTTAACCTTTTCTTAGAGGCTACCAGCACTTTTCTGGATGATTTTTTCTGGAGTGTTCTGAGGTACTTCTTGTCTTTATAGATACACTCTGTACAATATCTATACACTTTACAGACACACTCTGTACAAAACAATATCTAGCAGAAATCTCAGTTCTTCTGTGGGAATTGTGATGTATACTTCTGCATTGGACAGATGTTCTTACTGTTCCATAGCTGAATTTGTTATTTCCCCAGGATTATCCTAAACGAATGAAGAAGCTGCCATTGAGTCAGTGTTTTAACTGGATATGCCAGAAATACAAAATCTTTAACAGAAAATACGGGAAAATCCTTGCAACTATGGAATTTAGAGTCCACCCTGGGCAAAGATATAAGCTTTCATTTCTTTAGTAATCTCATCCCACTGTTCTTGTTGTCAACATGTGAAAATATTGTGCTTCAGCAGATTAAGGCTTTTGGTGCTGTGCTTGCAGATAAGCAGTAGGAAATACTAGTTCCTGAAAATTGAGTTTCCAATGATATTTTATTATTTTAGACCTGACTGGTAGAAATATCCAGTTCTGTACAGAAAGAACAAAACAACAGAAAATAAGTTTTAAAACTCCTTTTTAAAAAATAAATCTGAGTCAAACAGAAAACAATTTGAAGTATTTTTACTTATTGATATTTTCTATGATTTATGATGCACAGAACTACGTATGTGTTATCCTTATAAACTGCATAAGAGAAAAATGGTAAGTGATCTAAGATGCTCTGCACTGTACTGTGTATGCAATAATAGCACTGAAAAAAATTATGTGAGGTAAAACTTCTTAGGAATCCATGTAGTAGCAACTATATCAGTTAGTAGTGCTTAAAATTCATCTATTCATCTAAAGCAAAAAAAAGCAGAATATAGAAATACTTCTATGAAAATCACAGAATGCCAGAATGGTTAAGGTTGGAAGGGACCTCTAGAGATCATCTAGTCCAACCCGCCTGCTCCAGCAGGGACACCCAGAGCACGTGGCACAGGGTGGCATCCAGGCGGGTTTGGAAGATCTCCAGAGAAGGAGACTCCACAACCTCTCTGGGCAGCCTGTTCCAGGGCTCTGTCACCCTCACTGGAAAGAAGTTCTTCCTCACATGGAGGTGGAACTTCCTGTGTTTCAACTTGTACCCATTACCCCTTGTCCTATTGCTGGCCACCACTGAGAAGGGTTTGGTCCTATCTTCTTTACATTCTCCCCTCAGGTATTTCTACATATTGATCAGATCCCCTCTCAGTCTTCTTTTCTCCAGACTAAACAGGCCCAGCTAGCTTAGTCTTTCCTCATATGATAGATGCTCCAATCCCTTAATCATCTTCGTTGCTCTACACTGGCCCCTCTTCATAAGCTCCACATCCCTCTTGTTCTGGGGAGCCCACAGCTGCACCCAATACACCCGGTGTGGCCTCACCAGAGCTGAGGAAAAGGGGAGGATCACCTCCCTCCACCTGCTGGCAATATTTCTCCTGATGCAGGCCAGGATCCCATTGGCCTTCTTGGCCACGAGGGCACATTGCTGCCTCATGGTTAATTTGTTGTCAACCAGGACTCCCAAAATCGTTCTCCACAGAGCTGCCTTCCAGTAGGTCAGCCCCTAATCTCTCCTGGTGCCTAGGGTTATTTCTCCCCAGGTGCAGGACCCTGCACCTGTCCTTTTTGAACCTCATGAGGTTCCTCTCCATCTTGTCTAGGTCCCTCTGAATGTCAGTACAGCCCTCGGGACTGCCGGCCACTCCTCCCAGTTTGGTATCGTCCACAAACTTGCTGAGGGTGCACTCTATGCCCTCGTCCAAGTCATTGATGAACAAGCTGAACAGCACCGGGCCCAGTACTGACCCTTGTGGGACACCACTGGCCACAGGCCTTCAACTAGACTCGGCCCTACTTATCACCACCCTCTGAGCTCTGCCATCCAGCCAGTTCTCAATCCACTTCACTGTCCACTCGTCCAGTCCACACTTCAGAGCTCTCCTATGAGGATGTTATGGGAGACTGTGTCAAAAGCCTTGCTGAAATCAAGGTAGGCCACATCCACAGCTCTCCCATTATCCATCCAGCCGGTCATCTCATCGTAGAAGGCTCTGAGGTTTGTCAAACATGACTTTCCCATAGTGAATCCATGCTGACTACTCCTGATCACCTTCTTTTCCTTCACATACGTAGAGATGGTCTCTAGGATGAGCTGCTCCATCACCTTTCTAGGGATGGAGTTGAGGCTGACTGCCATGAAGTTTCCCGGCTCCTCCCTCTTGCCCTCTTTGCAGACTGGAGTGACACTGGTTTCTTCCAGTCCTCTGCCCCGCCCTCCATGACCTTTTGAAGATGATGGAGGCTGAGCAACAACCCCCTCAGCACTCTTGGGTGCATCCCATTCAGGCCCATAGATTTATGGGTGTCTAGTTTGCCTAAATATTCCCTAACGCAATCGTCCTCGCCCAGCGGAAAGTCCTCCTCTCTCCTGGTTCTCTCTCTTGTCTCTGAGCCCTGCAGTTCATGGGGACTGGCCTTAGCAGTAAAGACAGAAGCAAAGAAAGCATTTAGTAACTCTGCCTTCTCTGCATCCTCCGTCCCCAAGGCACCCTCCCCATTCAGCAGCGGAATAACATTTTCCCTAGTCTTCCTCTTGCTGCTGATGTATTTATAGAAGCCCTTCATTTAGTGACAGAGGGATAATACAGATAGATGATTGGAACTTAAGTGTAACACTCTTTCTTCAATGGCAGGGGCAGAGCAGTAGACATTTACTATTATTATTTTTCTTGTAGCAGTTCTTTTCAAAACATCTGTACATCAGAACTGCATCATGACCTTAGATTTGCTTTCACTGATGCATTTTACTCTATCCTACATAAAGCTACATCTTGCAGACTTCCAACCTGTTAATCTGCTTCATGCAAAATTACATTATAAATATTAACATATACATCACTGAGGAAAAGTTATTAGATTTATTCTGGAATAATATAGCTTCATGGCCTAAAGTATGAGTAGTATTAACTGCCTTTGGGCTTTAACTAATTAGCCAAATAAATTGTTAAATTTTAGATACCTATAAAGAGAAGATAGTTAAAAAAAAACCAACCTTTTAACATTATGGAATTCTGTGGAAGTTAAAATTAGAGCAAATATGTAAAAAAATAAACAGAGATTATAAGACAAGAGTAAAACACATCCTTTCCACAGAAGTTAAAATCCACATCAAAAAAATCTTAAAAGACTAGTACTAATAAAGGAATTCAAGATGAATAAATATACTAAAAGACGGATTTTTACATACACTTTAAACATAACCACAAATTACAATTGGGGAAGAAAAAAGAAACACATATTACATATAAAGAAGATGACATACATATGAAATTAGTGAAGTAGTGAGGCAGGAAAAAAAAACAGAATATGACTAGTGAAAAAAAGGAAAATTAAAGAAGACACTTACTGGAGAAAACCACATTACTTTAAGAATCCAAATCGTCAAAGAAAAATTCACAACTAGGATGATCAGCAGGAGGAGAACAAATAGGTAGAGGCAACGCTTTCTCCAGCCATAAATGCCAATTTTGTAGACATATTCATTCTTTGGCCTCTCTAGGCTAGTGCCTGGTGTTGTTGTTGTGTATTGTTCTCGTACCATCTGCTATGTAAGAAAAAAGAAAAAAGAAAGACTGATTAGTTATTTAACTTAAAAAAAAGTCAAAGTAAATATTAAAATATAATTCTTATAAAATTTGCCTGGAAAACATTTTCATCCTATCTTGCTTTCTGATGTACACAATGTGGTATTGTTTTAACTTATCAACTGCATTAAGAGATGTTTCCAAGAGGCATCAATTTATTTTATCTTATATAAAACGGCAAAACTTTTCTCCATTTCTTCATAATATTCTAGCTCCCTCTTCACAAAATATCTCAAAGAATCACATCATAATCTGTAGTTCAGAGAATAATATTATTTTACAATAGAACTACTGTTACTAGTGGTTAATAAAATGTTTCTACTTTGCAAGTGCAGGATCTAAAAGCACTCTACATATTTTTTCACAAATTCAGTAACAACTCTTTTGTGTTGCAAAACTAAACTGCCTATCACTGAAGTGCCAGAATATGTTAAGCTTCAAAACCTGTACAAAAAGGAATTAAATAGTTTTTAGTATTGTAAAGGAAATAATGATTTCTCAATTCCTTATATTAATATTTAAAGATACATAAAAATACTTCATAGGGGAATAATGCTTCTTTCATTCTATATTATATATTTCAAAGAAGTATTCTCTTAATTTACAGAAATCTTACCCGATGACAAATCCTTTAAACATGAGGATATTCACTGATTTCCACCTTTAAAGTACAGAAACCACCAACAAACATTTTATTAGGGTTTACATCTGAGCTGACAGAAAAAAAGCTCAACAACTAAAGATGTGTATCAAGAGCAATAGTGAGTAGTATCTCCCTCATTTCCACTGATATAGAAATAACAAAAATGGATGTCAAGAAGAAAATAGATATTGTAAATTCAAGTACTTGTTTTGAGTCAGGTAACTCTAAGGGTAACTCTTATCCAGGAATGTGTCCACTGACCTACATGAAAATACTCCCAAATGAGGCTGTCTTCACATGAGGTTTCCTTCCTAACTCTGAATTTACTCCTGGGGAATTAGATCACTATTTTCAGTACATACAATTTTCAAAACACTATTAAATTACATCCTTGCTCAGATGCTAAATTACTCCAAATCATTAAAGAAGCTCTTTCTAAGTCCCCTACAGAGCCATCCTGTGTCTGTAACAAGCTGGTGGCTTTCAGTTCTGACCCTCATCTCCAGAAATACATTTTTGTGTATTTGCAACTTCCTATAATTGAACACAATATATTTTTACAAATAAATTGAAGTTTGTGCATTATTATCTATCTCTTTGCCTATGTGCAGTATTCATCTTATATTTTTTGCTTCTTATTGAAAAAGCTGTAATACAAAGAACCTTTCAGAGTTTTAATTTATTGCTTTTTCATTTAAAAATGAGACTTGATCATTGGCATTTCATCATGTAACTGTGCTACAACCATAATGCAATAATATTTTCATCAATTTGTTGCTGCTATCAATCTCAGTAAACCTAGATTCTGTGTAGACAAAGGTTTTATTAGCTGAAAATATTGAAAAATGTATAAAGATATATTAGCAGAGAGTCACAGAACCTTATATAATTTGGCATTATTTTAATAAAATTTGTAGATTTACAAGATGGAAGTTAATATTGACAATGTGAGTTACTTTTGTTTAAAAAGATCAGATCATATTTTTTACTTCTGAACATTTTTCAATTACCTAGTACTAGTGATAGGAGACGTGTGTGTTTAAGAGCTGCTATGTTTTGTTGCTATCATCTCACTAATCATTGTACCACAAGTCATATCCTTCACAGAGAAGTTGCCTTTTATCTTAAATCTATTTAACCATGCTGTTCCAAGTAAAATAAATTGGTAAAATCATACATACGATGGACTTCATAAACTACTTGGGAAAATCTTTACCCTTACTTTCACACAGATTTCTCTCAAACAATAAAGCTTACAGGATAGGATGCAGGAACTCCTACCTGGTGATACAATTAGAGAAATTATCTGCAAGTTCTTGCCCATGTTTAGTACCATCTGATGTAATATTCTAACATGGAAAATCCTGAGAGTTTCCTACTCTTTCCTTTGTTCCACATATATGTAAAGGGTTGGTATAACAAGAAATGAGATAGATGGGAGTTAGAGGAACTTTTGTAGGAACAAAGGAACAAAATCTACCTTCACAAAGACAGACTGCCTGGTTCTTGAACCATCCACTTCTAAAAATACTTAAAAGGTAGTTTCAAGGAGTTGTGAAAAAATGGAGCATTCTCTAGAAACTGTAGAATCTCATGAAATTAGTTGAGCTTTTCACAACAAATCTCTAAATATGGCATCTGAGCTTCAATTTATTGTTCCTCTGTTGCTGTCCCCCACAGCCTAGAGATAAATTCCTCAGTAGAAATAGCATTTGACGACGAGTGAATTCGTTCTCAGATTTTTTGTTGAGTTTCCTGTTCCTGCTACCACAACCAATTTTGTTTTATTCAAGTTTTTATGTCAGTCTCATCACACTGTTCTCAGAGGCTGGGATTCACCTCACAATGTCAGACATCAACAGTTTAGTTTTCAACATCTGAGCTGGTCATCCTGCACTTCCTTTATGGTCAGTAAAGATAAATCCACCCCTGCAGGAAATCATTTATCCAACTTATTTTAGATGTGTATTTTAGACATCTGATGAACTGCTCCTTACAATTATTTAATTTTTCTCTACATATAAAAAAAGAGAGTCTAGGATGACCACACATTGCTGACATAAGCATTTGATCAGATTAATTCCAGCAGAAAAATTTCTAGAAGTATGCAATCTAACAAGAAGATAGTTATTTTTTATATTTATCTTTTAATTCCTATTCTCCTCTCTTCCATTTTCATCTCCCGTAAATTATTCATTGAGTAAATCAAAGATTTTATAAATAATGTGCTATGTACTGCTGTTTAATGAGGCAAGGTCAAAATCCATTATGCATTTTATAAAAAAATGATGAATTTTGTGATTGTTTTCAGTCTGGCTGTAATTCCAAGGGGAATATCTCCAAGTGCAGCTCTGTTCCCTGAAAAAAATATTTATTCCTGACCGAAGCCAGTCCTTGTTGCTTAACATTAGCACTACTGAAAATTGCTCTGGTCATAGCAACTCGCTATTAAGTATTGCTGGCCTAGACAATTTATTGCTTTGAAAAGAAGTATGTTTTGGGAAGCTGGCCTTAAAAGAAAACCTTCAGACACATTCACCAGAAGTCTGGTGAAGTCTTGGCTGGTGAAGTCTGACAGGATTGAAGCAAAGCTTTTAGAACAACAACACTGGACATTTTGTACCATAATGAAAAATAACTTTAGAAATCTTTGAATCATTTGAATATTTTGTTTGATATCATCTAGTAACCATGAAACCAAGTAAACTGATTGTGTAGGAACTTACTAAACAGATCCAAGAGAGAAACAGATTGAAGTTGATATTTTGACCACGTGAATTTTTCTTTAAAGGTTATATGCAAGTGTTGCATGGAAGAAAAGAAATTCATTTTTGGGGGGTATATATATGAACTGCTCTTTAGAGAGGTATATAATCTTTTTGTTATGCAACTAAAACTGCTCTCTGAAAATAATGAACCATTACAGAACAATTCCATGGATCTATTCCACTTTTTTCATGGAAGATTTAGAGACTGGTTTCTGTGATCTGCATAATTCAGAGGTCAAATTTTTTATATTTATAGCTAGTTAAGGAAAGACTGACCATCAATAACATTACTGGTTTTTTTAGGTTAGTTTGAGCCTAAAGCTCAGAAAGCTATTTGAGAGGTCCAGAATTCAATTAAGACAATTGTAATTTGAAGAAGGAATTTCAAATTTGTCTGTAAGCCTACTTGTGAAAACAAGCCTGAGTAGAAGATTGTTAGAATATTGTTATTTGGAAGCATATTTTCAGGAATAAATTATTCTCATAGTGATTACTGAAGGCAGAATAATATTGTAATTAAAATAACTTTTTTGAATTTAAATTACAAAAATATATTTACAAGAATGTACTTCCACAATTTTTGTTCATAAATTGCTATGTTATTTGCTTGAACTTAAAAATAAATCTCTCTAATACACCGATCTGATTTGTATTATCTCAGTACTTTACATATTGTCATAAAATAACCAAAAATAATAAACAATTAGAAAGCATAAATTCAAATTACTTTAGTAGCTTAATGCTATAACCAACTATAACTTCATTAATAATTAAACAATTACTAGCATTTTATATTTTGGACTTTTTTTCAATAGTGTTGAAATTTTTAGCAAAGAGATAAAATGCCTAACACTAAAGAGATACCTCTTCAAGTCACAATTAAGATGAGGTGAGATAAAAACTGGTGAGGTATAATGATGAAATGTGAACCAGTGATGATCATATCATATATATATATTTTTTGAAAGGGAACTGCTCTTTACCCTTTAAATGAAGTATATTCATATCCAGGAAAATTAAGAGTACATGTGTGGGTGAAAGAGCTGATAATGTGCTAAAGTAAAACAGTTGAGTAGAAAGACTGTTCCTGTAATTTTAAATTTTCCCTGAAATTTGTGTCATAATAAACAAACTGTAAGCTGAAATAAAATACACCCATCAATTCCAGCAAGCGAGAAGTATTTTTTACAATCCACAGACAGTTTCTTTATGAAACATGATATAATGCATATATAAATATAATGCATATGGCTGGATGGCTGTTATTATATGGTATGAACATCCATAAGTACATTAAAATTCTGACTTCACAATCTCTTGGTATTCAAACATGCAGTAAAAGACCCATTTTTATCTTTGTGGAGGACAGAAGCAGTCCACTGATTAAGCGTTAGAAAATAAGTGAAGCCATTGTATTTTCCTGATAGAGGGGAAAAAAAAGGAGGGGGAGGCAAACCTGCTGTTCAAAAAAGAAGAAAGAAAACACAAAAGAAGAGAAACTATGGAAAAACTCTCAAGCACAATCAGACAGGTGGCTTTTGTGAGTAAATGAAAGTTTTCTAGTTCTTTTTTCAGCCTTCATTCTAATACCACATATTCAATGCAGCTCAAATTTGTTTTGCTGAGATTTGCACATTACATGGGATATTATAGTTTGAATTATAAATTAATGTCATCAGTTAAAAAGAGCCAGAGGACTGCAGTATAATTTCTGGAAATCAGCATAGAGAATTTCATATAGCCCGCTTAACTGTTCACCTACTTTGCAGTGCAAATTTCTATAACAACTATGAGATCATCACAATTAACAGCTTTGCACCTCTTAAATATTACTACAATAGCTGACTGGTACTCACTGACAGCATAAGAAAAAGTGCTTCATTATAACTGATTGTTTTTATGTCCATTTGAATTTCATTAATTGTAAAAATGGTTAATTTTTCTTTAATCTTCCAACTGTATTTTTTCCCTTTATATCAGTCAGATTAGAAAAAAAAGACATGCCTGAAAGTCTCTGTGATATTTCCTTCAGAATCAAAAGGCCAAGCAAAAAATACTAGATTTTTTTGTGATTATTTTTTATTTCAGCAAGCCTTACCAGTATTTTGAGAAGCAGCCTGTTTCTGCAACGATAAATCTTAGATCATTAACACAAAACACCTAAGATTCTTTAATTTTGAAAATATTTGAACCTACCTTTCAGAATTTTAGTCAGCCTTTCAGCTAAGTTTCCTTGAGCTATGCTGAGTATAGTAATACGAAAAAAAGAATTTCCTGATCTCATGTTATTTATTTGTCTGATGTTTCCAACCTGTATTACTGTCTTGGGAGAAAACAAACATCTTTCCATGAATACAAAGTGCTTAGAATAACAGATGTACAAGCGACTGGATTTTGATGTGGGTGAGACACTCAGCTAGAAGACTCTCGCAGCCACAAGGCTGCTGCTTAGTCCTCAAGAACCTCTCACTGCTGTTACAGAAAGCAGCAGTCTGTGTGGCCAATGTTTTCAGCCAACAACAGAAGACTGAGATCAAGTAACTAGTATCAAGAGTGTTTAAGTATTTACATGAAGGACTGCAAGTCCAGCAGCAGCGCAGGAGACACATATATACTGCAGTCAATACCAGGACAGGTGGCTGTAGTGGTTGTGAAGATTCTCCCTGCTCCCTGGACTTAAAAATCCCTTCCATATGAAGTACAACCAACACAGATTCATTTCTTCAGATCTTCTTTTATTATTGAATCACATCTTCAACAAAATGTTTATAAATAATTAGGCACACACACACACACAAAACTAAAATTTATGAGTTTTTTGCCTCTAATCTCTTAGTATACGTTTTCAATGGATACAAAAAGAAAAAGTAGAAGGAAATTTTTTCTCATGTGGCATGAATACATGATAGAAGAAATGTGTTTGTTGTGGAATTATAATTTATTTGTGTTATTTCATTCTATTTCAATGAATTGAAAAGTGTGATAAAAAGGGAGAGGTTTCTTCATCCAAAGCCTGGAAGCTTTTTGATAAAGGCCTTACTAGAGTTGTCTGGATGTTTTCATCTGGTTCTCAGGAGCTAACGGAGAACTGCAATCCTTAGAGGCATTTTTTTTTTGTACCATTGCTGATGTTGTGTTATGCCACTGGGAGGATGCGAAAGGGATGCGAACATGTTGAAACTGGGAATTCATACATTTAAATTTATAAGCCTGTTGGTGAGAAAGAGTAAGGTTAAAAACTGAGGATTTGGGACTAGAGTGAAGTAAAAGGAGGAGGAAAGACATAAACACATAAAAGGACTTCTGAGTAACTGGATCTATGCTTATTAAGGACTTGCATTTCTCTAAATCGGCTGTCCTGTGCTTTTAATCACATATGCAGTTAGCATAGCTTTACAATGATCCAAGCTGACATTTCAAGAAGAGAAACTAAAAGAAGATGGCTGATAAATTTAAAGAAACTTTTCTTGTAATCTATCACACGGAGCTTTTATTCACTCAGATTCTAGATTTTTTATTCAGTGATTCCTAAATGATTCCCTTATTCACAACAGACATACACACTACACTGTATGCAGATAAGACATTTATATTCAGTCCATATTATTGAAATTTACTGAGAAAGTCTGGCACTGAATTCTTAGGCAATTTATGAGGAATCTGAACAAAATTCTAAATAAAATATCAAATTTCAAATCTAGAATATTTTTGGATATGTAAAATAAAACAGACAAGATCATACAAGATTAATATAGATACTGTCTTTGGTAGATTTATGTCCTTATTTGATCTATCCCAGTCATTCAATTTAAAAATATCATAGAAAAAAAAAAAACAAAATTAATTAAGTTAGGTACTGGCAACCAACTGAAATCAGAAATAAAAAAACTGATCATTAAAAACAGACACAAACTCAGACCACATCTAGCAACATATTTCTGGTATCTAATCACCTGATGGAAGTCAGTCAACAATGCCATTTAATAATAGCAGCAGCAGTTGTTAACACAGGTTGATATTTGGATAGATTGCTTTCAGTACTTACTAAGATCTTTGAACGTACTCTGAATTTGTATCAATTATAAGGATTAAAAATCAAGAAAGTGTTGTGCATTTTTTTTAAGCTGGCAACACTCAAGGGAATTAAAAGAAAAGGAGAAATAACAGAGCATTAATTCATAGAATTATAGAATCGTAGAATGCTTAAGGTTGGAAGGGACCTCTAGAGATCATCTAGTCCAACCCCCCTGCACACGCAGGGTCACCTAGAGCACGTGGCACAGGACTGCGTCCAAGCTGGTTTTGAAGATCTCCAGAGAAGGAGACTCCACAACCTCTCTGCGCAGCCTGTTCCAGTGCTCTGTCACCCTCACTGTTAAAAAAACATTCCTTAAGTTCATGTGGTGCTTCATTTTGGTGCTTCAGTTTCTGGCCGTTACCTCTGGTTCTGTCAGCGGCCACCAGTGAAGATAGGCCAGCACCATCCTCCTCACTCCCTCCCTTGAGGTATTTATAGACACTGATTAGATCCCCTCTCAGCCTTCTCTTCTCCAGGCTGAACAGGCCCAGCTCCCTCAGCCTCTCCTCATAGGGCAGATGTTCCAGGCCCCTGATCATCCTTGTGGCCCTGCGCTGGACTCTCTCCAGAAGCTCCACATCCCTCTTGTACTGTGGAGCCCAGAACTGGACACAATACTCCAGATGCGGCCTCACCAGGGCTTAGTAGAGGGGCAGGATCACCTCCCTCGACCTGCTGGAGATGCTCTTCTTAATGCAGCCCAGGATTCCATTGGCCTTCTTGGCCACGAGGGCACACTGCTGCCTCATGGTCACCTTGTCGTCCACCATGACACCCAGGTCCCTCTCTGCAGAGCTGCTCTCCAGAAGGTCGGTCCCCAGCCTGTACTGGTGTCTGGGGTTATTCCTCCCCAGACGCAGGACCTTGCACTTGGCCTTGTTGAATTGCATGACGTTTTTCACCACCCAGTCTGTCCAGGTCCCTCTGGATGGCAGCGCAGCCCTCTGGGGTATCGGCTACTCCTCCCAGTTTGGTATCATCAGCAAACTTGCTGAGGGAGCACTCTGTGCCTTCATCCAGGTCATTGATGAACAGGATGGACCAAGGACTGACTCCTGGGGGACACCGCTAGCTACAGGCCTCCAACTAGACTCTGCACCGCTGATCACCATCCTAGGATTCATGACTCCAGTGAGAAAAGATACTTCTTAAGATGCATGTGTATCATTATAAGGTCTTGTAAATTGTTGAAGTATTAGAAATCCTTGCCTATTTATTGATTTGCTTCTTCATACATTAGTTATATTTCATACATCAGTTATGTTTCTTACTTTGAAACGGTTCTCTGATCTCGAGATAATTCCTTTAAAATAGATAATGGAATCATTTATTAAATAAGTTAATACAATTTCATACTACAAGTCATAGCCTCTAAGCATGTAAGTATAAAAGAAACATTTTAACTTTTATGCAATGGAACATGCTAAAAAAGCAGCAAATTATCTTATGAAGTTGATGGGAACTTAGTAATCAACAAATAACAGTCTGTTAACTATTAACAATGAGCTACTCTATGCAAAGAATACAAAAGAAGTTTGTTCGAACAAAACTGGCATTTAAAAATAGATGATGTAATCATAGATCTATGGGGAGAAGGAGACGGGAAAGTTGTTTTCTTTGCCAACCTCTGCTGAATTCTGCCTTGAGCCAACCAACATAGAATGTTTACAGCCTGGAAAGACTGGGCTTTTGTAAATATTCTTACCAAACATATCAAATTCTAATTGTTTAATTGCAATTAGTAAATGATAATATGGATGTGGCTATTCTGTTTAAGAAAGTAAAAGATTTTAATGATATGGAGGCTGACCACCCTATTACAGTTTGATTCTTCCATAGGCAGACTTGAATTTGTTTAGACTTTGTTTAACCTTCAAGTACTTGACTTTGTCACCCTTATTATGCCCTAAAGTCATTCAATTTTTGTTTTCATGTAACCAAGATGAAAAAAAGGCCAACAGAACAAAAAAGAAAACATAATATGACTATTCACATTAAACTCATCTGCAAAGTTCAGTCTTCTTTCTTATCTTAGCCTTTTTCCTTCCCCTGCAATTTTCTGACTCTTGCTATCAATTTCTGTAACTTCTCCAGTTATTTCTTTATTTATATCCTAAGAGGTCTCTTTTCTGTTCATTTAGCCCTCACAATAATTATTAATTCCAGTCTCTTTGTCAAAACTATCCCTAAGATTTCTCTCAGATGCAACAACTTTGGACAACTAGGCTCAGTTCTTTTTTCTCTTGAAGACCCCTTGTCTTTATCTACTTCTTTCCTTTCTTCATTTGGCTTTTGTTCCCTCTGCCTTAAAATCAATTCTTCTTCCAGCAGAGGTAAAGAAAAGCAACCCATTGAGATCACAGGAATGACATGGTTTTAGCTGTCATTTCCAATTTCCAGACCCAAACTTATTGCAGGAAAAAATATGCTTCATCACTATAATCCTGACAGAAGTATGATGGAGCATTAACCTGGTCAGAGAAGAAGCTATAAGAAACTAAAAGCTGTAAGAAACTAAAATATGAGCAGAAACACAAAAGGCTGGCTGAAATGCTTCTGCCAGGGACACTGAACTAGCTGTGATTTTTAAGGTTAAAAATAGGTAAATTTGGACAGATATCACAAGGATTTGAAGCATACTTTTTTTAGTACATACTGTCCTCTATTTGCTGATCCAGACCATTTCTTTGCTGAAGATTTTCCTACATGACGTCTAGAATATTAAACTAAACAGGGTCAAGTCAGAGGCTTAAGTACTGTCAACATCCAGAATGTTTAACTAATTGCATGTTTCCTGAAATAGTTTGGCCTGTAAGACCTGGCCCTCTCTCAGACATGGCCTGGTCTGTTTTTGTTTTTCTGTGCCAACTTATAGCCCTTTTTTTTTTTTTTTTTTTTTGCTGGTGAAGAGAACTAGTTGTACAGGTGAAGTAGTGCCATGCCATTTGTTTTCAAAGCGATGATTTGTTTTCAAAGTCTTGACTAGTGTGACTTACTCATCCTCCCCTTTTCCCTCACCCCTCCAAAACCAAGTGAACACTATCCATATTTTCTGCTCAAGCAAATTATTCCTCCTCCACTGGATTGTGCCCCTATATGTCTGTGGTATTCAATACCTTCGACCAAACCATAACAGGTCCCAAAATAATGGGCAGCAACCAGTTTCCTATACATTTCATACACTTTCCTTTAGGAGATTACCAGGATTATAAAATGTCTCTGTAGTGAACAAGAATATAATATCTTATACGGATTCAAACATACTTCTCAGAAAAAAAAAGGTTCTTGATTTTATAAAGGATAATAATTCCTCGCATGAAATAAATAATAAGAAAAACTTCTGACAGTCCAGAAGAAATGAACTATTTTGCATCAAGTAGTAACTGCATCAAGTTATTTATTCTAACTATAATTTATAATGTTTTTATTTACATTTTGTAGGAACAAAAGGCATCATCCTGGAATTAGTTTTAATATTTATTGGTTCATTTTTCTCTTCCTTCCCTGCTACCTGATTTTCAATAATTTTCCAAACTGTGTATCACTTGAAAATTCTGCTGAAGGTAAAACATACTTATATTCTTTAAAGACACAGTTCTGTTTTGTCTTAGAGCATGGAAGCTTGACTAACAATTTGACATTTTAGATATATCATGAAATTCAAATTCTTATTCTTGATACCATGTTTTTTCACTGTAACTTGTTGCATCTACAAAAACAAAACACTCAGCCCTAGAAGAAGAAAGTCCCAGAAAAAACAAACACAAGGATATGTAATTCTGCCATTAATTTGCAGACTTCTCTACAGAACTCTTTCCTTAAGGTCATTCAGTGTCCTCTGGTGAAAATCTGTTTCATCTGGATTTACAACGTCGTTGGAAAGGGAAACAAATAGCACTTGCCAGATAACAACAGAAAATACCTATTTTTAAGAAATAATCATTGAAAGTATCTTTTTTTTTGAGCAAAACCATTTTACTATGCCTTATAATGCACATAGTACCTTCCAAAACCTAGGCTCTCTTCCTATTCAAAGGAAGTAAACTTAAAGGACTCTTCACTAAATACTTGCAAACATCTGATGGCTTCTGTTTGCTCAGTATACAATTTACCAATTGATAAGAGGTTCTTTCTTTTAAAAAAATATTTTGAGTAGATGAGTTAAAGTGACATAATTTCAACAAATAATTAACATGGTTTAATTGAAATCAATACCCTTTTATTTTTTCAAAATACTAGTCTGACTGGGGTTGCTCTCCCCATTCTGACAATGCTGGCTATTTGCAAAGGGAAACAGAAACAAAATGCTTAATATTCTAGACTTTCATTTGTGTTTCTTATTACTCTTCTAATCCTTATTGCAGCTTTTGGAAGAGTGGACAATGGGAAAGTACTGTTGAATCAAAGCTGGAAACATGCAGATAGCAATAATCAATATATTGGAAGCTTTTGAGGCAGAAAATAAAGATGGAGAGACATTTTGATGCTATCTTGTTTCTCTTACCAGAAAGGCACACAAAGTACTTTTTTTTTCCTTCAGAACACTTAGGTGAATACCATTTGGTACTCTCGATTTATTACTATTAATTTTATTGATTTGTCCCAAAACATATCCTACAGGTATTTTATTCTGGGATAGTCCTTCAGAGCCATCCTCTATAAAGAAATAGAGCATAGAAAAATGTCCCAAACAAACTCAATGAAGGTAACTGATAGTAACTCCTTTAGATCTCTTTGTGATATCTTTTTCCAGGCATACTAAAAAATAAAAATAAAAAAATATGTAGGCCAAGTACCCAAATATAAATCACTAATATGCACAAATAAATAAAGTTCATAAAAGAAAATAACTGGATACATTCTGTGGATTATACAAGAACATAACAAAATGCTCCTGTAAAGTATCAGGGCTAGAGACCTGTGGCATGAACCGTCAAAATACTATCACTGGTATTTGAAAATTTTTAACATTAATTATTAACCTATCATTGTTATTAGGGTCCTAACTCTGCATATCTTCTACTGAAGAAGCTATTCATGCCTATCTGCACTGGCTGTTTTGTGCAAATGGCAGAAGCAAAAGAGACCATCAAGACTGGCAAGGCAAAAAGCAGTTTTTGAAGTTTCACAAGGCAGAGTTTCTGTCTCTACAGGTCTCAAATCAACAAATATTAATTCTGTACTGACCCAAGCTGACTAGTGATACTGCAGACTGACCCAGCACAGGTATTAGTTGTTACAAACAGATGTGGGATTTGACTGACTGGCCCTCACCAGTTCTGACCATGAAGCAGTTCAAACATGGTATCTGAGCACAGTATATCTTTTGTGATTATATCAATGATTCCAGAAAAAAAACAGATTTTTTACTGGTAACTAACTGCTTCACCTACTGGGAGCCTTAGGAAACAGCAAACACAGAAACTTCATTTATGCTTAGCAGCAGGTATCAGCAGCTAAGATGAAACCGAAATCAGTGACACCCTGTGCAAAGTGAATAACAAGAGAAAGGGCTGCAAGGCCTGGCTATGCTTGCTACTGCTTTTAGTTGTGCTTAAAAATCCTTTAAAAATCACTAAAGAAACAATGAATGATAAATTAACAATTTGTTAATTGTGTGCAGATTTGTCCTTTTGTTCTTCAAACTCCACATCAATGCAATAACCCATTACTCTTGCTCTCTCCATGATCTTTAAAACAATTTCCTAGGAAAAGACCATCCAACCCAGTTCTAGCCAAGCTGAAGAGTGTTCTGACCCATCAGGTACTACACACAGGCCAACAGAACATGAGATATGTGATCCATCTTACCAAGTGGTCAGGTCAAGGTTGCCAAGAGAGGTTGTGGAGTCTCCTTCTCTGGAGATCTTCCAAACCCGCTTGGATGCCACCCTGTGCCACGTGCTCTAGGTGACCCTGCGTGTGCAGGGGGGTTGGACTACGTGACCTCTAGAGGTCCCTTCCAACCTTAAGCATTCTGTGATTCTATGAAGTAGGGAAAGAGGGCCTTTACCAAAAGGCTTGCTAAATTAACAAGTAAGGCTCACGGCTCGCCCGGTACATTGGAGAGGATTGCTATATCCTTCCCAGTAGTGAACAAATGGCAGGCAGCAGAGGCATTTGGGATGGAGGAGGTTACTGTTCTTTTCCTATAAAAGCAGCATGACTAGGGCCCAACTCGTGTCAACATCTGAACACACACAGCATGGCGAGGAAAGAAGAGCAATTAAAAGTCCAAGTATAGCTATGGAGCAGCTGATTCCCCTGGAATTACTGAGACAGAGTTGCATAGTACTGGAGTGCTTCAATGGACAGATACAGGTACTTGGGAGAGAGAAATAATAGGGAAAAAGGAGAAAAGCTGCACTGTGAGTAAAGGGTTCAATTCAAATGCAGGCAACTTTGCTTTGAAAAAGATGATGAGACATTTAAGAGCTTACAAGTAAGGTTAAAAGGGCAGGTGACGTCATGCCAGAAGTCTACTGCAAACTGCCTGGCTAAGAACAGCAAGCAGACAAAGTTTCCTTCAGACAGCTGGGAGAAATCTCACAATTATGGGCCCTTTAACCACTCTAATATCTGCTGTAAGAGCAATACTGCAAGCCACAAGCAATTGAGGAGACCTCTGGAATATATAAATTCTTTTTGTAGAGATGATGGAGATCTTTGTATTCAATATGATATTCAGTTTTGTATGGCAATAACATCATATCATGACAAATAAGTAAACTGTATTATGTGCAATTCCTTAAAAATTATTTTCCCTTTAAAATTCTGAGTTTATTTGTCCAAAGGATGAAAAATATATGCTATGTGTGTTTTTAACTTCAATTTAAAGTGTTTCTAGAGAAGCTAACCAGTTTATAACATGCAACATCATACCAAGTCTTTCTGATGGTAGTTAAAAAAAAAATCTTCTCTAGATAAGCATAGCAAAGCTACACTAATCTGAATTGAAAGATATTTCTTCATAGGAAGAAATGTTTCACAAGTCATACTTTTCTTGGGGGACAGCTTTTAGCAAAAGCCCTTTAACATTATCTTTGATGTTCTCATTTCCTGTATTCAATGCTGTGAAGAAGTATTCTATGTGGCAGCAAAGAGGAACAGCTCTATTTAAATATATATGTAAATATGCACTGGCATAAGTTTTTCTTTTTTGCTTGTGCTTGCTCTTATATTTATGAAAATATTACTTCTGGGAAAGAAGCTGTTAATTCCTTAGCGGCTTCCTACCAGTTCGTACAGTTGACTTGTAACAATTACAAAACTGATAAAAATAATGGATAAATACTTTCTCCTTTACATTCCTTACACTGGAAAAGCAGTGTATGAAGACTTGCTGAAGGATTTCAAGTAACAGATGGGGATATAGTAGTGATAGTTCTGTGAAGCTTATTTTGAATAGTGAAGTGAAAATGCACAAAGAATAGACTTTATGCAGATGCTTATCTAGAGAGGATGGATTTTTTTTTTAATTTTCATCAGAAAGACTTGATATAATGTTGCGTATTAGAAAGCAGTTAGCTTCACAGAATCACAGAATGGTTGAGGTTGGAGGGGACCTCTTAGAGATCATCTAGTCCAACCCCCTGCTCCAGCAGGGACACCTAGAGCACGTGGCACAGGGTGGCATCCAGGTAGGTTTGGAAGATCTCCAGAGAAGGAGACTCCACAACCTCTCTGGGCAGCCTGTTCCAGGGCTCTGTCTCCCTAACGTAAAAAAGTTCTTCATTGGAGTTAAAATTAATCTTGCCTTCTTAAACTGAGTGATTTATCACAAATTTATGCTTAAACAAATGTGAAAGAATTATTAGACCTTTCATCTACAAAGTCTGAATTGTGAAAATTTTGAAACACATACATCTAGCTTAACTGAAGAACTGAAAATTCACTTTACATTTCAGTACAGAGGGAAGCACAATGTTTTCCTATGTATACTGTGCCTCATGTGATATTTTGCACCTCTGCCCTTTCCTGATGAATATTTATTGTCAGTGACCACAAACTGATGAGTTTCTGTTGTGCTGGAGCCCTGGTCGTAACACCTCTAGTACTCACTTGTATTTACAACTGAGATTTACAAGAGAACACAGATTAAGTGTGTATTAGACACATAAGGAAATCACCAAAAGCCGTGCACTGCAGAAGCCTTTTTTGGGGATGTTGATGTTAAATGTTTAGGCAGCAACTGACTCTGTGTTTCTTCCGTGACTATGGCAAAGCAATAATGGAACAAAAGCAGAAGTACATAGTAAAACAAATGAGTATTCCTTCTCCTACATATGCCTCTCTTTGGACTAAAATGAACAGCAAGGAACTAATAGATGTAAAACACACAGCTAATCTGCCATTTGGCTGTAAAAATAAATGAAGCACAAACAAAACACAGAAATGCATGTTAAATATGCATGCATTCCAAAGAAAAAAAGAAAAAAATCTCACATATTATATAATTTATATATTCCTTACATCTCAAAGTGGTATTTTTATAGAAAAGCATTTCTCCAAAATGTAAATAAGTAATTATTACTTAAATTCTATTTTTTTAATTGAAGTTGACATCAACGAGCCAATGAGTCAATGAGGAGAGGTGGGCTACTGGACCTCATATTGAGAAACAGAAAGGAGTTCTGTTCAAAACATCTTGCTGGAGATGTGAAGGTTGGGGTGGGGGGAAGTAGCCTCGGCTGCAGTGACCATGAGCTGGTTGAGATTAGGATCCAACAAGGACGAAGCAGCCTTGCAATCATGGACTTACTTCAGGAGGGCCAACTTTGGCCTCTTCAGAGACCTCCTCGGAGGAATCCCATGGCGTAGAAGGAAGAGGGGCCCAAGAGAGCTGGTCAGTATTCAAGTAGCTCTTCCTCCACGCTCAGGAGTGGTGCGTCCCTTTGAGGAGGAAGTCAGGCGGGGCGGGGCAGGAGGCCTGCGTGGATAAGCAAGGAGCTGCTGGCAAAACTCAAACAGAAGAAGGCACTATACAGGAAGTGGAAAAAAGGACAGGCTCCTTGGCAGGGATAAAGGAATGTTGTCAGGGAATACAGGGATGTGACAAGGAAAGCTAAGGCACAATTGGAATTAAATCTGGTAAGGGATGTTAAAAATAACAAGAAGAGCTTTTTCAAATATATCAAGGGTAAAAGGAAGACTGGGCAAAATATGGGCCCGCTGGTGAACAGCATGGATGCCCTGGTTACAAAAGACAGAAAAAGCAGAGCTACTGAATGCCTTCTTCAGTTCAGTGTTTACCAAGGGCAGCCCTCTGGAATCCCAGACCCTAGAAACCAGAGAAGGTGCCTGGAGAGAGGAAGACTTGCCCTGGGTAGAGGAAGACTGGGTCAGAGAGCACCTAGGGAAACTTGACAAATCCATGGGCCCTGATGGGATGCACCCCAGAGTGCGGCGGGAGCTGGCGGATGTTATTGCTAAGCCGCTCTCCATCATTTTCGAAAGGTCCTGGAGAATGGGGGAGGTGCCAGAAGACTGGAAGAAAGACAGTGTCACACCAGTCTTCAAAAATGGCAAGAAGGAGGACCCAGGCAACTACAGGCCAGTGAGCCTCACCTCCATTCCCGAAAAAGTCATAGAGCAGCTCATCCTGGCTGTTGTCTCCAAACATATGGAGGATAAGAAGGTGCTCAGGAGTAGTCAGCATGGATTCACCAAGAGGAAATAACGCTTGACTAACCTGATAGCCTTCTATGATGGAATGACCAGCTGGATAGATGAGGGGAAAGCGATGGATGTCGCCTATCTCGACTTCACCAAGGCTTTTGACACCGTCCCTCATAAGATCCTCCGGGGCAAGCTCCAGAAGTGTGGGATAGATGAGCGCACAGTGAGGTGAATTAACAATTGGCTGGATGGCAGAGCTCAGAGAGTGGTGATCAGCGGTGCAGAGTCTAGTTGGAGGCCTGTAGCTAGCGGGGTCCCCCAGGGGTCAGTCCTTGGTCCAGTCTTGTTCAATTTATTCATCAATGACCTGGATGAAGGCACAGAGTGCTCCCTCAGCAAGTTTGCTGATGATACCAAACTGGGAGGAGTAGCTGATACCCCGGAGGGCTGCTCTGCCATCCAGAGGGACCTGAACAGACTGGACAACTGGGCGGTGAAAAACCTCATGCAATTCAACAAGGCCAAGTGCAAGGTCCTGCACCTGGGGAGGAATAACCCCAGACACCAGTACAGGCTGGGGACTGACCTTCTGGAGAGCAGCTCTGCAGAGACAGACCTGGGTGCCATGGTGGACGACAAGTTGACATGAGGCAGCAGTGTGCCCTTGTGGCCAAGGACACCAATGGGATCCTGGGGTGCATTAAGAAGAGCATCTCCAGCAGGTCGAGGGAGGTGATCCTGCCCCTCTACTCAGCCCTGGTGAGGTCGCATCTGGAGTATTGTGTCCAGTTCTGGGCTCCACAGTACAAGAGGGATGTGGAGCTGCTGGAGAGAGTCCAGCACAGGCCTACAAGGATGATCAGGGGCCTAGGACATCTGCCCTGTGAGGAAAGACTGAGGGAGCTGGGCCTGTTCAGCCTGGAGAAGAGAAGGCTGAGAGGGGATCTAATCAGTGTATACAAATACCTCAGGGAGGCAGTGAGGAGGATGGTGCTGGTCTCTTTTCACTGGTGGCCACTGAAAGACCTAGAGGTAATGGCCACAAACTGAAACACCAAAATTTCCGCCGGAACTTAAGGAAATTTTTTTTTAACAGTGAATGTGATAGAGCACTGGAACAGGCTGCCCGGAGAGGTTGTGGAATCTCCTTCTCTGGAGATCTGCAAAGCCCACTTGGATGCAATCCTCTGCCACGTGCTCTAGATGATCTCCAGATGTCCCTTCCAACCTTAATGATTCTATGATTCTATGAATCCATTCTACGATCAATCAAATGCTGCATTCTGAAAAGTAAGCTTTATTTTTGACATGTTTCTTCATTTTAAAGATACTACTTCAGGAAACTCAAAAATAATTCCCATTAGGATGAAATAGCAAGTACATTACAGTGTCTGCAAAATATACCTTGAGTTTCTAAAGTCAGTCTTTGGGCATGCACGGGGAAGGACTTTTCTATGGCACATTTATAACTTTTCCTGTTTCTCAAGCAGCTCCTTTACTAATGATTTGCAAACAACTGTGCTTGATATGTCACTGTTTATGTGGTCAGAAATTTTTCTCTTTGTCCATACCTAAAAGTAAGCCGGAAGATAAAAAGATTAAAAGATAATATAGTATTAGAGAAGTCTAATAGTGATACCACTATGCTATTTGCTACCTATAGGCCCATGCCAATGCAGTTTATAAAGTTTTGACCATAAGCAATGAGCAGCAGAGTGACTCCAGGTTTGGGGATCTGGGACCTGTAGTCTGTGAAAACAAATTGCAAGTGTTAAGGCCAACCTTGACCTATGACCTCCTAAACGCTTTCTTGTAGGTTTGAAGAACCTGCAGGCCCTTATGAAGGCAGCGTGCACTTTGCAAAGACTCTTTGGAAAAACAAGTTCCATAGAGGCATAAATAGAAGGTCCTATCCACATTCTGAAGCATCCTCATCCAATCTGGTTGGCAAATACGCTCCATTGCAAACCATACATAAAGAGCCAAACATTTATATTCTGAATAAAACTCTATGACCTTTACAACTACAATACACCAACATTGCATTAATTTCAGAACAACATTTAAGGTGTTTCTCTATGAGAGAAACAATGACAAATTAGGTTTTCTTAAGTCAGATAAACTACACTAAAACTCTGGAGTAGTTTATGCACATTTCTATGGGTCCTTTTTGGTAAAAAATGAAGACAAATGATGCCAGACCTTAAATTTCTGCATTTTCTCCTGGTTTATAGGTGAAATTGGTTTGGGTTCGTAGGTGATTTGGACCGATCCAGTAAAATAAATAAAATATATTAAAGTAGATGAAAAAAAAGTAAGTACTTTTTACAAATTGTGAGTGGCTTTTATCAAGAGAACATCACTGAAATATACAATTCAGGTACTCAGATAAACACAAAAAGTGTTTTTATCAAATATAAATAGTTTCTTCTCTGTTATAACAATCCATATAACATTTCTGTTTTTCACAGCATTATCTGCACACATACATTGAGTCTAGTTATTAAATGACATGGAATATTTTGCAAAAACTGCATAGAAAAAGAAATACACTATTTCATAATGAAGTTCTATGTTTATACAAGATAACAGTTTTCAGAAGCTTTACTTTTCAGTACTCTGATTAAGTGGAAAGTACCTACCGGAACACGGCAAAACTGAAAGTAGAATGGTAAAGGAAGGAAATACTTGTGTGAAAAAGAATTGTCTTTTATCATACCAAACCGTATGTCAGAAAAAGTTCTTGGTACAGAAGCCCTTTTTGCATATTTGAGCATTTGAGATCAGAAAAATAGCCAAAATATCCTGCAAAGATATGCAGCATGAGAAGCTTAGGACTATTATCTTCTGTCCTGGTCTTGCTGTCCATCATACATAAAACTTGGCTCCATCCACAAAAAACTCCATACTACATCCATCCATACTGCATAAAACTTGGCTCTGGGAGTTCTTTGAGTCCGCTTTCACTTCTTTAGTCTTAAATATGATTGCATTTTTGTGGAGCTGAAATACACGTGAGAAGCCTTGAGGCTTTGTGTGAAGGTACCAGGCTTCCTGACACACTCTTTGGGAAATGGGAGGGAAACAAACCTGACACAGCCTCGTTCATGCTGACTTTTGGTAGTGTTCGCATTTTCTCTCTCTCTTTCTTTTTGTCTGCATTCAAGCCCAAACCAAATCCTTCTTTCTCTGCACATTGAAACCCATCTTAACATTTTCTTATTTCTAATGTAAAAACATTCATTCAGACAAGCAATAACTACAGTTATTTCTACCAGTCTCCCAAATATCCTCCTGTGATTTTTCAACCCACAGAGAATGCTGATCCTCCCTGGTATTTTTTTGGCTTTAAACTCCGTATTTGTCCATTTCTATCCTTACATTCCCAAGTAAAATTCAAACCTAATATATAATTATTTCTTACTGTTTTGTACTTATTTTTCTCCTTTATTTTCTTTTGGGTTTTCCCCACCCTCTCTAGTCACCCACCCAAGAGACTAGAAATATCTGTTTATGCTATAAATTATCTTAATTTTTTTTATGTATCAACTGATGTATACAACAGTACAATGCAGGCAGCAGTATATAGCACTGATTTGCAAGTAGATTCTGAATGACATAGCAAGGCTGAGAGACAAAAATGATAGTATTTGAGAAAGACATCAAACTGAAGAAGGCTCTATCAGCTCCTGCTTTTAACTGAATCTGAACTCAGACGGATCTGGATCCATGAGTTTGCTCTGAATGAAAGATGTGGCTAGGTGATTCTACTATCATGATAAAGTTGGGAAAGAAAAAATAAAACAGCATTCCATCCTTCAAGCACACAGAGTTCTCTAATTCATTTTTGCCACTCTCTAGAAAATTTAAAATAAATTAATGCAAAAACAATAAGGGAAATAACAAAAACTGGACAATGAAAATATTCTAAATATCCCGAAAAGATTTTCAAATTATTGTAACAAATAAAAAAGGTGAATTGAAAAAAATAAGGAAGTAAGAAGGCAATCCCTCCTGACATCATTAATTAACAATTTGTTCAGAAGCAGATAAATACCAGCTGACTCAGCTCAGCTAGTGTGGCCTCAGATCTGACTATGCATGGTAAGCAGAACAACCAAGATTTCAACTGACCATAAACTTTTAGGACTCTATTGCACAAAGTTAGCATGGCTTATGTGAGGATTACTCACTTCGATATACCAAAATGAGCTGGAGCTGATCTCACCAAACACAAATTACATCAGCCACACTTACCAAGGCCCCTTCAGAATGAAGAGGGGAGGACACTGCCAACTCCTGATTCTCAAGCAGATATTCAAGAATATATTCTTCTATTATATACTATCTAAGAATATATTCTTAAGAATATATTATTCCTATTTAAGATATGAAGAATCTTCCCATATCTCCATAAAGCAAAACTAAGAAACAGGTGTTTAGGACACATTCCTACACTTTGCCAAAGTCCTGTTTTAGGAATTTATGTGCTTACTCTGATGCATGATTTTGTAGTCGGTGATAACAACTTGCAGAAAGATGCCAAAAATGTTTCACTAGATCATCTGCTAGTGAGTCAGTAACCCACTGATATCTGGTTAAGAAAGAAGTCACTGAGACTGACTCTTAGGTAGGGAAATAATCCAAGAGATATTTACAAGTTTAGTATCACACTGCAAAGGATAAAGAAAAAGTATTCAGCAAAAGCAAGGAGCCAATTCCTGGTTAAATTAAACTTCCAGTATGTGACAGAGAAACTAAGAAAAAAGTACAGCTAGAATCATCAGAAGTTTGCTGCTGCAAATGATTTATTTACATAAGAGAGCACAGAAATCTCTCTGTATAGTCATCTGATATAGGACAAAAATTAACAAGTATTAGAAGTTAGCATTTTGATATATAAGTGCAAGTCTACATTGTGCAACTCAATACTGCATTTAATCATAAAAATAAGTATATTGAAATTAACAGAGATTAAAATTACACTTACATATACAAAATAAAGACTTAAATTTGGCTTTAGAACAAAAAAGTACATAGATAGCAACATGATGACTACATCTATAAATGACTACTATAAAGGACTACAGAATCAGCTGAAATGCTACACAGATAATCGGAAAAGAAGTTGAATGTAATCATATGTTAAATACAGAGCAAGACTAAAACAACTTAATCATTGATGTGTAAATATTACGATACGCACATGAAAAGTAAATAAAATAATTGTTACTTACCGTAGTGATCTGAAACAATGTGGACTTCTGAATTAACTAAAGCAGTCTCTTCCCAAGAGAGATTTGTCTAACTTTCCACTACTTTCAAAACTGGAGAGGAAGATATTTTAGGCCTGGCCAAATATCACTGGAAGAAAATTTGTTCACATGTTTGGCCGTGTCTTACATTCCATCCTCTTGCTTTGGCATACAGACATGGCTAATTTTAACCAGTGACACAAGCAGCTAATTCTACTGCTAAAATTGTTGTGCACCGACTCCAGAAATGAACTGTATCATTACGAGACACAACCAACACATAATGCTTATTGAAAGGGCCCATCATGTAACACCTGAGATCATAAAATCCCAACTGCTCTTTAAAATCTGAGAATATGCAGCACCTCATAGGATTTGGATCTATATCCTGCTAGTATAGTTAGCTGCTAACAGCACACAAAGTTAAATTAGAAATAAAGAACTTCTTTATTTTCTACATCCATATGCAACGCGTAACAAAAAAAAAAAAAAAAAAAAAAAAGACTATTTGGCCTATGTAACATGTAATATCCAACAAAATTAAATGGTATTTTTTTCTGATTTTTTGTTAAATACAGTCTCTTTAAAAATGAAAAATACATATAATATACTTTAAATAATATAAATGAACTTCATACAATGATTATATTAACTATTTAATTATAAGTTTTTCCCAAAACCTGCTACTCTTGATATTTAAGAAAAAAATGCATTTAAACATCAAGAGCTTTGAAAAAATACAAAAAGAAGTTATATATAGTATATATTTAGAGATTATATTTTAGAAATTGGGAGATATATTCTTCAGTGCCATTTTAGCTTTGAGTTTTAAAATGCAGAAACTAATATTCCAGCCCTGCTCTGCTTACATTAGACTGACTATACAAATACTAATCCATGGACTTTCTGTTTGAACAGAAAGTTCAATCCACAACATTTCAGATAAAATCTGTGTTGGTAGCTGTCTACAATATATAAAGCATTAAAAGATACATTTGTAAGATTTATAGAAGATTAAAAGTCCTGTTAACATGTGCTAAGTGAAGTATTGTAGTCATTATCCGTATGTTCAGACAATTTTGCTTTGCAAAGCACAGTGCTTCCTTTATTCTAGCTAGGGACTCACGCTGTTCGTATGCTTTAGAAGACAACCCTCCTATCAGACATTCAACAGCTGCAGATCATAAATTTAGGACTGACACAAATCCATCTAAACGCAGGGTTACAAGATACTTTTTTCCTCTTATGAATTCTCTGGCCATTAATCCTTTATCAGATTCTGTTTATGTACACAAATGGAGTAGTTCATTTCCACATAAACGAACTAATTCATACGTATCTGACAAAAATGACAAATAATTTAAATAATAAAATATTTGAAAATTTCCTTAAGCAGCTTTTATATTTAATCTCTTGGATTTATTGAAGATAAACTCTGATGGAATCATTTGTGTGTTGTATTAACATCAAAGCTTTTCTTTAATTGAAATTCCTTGTAAGTATTAGAGGTAGAAATCTGTAAGTGTCACACAGTTTTGAAGGGCTTAGTATAGTCACTGTTCTTTGTCCAACAATTTCCTGCAAAATTATTTATCCGTTCTTGGAGATAAGCAGAGTATCATAAAAAAAATGGACCAGAAAACAAAACAAAACAAAAAAGCAACATTGTAATTGCATTTTAATATGTTTCCTCTTGGCATATTTGTAATTATTTGATTTCTCAGTTCATAAAAAATGATTGCCTGGCATAATGCCCAGCTAGAGAAAGGGATTAGATTAAATCGCCCAGTAGCTCTCTTTCTGGAGAAAATTGTTACATTTTCTATGCATGACTAGATCTCTTGGTCTCAATTCCTGAGACATCTTTTGCCTGCTGTTATACCTATCTAGTTTCTACAAAGTAAAAATTATTTAAAAAAGGAAAACAAAACAAATAAATACCTCAGTTAGTATCTTCTGAAGTGCTCATGAAGTGGGACTGAAGCAAGAGTGATTGTCAGTGAGTCCTGTATCATCTGAAGGTAGCTGTCTTCCTATTTAAATGCAAAGAAGAGAAAGAAAAGGAGAATTTTTCATGAGTACCGGGAAAGAACACAATATATTCTTGAACCAGCCTCTGTTTTAATAGACACCATTTTAAAGGTCATGGTCCAGCATCCACTGAAATTAAAATTATGGAACACAGGCAAATAAATAAAATGCAGAATACTGGAGTTCTATTCTGCCTGCAAATATTCATGTTAATATAGTTTTCAGTGAAAAAGAAATTTTAAGAAAAACTCTATGTGAAAAATAATGAAAGAGCTTTATTATAACATTAAAATTCAACCTACTATTGGAATGTATCAGTGAAATGCACAGTTACTTCAGTTAGGGGGTATCATTTCTTCTGTATAAAAACGAGCTCTCTGAGTCAAGCAGTAGTTCACAAATAGTTCACAAATCCTGAAGTCTTGTTCCTCACCACAAGCCTCCAACTGGATTTTGAACATCACTAACTGACTACTTAGCCTGGAAAGGTAACTAAGCAAACATTATTCTGCCAGCTTGCCTGGGTCCCCTCCTACCACTACTTGACTATCTAAAAGATTCTGCAAACCTATGCCTTAAAAACAATTTAAAAACATATGTCAAGGGTGCTTTCACTATTCTGCCATCAAATTAGCTCTTTTTTTTTTTTACTTCAAGTTAAAATTTTAGAAAAATGCTATGTACACTGACAAGATTTCAGCAACACTTGCTCTTCCAACTACAAGACAACAAAATGCTAGAGAAGACCAGTTTCATTAATTCATCTAAATAAAATGTCATAGAAGCCATTTGGACCTGTCTGTATCAACTTATCTCACTTATTCACATAATTCTCAAGTCTGTGATATGTTTAAGGAATGTAACAGGGTTTTATCAAGCGAAGAGCATTCAAAGCAAAAGAAGACATTCTGATCGCTATGGAAAGCAGAGTTTACCTTAGAAACAAAATACTGTAGAAGAAGAAATTTACAGTCCATTACAATAAGAAAAAATTATTTTATTTAAAGCGCTGTGTTAAGATTTTCTCCAACTATTTTTCAAAAGGATGTATCTCTCTGCAAAGATTTTTGATCTATAGTGAGCAAACAGATCTTTAGATACTAGGGCAAACTTAGAGCAAATAGGACAATATCTTGCTAGGACTGGAATTACGCTTTGACTCTGTTGTAGCATCTTTCTCTTTGTAGTATCTGAAGTTGGTCACTGTCAGTTAGACTGCCGCTTCAGAAAAAAGGAAGAAACTTGTGGAGGCTTGTTCAAAGACAATAGTACCTTGTTAGCAGATAGTTAACCACAAGGGTGTCAGTCTTTGCAGCAGATGGGGGACAGAGCCGAGAAAGACGAGGACTGAGGAACACCTCCCCCTGCCTCGTGTGCGACGTGTCTTGCCAGAAGAAAAGAAACAAAGCCAGACAACCGCGCAGGTGGCCAGATGCTGATTGGTTGTGCGCTTTGCAACACTTGTGTTAAGAAAGTATAAAAAGAAGTCGGTTTGGAAATAAAGTTGTCTCACTCTGCACCCCAGACTGAGTCCGTTTCTTCACAAGGTGCAACAAATGGCGCCCAACGTGGGGCTCGAAGACTAGCTGTCTCTCCGGTTGCACCGCCCAGCTGAACTCCCGGGAATCACGCTGAAAGGAAGCGTAAGGATCAAGCTGAAAGGAAGCTTACTTTGTGTGCACACTAAAAGCCTCTTGAAAGGAAAGAGGTAAGCGGCTGGGAACTATGGGTTCATACCTAATGAAGGAACAAAAGGACGATTTAGAAGCTTCTCCTAAAAACTTGAAACCGCAAAGAAAAAAATTAGGTGAAGAAGAGCTGCAAAAGGTTCTTGCATGGGCTTCTAAAGACGATCCTTCGGTGAATAGTAAGAATGTTTTTAATCTGGAAAGATGGGACCAAATTGGGGTCCGACTGTGGGATAGTGCCACGCGCGGTGATAAGGCTGCTGCTAACCTGTTGCCACAATGGCGAGTTGTACTCGAAATATTGAAATCTCATAGTGGGTTGCAGTCGAACATAAATGACGGGATCGGGGCCCCTGCCATCCCCTCCGCGCCTCCTTTACCTCAATCGTGTCCTGATGAGAATCAGAAAAGAAAACGTGCTGCAAAAGCCTTTGCGGTACTGCCACCTGATGAACAGGACGATGATCCTTTTGGTCCGGGTCCTATTGACCCTGGAAAGGAGCCAGACCTATACCCCCCGGATCCTCACGATAAATGGGCCTCAGTAAAACGAGGAGCAAAACAGGCGGGGGATGTGGGCATGCTGAAAGCCTTTCCCGTTATCTGTGCACCAGACCAGAATCCGCGTTGGGAAGGTTTGTCGTATAATCTTATTAAGGACGTGCGACGTACGGTGACAGATCATGGCCTTGGCGCACCATATACCACCCACCTTATACAATCTCTTTGTGATTCTTCGGTTTTTACTCCCCATGATTTTAAAACTTTGTTTCGCCTCATTATGACTGATATGCAATACACGATGTGGGAATCGAAAATGAGAGAGCTTGCTCGAGCTCAGGGGGAGGAAAACCAGCGGCTGTCGAAAAAAGGTCCTTTACGGGCTGTTACTGTGGACGTGCTAATGGGGGAGGGCGATCACAGTGCTACAACAGCACAAGCAGAAATCCCCCCTGAGGGCTTGCAACAAGTTAAGGCACTTGCTCTCCGCGCCCTTAAGGCCGTTCCGGAGAGTGGTAAACAAAGACAACCTTTTGTTAGCATAAGACAAGATGCGAATGAGCCATATATGAAGTTTTTGGATCGGCTTAATGAGGCTCTGGAGAAACAAATTGATAATGAACAAGCACGAAGCTACATTTTTAAGCAACTAGCAGTTGAGAATGCTAACCCTGATTGCCAGAGAGTTTTGCGGCCACTAAAGGATCCTACTATTGATGACATGCTAAAAGCATGTATTAATGTCGGTACCAAACAGTATGAATATTCACTGATGGCCGAAACATTTGCAACAATGTCTATGAAAAGGCCATGTTTTGCTTGTGGCCAATTTGGGCATATTCGTAAATACTGTCCGAAAACACAAGCAAACAAAGGAGCGCCTGGACTATGTCCGCGCTGCCACAAAGGACAACACTATGCTAATCAGTGTCGATCAAAATTTGATAAGGAAGGTCGGCCGCTAGCCCCTTCGGGAAACTTCAAGCGGAGCGCGGCGGGGGGTCGCGCCATGACAGCAAATCACCCCTCAGAGCGGCCTCACCGGGAAGCAGCCGCCGCTTGTGCGCCAGCACAGGCGGCAGCGCCGGGGTGGACCTGGCCACCACAATAGAAGTGCTAATTACTGATACATCAGTTGTGCTAATTCCAACTGGTGTCCACGGCCCCCTGGGGCGAGGAATGGCAGCACTATTGATTGGGCGATTTTCAACAACGAGACAAGGGCTGTTTGTGTTACCTGCAGTTATCAACGCAGATTTCAAAGGAGAAATTAAGATAATGGTATGGACTCCGATACCACCCTGTACTGTGCCAGCAGGAAGCCGAATAGCACAATTAGTATACTTTTTACCACAGACACCAAACGCTGCAAACATTAACCATGGCACAGGCTCTTTTGGGTCCACAGGGCATGAAATTTTCTGGACTCAACAGATAACTATGAATCGCCCGCAGATATCCTGTACGCTACAAGCAGGACTGATAAAATTTAATGTACAAGGAATTTTAGATAGTGGAGCAGATGTTACAGTCATCGCTGCCTCACAATGGCCAAACAGTTTACCCCTAGTTAAGGCACATACATCGCTTTCAGGAATTGGTGGGCAGAGTACTCCAATGCAAAGCAAAAGATTGATAAATATTATTGGCCCAGAAGGAAGAACTGCAAACATTAGGCCATTTATATTGCCTGGATCCATCACCTTGTGGGGGAGAGACTGTTTGAGTCAATGGGGCATGCAGTTAAGCACGGATTTTTCTTAGGGGTCACTATCCAGCAGCAGGTCCCACCCATGATTTGGAAAACGGACAAGCCAGTGTGGGTAGATCAGTGGCCCCTTCCACAAAATAAACTGCTGCAATTACACAAGTTAGTAGATGAACAATTGCAAGCTGGTCATATAGTTCCTACTACAAGCCCCTGGAACACGCCAGTTTTTGTAATTCAAAAGAAAAATAATTCCTGGAGGCTGTTACATGACCTTAGAAAAATCAATGAAGTCATCGAAGATATGGGAGCCTTACAGCCTGGACTCCCTTCTCCAGCAATGTTACCTCAAACATGGACTTTGATAGTAATCGATTTGAAAGACTGTTTCTTTACCATTCCACTTGCACCGCAAGATGCACCTCGGTTTGCATTTTCTGTACCTTCCATCAATGCTATGGAACCGCATAGCAGATACCATTGGAGAGTTCTGCCACAAGGCATGAAAAATAGTCCTACATTATGTCAACAATTTGTGGCAGCAGTTTTAAGCCCAATACGCAAATATTTTGATAATGTCCTCATCTATCACTATATGGACGATATATTGATTGCTGCAGAGCAAAAGGAAACAGCAGAAGAGGCTCTGCATCAGATTACGCGAGCAGCATCAGCTGCAGGATTAAGAATTGCGGAAGATAAAGTACAGGAAAGTCCGCCTTGGCGATATTTAGGATGGAGAATTTCTGATCATCAAATTCGACCACAATCATTGACCTTAAAGACAGACATAAGGACTTTGAATGATCTTCAAAAACTTTTGGGAACTATTAATTGGATCCGTCCCTCCTTAGGAATTTCCACAGAAGAATTACATCCTCTATTTAAGCTCTTAGAAGGAGACACGAGTTTGACATCCTCAAGAAAGCTCACTCCTCCCGCGCGAGCTGCGCTTGGTAAAGTTGTGGACAAATTAACCACTCAGACTGTTCACAGACGAAAGCAGAATTATCCTGTCAGTCTTTTTGTTTTTTATTCTAGCTTCCAACCTTATGGCTTATTAGCACAATGGATACCACAGGACGCATGTCCATTAATAATCTTAGAGTGGGTGTTTCTGCCTCATAATTTTGGCAAAACTGTCACCACCGCTATTGATATGATTGCAATGGTTATTCAAAAAGGAAGAGAGCGTTTGATGTTTCTAGATGGCACAGAGCCTAATATTATTTATTTACCACTTGATACAAAACAATTAACCTTTTTGACTCACCAGTCTTTTGTTTTTCAGTGTGCCTTGGCAGATTATCCAGGACAGATAAGTATTCACTTTCCAGGCAATCAGATGTAACGCATATCCCTGAATTTGGCAGATTTAAATATGTACATGTTTCTGTTGATACCTTCTCATCCTGTATCTATGCTTCTGTACATACAGGTGAGAAGGCCAAGGACGTATGTCGACACTTTATTATGGCCTTTGCAATATTGGGAGTGCCAAAAACTATAAAAACTGACAATGGTCCAGCCTATATAGCGCAAAAAACACAAATATTCTTTCAACAATGGGGAATCCAACATATCACAGGTATCCCCCATTCACCCACAGGCCAAGCTATTATCGAGCGCACACATGGCACCCTTAAAAATATGTTACAAAAACAAAAAAGGGGGAGTGTAGGCTTATCCCCACAGGAACGCATAGCGAAAGCTTGCTATGTGTTGAATTTTTTAAATCGCTGGACAGAAGAGGGCCCCCCTATATACCAACATTTTGATTCACAGAGACAACACAAAGTTCAGGATAAAGCCCAGGTTATCATCAAAAACCCACAGACAAATCAGTGGGAAGGGCCTTTTTCTTTAATAACCTGGGGTAGAGGATATGCTTGTGTTTCTACAGGCTCAGGGCCAAGATGGGTACCTGCTCGATGGATTAAGCCTTTTTTAACACAGTCATCACCATCATCCACACCACCGTGACATCATCCACACAGCAGTGGATGCTGTCCCAAGCTAAAACCTACATATGGGTAATTCTGGCCAATCAAATTTGACAGGACATGTTATACTATCTAGTCCAGTAAATCCGTTTGTAACCTGTCTAGTAGGACAGCCTGTTGATGTTTGGCATATTTCGTTTATTGTTAGTGTGCCTGCTTTGTTTCTTGTTATGTGTTTAAGGATAGATCATTTAATTAAGTCATGGCTGTTCAAACAAAAACAAATAAAGAAGGGTGAGATGTGGAGGCTTGTTCAAAGACAATAGTACCTTGTTAGCAGATAGTTAACCACAAGGGTGTCAGTCTTTGCAGCAGATGGGGGACAGAGCCGAGAAAGACGAGGACTGAGGAACACCTCCCCCTGCCTCGTGTGCGACGTGTCTTGCCAGAAGAAAAGAAACAAAGCCAGACAACCGCGCAGGTGGCCAGATGCTGATTGGTTGTGCGCTTTGCAACACTTGTGTTAAGAAAGTATAAAAAGAAGTCGGTTTGGAAATAAAGTTGTCTCACTCTGCACCCCAGACTGAGTCCGTTTCTTCACAAGGTGCAACAGAAACTCCAAGTCTCTTGTACTCTGAGAACTGCATTGTAAGAGATATCTCTTTTCATTATTAATAATGAGGTCAATTAAGGCTAAAAGTCCTTTACTGTTGAACAAGTATGGCAATTATTGAACAACTGGCAAACAGTAAATGCAGGTAAATTTAAGTGTGTAAGGACGTATAACTGCAGATGAAACAGAAGTTTGGCCATATGGGTTATTTCAAGAGACTTTGATAAAAGTTCAGATAGGTAAAAATGCACAGTGATAGCAAGTTAACGATAAAATTGCAGACTTTTTGGAAAAGTAAAAGTCACATGTAAATATGTATCTATTATAAACACCAACTGGAAAAACAAAAGCAAAACAAAACCATAAAAACAACCCAGGTCCCTTGCAAATACACAGATAATTTTATTAATAATTTGGCAGAAAATACAAAGGTAATTAGTCACTATAAACTCCTCTGGACTTCTGATAACTGAATTAAAAAAAAAAAAAACAGAGCTTTATTGATGCCTGCCTTGGGTCCCTGTTAGTCCTTTCTAAGTTTGACTAATTATGCAAAAAATAGCATTTTTCACATAAGAATTTCTTTTTTAAAATCTTCCTTAATTACTGCTGCTGTAAGAGGCTCTGATATAACATGAAAAGCAGAAATGTTAGAAACAAAGCTTTCTAGTGTTTCCCTCGAAAGCACTTTTTAATTGGGTGACAGGACTACAGACCATTTCTGATATGTTGAGATCTTATACCTTCCTAAGACAGATATAAGGTGAATATCTAGGAAATAAGGTTGACTTCTAAATTTAAACAAAGCAAATTGAGAAAGCAAATAGATTTGTTATATACTTTTTTTTATCCAGCTGCCTGGCATATCACAGAACAGTAGATGCATGTATCTGCTTTCTAGGATTTTTTCTGTCTGTGTACCCAGAGAACTACCTGTGGGCCTGTTGTCTGATCATTTTAGCTGTATTTCAGTCTCTCCTTCAGCTGTCAGTGCCCATTTGGTTGTTGTGACACTCCTCATCTTTTTTTTTTCCTTTGGATTACACAACCTGGACTCTCCTCCCCAGTATGCTTGGCTGATCCAGAACAGGAACCTTCTTCAGTCTCTCGGCTGGTTCTCTTCTCAGATGAACTTAGGCATGAATTGAATACATATAAAACAGATTTCAGCTATTGCGGGGGGCTAGTTGCTTTTTATGTTAATTGATATTTTCTGCTGGGATTGTATATTCACATGTCTTGATTAAGAACTACTTAGTTGCTTAAGTTATAATTTTGTATGTTCTTCCAAAGAGGCTAAGCAGCAAGGTGTCAGAGAGAAAAGCTGAATGTACTTCATGCCCACTGCTGTACTGGTGCCAAGTACATCCTGGTGGGTGAACGAGAACAGACATAAAAGGGACAAGGAGTTTCTTTTCTAAGAGCACATAAACATGCTCAGCTTTGCAGAGCCTTCCAGAGAGGCGACTCAAGGAGGATAAAAACCAACGAGGAGATTGCAGCACGTGCGCAGACTAGAGTGTGCAGCTGGGGTGGGTTAGCTGGAGTAGCATCCTAAGAGAAGAAGATGGTATCTAGCAACATTATGAGGCGGAAAAAAACCCTAAAACTTCCCTCAGTTCTCAAAGCAAATCCAGAATGATTTTGTCCTATTACAACATTATGAGAATATTGTATCAAGTATGACACCTTGAACCTTGAGTCCTTGAGTCAAGAAACTGTTGGCTCAAGCAAGGCTCAGGAAGAAATAAGAACTGTAGTCTTCTGTTCTTCTAGAAGTCTAAAACATTGTGGTCAGGAGCGTGGAATAAAGCTCTTTTTAATGGGTTTGTTCTTTTTTTTGTATTGAGAGTGTCCAATGACAGGATAAGAGGCAACAGGCACAAATGTAAACACAGGAAGCCCCATCTAAACGTAAGGGAAAAATTCTTCACTGTGAGGGTAACAGAGGAAAAAAAAAAGAAAAAAAAAAGAAAGGAAAAAGAACTTTTCTCACTACCAGCCACTCCTTGAATAAAATAATAATTTGCCACCCAATCATCTATTATGCAGGATACACAAATAGCTTTAAAGAATAAGAGTAGAATTGCACAGCTGGTTATTTCTAAGAATCCCTTTTGAAAATTTGATCTTATATAGAAGTAGACCTTGGTCTACTTTTAAGTCAAGTTACGGTACTTCAACCGTATTCAACGAAGATTTTTTGGAGCTACTACTAATTACAAAGACTGTAAAAAAATGTTAATTAATACAAAAACAATCTGTTGATCCTACTAAAATTTTTAGCTTTGCCAAAATGCAAGCAGAAATATTAAGCCCAGAAGAAGAGTATTTAATTAGCAACTTGCAATCAAGAATGAGCAAGTAAATTCTTAATGTAGCCCTTTTAATACAGAAGAAGCTACAATTAACTGTAGGTAAGCTCCAAAATCAGTGTTTAAGTGCTCTGTCTCATTTCCAGTGCAAAGGGTCCCCAAAACGGGACCCTTTTATTCACAGTATAACTACCCATAGTACCCAGTTTGACCACGACTTACAGCTCTCTCTACCATTTCTGGCATTTTCTGGAGAAGGCTCCTTCATGCCCCCTGCAATCTTGAAAGGCCATAGAAGATGAGTGGTGATGTATGACCAGTCAGTCCCAAGTCTCTCAGATTTTCAGAAAGTGCATGTACCTCTGAGGCTTTTTCTTTAATTATGGTTGTTAGACTTTACAATCAACTGATTTCCTTGCCTCAAAGGATCTTTAAAATCTGACTAACAAACTTCATCCTGGGCTTAGCAGAAACATCAATACCCAATTACTTAATTTTATATTCTTAAACAAGGTCTAGTCCATGCCTAATGTACTTTTTTTCCTGATTAGTGGTGCTTGATGTGCTTGGATTTTAGGCTTTTCCTAAAGTTTGGGAACATACTGATCCACTATCAACAGTTAGCAGTTCTTACTTCTTAATATTCCTTGGCTGCTTTGCATATGATAGACCTAAAAGAAGAAGGAAAAAAAAAGTGCAGCTACCTTTCTGAAGGCAGACATATTCTGATACATACGTGGCTGCGTGTGATCACAGACTTGCCACCTAAGTATCTACTGGCTATCACAGGATGGAGCAGACAAAGGATGATTTATTTTTAGGTTTCTGGAATGGCTCAGGAAGAACAGACCTGGCCAAGACTATATTCAAGTTTTCTCAAGGAACAGCACAGTGAGAAAAGTGATACTTTTGAATAACTGTATTCTCCTCAAATTTTTAACATTGAATCAAAGAGACTGGTCCTTTGATAACCAGGGCTAGAAGATAAATTACTTCAATTTCATGAATATTAGTAAGAGTTCTGTAGTAATCTTTATGAGACTCCTGTCGTGTGTTAGCCGAAGATCGGAAAGCCAGGGAAGACAGACAAGTCCGGGAAAGCAGAAACTAAGTACTGTGTTCATGATACCCAGGACCCTGCAGCACACAGCAGTAGCACTGACTGCAGCCACATAGGCAGCCAAGTGACTGATAAAAGGTGAGAACCTCACTGTTGCACATGCAGAAACTGTTTGGAAGGACTTGAATAAAAAGGTGTTGTTGAGGAAGCTGTTTCTTCCTTGAGGAAGATAGTAAGGATGTTTCATATGAAGGTATATACATTGAGAAATTGGAACATGAGCAGATGATGAAATACTCTAGGAAAGTTTGGTCAAATTTGGAGATCATGGAGATAAATGCACTGCTAAAAGATAAGAACCTTGACCACAGAAGGAGCAGTTGGAGGCCATTGCTCTCATAACCAGTCTTGGGATACTGCTTATCTTCCACCAGCTGACTCTACAGTGCACTAAGCCAGGTGTACCAGCCCCATGTTTTTAATCCCGAGTCACTGTTGCCTGGGGACTTCCAGGTACTTTAGTTCCTGGCCTTGTTTGGTCCATATCTGACAACGTTCAGAAAGAGACACCAAACATTATTACGGTTTCATGGATTACATCAGTGGTCTTGTCTTGTTTCTGGGTTTTTTTTTTTTCCTTTTTTTACTGATTTTTACTTGTGGTATATTCTTTAATTAGATAATTTTCTTTCTTTTCAAACAATTATCAGTTTTTGGGGCACTGATTTGTATATGGTCTATTAACTCTTACATAGCTAATTCCATATGAATTTTCACCTTATGCTAGTAAGGATGAGTAGGTAATTGGTACCCAGTAATTCTTTTATGGCTTACCAAAAAACAGTGGGAGAAACCTTACTCATCTTTGTTTATACCATACCCATACAAAAAAAAAGCCACCATCATTAATGTAATTAATTTTTAATAGCGTATTAGCAAAATAAATGTGACAAGCAAAGAAAGATTCATAACTCCACTTCTACACTTAGTAAACAGTAAAACTAGCACCCTCATCTTTTTCCATTTTATGAAAAATATGATAACTACCTGAAAATTCTATTTTCAAATACCCTAACAGGAAGTGCCACCTGAAATCAACTGCTTGTTCTGTGCAGGACCTGGGAACACTTCCAGAAGAGGGCAAAGACGCAATATCAAGATGAGCTTAAAAAATAGCAGGACAACAGACAGAATCCCATGGCACTAATAATGTGTCAGATTCCTCTGAAGTTAAAAATAAATAATAATAAAAATAAAAAACTTTAGACTTGCACAGCATTCCCCAAAGACAAACAAGTAGAAATAAAGCAGAAAAATTTATCATTCTTTTCTTACTGAAACTAGCTATTTTCATGGATCAAGGCAATGAAGATGCTGTGTAACTCCATGAGAACCAATAGCCATTTTAAACATTGATATATATGTTAATGTATTTGGTAGCAACTGCCTATTTCTGAAAGTAGCTTAATTGTATTAAGCTGTTAGCAAAGCAACATCTGTAACAATGAAATAAATACTTATACTTCATTCCTAAACAAAATCCATGCAATTAAATATAATTCTTGATTTCACTAGCTTTAGGAAGGATCCATAAAGAACATTCTTGTCAGCACATGTTTAATTCCCCCTTATTAAACCTGCTAGGACTGTTAATAATGTAGGATTTTTAGGTAGCTGGTTCCCCTTGACTTCAGCATTTAGGGGTAAGATTCATCTCAATTACCACAAAAAGGGGTGTCCTGCCTTTGCAGTTATCTATAGCTCTGCTTTTATTGTAGAGGGATGTCTTAGTTTGATGGCTTTAGGGAAATTATATCTGTCTGCTTACTTTGTGAAACCAGTATTCAATCTCAAAAGAAAATACTGAGAAACAGTTTAAAGCAGAATTTTAGCAGTCATTAGGAAATCATCATTATACAAAACATTTAAGACATTCCTATTTATGGGAGTTACTTACTATAAGAATTATGAAGAAAAAAATATTAGGGAAATTATTGAAAGTTTACCTACTACATGAACATTAATCTAAGTTCAATCAGAAACAAGAACTTTCATGTACACTAAAATATGTAACAAATAAAATTATCAATACGTTGCTCAGTTCATTAAATAACAAATAATTAGAAGAGAAAGGAGATTGATTTTCTATTGAAGAATTTTACAAAGCTACTGGAAAATGAAAATTACATGAAAATATCCTTAAAGAAACAGTTCTGCAAAATAGCATACTTAGAAGTTTATAGATTTCAAAGCAGTTAAGAATTTTCATAAATTACTCAAATCATGGTAATGCAGAGAACTTGGCTGCTATAGTCCATTTGCTACATGTTTTCCAGTTTCTCGACAGTGCTCATGAAATCAAGATACAAACAGAGAAGGATTGCATATATGTGAGGCAGTCAGAATCTCAAGTAAAAAATAGAAAGGACCCAACAAGAGGAATGTGTATGTGCACCAAGCATGTCCTACCTGGAAAGAGAAATCACAGTTAACATATAAAGCAGAGTTCTCTTACTGCCTTAATCACTACTTAGATGGTGGCTTGAATCTAGGTCAGGATATTGGCCAGCAAAAGGAATTTTATCAAATCACGACCTGTGTAGCTATAAAATTACACATTTTAAAACACTTTTGAAATTTCCAGAGGAGTAAAATCCTTCTTAGACATATATTTAAATCCTAACCAAAGATTTTTTAGAAAAGCGAATGAATTCATTGAAGTTTCATACATTGTAAATGGTATATTACCTATCATTGTCTATAAACTAAGTTTTATATTCCTAGTTAAAATCCAATTCAGTGAATAGTTATCGCATTTCATTTGCAACAAAAATGTCCTAACATCATACTCTTCAACTGCTTCAACTAATTTACAAAAATAAGCAAAAAAAAAAAAAACAGAAAAAAAGTAGCATAAGCACAAAACATTCACTATTTACTATGCATCTGTCTCTAAATTTACATGTTTTTACCTGTAAATTTTGGAGACAAAAATAAGTTCTCTTTTCATCAAGATCCTGTCTGTGAAACTGCAATTCAATAATACAAATGGGAATTCCTCTATTAGCATTCATACACACAGCAGATTTAGCTAAGCAAAAAAGGAAGTCTTTTTTTTTTAACTGCTTTCATCCAACTTTCAGAACTTCATGACTGAGAGACTGGCATACCCCCAAGCTCCTCTTTACCCAAATATTCTTGCTTAGTTGCATTTCTGGAGGTCCTTCTCTGACTCTAGGTTTTAAAAAATAAGGAAAAAATCTTCTTACCAGTACTGGTGTTATTTCTTTGTATAACTCCCATGGGCATTTGAGAAAGAACATATTTATCTTGGTGATATAAAACTGAAGTTTTGTTTTGAAGTGTCTGCTCTAACTCTCCACCCCACAAACTACATTGCACGTGAGACAGAACGTACCTCTGTCACCTCCACTTTGTTCCTCTTAGATGAACATACACATATGAAAAAAACTCAGAAGGAAAAAGCAAGTGTGAGAGTAGTGTATGTGTTGTGTAGTAGTGTATCTTGTTTGAGGGTCTCACATATAAACCCTCTGATAGATGCATGCACTGCCCAACCAACACTTAACAGCGGTGGTTTGAAAAGTTCCATGATGAAGTGACTGTTCACTTTGGGAATGGCACAGTGCTTGACGTGTGCCTGTATGGCCTATGTCTAGGATGAGATATTGAAGAATACAGCTACTGAGGCTAGTTGAGTGCTGGGAGAAAGCTGGCAGGTGTCTTAATGGGCAAAAACAACATTTACGCATCGAAACAACAGAACCAGCATCCCACAGTGGAAACAAGCAATTTAGGAAACTTCCCATAAGACTTATACCTGCAAAAGTAAAGTTAGAACACTTTTTGATGACAAATATATAGCAAAACACAAAGTTCTTTTTATTCCATAGCATTCCCTAAAATTTATTTGGCTTCTCCTAAGCACTAAGCAATCTTGCTCCTGCCTGACAACTGTCAAATCTCAGTCCATAATTTTATGTTAGGATATTTATCATTATCTTACATATCTGCACAGATTCATTTAGACTTTCTTGCCATTTTAGTGTCTCATCACTCAACATTAGAAGGCCCTTCTGAAATTGCTCAGTTGGTCCTATTTCTTGCTCCTTTTAGTGATGATAGTGACAAACTATCATCAGATTTACTAGCCCCTACACAATCCCTTTTCCAGACATTTTCACGACAATACAAACCATGTGTGTTGCAACACCTATGTTATGTGAACAAGTCTTGGCATATGCTTTGTTGCAGATCTCTAAAGACAATGTTCCTTGCTACAAGAACTGAGTATATTCTTATTCTGTTTTTGTTTTTTTTTTTGTATTTTTTTTCTAGCCATTTGTTTATTCATTCAACCTTTCTACTTGTGCAATGGCTGCTTAGTCCCCTAAACTTTTGGTTCAAGCAGCTATTGAAAATCCATTGGGAATCTGAGAAACCTGTAATCAGCCAGGTCTCCTTTATTCATCTACTTTTCAATGGCCAGGGAAACTCAAGGCCCATTCTCACCTGGCATGAAAATTAAACCAGAATTGTTCAAGACTGGCCTGTTTCACCAAATGCATCTTGCCAGATGCTAAGTCAAAAGCATACAATTAGTTGTTTTTTAAGGCAACAGCTCTTTTCATGGCTGCTTTGACATCATTATACATACTTCAGAAATTTAAGTTCACTTTACCCAATTTCCTTAGCATTTTTTTATTTTTCTGGATACAATAATAAAAAAATGATATCAAAAATATGGTTATATAACTAAGTTATATCGTTCTGTGAGGGATTTCAAGGACCAGCAATTAGATTTTCATTGCTAAAGACTGACAGAATGGAAAGCAGCTTTATTTTAGAATGCAATTTTCTGAGAACTAAAGAACAAGTATCAAAGCAGTACTAGTGTTGAAATGAAGGTTGAAAACTGTCACCTTCTGACTGGAGATTATTTTTAAAGTATTAGAAACTCATCAGACATGCCTACATTAAACGAGAGAGAAAAAGAATCGTTTAAGTGTTCAGGCTTACATGAGATCGGTGCGCTCTACAATACAAAAAAGGAAATAAAAAGGCTGTTTAGTAAGTGGCAGCTTGCAGTTTACAGAAAAGTAGAAAAGGCTATTAAACCAAACACAGTACCATAGAAGTGAAACATCTTCTGTCATTCATAAAAAAGAACATGCTACTTAAGTACAGTTAATTTAGCTATTTCATTAACCAGTGCAAGGAATCCTGCAATCTACCATGGAACTCTAGATATGATGATTTAGACATACGTTATTCACTTAGCGAAGGGCCTTGTGGATGACCTGCATGGCTTTCGATCCTGAAGATAAAAGACTACAGCTACCCCAACATCTAGGTTATGTTATCCAGCTTCATTTCAGGGGAAAACAAAGGAAAAACAAAACCAAAAGAAAAAGCATGGTTCATCAGGCTTGTGGGCAATTCTACTCTCTTATAGTTGTTTAAAGTCTTGATAAAAAAAAGGGGAAGAAAATTTAAAAAACTGCATTTCAAGATGCAAACCAGCATCTAAATAAATCAGCATCTAAATGAAGAGACATGCTCTACACCTTTATCAAGGAAATCTAGAAGGTTTTTAAAGCTTTAGGCCCTTAATTTCTGTTGACTATACCATATAATAAGTATTTTCTGCTTGCCGAGTACATTTCTTTTTCATTAGACCTTTTCTCCCCCTGTTCAGAATTTTCTTGTACATTTGATGAAAGATAAGTTTAGCTGTATGCAAGAGACCTTCAAGGAAGAAAATGCTGTTTTTTGGACTTGTAAGATGTATAGCCACAAGACTACATATTTCTATTTTACAATAACCGTATACACACATTGCACCAAATCATAATTTTAAAGATCTCCTGAACTAGGCATAAGAGCTCATAATTGGAACTGGGAAAGATTTTTGGGTGGGAATGTCTTTTGGGAGGTATCCTTGAATAAAGAGTTACCTTGCTAGTTAATATGGGGAAAAAAAGAGCCCTTTTTGAGATGCTATTAGTATTTTTGTCTATGTTGTGCTCGCATACACAAAGTTCAATGTTTTCAAATCATATTTTTTTCTTACAATAAGAATTCTCTTTATTCAGCTTGCAGAAGATTAATCAAAATGCTATGCATACTCACATGTAAATATTTCAAGAACTTCAGCAAATGTAAAACATAAATACAATCTAAATTCCTAATACAAAATCCTGAAGATGGCCTGCCGAAGCACATTAAGAAATATATATTCAGGTAATTGTGACCTAATTTTTCAGACTGACAGTTTGGGATGTGATGTATTTGCAAAGATCAGCTATCTTCTTCTGAGTAGGATGTATCCAGGAGCATGTAAATAGTCCTTGACACTTACCAATATGTATTATGCCCATTATTACCTATACTTTCATCCTATACTTGATTATTTTCATACACTTTAAAGAGTAGTGATATATTGCAAGAATATCAATATCCCAAACATTTAATTTTTACAAATATGTATTTATTATATGACTCTGACTTTTCACTGATTTCAGCAATAGAATGTGTCCTTTCACATATGAAATATATGGTTTTAGCATCTGATTTTACAGCTAATTGAAAAAGCTGCCCATTCATTAACACTATGTGATAATAATCCATTTAGTCTTTAACCTTCTTCCAGCTACTCTCTTCCCAGGATGAGGCTACAGGGTGAGAATTCTCAAGATGTTTGGGACAGAAGACAAGGACAGACATTTCTGGGATGGCTGTGCACTTCGGAGGGCTCAGTGCCAAAGGGTCACACGACTCACTTCCTCTCACATGATGGCATATCCATCTCCTGCCGAAAGAAAGACCGTAAGTCTACAGGAAAAGATAAAAGGCTGGAACTAGACAGCCAATAGAATAACCACAGTCTTTTCCTCATATTGTCTCAAGAAAATCTTGTAAAACTTAAAAGATGTAACATTTAAGTTTGCCTTAAGAAAAGGCAATTATTTTTAATGGTAGCAGCTCACTCCAAGTGACATGGAAGTCCATAGAGAATGTATAGTAAGTCTAATATTTCAGCAATGATGGTGGGAGTGGAAAGGAGGAAGGAAAAATAAGTCTTTTTTAAATATATATGTATGCACATACACACACATATATATAGACATAAATATATACATATATATATATACATATAGTCTCTAATATTTTCCTTGCAGCTTTACAAGGATGTAAGTAGGGAATTATCCTGAGAACTAAGGTAAATGCTTTCCCCTTGGCTATAGTTATATAGGTTATAGCGACCTTGTTTGTTACTTATAAAGGAAAACAAAGATACAATGTTTTGGTTCAGTGGAAAGATCCCAACTGCTTGCTAGGATTACTTTTGATTAGTAATTACATGCAAGGTCAAGCTGCTTTAACACTAAACATTTTGATAAGACGCTTGCACGGTTAAGCTACAACAATGCTGTGACCTTAAAGCTACTATCAATGCAGGTTTGATGTAAATGTGAATGAGGGTTTTGCACAGCCAGAAAAATATTACACACCAAAATGCAACAAAAAGTCCAGCTGAGCAGAAAACACAAACAAAATTAAAATAAAATAAGTTATTGAGGAGGTAGTTCTTCATAACTTCTTCTGAGGAAACAGTTGCTATTTATCAGCATTCCATTCTCATGCAGCTTTCTGAAGTTAAACATGACAATAAGCAGAAGCTACAATAGAAAACAACAGCTTATTTTATTTACAAAAAGAAATTGTAGATTCTGCCACCTATCTGCTGAAGCAAAGGAGTTTCTTCTTACATTTTCAGCATGGCTGCTCATGGGGGAAAAACAACAACAACAAAAAAAACCTTAGCAAAAGTTGTTAGATAATTGGGTTTAATGGGTTGCATGGGTTGCAATATCATCTGACACTTCTAAGTTACGCTCTATCTGCTGCCAGAGAACAGAAGGTTACGTGGCAGGGGAAACATCTCTTGGCAATAAGATGTGAGATTGATCCAGTTGGAAAGTTGGAACTTATTTAGTCAGTTTACAAAAATTAGAACATCATGATTTTACCTTAGTATTAGATACATAATGGACCGTAACTTCTTCATAACATTTTATCAACATGCATTGCATTAAATCTATGTTAGATTTGTTATTAATATGCAGATGTCAATGTGATGAGATGCCAATAGTTACCATGAGTAACTACTTCTATAGGCAAAAAGTGAAATTCAAAACCAGCAGGCCAGTAGAAGCACAACCTTGGGTGCATTTATTTAATTCTGAGAAGGGGCACTAATGTTCTCTTACCTGTAAACAGACACTTCATAATGGATAAAGTCAGTCTCTAAATGGGTCGGATCATTACTCGGAAGTGATGAGATGGAGAACCTCTATATAAAATTTAGAACTATGAAACTGACTGAATCTCATCTTTTTTTTTTTTATGATAGCTGCAAACAGAAAGGCTATCTACTAATTTAATTTCCTTTTCAATAACTATACTGTACTACTTACCCTTCAGTAAGACTATATAACAAAAAAAAATCTTATTTATAACTAAGCTGGGATGATCTCTGAAGCTGCTTACTGAGAAATTTTCTTCTAGACTAAGCTGGGGAAGATGGGAAGAGTCTGCAGTGGGAAAGCATAATGGCAAAGAACAGCTGCAGCTAATGGGAGGAATAATCTGGAGACTGTTTTGGAGAATTAACAAGGAATATAAAAAAGAAAGATCATGCAGTTAGACAGAAAGGCCCACTCCCAAACACAATCTGAGATTTAACTCAGAATTCTCAAATCTTAATATGTTTTTTAAGATAGTAAATTGAAGGATATCCCTTGAAAACTTTTTCTATTCTCTGGTAATGAGACATACATAGCAGAAAGAACAATCTGCAAATGCCATAAACATCTCCATCCACTCAAGTGACACAATATTGTATTGGATAGCTTTGGATGGTGCTTGGTGATACATCAGGCGAGGAGGCAATACAGTATTGCCTACAACTGTTACTATCTAGTTTGAAAAATAACTAATAAAATTATTTAAAAAAAAAAAAGGCAAACACAATGGCAGTCATGTACCATCACGTAAGCAACAGCTATTCAAATGTTTTAAGCCTGAACTATGAGTAATTAAGAGGAATCCATCAGAAAAAAAGTCAAATGCTGAGAATTTTGTAAAACTAGGAGGGAAGCTACCAGGCACTCAAAGCTTTTACTCACAGGCACACAGAAGCTTTTACTCTTCTCAAGAATCTAAGGAGCTGCTTAATTGAAAGAGCAGGTATGGAGTTTGGAACAGAAGCTTGTTCATTTACATTTTATGATGACTAAAGTCTAATTTTTAAAGTTCAATACTATTTAGGAAAACAGAAATACTACTTATAAATCTGAAATCCGCAAAAATTATCTAGCCTAGATAAAAGACAACACAGATCACTGAAACTACAATCTGTGTATTAACTTGCAGTAGCACCAAAATTACTTCTGTTTACTGTTCCACTGGACAGTGAATATTGTCAAAATCTATTACTTTGAAATAGAAGTTATTCTTCTGCTGAGTTTCTAGAGGTGCCTATGTGCACCATGACTTTTCCTTGGATGGAAAGGCATTTCAGCTACTTCTATTTAAAATTTTTCTGTTGCATTAACTTTCAGAGCTCTCTATAACCTTTAGAATCATGCTAGATGCCATTTTTTTCCGGGGATTCATTGTCTATCAATTAAATAACTTATCCGTGTAGTTTTATGGTACATTATTTATAACCAAATCTTAAACATAACACAGAAAAAAAATAATAAATCAACTTTTACATTTCAGCTGCTCTACTACCAACTCAGGCTCAAGTTTCAGAATTTTACTGGTCTTCAAAGTACCGAAGCCAGTTCTCAAATTGAAAGTAGTTATTAGTACAGATAAAGAATACATAACATAAAATTTTAAAGTATATTGGCAGATAAATAGGCTCAGAAATATATAGTTTATTTTAGTTATTTAATTAGCTTTGTGATTTTGTAAGTCGTCAAGTTTAATACAAGCTGGATAAACATTCAAACTACATGAGCAACAGTGAGCAAACAGTATATAAATCTTGCCATGACATTGCCATGACTATGCTGCTGAGCAAGCCCTGTATTAGACAGCGTGCAATTTCCACAGCTTCAATATCTGCTTATATCTGTACATATTTCTCTGTAGATAGTTCCAACTCTGGAGATCATTTCCGATGATACATAGGCAACTATATGATCTGCCTTCTGGGACACATCCTTCACTGTGTATGGGAGACAAAGGAATTCCTTCTTTGTCAGAGAGGACTTATTTGAAGATACTGTTCCCAGAACCCCTCTCAGAAAATGATTGCAATTATAATGCTCATTAGAAGCAAACACATGAAACTAGTTTGAATGTCTTTCAGACATCTTTTAATACTTGGATTCTGATCTATCACCAGAACAGTCTAAGTTTCGGTTTAAGTTTTTCACTTGTTACTTTCAATTCATTCTAGAGAATAATCACATAATGCAAGACTATTTCATAAAAACAGTCTTATTTCATTTGAAATGTCCTATTTTAGTCTTTTAGTCTCTCTCTATTAGAGATATCACCAGTTGTCTTTATTTCTCATGCAGTATCATCTGCTTTCTTATGAGAAAAGTCTGAAGCATCTATTTATTTCATGGGTATTTTTTTCCTTCATTGAAGACTTAAATTGTGAAAAAGCATCATTTATGCACTTAATAACAGAAAAGTTTACATTTTAAGCTAAGTAAAAAAATGCCATCGTCTCATTTAGAATAATGGTCACATTAATAAACTATTCAATCAGATGAACAGAATAGATTTATTTTTCAAAGTTACTCAAAGCCATGGCAGCCTTTCCAAATGTTATTAGAATCAAGCAACTGCTACTTCATTTCTGTTGCAGACAATTGAAAAGGTAGCTTCTCAACGACAAATAGCTTCAGTAAATCCACTAATTGTCAGCTGTGTATTTCCCTCTTTCTTTCCACAGGACTGCAGAATTAAAATAACTATAATTTTCTTAATGAGGCTTTAGCAAACTTACTGCTTTCATCCAATGATTATCTTTGTAAAATAGGGTAGGATGGGACAGAATTAAGAAGGAAATGGTTACTTATCCTTTACATACACATTCTTCTGCTGCTGTTCTCTGCAAGTTCTCCATTTTTAGTGCTCATGCACCAATGAAAGGGAAGCTGGGAGCTTTGAATCAGTGGTGCTGACTGGCATAGCAGAGGTATTTCATGCAGTTCCACTTCCATTTCATTTAATGCATTTCCAGACATTCAGTGACATCACTGAGCAAGGTCACTTTCCTTTAGCAATAATATTCCAAACTTGCAAAATAGGAGCTGGAAAAATGGCAGAGAGGCCAAAATATGGAAATTATTTATGCTTATATACATATATTTCCATTGCATCTGCAAAAAATCATAACTTAGTTATAACTATCTTTTAGCTAAAAATTCTTATTGCTCAAATGCATATACATTTGCATATACATTTTGTTGAAATTTTTCAAGTACCACCATGTTAGCATGGTAATATTAGGAGTGGAATTCAAATAAAAAACTGCAACTAGTGCCATCTAGTGCCATTTACTGTGCTCTGGAGTATGTAAGACATCTGCATAGAGCTGACAAAAACGGGAGGCTCCTGTCTGAAAAAGGAGATTTGACAGAACAAGTGAATGAATTGTAAACATAACTGTGAGACAAACTTGTAGTGAATTCATTAGGAAGCCGTATTCCTCTAGCACCACCATGTATTCCAAAATTCAGAGATGCAATAAAATGAAAACAAGATTTTGTATGCAGCTGTATAAGCAATGTTAGATTAGCTTGTCTGGTTGTTAATTAGGATGTTCTGTACACTGTGCAGAGACTGTTTCAGCAAATCTATGCTCACCATTTACACAGTGAGGTGGAAGTTGCGGTAAAGAGACTGGTCCTGTGTCAGACATTATGCCTGAAAATGACAGTAAAATCAATAAACTCTAGTGATGGATGAGAGGCAGATTACACAGATGGCCTCGGATCTTGGATATTTGCATGAGGAGTTGATTTCTGGATAGACATGGACCTTGAAGCAAGCTTGCCAGCCAAAAGTGGAAGCAACAAATGTCTTTGCTGGAAACATGGGATGGGAAAATGAGAAACATTTTCTGCACTTGTTCACCAGCTTAATGATGGACTAAAGAAAATACATGAATCAGCATGCATGTCCAAAAACTGATTATTTGGCAATATACAGACTTCAATCAGTTTTGCATTCATCATGAATAAAAGTTTGGCGTACGCAAAGCCCATCTGTAGGTGCCAAATATAAAAGCAACTTGAGACAAGAATTTACTGGCATACTTAGACGTGCTTACATTTTTATTGGAATGGCAGACTGAATGGATTTGTTTTTAGAATATTTTTGGACTCAGCTGAGCCCACAATAGCAATAGCTGCTGCTTTTGGGTTACTGCCTGAACTAGCTGGAAATTAACCCATCATTCAGATATTTAAAAAAAAAAAAAAAAAAAAGGACAGAGACAGAAGTTACCAAGAAGTTACCATCACTTTTACTTATGTTCTTAAGAATTGAATGAATGCTGTATAAGAGACATTCTATAATGATAATGACAATTCCCACAGTAAGTGTTAGGTACTTCCAGTGACTTAGATAGATAACCACAAGTAAAGATAATCTGCAAACTGAGAACTGTTTACGAATCATTTAGCTGTAATGACAAGATAATAGAGGTAGAGAACACCATCTTTATCTTAAGGCTAGGGAGAGATGTTCTACTTTAATATAACTATTACATTTGTCTCAGACTTAAGATTGGTCTTCACTTCTGGGTATAAGAAAGCAGTGAGTGTGAATATTCCCTTTTGATGTATAGGGACTTCTTTTATTGCTCAATGTCTAATATTTCAAGAAGTACAATCTCTTCTTATTCTCATGAAAAGAGTCCCTAAATAGGGATTAGAAAGGCAGGTGCGAGCTGGACAAAAACCATAATCAGACATATATCATAATTATACAATATTAAGAACCCAGCAATCCATGTTGATGGTACTCAGACACTGCAGAAGTATAATGAGTTCCTCCCAAATAGCAGGTCTGATGAGACTGCTATTCGGCTCTCAGCCATCAGCCAAATTTGATGTTTGGAAGACAGCATAGGCTAACAAAAGAACATTATTAAAGAAGAGGAAAATAAGCTTCTTTTCCCTTCATAAATTTAAGCCTTTCCTTAAAGCTCTGTTATCTTCACTGCAGGTCAGAGTAAAGTTGACTTTTCTTTTCCAAAGTTAGAGTTCAAATTTTCTGTTATCTCAAGCTGCTGTAAGCCTAAATGTAGCATGGTTAATATTAACATCAAACCAACTACACTTCTTAAAATGAATCACCTTCAACTGTATTTTCAGTTACTTATGTGTGTCCTTGTATTTAAAGTCAAGAAAGACTTCTGCAATGCTATAGAACTGCCATGGACTTCAAAGCAACCTCCAGCTGCATTAAGAACAGAATCACATCTAGAGTGCTTATCCCAGTACTGATTTTTGGCAATTGGAAAAGTCATTCTTGACATCTTGAGTAAACAGTCTGTAATACTGCTGTAAAAAATTATACTTGGCTAAAATCTCCTTGTAATTCCTGATCTCTGAAAAAGAAGTGATAAGCCTACCCATTGCCAACACCAAGCTTTTTGCACTTTCCTGGTGGTATTTAAACAAAATACTATCACAATTTAGTGTAATGACTCCTACGTTTTAGTTCAGAGGAGTAAAAACTGACTTGGACCATCTCAGTTTTGTGGTGCAACTTTTTCCCCACTGACTGAATGGAGAGTTAACCTTGAATGTTTTTGACTTAAAACACTTTATCCAACACGACAATTCAATTGGACTCTAACAGTATACTATAGGCTGACTACACACCTTTGAGACAGACATGTTCACCTCTCTTTGCAGCTGAAGAAAAAGTAGACAGCAAGGAGCTGAACATAAGTGTTAATAATAACAAGCCCCTATCTTGTTTCTGATAAAGTGGGTGCTCATGGAAGGAAAAAAAAAAACACACATTTGAGAATCCAATACTGTTCAAAAAGGAATGACTGAGGGCAACAGCCAAGGCAAAATCCTTTCCAAAGTTACTTCACATTTATTGAGAATGGAAATTCTGAAAAAACATGCAGCAACTAATGCTGCTATTTCAGTTGTGACTATCTCAGCTCATCTACAATAATTCAGCAAATCTTCTCAGCTTCTTACTCATTATCTTCTTTAAATAATTTATGAATTCATTGAACAGCACACATTTAAGCACCTCTAAACTCAACACCTCGCTGGTAATCTGCCTCATTTGTGAAAAGAAAACAAACAAAAACCTTGTTTATTCCTGCCTGCACTTGTCAGCTTTTATGTATTTTACTTACTTTCTCTCTTTAAAAACTTTTAGGATGTTTGTTCTCTCACATTTCTTCTTTCTCCATTTCAGGAGATCAAACACAAAGAATCATCTCCTATGACAGTATTCCAGAACTGATAATGTCACCATATGCCAAGAGATAGGCAGACATGCTGAAGATTTGGAGAGAGAGTGTAGGAATCATGAGCATTCACTCATGGCTAGCAAAATAGAGCAATCAGATTTGGCGCAAGCAACTTGGAAAGCCTGTTTCCTTTGAATTTTAAGCAGCTCTGAAAGCACAAACTAATAGAAAATATATGATGGAGGAGGAAGAAAAGGCAGCAAGAATCAAGAACATTCTTCAAAGAACTTTAAACAGAAAAAGTAGAAGCAAGAATGCAGGATAACATGACAACAAACATTTGAGTGGGAGATTTGTGTCTACAGATAATGCCTGCCAGAATGAACCGATCCTGGTTGTGGAAGGGAAATCCTAGCCAAACCCTAGTAGGAAGCAGGGTAGAGGAAGTACATCAAGCACAGAATAAAAAATCCCTGGGCTCTCACAATTAGTATATCAAGCAGAAATTCTTATATTTTTCTTTCATTCAAGAGTTAAAAGCTGTCAGAGTATCTCCTATTTGTTATGTTAAATAAAAATCCAGTCTATTATAGAATAGCTGGAACAAAGATGCCCATCGTCCTTCCTGCTGAAGCTGGTCATAATGTTAAGCAGAAAATGATTTTTATAAAACTTTTCCCCCAGTTAAAGGGGAAGGTCCCCACAAAACCTGTATTTTTTCCACTAAAGAAATATTTAAAATGATTAACCAGTCTTGAAAGAAAAGACAAGACAGCAGAACGTCAGAAACATTCTTCAAAACTCTTAAATTACTGAGGAATCTGAATGCCGAGGACAAAGCCTCAAGTGCCACAAAGCACATTTTAGGATTTCAATAGTTAAATTAGCTGCTACATAAGCCATATGAAATAACTATAGCTGACACCGTTCTTCCAGTGAAGAATGGAAATTACATCTGTCATCTTTCTTCCTCTTAACTAAGGCTTTTCTGTACACTAAAGCAAGGTGATGGCAACATGCTAAATAACTAAATCTTTTCTTTGTCTGAGACAAACTGCTAGAAACTAACCTTTTTCGTTTCTTTTTTTTTTTTCCATTTTCAAATGTATTTTAAATCTTTTAATACACTTTTTCAAAACAACAGGATTCCATATTCAATAAATTATAGGTTTTCAGTATGACCATTCTTGGGAACAGAGGAAAATTTCTACAATTTCAAATAACTCATTCCACTTGTAAACAGATAAGTGTCCACTCTTCTGAAAAGCTGTTATATGTGGAGAAAAAAACAAAGTTATTTCCATTTTGGTAAAAATAGTAAGAAATAAAATCCTGCTAGGCAGGGTGAATAAAAATAACCAAGATAAGGTAGTTAAGAGAGATGTGATTACATTAAAAAAAAAAAACAATCCTGTTTCAAAAGTTTCAGAAGAGATGTGACTGTAAAAAAAAAAAAAAAAAAAAAAAAAAAACAGGAATCCTGCTGAATTAAGAGGCCGAGGAGATCCATCCAAGACAGCGGATGAAAAATGGATTCCACTGATGATACAACACGCCCAATATATGTTTGCTGGTAAACATGAGATCTGTTTACTCTTGATTGTTGGTTTATGTAGCCCTTAGTACCATCAGAGTTGCCAGCTGTCAGCAGGAATCCCCAGATTTGATGTAGGCATACTTTGCATGCATTTTTGACTTCCTGAAAAACACTAAAATTGAGCATATACTTCCCTGAACATCATTTACCTTGAACTAGGCAAGCCTGCACCCATGCAAGACGTATCCACTGACAGACAAGAGTGATGAGGCATACAGCAGTTTGTTTAACCTTCCAGAAAAGGAAAGGCCTGAGATGGCTCAAAGAACAATCAGTCAACACGCAAGCATCTGCCATTTAAGTTAATAAATGGTATTAAATATCAGCTGGAGAAGAGAAAGCACCAGGAATGCATATGGTACCATACACACCACATATACGTGCTGAAGTACATCTACAAAAGCAGGGAATATCTACTGTTTGGGGGCTACCACAACAAATCGCAACATGGATGTCTAATTGCTTCAAATAATCTCATAGACTAATCAAAGAGCACTCTTCACACTGACAAGACCATTAAAGTTCTTGAAGTAGACTTCACTTGCATTGAACAAAGCAACTAAAGAACTTCTTGGGATGACATTGCATTAGTCAGACACTGCAATGTGGAAATAAGGAGATGCTCCAGTCTGCAGAGCTTTATCGTGGACAGAACTGAAAGCCACAACGGTCCTGACTATTCCAAATTGAGGAGAACAGGCAGTGTGACACAGGGAAGGATCCTGCCAGCCAAAACTGCCAGGTCACCACTGCAGGTGCAGATACTCAGATTCTGTAAGTACGAGACAGCTTGATGACCTCCCTTGTACTAGGGCACAAGGAAACAGTTATTACAGAAACTTTTGTCCCTGACTTGCACTCACATAAGCTCTATAATGCCCCTGGACAGAGAAGCACCAACTTCTCTGATGAATTAGGATGGCTTGAGCATGGTCATTGAAACCAGACTAGGGCAGAAGTTTGGACGGCAGCAAAGTGGGGGGGTTCTGTCCTTGGCGGGGGCGGGCGGGGGAAAGCTTTTCTTTATAAAAAGAGTGTCTTCAGATGGCTACATCTCTTTGGAAATTGTTGAGCACTGCATCTAGGACAAGAAGTAAAAATGAAAAGCCAAAGTGTCTGGAGGGCACAATCTACTTTCAGCAACAATCATGCTCAGTAGTACTCTGTATCTTAAACATTGAGGAGTCTTTAGTATCAATGTGGAAATTTGCAGAGTAATTTTCTTCTCCGGGAGTTTAAACTTGTGCCTGAAAAATGAAACAAAACAAACACATGCACATACACACACACACACACACACAGCAAAAAAAGAAAAAATACAAAACCAAATACCAGCTGCTAATTTTTCTGGTGAAATGGGAGGAATAAGAGAGTATGTCTCCTTTCTCAGGACATCCAGACCCTTTACTACCTGATTCCAAGAGCACAAAAGCCAGATCTCAAAGGAGCCAAACTGTACTTTTCCACTGCATGCACATAAATATGTTCTCCATCCTTTACAGAGTAGCAATAATCCACTTTCCAGTGAAGGAGGATAAAGAGGTAATGACTGCTGAAGACAGCAGAAAATATCCACTATTCTAGCTCTAGCAGGTCTTAGCCTCCTTTATACTGTCCAAATAACCTCAGCATATGTCTGAAAAGATCCTTAGAGGGCCTCTGATCATGTGGGTAACAGCTTGGTTTTATTCTACATCCATGAACAAGGCATCCAAGGAGACTCAATAAGATAACTCCTGGCACTCTAGAGAAAAAGCCTGCACCAGTGTGAAGGAGTTCTCTAAAAAGAAAATATCCACAGAGCAAACAGCTCTCTAAGAGGGGTATATTCTTTCTAAACAGGAAAAGGCTTCAGAGCTCAGTGCCATCTTAAATAAGGAGGAGAGCGGTGTTAGACCCTGTATGGGTGCCTCTGAGAAGATGAAATCCATGAGCACGAGAACTATGACGTAACTGCTCAACTCATACAGACCCAGCCCAACACAGCGCCAAGACACACAATCGTAGAAGAGAATGACACCAAGACAGCTGGAGCTACCTTGAGGCAAATTAGGACAAACATATAGGTGCAATCTTAGACCTGGACAGAGAAAAGAGTTGCGGAAGACTTCCTTGCCACTGTAACTATGACTATGCTCAAGAGGCAAGAGAAATATCAAAACTCAAAAAGACAAGAAAAGTACCTGCTCTATGAATACTGCAAAGGGAACTGTTCCAGTCATGTGGAGAAAGACACAAGCATGCACATTCTTAGCATATTCAGATGGCTCTTGAAAAAGAACGAAAGAAGCTATCATCTTCACTGGGGATATATTTTTCTCTTGCTGTTTTTAACAAAATTCTTCAATTTCTACCTTCAAAGTTTAATCCATTGTTCAGTCCATCAATTCATATTTTACTCTCATCTGTAATAATCTCTTAGGGCTGAGTTCATACTCTTTGCAAGACTAGTTGCAATCTTCTTTCTCAACTGATCTGGAGAGGAGGAAGGGGGAGCAGAGCAGGAGATTATAGCAAAATGTACTTAATCTGTCATATTTCTCCATTTTAATTCTCTTTTCTAGCTGTTCAATTCAAATGTTTGCAGGTTTGTGAAACCAGCCCCTTAAAATACCAAAGAGTGTGTGTGCGTGTCTTATGTGTGTCAAGAAATATGCATAAATGGGGAGTTTGAAAATCCACAAGGAAAAATCTTCATGTAAACTGTCACAGACCAGGGAAGTACTATGTCTAGAAATCAAGCCAGAAAAACATTACTATGACCTTTCATATCCTAACATTATTTGCAAATATGATTTTGCAAATTAGTTTACAGTCTCTCATAAGCTCTGAAATTGCTTTTAGAAAAATTTCTTTTAGAAAAAGAAATCATATAAAAGGAAATCATATAAATTGTGGGGTTTAACATAAAATTACAGAAATCTTACTTGGTCATTTCTGCATGGTTTTTTGTTTGTATACATTTTACAGTTTCTTCAATCCTGATATTTTTAATAGCATATATAAAAAGTATTTACTTTTCCACAGAAGAGAGAAACATATTTTATCAGTAATTATTTTATGGTAAAAAGAATGACATTTTGTAAATGTACACTGGTAAGTGTATATAGTGAACTGCATACAAATAGAAATTCCATAGATCATTACTAGTGAACAAAAAGAAGCTGTCTCTCCAGAGTTATACAATCAAGATATTATGAACTTTTAATAATGTTGGTCATCAGAAGCAGTGAATGTTTAATGTTTAATGCATAACCACAAGCCAGTAATTTATTTGGATAATTTTGTATGATTTTTATATGTTGCAGTTTATAAAACTAATTCTTCATATTGCTCTGTTAAACTTAAACCTCCACATATTAGCAGGGAGCAGATAAATTTAGCATTGAATTTAAAACAAGGACAATTTGTTAAGAGATTTCGAGATTGGTAAGGTATTTCAAGGACACGGATCCATAAAAGACAATATAGCTTGTACTTTTCTGCAAATGTCTTCATAAATGTGCACAAGTGTTTGCCTTGAATAACCTTCACAAGTTATCATTATAAAACACAGTAGTTAATGAAGCAGCTCATTAGTTTGGCAAACTATTCTCTATTATTTGCTGACTAGAATAAGTAATTGTTAGAAACTGAAAATTAAAGCTAGCTCTCATATTGCTCTAACAATTTTCATGAAGTTTGTGGGTAGCATTTTAATTACAAATAGTGTGACTGCAAGGTACATTACTCAAGAGTATTTTGACCTGATGTTCTGGAAGCGGTACCTTATTCCTCAGTGAATAATTAACATATTAAAGAGGATTTCTAGATTATCAGTCTCAAGAATAAATACTTTTCTTTCCTTGAAATCTAAAATTTTTGTTTTATAACAAAAGCCTACACATACTACTCCTGCTTTGAGTTTTTCCATAGTTGGTAACAGACACTAACACTCATACTTATGCCTCCAAGTAGTATATATTGACTGAGGTACAGTCTCCTTTATTTAACAGAAGTTTTGTATTGACTTTGCTTTGAAAATAGTTTTAAATACTATATTCAGAGAATCATTATCACATATTCATTGACAAACTGCAAAAGTTTCTGAAGTGGGGCTCCTCAGCAATCTGTCCTTTTTTAATAACAACTTAGATTATAGTGTATATTTGTTAAATCCATGCTAGCTCAAAAAACTACAAGTCAGACGGTGTACAAGATTGGAATTCAGAATAATTATGCAAAATTGAAGATATTGTCTAGAAAACAATCAAGATCAATTCAAGAAGGTAAATACTAAAGTTTAGCTAAGAATAGACCACTGAGAAAATACACAATGAAGACAAAGAGTCTGTAGCTGTTTTTCAGAATGGTATTTTGCTGGTTAGAACAACCAAGAGCTAAACGTGATCAAGAGCTCACGAAAGAGAAAACACTGGACTACAGGTAAAACAGCACTGTCTTAAAGTATTAGTTAATGAAAAGATTTATCTTTCCTCTTATCTTACCACTTGGTTGTCTCCCAACACTCATTTTACAAATGATACATTCGTTTTAACAACTATGTTGAAAAGTTTGTCTCTGACAAATAAAACAAAAAAAGCAACAGCTTGTCTCTTCTTTTAATGCCCTACCAATGCAGCAAGTTTTCTCTGTCATGCTGTCAAGAAAAATGGTAATTGTCTAGTCACATCTATCTTCTTAAGGAAGTGAGAACTACAGAACATCGTACAATGGAAAAAAACTTGCGTATATTCAGCAAGTTCTGCCACTTACAAGAAAGCTCAGAGAGACCATATTTTAAGTTGATAATTACAAAACAAAAAAAAATGGACAAAGGAGGAAAGCATTTCAAGTTCTACAGATGTCATTACCTCTCTTTTCTAAGGCCTCTCTCAGGTTAATGCCATTTTAAAAGTCCATATAAATGATTAGCAGAAAAACTGAGCACACCTAAATTCATCTCAAAACTGCATGGGATCATTAACTATGATGGGGCTTCTTATGAAGATATCTGCATGTTTATTAAGAAAAGGTTCCTAATCTGAAAATCATTGCAAAGGTACTGTTTTATCAATGCCCTTCAATTAACAGGTATTACCTGCAGTAACAATTTTAGGCTGCTTAATCGGTCTTCCTTTTGTGGCCTCCCTTACACTTTGCACCAAATTTGTGATGTTATTTAACCACAACAAAACTAGCTTTTCCAGTCTCCAGTTTTAATTCTTCTTTTGGCATTTGCAAGCAGCACTGTGCATCACGTTGGTACTAGGGAACGTGGAAGGGAAGGATCCGTAATGGCACCTGACGCGCTTCTAAAGCGGGACTCCCTCCGAGACAAGCAGTGGAGCCGGCAGCAGAACCTGCTCCTCTCCTGACGACCCAAACCCCTTCAGTCTCAAGGCATTTTTCAATGCCCAGTCCCTGAGAGGTCTGGTTGGAAAGCGGGCTTTTGAAGGTGTCTTTTTTTTTTTTTTTTTGGCCTTAAAGTGCTTTTGCAGTTTTGTAGCAAAGGTATGCAGAGCCTTTGTGGGGCACTTTTTTCGCTTTTTATTCCTTAAATGAATTCAGAACAGCTAAGCACATATAAGTATTTATTGCTCTCGACGTAAGCTATAAGCAAAGGAAAGCAGGTGGGAAGGGGAACAATTTGAGCGGCATCTAATTTCCAGTGCTGCTAACGACAATTCCCATATTTTATTGAACTTTACACTGGATCCACAATTACCCCTGTAAGAAAGACCCCAGCAAAGTGCGATTGAAAAAGACGGTAGCGTATTTATAACCGAGCCACACAGCATAACGAACACGCTGAAGTCTCAGGTGCACCGCTATGTAGGTCTTCTAGTGCGGTTCCTTATTTTACTTAAATAAATAAATACTAAATCATCTCAATCGGCACGGGGTCTCGCGAACTGCTCGGACGCGGCTGCTACCCCGTCGCTCCCCGTGAGGCAGCGCTTGGGCTCGGAGCGGCTCCCGCCGCCGCCGCCCCAGACCGAGCGCAGGGGCCGGCGGAGCCCCGGGAGCGCCGCAGAGCGGGGCCGCCGCCGCCTTCCCTCCCGGGCCGCTGTCCCGGCGGCGCCCGCCCGCCCTCACCTGTCGCGGCCGCTCGGCTCGTGGGCAGGGCGGCGCCCCCCGTCATGCCCGAGCGGCTGCCGGACCCTCATCCAGCTCCCTCGCCGCCGGCAGCGCCTCCTCGGAGCCTCCGTGCCGGCGCCGCGGGCTGCTCCGCCGCCGGGAAGGGAGGGAAGGGGCCGGGCCGGGGGCGGAGGACGGCGGGTCCCCTCCCTCGCCCCCGCGGGGACACGCGGCGCGGAGCAGCGCGGGGGAAGCCCCCTGCGCGCGGCCACGCGGCTGCCGGCGCCGCCTCCCCCTTCCCGCCCAACGGCCGCGCCGCGCGGGGCGGGCGAGGCGGGCGAGGCGCCGCCCCGCGGCAACAGGCGCGCGGCGGAAAACGGCCGCGCGGTGCTAACGGGCGCGCGGCGGGGAGGGAAGAGGCTCGGGGCGGGGAGGGAAGAGGCTCGGGGCGCCGGAGTGGCCGTGGCTTGCAGATTGGGAAGACAAAATTCCAACGGGCTTCTCCGTAGGGAATCCTGCAGCCGAAGGGATGTTGGGGAAGGCAGAGGAGGGAGGGCAAGTGCCAAAGCCAGAGTGAAGAGAGGAGTAAGGAAGTTGTCAGGCAGCAAAGGAAAAATGGACAGATGCAGGGTTTTAGGAGATGAGCAGGATGATAAGAGGCTTAAGGAAGCCTAATTTTTATGAGGCTTGAGAGAAAATGGTGCATCGAGGAAGAAAAGTATGTGAAACTGAGATCATGGTTTTGGAAGATCAATTTGGCAACTTTGTCAGGGGAATTAGAGAATGTGCTTTGGGGGATGGTAAAGTTTTAGCTAGAGAAAATACGCAGGGAAGAAAGGAGTGGAAAGATAGGAAATAAGGGAAGCACTGCAGGAATTCTTGGATGGGAAAGGACTTGAAGATCAAAGAACAAGTAACAGCTTGAAAGAAATATAAAATCCCAGATTATGGAAAGGGATATGGTTGAAGTGAGTTGGGACTCACTGCTTTGCAGGATAATCGTTCAGTCCCACATTAATATTGCAGAGTTATATGTCAGAAGAGTGGACCCACATTTACAACCAGAGTAGCAAAGGGGACCCTAAATGTCCAGGAATGCCAGTAAAAGCAGTAATGCCTACAGTTTTGATATCATCCTAGGCCTTAGAGTGCCGAGTTGTGTTTTAAATTCTAGCCAGCCTAGTCTGAAGTACATTCAGGTATTTTTGCTGGTGGCCTGATCTTCAGTTCATGAATAGCTATTCTCCCTGCAATGGAGAATGACATATGTGAGATGAGATTCCCACTGGAGTAATGAAACTGGAGTAGAGTTTACCAGCTTTTCCTTGAAGTGTGTCATCAAAGCATTTACTACATCAACGAGGAGGGGAAATGCTGAACATGAAAACATATTCATATTTTTGTCCAGATTAGCATTTGTGTGTGGAATAACATCTTCTTCCAGGAACTTCTGGTAACCTGTTGGCATTAACTAGACCATATTAAATTGTTTCTCTTTTATCAGTCAATTTCTTCCAACTCTGTTCTCAAATCCCAGCTCTTCTGTGAGAGCTGTTGTAACTATCTAGTGGCAGACACTAGAGTTGTATTGGATGAGTGATTAATACTAATCATAGATGTAGTCACATGCACAGATTAGGATATGGTTTGGACAGAAAAATGTCAAACTCCTTTAGCATTGAACTATGTAATTCACATATTCTTTTTTTTTTTTCTTTTTTCTTTTTTTTCTCCTCTCTTCTTCCTACCTTCTATTGTGCAAAGTCTTCCTTTTTATTGTGGATCATCCCTGTTTAACCAGTTCCGTAACTGTACCAATATGTAAAATAAATTTTAATATTTTTCCTGCATAGATATTTTTTACAGATTTTTTTTACTAGAGATTTTTAGGATGATACATTAGTAGCCATCTCTTGCATAAAAATGGTCTTCCAATCTGAACTTTGAAGTGCTATTATAGCTCTGCTTAAAATAATGGTTAAAAACAACCATTTAGCAGGTTGTTCTTAGGAGTTAGACACACTGGTCTCTGGAGTTGCTGTTCCATGGATCTGTGAAACTGCAGATTAAGTAAATTGTAACCGGTAAAAATTCCGTGCATTTGAAGAAAGACAAATTTTCAAGTCACTTCTGTTTTTTATTTTCACTATTTTTGGATGGTGAGTCCGAATCAACCAAAATTTGTAACTAATATTGAAAAATTCTATGAAAGGCCATGCTCTACCAGTTTGCATTGTGCATAACAAATCACCTTTGCTCCCTTGAACCCCCATTTATCTCAATTTGAGATAATGTGCTTCAAATTATTTTCCTGGACACACTAGCAGGTTAAATCAAAGTCAGGAGAAAAATTAGTCATTTTCTTAAAAAAAGCGTTGCTAGTGATCAAATAAAATCTTTCTCACAGAAAAAAAATGGAGAACAAGAATGACATTGGTAAGTGAAACTAGTTTAAAAATATTCAACTTGCTAGAACATTGCAAAGTTTGCTGATAGGTATTTCAAACATATTTTCAACATATTTTCAAGTGTATATACTTATATACTTGTATAAACTACAATTTCTCTTAATTATATGCAAGCATATTTTTCCACGAGAAGCAAGCAATTTTTGAAACAATCTTTAGTAAATGAAGTATGTATCTGCTAACATACCAGAATATGCATGAATTTGTATATCCAATATACAATTTTTAAAGTCAGTTCAAGTAAAATGTTCACAATATGTTTTAGTCACTGAGACAGCAGTTGGATTTCATATGTTGGTCACCTAGACTCAAAGGTAGTAGTAATACCTTGTGCATAAGAATCTTCTTTTCAGAAAACAAAATACTGTATTATCAATAGCAATTATAAAACCAACGAGAACACCTATTTTGGGTGATTGAGTGGATATTCCGTTTTTTTTGAAAACATTGCTTGTACAACATAATAAATGAGTGAGAAATGAAATCATCTGGTTTTGTAATGCTCTGGCTACCGTGTTTTAGGTTTTCATCCTCATCTTAAAACCAGATGCAGTAACTGTTTGGGGTCTAGGCATCATCGTCTGCTTCTTCCATGAGATCCACACAAAAACAGTGGAGACCTTCTGTCAAATGTGTGATTGCTAACCCTCAGGAAAGACACAGCTTTATTTGAGTGTCAGGAATAGGCATCAGTAACAACTCTCCTCTTGAAATTGGAGGATAGGATGATAAGGTGTTTCTCTGTAAGGGATAGACTGAATTATGTTTATAGGGGCTATAAACACAGATGCCCAAGAGTCAACCATGAAATAGGCAATTAATCTCCGGAGGCATGTAGAAATTCAGAAATGCTCTGAATACCGTTCTTATGTTTTTCTGTTGCACATTTTGTACCTCGTTCAGCACGTAGAATGCATCATGGCTTCTCAAAGTTGGCTGCGCTCTCCAAGCGAACAGGTGAGTGTATCCCTTGGGCTTGCTGAAGAACATTTTGGAGATTCCTGTCTGCCCAAGTTGGCTCTCCTGGAGTTTAGACAGTAACAGGAAGATGCAGTTACTAAAGTAACTGATGTTTGTAGTTCATTCTTTGCGTACTCCACAGCGTATGTGTACTGTTTCAGTCCTAAGCTTCTGTCCAAGGGAACCAACTAGGTCCAAACAAGAGGAAACCTGGACAGGATAAAAGTATTGGTGTTCATTCCCAGCAAGCTCTAAGGGTGAGGTCATGTTCCCTGTGTCTGCAACAGCTCTTCCATTTTATACTGCCACACTTTTCATGTCTTCTGTCTTCCTTCCCTACCTCCCTTCTATAATTCCTCATTTTCTTACTTCTTCCATTACTTTTGTCTTTTTTTTATATATCCTAAGATTTCTTGCTTCACTGGAATTTTACTACATTCAGACATTTTGCTTATCTTTTTATATCCTTTAGACCTGGCCTGTTAGCATTGGTGTTCTCATTTCTACCTTTTTTGTACTAGTTTATATTGTATTATTTCCTTCGCAAATGCTATTTTTCTCTTTCCTTATCCATAGAGGAAAGAATAAACTAATTACATTTTAAATGCCTTAGTGCAGTTTTAAATGAGGATATATTCATTAAAATAACCCTTTATTATGACATCTTGTAACAGTAGGCTATGCACATTGACCATAAAATAAAGTAAATTAAAAAATGTATCTGTTTAAATAAAGTCAGTGATGCAATACAATCAGGTAAATATTTTGGCAGTATTTTGGAAAAGGTGATCAGAAAGATGAAGAAGTATAAAGCAATTGCAATGCCTTGGGAGTTGCTTGAAAAAAAAGTAATAGCTTAGCACAGTTTAATTGTGGTATGTTAGTGTATTGTATGAAAACCATCCAAATACTAAGGCATACTTTGTTTTAAAATTGATTTATCTACTGAACATATTGGAATCCGTACTTTGGTAATTGTACAAAGAAGATAACTCTATAGTATATGTTGCAGCAGTAGTTGTAAGTGAGCTTCTTAATGCCCTTCCGAAAACCTGCATTTATGACATTGTTAGCAAGTTTTGTGTGTGTGCTTTTCTTTTCTTTTTTTAGATTCTTTGCTGTCTAAATTGTGTTCTGTCTCCTGCCAAATTACCGTGGGCACACATGTGGCATAACAATTTTATTTTCAAGTCATTACTGTCAACCTAACAAGATTTAGCCTTCTAAGACATCATACAGGAAAATCTGAATTTCTTAAGTTCTCTATAAGTGATAATCATTACTTCTGAAATTTCTTTTGCACTATCACTCAAACTTTAACAAGAATGTCTTACAATCCTGAAAAGAAGTCATTTTGTCATGCTAACTCACTAACGCTTTTGTCATCCAGATGAACATATGAGTTGTCTATAATATCTATTAAATGTACCTTTCTGTAAAAGTAGTAGTAATAGTAAATTTAGTGCTTCAGAGCTGCTACTATGTTACAATGTCATGTTACCTTTTTTTGTTGTTGTTTTGTTGTTTTTTGTTGTGCTGGTGGTTGTTCTGGAATTAATCCTACCATCTGGTGCCATAGTTGCGGTAAAAAAAAAAATTGCCTAGTCCCTATTTTTACATACAGCTTTGTTTCACTTTTTCTTTCTTTTTATAAGTGTATAGATATCACCCATGCCCATAAAGATCACAGGAAAGGTTGGTGAAAATAACAGAATAAAATACTATTCATTACAACAATTAATATAGAGACAAATAAATATGTAATAGTACTAGCACGAATATGTGAATTCTACAGTGTTTGTAAGCTGCTAGGAATATATACAGCTCACTTCAGCTGTTATGCTGAATGTGTTAGGCTATAACATGGTTAAATATTGGACCATTATTTTTTATACGGTAATACACAGAGAAGTTCCATGATAGTTCCAGGAGATAAAGCCATTTAGAATAATTAAAGAGATGCAAAATAGGATTAGCTAGAAATGAAATGGATGCTTGGGCCGTCATCTCACATATAGAACAAAGATATGCAAGCTGTCACTGTTGGCTTTTGCTCTTACTCTAACAAGGAAATATGGATTGGTGCAAAATTCATGCACAATTCTGAATATTTCTAAATTGCTTATACCTAATTAAGGCAGCTTTCAACCTCCATCAAGAGTCTATACTGATATGTAGGATATCACTGAGCCTGTTCCTCAGTGAGAGGTGAGTGATACATCACACTTCAGCTTTTCCTTAATGTCTCTATAGAAATATTTCTACTGTGTTCTTATAGATTTCTGAACGATTCAAAAAATAGATTCCAGAGTGACAGATCAGTTAATAAGCTGTAAAAACACTTTCTTTTGAAAGCCTTCAGCCTCGTGTTTCTACATTTCTTAAACACAACTTTTGCTAGACATTTTTATAACTGAAGAATGAATTGTAGTAAATGGCAGCCAGATGCTAAAAACCTACTTTAGAATTGCAACTATCTCTACAGAATTAAAGCTCAGCTCCAGAAAAGTACTGTATAAGAATTTTCATCTAGAGTAATTAAGATGAAATAGTCATGAAGAAAATTACTATGCCACTATCAAATCACAGGGCTCTTTGTTAACATAGCCTCTCCCTTTAAAAAAGTACTATCTGTCTCAGCCATTATATTAAATCAAATACGTTTTTTTTTCTTAAAACAGAAATCAGTAATGACATTGAAAAGACCAACCAAATAGGTTTTTCTTCTATGTAGCTGGAAAATAAAATATAAGATCATTTGCAAAATTTGCTATTCCCTATTCTGCTTCAGCATTCAACCTTAACTGTTATGAAGGGCAAGCATTAATGTAGTTCCTGGTTCCTGGTTAGCTTGTTATTTCTCAAACGTGCAATTCTGCTGTTGTTTGTGGGAGCACATTAGTTTCATTGTTTAGAATTGATGAACAATGACAGAAAAAAAGGTTAGTGACTCTTCCGTGGGCAGTGTTTCCTAGCCCCCTGCTTAACATGGGCATTGCTTTGGATTTCATTATGGTAAAACTGTTTCTCACTATACATTGTATATGACTTAGATATCTGATGCAGATTCCTATTTTGTAGCCTAGGGCATCAGCTGTGAGGATTAACTGAAATCCCATGCATTTCTGTGGAATTAAGCACTTTTTTTGTGTATGTGTTTCGTAAGCCATCTGCTTAAAGTTGCCTCCCTAGAACCATAAAGCAATTTACGTTGGAAGGGACTTCTGGAGGTCACCTAGTCTGACCACTGCTCAAAGCAGGTCTAGTTAGATCAGGTTGCTCAGGATTATGTTACATCTTGTTGAGTCTTGGTGTATTCCACAACCTCTCTGGGCAAGATTTGACTACGCTCCTAGTACATTTTTTTTCCTACTGTGTGATTGGAATTTCCTGCCTTTTATCCTGTCGCTGTGCAGCACCAAGAAGATCCTGGCCTCACTTCCCTGTGTTTGCTGATGACTTCAGATCTATATATATAAACCCATTACTACATATTTTTAGGGACCATGGAGCTTCGTGTCCCTTATTTTTTGTAAGATATTGAGAGATACACAACCTCTCCACCATATCTTTTAAAGAAGCATTTCTGAGTGGTCTGAGGAGAACTTCCAGGTTGGATCCTTTGGGCTGCTCAACTTATTCCACTTTGAATTGGGTGAGATCTTGGCACGGAGCTGCGGAAGCAGAGTTGTTCTGTGTACATGCAAGTGCAGAACTACTGGTGATCAGAGAGATCAACATCAGATCAGAAACCCTGTAAAATTAGTTGGGCCAGAGTGAAGATTTTTAGTTCATGGTTCTTTCCTAGTGCCCATGGAAACATTGTTTTAAGTCAGATCCATTGCCTGTTTCTGGTTGTCCAGTGCTCTTTGAGATGCCCTAATACAGCCAGCTGCTACTCTAGCAGCATACAGATCTCCTGAATATCATCTACCCAACCCCATATGAACATCTCAAATGACATGGAGGCCTGTGTGTGGGCACCTGCTTGTTTCCCATTTTAAAGGTGGGATTCTGTTAGGAATTAGGACAACTTCATGTAAATACCCATATATATATAAATGTAAAGTAAAGATTTAAGCTTTTTTTTTTTTTTTTTTTTTTTTAATTAACCTCAATAGAGGAACAACATGTGATTCATTTCCTCCTATGACTGTGTGTGGAGTGCTCTAGCATATCTGAGACGTCCGTGGAGATCTAACAAAGGTGAAAGGGAATTTGTCGGAGACCTGTGTCCTTCCAGGCTGGCAGCTGGAGGTCATTTGACATCCTGCAGGACCTCAAATGGCAATAGCCCTTTCCCTGCTAACTGAAAACCTGTAATATGCTTATTTCACTCCTTGTCTCAGAATAGACTGTGAAAACTTTTCCCCCTTCTGATACTTCTACTTCATTCTGCTAGTAGTATGTTACCCCCTTGCCACCATTCAATTATCATTTAATTGAAAATTGACTTATGAATTGCTTGTTTTATTAAAATCAATTTAAACATAAATTGCAGTTCAATAATATACTTTAATGTCATTCAGTTTTATTATCGAAGATGCTATGCTTTTTATTTTACCTCACTGATCCTTGTTTCACACCAATGAATAAATATTTCATTAAATATTTTATTAAAATATGATGAAGAATACAGTTCTTTCCTTACACCAACTTTTAGTAGTATATGGATTAAAAAAAAATCTCAAGTTTTGTGATAGTGGGTATAATTCCTTTGTTTTTTCCTACCTTCCTTCTAGTCATCTTTTCTTATAACTGTATTGTGTGTAATGCCTGTGCATATATATGTAGCCATACATCTCTTCCACAGTATACATGTCTCTTCTACAGATTTTATATGAAAATAAAACTAAGCAATTTGAGGAGTAAATAATGAATATCTCTAGCATATAAACTCTATTGTGTATAGGAGTGGAAGTCTGCAAAAGTGTTCATAACTATCCCCGAAAGTCTTTCTTGACTAGTGGGATTAATTATATATCTCACAGATGCCTGTCATGCTGTTGGTTTACACTATGGGGAAATGAAATAGGATAGTTAATTTTCTTTTATTCGGTTAAAATGCCAAGGTTTAATTAAACTGCTTCAGCTTAAGTATTGAGCAGCCACTTTCAGCTGTCATGGAGCATACTAGAAATTGATTTGCTTCTTGCCTATTTGCCCAAGAAGGCATTCAATAGGCATTGTAATTTCACTCAATTTGTTAATCCTAGCTACTTTCTGATTTCTAAAATTTGTGTGAGAAGAAGAGTGTATTAAAATAACTTTCATCCCAGTATTCAGGGAGTAAAAATAATGCAGTGTCAGATACCTGAAATTTACATTCATTTTTCCATTAACAGTAGGGTTTTTTCTTTTCTGTAAGTGATATCATTATAGAATGGCAACTTCATGCATTTTTAAAAATTTCACATGTTTATTTTTGTACATTGATGACTAACTAGATAATTACAAAGCAATGGAGTAAATCCATTTTTCAAACAATGAGAGAGAAAAACTTTTAAAGAGACAGACATCAAAAAATAATCCCTCATTTGAAGCAATGTGTAGTTGTATGGCATGCATAATAGTCATGATGGAGTACTTGCAAAAATGTTGGCAAAAGCAGCATTCAGGTTGCTCGTTTCACATATTCCATGCCACTTCTGACATTCAGTCATCTGAGACTAACAGCAAACATTTCACATCATAGAATTTAGGAACAACTGACTCTACAATTCCACTAAAAAATCATAAAAGCTAGGAGACCTAAGCCTGCCAACTGTCTTTCCAAACACTGAGGCATAACTGGGGTTAGCAAAACCCCAACTCCTCTATCCTCCAGATGGTGTAGATAGATATTTAAATTTCTACTGAAAACTCTAGATGAAACCTCTACATTGCTTTCTTTGGGCATATACAGAACTGCCTGGGCCTTGACAAGAGTGAGTTAAGTATCAGCTCCTGCACTGATGAAAATGTAATGATTTCATCTGAAATTTAGCAGTTTGCATAGGATTAATTACAGAAGTCTAATTCTGAATAGCTGGTACTGTCTCACAGGCTTTCTGTTTGCCATTCTGCCAGTGGCTTGAGAAATCTTTTTTTTTCTAGGGTGGTGACTTAAAATGGAGACATTTGGAAAATTCTGTGCCTCAGTTAAACCTCAGGAAAGTGCTAATCTCTGATTAGTGAAGATACTTCTGGCTACTGACCCAAATCTATACTTTAGCCATGGATAAAGCATTTTCCTAAATGGAAGAGTTGAGTTCAGATCACTGAATCAAATCATACGGAATCTGATCTGAACCTGTTTTTTCCAGATCTTAGGTGATTGTTGATCTTAGGTGAATGGTGTAAAACCGAGTAAATAGATACAGAATAGCTTTAGTAAATAGCATTATTTTCCTAGGAATACCTACTACTACTTCCCCCCCACCCCCCTTTTTTTTTTTTGGTTCAAAAGAGCTTTTGGGGACTAGAAGTAATGGAGACGCTGTACATGCAGTTGCTAATAATATAAGGAAGCCACAATTATTAAAAAGATGTATTACATTTTAGTAGACTGAAATAGTTGAAAATAAGAAAAGGTTCTAGTATCTAAAACCTGTCCGTATTTTGAAAATTTACCATCAGATCTAAGCATCTGCTAAGTTGATCAAAATTTTAATGAATTCATGCTTGACTTACAGGTGGAAAAGTATGTGTCTCTCAAGTCCAGAGTTAGATATCTATTTTTTTTTTTTTTTTAGGTCTGAGTTTAGATTTACTTGTCTTCTTATCATTTGTGCTGATTAACCGTTTCTCCCTTGCTTGCCATGCAAAGGTGATCTTTCTTCTTGATTACTCTTTTCTTCCCTATGTGCTGAGCAACTATGAGATTGTGTTTTCCAACTAGCAACAATTTCTTAACCTGAAGTACTTTGTTTTCACATACCTCATGCTTATGAGGGCATGAACATTCGAAGAATGATATGAACAATTGCAAATATAAATTGCAGTCTTATCAGAACTTGGCGACAGAATAGATGATTCTAGGTTTATAGAAGACAGTTAATCATCATATTAATTATTAAAGACAAGTAAATTGAAAGAATCTTCAGGGAATATAGTTATAATTTTATAATAAGATCAAGGGAAAAAATGCAACATATTTCATGTGTGTTCTTGACCAGATTTTTCATGTAGACATTGATATATTAAAACATTCATAAATGCATGGACATTCTTGTACAACGTTTTTATCTGAGAAACAAGAGGAATAAATGGTTCTAAATGTCAAATACAACTTTGGTGGCAGGAAGGGAACATAGTTGTGGTGGTCTAGGCCATAGACCTTAACTCCAGGGAGTTAAATCAGAACAAAAAACCTTGTTTTCAGGTACTTCCATAAGGTACTTTTATGACATTTTATTTAAGATAAAAGACTTCAGCTGACATAACACCTCTTAAAATCTCCAAGAAAATTCTCATCATAGCTGTATTGTTTCTGGCACAGTGGAGATTCTTACATTTTCCAAAGTTTGTCTACCACACTTGCTTTATTTTAAAAGCACACACTGTGAAGCTGAAAATACTTTTCTGGGAGATTACCTTAATTTTTTCCCCTTGCTTCAACTTCGTCTGCCTCAGATAGAGCACATGGCATTATTTCATACTCATTCATGCAGGGATGCACTTAATAGGCTCACAGGAAAAGTGATCATTAGTTGATTGACTGTAACTTGATTGCCTGTGTAACTCTCACTTTTCTTCATTTTAGTAAGGAATGGAAGCTGTCACACATCAGTCTGAAGATTTATTAATATAACTTTTACTGGCATGGAGAAATACCTAGATTATAATAAAATGTCCAGTGAAAGATGTGCAGCTTATGGTATTTTCAATACCATGTGAGTTCATAGATCATCCCATAGTTAAAACAAGGAAAGAACATTGCACAAGAGGCCAAAAAAAAAGAAAAAGCATGAGACAGAGTCACCCGGCAGCCAACTTATGCACTTAAAGCCAGAGGTTGTTGCGTAGTAGGCTTTGATATTCCTTAAGGATATAAATGCCACTGAAGAAAAAAGAAAAAAACGGAGATAAAAATAAGAAGGTGGAAAAAGAGGGTGAGAGTGTGAAAAAAACTCTCAGGTATACTGAGAAAATAAATAGAATTTTTTCATCCAAATCTAACTTTTTTGTTGTTGGAAAGTAAAATAATAATAATCTTTAGAATAAAAATAGAAATGCTGTAATAGAATGCAGGGATTTTAATTAGTATTTCTCATGTGTATTTTCATAAATAATTTAAAAATAATGTATGATAGTCAATGGATTATATCTACATTGTTTTAACTAATAGGAACTTCTGTTTTATTTGCATGCTTGTTTTTGTATAACTTACAGGAATTGAACAAAAGCAGTCAGTTTACCTATTGCTTTTTATTATACAAACAAATCCTTCTGACTTTAGTAAAATATTCACATTGATTTTCCCTACAGCTATCTTCTACGTTTTCTTTATTCTTAGTACCATTCCCATACCAAATGCCTCAAGAATGCATGTGTATATGGTATTAGACCACTGTCTACATAAAAGAGAGAAAAGCAGTCTTTTTATTTTGCTTTATGGTCACTATTTTAGGAGCATAATCAAATAGAATAGGTTAACTTTTTCGAAGGAATGAGTTGTTCAGACTGCCTGGTTTGGTGAAGAAGGAAAACAAGGTAATTTGAGGTACTTACAAAGTAAAAACATGTATAAAAATGCGATAAAACCAGACAAGTTTATTGTCAGTTTTATGAACACTCTGTTTTGAAGATACATTAGACAACTTCTTATCGTGATTCAGTACATCTTCAAAAATTTTGCTTTAATACCCTGTGGGGAATTTCTAATCTTTGGAATAGTAAGAAAGACCTCAGAAATGGTTCTTTGCAATAAATTTGTAGCAGAAATCTGTTAAAAACTTGAATCAAGTATAAATTGTTCGGCATGAGTGGGTAGAGAGACATTATCCGTTCCTAATTTGTGACTACCAAAGAAACCTTACTCTGTCAATCTCCTTTGACTGGTAAAAGGCAGGCATCACACACAAAAATGTTCTTAATCAGTTTATCTGCCTGTCAGTATGTCTATTCATGATTCAGTATACCTATTCATGAGGTATTCTTCATGCTTATCTATGTGAACAGGATTTGTTAGGTGTATTTGTAAAGAAAAGCAGATAGATTTAGCTTCACCTGACAGATGTTAGAAGCTATGTTCCATCTTCCCCCCATTCACCCCTTTAATGAAGCAGTCTTGGAAGTTTCCTTGAACATATTTTAGTTTTAAATTCCAGTGTATGCTCATTACTTCTTATGTTTTGAATAGATCTTTCCACAAGTTAAAAGCGTGTTTTTTGTCAGGTTGTTGATAGAATAATGTGAATCAAAATGAAATTGAGTTGAACTCAGTTGAATTGAGTTGAGTAAGATAGCATTTGTGTTTCCTTTATTAAGCTGTAAACAAAGTAGCAATAAAGGGGGAGAAAGCAGCAATAAGATAACATTTTAGTTATTTTCAGAATTAGGAATTCGTAATGATGTGTATCATAGTCTCTAGAGGAAAGTAATGCAGTCCTTCAGCCATAGAGTGCCAGAGTGAGCAGCAAACAGGCATCTTTAATTTCTAGCAGTTTTTGACTCAGCACAGTAAGTACTTGTGAAATTCGACTGAAAATTCATTTTCCTTGAACTTATCAATGGATTAGCTTCTCCTCTGAACAATTAAATATCTCTCTTCATTGACTGTAGAGATGGTCAAAGAATAAGGATAAATCGATATATGGGGATAAAATGAGGAAAGATGACACCTAAATAATGCATCAAAATTAAACAAAAAAGGTGGGGAAGGGGTATGAATATTTGCAAAAGCAAAGCCTTTTACCCTGCATAAAGTTGACAGGCATGTAAGCATATGACTCCATGACATATCCATAACATAACTCAAATATGTTTACTTGCCTTTGTGCTCCCTGACACTTCTCAGTGGCGGCCAGTGCCAGGACAAGGGGTAATGGGTACAAGTTGAAACACAGGAAGTTCCATCTCCATGTGAGGAAGAACTTCTTTCCTGCGAGGGTGATAGAGCCCTGGAACAGGCTGCCCAGAGAGGTTGTGGAGTCTCCTTCTCTGGAGATCTTCAAATCCACCTGGATGCCACCCTGTGCCCCGTGCTCTAGGTGTCCCTGCTGGAGCAGGGCGTTGGACTAGATGATCTCTAGAGGTCACTTCCAACCTAAGTCATTCTGTGACTCTGTGACTCTGTGACAGACTGATGTTATAAGGATTACTTATATGTTACAGAAAGTAAAGCCAATGACAGTATTTTGTGCTCTTCTATCATGGCAGGTTTACCGTTATGTTATTGATATAAATGGTTCTGCAGCATTACTAGCTATAAGGATGCATTGGGGTTTTTTTTTTGTATTTTGTATTTCCATGATTGAACAGGAGTAGTTTTGCATATGCTTTGTCACAAGCAGCCAGTTTAATGGCTGAAATGAATTACAAGAGTAGTGTGTTTCAATTTGGAATTTCTCCTCAAAATGGTGTATCATGAGGAACAGTGTAACAGATGCTTCACTTCATTAATTATTAAAATTTAATACATGCAGTAAAAAACAGTCTCACAATAAAATAGTCATACAATAACTCTCTCTTCTGTACAGTATGTCTCCTGAGTTTTCTCCAAGTTGATGATGATACTTGCAGAGTATTGAAGTGCAGTGAAGAGCAGTTGCATCCTCTTTCCCCAGAGAATATTTTCTTTAGCTTTTTGTTACTTTCAATCTGGTTGAAATTGGGACACTGGTGTGTCTCATCGAAGGTCATCACAGATGCATGCTGCCACCTGGCTGTTATCATGAGACTAGATTAATTTTAAGATGAAGTTTAATTTATTTTTAAAAGTATAACCAGAATGATTATTTAACTTCATGGATTCAGATAATCTATTTTTATACTTTGCTGTTCTATCACAAGATTCCTCATGGAATACACGCTGAAAAGTTATCTGCATCGTAGTGTCTTTAGAAATGATATAATGATGCCTATCAGTGCTGACATCTTAATTTCATTTCAATTTTTCACTGATTAATGTGTGTTTAATAATTATCTGATGGCAAAATTCTCCTCATAACAGATTTTATTTGCTTCCTCAGACTTAATGAAAACCACGTGCATGGTACATTTTGCTGATATCATTTGTCATTTGGAATTCATACAAGTAATGTCGCATAAATAATATAGCAGAATAGACTGACATATGGATCACAAAAGACTAAGAGCCTATTCCATAGATAAAATGGATGCCATGTGGTCTACCCCTTTATGTTTTGAGGAACTAAGAGAAAAGTGTTAGTCTATACTGAGGATTTGACATGTAATGAATGAACAATGTATAATGAGATTAGCCAGGTCACAAAAGTTGAATACAACATATCTGCTTGATGAGGAATAACATGTCTTCATGTTTTTCTTGCACACCTCAGTCTGTGAATTATAAAACCTCTGGTTTGCATCTTGCTTTATAGAGTGGAGGAGCTACCTAGGAATACATACTCAGAAGAAAGATGGTGTTTTTGACAAATTTCATTAAATGTAATCAGGAGCAATAGATCATCATATTATTTGGAAAAGGAGACATTACATAATTGCATAAATCTTCCCTATTTTATAAATTTATTCTAAATTTTTTGAGAACCAAGTATATAAATCACAGATTTTAGCCTTAAGACAGGGAGCTTGCTACCTGACAGGTGCGTGTAGGCTCTGTGTCCCAAATGACAGGCAAAATGATTAGGTAAAAGGAACAGGATGAATCTTCTAGTAAAGGAGGCAATGTAAATTTTGCAAAGAGCAACTGAGTAATGTAAACACCTTGTAAAGAAGCGATTGATTAACAGGAATGACTAATACGTGAATTAATTCACATTCTCAGTTGCCAACGCTATGGTCCCACATTTTAAAACTTTATAATTATAGTGATTATGTGTGCAAATCAGATAATGACATAAACAAGTAGCCACTTACAGCCACAACTGGCCATTTGCATATGAATTTGCATGCAATCACATTACAGCATAATTAACTACAGAACTTTGATTAATTTTGTGGGTACTTTCATTCTCTGAATAAGGTAGGCTCTTGGAACTTTCATTCTCTGAATAAGGTAGGCTCTTGGAGAAAAATAATGTATGACCATAGATTTAAATATGGCATTAGTGTGCCTAAAAGCCTGAAAAAATATCTGAAGTTACATGGGCAAACCTTAATTCTAACATTTTCTAACATCCGCATTGTTCTTGCAGCCTTAATTTTTTTTTTTTGATTTTTTGTACTTAGTCTTCATACTCAGGCATACATATGAGCCTTAATTTTTATATGTGAACAGATTTTCAAGTTGAGAACACTCTCTTTGTGATTTTGAAATCTAACATGCAGGCTAATGTGGTAAAACTAGATAAATAGTAACTCACTTTCAGAAAGGTGGCCTTTTCAAAAAGACATAGGTAACTTTGTAGCCTGTCTGTTTCCACAAGGGGACTTTGAACATTTTGTCCAAATTTCTTTGTTCCTTTGTTCTCTAGGAACATGTTTTTGTAGTGGTATAATTACCAAAAATATGCATAGGTGAGCAGTAGGTGAGCAATTTAATGAGATTTTGGCATATAACTTGCTCATGACTACCTCTATATTTAAATGTCTTTGCCAATCTAGCCTTACGCCACTTTTTGCAAAAAATTTCAGATCACCCAAGTACTTTATAGGATTGACTCAATAGTAACACCAGATTTTGACATTTTTCATCAATCATCCATTAAAAAAAAAAAAAGATAAATTAGTTTTGAGGTTTTGAGCTCTTGATCTTTAATCATCACCTTAACCTATGTAGTATAAGGACTTTTGGAATAAAAGCTGAAGGATTGAGGTCCTACTTTATAACTGATATTTTGTTGCATTATACAGTGTCTCTGAAGGAAACAGGTTTTCAAAAGTAGTTCTAAATCTCCTCCATGGGAAAAAAAAAAAAAAAAGTTGGCTAATAGAGGACTATGTTTACTGTTTAAGTATTTTTTGACTGATTTTATATTTTCCTTTATTTTTGATAATATCTTGAGTCTACATTTAAGTGGAGATAGTTCTGTCAGACTTCTGTTAGCCTGGAACTATTAAGTTTAGTATCATGTCTGTTTGGATATTCTTGGCTCAACTGGCAACTAGAAGGGGATTTTGGAACAATTGTCTTTCATAATTCCCAGCTGTGATATAAAATGCCTGAAACTCAGTGTATTCTAAAGCCTCTTTGCCAGCTATTGCTCTTGAATAATGTTCAAAAAGAACATCACATTTTAAAAGTGAAAAGACAGCTTAAAGCTTTGTTACCTTTTATTGGTGGAATAAGTCTGAGATGAACAAAATTAATATTTTACACAAGCTATTATCTGTAAGTTTGTGATGAAAATCACACTTTTTCACAAAAGAGAAAGAGCAAAACACTTCATTTTAGTCTAGAAAATATTAATTAAAAACATATATTTTTTTTATTTCAAACTCATGAATGTTTTGGAAAGGAGGCCCAATGTTGGTAAATATGTCAGAATCACTGGACAGTTGAGGTGGGAAAGCACATTTGGAGATTACCTACTCCGGTAGGGACCATTCAGGTTTGAATATCTCCAAGGCCACTCCACAGTCTCTCTAAACAATATGTTTCAGTGTTTCACCTTCCTTACTGTAATAAAGCTTTTTTCTTACATTTATGCATGAGGATGTCATGGGAGACTTTAGCAAGACTTTTCCTAAGGTTAAACAACATTCACCGATCTTTTCTCAATCACTAAACTAGTCATCATAGAAGGTGATCAGGTTGGTCAGTCACAGTTTCCTCTTTGCAAATCCGTCATGACTATTCCCAGTCCCTTTCTTGTCCTTTTTATGTTCAGAACTAGCTTCCAGGAGGATTTACTCTATCATCTTTCTATGGATCAAGTTGAGGCTGACTAGCCTGTACTTCCCTGGCTCCCCCTTCTTGCCTTTTTTGAAGCGGGGAATGGCATTTGCTTTTCACAATTTTCAGGGACCTCCCTCAGTCACCATGATCTTTCAAATATCATTGAGCGTGGCCTCACAGGACATTGGCCAGCTCCCTCAGCACTCGTGGGTGCAGCCCCTCAGACACCATGAACTGTGTGTCCAGTTTGTTTAAATGCTCTCTAAGCTGATCCTCCCCAGCCGAGGGTAAGTCTTCCTTGCCCCAGACTTTTCCACAAGTCTCAGGGGCTTGGGATTCCCGTAGGCTGGTCTTAACATGTAAGACCAAGGCAAAGGAGACAGTGAGTACCTCAAGCTTTTCCTTGTCTTCTGTTATTAAGTCCCCTACCATGCATTTTCCTTAGTCTTCCTTTTGCTGATGATATATATGTGGAAGGCATTCTTGTTGCCCTTCATATCTCTCACCTGAACTCTCGGAGACGTTTGGCTTTCCTCACCTCATCCCTGCACACTCTGACAGTGTCTTTGTATTCTTCCTGGGTGACCTGACCCTGATTCCACTTCTTTATGCTTCCTTTCTCATGTGAGTTTAGTCAGGAGCTCGCTGGTCATTTATGCAATATCTCTTGCTTTCTGCTTATGGGGATGGACCGGTCTTGAGCTTGGAGAGGGTGAACCTGGAAAATCTACTAGATCTTCTGGACACTCTTCATCACAGGTGGTCTCCCATGGGATTTTTCCAAGCAGATCCCTGAAAAGGTGTATATATGCACTCCTGGAGTCCAGAACTATAACCCTGATTTTTAGTTTGTTCCCTCTTTCTAGAAGTTTTAAAAAACCCTGGGTCCTCCAACTCGGTTACTTCTGTAATTAGTATTAAGCACTGTTGGAATACTAAGCATAACAGAAAGTGTTCATTCTTGAAGACAAAAAGTGCTGCATATTTTTTACTAAAACAAGATTGTATTTTGACTGATTCTTAGAGTTGTGGTGATGTCATATAGCAGGAAACTGAAAGGAAAGTAATCAATAAAAAATGGTACCTTGCAATTAAGCATTAATGTTGGAAATGTCTTTTAAATTTGTAATTATTCCTGTCATGTCTTTGTGCAATACAAGAAGGAAATATCTGAGGCTTTTAAAGAAGATATAAAGGGTCCTTTTGCTTCTTTATGGATATCAGTCTTTAACGGAAAGCAAATGAGAATGATTTGGTACATGTATTTATGTGTTTAAAATGTATTTTGTTTTGTGGTAAATGGAACTAAGCAAGTGTGATAAATAACAAGACCTATTCTTATGTAAGCTCTTCAGAATTTACATAACATATACATATATACAAGTTATACTTCTGATACTTCTGAGCTGCTAGGTCTTGCATATTTTAATGGCAAAATAGGCAAATAAAAGAATAATATTATAAAATAATAATAGTAATATTATGCATCAATATGGAAGCATGAATTAAAAAAAATCTTAACTCTGCAGAGTGATCTCCTGCAAGTCATTTGATATACCTGGATGCTTACATGCAACCAGATATGTATACCATATATATTTATATCTTTTTTCTCAGCCCCAGTGACATATAAAACCCATTTTTCCTTTTCTGTATGTAGGGTAATCATACATTCCTGAAGCATTATAATAGTTCATGAATTTATTTAAATTACATGATTTTATTTAAGAGTATCCATTGTATAATAAAAACTAATTTGCATTAATATAATGAGGTATTTAATCTAAATTATTCTCGTGAGAGTAGCTATGAAAATTGTTTTGAAGGATTTATTTTCCACTTACAGGTTTCTTTCTTAATGAGGATTACAACCTCAAAGGAGAACAAGTAATTGATAAAAAATAGTTCTTTGCCTTTCAATAATATTTTCACTCCTATTATCTTATTTTAGAATAAGATGTTAAATCTCCACAATTCAAGACAATGAAACAATAACTGTCCCTAAATCCTCACTGTAGGGCAAAAAGTTTTAAATTGTCAACTAACTACAAACTCACCTGACATAGTTCAAGGTCTCAAAGTTTTCTTTTCTACTTTGTTCAATTCTTTGGATGAATTCTGATTTGATTATATTATACAATGAAAACAAATCTCTGCATTTGCCAGATGCTACTGACTTTATTAAAATTGCAATAGAGTAATTTACAGCTCAGTGACAGGGTTTTGGCTACCTCTAAAGAGATATAAATCTCTTTAGCAAATACAAAGCAGCAGAATGTATGTAGTTTTCTCTGTTTACATCCACACACTGAATTTTACCCACACCTTATCTTGAGCACATGCTGTAACTTGTCAACCATCCACCATTTGGCCTTGGTACTACATTGATAATGATAATACTGATCATAACAAATTCAATTTTCTGGTAGCCCGTGCTTAGTGGAACCGAAAGATATCCTTATAACCATGAGATGCAGCACACAGAGAAAATCTTTATTGGTAAAAAGGTACTGATGTGAAAACTAGAACTCAGTTCTGAGATTAGTTTTTTTTTTTTTTTTTTTTTTGGTCCATGCTGCCTATTTGCTCTGCACTTTAATAGCATCCCACAGTGTTGTTTTCACGAGCTGTGTATATGAGAATAATGATTGTGTACCTGGTCTTCTCAGCCACTTCCTCTGTTGTTTGAGCTGTTCAGCTCGCCTGTACGATGCCTCTGGTAACTGCATTGCAAGCTGGATGCTGAACCTGTCCCCTTTCTTAAAATGGCTGGGGTAGAGGTTTTAAACTGTTACTTACATAATCATTTTCTGTCTTTGTTAAAAGGCTGTGAGTAAGAGGCAAGTTCCAAGGACATTCTAAAATGTCAGAGAAAGAGGATTCTGGATGAGATTGGTTGTACAGATTGAGGAAGGAAAAGGAAAATTCTTTAAACAATAAACTACAAGACTTTTTCTACTTTCGCTCAAGAAAAGGTAAAAGATAATTTATTTAAACTTAACACTCAGAAAAAAGTTCTCCAATTAATTTGGCTTAGTAGTTGATTGTGTATGGTATTTTGAGGTAATTAACCTCAGTGTTTAGAGAAATAAATTTTGGGGGTCATGCCTTCTAAAATAATGCAGCTAATTAAAGAGAACAAATAGGAAAGCTTCTTCTCCTAAATTCTGCTTTGCTTTATTCTCTGAGACATTAAATAAACATTTTATTCCTTAATTGTCATCTGGTTACAGAAAACAACCATTTCAGAAAATTAGCATTAGGAACGGGACTTTTTTTTTTTTTTTTGTGGTAACAGGGTTGTCCAGGTAGCTTGTGAGCCATGTGAGCTGCCTGTAGCCATTTGGCCTCTCATTTTGACACATAGAATCACACTCATGGGCACATGATCAAGGAAGGTTTGCACCTCTTGTGGTAAACATGTTTCCGAATGGGTTATATTAAGGACACAGAAGGTAGTACTGTTGGGACTTATACAGACTCATGGAGTTAGAAATCACTGTAATGTCTGTTTTTTTAGTCCTCACAGCTGTTTGTCTACTGTGCTCATTTGGGTGAGAAAGACCACCTTTAGGTAAAAAAAATGGGTTTCGGGGTATTTTGATAAGAACTCAGATTCCCAAAAGAGTAGAAAAATATAAATCAAACTTAGTAAAAAGCATTAATACAACTTAATAATTTCTTCCTGAATTATTCTAGTGTGTGGTTTGCCTTCCTATACTAACTGTACAGAATACTGATATGTTGCTGTGTTCCATTGAAATAATACTTCAAATCCAAATGCTTTTCAACAGGAGGTGAGTGATTTCCACTTCAAAATACTTTCTTATAACTTGTTCTGCTTTTCAGGTAAAACTCATTAAAGTTCAGTCAAAAAAAACCTTCAAATACTTATTTGTACAAATACTTTTCAGATTTATATCTATATGTATTTATATCTATAAACATATACACCCGGAAAAGTGATGGAACGGCTCATGAAGGACAAGAAGGTGCTCAAGAGTAGTCAGCACGGATTCACCGAGAGGAAATAATGCTTGACTAACCTGATAGCCTTCTATGATGGAATGACCAGCTGGATAGATGAAGGGAAAGCAGTGGATGTCATCTATCTCGACTTCAGCAAGGCTTTTGGCACTGTCCCTCACAACATCCTCCTGGGCAAGCTCTGGAAGTGTGGGATAGATGAGTGCACAGTGAGGTGGATTAGGAACTGGCTGGATGGCAGAGACCAGAGGGTGGTGATCAGCGGTGCAGACTCTGGTTGGAGGCCTGTAGCTAGCGGGGTCCCCCAGGAGTCAGTCCTTGGTCCAGTCCCTGTTCAATTTATTCATCAATGACCTGGATGAAGGCACAGAGTGCTCCCTCAGCAAGTTTGCTGATGATACCAAACTGGAAGGAGTAGCTGATACCCCAGAGGGCTGCGCTGCCATCCAGAGGTACCTGGACAGACTGGACAACTTTGCAGTGAAAAATCTCCTAAAATTCAACAAGGTCAAGTGCAAGGTCCTGCACTTGGAGAGGAATAGCCCCAGACAACCCAGCACAGGCTGGGGACTGACCTTCTGGAGAGCCAGCTCTGCACAGAAAGACCTGGGTGTCATGGTGGACGACAAGGTGGACCATGAGGCAGCAGTGTGCCCTCGTGGCCAAGAAGGCCAATGGGATCCTGAGGTGTATTAAGAAGAGCATCTCCAGCAGGTCGAGGGAGGTGATCCTGCCCCTCTACTCAGCCCTGGTGAGGGCCACATCTGGAGTATTGTGTCCAGTTCTGGGCCCCCCCAGTACAAGAGGGGATGTGGAGCTGCTGGAGAGAGTCCAGCGCAGGGTTACAAGGATGATCAGGGGCCTGGAACATCTGCCCTATGAGGAGAGGCTGAGGGAGCTGGGCCTGTTCAGCCTGGAGAAGAGAAGGCTGAGAGGGGATCTAATCAGTGCCTATAAGTACCTCAAGGGAGGGAGTGCAGAGGATGGTGCTGGCTTCTTTTCACTGGTGGCCACGGACAGAACTAGAGGAAATAGCCGGAAACTGAAGCATCAAAAGTTCCACAGGAACTTAAGGAAAAAATTCTTAACAGTGAGGGTGCCAGAGCACTGGAACAGGCTGCCCAGAGAGGTTGTGGAGTCTCCTTCTCTCGAGACCTTCCAAACCCACATGGGTGCCACCCTGTGCCACGTGCTCTAGGTGACCCTGTGTTTGCAGGGCGGGTTGGACTAGATGACCTCTAGAGGTCCCTTCCAACCTTAAGCATTCTATGATTCTATGATAATATCTGTTTGGATACATTCATCTACATAGGATTAAATAACTTATTCATTTATTCTAACACAAATCTCTCTTGATATTTCAGATTTAACTTTATTGCTAGTAATTCCTTGGAAAAGTTGGAGGACTTTCTGTAGAATCTAAATTAGAGTTTATCTTAGGTTTGAAGAACAATGGTTGATACAATTCTGGTAAGACACAAATAATGAAGAATTAAATGAACATTTTAAAGACAGCTCAGTTTTGGAGAAAGTGATTTCCAAACTTTGTAAGAAATCTAGCACAAATTATTAAGTGGCCTAGGTATATAGCAGGAAATTGCAAAGAGCTTCATTTATAATCAATTGTAACAAGTTGTATGAAGAGATTAAATATGACTAAAACAGATAAAAAAGTAAGATGGAGGATCATGTTTAAGAGGGCTTTCACCACCATTAAGTAGCCAACAAATTTAGAATTTATAAAATGATTTTACTTGGATGGAGTCTAAAACAAAACAGTTATGATCCAGAAAAAAAAAAAAAACTATAGTAATAATATTTAAATAAGAAGTACAAAACTGATCATGAAAAGGAACACATCACAAATATGGACTCTGCTATGGCTTTGCGTCTTGTGTGAGCAGCTCTGTGGTGGGGTCTTGGGAAGATTTCTGGCCCTGCTGAGGGTGCAGTTTGGGGTAATGATCCCATTTGCTTTCAGAATGTAAGAGGACTATGATCCAAATATTGCTTCAGGTATATTGGCAAGCACTTCTTTCCTCGGTAAATTTTTGTTAACTACAAGGATACAGAATGAAGAGAAATCCTGCTTTCTTCCTATGTACACATGCACTGGCCATATTCCTTGAACCACAAATGTTTTCAAATAATGAGGAAATTCTGTAAAACAGAAAAATTGAAATTCTGTAGAACAGTTTGTCCAAATTCTCTCACCATGTTCTAACAAATCTTTATGCCTTTTCAATGTCAATGTTTTATGCAGTCATCTGATCCCCAGGTTTATCCATGTTGTCCCTGAAATATTTTGGATCATTAGGACTGCAGTGTGGCTCCTTCTTCCTGAAGTTTTCTCTTTCTCTGTGGTGCAGGATACTGTAATCTCATATAATGATTTCACGCCAAATGTCATGTCAAATAGAAATAAAAGCCTTTGTCTGAAAATACCTTCTGAAGAGAAAATGATCTTCATTGCAGAACCTTGATCCTGTTTTGAGTCATACTTCAAGAACAATCTTTACATTAAATGATATACATTTCTACATATGTATGCAATCTGTACATTGAAAGGAAATTGTATTGTCGTAATAGCTCTGTTGCGAGGAGTTTTTGAGTACAATGCACTGTGCGACTAAAAGTTGAGAGAAGATAATTGTGACATTATCAGATAACGACAGATATAAAAATGGTCTCTAAGCATGGCAGAAAAGAGGGCCCAAAATTTACTCACAAACAGCCAAGCAGTAGTGTTTTACAGTGTTATTTTAAAATTACAATTGGAAAGAGTTCTGCCAGGAAGGGATACTGTTGAGGCCCTAACTGACAAATTGGCAAAATCCTCTTTCATTAGCACATTACTGAGTTGGGAACTAGAAGAGACCAGACAAACTGTGGCCAGGCCTTATTATTCTAGGAAATCATGCCAGCCTGATCTGTTTAGGAATTTAGCAGTTTTGATTTTAGCTGAGGAGAGGCTAATCTCCTACACAAAAGCTCTTCCTAGTATAGTTCCAGAATGATTACTTTTACTCCTACTTTTATCATTCTTTATTGAGTTACCTCATATTTCTAGCAGAACAGGCCTTTTACATACATGCTGTGTGCCTCTAGTCTTCTTAGTGTATGTGATTGGGAACAAAGCAATCCAAAGGGGATGATCTTCCTGAGCATCTGTCTTAGCTTCATTTCTATGTTCTCATTAGAAAACATGGGATGTCACTACCATGATTGTAAATCCTTCCCTGCTATTCCCCCTCCAGAACTAGACTCAAGTTCTAAGCAAATTAGAGGACTTTCTAGAGTTCCACAGCAGGATTAGGTTGTCCACATAAACATTTATTTATTTGAATCCTATTCTCTCATGACTTGTGTGACAATTTTTGTCGGTAGCTTTCTTTTGAGTGGATCCAAAAGAAAAAGAGTAGGAGGAGCTGGTAATGCTGTTTAGAACATGACTGTTCATCTGAAAAATTAATTTGTCTACTGCTTAGTACAATATCCTGCTTTGTACATTGTCCTGTGGCTAAGGCTGCACATGGAAGTTAGGTACCGATGAACCACATGAGAAGAAATGGGGACTATAAGAAAAGAGAAAGCATGGTTATGCTGAGGGGATTAATCCTCTCAGTAATACCTTGAGTTTTAAAGAATTGTTCAGTGTATACAGTGGCTGTTTTTTGTTGTCCTCTGGTTTGTATTGCTGAATTAAGACATTAATTTTTATGTTATTCTTTGAATGAGTCATTTTTTTCAAGCCCAACTTAAACTTCGTAAAATTGAATAGGACTAGATTTTTTTTAATCTCAAAACCAGATTGTCATTCAAACAGGCAAGTACTTTTCTTTACGTTAGATATAGTAGATTTTTCCTCATTATTCATATTAATCCTCATTTTTAATGAAATCTATGTTAAAATATTTCTGAGTGAAATTCACACTTTCATCCAAAGAAATTCTATGGTGAGATTCTTAGTGAGACTAACATGGTGAATAATTTTCAGCTGACCTTTGGAAGAAAGGATCCTTCCAGATCTTTGAACATATATTTTAAAGTAGCAAAAATACCGTATGAATACATCAGTAGATGAGAAATCTGGATCACCTAAAGGCAGTTGTGGCTTTTTTTTTTTTTCAGAGTTTTAGAAAAGATAAACACAATGTATCAAAAACAAGTCTCTGTAATTTAGTAGCGTTAGAGCTTTCTATGGGATATAGAATTGTAAGTTACAAGTGTACTTTGAAAAATTTACTGAGACTTCTATGAAATATTTGGGGCTATAATAAGACAACTAATTATCTAGAGTATTTTTAATGGAATATGAAGTATTCTACAATAAAACACTGATCCAACTGAAAACTGTAATTAGTGAAATTATTTGCTTCTTCTATTAGATTTCAAATGTCATCCAAGCCCATCTTTGACCTTATGCTTTGCTGTCGGATACTTTATTTTTGTCACATGTGATGATACAAGCTTATGAGATGACTCATTTAACAAAAGGAAAATTAAATTAAAAAGTAGGACTTCAGATAGTCTTGCTTTCTTAGACTTCAAAGATGAAGTGAAACAGTTTCAAAGATTTCAAATAGCTAAATTATTTTCACTGTAGTTTTTACTGATTCTTTATCATCTTATCTGTGAGTTTTACATTAATCATAGCTGGAGGCTTATGTTACAAGATGTAGCCATAGTTAGGAACATGGATTTTGAGACTTAGTTCTTTAAGCATTAGTTTCTACCATAAAATAGTTATTTAGTCACTTCTTTTTGCAATGGCAATCCATTCCAGCTACTTTCGGCAGCTATCTTGGGTCGAGTGCAGGAGCTGCCTCATGTAGTGCTTGTCCACTTCTAGTGTCCTCAGAGGAATTCTAGGAGGCTTGTTCAGACTGGACATCTAGTTTAACGTCTTCCTTTTGAAGAGGAAACACTTGTTTTCCCACTTACATTTATCTCTCTAGACTTGTTGTTAGTAACCCAACCACTAACGATGTTAGCTGCACTGCATCAAGACCAAAGTGATGGGACATAAGTGTCTGTCAAGGAATCAGGCCATTTACGTTAGAGCTATAAGATTAAATGACTTTAGATATTATTAAAAAAATAAATAAATAAAAAATAAAGGAGCATGGAAAATGAGAAATTTAAGCACTGTCTGTTCTTGTTCTCTTCTAGAAAGTGATCATTCTTTCCCCCGGAAGCAGTAGCTTGGATTTGTGGGTATCACTTGAAGTATGAAACCTGATCTAGTTCAATATAAACAGTTGTAAAAATAATGCTAACTCAAATTACATGATCAAATAAAATGTGCTTAGATTGTAATTCAAATGAAACATTTTGGTACTGGTGACCAAGTACTGAACATAGAGCAAATCATATAATATTAACCAATGAATAAATATAGAAATATATAAAAGAAAGCATGGTATTTTATATCGAATTTTGAAATATCTTAAAACGATTGCTTGAATTAATAATCTGAGCACTTGATTGTAGGGTACGGCGCTCGGAAGATCTCGCGATGTACGGGAAGAATAGGGAACTAAGGCATATGCCATATTAGGTAAAGAGCAACGCTTATTGGCTATATAGGCATGCTTCCGCCTTTGCTACCTTTATAAGATCCAGCCTGCGTATATTAAACGCCATTTGCAGCATCCTCATATTGGTGTCTGTGCTCTTTGGCCCAGGCACGGGTTGGACGTGCCTGGCCGCCTCGGCAGACGGAGTCGATTGCCAATGTCAGGCAACACTTGATACGTATTTCTGATGATGGTAATTATTCATTTGGATTTTTTTCATAGCTATTAAAAACAAAAAAAGGCATTTTTAATCCTAGTCCAGCCTATCATACAGTTCTACATCAGCACCAGAACTCCTGCATCAAACTGATAACTTTTCCTTGAACAGCAGCCTCTGAAAATGATCACCTGCCTTGATTCAAAATATTTAAACCACAGAGAAGACATCAAAAATCTTAGCAAGTCTTTCAAAACATGTTAATTGTCTTTAGCTTTGATAACATATGAATACAGAATCTAAGTTAGTCCTCTTTACTTCAGACTTTGTCAAGTACAAAATACAAAACCCAAAGCAAGCCCAAATTATGTTTATGCTGCCCTTCACCAATTTCTTCCTCACAGACGTTGGAAATACATTCCAGTGTTCAGAATATGGACAAAGCCTGCACTGAATACTTCCAGATCATAATTTCATAACATATAGCCACATTTAATGTGAATTTCTAAATGAAGATTACAGATTACTTTTTCATGTAATAACAGGAAGTCTGTTATTTAAAAGTTCATGGGTTGCTCAAAAATAAACAGAAAACTGTCATCAGGATAAAAAAAATATTGTCAGAAATATCAAAGTATTTTTTAAAAAGCAGGACTAAGTAATTATAAACCACATACTAATCTGAAGTGCTCGCTTCATCTCCCTTATCCTCCTTTTCCCTTAATTGTAGAATTTAATATTTCTTCCTTTGCCTACCAAATCATTCTCTGTCCAAATTCTTGCAACAGATATGGATCCAAACTAACCACTTCAATTAAATAAATTTAAACAAATGAAAACACAAAATTCTAAAAATTTCTTACATGAATCAAGGAAGTTTTTCCTATATTTAGTATGCACACAAGTCAAAATTAGATAACTCAAGTTAGCTAACAAAAATTAATTTACTGTTGACCTTAAAACAACACATGACTAGTAATTTTGGATTAAAACTATAAAATCCTGTTCCTATTTCGTACTATATAGCTTTTTCCACCACTGCAAAATCAGGGAGTTTTGAGAGCTTCCAAATATCCTTCAATCTTATCTCTTGCAAAACTGTAATACTTTGGTAGTAGTTCCTTCATATTTGGAAAATTCTTTTGAATATATAAAGATGTAGCATTCCATATTCCCAGGTTAGCCTTTTTAAGTTTAAGGTGTTATTCATATTATCTAACAGTGAATTAATTAAAGTAATAGACCCAACTGCAGCTTTTTTTAAAGTTTCAATAAACTTTTTGAGATAGTGACTTTTATTTTTTTTTTCAAAATCTTGAAATGTCATGAATTAAAAGGTCCCATGCAAGTATGATAGGTTTCACACAACACAGAATCAAATGTACAGGCCATACTAGCAAAATAGCATGAAAGCTTGGGATATAGTTCGAAGTTTTAGTCTCTTGATCTTGCAATTTTCAGCATAATTTTAGAATGATAAAGATTCAAGAACTCCTACAGACATCCATGGAGCTTCACAAAGGAGTAGCAATCTTTTCACCATGTGTAATAATTGCAGAATGGGTTTTTACGCTACTTCATCAGTCTGGTTAATTGGCCACATTCACCACCACAAAAATTCAGCTCTCAAATTCCTTCTTCCATAAAGACGGTAGAAATATCTGAAACCCTGAATTTTTTTCTGTACTATAAGTGTAGGTACTGTATAAAAATGATAATTAGACAAAAACTTGAAGATAACTAAACTGAGAATAAAAAACTGCACATTTTTAAAAAGCGAAACTTAATATTATTTAGGTTATCCTACAGGAACAATCTACTGTAAGGAAAATCCCTTATCATGACCTAATTTGAAGGTAGCAGCAATACCTTCATGTCTATATTAATCTTATTCCTCTGGAAAGCAGAAAGAACATTCAAAAACCTCTCTGGTTGTTTTAAATTAAAGTTCTGCTCTGTGCTTTTTTGATTGGTAATTATTCAAGACTCTGATGTCAAAAAAAAGAGTGAACTAATAACATTTTATTTCAGTCCTACACCACAAAGCATCCTCCTAGGTTCTCACACTGAGATCCCAAAATTAAGCAGAAAGATTTTCTTTATAGAAAATGAAAAGAAAAATATCAGTGTAATTATGAAATATAAGTAAAGAGGGATGAAAATGAACCAGATCCCTTGATTGAACTAGAACAACTACCTGAGAAGTTGGGCTGATTATATTTAACCTGCATTTCTCATCACTTTACGTCAAAAAAGCAAACCATGTTAGCACAGAGATGTGGAAAGTATTAAGGAAAACAAACAAACACACAGTGTTATTTCTTTCTCTGCAGGAGGAAGAGGCATGTCTTGGATTTAAAACTACACTGCTCTTTTCCTCCTGGTTCTGTGCTTTGTTTTTTCTGAGAGCCTGTGGAGATGAACCACCTGTGTCAATGGGTATTTTTCTTGAGCTCAGCGTTCTGTCCCTTTGGCTCAGTGTGCTTTCACTTATACCGCCTGACATTTAAAATAGATGGTTAGGATTTTCTACAATCCAAAGCTTTTAAAAACATAAATGCTCCACAGGATTGTGCTCACATGCTGAAGCATATGTTTCCCATACTATGCTTTGAGGAGAAAAGTAGTTCAATCAGATTTTAAAACAGGAGCAGCTTTAGGAGGTATGTTAATGTTACAATACGTTCTAAGGAAATACTAATGCAGCCTATGAACTCCAGTTACAGTAAGTCAGGAGCAGAGCATTTCTTCCAGAATATGTTCCACTGCATGTTGTCTGCTAGAGAATTTTCTTCATGAGAACTATAGACAAATTTAGATTGCGAAGGAAAAGTCTGTGGAGCTATGTCCATATTCATTGACCTTAATAATTACTCTGATTTTCAAGACCTATGGCTAGGCTGGTCAATGGGAAGGGAAATTTCTGTGTCATAGACGACTGTCCTACTGGGTTAATACACATCATGAAAGGGAAAATACAAATATTCATAATAATTTAAAATTAAGATGGGATCTATAGGTGAATGGCCTACTTATTTTTATGACTAGAAATATTCCTTATACCATGGGGTCACTTGCAGACTTAAAACGTATGGTGAGCAAATCTATATTTTCCAAGAAAATGAATTCTGATTTGAGGTTACAGTCTGCTACTTGGTTTCCCAGCTGTGCTTAGAGGTTATACAGGAGCTGTCTGCAGGACAGTTAAGGACTGCAGGAGTAGTTAAGCTGTTAATTCATTCCACTGGCTCTCCTCTACTAACTGGAGCTCTAGGAGCAGGAAAGAAACTTTATTATCATGGAAACTTGTTCATAAGAAGTAACATCTCAACCAAAAATCATTTGGTTGGTAATACACATTTAACAGAAGAGAATGTTGAGATTTCTTCCTTGGTTATCCATGAGGCAGAGAAAATTTCATACTCATTAGCAAGCATATTTTCTCTTTTTGAGTGGGTTGTTTATGCCATAATTAATTCTGGGAATTTAAATTCTAAACATCCCCATATGCATAAAATATTTTGCTTTCTCCTCACCTTTCCAATTACTCTACACTTAGTACTAGTCAGAAGTGTTTTGTGAATCTGCCTTATTGGTTCACAGTAGGCATTCTCAAGCACTGGGAGAGAGTATTGATATTAAAACTATTAGGGATCGTGTGCAATATATATTATAATTGCTTCCACATTTTTGCCACTTTTAAATAAAGACTTAAAGGTAACATTATAAACTGGCTAAATATGCTTCATCTTCATGTTTATTTAAAAACTATTATAAGAATTTGTTTCACAATCTGCTTAGTTTTACGGGTTTTGGCCTAGTAGTTATCCTCTGTTTTTACTATTATGGAAATGTATCTCACTATTTCAATTATCGAAAATAATTTTTTAACAGCACTAAATAATCACCAGTAATGAAGAAAATCTTTCATGTGACTCAGGATATATTCCTTTATTAAAGAGGAACAAGTCTCTCAATATCTCTGCTTACATGATTAAGAAAAACAGTCAAAAATTCTTTTCTCTAGAGCTTGCTTGCAAGTTTTCTTTGCAAGTACTGCCATAAGGAGCAGCAATGTCACAAGTCCTGTCACTGCCTTCTTCTTTAAAAATTTTACTTAAGCTTGAAGTAATTCCCAGGATTATATATCCAACCACTGAAGTTAATAAAATCTCCATGGGCTTAAAGAACCTTTTAATCAAGCACTGATTCATTCTAGAAAAAGATGTCTTTATTTTCTCCCTAAAGGGGATATGAATAGGTATGACTCTGACCTGCTTGACATAAACACTAGAAACCAAGTTTTTCATTAATATTTGAGAACAGGCATATATATTGAGTTGGATTTTTTGAAAGAAGTGATAGAATGCTTTTATCCTCTTATAATGTGTTAACTGGCCCTGGCGGAGCCAGATTTTCCACTGGATTTGGTTTCCTATGATATAAAGATGCTACTGTCAGCTGTTTCCATTCATTTCTTAGGTACTATGTCCCAGCATGGCATAGAGCTGTGGAGGCCACCACTTTATTCTCCAGTGGCAGTGGAGGACTGGAGGAAGGCTTGCTCCGTCATACCCGTCCTTTCTTGTTCTCACATGTCCTTGAGCACAAGACAAAATGCAGGCAGGAATCGAGACAGAACTTCTTGGGAGCTATTTCAATTGCAGTCTTAATTTGTGCTGCATTCATGCTTTATTTCACTTATACTTCCTCATTAAAGTTTGTATACCTGGAAAAGGGAGAAATACAGAATTTACATACACAACATGTCTTAGGCAGAGGTAATTCTTCAGATACACTTTGAAACTAGACAGCGGCTTGTTATGCTAGAAAGTTATTTGTATGGTCTCTATAATTTTTCTTAAACATAAAATTTGAAGAAAATTATTTGTGTTCCTGGACTGCCTGAAGCTACTGATGAGGAAACAAAAAAAAAAAACATATTTACACATTTCAAAATGCCTTCATCAAATCAACAGTGCAAAGCGTTTGCTTCTCAGGAGCACAACAGTCCAGCAGAATATATGTTCTAGGAAGAACAAAATCAGTTTTTCACATTTTGCCCTTGTTGATGTCTTCATTTTATTACAGCAGCAGTTGTTAATTGCTAAATAATACTTTCAGAAGTTTGATTAGCATGTCATCAACTCTGTTGAAAATGGAAAATTAATTTAGCACTTCGGTTACAGTATTTAGGCAGAATTTCATACAAAAAAGCATTAACATGCATAGCAAAATGTTTTCTCCAAAGTCCAGGTGGCTGTTGGACTTTTCGATTTGACAGTTGGTATGAACTTAGCATGAGAATACAGATGTACAGTCTGCAGTGCTGAGAAACTAGCTACAGAGTTATCAAATTTATAAATTACAGAACTCTCTTCTTCCTATATTTAAAAAAAAATCAAGGTTTTTTTTGTTTGTTTGTTTGTTTTTTAAATTCTCATTCATGGTCACAAAAGCTCTACCTTGTTCTACATGTATTAACTGGATAGTGAAATTAATATATAAAACAAAATTTGTTATCCGATTCACAGCACTCAATACTATGTTAGAAGTAGAGTATTTTCTCTCATAATAATGAAAAATTTCCATTCTGTCTCTGTTATCTATCTGGCAAGTATGAAGTCTACCCTTGTTTTTCTCCTTTTGTTTAAAGACCTGAATTGTTCTTCCTCTAACAATCAGAAGACTCTGAAAAGGATTACAGCGTACATGTATCTGCGATTAAGCCTATGGTTCCTGTGTCTTCTTTTTTAATGACTGTATGTACATAAGTAATCATTTTTTCCCCTATTTGTAATACACCCCAAATCTTCTTGACTGTGTCTGTTTCTGACCTATTTCTTCTCCAGTGTTAACACAGACTTACCACAAGTTATCTCTGTCTTTCCAACTCTTTTAACATCCATCTTCTCTGCTTACTTCTAGATTTTGAACGAAACAATACAAAGCAAAACAAAGCAAAGCACCATCAATCAGACAGAGTCCACAGCATCGATCTTACTCTGAACATGAAAAATATTTTTTCATCTAACAACTCAAAGGAATCTCTTTTCTTCAGATGATAACCATATGCCATGAAGAACTCAAGGACTGGCTTTGGTGTGAAGGTTATGGGAAATGGGGGGAGCTGTCCATAATAATTGAGATTGGTCGTAGTCCCCTGGTTATGTGATTTATTTCCCGGAGAATGACGGAAGAGACGTTTCCTCCTAGCATGCATTGCTGCAAAAGCAAATCACTGGCTGACTATCTGATAGGGAGATTGCTGCAATGACATGATAAACTACTCGTGTTACCAAGTAAGCGTGAGGAAAAAAACCTTAGAGATTTAAATCCATTCAGAAAAGGATTTTAAAATACTTAGGAGGTTTTATACTTTTTACTCTCATTTTGTCCCCAATCTTTATTCAATATCCATATATATGATGCATTTTTAAATGACAGGTGTCCTTTTTCAGCAACTAATCAACCCAGCTGGAATATGTTTTCTAGATATTTCAGCAACAGGGAGCTTTCCCACGTTCACTGATGGATAGTCAGAAGAGTACAGCACCAAAGAAGATAAGTTATCATAGGTCATTGCAGTCAGTTCTCTGCCCTTGCAAGCAAACAGGACACAAAAACACCCATCATAGACTCATTTAATTCTATTCTCAACATGGTAACATTTCCCACTGCTTTTGCTGGAAAGTTACTCTAAACAGCTCGGTGGATAGTTTTATTTCCGTAATTTTAGTGCTAAAGATATTCAGTTTATACTTGGCTGTTCATGTGACAATATTGTTCATTAGCCTAACCACTTTTTTTTTTTTTTTTTTTTTTTTTTTGCTTCTGGCATTTTTCCCAGCATACATTCATAACGAGTAACCTTACCTTAGACCGAATTTTTCCAGGCCAAAGATGTAAAGGCCTTTTACACCCTTTCTTCCCAGTGATGCTTTTCTGCATCTGTTCTAAGTCAGAGATTGACTCCTGATTGTTGATGACAAGAATTATGTACCAAACATATCATGTTGATGTCCCAAGTGCCTTCTCCAACAGCTCTGATACTTCGCTCCCTGTACAGCTAGCACGGCCTAGTACTGCATCTTGTGGCACACTGGTCCAAACTGATATGAGCCTCCTGTAAATGATGAAGAGATCCAGGCATCTCCTGTCAGAGGTTCTTTAAGGACACAGCCATTAATCCATATCCGAGGACAGGGCAACCCATCCCATCCCTGTGATCCTACCCTTTAGGGCTTCAAGCTCACCCTATAAGCAAAGAATCTTCCCTCTGGTATCAATTTTGGCTCTTAGTTTTATTTCATCAGCACAAGATGTGCCAACTTCATTCATGCCAAAATTAACGAAGACAAATCTGAGATCTAATCTACAGCAAATTCTGAAAGAAGTGTGTCCACATATTCCTTTTCAGCACATATTTACTGCAGCTTCCTCTTAACCGAGCTCCTTAATATCCTTCAGATTTTGTCTGGCTGTGACTCAGATTACATTTTTATGTCTTCTTATGTACAGGAATTACTTTGTCTACTCTCCAGTCATACGAGATATCACTCTCAAGAGGATGGATGTGGAGCACTGAGCAAACTGGCTGCTGAATCCAGTACCTATAACTTTGGGCAGGAGATGTTCAGTTTAGAAGGATGTGCAGATTGCCTGTTCCACCTGTCACCTGTAGCAATCATCCACAGAATATGTCCTTATAATTAAATTAAAATAGGCAGCAAAAGACAAAAAAAAATGCTAATTACTAAAAAGCCACACAAATAAATCAGGGAAAGCAGACTACCAGTGTCCTGGGTATAAATATTGGTTAAACAAAGTAAATGTATTTGTTAAACAAGGGTAGAAACGTCTTGCAGTAAAATCTGCAAGTTCGTGTACTATCTCTTTCAAAGCTTTGGAAAGTAGCTGTCTTCAATCTGAATTCACTAGTGTATTGGGATTTTGTATCCATTTAAGATGAGGTAATTCCATTTCTGTTATCTGTTATCTCACTTTTGCCCCCAAATTGAACATCATTATCTGTGTTGACAACTGAAGCAAGTACTCATTTCTAAGGCCTTTCCAAGATGCTTTCGTCTTGATTTTCTCAACATTTTTTTCTGTATTTTATTTTAGCTAAAATGGTGAGGAAATGTCTGTTATTAATGCAAATAACCTTTGCAATCTCTAACAAAACCTGACTTGATGTCCTCCTGAACTGTCAGAAAGTAATTTCAAGTATAAAAAAAGAACAGTTTTCAAAAACAGCCTTCCATATGGGTTTATGATCAGGATCATTTTACTGCACCCAGTCTTTATCTGGTGTAGGTATATAGGTATATTTCAGGAACTTTTTAATTTGCTGGTTTAGCTACATATTGTCATCATTTAATTTATTAAAAGCTAATCAAAATATTCTATTTCAGAATCAAGAGCCAAATAGGTTAAATCTTTTAAGATCTTTTCAGGATTTGGACTAACAGTTATGAGACTGTTACTTCTGAGTAGCTAGAGGCAATTTTAAATTGAGATACTGTTTCATGATTTTACATTCTCGATTATTGCTAGGGAACCAGCTCAAATGTCCTGTCGCTTTTAATACCAACATATATTTTACTTCTGATTCATATATAACCACTGGCAGTAAACTGGAGATTTAAAAAGCTTTTTAAAATGAGTTTTCTTGGTATTTTTTCTTGAGTATATATACAATGACAATTGTGACAGCTGAATAAACAGTAAACAGGCATATCCCTAAAGGACAATAACTTCATAAAATTCAGAAAGTAAGAATCTGATATACTCTCAAGGTTATATAAAGACAAAACTTAAGCATCAAGTTTATCCACATAATAGAAAGACACAGCTCATGCACTGGGATGGAGCAGAGAGAGATCTATTTTTCTAGTAACTCATATGCAAGCACTATGAATACTAAAATATTTTCCTCACTGCATGGACAAATCACTGCAATTTGGGTCACCAATACTCCATCCACAGTCATGGAATAAGAGTGAAGGAGAGGAAGAGAATGAAAGAATGAAAGAATGAAAGGGAGAAAGGGAGAAAGAAAAGAAAGAAAAGAAAGGAAAGAAGGAAAGAAGGAAAGAGAGAAAGAGAAAGAAAGAGAGAAAGAGAGAAAGAGAGAAAGAGAGAGAAAGAGAGAGAGAGAGAGAAAGAGAGAAAGAGAGAAAGAGAGAAAGAGAGAAAGAGAAAGAGAGAAAGAGAGAGAGAAAGAGAAAGAGAGAAAGAGAGAGAGAAAGAGAGAGAGGAAGAGAGAGAGAAAGAGAGAGAGGAGAGAGAGAGAGAGAAAGAAAGAAAGAAAGAAAGAAAGAAAGAAAGAAAGAAAGAAAGAAAGAAAGAAAGAAAGAAAGAAAGAAAGAAAGAAAGAAAGAAAGAAAGAAAGAAAGAAAGAAAGAAAGAAAGAAAGAAAGAAAGAAAGAAAGAAAAAGAAAAAAACTTAGGAACAACCCTTTGTATAGTAAACATGTCTAGGAAAGAGCTATTTATATTGGAAAAAACAAAGCAGGCAAGTAGCCAATAAAGCAGTGTAGAAGATGAGTGGTCACTCATTATCTCTCTCTGGTGTAGTCAACAGTGGGGACTTCATCAGGACCCTCGGCTGGAGGGGAAAATTAATGGTGCAGTTCATTTGCCGATTACAATATGGCAAAGCCTTAAGGACAGCCTGATATGGACACTCAGGTCAGATCTTTTTGATTTGCTGTGCCACCACAGCTTGCTTGAGGACACAGAGGGGTGGTTTACTTAGGAACAGTTGGAGAAAGACAGGCTATTTCAGGCATAGACAGTGCACAGCCTAACACTACTCTGGGTCCCCTTTTGCAGCCATCCATAGGTACAGAGATATGACTTCAAAGGACTCTGTGCTGTCCACACAGACTGCATCCTGTTGCCACCTGCTCTGTTGCTCTGTAAAGAGATGTCTTTCCTAACTCCGAGCTGCAGGTGGTTTGATGGCAGGCAGGAATGAAGCAATACTGTCTCCAAAAAACCCTCTAACACACAAATTCAATCACAGAAACTTGTTGTTTAGTTTAGAACTGAAATTCAAAAGGATCTAATCAGAACAAGAGCAGCAACAAAAGAAGACAAAAAAAAAAAAAGGAGTTCAAATGAAGAGCATTATTATCTACAGGGATGAAGACCGAATACTTAGTGTGAAACCAGGATCTGGGACACTGAGGAGACCTAAACAAGTATTATTAGCTGGTCACTGAGTCATGTTTGGCTAGTGACAGGAAAGGGAGATTGCCCCAATCTGGAGAAGACCATCAGACTTTGTGCACTGAACATTAGACTTTGTGTACTGAACACAAAGGGCCCTCAGATGTACTTGATCTTCCTTTGACTACCTATTAATTATTCTCACTTCTCAAGAGCAAGAGAAGGGTTTGTAAAGAATATCAGATTTACATACCTAGAGCGACAGTTTGCAAATTATCTTAGATGCCCAAGAAATCAATAACCTTATTGCTTATTGCAAATGCTGCCTTCCAATATTTATAGAATCATAGAATCATAGAACGCACAAGGTTGGAAGGGCCCTCTAGAGATCATCTAGTCCAACCCCCCTGCACACGCAGGGTCACCTAGAGCACGTGGCACAGGGTGGCATCCAAGCGGGTTTGGAAGATCTCCAGAGAAGGAGACTCCACAACCTCTCTGGGTAGCCTGTTCCAGGGCTCTGTCACCCTCACTGTAAAGACATTTTTCCTTAAGTTCCTGTGGAACTTTTGATGCTTCAGTTTGTGGCCGTTTCCTCTAGTTCTGTTGGTGGCTGAACAGGCCCAGCTCTCTCAGTCTTTCCTCATAGGGCAGATGTTCTCATATTATTATTTGAAAGCTTAGAGCTCCTAAAACATTTTCCAAATTTATTCACTTTTTACTTTTTAGGAAATGTCACCTACTTCTTAAGAAAAGTAAAAAAAAAAGGTTTTTTTTGTGATCTGAAATAAACATGAAAGATAAGTTCTTCTGTTCAGAAAAATGGATACAACCCCCAGAAAATAATGTTATAGTGTCTGATCTGACTGCATAAAGATTTACATAGTAGAAGCAGAAGAAAAAAGAAAGAGAGAAAGGTATTCCGACCTGCTCTGTCAACACACTAGGAAAGCTGCTTCTGAAACTGCTATTGCAATCTCTTTTGTCCAATCTTAGGATTTTATTATATTATTAGTTGTAGATCACTGTCTTGGTGCTCTATCTGGGGGCTTTAAACAACACAAAATATTAATAAATATCTCTAAAAATGAGGACATCAAAGAGGAGAATATAATTGCTTCATTTTAAAAACATATCTTTTAAGTCTCGGTTCAAAAGGAATAGGCTTATATTCTCTCTCATGTTTTTAAGCCATGATGAGAAATAGCTAGACTGGTAACTGGTGATCTCAGTGTCTGTCACTGCAGAATGACAGCTGTAGGCCCTTTTTGTCGATGCTGTGTAGTGGGAGAAGGAGGAAGGTTCAGAGAAGAGGTGATAGGATCAACAGATTTGTTCCCATGTGAATCCATGAAAGAAGTATCATCACAGGGGGCATTATGAAATACATTATCTTAACAAGTTCTTTTCCAGTTGCTTGCAGCCTCATATTCCTCATCTCTCTGAGGATCTGGAAAACATTTAGCAAAAATATTGCAGTGTGTGAGTTCTTTTCCTTGTGATCAGGTTCATTTCTTCATTTTGCCTCTACTTATCACCGATGCTGGTGTGTAGCTTGGCCATGGTGTCATTCTGACCTCTACAATTTACCTAGTTATGTGAAATCCAGTATTGCCATGCCTAGCAGTAATCCAATAAGTCGGCACTCTGATCTTTTCAAGCCTTATGCAGTAATTTCCAGTTATCTTCCCTGCATGCAGTCTGTGGCTCCATCTTCATCAAGGTTTTGATTTCAAAATACAGCATGAGCTTGAAGGTAAAGCCTAATATGTTAACTCAGTTGTTGGGTAGGAATTGGATTTCTTTCAGAAGAAACTAAATAAGAAGCCACTTTCCCAGGTGCATTACATGCACTACAACTAGAAACGCAGCAACTAAGTACTGGACTTCAAGGTGTATGTGTGATAGTGTGACAAGGAAGTCCAGGGAAGCAGACTGCATCTAGTTGGATAAAATCACTGAGCCAGAGGCTATGTGGAATTAGAGAGCTCAGCACCAAACACTTGGTGCTAAGCCACCTCTGTTGTGCAAAATTATTTGCTTTCATAGACATACCCTTTGTCTGACAGCTTATATTCCCACTTTTTGAAAGGAGATGATCACAAGAGGAGAAAATATCCTTTTTCTATGTATAATGGCTATAAACAGAGTGACTATGAATAACAATGAAATTATAATCTTTCTTTTTTTCTATTTCCTTATAAGGCTGTAGCTTATTTATCTATGAAATTCGTTGTTGACAGAAAGTGATTTTCAGCAATATTCTGCTATTCATTCAATTTTTCAGCAAGAATGACTGATACTGAGTGGGTGGCGATCAACCTGCCAAGGTCACAGAATCATTACTTTCCCAAAGCTGCCACCCATGATCTTGCTGACAAGCAGTCGCGCTTTACATAGTCTAAAAACAGCCTCCACCTGTTAAGAATTAAAGGAAAAGACCATATAACTACCAGCCACAGCAGAAAAATGGAATAACTCCACAGTAATGAATCTGTTTGTTAGATGAATCCTAAGCAAAATCAGTGAACAATTCTGTTAGCTGGGTTACTGAAGAGTGCTTTCCTCTGGAGTGACAGCCATCACGTTTTTTTTTTTTTTTTTGGTGAGTGTAACAAGTTCAACTTGGAAACAGTGCATTCTGTAGTTTTTTTTTTTTTTAAGATTAATAATTATTTAAAACATAGCTCTGCGTTACTCTTCTTCCTGACCTATTTTGATAAAGATGAATGTTAAGTAGCACTGTGCAAATCACCATGTGTAGAGCAGAGACGTTCTCTTCTTCCATGCTCTTTGTGGTTAAATTATTTGTTGTATTCTTAGCGATGCCTTGTCTCCTGCTGTCTGAGGCATACTGTTGTGCTCCATATATGAAGTCTAAATGTGAAGAAACTTATATTTTTGCCATTCAGACCAGAATAACTCATTTATTGTGCATTTTATTCCGATCTACTGAAGATATTTTCTGTTGCTTAGGTCTTCCATAGCTGAGGTTTCCTCAGCTAAATGGATGAGAAAAGGGTAATGAAGCCTGTATACATGTTCAGAGGAAATAATTAAAATATGAAACGCTTTATTATGTCACTCAGTGGCAATGTAAGCATGCTTTGAAGGTAGATATCTGCCTGTGGCTCTGAAATGTCAGTAGTAATGTCGAGAAAATGAAGAAAGAAATGAGAAAATGAAATAATCTCTATCAAAAGTAAAAGGATGACATGAAAATTAAAAACCTAAATCTTGTAGATTAAAAAAGATATTGCCAGCTGGTTTTAATGTCAAAACAAAATAGAGAGATACAAGTTTAGAAAACTCATCTACAGACTTAGAAAATATCTTCTTCCATGAATGGCAGGACCTCCAGACCTGCTCCTATTATTCCTGTTCATGGGAGATGCATCTGAAGCCAGAGGAAGCTTACAGTCAGAAACAGCCTACTATTCCTTGTTCTGGGTTTTTCACAGTGTCATGCTCTGTGTTTGTGCAGCTTCGTGTTGCAAGGGCAGAAATCCACCTCTTTGCAGTGTGAAAGAGTACCCAAAATCTGGACAGCGCAGAAACATCCCCTCCCCTGGAGCTGGGCAGCACTGGGGTAGCTCCGTCTCATGTATTTGGGTCACTGGGCTGTGTCACTAGTGAGAATCTCTGCTCTGAGATTATTCTGCTTTTTCTGAGAACACTGGGGACCTCTAAAGCAGATGACAGAACTACCAGTCATTTCCATGGAATCTACCTGTCTTCTAGTAAAAAACAATGCAGTACAGAATCAATAAAAAATACAGTACAGAATGTTCATTGCTAAAATACACTTTTTAACATTACTGTATGTATTCCTCCATATAAATGTCATTGTGAAAATCATAACAATTACCGTGTGGAATTATAAGAAAAACTCAAAATACTCTAGCACTCAGTAATAATTTTCCTTCATATTTGGGGCAGTTATCAATATGTATTTTAGTTTGACCAAAACTGTCATCCATCCATCACTCCAATCACAATTTAGGACTGGCAGAGATCTTTGTTAATTGTGTGCTGCACATTCATGCTGGTGCCTTGCTTGTTTTCTATAGTATTTTAGTCTATGTACAGTACTATGCTGTCCAAAAAATCTGCTATAAACCAATGTGTCTCAAATCACTCCAAATGTTTCCACTCTTGCTCTTCTGTTATGATTAGCTAACATTCTGTTGTTCCAGAAAGGCACTGATTTTGCTGTAGACCAAGTAGTTTTGCATATTCTGGGCTGATTCACACTACTGGAATAGACAAATAGCTTATGTTTTTAATTTCTGTAATAATGTATTGAGTGCCTTAATAAAATGACCACTCAGAGAGTGCCTGGAAAGTGCAGGGAGTGCAGGGAGAGAGCAGCAGACACACTGGATGCTCTTTACTGTCTAGTTACACCTAAAAAATATTTTTTTTCTCTACTCTTTGTTGGCATTTATGAGTCTTTTGGGGTCTTGTGGTTATTGGCCCATTCTTTTCCCTTTCCTTTAATGACTCTGCTGTGATTCTTTGCCTGACTGCTCTTGCCCTGTTCTAGAGGATGCTGCAAGAATTCTGCAAAAACTACCCAATATATTTATTAAGAGGAAGAAGAGCTTTTAAATTAAGCAATATTAAAACATATTAAAATAGTCTTCGGTATCTTTAAGAACATCTATTGAAAGTCTTCAAGAAGAAATTCACCAAAAAGGGAAAAAAATCGCTAATTATTTTAACTTTCTCTCATGCAAAAAAAATCTTTTAGGGATTAATGTTAGGAATATTTTCTCTGTGTTAAAGAACAATAGCTTTGTTCAGGCTCAAAATAATCAGGCATTTAAATTCTTTAAATAATTGTATTATTTCATTTATATGATCTAAAAGGGTTATTTTAATTGATTTTTTTTACCTTGATAATTAAAAACAATGCTTTCAAATGAAAATACACAAGTAAAAAATGAATATCTTTTTGAAATTAAAAAATACATGGTTAGTATCCCAAATTCTGGCAAACATTTGGAAATGTTCTGCATAAAACTTCTGTTTGCCTGATATTCAGATCAGTTTACAGTTTGATCACAAAGATAGGGTTCACAAAGTGACTGGCTGTGCCTGACAGAAATGTGAACATCTGAATAAGAAGCAAATCCTTATTAATCTTAAGCCTTTTTTTCCATCAGTGTTCTGCCATTTTAAATCCAAATTACCCCAATATATATATATTTTTTTCAAAACAGACATGTTAAAATGTATACAAAATATGTAATATGTGATGATTAATATCTCTCAGTCCTCCTCCAAAACAGGAACTATTTTCGTTACTTTCAAACCATCTCTAGCAATTATAGTAATATATAAATCCACCATATTATCTGTTTGAAATAAATTATTTAATATTACATTACATTTTGACATTTCTCTTTAAATCCCTTTTGAAGTTTAGTATGTTATATCTTTAAGGAGAATGCTTATAAACACAGCAGTCTTCATAATTCAAGATTCACTCTGTAAATGACCTTGTCACTTAAGAAATTTGTGATAGACCAACCGAAATTAAGAAGAATGCACTATGCAGAAAAGCTCACTAAGGTAACTAAAGTTAGGACTAACTAACACCCAGAGGGTCTTTCAGAAATTGCAGTGCAGTGTTCCTAAAGGGCTATGAATATAGCAAGCTAGAGTTTTATTCAGTTCTTCTAAAATTAGTTTACCATCTAAGAGATGATTTATTCAGGACAGAAGATGGTAAAAAAGAAATGGCAACAGGTCGTCCTTCTCCTGAAGCCTCTTCTCGCTGGGCTTCCTAGCTGTACAAGACCTACATAGATCCCTCTAGTTCCAAAGTCTGAAATAAAGATATCAATAAAGCTGCTGCACTGAGGAAACTTTGCACCTCATCTCTAGGGACCTGCATTCCTCCTGCCATCTCATTATTGCTGCTGCTGATGAAGGTCTGGGGTGATTTCAACTCATTTATGACTTTGTTGCAGTCAGAATTGTTTTGCATTGGCCAGAGGTAGATTCAGATGCTTGATGCAAAGTAGAACTGAGGAGGCCAAAAACTTCAGATGCTGCCTGGGAATAGCCTTATTAGTCATTGTCAGAATCCAGTACTCTCTGACCAGGTTCTCTTAAATATTCCACATACACAGCAAGTGCAATGATTAATGTACAAGTTTCCCTTGAATATATTTAATATTACACAAGCATTTTGATTTAGTAGAGTGATATAGCAATATGCTGAAATCACAATACAGATGTACATTTATACAGTTCGATCACAATACCAATGTGCTTACCATTACTGGTCTCTATAATATGTTCATGACATATTGTGTCACCAGCTACTGAGAAGGAATATATGGGCTGAAACCAGATCAAGCCCACTGCTCTCTTCAAAATTCCTTTGCTACCAGTGCAGGTTTCATACCTATGTTGAGTTGAGCCACTTAAAAACGAACCAATCAATGAAATTCAGATAATTTTCTCATTAATATATGCCCAAAGAATAGGAAATGACCATGTAGGGAACCCTTACTGAGAATCTCATCTCCTCCCAGAGTATGCAAGATGTCATAAGTGCTCTTAATAATCTCAGAAAAGCCAAGCAGATCACAATTGCCTATAAGGAGCAGAAAGTCTATTTGAGACTACTTTTTTTCATTGGAGCACTGTGACACAGGTTTTTTAGCCATCTTGGCTAAAAAACTTGCATTAGAAATCTGGGTCCAATTAGATCATTTACCAAACATCTAGGCACCACTTAATGGGATGCTCCCACGTGCACTGGGAAGTGCATCACTGTTAATGCAGTAGTTAATGTTTGAAAAGCATTTAATTGAACCATCTTGTTTGAAAAAAAAAAAAAAAGCATCTTGAGATTCTGAAATCTATTCAGTTTTGTTCTGGCAAAGACAATAGCTGGCGGGTATCCTAAGAAAGAGAGTGTAATAAAGAGGGAACTATTATATCTGTCAGTCTTTCGCAGGAAACTCTAAGTCCTATGTCTCATTTTTCTGCTCTGCTTGATAATATAATAATTTTCATGAAAGGAATACACAGAAATATAATGAAAAATGATATGATTGTGCAGTGAAAGATAAAGCTATTTGAAACTCTACCGTCTCAGGGTACTGCACAGGGCTTCAGCTGTGTGACAGTCTATGAAGTCAACAGAACTCATTTGTCTCCAGATATTCCCAGTACCTTGAAAATTTAGAAGAATAGCTCTTAGATTCTGTCTACCTGGTCATACCTCTAGGTGAATTGTCTCGGACTCTGTGCACGCACCAGAGCCAGTGCCACAAAATTCCACCCAAAACTTGCTTCTTACTCACGTGCAACAGCCATTTGGATGAGAAGACCATATTACCTTGTTGGGAGTTCAACTTCTGTTTGGCATTCTACTTCCACAATAAATTTCTGATAGAATTGATCCTCTCTTAAAAATTCATATATCCTTTCCAAGAAACTCCGAAAGAAACTCCAAAGCTATTTCCTACAGTCTAAATTTGATGTTGTAGTCCCATCCTTTCTCCATTAGGCATCCCCACTGAGAAGTGCAAGCAGAATTCTGAAAAATATTTGGAAGTAAATGCAAGAAACAGTCTCATCTCAAGTTCAGCAGAGCAGATGGGAATTACTGGAATATTTAAGTGATTTGGTCAGGAAGTTCTCCTACTCATAATGCCATTCCTGAATATTTTTTACATTCACAAGGCATTACATGGGATCTCGGACTTCAAGTCAAATATTCCTGATTGTCTGGAGCTGAAAAACTTGACCTAATTTTAAAGAAACACAGACACCTTTGCATTTGGATTAAAGTAATTACAAAGTTTGAAAATGGGTTAAGATGTCAAGGCAGGAATGGTTTTAGAACTTATTCTATAAAGCAAAAAAGACTGATGTTTAAAACATCATTAGTAGATCAATAAATGCATATTTCAGAACAAGTGTTCTTTGGTGTGAAAGTATAAAGTAGAACTGAGGCCTCTGAGATGGAGAGAAGCTTGCAGTAAACTTTCAGTAAAAGGTGAAGGCAAAATAAGGTTTTGCTAATTGGAGGAAAATGAAGAAAATGTCTCAAAAATAACTATCTTTAAATCAAATATAAAAGGTTGTATGGTGTAATATTATTAACCCTATATCAACTAAATAAGTTAGATGATAGTTCAGTTAATGAACTAAATGTGGACTGAAGGTTTATTTGTAAGTAATTCTTAATAGCAATTCTTTCAAGTTTCAACTGAAATTCTACTGAGTTTATGATAAATCTTTTTATTCACTATAGTTGTTAGCTTTTGAATGAACTTGAAGAATATCCAGAATTTTGTCTACCTATTTTATTAAAAGAAGCATGATGTAATTTTTTTCTATGTGGTGTCAGAAAGTAGCATACAAATCTGAAAAATAATATCAAGTATCAGAATACCTATGTGTTTGAAAACACAGAATTATTTGAAAAAACTTCAGAGTTTCCACGCTAATGAGGTCAGAGCACTCTTTGCAGGTAAAGTGCTGGGGATCTGCCATCTGAGTGCTGTGTAGTGGGATGTGCTGCCCAATCTCCTTTTTTGGGTAAATATACAATTTTCCCAAATGGATTGCAGGGCTTTGTGATGAAAAATGTGCTGTAGAGTTGGAAACAGAAACAAGGAAATCTAAGAGCTCCAAAGTGCTTGTGCTATAATGGAATGCAAGGCCCAAGTTCAAGTGTCAAAGATTGATTTCATTTTAACACATCCTCAAAGCATTTGGAATATAGAACAGCTTTAAGGCAAAACCCTTCAAAGCAAATGCTATCTGTCACTGAATCCAGACATCACTCTTTAGGAGAAAACCTAAATGTATGAATTTTTGTGACATTATAGAATCATCTAAAGCTAATCTTGCAAGTTCCAAAAACAATAACTAATGCTGAAGATGAAAGGCATTTCAAGATATTCCTGACTCCATTAATAACAATTGCTTGCACAAATAGGTGGTATTTGGTGACTGTGTTAAAAAGCCCAATTCAGTATCATTAATATATGACCCCAAGGAGCAGCAACTCAAAAACTCAGGTCCCTTGAGGCACTGTTTCAAGATTATAAGTAGCTTCAGATCACTGGTCTTTACAAAACTTAACAAAACTCTTATTTTGTATGGATGTGATGAATAACACTTTAGTCAGACTAAGGACAGGACAGGTTTATCCTATTACTCTCAACTACGCTGGCAAAAATGATACATAAATAACAAATATAAAAAAATATTTCTCAATATAAATCTGTTATCTTAGAACAAAAAATACCAGTCATACTATATGATAGAGGTAATGTAATGTGGAGATGTAAAGCCAAGACAGGGAAACATTAAAATTGCATTAGCAGTTGTATTAGCAGTATAATATAACTATACAAGCTATATTATGAAACTATTTTATGGCTGCCAATAGAAAAGAGAGAAATTATTGTTGCCGACACCATCTTGTTCTGGGACAGCATATCCAACAACAGCAACAGGACAGGTAAATAGCACGACTGCAAAAAGGAATGAGAGCCATTTAAGGTTTAAGGTGAAGAAATATTTTTCTGAGCAGTTAGATAGAGATGTCCTTACCTCAAAGAAAATACGCTGTATGTTAATAAGTAGGAATTACATAAAAAATACAAAAAATAGGAAATACGATAAATATGACTAGGAAATAGGAAACGCAATATAGGAAATACAATAAATGCAAATACAATACAAAATACAAAAAATATTCCATTGAATATATATTCAGCTTATATTCATAAAATGAATAAGAGATACAGAATCCATCTTCATGTAAAATAGTGTAATCAACCTAAAAATTCATCATTCACAATTTCATTATAGGTATAATGAAATGTGAGCTTGAAGACGAAACAAACTCTTCACTAAAAGCAGTGAATCAAAGAAGCATTAGAGCACAGTCATTTTTGACTGTGCTCATGCAGATATTGAAATAAGTATTGGACTAATTAAAACATTCACTAGAATTCAAAATGTTTTAGATATAAAATTGCTATAATAAACTGCCAAAAATTAAGATTTAAAAGGTCGATGTAACCATTCCCTAAATTACTTAAATCCCTCTCTTTTGTTTCTGGAGGTTTTAGGGGTTAGTTCAAACCCAACATAGAGTTCAGAGTAGAATAATAAAAAGTTGTATACTTGTTCCAAGGATTGTGGTTTCCTTTTAACCTCATTAGAAAAAGACATTTTTCATAACGCAACAGGGCAGGGGGTCCATCTTATGAAAAGCTCTCATGTTAAAATTACTGAGATGTTGAATTGTAAAAATGTTGAACTTACTTCCATTCCTCTGCTCTTTTAATACAAAAGGGATTTCCAGAGTTTGTTCCAACACAGATGTTATAGGGCATCTTGAGAACAACTGAGGATAAATTATGCTCAACTCTTTAATTCTCAGAAGCTGCTAACAGAAAGTTACAAGCCTGAGTAAATTCAAAGGGTTTGTTTTCCTTTGCCAAAGAGAGGATTCTGAATTATACCTCTTTGTAGTGCTGTATGTTCCAGCAAGGAAACCATCTTTCCTGAAATTCTTGCACAGTTCTAAATGCATAGGGCTGTAAATAGATGAAGTAACTTACCAAAGGGCCCATAGTTCGGCCTTTAATTATACTTCTACAGAGAATTATAGTAGCAGTTAACTGAAGTTAAAAATGAATGCTGCCTAGTATAATTTGAAGGTACAATTTACCTTTTATTCTGTTAATCCTAGATCAGAGACTGTAACATATCTAAATTCTAATATTTATGCCCTCAAATAATTGTTCTTGAAAAGCAATGGTCTAAGTGACGTTTTAAAAATATCACTTCATTTAATGCTTTACAGTGCTTACAAGCAGTGTAGATATTTTGAATCCACATGCTTGTTTCCATGGGTAAGGCTGGACTGGAATTGCTGCAGAAATGCCCAAGGCAAAGCAGATGACTGGGGTTCAGGAGCCTCCTTCAGGAGTACCCCTTACTCAGGAGGTCCTCTTGCAGTTGACCAGGCTCAGAGAGGAAATGTGTAGACAAGCGTCTGACAGGACAAAATGTTCTTTGGTGGGCGATGTCCAATAAATGTGACACAGTATGCCTAAATCCCTATGCAATCTTGGGCTGCCCAGAACCACAACAGGAGCTACTCATGGCAAAGTGCAAGAAAGGACAAGCATGAGGATCCTAATGAAAACATTAAGCAGTATGTGTTCCGTTGCCATATGTACTGGAAACGCATATTTTCTGGAGAGGTTATCCAAGGATACATCCAGCTGCTTTATTGGCAGGAAGAACACAGTGATAATATTTCAAAGTGGCCGAAAAAGAGCGAGAACGAATTCACATGGTTGCATACTCAAAATGAGGTAATAGGCATCATGGTGTTTAATCCTGTAAGAATATTGGTTGTTTTTATTTTGATCTGCTTTATTTGGTGTTCATTGTAACTTTTAAATTTGTTTTGCTGAGATAAACAATGACACTAAGAAGATCTCTTCAAATATGAAAATAATAGTTGATGTGACCCTGTGCCACGTGCAGGTGTCTCTGCTTGAGCAGGATGGTGGACTAGACGATCTCTAGAGGTCCCTTCCAACCTCAACCATTCTGTGATCCTGTAATTCCTAAAAAATTGCATATTGCTATACCTCGGTCATCAGAGTCACATTCTAAAAGTAGATATCACATTTGAGAGAAGATATTCTCAGTTCAACTAAAAGCGCCAATTATAAAGATGGTAATGAATACAATACTAACAACTCTCAGAAACAAAAGTCAAAAATAATACTTAAGAAGACTTAGTACATTCATTTGTATACATGCTAAGTCATTGGTTTAGAAAAGGCAATAGTTTAATACGTAGCAAAAATAGTACATTACTACTTAGTTTATAAGATCTAGCATCTACAGAGTATAGACACCATTTGCATTTACTGAAGACCTATCAGGGAAGACCATGCAGGGAGTAGAAAGCATATTAATTAAATGTGAAGTTAATAGTAAACTCAAAGCTTTTGTTAATATTAGGGAAGAAAGCAAAACAATATGAGAATGCGGAGGTATTTAAAATATATTAATCAAATGTAAATTCAGAATTCCTCTTAGAGAAAAGCAAACCAACAGATCTGTTTGAAAATCATCAGAGATAATCAATATGAGAGAAACATTAAAAGCAGAACAAATATTAGACATCAAGTGATGTGTTGATTAGGAACTTGATACAGCCATAGACCAGATGAAGACTCTCTAGGCAGCTGCATTGAGCCTCAGAGCAGAGTGGTGATAGTCTCATGTTACAAAGTTAATCTGGGATTTGGGCTAGGGTCTGAGACTTTCTGCACTGGTAAATCTGGTAGATTGTCAATAACGCTGAGTGTCACAGAGGCTCTCTAAGCCTCTCACGCAAGTGCAGGATTTTAAAGAAAAATCTAATGGTAAGAAAAGCATAATATGAAAAGTAATAAATACTATTCAAGAAAAACCTGGGGTCTAATACACTGCAGGAGTGACAGAAAACCACAATTTAAGATTTCCAAGTCAACTGGAAAGCAGATAAAAATACACCACAAGGAAGCACCCTGGAATGAGGAGACTTTGGACGCTGTCAGTAGGTGATATGCATATTTATTATCAGCACACAGCACTGATAAACTGATCATCCTGTATCATCTCTCTCACCATTATTGTTGTTATTGTTGTTGATTCAGCAAGATTCTGAAACACACGTGGAATAATAGTAAGCCCAGATTCAAATCTTATTAAACAAAGTACTTCAGTATGTATCTATATACCATTAAAGTCAATGTCTTGTTTTGTATTTCAGTCCTTCAGACCTTTATAACGCTTAAAGATTATTCCAAAACATGACAAAGTCAAATCTTAATGATCCCTAAAATTAGGTTCCCGCTCCTAATTCTGTTATTCTGGTTCAGTAAAATCTCTTGAGTCTTTGTCAGAAGGAAGAGAACTCTGCATAAAAATCTAGTAGTTTCAGAAATTAAGGACAAAACATAGAGTTGTGTTTCCTTAAAGGAACAAAAGAGAGGAGAGAGTATGTGAGCTTCCTTTTTTCTGGGGCAAAAACTAAGTAAAAAATTACAGGTAATAAATTAATGTAGCTTAAGTTAGAAATCCACACTGCAAGTGATCTTTGTGGCACTATTCAGACTTCTTCCTTTGGAGTTACAGGTGAACTATCTGCATGCCCCCAAATGAATGAGCTAAAGGTTACTCTGTTACTTCTGTACATTGAGGGGGAAAATTGCAAAGTTATAAATTTTACAACTCTCCCCGTATATTCAGTGAGAATGGCAAAATTAGTAATAGGACTTTCCTGGGGCCAGATCTGCTCAGGATGCATGGCTAGTGAAAGGCAACCTCAATAAAGCAGCAAGTAGATCTGCTTTATTTATTTATGTGATTGTTTTCTCCCATCTTCTGCTTCTTTCTAGCCTAGTGTGCAAAAAAAGGAGAAAGCTGAGGCATGCATAGGTTGAGTAACAGGCAATGTCTTTTGAGACAACGACTGAAATGTAATTAACTATCACCCTAGGGAATGAATGTGAAAAATACCTTTGACAGAAAAAAATAAGTAAGATTCAAGCAGGTATATAGTGTTGAGTGAATACAGAGACATAGCTTATGCAGTTAGCATTAAGTATTCATCCTTGACTGAGACCTTTCTACAGAAATAAATGACAGTATTTATTAATCTCATTTTTTCTCTGACAGAAATAGAAAAAAAAAAAGGTCCAAAGGTGATATTGTCTCTCCGGCTTCAGGTAACAGGGTTGCTGTAGCCATGTGTTTAAATTGACTTTGACACTTTGAAGACTAAGGATCATTGTAGAAGACTGAGATCTGAACTTTTAAACCATCTTTTGAAGGAAGAATTTGCATTGTAATTGCAATTGCATCTGCTTGGAGTTCTTGCCTTTTTTTTTTTTTTTAATAGTGCGAACAATTACATTTGTCCATAAGCAACAGAAATGCAATCTAAAAACTTTGGGAGCCAAAAAATATTTCAGTTGTGGACTTTTGTTTTTAAACATTTTTGAAATAGCATGAAATAAAGCACAGTTCTGGGGTTTTATAATTTTAGAAAGAATCATATACTAAAGTTAAGCATAAGAATAAGGATCATAGACATGTTCCTGGAGGTGAATGAGAAATATCTGAAGTTGCCGTGTGCTGCTTGCTTAAAATTGGTTATTTCTTTTTTGTATAGATTGCTAACTTACCAGCAAAGAGAGGAAGTCTGTGTGGTAACAGACTGATTCTGTACTACATTTTCAGAAGACTGGTCTTACAAAATTTCTATGGACGGAGAACAATGACTATTTTCTACTAGTCTGCCCTTTGGTAACTATGGAAACTGCATATCTGTCCAAGCCATAAAGCAGAGCTATACTGTGCTGGCCGTGCTCGCTTGTTTATATTCCAAGTTTGGCAGCAATGGGAGTCGCGTAATGTTGTACTGTGAGTGTTCGTCTCTTCGTCAGGACTGTCATCTCCATGCTACCCCATTGTACCCTAAAAATCATAGTATGAAAACTTTCTTGAAATCTCTGGTGATCTGATGCCACAGCAGTTGCTACATCTGTCTATGTTCTTGTGAAGGAGAAAATCATTACTGAGCAATAAATTAGTTATGGAAATATGGGAATCCCTCCTCGCAGCTGAGAGCTGTATAGCAAGAGCAGGGGTGGCCCCAGGACAGCTCTTCTCTGTGGAGATGCAGGAAGAGAAGGAGCCCCTGCACAGTCCCTCTCTCTTCATGCCAAGGCGACAGCACGTTCAAGAATTGTGGGCTGCTCTTAATGATGGAGCTGACCATCCCATCCTGAGCCACAGAGTCACTTGTGTGACATATCTCCCCTGGTACTCCCAGCTGGTACTGAGCAGCTCTGATTTGCTCCAAGATTAGAAAGATAGAAAATACAAAGCGATGGGGAGTCAGCCGACTGAAATGCTAAATGTTAAGAGGGTTATTTCCAAACTGTGGGAAGCTGATTTGAAAGGGAAGGAATTTTAATGCAAAATTGTTTAAGAATGATTCAGTGTTCAAAGATGGAGGCATCTCCCCCAAATATCTTCATAGCAAGAGGGGAGGGCATTTTAATTGCTGGTTTTGTACAGTGTTGTTTGGGAAAGAATGATTTATTCCATGGCTTCTAAATTTGACTAAATATTTGATGCTGTGCAATTTTCAGATCACACATGTGCTCCATGCACTATTGATCAAATCAAAGATATCCTGGATTGGAGAAATGATGCTGGATTCATTTCCTGCTGGATTAGGCAAGAATGTGGCTGGTCGAGCTTTGGGAATAACAGAATTTGCAACTCCATAACCAAACCAAAAGAAATGAAAAAATAATCTGAATTTCAGCATGCAGTTTAAGTAAAACTCTTAGGCACAGAACTTTATTTTGAGGATACTTTTTTAATACTTTGTTTAAAACTTTGCTTTGGGGAAAGCAAAGTTATACTATTATTTTGGGAATAATGTTATAAAAACAATTGATGTCAAAACCGATTGCACAAAAGAAAATAGTTCCATTTTTAAAGGAGCTTTTTTTTTTTTTTTTAAACTGGAAAAATTCAACAAATACTATTTGTAGACATAAGCAGCTTTGGTTATCTTTTGCAGCTAATTAATGACTGTATACTTCATGACAAATGTTTTGCCAAGGTCTGAGGAGTCCTTGTTAACATTATAAAAATGTTTATACAGAGCAAAGGACTGCAAGGAATAAGATTCAAGAAAGTGGACTTGCTTGAAGATAGGTTTATTTTCTTTGGCAGTAGACTAGACAGAGAAGGTTTTTATTTTATTTTATTTTATTTTGCTTTGCTTTTAGTTAAATACCAGAAGTTCTAATTTGAAAAATAAATAAGAAAAAAATAAATGTGTGGGAAAATGTTTTCTCTTTTTCATCAACAAAACTGTTTGCTCCCTTTTAAATTCTAGCTTTTCAAACTTTCAAAACTATTTTGAATATCTTCAAAAGAAAGCAAAATAAATACAGAATAAATGATTGTCAAAGAACAAACACATCCAGAATCTCAAAATGAAAAATAATTAAAAGTGTATTTATACTTCAGAGATGACAGATAAATGGAATCTGTCATCATGCTGGGCAAACACAATTCTCCTGTTACCTAGGGTCTTCTAGGTAATTTATGAAAAAGAATAAGTGTCTATTCGAAAAAACTAAGACAGAAGAGAAATATTGTGTGGAGATCATAAAAGAGTAATTAAATGCCAACTCCCTTGGTAATTAGTAAAATGAAAACATTGTAAACATGCTCTTAGGATTATGGGATTATTATAATTTACTAGCTCAATGCTTTTCTTGTCTTTTTATGCAGAAAAAGCATTTGACAAGGTTGGGTGGTCAGTTTTTAATCAAGTAAATTTTTTAAATGCCCTTCATGTCCTACAGAAGTGCAAAATTAGTTTTAAAAAGTAGTGGCCTTGACATTCTTTACAAAGAAATTTATTTCCAAAGAAAAAGTCCCAGCTTTTAGAATTTTGTAGCTTTTTGAGAGGTATATTTTATACCTTTCCCCATATCTTCACAAGAAATCATATCAAAAATGAATATCTTGTTAGGAAGATCTTGATGTCTTTAGGTACAACTTACCTAGTAAATTCTGTTGTGCTGGGAAAATACAGTGTAAATGGGAGATTCAACACTGGATGTATAAATGAGATGAAAACAAATTAAAACATCTATCAAAAAACATCTATATCATGCTTCTCAGAGGATAAGAGCATACTGGATGTATGCAGGTGTGAGGATTTGGGTTTTTTTCTGGGCATTCAGTGTAGCTGTGCAAAATGAACAGGGAAGAGTTTGGGGATGAGAAGGAGCAAGGAGGATGGAAGAGAAAAGGGGGATATAATAGGAGGTTGGTGGAAGCAGCTGCCAGTGAGCCCACTTTTTGCTCCAAGCCCTGCACCTCTTCACTGTCATCTATCCTAACTTACCCAATCCTTTCTTAGCTGTCTTAACTTGCTGGGCACATGCACAATTCCCCAGCAAACTTCAGGTTCAGTGAGTGGGATCTGAGCAGGGATATTCAATGGACGGAGAGGCTGTGCTGACAGGTGAGAGATCTACAGACATGCCTGTGCTTGGGAACTGGTAGCTGAGCAGCAGGGACTCCCAGTAGCCAAGCCCACCGGAGGCGGTGGCCCATGGGACACCCCTGGCAGAGCAGGGGGCTCTTCGTCTTTGTGAGTGAATGGGGACATCCCACCCTGGGGCGCCTCAGCGTGCCGGTGCGATACACAGCACACTGCAGCTCTGGGAATGCAACAAGCCCATCCACATCTTTTCCTTAAGTGTGAGCTGGGACTGAACTTGCTAGTGCAACTCCTGGCATAACCAGGGGCATCTTCCTCTCTAATGGCAGCAAAGGTTTCATACCATCTCCCTTGCATAGAAGACTTTATTAGTTTTTTTCAAAATGTATAAAATTGCATAATGTTTATGTCAAGTGATTTATCAGTCTTAACAAGCAAATACAAGATGAATAGTGGATTTATTATTTTTTGTTCTTAATACATTTACAGAAATGACGCAGTTGGCTGACGGGAGGTGGCAGGAAGGTCCACGAATGCACAGGGTAGAAGCTAAAGCACAAACCTACCTCAAATGCCACCTCTGATCCCAGGCATTGCTGACCTGGACTGGTGTCAGACTTGCAGTGCTGAAAAAGAGGTGAAGTGATTCTGATAGATCAGCTCTGAAAGCCAAAGGACAGGGATTAAGGAGAGAAGAGCAGGAGTTGCTCCATCTACTCCCTCCATCTAAGAATGTTGTTTTTCTCTCAATAACTGAAAGAAATTATTTTGCTCTTAGGGAGCTGGAAAACAGAAAAGAAAAGCCATTGCCTTGTAAAGCACGTAACAACTTTCTGCTGTTTGCCCCCTTTGCAGTCACCTGCCTACTACAACTCTCAATGTGTAAGAGAGAGATTTTCATAGATATCCCTTTTCATGAGGTTTATGAGCACTGTGGACTTCTTGCGCATGGGTAGACCTATGCAGCAGCACTGAGCGAGATTTTTGCTTTTTATCTTCATGTTTGCAGAAGAGGTACCAGCTCAGGTTGAATATAAAAAGAGGCACAGAGGAGAAAGTACCTGCAGACTGCATACAGCAACAAAATACTCTTGTCTATATTGTTCTTTTGAACACAGTGTTTTGCACGGCAAGGAGTGGGGACAGCATGGCAGTAAAGGGCTATGTGTGGTGACACAACTCCTGTGTGGTGACACAACCTGCCCAGGTTGCTCCTGTGTCCTCTGCCAATGGCAAAGCACGAGTGCTGCAGAAGCCACCTCACACCAAGGTCCATCTCACACCAAGGTCCATCTCACACCAAGGTCCATCCAATGCCAAAATCCATCCCACACCAATGTCCTTCCTACATGAAGGTCCATCTCACACAAAGGCACACCCCAAACCAAGGCCTGTCCCTCCCAGCAATAGGAGGAGGATCTGGGCCAGCTCCTGACTTTCATTTTGTCCTGATAAATGAGGGTCTGTCCCCTCTCCCCAGGGGAGCAGGGCCCTGGGGAAGCAGATGAGGCCTGTCCTTCCCCAGAGAGGACAGCCCAGTGGTAGCACCAGTCTCCCGCAAGAGCCATGTGGCCTCTGTCCTGGGAGCTTTCAAACCCTATGGGACAAAGCCCTGAACACGTTGGTCCATCCAGTTTCTGCGAGGTTGGAGGTGCCTCATCCTGCCTCTGCCACATCGTGGTGCTTTGAAGATGAAGGCCTCTGTCCTTCATCATCCCACACACAAAGTTATCCCCCACACACAAACACGCAGGTAATATAAATGCCATCACTCAAAAATTTACTTTACAGTGTAAATACAGAAGAGCATACAGGAAAAATCAAATAGTGAAAAAATATATTGTAAAATATTAACGCAACAACAATACTTTAAAAAGCTGCTTCTTGAGTTTCCCTTTCTCAGAAGGAGAGACTGATACTACCACATAATTTACATTAAATCTAAGTAATAATCTTGCTAGCTAGGAGCTGAAGGTCTAGAAAATTTCAGGCACCAAATGATGTGTGCATTTCTACTCACTGCTGTAATGTAAAGTTCACATTTACACCTAGACAAATGGTCAGCCTATGTAGTTGGCTTTCATGCACCAGAATGGTGTAAAACTTGATGTAGGCGCAAGACTGGATTAGGTCACCCAGCCCATTTGGTCTTGGTGCAGATCTGTGACTTACAGATATTCTGCCAGGTAGCAAAGAAGGAGCAGAAGGACAGCTCAGTGCATCCAGGGCATTTTGCAGCCAGCCACTGAGTGAGCTTGCCGCTGCCACCCAGACTTTAGGAAATTGCAACCGCTCCTTTCCTGGTTCTTTTAGTAGGAAGAACTTCCCCATTGAAGATAAATATACTTTACTGGGGGAAGCAATCATGACCTTGAGGAAACAGAGAGGAGAATGCCTGCACAGATGGTGAGGAAAATTAGAATATTTGGTAACACTGTTATGATGGCAGGACTTGACTCAGTTTTCCCACTTTGTTGTTGATAAGGCACAGAGAAAGTTAAAATCTTGCCTTTGGCTAAAAAACAGAGACGTCAAGTTATTAGCATATAATAAACCAGGAACTGAGACATGATTTCCTATAAAGAGATACCGTGGAAATAGATACCTTGGAAAGACAATGGAACAATTATCCACTAGGCAAGAACAATGAGCTCCCTCTGAAATAAAGCTTCAGTGTAAGTTGTATTGCAGATTTTTTTTAACAGAACAAAACAAAACAACAACAAAAAAATGGGAAAGAAAATGAGAGAGCAAGCTGGCAGCCCAGCCAGTCTCCCAGACTGAGGGATTCAGCCTGGGAGAAGCACGGATGTATTCAGAGCAAGACTTAGTCTGGTCTATAGATTTTACTGAGCTCTTTGTCTCCTGTGTTTGGTGTAACAAACTCAAATTATAGTCTACATTCTTATTAACAAGAAATGCCAATTGTTTTTCTTCCTTAGTTACAATACGCAGTTTGTTGCATCAGGGGCAGTTCCCATGCCAGAACAGATATGCAATTACAGATTTCCAGAGTCCATGGTTGAAGCCTAAACTAATTTTCTGCGACCTCTAAGTTCAGACTCAAACATGTGTGGAGGACAGGGACATGGGGGTGTCCTTGACCAGTCCTTGACTGGGCTAAGTCTGCGAGAAATGAGGAAGTTACTTGTCATGAAAGACAACTTTGAGGAAGTATGGCTGCCTTGAGATGCCAGTCTGGCCATTGCGGTTAGGCGCTTGGATACGGCTTAGCAACCTATGATATGTTAGCACGTTAATGCTTGTAACCAATTACTGATGCTCTACCGAGATGTTGCTATGTGAATTGCTATATATTCTGCTATGTAACGCGAAATAAATGTAGTCAGTTCCAGCTTCTAGGAAGTTGCTGTCTGGCATTCCTGACCCGCTCCAAGCTGCAACAAACATGCAAGGAACTACTTCCGGGGGTGCACATAATACATACCTTGTGTCATGATGCTGCGAAATAAACACTGTGGTTCTAACAACATTCATGCAATTCCTTGTCCCTCGTTTCGTGGAAAACTTCATAGTCCCCCTTTGGCACCATCTTAGACTACTTCCACCCTTTGCCTTTGAGGCAATCCTTCCAGGGCTTTTGTCACATAGCTCCATGTCCAAGGCTCTCCTGGACACCTCCAGACAGGATGAAAGAAACACCTCAAAAGGAAGGATATGCGAAAATTCTGCTGGGTTGGGGTTGAATTATCTGCAGCACATTCAGATTGATCTCACTGAAACCTGAGTGAATGTTATCTATCTACACCATTTCAGGATTTGTTCCAGCAAACCCATTGTAAGTCTTTAACAACATGAATGTGTTAGGGAATAAAACACATTATCCTCAATAAATGGAAAACCTTCAAGTAAGTTCTGCTTCTTCATCCATGGACCTTGAAATGTCAGGCAGAGTAAAATTCACAAGTGAAATTTATTCTAATTATGTGAACTTTTTATGTTCTGCATCACATGAACCATACAAAATCTTACAGAAGTCTCGTTTAATTCCAATGTATTATTCATCAGGTTTGCTTTTTGTCTGGAAATGTTACAATAACCTTGCCTGAAAAGGCTGGACATTACAGTGTCACAATGCAAACAGAGAATGCCGGCTCTGTTCTCTTACAGGGAAAGTCTAATCTTACTAAAGTACTTCAGAAACTTGATGATGAGACTTTTCTCTTTCAGAAAAGTAAATGGTCAATAGAGGTTTATCATCTTATCTTTCCTCAAGGCAAGACAAAAAAATCAAAGTATTCGTGTGCCTATATGTATGTGATAAGAATTATGTCTCTGTCCAAACCTTGTCTGCAGTTTTGAAACACAGATAAACCCAATGCTTTTTAATTTATATTTAATGTACTCACAAGTAAGATGAATAACAACCAAGAACTCTCAGCACAATAGTGGATCAGGCCACATAGATGGTAGAACATCTCATAACTCTTCTATATTAATTTCTTTGTTGTTTTATTAGCAGTAAACCTTTTATTTTAATTCTCTGTCAGTGTTTATTGAATCTATTTTCTGTCTCTAAACACTGTGAACAAAATCCCTTCCTAACACAGAAGTGTACAATAGCGTTGTCTTTGTGGAGGCTGCTCTTACCCACAACAGTGAAATCATTGACCTAAAAACAACAGAATAACAGTGACTCTATGATACAAATGGGCCCCATTATTTTGTTCCCAAATATTTGAATAACATACTGAGAGATACCTGTAATATCTCCACGGTCATGGCACGTGTTGTTTGTGTTCCTAATGAGCAGGTTGCTATGAACTTATACAAAGAAGATTGTTAAGAGAAGCAAGTTGGGAAGGTAAAACATGACAACTGCTTACTAAAACGAAATAGATGTGAAATGAGTGGCCAAAGTTTCTTCATCATACCTGCAAGCATTGACAGACCACGATAATGCCAAGACACTGTGTGGTGTCTAGGATGCTCAGAGACAGCAAGGAGCTACACCAAGTAGAGCTAATGTAATGGCAAAATCGAGGTGTCTCGATGTCATGTGTGTAGCCCATCTGCTGTCTCGAGTGTCCAATGTGTGAATGAGTTCATACTCATGACAGTCTGTACACAGGAACAAAAACATAAACTTTGAGTAGATTCCTAGTTTATAGCGTTCAACTGCAGGGAAGTGTCTGAATTTCCTGCGGTCTTCTCTCAGCATAGCTAGATCAGGAGACCTTATGCTTTTCCTTAGGAAAAATTTCTGCCATGTCAGGAACAATTTGACAGGTAAGATGGAGCTCAGGAACTCAGAAGAAGCCAGGGAAGAACCATGGACTTGTATTATTAGTGAAATGCCAATTCTATAGTACCATTGGGTTGTTTTGCTCACAGTCTGCCCTTTGGGCTCAAGAGCTGATGCTATTGCACGACCTGCTCTCATTTTTAAATGGTGGAGTTATATTTTCCAGTAAAACACTTGCAACAGTAGTGCTTAAGAGTAGCACTCTTACCTGACATTCAGAAGATAGCAAATTATACAACAATATTTTTGAGGAGCTTATTCTTTTTATAAGATTTGTATTACAAATTTTACTTTACCTTGTTTTCTTGGAAACTTAAGAGGTGGATTTAAAGCATTGTCAATCCACTATTGCTTTAAAATGTCTGACTTGATAGTATCAGATAGTATTTCAAATCTCTTGTCTATTCATTTAAAAGAATCTATGCTTCCTGCCTGATTTTTCTGATTTCATTTATCCCAAAAGCATCTTCTGCCTTACCCAGAATGATTATGGATGTAATGTAAATGTAAGAATCATCCTTAATAAAATGTTCCTTTTTTATTATTGCTTCTTCCTTCATTATCTTCTTCCTGTTTTTTTTTTTTCTCTTAAGTTTCTTTGGATATCAAATCTTTTGTTATTTGCTGATAAAGTGAATAATTATCTAAAGATTTCTCCAGATAGTTTCAGATGTTTAACTGTCTTGTAGAATTTTTTGAGAGATAATGGGCTAAAGCCAGAAAAAAATTAAACAACTTTGTAAAAAATTAAACAAAAATGTAAAAAGAAATGAGCATCACAAAGAAATGGCATCTTTAAAGTATAACCATTTTTTTAAGGAGAAGAAGACCAGTATCTATACTGGACAAGTATTTAAACTGGCACCTTCCATTTCTTTTATATGTTGTTTTCATATATTAATAAAAGCTATTTCTTCTTGTCCACAAGTATGAATGACTCTAATAAATATATCGCATTTGTTTTTTCTTTATGAGTATAGTTTCCCATGGCTTCTATAGCTTGAGAGTCTGATTTAAACCAGATTAGAGAAATTTCAGTTCAACCAGTTAGCTTGGGTGAAGCCTTTCTATTATGATTTAGGAATAGCATGGCCAGGTGAGAAGTATAAGGTTGTTCAGACTGAAATCTTTGTCCCGAAAGAGCTTACTCTGCTTTCAAACAGAAAGATTAATTAGATGACCTTTTCTAAGTGTCTCTCAGACTTTTTTTTTCCAATAGTTCTCCTAACTTTGAGGAGACAATAAATAAACTTTCAATGTATTGTTGATGTTTTTTCCTCACATTAAGACCATTAAAGCCACATAAGCATAAACATACATACATAAAGATAAGCATACATAAGATATACTAAAAATATATTTGGAAAACAAGTAAGTTTCAAGAGTTGTGTCATGTTTAATATTTAATATTACTTTAAGGTTTTCTTCATTAAACCAATGCTCAGGAACAGTGGAAATGTTAGATGATAGGCTGACAATTATTAGGGGTGAAAGAACAGGGAAAGAAACAAGGATAATCAAAGTTACGGAGCAGCTTCTGTCTGGGAAACAACTAAACAGGCAAGAACTTGGAAGAATCAGGACCTCATCTAGAACTGGGGAATTCTATACAGTTCTATAAAATCATAAATAGGAATGAGGAGGTAAGAGAGACACCTATTTTCTGTCATTTGGAAGACAAGTAAAAGAAAATTAGAATGTTTAGAATGGAAGTGGTTATTCACACAGTGATGGTGAAGCTGTAGAGACCTTATATGTCAGAGAGTATAGAGCCCACTTCTAAAGGTTTACTCTGATTGCTTTTTAAAAAGGCAGGGCAAATGCTTGAAAGAAAAAAAAAATAAATAAAATAAATAAATAAATAAAAAACAAAGACCATAGGACTACTAAATAATAATAATAACAGTAATAAACACCCAATCTTTGCCTCAGGAAATCTCTGATTCACAACACCTAGATATGGGGAAGAATACATATGGAAGGGAGAGCTATTTGCTTGTACTCTTTCCTAGCTACTCATTATTAATCATTTCCAAGAACAAAACACCAGGCTAGAGGGTTATTTACTCTGTACACCTTCTTTTGTATTATTCATCTGTAGGTTTCATATTGCTTTAGCAAGCTTGCCTTTTCTTGAGATCTTTAGTAATGGCAGGCTTTTGACGATTGACATGTAAAGAAGGATTTTCCTCATAAAAAGACTGCAAAAGTAGCACATACTGCTTTACAAATTGTAAATAATTTTTATTGAGCAGTTTTTTATGTAAAATGAAGGGTAATTACAGAATCACAGAATGGTTGAGGTTGGAAGGGACTTCTACAGATCATCTAGCCCAATTCCCCTGCTCCAGCAGGGTCACCTAGAGCACGTGGCTCAGGGTGGCATCCAGGTGGGTTTGGAAGATCTCCAGAGAAGGAGACTCCACAACCTCTCTGGGCAGCCTGTGCTAGGGCTCTGTCACCCTCACAGGAAAGAAGTTCAAGAAATTCTTCCTCACATGGAGAGGGAACTTCCTGTGTTTCAGCTTGTACCCGTTACCCCTCATCATAACACTGGCCACTACCAAGAAGAGTTTGGTCCCATCCTCCCTACAATTACCTCTCAGGTACTTGTACATGTTGATCAGATCTCCTCTCAGTCTTCTAGTTCCCAAGTCATTTTAAGCTTTAGAGACAACAACTTGCAACTTTATTTCCTCTTTCAGCAAACTTTTGTATGCCTAAGGGATACAATGCTTTTTAATGGCTTTTGTCATCATATGCTATTTCCTCTCAATATTACCGAGTTCTCTGTTTACTTTTTTATACATACATTCTTATCTTTTGTCCTAGTTTTAATTTTTCTTCAGTTGTGTTTATCAGCTGACTGTCAAAGACTGTTTTATGACACCCTTTAGAAGAACTTTCTCTATACTTCTCTGATTTATTTGAAAGGAATGTCCTCTAATATTTGCAAGTGAACCTAAATCCTGGAGAAGATATAGTTTAATGAACAGGTGATCTCACTTCCACTGGGATGTAGTCCAAGCATGCTAAAACAGCCGAATCTTTACCACTTAATTAAGAGTTTTGAAATTCAGTTTGGAATAGATGTACAGTGGGTATAAATTAATGCCTTATTCCTTTAGTAGAAACCATTGATCACTGAGTGAAAATAAAGAGGTTAAATACTTCATTATCTATTGTCTTTCTATTACCTTCGCTTTAATAACAGAAAGACATACAACTGAATTATTTCCAGACGTAATTTCCTTTTCCCGAGTATTGCAATAATTTATAGAAAGACATAAGGTAAGAATTTATTCTTAACTGTTCTTCTTAACTTGTATTTGTTTTTATTCATTCTTCCAGTTATTAGTAAAACAGATTAATTAATAACTAGCAAGGCTAATTATTCCTTCTGATTATTAAATAGATATATATCTTCAAAAAATAACCTGCCAAATATTTTTTTTCTTTATTTTTTTTCTGTAATGCAAAAAACATCTGCTGAAAAGTGGGTGTATTTCACACCTCTATTTACTGCCCTTGAAAGATACTAAAATAGTTTATTTCCAGAATTTTATTCTCTTTACTGATACTAATTAGTACTAGTAGGAGTTAACAGGACCGATTGCTCCCTTTAAAGAAAGGGTCATTTCCACTCAGTTTATCAAAAAGCCTGGCAAATTTGATGTTTTTTTGGCTATTTGTTAGGATGAATCCTTACTGGCAAATGGTTTTCTTTTGTTTCTAAATATGCACTATGTCTAGATATCGCTTGAATGTAAACATCCTGCTACAGTAATTCCTGATCATGCGTCAGTCAGTCAGCGCCTCTCTTGTGGCCTCTTCAAGTGAAAAAAAACAAGGCAATAAAAAAAATCATCTCTAAAGGCTGCATACTGCTGAACTGAAACTTCCCAGGCAATCTGTTTGGGTGTTGAGCTATTTATTTTGCAGATAAAATACCATTTCCATCTTTTACTTCCTGGATGTGCTAGGCATAGATTACCTCCAGGTACTGGAGTTACCTGCTTCAGGGTGTGTCAAGCACTCCATTCCCTCTGTGTTTTCTTTGGTCTCCTCCTAAGAGGAAAGTCTAGTTCTTTCTTTTTATCCTTTGCTTTCTCCATTTTAACATTCAGAGATTCCTTCTGACCAAGTGTAGCCCAGTTTTTACTTTTTTACGTCATTTATAAAGTCACAGGTAGTATGTGACTGGTAATGCCTGACAGTCACCTAAAAAAAAATCTGTAATAGTTTGGGAGGAGCCAATACAAGAACAACATAATTGTAATTCAAGTGCTTGACCTGTGAGGTGCTGTTCCTCCTGCCTAACTTCAGCTGTCCATAGACATTAGGTATTTAATGCAGGTGGCTGTATAGGTTCAGTCTCTCCTTAGAGAGAATCATCCCAGCTGTGTTATATGTTACCTTAGAAGAAGGTGAATTTCCTGTGCCATGTCTCTGTCCTTTAAAATACATAACCATCCTAGAAAACTGCCTGTAAGTGACAAAAGAGGACTTTATGTTGGTTCATGTTGTGCACTATCAATGACAGGAGACAATATCTTCTTTTCCTATAGAGAACATAGAATAGACAATTCTCAAGAAATGCCTATAAAAAACATTTTTTTTTACTCTTTATGCCTGTGAGGACTAACACTTTTAAAAATTGGCATTTATGCTTTTATTCTGATTTTAATAATAATTAATAAAGAAATGTAACAAGATTAAGTCTAACAGAGCTATGTATGTATATACATTGTTAGCTTTCGATTACCCAAGTATAAATATAGCATGAAAAAAGTTCCTAAAACATGAAAGCGATCTTTCCTTTTTCTGTTCCCCTATCTCAAGCAACCAAATGGAGCTGACTGATATTTCTAAACCTATTTTTTGGGCCAAGAAAAAATATAGGAAAATTCAACCTGAAGGTATTTTAACTTAGAAAAGATTTTTTTAGTTTAAAATAGCAGTAAGACGTCTTTCCAGAACCTTGAGGTCACCTTTTTTTTGATTGGATCAGGAAATTAATTCAGCTATGAAAAGCTGTAGCACAGATTGACATAGCTAAGACATTTACCTGAATGAGCCACTTTTTGTTTTTTTGGAACCACTGAAGAGATTCGTCTTGAATTTAAACCCACAATGAACAAAGTGCTGACAAGATAGGAAGCAGAGTGCACAATTTACAAGTAGCATATCTTTCTGATATGAACTTAAGAGCTAGAAGTTCTAGGGTAACAGGCAAGGTCAGCTTTGCAGCCCTTCAGTTTGATTCTACATAGTCTGATATGAGTTAGGGTTAGCAGTGCTTGAGCACTGGGCTAGCAATTTCTCCAGAATAAAAGCAGAAAGAGACACAGATGGCCAGGTTAGTCCTGTTGAAATTATTAAAAATTCAACTCTTGCCAAATTGAGAGAAGTAATTAGCTTCATATTTCTAAAATGTCATTCCAGACAGTGCAGAATAAAATCAGACTAGGTCTTAATTCTGCTTAATACTGTGGCAACATGATCATGTGTTACCTGTAGCTTTTTCCTAAACTCTATAAAAGAGTTGAGTACATGGGAAGGGTCTGGAGTATCAGGCCACAGTGATGCCACAAGAAATTGTTTATCCTGCACTGTTTTCCTGCACTGTTATGTGCCTTAGAGTAGCATGTTATTTGAACAACTGTGTTAAGTTTAAAAAGCTGCCTTGAACAGGTGCTGGCCTTTGAGAGACAGATGGTTTTACTCCAGAAGGCCTTTGGAGTAATTTTTGGCTTTGAACCAAGCTCATAAAGTACTTCAATCTGGAAACATCTGTGATAACTGCTAATTGAGCTGAGTCACTCAGTTTTATCACTGTATTTTAAATGAGTTAGAAATAAATATAGTCTTGTTAGAGCTATTTTAAAATGTGAGCCTGACCTACCTCGGTCTATGTTAGACTTTTTTTTTTTTAGATTTAAGTTTCCTTGACCTGAAACTGCCTAAGAATTCTTAGGTAAGAATTTGAGGTTAGAAAATAGATTATCCACCAAAAGTAAAACTCAGTGTGACAAAGGACTGGCCTCCAAGGTCTCCTGATTTGGTACTTACATGGTTGAAATACGCATTTTCAGTTTTTAATAAAAATTAAAAATTTCAGTTACATTTCCAAATCTTATACAATGTAATCCTTAAGATGTGAAGTCTTTTAACAAAGGAAAAATGAAAATAGATTTTTCAAATATATGGAGAAAAATTGTTTTTAACTGATCTCTATTATTCATTTCATGTAGTTGAGTCACATGAAATGGCAGTAGTTTAACTTCTTGTTTTATTTAGTGATAAAAATTTCAAAATCTCAAACTTTTCACAGGATGGAAAACTCAGCTTGCTAAACCTAAGACTAGTTTTGAAGGTCTTCTGCATAGGCTTCCTTTAAACAAATATGCACAACCTGTTCCAAGACTCCCTAGTCTTTCTACTTTGGAAATGAAGGTCACTATCAGAAAAATAAGGTCACTAGCTGCAGTGAGAGCTTGATTGCACGAGGAAAATCAAATTTTTCTGGGCAAGAACTAGATACTTCTAAGGCCCAGGACACTTCAACCTGAAATAGGCACTTAAAATGGGTCAGGTGAAGACTACCCTGAAAGTGCCTGTTTATTTTGACTGGCTATAAAAAGATGACTAATTTGAAACTAGGTAGCTACACTTTACATACAGAGAGGCATTAAAAACATCCCACTCAGGGAGATAAAAGAGCATTAAAATAGCTAGTAACAGCTCCATTGTCACCAAGTGGGGATGTCTAGAATCTCTGAAATATTATTATTGTTCATTCATTATAGACAGCTTGGGAGGTGGGATGGAAATGCAACTGCTCATTCGTGGGATGAAAGGAGAAATCTGGGAGATTTAAAGGGAGATTAGACCAGAGACACTGGTTGGTTTACTGACAATATTATCTTGAATACAGAAATAAGAGGAGGGGGGTGTTAGTTTGATAGAAGATCAAGGAGGGATATGGAAAACTTCTTAGCCACGGCAAACAAAACCATTGGCTGTTGTCAGGAGAGGAAACATTTCAGGATCCAGAAAACAGAAATCTTGGCACCCTGGGGCGCTCAGCACCAAGCAAGCTGGTAGATGTGTCCTCTGACAAGCACTATAATCAAAGCAGTAGAAAAAGACACTGACTCAGTTCTGTCTGCATCCCTGAAGTCAAAGCGCATCTGTGACACGTTTTGATTTTGAGAACTGGAAGGACTGAATGGAAAACATGACTTCAGAGTGTTTTCATCTAGCTCTGAACAGGAACTTGGTTTTCAGCACAGTTTTAATTTAAAAAGCTGTTCCTTTCCAAAGAAGATATAGAAGAGGTAGTGAAAGATGATGCCACCATAAACTTTTTAAACTCTTTTAGTGCAATGTTGTAATTTGGTATCTTTCTTTTTAATCATTAGAAATAGTTTCATTTAAGAAATACCTACTTAGCCTGCCATTTTAGAAGACTGAAATTTTAAAAAATCATTGGGTAGTTGCTTTCAAATTTGCCAAATATCTTTTTGGATTTTGTATCTTGCTAAATAATAGCAGTGTCTTTTTAAAAACAACAGAGTCTTTTTTAAAAAGATGCTTCACTCCAGCATCTGCAGCTTAGGAAAGCTTACTGTGTGGTGGCCTTTTTGCAACTACAGTTCAATAGTCTCACCGTAGATGACTTCATCTATGAGAATATTTTAGACACCGAAAAAACAATATTTTTTTTTCTTGCTATGCCGTGCATTGAGCATAATTAGAGAGTTTGAAACATATCTAAAAATAATCTGTAGGACAACAACATCTAATTGGGTTGGATCCTGAGACCTGGCATGCAGCACTAACTACTGTCAATTATAGCACTGAAAGAATTTTAAATGAGTAAGAAATAAAATTTAAATGGCAACAGGATGATGAAACTAGTTCATGTCACTGTAGGAAAACAACAACTAATTAAATATATTGTGAACTCTGCAGAAAGTCCCTCTACAACTTAATGTTAAAAAAGCCAATTCTCACCACTGTTATGGATGTTGATATGCTTTGTTTTCTGCAACAAGACTAATTAGCTCTCATAGATTTTTGTGTTTAGATAAAAATTAATCTTTCTGCTCCTTTGGTTTCTCAGCAGGATGTGTTTTGTAGAACCAATCCTTTCTGTTGCGTAATTAGTGTTGGTGCACATCTGCATTGAAGTTTTTAGATACAGGTGGTATATAATTTTATCTAAGAACATTTCTTAGGACAAACAAGTTTTACATCAATTGCCTGCTTGTCTTTTTATTGTATTTACCATTTGTGAAATTTTTAATGAGTGCTGATGCTCTAATGATGCTTTTTTTCCAGAGATTTTCCCCCAATTTCAAATTTACATTTGAATTCAGGGTAGGCAGTCTTGTAAGAGCAATAACAGGCGGTGTCTTAGGGCAGAGAGATTTAGGGGCAGTAAAACTGCGTGTACAGGTAACTGCAACCTGGCAAGGTTGACTGGGCATTCAACAGCAGACAGGCAGGGCTTAGCAGTTTGCCTAGCAGGGCAAGACAAGCTCTCTGTCTACTTCCCCTGCTCCTTGAGTTTATCCTGTTTGATTTGACTCGGCAATAAGGAGTAATGGTCATTGAACATACTGCTTAATGTGTAGGCCCTGCTCTGATGAAAGGTAATTTTCAGCAGCTGGGTAGCCTTGGGCTTAATAAATTGCTCATTTCTTTTCAGACAAGAAAAAATGCAGAGGTCATGAGCAAATAAATTATCTTAGTTGAGTTTTATTTTTAGTATAGATTTGGCCAAACATAAGCATTAAGGTCAAATATTGATTATAAGCTTCATACAGGAGATTTGTAGGGTATGGAAAAAAATACAGCTATAAGGTAGAGCATACACAGGATCACCACTAACTGCAACCCTGATGACTGCAAAATCCTAGCAGTTACCTGAGCCCTGTCATCCATTAGGAAAAGTGTCTTATAAATCAAAAAGTAGACACTACCTCCCTGCCAAGGATTTCTGCCTTCTTGCATAACCTTTGTGGCTGTGAAGGAAGATTTGAGCTGGTAGTCATAGATGTCCTTAAAGTTACTCTTTTCTCATGAGCTGCCAAAGAGGGTAAGATGAGTTGTTTGTGGGTTTTCCACTTTATGGGTAAGAAGTGAAATGGGACAATGGGATTGTTCTCCCGATAACTGCTCTCCCACTGGCTGTGACCTAACATGACTTCTCCTTTACATAAAAAGTTTGCAATGAGTTTAAAATGTTTTAAAGGGGGGGGAGCTGTGGTGGTAACATACCACAGGAGAGGACTTGTCAGTGTAGCAGGCATAGCTCATCATCCATTGCTTTTGTCTTCCCTATTCTTTGTTTTTGTTGTCAATTTTGCTTTTTTAAGAGATGGGCCTAAGCTAAAGCCTTATGGCTGAGTATTTGTCCAAAGAAAGGCAGAAGTAATTGCAGTCAGACATTGAAAGTCCTGCAGCTAGAATCCATCATCACCAACAGGCTAAGAAGAAAACAAAATGCCCAACTGGCCAATCCTCCTCTCAGGGATGAATCTGAACAAGGAGTAGAAGAACCACTCTGTAAGGCTGGTGAATTATCAGAGACAGTCAAGTGGCCTGATGAACTATAGGAAACTAGTGAAGCAATCACAACTGGTCACGTTCACCAAACATACAATATACCTTGCCGACCTATGCTGCCCCCCGCCCCTGGCAGGGGTCAATCTCCTCCAAAATAACTACCAAAAAGAAGACAAGAAGAAATGGCCTGAAGTTGCACCAGGGGAGGTTCAGGTTAGATATCAGGAAAAATTTCTACATGGAAAGAGTGGTGAAGCATTGGAACAGGCTGCCCAGAGAAATGATGGAGTCACCATCCCTGGCAGTGTTCAAGAAATGTGTAAATGAGACACTTAGGGACATGATTTAAAAGCCATGGTGTTGAAGGGCTTACGATTGGACTCGATGATCTTGAAAGTCTTTTCCAACCATAATGATTCTATGATTCTATGAAATGGTGCAAAGAGCTGTGAAAATAAGTTGTTGTGACTTAAGACCCCAGGAGGCTTTTAGCTATACAAATCCATATAATTAGCTTAATCACTCATCAGACACAATATCTTGTTCATAAATAGATTGAAGTTTCAACTTTTTTTTTTTTTTTTTTTTTAAGATGCAACAGCCGTTTGCGTCGGGAGTTATTTATCTCACAGTTGCTCTGTACATCAGATATATCTTCCAGGAAAAGAACAGCAAGGATACATGACAAAATAGAAAATGCAATTAACTGGATGACTGGTTCCATCAAAGGATGGAGATAAAGTTATATGTCTCCTTTAGACACACCAGGACAATTACCTGCTGTTGAGGTAACAACACTATGGTACCTGAAGCACAGTGTTTAGGAAACACCTGAGTAACTGGATAACACAGAATTTTTGGGTGGTAGAGAGGTTTGCAGCCTTGCTCCGCAGGCTATACTAAGTGAAACAGCACTGAAATAAGTAGAAGAACAGCAAAATGTAGGCGGTTCAGCTGTTGAGAAAGGCAAGATAAAAATGAAAATTCTGATAATGGGAAATTAAGGTCACAAGTGAGAAAATCGGAGGAATTAGCTCCTCGGTGTTTGGAAAGAGGGACAATGTGAAAGAGAAGTCAGAAACAGAATTTTTCCATGTGGTATTTGTGCTTATAAACTTGAGAGATTCTGGAAAAGTAGAATAATTTCAAGAATAAACAACATACAATTGTCTTAGGGTGAAGATGTTTTCAGGAGCCCTGTGTGGATGTAATACCTGAACTCTAACAGAAGCAGAAGAACAATGGTACCATATATAATACATAGCCTGAAGAGTTTGCTAAATATAAATATTTAGCATTATTGTAATGTAGTAACTGAATCTCAGGATAAAAGTCCTGAATATAAAATGAATTTCAGAGGTAAATTACGGTGTACATGAGTAGGCATAAAGGTCTAGTGTCATAGTTCTTCAAGGAATCAAACTGAAAAGGTTAAAAGACACCTCCAAATAACTTGGCAAGAAAATCACCACTATTTGAGTAAGAGCTTCTTGACTGTTCTACTGACCATTGCAGAAGGAAGTTTTGCGGAATGAGGTCCTCACATTAAAACTAGCCATGGAAGAAGAACAGCAGAAACACCATTCACTGTGTTGCTGCCTAGAAGGCAGAAAACAAATTCCTTCCTCATAAAAATTCCCTATAGTTAAAAAGGGGAAAGATACTGTTTAAGTACTCATCTGCCTTAAATTTCATTTTGTAGCTATTTTTCCTTCTTTTTAATGATTACATTTAACCAAATATTCAATAACAAATATTTGTCATGCTATTAAGGACAAGATTTTTTTGTTTGAAAATACAGATATTATTTAACACGGTGAAGATGTAGACTGTCAAGGTCATATTATGTCCATGGCTTCATGGGCTCGTATATTTCAGTGAGTTTTATGTGATCTAGTAAATATATACTTGTAGTATCCGCTAAGGTCAGAAAGTCATGCCAAGACTTATGCCAAGCTCAAGATACTTTAAAAAGACAGAAGCGAACACTTTCCTACCCTCCTTCCATTTATATTACATGACAAAAAAAATATTTTAAATAGACTTTTCATGGAAAAGGATCATTAGCTCTAGCACCTCTACTAGTCTGTACTTGTTTTAGTAAAATGCATATCATAAAGAAGACTTTTTATTAGACTTCAGTCAGATGCTGGAATTTCAGAGATATTCTCATAGGAAATTTTCAGATAACTTCAAGGTGAGCTTTTGTATCCTGGACTGTAGCTTCAAAAATCCATAAAGTGAATGAGTGTGCATTTTATTTCCACTGAAGTTGTACAGCTGGGAACAGAATATTATATTTTGTTGAGGTTTTCAGTAAATGTCTGGGGAGCTGTAAACAGGGAAAAATAAACCACTATTTCTGTGATATAAATTAGGGAGCAGATCGGTTGACAGTGTAAGGGTAAGTACTTTTAATGTGATTTTATCAGAGGGATGGTTTTACTGATGAGGTACAAACATCAATAGTGTATTTTAAAGTATTATTATATAGCACATATATTTGTTAAACCTTAATAAATCCAAATAATATTCTTTTTCTTTTTAATCTGGCATTTATTTAGATGGCAGTGAATGGGCTATTTAATCTAGCAGTTGATACTTAACTGAACAACTACCTTCTTATAAACATGTGTCATCAATATTTAAATAATATAATTACCACCTTGTAAATGCCAAGATTGATGACCCATAAAAGCACAAATGGACTAGTTAAAGACAAAACCCCTGTAAATATTCCTTTCTCTCGCAGTCAAAACCAGACTTTTCCAAGTCTTCTTCCAAAACTTCTTTGGAGCTGATGAGGAGAGAATGGAGCAGAAGGTCCCTGCACAGGGCTGCACGTGAAAAAGGTCCAGCAAGGAAACACAAATCAATCAGGTGAAATAGCCCTGCCTGGAGCTTCAGTGAGAACAATGTAAGTTAAGGGAAGAATAAGAACTGCTTCATTAGAAGGATCTCAGTGGAATAATTAACTAAACTTACAAAATTAAATATTATTGCTTATCAAAATGTGGTTGACCACAGTAAAAGAGGAAACAATTTATTTCTTTATATTAACACAATAAATACTTGAGAAAGAGTGCAGCATAGATGGAATTGCTTCTTTATATAACTTTCAGTCCTCATTTGCTGATGCCCTTGTTTTTTTCACTACCACATTTTATTTATCTCTTTTTTCTACACTATCAATAGCTCCAAGTTTTGTATTTAGTTCAAAATGTGGGGTACAATTTAAGCAAAATATTATATATTTCATGTGACACTTCCCTTAATTGCCTTTTATCCCTTGTCCAGTTACAGTTTTATTCTATGAAAATATCTCCTCTCCCTAAAACAAGCTGATGGAAAATCCTACCTTAAAATCTATGAAAGGGTAACTTTTTAATTCTCTGATACAGCAGAAGAACAGCAATGGATAATTTTATCACATGTTCTGTTTTCATTCCCTTTGAAAGAATTTCCAGTGATATTCATAAAAATGCCACCAACAAAATGAATGCATTCTGTAATAGATACTTTTGGAGAATTAATTGAAGAGAAAGGGCAGTACAGTCTAGAAACTTTTGCTGTGCAGCCTGTGATTATGGCTGGACAAAATATCACATAGCAATTGCCTAGAAGATTCACTTGAATTCCTAAATTTGTTTTGATGGGTCCATTTTCATATTGTATTCACTTTCTATTTGAGGCAAGAACAAAATTAGACCTCGTGCCAGCTGCAATGTTTTAATTCTCATTCACAAACAGCAAATACTGAATGCTGCACAAACAAGCTACAGGACAAAGACTGTTCAGATATTTTATGAATATACTAGGAAAATTAATGTCATTTTCTCAAATGTATTCTTTTGGGGGGATAAGTACATGCAGAATACAAGGTGATTTAAAAAATATATGATTTGATATTAATTATTCACTCAGTGTTAACATTTGGAATAAGAAAGAAATCACAGCTCTTTGCTTTGTTTCTATATCATGTTCCCTCTGCAAGGTCAGGCCTTGCAAGAGCTCAGATGAGAAACTTTCAGCACAAGCATCAGTATGAGAGTAAAGGATGCCTGCTTCCCCACAGCTTTCTTATGAGGTTATTTGACTTTGATGTCTAAGCAGGTGAGATGTATGAATGAAGCTCTTCAGCTCTTCACGCTATTAATAATGGCTCGCTCCATGCGGATCCTCTGATGTCTAATCAAGGTTAAATTTGCACAGGAGCCTTCAGCAGCAGACACCCTGGTCAGGCTGCCTTGCCTGACTGCTCCCCTGGGGCTTTCAAGGATCAGACAAGTTTGGGAATGGGGCACTGTTGACCAAGCTGGGTGAAAGTGCCCAGTGGTTGCCTGGTAAGGCAGACAACAGATACTGAATAGGAGTATACACGTTTTCCTTAGAAACTAAGAAACACTGTGCTGAAGTGGTGGTGAAGAAGCTGAGACTCTTTCTGCTCAATTAGAGTTACATCTAAATCTTACTATTGTGGGAGGCAACGTGTTCCTGGGATGTCTTAAGAGAGACAAGGGGAAGGTCTGATTTCTGTAGATTTGTTTGTTTTTCTACCTGTTTAGAGAAGCTGTTAGAGATTTCTTATTTGGAACAGAGTGGTCTCTAGACATAATTAACCAGTGTGGATTCCTGAACAGTGAAACACTGCTTTCAGTAATGACTTCGACTTTGTACCAGATGACGGAGTGAACATGACAAGATACAGGTGAGTTACTAACCAAAAGAATTCAAAAGCACAATAGCAGAAAAAACTCTAATGTCAACTCGTATTTCCAAAAGCAGCAGTGCCTTTGCAGGTTCACAGCACAGAAGTAAACAATCACACAATCAGTGTTAATGCAGATTTTGAAAGGCAAGGTTATTGTGAGGTGTTGAGGGTATCCTTATCGGACACAAGCAGGAGCTGAGAATGCTCTCATTCATGACAGCCCTTATCAATATATTGAATAGATCAAGAAGTTCCGTCTTTCTGATTTTTGCCAAGAAACTTTTGAAGCACTCTCTTAAAGTCAAGAGTTTTTTTCTTGACCAGTAAACTCTCTTTAAAAACACAACAACATTTTAGCGATAAAAAAAATCTGTTTTGTGCTGCAAAATGGAACTAAAATGAGAGATCAAAAGAAGTTATTTCTTTATTTTTATCTCATTTACAGCATCTTGCTGGTCTCCATGTTTTCTCTGTCACTTGCTGAGCTTCACCACACGTTTTGGGAAGCAGAGAAGGCTGCTGCAATACGTTACTTCATAGTTTTGACTTGTTGGGTCTGAGTATGGGCTTATGACCTCACCCAAAGTGAAGTGACAGCAATGAGGGTCTTTCCATTGATTTCAGGGAGCACTTGAATATGTTCTAAATTCTTTTACTTAATGAAAATGGAAAAATATGTAAATCAGATCCTCCAAGTAGATAAAGAACATAAATTCTCATTGGAAACAATAGAAATGAGGCTTTCTATGCATTTAGGATACAGTCTTACTGTGGATTACTTTTTCAGTTGATCAAGTAGAAATAGAACCTGTATTTCAGAGGCTAAAACAGATACTGAGCTAAGACAATGCTGCTTTTAATCATGTTCCTGAGAAGGTAAAAGCAAAAGGAAATTTAATTTGTACCAGTCACCACAAAAAGCTGATAAGCACAAGAGCTGCCTGAATATTTCCTACTGATGGTAAAATTAGATACCACACAAATTCAAATTTCTACTAATATTAAGATTGTTTTCTACTTATCAAATGAGATGGTTTAAAAGAAGTGAAGTAGCTAAGTGGGGAATAAAAAAGTGCCTATAAGTTAGTTTTCTTATATTCTAAAGAAAGCTTGACTGACTTGTCAGCAGAAGAAGGACACTGCACAGGCTCAAGATTCTGCTGTAGTCAGCATTGTTTAAAAGAAGAAACCAGCCTGGCTAAAAAAAAAATGCCCTTATATTTATATAGCACCATGTGGAGTGGTGTGTATTTTTTCTTTCTATGGCAGCTGTTGCAATTGGTCTTTATGAATCCTCTATGCAGGTATAAAAATAATATTTGACTTTAACTTTCAGGTTTTCTGTGTACTGAGGAAAATTTACTTGAGCTCCATTTCTCCTATTTTAAAGTATAACAACTCACCTGTACATTTCCAGCAAAGGTGGGCACCTGTCAGTTGTCATGGAATCAAAACCTAGCTTCTTCAACAGTATATGCCTCCCGGGCACAGGCAGAAAAGATCATAAGGTTAGAATAGGTTAGAATAAATGATCCATTGGTGAGAAAAGTTTGATGTACATTTTTAGGAGCGCATGTTCTAACTGCTAAGGCCACATTGTTCAGGTCTTTTCTTGCCTGTTCTCTTGTAAAGAAAAGAAAGAGGTTGTCTAAGCACTTTTTTTTTCAAAGAAAAAATGGAAATAGAACAGATTTTTTATGGCAATGTATTCCTGCGTATTTACATTAAAAACATCCTTCAGTATCGCATACATTCACAAAGCTCCTTCTCAAGGCTCCACAAAATCCCAGCAAACATAAAACATATTTTAAGCTTCCCATAGGAAAAATCTTCCAAAAATGAGCCTACAGGAGATGTTTGCCAAATGTTTAAGCTTAAAAACTTGAAATGTCATGCGAAGAAAAATACTCTTGAAAATATTTAAGAATACTCACCTGCATATCTCAGTGCTTTAGCAGAATGGATAAAACATCCCACAGGTTCATAATGAAAAACAGATTATTACAAATTTACCAAAAACCTAAGGATAGGCTTAAGTATTTTAAATTAAGGAATAATGCGGTCTATGCAGTTATACCTTCTTCTTTATTAGCTGAACAATAAATAGTCTAAGATAAGAAAAACCTGCAAGCAAGTTGGGAGACAGGTTTCTGATGCACTGAGAAATTAATGCATTCTGCTGACCCTTAGTTTTTTATTGTGTGTATATATTATACATAACGGATTGAGTGTTTAAGCAAGCAATTTTAATTCTCAACAATAAAACGAATGCTAAAGAATAAATCAGCAGAGGCAGCTTTCAGAAATGAAATCTTCCTAAATAAAACAAATATTTTACTTTTTACTTTATACTTATAGTGTTTAATAGATAGAGATATTTAGGAAACTTACATAGAAATATTTTTATATGGGAGGAACTAAAAATCAAGTACTTTTATTTGAGGAAAGGAGTTGTTTCTTTCTGCTCTGCTTTTCTGGAGGTGAGAAGAGGTACTTTTGGCCAGCAAAAGTGATATTGTTTTGCTCACAGTGTCTGTTACCTAAAATGACAGAGGCAACTTGTTAAAATCTGTGTCATTTCTGAATCCTTAGGAAACAGGATAATTCAAAAATGACTTAAGCCTTAATTCCTTACAGGACTGCTCTTTCTTTGTTATTGTTTTTCAGATTTTTATATAAGCCTAGTTACGAGAGCTTAAAACAAGAGTAAAATATCAATGTTCTGATGCTAGACCTAAAGCCAATATATTGCTTTGCTATGTTATTTGGGAAGTTAAAGGAAACATGAGAGAAATGCAGAAAGGTTTCTTATTGTGATAGGACACGGAAACTCAGCCCGGCTACATTTGCCTGAACGCGTGAGTAGACACCTATTCTAAAGTGAGAGCCACCAGTGTTTGGCTTCAAAACTGATGGTCTGCAGCTAAAACCATAGGTAGGGGGCTTTGCCAAAGTCCGCTGTTGCCTGTAAGTGAGAGGAAGCTGTTCAAAAGTCTTCTTTATAAAAGACCTGAGTAAGAGTTCAGAGACCAGAGAAGTGATTGCCCTCCTGTACTTGGCTCTGTTCAGTTGTGGGGCCCTCGCTACAAGAAGGGCACTGAGGTTATGGAGTGTCTCCAAAGAAAGACAATGAAGTGAATGAAGGGGGTTGGAGCACAGACCTTATGAGGAGCGGCTGAGGGAGCTGGGGTTATTTAGTCTGGAGAAGAGGAGGCTCAGGGGAGACCCTATTGCTCTCTACAACTACCTGAAAGGAGGTCATGGTGAGGCAAGGGTCAATCTCTTCTCCAGAATAACTACAGACAGAACAAGAGCTGCAGCAGGTTAGGTTCAGGTTAGACATTAGGAAGAATTTCTTCATGGAAAGAGTGGTGAAGCATTGGAACAGGCTGCTCAAGGAAGTGGTGGAATCATCATCTCCGGCAGTGTTCAAGAAATGTGTAGATGAGGCGCTTAGGGACATAGTTAACCCGCATGGTGTCAAAAGGTTTACGGTCAGACTCAATGACCTTAAAGATCTTTTCCAACCATAATGATTCTATGATTCTTGTTAAGTAGTGAAATATTGTCAGTATAGCTGCAATGGACAAACACTGTGGTTGGTGGAGTAGGGTGAGACAAAAACACCCTGTTTTTGTAGTGTAATGGGATTTATTTCATTCAAGAAGGTACTATTTCTTAAGCCAGGTGGTTCTTGTTTGAGGGTAAAAATTACTTAAGTCAGTTTAATCTTTACAACTTTCCAGACAGGGACTACAACTGGCATGTTATTATTCATAGCTTAACCCCAGACCAGGGTGATGCTAATCGCATTCTAGTAGAAAAGCTACGTGTATATTTATCTTTATTTATTGCTACTGCTTTTACAGGAGTGAACAAGTGATGACTTTGATTAGGAAAATGAAATCTAGAATTATTTTCAGTGAAAAAGAATCTGAAATCAGAATTGTTCTACAAGTTACTCTAAGCAGTCTGTAGCTTGAGTAACCTGGAGTGAGATTTCATGCTCAGCAGCACAGCCCAGAAATTAGAATTTCCCTCCTCAAGCGGAATTCTCCCTTTGAGACCCATTTCATCTCTACTCTAGAAACAGAAAGACCTGATAAAAGATGGCAGCACTGAGGACAGCAGCACGTGAAGGTAACCTCGTCCTTACACAAGGTCCCGGGATGCGCTTGGTCCCCATCTGTTGTCTTCAGAGCCCAGCACGAGGCTGCTCTGCCTCAGCACCTTTCCCTCCATGGCCACCACGACGGGCTTTTCCCATCCTTCCTGAGACATCATTGCTCATTTTCTTTTTTTCAGTGTTGCCACCTGTCTGACTTAGCCAAAGGTGGTCAGGGGGACGTTAGGAGAAGCAGTAGGACTATCTCCACCAAGGCTGGACCTAGGTGAACTTGCTGCCCTTCCATTAACAAACATGCTCTTCTAGCTGGCAAGGCTCTGAGAGACAGAAATTTCTAAAATTATCTTCATTTGCATGCTACACATGCCATGAAGTACTCTAGGAATCATTTCTTTCAGAATAACGGACACATAATCATAATTATCATATTAATTGTATTATGGTGGGATCATGAGTGGAAATTTTGCTAAGTGCACTGAAGCTGGTCATTAAAAGAAATCCTTTATCAGTATTATTATGCTCAAATTTTCTAAACCTTGAGCAAGTCCTTCCATCACACCCAAAAGTTATGAGATGAAAAATATGAGGATTTGTATTTCATTGTATGATTCTGACTTTTCAGTTTTATAATACCTAAATATTTCAAACTTTTCTTGAATCAAGAAGGACCATTTGGAAAAAAAAAAAGGAAAAGAATACGAAAGCCCATATTCTCATGAATTGCAAGTCTCTATCTTCTGGTCTGAAATAAAACATCTGTAATCATTAAACTTCCTAAGACCAAATGCTTTTCTTGATATAGCACATAATATTAAAAGAAAAGTCTCTTGGTTTTCTACTTACATTAAATTTTGGTATCGGTGCTGTGCTTTTAATGACTGTAGGAATCCCTTTCCCACTTCCAGTAGGATCCCAGGCTGTCCATGCCAGCATGCCGCTCACTGCTGGAGCTGCCTGGTGGGGAGCTAGCAATCCCATCACCCAGTTGTCCTCATCAGAGACTTGTATGGAGCTTGCACAAATGCCTTTCCCTCATAGCAGAAGAGGTGCATGTGGTGCAATTAATACAGGGATAACAATACAGGAGGGGACAAAGCTTTTGTTGTTATCAAAAACATTTAAACATATTTAAAAATACAGGGAATTTATTCTTCTGCATCTGAACACATGAAAAAGAAAGGAATAAAACAAATCAGTCTAGACTGATGCCTCTAATTTTCAATAAGTGTCAGAAAGACTGCAAAGTGTAGCTCTTTGCCTTGATTAGCACATTCACTCTTTAGGTATCTGAGCATGTTGAAAGTGTGTGCAGTTGGGCCCTGGGGATTTCAGCCATTTGGCTCTGCCTTCCTTGACCAACAGGTCTTGTAGACTGCTCCATGCAGTTCTCGCAAATAAAGAGCATTGATTGTGTTTTGTTTCTCTTCCATCCAAAAAAAAAAGCACAACATTCTGGGGAATTTTCCAGGTCTTTCTGTCAAAGTGAGGCGGCAGATGGTCAAGGTTGGCATGAGGGCTAGTCTGTGCCTTGCAGAACTGGGCCCGCCCAGCATGGATATTAATGGAGGCTCCACCTGTGGTCAAAACTACAGAGAGCCATTTTTATTTACCAAATGTTGAATGATTGAGTCATTGTCCTAAAAAATTATTGCATTTTTGTAAGACTTCCATTAAAAAAAGCAAATGAACTCTTCAGAATCATAGCTTTAATGACAGTCATGCAATTCATACATTTTAAATAAAGTCCCTAATTGGCTATCTGTGAAGTAGAAAGAGAACTGATGCAGTGAATGGCTTAAATGCAGCAATTACAATATTTCTTATTCTTTGCCAATCTAAAATTAATGAAAAGCCTTTCTTGCTGTGACCTTGACAAATGGTGGTGTAACCTTTTTAAATTCTCAGAGGGTGTTGAATTCTACCCTGTGAGAAAGTGATGTAAAGGAATTGTAGCCGAACATTTCTAATTAGTAAACTGAAACTCTGTGACAGGGAAGAAAGCTAAAAGGCACTGATTGGATTTAACATATATTAGACCTCATCTCCAGGGAACAGAATTTGAAGATAGCTCTGAGTACTTTAATCTTGGCATAGCTGATTGATTATCTCTGAGCATTGCTGAATCGCCTGTAGAATTCATGTAATCCAACTAGTTTTTACTCCAGGTAAAATCTGATCCTATAAAACACTGGGTATGTTCAATTCCTACTGCTTTTTGGACATGCTCAGCTCCTTCCTCGGAGTAATGGACACAGAGCGCAGCCTCCTAACGAAGATCTAATTCTCCTTTACACTGGAGCTGTTTCACCTCTTGCTGACATTACTAGAATGGTTTAACATAGACATAGATTACAGTTAAAACATCTTTAAGGCCATTTACTCTTCTAAGGTGGAATTAGGGATTTTTTGCTTTGATTTTTCACATTGAAATCTAATTTGTGCAAGTATTATTTCCATGCATATATGCTTTAGTGATGTGTTACTAAAAGTGATTGTTTGACTAGGCACAAGAAAAAAAACCCAGAGGGACTTGAAAGCAAAAATCCCTCGCTGAGATCCAACTCTGATGCATAATAATTCAGAATGCTGTGTTTCTTCAGTACCGTTTTTATTCCTTCTAAGCCGCAAAGGATGTCTGGGTGATAAGTAAAGGAGTGTGAAATATTTCTTTTGCTTGTAGTTATTTGAATTGCTGATCTCCATCATGTCAGCATGATATGTATTGAAGAAAAATTAACTGTGTTCATTTTACATATAGGACTAGGTTTCAGAGATCCTGAGATCATGGAAGCCAGATCATGGTTTTCCTTCTGTAGTGGTAAGCAGTTCTTGTGACTGAAACAGTTATGCAAAGCTGATATGAATCAGACTTCCCCTTGACATAGCTCCTCATTTGCAAAATGTCTCACAACATGAGTTTAATCACTAACTGTGCAATTTAAAATCAGTGATAAAGAAAATAACATCCAATAAAATTGTTTTTCACATTCCCTTTCTCCTGACTTTTGTAAAAGGCACATGGAAGGGAAGTGCATCCCACAGTAACTCCACTGAAGTCAGTGGGTCACAAGAACAAGAGAGAAGTCCATGTAAACAAGAGCTTGTCCCATGGTTCTCTTTTTTTGGGCTGTGAAAATCCTCGTTTCAATAAGCAAACTGCCTAAAATCTATAGGCTCTGTGTGTTATAAGCACTGATATCACAATTATGACTATTTCCTAATTTTTGGATAGTTCAGAAAAGTTCACACTGACTTTTGAGAAACTGCACATCTTGTGTTTTATTCAGTAATTCATACCCTCATAACCCTTCCCTACTATGAGCTAAACCTCTCTGACTTCTTCCTGATAAGCAAACTGTGTGCAAATGTAGGGCAGGAGAATGAGTATTCAAATTCTCTTCCCCGGCTGTGAATGGAGCATATTAACATTTTTCAGTTTAATTAAAGAGACCCTACAAGGTTAGTGGAGCAGATCTGTCTGACACTGTTTTATTTTATGCGATTTTGCACGTTCATTTCATTTTTTAATTTTTAAATTCGAAATTCCATTTTTTCTTCATGGCATCCTAGTCCTTAGTTTTTCCATTAGAATTAGTCCTGTAGCAAAAATGATTATATATTTATAGAGAAAAAAAAAAGAGAGAAAAAAGAGACTGTAAATAAACGTGCAAATTTATGGAGTTTTTAAAAAAATATATTCATGAAAAACTATTTCATATAGAATGATCCATACTGTAATACATTCTTCAGGATCTTTTCAGGTGGGTTTTCTCATTTTATTCTCTATTTTCCCTAAGTCTTAATTCAAGGATTGATTTTTTTTGTGCAATTCAAGTAATAGTACCCTGGTTTCAAACAAGATTTTAATGAAGCTAGTGATCCTTCACTGGAAGTGAAGGAAGCAGAAGTGGATTCTGCTGTAGCTGTCTTTCCTTACTAACTTCTTTTCTTTCCCTCTATCTTCACTTTCCCCTCTATTTTTTTTTTTTTAGCTTTGATAGAGTTTGGTTTTTGAGTGAGGTAATTGTAACAGATTGATTTATGGAATAATTGGAGATACATATTTTTAAATATCTTTGTGAATGTAAAAAATATGTAACAACTCTTCCTCAAAAGTAGAACATAATAACAATCACTCCACTATAAGAAAATGCTTTTACCTGCGTGGGATGAATTTCCCTAGTGCATCTCCTGAGCACTAACTAAAAAAAGATTAACTAAATACCAATACTCTGATGAGTAAAATGAATTGAAACTAAATTACTGAAGGATTCCTACCATAATCTTAGATTATGTTGAAACCAATGGAACTACTTCAATGAAGAAGTCTTTTAAGATTACATTATTTAATATACTCATTTCCCTTGTAATATTGTATAAAAATACAGTGTTATTGTGGAAAAAAAATGTGTAAAATGGACACATTAGTATTCTTGTGTTCAATAACTAGCTTAATTTCACAGGGTAAAAAAATAATAACTATCTTAATTTTAGAGGGTAAAAAATAAATGCAATAGTTCTTCTGTAGTTTTTGTAGTAGCATTTCTACACATATTCAAACAGGCTGAATAATGAAACTGAGGAGGAAGCAGTTTCTGGAGGTCAAAGACTTCTGCAGCCTCTGTTGTGCTCCTTTCAATATTCTTTTTGTTTGTCTTTTCTTGTTTCTGATTCTTTATGTGGTTTACTTTTTTATTTTTTTTAAATTTACTCTAACTTTTGTGGTTGCATAAATAGACTAAATTGCTCACTGGAGTCATCTCAAATAGCTGCCCATGAGATTATGTTCCCCTAAATGGCAGCTTGGCTGTGGTTAGGCTGATCTTCTTGGAGGCAGGTACCCAAACTTAAGGCCAGTTTCCTTTTCAAAATGGAAAATAAGTCAAAGTTTCTTTCCACATGATGAACAGTGTCAGTGAGGTGGGTGGGGGATTTTGAAGCTGCAGAATCACAGGACAGAAACACCCATCGGCAGTTGATCAAAATGTGTTTGCAAAGACACCAGAGGAAGCCAAGAGTAGCCAATGCTGTAGCTGGTGCTGGTAGATCCAAAATGCATTATGGCCAATGAAAATCACACCAGGTGGTTTTCTGCTGAAAAGCAGTTCCGCAGAAAGCGCTTTGGGAGTGCTGGTTGACAACAAGTTACCCATGAGGCAGCAATATGCCCTCTTGGCCAAGAAGGCCAATGGGATCCTGGCCAGCAGGATCAGGAGGACTGTTGCCATCAGGTTGAGGGAGGGGATCCTGCCCCTCTACTCAGCTCTGGTGCAACCACACTTGGAGTACTGGGTGCAGTTCTGGGTTCTTCAGTACAAGAAGGACATTGAGCTTCTAGAGAGGGTCCAGTGGAGAGCCATGAAGATGATTGGAGTGGGGCAACTATCGTATGAGGAAAGACTAAGTGAGCTGGACCTGTTTAGTCTGGAGAAGAGAAGGCTGAGAGGAGATTTGATCAACATGTTCAAGTACCTGAGGGATGATTGTAGGGAGGATGGGGACAGGTTTTCCTCTGTGGTGGCTGGTGACAGGACGAGGGGTAATGGGTACAAGTGGAAACACAGGAAGTTCCATCTCCATGTGAGGAAGAACTTCTTGACTGTGAGGGTGACAGAGCCCTGGAACAGGCTGCCCAGAGAGGTTGTGGAGTCTCCTTCTCTGGAGATCTTCCAAACCCGCCTGGATGCCACCCTGTGCCACGTGCTCTAGGTGACCCTGCCGGAGCAGGGGGGTTGGACTAGATGATCTCTAGAGGTCCCTTCTAACCTTATCCATTCTGTGATTCTCTGATTTATTAGGGTTTGTATCAAAGCCCTTGCATGTTTTGAAACAACCTGAACGTTTACAAATCCTTCATAGCTTATTGTTAAATCCCACAAATATTATTGCTACAATGAAAAAAGAAAGAAAAAAAAAAACAAGCATAAGTTTTTAAATTCTGTATTCAAACAAATTCATTTTTATGTTAGTATTCATCTAAGAACTGCATGGAAAATTCAGCAGCTCACACAGAAGGACTTAGAGTAACACTGGCATCAGCTTTCTGTTTCAGAGTGCTTTTTAGACCAGAGAGCTATTTAGACCAGTAAATCTAGAACAGTTCCACTGAAGAAAATTGTTTTCTTTGGCTTTATATATATTACAGGGATCAGAAGTTGCATCCAACTTTTGTCCTCTGCTTTACCTTTCCTTGAGGTGGGACCTTTTGTCCAGAAATGGATTTCCTATAATTTGTTGCTTCTGTATCTGCTATATCTGCTTCTAACTATAACTAACTGTATCTAGAAGTTTAGGGAAATGATCAGACAGCTCTAAAGCTCAATGGTTTTCAGCCCCATCGAATGGTAAGTAATATCATTTATTCTTTCTATTGTAAAATTAGTTTTTCCACTTCATTTCTCCACCGACACTATTTACATAATGTCTGTGTTTTTCTATCATTATACCAAAAACAGTGCTGTGCTCCTGAATTCACAAGGGCTGAGGGGAAAGGCTTAAATAGAGGGGAAGAAAAAGTTTTACAGATGTCTATGTCAGTAATTTTTCTTATTTTTATCCATCACATATTTCATAAATTTCATGGAAGTTTCAGAGTAATCATTTCCAAAACTGAAGGATGCCTGTCTCCCTGAAATTTCAATATACTTCTGCTCAACATTTACTGGTTCAATTTTCTTTGTATAGGTCAAGAGGAATTTCTTATATCTAGTTATGAGGGAAAAGGGTACTTGAATGGAAAAAGTGCTTTGTCTTTTAGCACCATGGAATTTCAAGTAGCTAAGCATATTCATTAGAAGCTGGAGGACTTTAGCTGAGATGTTAGATATTAGACCCAAACTAACATCTCCCATTAGAATCCCTTATAGCTGGACTGACCTAAAGGGCAAAGCCCATGTGCCAAGTAGGTCTGAGTTTTAGATGGAGTTTGCATATCTTGCTGCTAGACCATTTGCTACACAGTTCCCTAGTCTTTTAGGCAATTTAGTGGCTTGCCTTTAACAAAATTTGTATCAGAAAAATCCCTATGACACTACTGAGACTCTGCTCTGAGTTCCAGACATACATTAGCCTGTGATGTCATGAGTTAGCTCACTCACACTGGCGTTGCAAAATTCTTGCAAATTAAAAAGCGGAGGACAAATTTGGAGATGGAAGAAAGAGAGAAAACTGAGCCAAAAGGTAAAGAGGCATAATATCTAAAATGAATGTAGTAAAAAATTATGTTCCTATCTTGAATTGCATGTTCTTTGAATAGCTTCAGAACTAGGTGAAACAGTTTCTCTCAAATCTCTGAGTAAAAAGCTCAGATATCTTGCCATTTGTCCAGTCATTTTTTATGTATTTAAATGGATTAAATAATTGATTTTAATAAAAGTCAGATCTTGCAACCCATAAAGACATTTTCCCTTAAGTTTTGTCCAAGTTATTCTTGAACAATTAAATTTCTCATTAGTTTTCCAAAGAGTAGTCGACATTTAGGAATCAGTTAGGAATTATAATTTTAATGCCCATGTTACTGCAATGTAATGTTCATTTGGAGAGAAACACAATGTCCTGTTTAACAAGACTGCATTTAATTTACCCCTTTTTCTTTATTCTGAAAAATATTTGCATGATCATAAATGGATAAAGAATAATGACTTCCAAGGAGATAATGTCTGTATCTTTGATGTAGGGAGATGAAGGCCAAATTTGGTACAAATGGTATGGGATGATGCTATTTCTATAATAAGAAAAAGCACTGTTATCATTTTAGGGTGACTCCTTAGAAAACAAATTACTAACTGAGGCGGGATGCAGGACAAGAAGAACTAAAAAGAACTTAAATTAAAAACTAAATGTATTCTGTGTGGCAGAGTTATTACAGATGCTGCATGTTCCAAATATATTTGCTTAAAAAAGTTTTCATACCTCTCATTGACATTTTATTTTTACATCATATATCTTGATTTGGTTGTGTCGATTTAAGTAAGTGAGAAGACACCTTTTAAATTCTCCGGAAACTATAACATTCTATTGACAAACTGGCTAAACAGGATTGTCATAAAATCAATTCAGCTGGAATTCAACTAGACAAACAACTACAGAGGAGTCATTCCCTTCATTACTATGGGAGATCCATCCACATACATAGATTTTTCCAACAACCCCAGCAGACAAGTTTTCCATACCTATCACTGATAAAAACCAAAGGAAGACTGAGTTATCAAACATCTAAAGGAGTAAATAATTAGTGTGGGTGCAGGAATAGTAGAACAGGGATCCCAGAAAACTGAAATTCAATGACTTGTACCAAAATATTCCTAACAAGAACATCATCTATTATAGCATCATTTGGAAGTGACTGAGGAAGATTAAAAACTAACATAATATTTGATTATCAGCAACTTATTTGTTGGTCAACTGTAAACCCACATCTGACATTAAAAAAGCAAATAAGGAAGGCTCCTACACTGTACCGAGAGGAGTGTTCTGCAAAGGACCCAACGCCCTTGGCGAATTGGCATATCTGATGAATTCTGCTTAGCTCCCTTCCTGAAAGCTGAATTCAGATGTGATCAGGTGCATAAGTTTGCTGTGACAAGGGGAGGCATGGAAAACTTTTTAGATAAGAAGGGAGAGAAAGAACAGGGATTAAGAAGTTGGCAAAGGGAGTGCAGTGTACAGATACCCTAGGAGAGAGTATATATTGAAAAGGAAGAAGAATTACTTGAGTAGGAGATCAATGCTGACATAAGAAATAACTAGACATAAATATGCCTAGGCTGGAAATGAGAGGGAGATTTCTAATCATCAGTACAGAGAAATTCTGCTTCAGCGAGAGCGGTAGGAGCATCTGCACCTGCTGGCTTTTCAACCAGCATTTGACTAGCTTGAGAGAGGACAGTCTGAGAGGTTTCAGGGATAATTGAACCAAAAGGTCCTTTTCCTTCCCATACTGCAGATCACACTATAGTTTTGTTTATAAGGAGGCAAGTATTTTTAAATCACAAATCATGTTTTTCTCATTTTTGGGAAGGGAATTGGATGATTTATATCATAAAGGAAAAGAATGGAGTAGGCATGCTTATGTCCAAAAGGGAGTCACCCATCTGCTGGGGTTTCAGCTAATTGTCATTTTCTGAGTAATTAACACTCTTTAAACAAAGCCAACAGGCAAGAATTCAGATATGCTCCTTAACCACAAACTATTACAGAGTTGCCAGAGGCTAAAAGGAGCAGGAATGTAATATAAGAAGAGTCGAGGTTCGCATTTATTACGACCTCCTATTTTTTTTTGATAATTTACAAAGCTGTCTAATGACACATAACATTCCAAAACAATTTTAGAATTGTATGAATTTAGATTATAGTATGGAAATTTATGTGAATTATCTAAGCTACTATCCAATCCATGCATTAAGGTATTGGAAAATTCATGTTAACGTGATAATATTTAAAAAGATATCACATGCTCTTTATTTCCAAGAACAGGAGATTCTCTGCAGATCAGTGCATCTGGGGATGAGGATGTCTGCAAATGGGCAGTAGAGTGATGAGAAAAGCAAACAAGGAATTGCTGTTCACTCAACTGATGAAGGACTTGAATTTGGATGTTCTTGTTGAAAATGGAAGAGCTTTACTTGATTATCTGGCACTGGGTGGAAGCTGTTTATCTGACAAGCTGCTTCTTACAGGCCTAGTGTTGCCTAAACAACAAAGATATTTTGAGCACCAGACTGGATAGAATGCTTCATTTCTTTTGGCATGTCTTTTCTAGCCTCACTGCCCATAGGGCTCTAGGCTTTCTCCCTCTCTTAACCCTAGCCCTAGACTTAAACCTAGCCCCAACCCTGAGGTCACCAGGCCTGTTGCTGACTAAAGGGCAAAGATGATTCTAGCACCATTCTGGATATAGCACTACATTTCCTTTAGCATGTCCTTTCTAACCTCACTGTCCATGGGGCTCTAGGCTTTCTCTCTCTCTTAAACCTAACCCTAACCCTATCCCTCAGACAGAGGTCACCAGGCCTAGTCCTGGCTAAATGGCAAGTAAGCTTCTGGAACCGATCTGGTCTTTGGCAAGACCTTTCTAGCCCCACTGCCCATGGGGCTCTAGGCTTTCCCTATCCCTAAGTTAACTCTGGAGAAAGGGAGGTCAGGATTGCTTTCATCATGAACCTGGAGATGTAGCTTCAGACACCCAATGCACAGATGCCTGCAGTTCAGGCAGTGAGGAATTCGGACTCATTTGTGTGGAGAGGAGTTTCACCTCCTGTAACAGTCCCATGAAACTAATAGCATTTAAAGGTGTTGGGGTGTGAGTCTCAGGAAAATTTTCTTACGTCTGTGTGACAAGACTATTGTCTTGTCAATTATTTATTAAGTTCTTCTTAAGCTATTAGGTTTACATGAGTTGTTAACAGCCCTAACAATGTTATATCTATTAATTAACACATCCCTTCTAAAGTTCTTGTCTTTTCCATTTATAACAGAATATTAAATTCACAGAAACTCCCATGGAGTGGGATATTGATGTTGTTCCGCTCCAGAGGCTGCAACAAAAACAAAGCCAAATATACTTGCCAGTGTTTAATAACTGTTTCTCTGGTTAATAATTAATAGGATTTCTGTTGCTAAGCACAAATTCCTTTGAGATAATACTACCAGGAAGCACATTTCTGTATATAATTTTTAAAAAGAATAAACTGACCTACCTTGGGTGGAAGAGCAATAACAAACTTGTTATAAGTAGACTGAACTGAAAAAGGAACAGTTAAGACTCAGGACTGACTTGTTAATGAACAAGAATAGCAAACAGTAAAAGAGTTTGTCCTGCAAAATGACTCTCAGATGTTCTTGGATTCTCAGCACAGGTTGCTGTGATATATTCTGCAATAAAAGCTTGGTTAAAAGAAGGACTAGGGACAAGCTTTACAGAGAACTCAATAAATCACTTCATCACTTTTCCTTTTTGTACTCTTGTTTCGAGTATTGTGATCAAGCATAAACACTTATTTTTTTTGACACTAAAATTGATTTATTCTTTTCTACAAGCTCTTCAGTATGCATGTGACCTCAAGGAGAAAGGACCGGCACTTGAGTCCTCTCCATGAACAACAAAACTGAGAAAGCATTTTTAGTGATGCTTCACACCTACAAAATTTTGGAGACTTTAGAGAAGTTAGGGTGTACTATTTCTACCAAGCTGTAAAGAACAGTTTAGGAGCCCGTGATCCCAGGTGTTAGGATAGTGGAATAGGCTCCCCTACATCAGGAGCACATCAGTGGTGTAGATGTAGAGGAACAGCTCACATCTTTGGAGTACTCACACATGACATCCGTCTTTTCCTAGTTTTTAAATGCAGTGGAAAGATGCATCAGGGTCACCAACTCTTTTGAGTGTGTGCTTCTCTTTCTGATGTGATGATGGGAGCACTGCTGCAGTGTGGTTCCTAATTTGTATCTACTGTGTGAAGATGTAGCAGGACTTTTCCTTGGCATCTAAGACCAAAGATACCACAAAATTCTTCCTATGAGCAATATGTAAGTTTGGCAGAAAAATAAATTGAGCAGGATCTTTATTGAATCTTCCTGGATCTAAGTTTTAAAATAATGAAATATTTGTCATTTTAATCATAGAATGAACAGATGTGTTTAACTTCCATGGTTAATGGGATCTTTGTTTCTACTCTTAATCCCTTTCTATTAGACTAATGGACTGAAATTGCTACAATGCACAATGTTCAAGAGGCCATTAGGATCTCTTATAGGACACGGAATGCTAATGGCAGATGAATAATTAAATTCAAGCATTTTGCTCTTTTACTGCAATATTTGTAATCTCTATCTCTGGGGAAAAAAAAAGAAAATAATTTTTGTATTTTAGAAAAGTTCAAAGACAATATGATGCTTTCTGAAAACTGTCACTAAGATCACTCTTTCATGTACGCATGTAGTGATTTATGAAGTGCTGTCTTCTGTAAACTCTCTGGAACATGATACTAACTTCCAAGTGGAAATTAAAAATTCTGGGCCTCATGCCTAGAGACAGCAAACAATTCTCATAGACCTGGGCAATAACATCACTGCTATCATAAATAATCATTTTAGGTCAAAGCAATCCAAAAATAGAGAAAGTAATAATTTTCCAATAACTAGGAAGAAAATTGACCTCATATGTTCACAAAGAGTCCTTTTGGAGTCCTCACTTGCAGCTCGGAAGAAAAGACAGGAAACCAGACAAGCGTTCTGATAATCCTGGATCTGAGATGTGAGAAATTGCTAGCAATTTGCAATCTCTTGGTCTGGAAAGCAAGGAAAACCCAATTCATACAACAGACTTGAATTAAAATAGTAGCAGACCTCAACAATTCCAATTTCACTTTCTGAAATGGAAGCATTCTGTGTTTCATAAACATGCATTGCCTTATCTGCTAGTGTTATACCAGGGAGTGGTAAGGTGCTTTCATCCTGAAACAGATATAGCCAACATATCAGTTTTCCAGGGTTAGTAAAAAGGAGTTAAGTGAGAGTAGCCAGCTTTGGAACCAATGAGCACTGTCTCATGAGGTTTCTGCATTAAATCTGCGTAGCAATGAGATTTAGATTAGCAACTAGTAGCTTCAATATCACCATCTGATTTTAAATTATACTAGGATATTGTGTTTTCTGCTGGTTTTGAAGTTTTTTTAGCAGCAGTTTGCGCTGGGGCAAATTATTTTAATAAAATGCAAGATGTTGAGGAATCAATTTTTTTGACTAGCGACTGGAACTAGCATACAACAATTATATGCTAGTTCTTTGATTATCCAGCTGGTGTTGGACTATTCAATATTAAAAAAAATGTCTGGAGCTTTCTACATCTGGACTATTATCTAGGGTGAATCTCTCTGTTTGGATAGGTGTATCTCTAGAGGTGAACTTCTCTGCTTTTCGGATGATAATCTCATAATAATTACTAGAGTTGCCTGGTCATTCATGCATATCTCTCTTCCTAAGCCAATGAAGAGAACATATATTTTTAAATTCCATGTTATACCCCTTATGCCCCTTAGAATTTTGGTATAAATAAAAACTGTAAAACTTTTATAGCATTTTGCTTAAAAAAAAAAAAAGGAGAAAAGGAGAATGAGAGAGACAATCTGGACAAAGATAGAGGAATCAAGAAAACCCAAATCAAGCACAGAATATCTTCCAGAGAAAAGAAGATTGAGAGGGATCTTATCAATATGTACAAAGACCTGAGGGGAGAATGTAAAGAGAATGGAGGAATGGGGCCAAATTCTTCTCAGTGGTGGCCAGTGACAGAACAAAGGGTAATAGGTACAAAGAAGTTTCATCTCCATACGAGGAAGAACTTCTGTGTTGTTAGGCTGCCCAGAGAGGTTGTGAAGTCTCCTCTGAGATCTTCCAAACCCACTTGGATGCCACCCTGTGCCACGTGCTCTAGGTGTTCCTGCTTGAGTAGGGGGTTGGACTAGATGGTCTCTGGAAGTCCCTTCCAACCTCAGCCATTCTGGGATTCTGTGATTTTGTGACAGGAGACAAGCACTTCTGGAGTGTGAGGAAAGGAGGAGACACATCTTGAACAAGTGAAGATTCCTGAAATGATATATTCCCCCTATGAACTAGACTCTGTTCAGTCCTCCATAATAAGTGCTGCAAATATCCACATTTCATAGGTTCTGCCTGAAAGAACTGCAGTTGATAATGGAGAAAAGACTGGATTTGGATCCATGTGATTAGAAGTATTGAATAACAGTATAAGAGTCTGCTTGAACTTGGAAGTCCTTTAAATCTTTAATGGTATGGAGACGATGAGCAGGGAATGTTTATTCCTTGCAGCTCAGAGACTCAAACAGTGACATTATGAGACCAACACCAAAAATGTTTTAATGGAATATATTGCTAAATCATGGGATTTTATTGTCACAGAACAGCGTGGGGGCCAAAATCTAAATAGGCTAAGCAGGGGAGTAGGCAAATTCATGGAGAATATGTCTATCAGTGGCATGAAGTAGAAGCAGGTAAAGGAAATCACTAGATAAGGCAATGTTCAGACCTCTAACTAATACAAGGTATTAGTTTTTCTCTTTCCTGATAAATGAAAGCTTTGCCCTCTACAAGCCTTTTACCTAAGCTAGGTACTGTTCTTACTAGTTTCCTTTAATCAGGAAAGGACAGCCCAAAATGAAGGGACTCTGCTTGAGTTTGGAAGCTGCGGGGGCGATGCAGCAGAGGACTCATTATTAAGAATCAAAATGGTTCTAGGATGGAACTACCAAAAAAAGAAAAAAGAAAAAAAGATGAATGTAATCGATTAAAAATGAGGAAACCAGAAAAGGGCACTGGGCTCTTGCCCTGCTTACAGAGTGAGCAGTACTGGAGTGACCTTGAAGGTGCACAAAGTGCCACGAATCAATATTTGCCGCTCACCTGAGTGAGATCACTTTTATCACGAGCTTACAGTCTGTGCTGAGAAGAGATACTGACTGCCAGGTCTGGAGATTCTTTCATATTTGCAGTTGTCCAGACAGTTGATATTTTTCAGATTTGTGATCATCTGGAAATTTCTCCTGAGCTGTCAGTGGGGTAAGAGATGTAAATACTGAGCTGAGTGCTGCAATATCAAATGTAGGTTGCACAGAGCTCAGAAAATTGCCTTCAGTGCATCACACTTCTTATATAGGTATTGCAGAGCTATCTGTAGTATAGTACAGCATTCATGAGGTTTGAAAATCTAAAGTCTGGAGGTGTCTGTATGTTTATAAATTATTAATCCAATGTAATATAATGTAATGTCAAAGGGTATAAGTCCAGTCAATAGTCTAAAGTTTAAGTAAGCATTCTATAGAATTTCTAGGTTATATCAGAATTCTTTAGATCATAAAAAGCCATAAAAACTGCAGCATGATTTTCTGTAAAGTAATGAAGAGAAAATAGAAGGTACTAAATGTGTATCCCAAAGAACTGCTGACACTTTCTAACCAGACTTACAACTTGCTAGTGAGACAACTAAAGCGATGACAAAAGCTTATGGGGCACCACTGAGAGTGGACAATCTGAGCTCTTACAGGTAGGGGGTCATTTCCTCAGCAGGGTCTTGGGGCTGTATTTACCGCTTGAGTGCATTGCCTGCTGCTTTCTATGACTAGTGCAATAAAAGATCCTGCTGGACTATCCTATAAACACCTCAAATCAATCAATCAGCACTGGCATCTTCCTGTTGCTTTGCTATTAAAAAGCAGAGGGTATTTTTTGACCAAAGGCCATTCATGTAATTAAAATAATAATAATAATCTGCAAATGAACACATTTGAAGTAAAGACACTGAAAAGTTTATTTTCTTTTGAAAGTTTAAGATAATAGGATACTACTAATTCAATTCTTTTTTTATTCCTCCCAAGTTCATTTACAGAAGCTGGCCTTGTTTGTCAATGTATATTGTGAGTGCGTTGACAACACACATAAAGAAAGAAAAAAGTATGTATTAAAAGGGATCTTATTGCTTTGCATTAGTGAGTTCATCTGTGTGCACATGAAAGCTCTGCCTCAGTGATGCATATCAGAGACTACAGACAATATCTTCAGCACTAACTTGAACACTCTTATGTGTTTTTTTCAGTTCTCAAACTGTGGAGTGATTGACCATCCTTGACACAAAATACTTCTGGGAGACTCAGTCTGAAAGACATATATACGCTTGAGAATATAATTAAAATATTTTGAATATAAGAATTTGCACTGAAAATCCTGAGACAATTCATTCTCTTTGCTGAACAAAAGCATTTCCATGTGACCAGTCTGACCAATCATAGAATAAGCAATGCTGCTGAAATGTATCTAGGTAATTACATACATGTGAAATAAATGTGAACAATAAAGGATGCTATAGTCAGCTTGTGCTTTTGAATATGCAGCAACGGTCTAAATTAATCTAATGAATTATTGTTTGGGAATTATCTGCTTGGTTACAAATTCCAGTCTAAATTGCATGTCCCTTCTGCTTTGCATTTTGCCCTAAATACAGATGATGACACAAACACATTTTTCATGTTCCTTTGGCTGCTCCTAGCTGCCAGCTCTAGCCATCATTAAAAAGTGTGGAAAAGGCAGCAGCAGCTGAGGCTGTTTGAGGCTGAATTATCTGAATATCTGAAGTGACTGCTAAGTGATTCCATACTGAAATTTTCTAATGCTGATAGGCTTGACATTTTTCTACACAGTTCTCCTTAGGCCCTCAGTCATAGTAGGTAGGAAATAATATAATCAGAGAATTGAAGTCTGGTTAAAAGGGAAAACGCCCCAATTTTATTTTTTTCTCACTGAGCAAGAAAAAAAAATAGAAATAAGTACTTGGAAATATATAGATGCATTTTGAACCTCTTATTGCAGGGGAAACTGCAGCACTGTGATTTTGGATTAGAAGGAAAGCAACTGTTCAACAACGCAATCAGAAACTGATCCAGCCAAAACTCAACTAAATCATCTAAAAGTCACCATCATCTTGCAACACATTAGAAATCACAGAAAGAGCAGCAAGCAGTGAGAACATCTCACAGGTGGTTAGTTAAAAGCCCATGTGAAAAGGGTAAAGAAAACCTATTTTGAAGAGAAACTAAATGTTTATTGCCTTAATGGCATTGTAAACCTGGAACACTGTTATCATGACATTGTTGTAGTACTGAGTTTGAACCTGCAGGAGCACAGGAATGGCCCAAGGAGGCCAGGAGGTGCAGCCCTTCAGGCAGCCAGAATTTCGAAAAACTTCATCCCTAAAAAGTGGTTAAAGATACCTTGTTATATTTTAAAATTCCATTACCTTGTAATTGCCTAATTGAAATAGCCCCTCATTACATTTTTGTGAGAGAAGAGACTGAAAAAGTTCTGGAGAAATTATGCTGTTCAGAGCAAGTGAATGAGCATGTGTATCTTGTAGAGATGGGTGGAAAACTGAGCTTGCACAATGAAAACAGGCAGAAATTCACCAGTGTAAAAGAAGCCATCCAACCTAGTACAGCTGTGAGTATCTTCATACTCAGATTTATAGAAAGTCAAATTTCAAGCAGAAATTTAGTTTTCTGCCCCTAAGATTGGAAGTTATGTGCAGGCAAAGACTCTATATGAAGCTGATTTTCCACAAAGACAAAGAACCCTTATTCACATTGAGTTTTCAGAAACGTAGGGAAGCTTTGGAGTCTTGGTTCAACGGGTTTGTAGGTGTGACATAGCATTAATATGCAAAGCTTCCTATGTATATTTTCCTTACTGGCTGTTTTGTATGTGACTTCTTTATTGACCATTCTATTCTATTGAATAGAAATGTTTCTATTATGTTCAATTAGCTTTGGGAGAAAACTCTGTGTATATCTGTGCTTTCTTTTCCATTTGCCAAGTGGTGGTCTATATCTACCCATTGGGGTATATAACAAGATTTTTGTAACAATAGAATGACAGAAATACTTATAGTTAAGTATCTGGCACCTAATGTTTTCTAGTGCTTAGAAGATAAGGTCTAGCTCCCCCATTCCAGAAAACAGCAGAGGCCAATAACAGAAAGCTCAACATGTACCAAGTCTCTACAGGCAAAGCAAAATTTCCTCATTAAACTGTAATACCTATTTCCTGCTGTCCTTTCATTACCAATTTGTAAATTCACCTGTGCACCAGAAAGCACTGAATTTGAAGGTATAATAGGAGAAAACCCAAATTTTGTCTATGAGGTTTTGCCTCTTGTAGTTTCTTGGGTAAATCATCTGGCTTGCTTTCTAGAGCTGGAAACAAAAGATTTCCCTCCACTTTCATCTTCCTTTCATCCTCATTTTCCTACTGTTCACTTCTCATATAGCCTAAGTTCCTTAGGTATTTGTGCTAACCCTGCAGCTAAAGTTGCATTGGTAGATAATACATATTAGAAAATTCTCTTAACGTTACATGTATTGTAGAGGTGTTAATTAAATATTGATTCCTCTGGCACTTTTCTGCTTTGTAACCTCATACAATTTCAGGGTTCGTTTTTATTTATTTATTTGCATAGACTGTCTCCTCCTTTTCTTGATCTATCTTCAGTAAATACTATTGTAGAATGAGAAATGTCATTGGGGAAAAGGCAAGGATAAAGAGAACACACTCTGTAGTTAGCAACATGGCTAAACAAGAATTTTAACATTTTGAACCACCTTTCCAAGCCTCAGTCGCATCTATGGCATCTGTAAAACTTTGTGCCTGTGAATGTAAATCTGTAAATACACCATTAACCTTCTTTATATATAGATCTACTTAAATATATATATGCGTGCGTGTGTGTGTGTCTGTGTGTACATTATATATCTATCAAGATACCACAGTGCAGCTCAGCAGTTTTGGTAATGGCCTTTTTTCAATCCTTACTTTTCCAACTGCATTTTACTGTTTTTACATGACAACAGAGAGTTTTGAGAGACACTGGATATCAATAGCATATCTATTGTCTAGTGAATCTACGTAGAAATTTAAGCTGTCCAAGAATCTGAACTATTTTTGATTGACAACCAATACCTCTTGCCATTGAAAATGCACAACAATACAGCGAAGTTGGTCTTACTGATGACAGGCTTTCATTTCTTAGCTACATTTTGCAGAGCTTTTAGAAGTAGTCTAACTACTCTAGAAGGAGTTAGAAGTAGTCTAACTCCCAAAATTTGGTTGTTTACAGATTGAGAATTCCTCATAAATCCATTTCCCTGGACTCAGTGGACAGTTGTCAGTTTTTTTCTTCAGTAGTAGAATTGCAAAGTAATAAAGTACTCTAATTTACTAGTTAGTTCTCCATTTCAGAGCAGACTTTTTCTAGAAAGAGCTGTTACTAACTTTTGATTAGGTTGTTTGAAATCACTTTGATTGAAAAAGCTAATTGAACATGACTCAATGATGAGTCAGACTCAATAGGAGTCAATGACAAGATGCACTTGCCAGAAAAGAAAATCTAATTCTGGGAAGTATTAATAGTGGTGTCATATGTGAGACATTGGAGTTAATTATTCTGCTCTATTTGGTGATGGTGAGGTGCAGGTGGTGGTGGTCTGCTCGATTTTGAGGACCTTACTTAATGGAAAACAACAAATTGAAGAGATTCTTGAAGGAAAAGGCAAAAACCATAAGAGGTTTAACAAATAATATTTATGAAGAAAAGTAACTGTAAGATTATTATTTTAACAATGTTAGGTGCTTCCATCGGCAATTGTTCACTGATGATAGGACAAGAATGAAGAACTTGCAGTAACATCTATACCTACCCTATCAAAGAATATTTATTTGCCCCAGGGTGTCATCTCTGGCTCCCTAGTGAGTGGCGTGGGCTCACCTCACCAGGACCCTGCTGCAGTGCTCAGACCTTGGAGCAGACCCTGCCTCAGTCCTTCCAATGCAACTTTACAGCTACTCACTCCCATGGGTCACAGCATGACCTTCTTCTCCGTTCCCAACTCCTGCAGTCCCGGCTCTCAGTGCAGGTGCCTGGCATGGCCTGGCTATAACGGCTCCTCTTCCTGAACCTGTGTGGAAGACACAGCAGACATTGCTGGGGAAAACTCCTAGACTTCTTTGCTCTGTCTTACCTTGAATAAGAAGTGGACTGAAAAGGCTATGTGCCTTACTGGAAGCAGAAGGCACCTTTGAGAAGACCAGCAGTGACCCGAGGACCATGCCACCTGTATGCACTGTGCTTTTGCACGTAGTAGTGTTGCAGTAATGTTCCAGCGTGATGCATTTACAGTGCCTTGCTGCTCATTACAAGTTTTTTCCTCCTTACCTGCTAACACCCAGGAGCTCAGGAAACTCCATTTCTGCCAGGCTGGGCTGCTGTTTTCAAGAATGCCTGTGGCAAAGGAGTTGTCCAACATGTGCTGCTTGGCTGGCAGATGCAGTGCTGCATACTGCCCTCCATGTAGTTAGGAGACTGGTGAAGCTTTGCATGTTTTCTATGATTATGAGACAGCTCGTTGCTGATGAGTATGTTCATGCACTCTTTGTCTCTTTCTGCTTAACTATCTGTTGATACACAGGCCATAGTTACCCTTATAGGATTTTTACCCTATTTCCAAGGACTGTACCATAAGTCCAGAGTAGCACATTATGGAAGGAGATCTGAATGTGGTGGGTTCACCCTCCCAGGCAGAAGTGAATGATGCTGCTTCAGCCTCTTTGCTCCTTGTAGTGCAGCCAGGGGAAAGAGCCAGGAGTCATCAGCGAAATAGTGTTTTTGCCATCCTTTTGGCATGCCTCTCTGAGAGAGAGCAAACCTTCATAGCTGTTTTATGTGAATCTGTTCTGCCCGGTGCTGTGACCCTAGAGTACCAAACTGCCTGGCTGCTTGCTGGCAGTGGTCAGCCTGAACCTGGCAGAGCTGGTCACAACCCTGAGGCTGGGCCACCTCCAGGTCTTCATCTCTCCCTTAGTGGTTCTGAGATAAAGAATCTTTGTCATCAAAGGTTATTATAGGTTAGGGGAACATCTGCCAGTGGCGTACTGCTGTACTAATTCCTGCCTCAGACCTGGAAGGGGAAAACATGGAGCAAGAACCTTGCTTAGGCAGCAAAATACAGTGCATCTGTGCTTTGCAGACTGCATTAGCGGACTCTGCTTCAGGAAAAATCTTACAAGACTAAAGCGGCACTTGGGCATAGCCCTGATAGGTTCACAGTCTGTGGTCTTATTCACAATTGTATACGTGGTGTGGTCTCTCCCTATATAGTTCAACACTGGTTTTAGCTCTTTTTCAAGTTAAATAAAGGTGGAAGGATTTTATCTCTCAATTTTTAGTCTTTTAACTAGTTTCTGTGTGTGTTTTTTTTTTCTTGCTAACTGTCTGTGTTTGAGATAACAGTTCTCATCTCAAGAACATTATCTTGCAGTTCTCCAAATATGAATCTTTTCTGTTATTTCACATGCTAATGAAGTTTGATAGCTTGGCCATTGTATCCAGAGTTATTCTTCCTTCCTTAAATAAAGACCTGAAATACACTTACCCTTTTCTGATATCTTCCCAGCTTTCCAAGGTTAAAAAAAAAATACCGTTCTATAGACAATTATGGTATTTAAATAATCTACATTATAGCCCAGATGCCTCCACGTTCAATTTTCCGAACTAGGTTTGGCATATAACACTCTCTGCCCCTTACTTTCTAGCTGTTCTAAATATTTTTTTCTTTTTTAATTAACAACTTATTTCTAAAAGAAATAATTTTGACTTCTGGATGCTGTGTATCCCAGATGAAATTGTAGCCAAGGCTTTGAGGAAGGGCGACAGGCTGTCCTGCCTGCTTAGACCACAGGCTCCTTGGTGGTGGAGAGTGTCCAGGAGAAGCTAAAAGAATGGAACCCTGTCTATCTTTGGGCTCAGGGTCTTGCTTCTGTTGTAATAGAGATAAATGACACTTGTGGAAGTCTTTTTGATGTTTTCAGTTCTTCATTTGTATCTTGCCAGCAATACCATTTCAAACACCACAGATGTTATTCTGTCAGTGAGCCAGACAGGACCATGAGACAGTGTTCTGATGCTCTCCTGTATGTACAATTATTCAACAAAATCCTCAGAGGAAGTAAAAGTCCCATATGCTCTTTCTAAGATTTAAACAGACTATGTCACCTACAACAGGAGACCACCTATATGGGTTACACAGCTATGATACTGACACAATCATATATTTAATATTTCAGTTTCTTTCATTATCAGAAGAGAAAGTGAAAGGCAAAATTGGAGCTAGAGATAGTTTATATGTACTATGGAGAGCACCATTTTCATTAGGGGTTTTTATGTTAAACTTGAGTTGAAAATTATTAACAGCTATGGAGTTTGAGATAAACTTTAGGGATACCTTCCCAGATGTCTACGGGGAAGAAATTATGTACTTTATTCTCACCTTTAGACTTTTACCTCAGGTAAAATTAAATTAAATTACCTTAAATTAAAACTTACTGCTTCTAGTGCAAGATTCTGGGCCATTGAGAAATAATACAAGACTAACCGCACAGCAAGCTGGGAAGGTTGTGCTGGTTTGGAAAATAATGCTGAACGTGGAAACAAATAATGTAATAAAACCAGTTTATCAAAAAATAAATACACTTGTAGATAAGGAAGAGGCATCACTAGTTATCAAGGGACCAAAATCTTACAGAGCAGAAAATGACATTAACTCTCTCTCTTCCCTGAAGTAACTACAATTTGCATCCAATGACTAACTTAGTGGTAACAAATTGGGATATAAAGGGGACCAGAGACTTTTAAGTCTACAAAGTACAGTACAATTAGAGGTGCCTCACTATATTCAAATCACAGTGCTACTAACTTAGACATAGCTAATAATTTTTTTTTTCCTTTGACCCATCAGACCATCTGCTCTTAAGCTAACTAACTCCAAATGAATAATACACAACTTAAAAGGATAAGGTTATAATTTTTTTCTCTAAGTAAGAAAAACCTCTTCTCTTAAACACTTCAATTTCCCCTTAACCAATCCTCATGGTATGAACAAGAGAGTAATTTAGGCTGGATGAAGGAAAGAAGTGCAGATATAATTTTTAATAATCAAATATGAGCTTCATATCTTTTCCTCTGCAGAATAATACTTGCTTTCTTATTTTTTGTTGCTTCTATATCTACTTCCCATATCATATATGTTGCCTTTAGGAACATGACAGATAAGTCTGAAGGATGAGTTTCTGAAAAGCAGAAATAGAGAGCAGAGACTTTCCAGAAACCATTTTCTTTTCCCTGTGCACATTACCTAGGAACTGTACTGAGAGGTCATTCTGCTAATTCATATTCTGGTTGGTTTTGAATCAGAACTGTGTTTATGTATAAATACAAACTGATCAGATTTGTTTCCTGAAATCTCTGCAAGTGACAGAAGGAACAGAGTTGTATATTTACGGTCAGCTTTAAAAGCTCTTGAAGCTCGATAAGGGAGGAATGCCGCTTTGCCTGATATTGCTTGGGCTGTTAAGGTCAGATACTGTAGATTAGTTGTATTGAAAACAGTCTTTGCAAAAATCCAGGGAGAGGTAGCAATTTTACAACCACTTGAATAAAAATTGTCTCTAGGAACATTTTATTATATAAATCCTTAGCATACCAAGGGGATCCCTTGAATCTTAAAAGGTGTCTGGAAGAAATTGTATGGAATGAAAATGATTTCAAAGGAGAATAAAAAGAATGTCTAGCTTAATGCCTTTCCTGCTGGATATCGCAAAATAAATGACTGGTGATAAATCAAACCAAAAGAAAACAATTTCACCTTCTGCTATGTTGCTAAAAGATATATATATGCATATATGTTATATTTTTATTAAGAAAGCTTCCTTTTCTTCCCCTTTAAAATCTTTGAAAAATGTAGAGGACACGAAAGTTTTTAACTGCATGCCACCACTTAATGATTATGGTGTCTTATAAAGATCTAAATCTTTGAAAGGATTGTTCATGCAAACTGTTATCCACAAACTGTGGCTAATAGAAATTCTATATTTCCACAGAGACTCTAGAGCTTGTTCATTTGTGAACACTTTTCACTGTTCACTGTTCACTTTTTACTGAGGGGGGCTATGTCTGTGAGCCCGTAGGTTTGCTTTTAGCTTTAGTATTGGAGATATTGACAGGAATGCCAAACATCCAAGGTTCAAACCTTGGTGATGATCCTCACAAGACACTACTGGTCCCCTACCTTATACTGCCTTGTAAATAGACCAATTGTAATTGTAAATACAGAGATATAATCACTTCTTATGATTGATTGGCTGAAATTCATCTTCTGTTTCCTAATTCCTTCTACTTTGTGTCCTCTTCCATGAGAATTGCTGACTAACGGGAGTCCAATGGACAACTTCTCTCGAAGTTTTTCCTGTCCTCCAAAGAGTCAGTCCGGACTGGGACTCAGACCAGACAGTTCGAGTTTTGGAAGATGAGGTTGGCCTAAGAAGAGAGGTTGGAAAGGAGTGCTGCTTGGGAAAAGGCTGATCTCAAAGGACAATCTTTGACAATCTTTAAACCAAAATTGCCAAGATTTTTTTTTCCCACAGCTTAGTGTTAGTAGTTTGACAAATATTTATATATTTCTTATGCATCAACTTTTTCACTGTTATTAATTTAACTTAAATTACTGTAAGGTCTAATTATAAATATAATGTATTTTGCCTCTGTTTTGCTCTTGGAGTTTGGTGATTTGTTGTTGTTGTTTATTTGGGCTGAGGACAGGGGGGTGTTGCCTGTTAATTTAGGATGATTAAGCAATACACAAACACGTTCAATACATTGTGGAACTGTTCGTATATGTCATCGCTAATTTTACCAGAAGAGGGAGATCTAAGTATCTAATGGATAATCATACAAAATGCACTGCTCCTTTGAAGTAAATTGTGCAGGTTTTCTGTAAAATAAGTGGTGGAGATACCTTCACATGGGTTGAAGAAGGGTGCTGGTGACATTGTCAACTCTTCCTAAGGACTCAACAGAAAGCTTAATGACCAGTTCACACAATGCACATACCTATGTGTATCCAAGCAGCTAAATGTAATTTAGCTACACTATATATAGTAAATGTAATACACCTAAACTACAATTCTGGCAGGACTCACCAGACAGCAGCAACAACGATGTCAAATTTGAGGAAGCCACTACCGAGATAACAGTTTGAGCACCTGGAACCTAGGGAGATTATGATAAACTTTCTGATGCTCAATGGCAGCATTTTCTCCACTCATAGATATGAATGAAATAGCTATCAGGTAATAGTTTTGCTCAGGGATGAGGGAAAGAAAACTCTAGCAAGGAAGGCAAGCAGGGTGAGAACTGCTCTTGAAGTTTAGCTGTGCCGATAATAATTCACAGCCTCGCAGCCCGGCAGAGAATACCTCCGCTCCCCAGTGTAGATTTTCACATCTAGCAGCATAGCAAAGCGCGAGTCGGGCTGATCAGACAGTTTGATTCACTTCTTTAATTTCTCCTCACTTTTCCAGCTGTGCCTTGTGCCAGTCCTTGCTCTGCCTGCTCCCTTCAGTCCCTCCTTACTCCATTAGCTCTCTAGCAGCTTTTGTCACTTTAGCTCTAAAGCAAGAGTGTTTAGCACGAAAAATTAGTCTGTTGGCTAGGAACACAGGAATTTTGTAGTCAGCTTTGTTGCTTCTCATACTGTTGCTTGAAATGTATATATGCAAAGTCCACTGCTGCTCTTTCTCTGGGCTGTAGTCTTTGCGCTCCAACACTGGTAGCTCATTTATGCAGAAATAGTTGACATCTATTTTGGCACGCTTTTATCTTTGTAAACTTCCTCCTACTTTATGTTATAACTTCCCTTTTTTGGCAGAAATGTCTTTAAAATGTGGCAACAGAATACACGCAAAACAACATTTCATGCTTGTTCATGTGTGCCTCCTCCTCTGTGTCAGAAGGTAGCTGGGTACCCTTTTCCCCTCTCTCATTCTCTCAGGCTCCTCTCTTTTCTGGATCTCCTGCACTAGAAAAGGAACATAGAGATTTCACTTTCCCTTTCTGCTCTATGCATCAGGGTCACAGAAAGGTATGTGAAATGAAATTCACCATGCAAATGATGGGTTTGCACGTGACACAACACTTTTTTCTCCCCGCAAAATGCTGAATTCAATACTGTGTTAAAAAATCTCCTATGGTAATTTGAAAATGTTGATGTATGAGTCTATTTTTGGCATTTAGCAGGATAGTTCCACATTCAAAAACAGTGGCTTGCAGAACATGGAATCAGCCAGAAAGAAGAATAGCATGCTAATTATTCACAGCTGAAATTTGAATTCATGGTAAGACAGAAAGTTGACCTTTAAGTTTTGTTTTTCTTGGGTAATTCTTAGCCTTGGGAATATATGATATTGTCAAAATGTTACTGTATTCTTAGAAGCTGTGCTTTATTTGAATTGCAGCTAAAATATGCAGCAATCTTTGGCTAAAATTATCACAGACTGACTGAACACAAAATCAGATACATACAACTATGGTTTACAGTCAGAAATGTTAGGTGATGGCTGATGTGGCAGCTCATAATTGCTTTAAGTGATCAAACAGCAACTTGTGCTACCCAAATGCTATGCTTATCTCATTAAAACAGAATTTGGAGGAATTTTAACATTTAGTATTTCATGATTTAAGGTAGCACATAGTCCATAGTATGGAGTTCCTCGTGTTGAGTTTCTAAACTATAGAGTTGAGTCTACCCTCTAGAACTGTCTCCTATCCGTACTGTCTCTACCACATAAAATATACTTTTCCTAAAACCAATTCCAAAAAAAGCTCAAAGTACTATACTTATATCTCTCATAGTGCTGTAACTGCAAGGTTTTATCTAACACATATATACTTTTCCATACGACACAATAAAGATACTGATTCTAGGTTTATTCTAAACTGTCAAGTAAGCAGACTTGATCACAGAAGAGCAGAAAGCCTATTGACTTTCCTGGGGAGAGATACATGAAGTTCCTGACCGAAAATAACTCTTTTAAGTTTAGTATTTTCTGGTCTGGTAAAAAAAAAAAAAAAAAAAGCAAAAAAAAAAGAAAACTCCATTTAAATTACTATTGCATATTTTACTCCATTGATAGTTGGCTAAGGATAAAGAAGAAAAGTTATCTGTGAGGACCTTGGAAAACAAGCACTCTCTCTTTGGAGTATCTTGCATTGCACTGGGAGCACCTTAATTTCCTTGCAGTCCTGTTCAATAATCTTGACTGCAGGATAAGGAGCTGCTTAAAATGAGTATGAGAGACAGAACCAGGCCAAAGCGCACAGAACTATGCAATGCCAACGTGAAATATCCTTGTGCCCAGATTGATCAAGTATTGCAGCTGCAGTGTCCTTTTTTTCTCGACATCTTCTGACTGTTTAACACACCTGCCATGTACCTCTTATATTGGGATGCTGGCCTTTTTTTTAAGTCTTATATATCATCCAGCACCCTCGGGGTCTAGTTCTCCTTCCTTTCTGCCTAAGGCTAAAAACAGCAGAACAGAAGAGTAAAGTTGCACAGGGGCAGTCAGACTGTACATTGAAAGATAGTTATTTGAAAGCTTGACAGATATACCCTTGCCTCACCTAAGGGCAAATCTGTCACCTTTGAGCTGGAGCTCAATAATTTTTAGATCTAGAGGCTTTTTAACGGCCATACACTTTTCCTTGCCAGACATTAACCCATTGACACATCCATGACATAAACACTATAAAAATTAGTGGAAGATGCAATCAATCATAGTTCTTATACTGAGATTAAAATAAGTGATTACCTTATATATGTCCTATTTCTTTCTTGTGTCTCCATGACTTCACCCTTACAGGGAAAACCAGATGAATTCTCTCCCATCTATTCCATAGGGAGGAGAAAAGGATCAGATTGAGCTTGGGAGGAATAAAAAAGGCAATGATTGAAGGTCTTTTCACCTAATTCAGATAAAAATGTGTAACTGAAGAGCAATAAAATGGAGGTTTGTTTGGAGCGGGAGGCTGGCATTTGAGACTCGTTGGACAAGCCCTGCTATCACAGCCCTTGAGTACGCTGAACAGGAGGCGGGTAGGGATGCAGCTTGGACGAATTGTTCATGTCTGTGGTCAGGGAAAAAGAGAGAGGCACTAATGGCTGCATATGTACACACTCACAGATCTGGAAAATGCCAGAAACCCATTTAAAATAAATGGGTTTTCTTTCAAAATATTTCTGATACAAGGTGAGTATCAGGCTGTTAGTTTTAATGACTAAATTTTAAATCCTTGAAAGAGGATTTGTGTAAGATGCCTGTAGCATGACCCAGCACCTGGACATGTCAAGGAAGCTTCTCCTTCCACTTCTACTTCTTTGGAGAAGAACTAAATAAAGAATATAAAAGTTCTGCTTTACCAAACAGCAGAGTCACAACTGTGTGTAAAATGCTGCAAACTGCAGCAATTTAGCTCTGTGCAGGTGAAACTGAGGGGTCTCACATGGGTTATCATACCTACCTTCCGATTCCAGGAGCAAAGGCTGTGTGAGGACAATTATTCTACTTCTTGGCCTTTGAATGAATCACAACAGGAGACACATATACAGTGTCTCATGTTGGCATAAGGTCTAGTTTGCCCTATGCTTGATCAGGATGCCTGGTCTTTATCATTGACTCTTTATCTTTGACTTCTTATATAAATCTACGCAGCGAATATTTAAGAGGGAAAAATCCACTGCAATTGAGTGAAAAACAGAAACAAACAAAAATGCAACAAAAGGATGAAAAATCTCTTTGAAACAATTATTTTGAATATTTTTGAAACATTCTTATTTTTTATTAACTCCCTATTTTTTTGACATCCAGGCAAAGTATTAGAAGGGCTTTGATTGCAATTTCTTTGCTCAGAAAATGCTATTTAATTTCAAAATTATTTTCTGGTAAGGCAGTTCATTTCTGTCTGTGAAGGGTATTTCTCCAAAGGTAGAGTTCTGGCTTTGACTCTCTGCATGGAAATGAGTCGCACCAAGGTTCAAACAGCTTCTGCAACTGAGCGCCCCGTGTCTGCACCATGTCCCAGGAGGTGAAACACAGGCCTTGCTGTGCTGGAGGAGAGAAGGCAGAGGTGTCTGTAGCAGACTTTGGCACTATCCCTACTCCGGGGGCTGATGAAGACTCTAGGGTAGCTCAGGCAGCCTGAGGAGCTCAGGTATGTCAGGTGCAGGTTACAGGCAGAAGCTCCTTGAAGACTTTGTGCTGTAACACACAGACCCAGGGATGTTCCCCTGGGCTTGCGGGAAGGCTGGATCTCATACAGCAGCACTTTTCAGTGAGAAACAGGACATGAGGAAAATTCCAAATTCAACAGCAAGAGTTCTGTGTTTTAATGGCACTAGTGAACATGCTGATAGGGAAAAAAAAAAAGTGTCTTCTCAGCTCGCTTAAGAGTTACTCAAGTGATGTTGAAGTTGAAGTAAAGGGACAGATTGTACAGAAATAAAATGTTGTTCTGTCAGAAGGATACATCCCTGAAGGGTGGCAGAACTCAAACAACAACAGTTATATCATGGCAGAAACCACAGGCACTGAAATATTAACAACGTATTCCATCTGTAATTAAGCACCATTTATTTTTTTAGTAACAAACAGCAAAAACCAGCACATGCAAGAAGAAATACTTCAGAAAATTAATTAGTTAAAAACACATTTGCTTCACAATCCGTAGGATAGTTTGAATTCATCTACTGAGTACATTTCTGTGGAATAGGTTGAAGTGTACTTCATGCATTAAGAATGCTTAAAGCTAAAAGTTCACTGGAAAAAAAAAAAAAGAAAAAAAGAAAAAAAGCAAGTCTGAGGGCAGAATAGGCACATGAGTTCATCTGACTTTTAGTACCTAGGTACTGGGTAATGACTTTTCCTTACACTTGCAAGAGGTTTCCAGCAGTGATGATTGAAACATACTTGTTCAGCTTTAGTAAATTTTCTTTGGTTCACATTTTTGTATTCCTTCATCGGTATGAATAGGTGTGATGGCTACAGATAGATACCTCTGTTCTTCTTCATCAGCAGCATGACAAGGAAAACAGGATTGCAGCTGTGACAGCTGTAAAATATTTTGATATTGTAAAATTCTCTGAAACTGTGGAAAAGAGTGTCTTTTTACCTTCTCTTTTATTGAAGCATAGATTACTGAATCTACATTTTTATGTTGCAACATTTAACATTTAACATTTAAATGAAATGTTTCCAAACAACTGGAGTTAGTGTAGAGAATCTGGAAGCAGCTCCAACATTTTTATAAGAGGTTCGGTATAACCCCAGAGAAAGACAATATAAATTTTATGGAGATGATTAGGGCTTGCTTGGGAGGATGCAGTGTTGCTAGGACACACTAAGAAAAAAGTACCGTGAAAAGTAACTGCTCTTTTTAAATTTCACTTGGGCACGGAAATCAATGAATAAAAAGTATATTAATGAAACCAGCATATCAAAAATATCAAAGAATGTAAAAGTATTTCATTTCTATAACAGTAAGCTAGTGCTAAGTGAAAATCTTAATGTGATTCCAACTGAGGAATGCCATAAAGGGCAGAACAGGCTCTGTGAATCATTAGATAGTCTGAGTCAAGAATATCAATGAAATGAAATCACAAATAGGTTTGTGCGACTGTGGGACTATTTCACTTGCTGGTGTTAAACTGAGTTGTATAGTGTGCATGACAGATGTCTTCCTATAATATATTTGTTAAGTTTATTAAAATAATTTTTTCTCCCTTGCTACATAAAATCACAAAAAATGCAGCCATGAAGAGACAGCTAATCTGTTTCTGTGACCAAGGAGAGCCATTTATTCTTCTCCTCTTTTTAAAAGTGTTTACATATTTAAATACTGCTATCATGTTTCCTCTCAGTCTTTCCTTCTCTAGACTAAATAATTCTAATTCTTGCAAGCTGCCTTCATCCATCATGTTTTCAAATGCTCTGATCTCTATTGGTATTCTCCCTGTAATATGTCCAGTGCAGAGGCACTTCACGTTACGATCACATAACTTCCAATGGGACTTTGGAAATAAGTGACTCTGAGAAAAAAAAACAGGTTTATTAATTCATACCCAAGGTGTCTGGCTCTGGAGTACATTGCTTGCTTTGATAGCACAGCACACGTTTTCCAGTCAGCAGTAATTGTTCGGTCTTCTCTCTCTCTCTCTCTCTCTCTCTCAAAAAAAAAAAAAAAAAAAAAAAAAAAAAAAAAAAAAAGAGAAGAGAAAGAGAAAAAGAAAAGAAGAAGAAGAAAAAAAGAGATGCCTGAAAGTTGTTAAATAATTTCTTACAAGAAGCCAGAAAGTTCCAAGAAAAAACAGTCCTTTTTTCCTTGAAATAGCTAAGCCATAACTGGAGATAAACACCTTCCTCCTTTCCTCTGTTTTCAGTTTTGCTGAGACCTTGTAGAACCACCTTGTAGAAGATACCTGCATCTACACTGCTAAACAGAGCAGTGCGAGGGAGAACTGAAAGTGATGAACCCACAACTACTCACTGCTACATATGAGCTCTCTCCATGATTAGTTTAGACCACAGCTGTTCAGTGTGAACCCATGAATTGTTCAGGACAACCCCTGAGAACCCGTGAGTCATTCAGGAGATGGTTTGTTGCCTTTTTTTTTCCCTTTTTTTTTTTTTTTTTTGTCACTATAGTTTTGCTGTTTATTTAATAACATGGCACTCCTGCTTCTGGAAATGAATGCCAGTTTTCTCTTCACCTTATTGAATCGCTTGATATTTCACAAGAATAATGATGAATATATATATATATATATAAAAGTTCTAATAATTTCTGTGTACCAGTCCTTTCATACTTTCTGTTACTTGGTTTTAAAATGTATGACTATACTAAATCTCATGTTCATGTTTTAAGCCAACTTCATACTTTTTCATGCTTTTTTTTCCATTTTGCTTAGATTCAATCTTGAACTCCATAATGTAGTTATTTCCATCAGCTTTTACATCATGATTTCCTTTCCAACCCTCTCACATGATGTAATATTTTAAATGGGGCAGGGTGGTATGACAGAGGGTGAACTTTTATTGTGTGTCTTGAATCATAATGGTAGCCATGCTGAAAGTTTAACTTTTAATTTATCATTATGTTTAGGTGACTTGCTTTGGTAATAAACAGAAGCATCTGAACATATTTCTCTGAGATCATCTTAGCTTTGAAAATTAAATTCAAGATGCAATTCCAATAATTATGTTCTGCAATAGTCATCACAGTGGCATGAGGAGGGGGAGTAAGAAGATAACATTCTTCAGCTTTTTCTTCTAGACAAGTTTTTACTACCTATAAAATAGAGGGGATTTTGCTTTACTGGTTTATCAGCAGTTTCACTGCTGGCTAGATCCAGTATGTGTTCTCCAGCACCATCTGCAGTTAAAACACAGATATCATTCGGCATTATCACCATGACTAAACACTAGAGGCTGAAGTTCCTATCAGAGATACGATATAACCCGCAAAGTTGATGATAAAGCACTAGTGGCTTTAACAGTGTTCGGTCTACTCCTCCCTTAAAATTAAAAGAACAGCTGACTTACTTTATAAAGGCAGCCTTCAACTAGTCAGACATCAAGAGAGGTATTTCCAGACTCAGCCTTGAGTGTGATGGCCGATTCTCTGCTGGAGAGCTTAGGTGAAATGAGGAGAGAAGAGAGGCCAGCGGGGAGCGGATTGCAGGTCCTTCATGTCAGCCACCTAGACCCAGGGTATGTTAAGAAGTCATAGCAACTACTTTTAGACTTTAGACTACATATGTTAGCCCAGCATGCTGCCATGCCCCAGCCCTGGCACTTCCCCTGCTCTCCTGCCTGCCAGCCCACAGATCAGGCAGCAGAAATTCTGCTGGAGAGGTAGAAAAGCCAAGCGGTGGCTGTGAAAATGATCTTCTCTATGGCCTTAGTTTTACTCTGGTAGACACTGCCCTGCACTGAGGGATGTGTTCAGGCAGAGTGTCCTGCTGCTTTGGATTTGGTGCCTCAGAAAATCTGGATCTAACAGTCCTATAAGGTCTGAGAGAGTCTGTTTGGGTCTGAGAGAGCTTTAGAGTACCTCCCTCTCTCATCATGGGCCATCTGAACAGACCATGGGATGAGCAGGAAGGAAATTGCTTAAAAACTGGTTATAAGGCACAGCCAGCAAACACAAAAGATCTTTGATTTGCTACATTTATCCTTATACTTTGTCTTCCAAAAGAAGCATTTTTTCCTGACCCTGCACTGAAGGGCACAGGAGTGCTCTGTTGTAGGGTGTCAAACTACTGAAACCTTTGTAGGATGAGAAGTGAAATGAGGTTTCTGATCTCCAAAGGTCCAAAACCCTCCAGAAGTTTGCAGGATGTGAGGTTTGTCATTCTCACCTGACTGTGTGCCATCTTAGAGGCTCTGCTGACTACATGCCCATTCTTTCCACTTCTGATTTTTAAGAAGAGGGGTAACTTTGTTTTGTGTTTTACTTTCCTCAGAAAAGCAGGGTGCTATTAGCAGAAAAAGCTTTCACAATGATTTTTCCAGTTTAAGTCAATGTTGAACAAATACTGGAAAAATGAGACTGAAAAGAAAAAGACTGGTCTATTGAAATATGCACCCACATATATTGAGGGATTTATAAGAAAGGGAGGTGTGCCATGAGAAGATGGACTATGATGTTGTCTACCTCTCTCTTGACTAATTGCTTCCAGCACCAGGGAACTGGCACTTCCCCCAATATCTGCCAGCTCAGATCTTTGAGTTTTCTGCCACCGCTTAAGCACTGTTCACCAGAGTGTTAAAAACCATTTAGCAGTCATACATGCTTGCACATGCCTACTTAGGAGAGAAGTAATAAATCCATCTGACTTTATTAATTATGGTGGTGACAGGCTCTGGCTAGGGGATAGGAGGAGGAATTCTTACTTTAAGCACCTATAACCAGCAGTTTATATGTATATGGGACGTAAAAATTCATGCTTCAGAGCACAAACAAAACAGTCACTAATGTGCTTTGGAAGGACTCTTTTTCTTACTTGCATTTTATTTCATAATTGGTTAGTATAAAGTTTCCTCTCTTCTGCTCTGATACACCCTATATTTGGATTCTAGCCAATACAATATGAAATTTGGTACAACTCTAGTATGAACTAGTTGAAGATACACAGGGTACCTGATTTTTGCTACTTTTGCTGCCTTTGCTTTCACCTTATGGAGGTCCTCGCAGACCTGCAAAATAGAAAACAAGCTTTTAATCCTCTCAAAGCTTTTACAAGAGTGCACTTCTGGTTTACAAAAATGAGGCAAAAAAATGTGGGACAACTGTAATACAATTTCTTCATCCTTTTACTTAAAATTTTAGCCAGCAGCGATTATCAAATTGAGAAACCCGAGGAGCACTACAGTGCCAGTGCTTTTTATTTTCTTTAGACTAGCTTAAGTAAAGACCCTATCACACTGTGAGCATGTCTCATAAACTAGTTAATTAAAATAATATTAACCTGGCTAAACTGGCACCCCTTGGGACTTCATCCGGGGCAGCTTCACCCCTTCCCACCTCCTCCCATTCAGCCGCAGCCTTTTCCGAAGGGTGAGGACTGCCATGAATACATGAAGAGCTGCTCCATCGCAGGCGTTCACAGTGTTGTGATTTCTCAGCTTCTCTCTCCTGCCTTTCTCAAGCCTATCTTAATGTTCTGTTTAATTTTTGGCCACTGTGAAGCATAGAGATGACATGGATCTACTCTTGGATCTATTTTACCTCTAAGAGCCTTTTCTGTGGTAACAATGCGTATTTCAGAGCCCATCATTATACATATAAGAACTGTTTTTTCCCACCTACATGTATCATTTTTCACTTGTCTTCACTGAAATTCAATTGTTGCTTCTTTGTCCCAGTCAATCTACATCAAGGAATCTTTTGGCAGCTTCTCACCATTAGGCAACAAGGTAATCTGAAGAGTAGAGTGGAATCTCAGAGAATGGAGCAGGGCATTTGCAAAGCCACTTTCTTACCCCTCCTTCTTACAGGAGGTGTTAGTCCCCTCTAATACAATGATTCTGCAGTTCTGGCGGCAGGGACTGGTTGTGAAATTTTGAAATAATTCAGTTACTCCTTATCCCAACCCAGTTCTAATGCTATCTTTGGATATCTTACATACTACTAAAAAATCATAGAGGTCTCTAGTATATTTTCAAAAGAATTACATAGGACTAGTTGACATATTTTCTGTATGCAGTGCTGCTAACACAGACAAACAAATTCTTTTAGGCGGGATACATTCGGGAAATAAAATAAAAATCACACTTAGCATATCTTAGAGGGGACAGCTCCACAGTTAAATCAGAAATTTAACAGAAACCCATTAGATTTGATATAGTCAGGGTTTGTATGATAGGAAATGAATTAAAAGACCTTTCCCTCCTGTCTCCAGATACAATTATTTTGTTTATACCCAAGAGTTATTAAGATGAATTGAATTTTCCCTTTCTCCTCAAGCAGATACCCACCAGCAGATACCCACCACTTCAAAATTTGATTGTAATTTGCATTCAGCATCCTTCCAGAATCCTACATTTATTCTGGTTTTCTAGGTCTCTACTGCTCACACAGGAGGTTTTTCTTTCTACCTGAGAAACTCTGAAAACACTTTTTCTCTGAGGATAAAACTTGACAATTTTGTATAATCTACTTTCTTACAATGTAGTAATTCTTGATGGATGTCATTGCTCCCTTGGAGACAAAAACGTCTGTGAATCTAAACTGCTGCATACATAAAATTTGTAGACACCTTGTTTTATCTTTCTTCTTCTCCATCTTTCTGATCTCAGAGAAGTTTTCAACCCATAGGCTGGTGAAACTAATATTGGATAGGAAACCAGGGTATAGCAAGTTGCAATCTACTGTGCTTATGTAAATAGTATAAAAATAATCCAGATTGATTTAAAATAAATTATTAAGAAGATTCAGGACATCATAAGACATGTAAATGAAGGAACACATTTTCAGTGATCTTCAATTATTTTTTCTATAATGTAATTAGAAGTACAAAAGTATTCTAATTTGTAAAAGACAATAAATAAAGAGAAGGAGTGAAATTCAGCATTTTATTCACTTTCTCAGATATCTTTTCTAAATAACTGAAGACAGAAGGAGAAACTGCTTTCCCTAATAAGGAAATTTGTTTTGGTGGCAAACAAGAAATCACTGTACAGCCTGAAGTTTTTTGAAGTACCAGATGTCTATGTTAATTTTATAAATTATTGAAAAGTAGCAAGAAAACTGCATGACAGTCAGTAAGTTGCAATTAAAGCTGGCATACTGATTACAAGCAGACAAGTTTTTCTGGATATTAGGTTTGTTCTTTCATTTCCTGTGCAGTGCCGAGAAAATAAAAGAGGATCTGTGGTTTCAGTTTAGCAATGAACATATTAGTAATAATAAGTTACGAAAATGATGAATTACAATTCTAGAAAAAAAAAGGGTTTAATGAATTTCTACTTACCCAGATTTTCTTTTATTTTTGTGTTTGCCACAAGTGATTTCAGACTTCAGAAGTCTATGCAGGACTCTGGCTATCTAATGTGTGATGAATAGCAGATCAGCCTAGACTTAGACTCTTACTTTCCCTTGGACTGAGTCTACTCTAATCTCTTCTGTTATCAGAAAGTGAAGTGAAAAAGAGAAGAGATAGCTAGAATTTATCCCATTAATTCAGCACTGGAAACTGCTCATTCAGATCAGGGAATGAAGAACACCTTCAAACATTGGCTATGCCTGCTTGCTTTTTCTTTTTCTCATTTATTTTTCCATTTATATGTCCCTCCAGGGACAGAGAGAAAAAAAAAGAAAAAACAAGCAGGACCTCATTCCTCCTCATTTCAAGTTCATTCCTCAAGTGAACATCCAGCACTGGGTGGATGATTGTCACATACTGCTTGTTTTGCACACTAAAATTTGCCCACTTCCCTTTCCTCAGAACAATGAAGAAATGGGGAGACAAATCTGCTTCTCAGAGAAAGCATTTTGTGTACATACAAAATGAATATGAAGATTTCTCCAAACAAGGAGAAAAGAAGCAGGGACTTGCCTTCATGTGGAGAGTTGCCTTCATATGGAGAGCAGTAAAGATTTGTGAAGGAAACTGGCTGTGAACCAGTTCAGGATTATTTGGGCAGATCAACATGGGTGATGTTGTGGTGGCTGTCTGGTAAGAACTGCCTGGTCAAGAAGAAGTAGATGAAGCTTTCTTCAGACACCTGGAGGTGCTGGTGGACAAGAGCCAGCAATGTGCCCTGGCAGCAAAGAGAACCAACATCCTCCTGGGCTGCCCTAGGAATAGTATTGCCAGCAGGTCAAGGGAGCTGATCCCTCCCCTGCACTCAGTGATGGTGAGGTCTAGAGTGGGGTGTCCAGTATGGGCTCCCCAATGCAAGAGAGACTTGAGCGAGTCCAGCAAAGGGCTACTGAGATGATTAAGGAATTAGAGCATCTCTCATATGAGAAAGCTGTTTAGCCCAGGGAAAAGAATGAGGGGGGATCTTAAAAATGTTTATAAATAACTGAGGAAGAGAGCAAAGAAGAAGGAGTCATACTCTTCTCAGTAGTGTCCTGCAACAGGGCAGGAAACACTGGGCACAAACTGAAATATTAAAAGTAATATTGAGATATAAGAAACCTTTTAACTGTGCAGATTGTCAAATATTGGAGCAGGTTAGTCAGAGAGGTTTTAGTGTCTCCATCCTTGAAGATATTCAAAACCTGACTGCTCCTGATTCTGAGCAACTTGCTTTAGCTGACCCATTTTGAGCAGGGAGGTTGGATTGAATGAACTCCAGAGATTCCTTCCGACCACAGTTATTTGATCTTGTGAATCCTACAATTACTCTTACATAACATTTTGTGTGTATGCATGTGTGTGTGTGTCTTGATAGTACCAAATTTGCAAGGACAATTCAGGGATATCAATGTAGGGAAATTGCTGGCTTCCAGGAACTCTTCTCTAAAAATCGCCCAGTCTGAAAATTGCCAGCTATTTTTGAGTCCTGGGATGAATTTCATGTCATTGCCACAGAAGAAAGCATAGGCTCAGCGGAGAGCACAGGGGATTGAGCAGAGACAATGTCGGTTTAAATGTTGGAAAACATGAACTTCTTTCCTATGATATTTGGATTATTTGTCACAAAGTATTACCTAGAAGAGCAGAAGAACATGTTTCAAAGTACGAGTTGTTGACCTGAGCTAACGTATTGGGACAATTCAGGTATTTTACAGAAATGAAAGGCAATAAAAGAATTGTCTTTCTGATACATGCTGTCCTTCCTTCCCACACCCTTCAAAAAACCAACATTTTTCTAGGTCAGAGATATCTGAGAGATAAATTAAAGGCAGAAATCCTTAAATATATAATTTTAGAAGGGAATGTATTAGCTTTTTTTCCATTCACTTATACATACATTTCCACAGATAGTTTTATAACTTCTTTTCAAGCACCAGGTTGAAAGGATGTTCAATCATCTTATTTGTTATTCTGAACTGACAGAAACCTATTGGATTTTGTTTCACCTTTAGGTTTTCCATTCGTTTTTCAATTCTTTTTCTACCTGCTGACTTTAAGTTCAAACAGAACAGAATCCTTTGAGTGAGATTCCCCTCAAATCATTTTCCCCTACTTTAAAGACAAAATCACTAGTTTATATATTGTTACAACAGCATCTATGAATCCATGCAGTTTCACTCCTTAGCAAGCAAGTCCTGAACACCGAAATGAAATCTGAAAATGGATAAAGTTATGGAGAGCCTGACCTGACTCAGCGTTGCAAATTAACATAGCTTTGTTGATTGTATCAGGTAATTTTTGTTAACAACAAAGCTTCACTACTTTGCTAATTGCATTGATCTAAGGAGAGGAAATACTGTCAAAACTCCTTAGTATGTAAAACTGAAATACTAGATAGTTCATTAAGCCTTTAAAAATAAACATTTGTTGCTCCATAGCTTCAGAACTACTAATGGAAGCTGTTGTTCCTTCATTGTGCCAAATCCTAAATTCTTCCCATTTTGAAAATGAGCTGCTAGGAAATAAACTGCTCTGAATATACCTGGATTAATGTGGTCCTGAGCAGGGAAAGCAATTATTTCCCATATATTGGGGAAATTCCACTTCCACTAAGCAAAAACACCCATAAAATGAAAAATAAAGGCAGTTGTCTTTAGTCGGTTAGGCAGTTCAACGGGTGCTGAATAAGCAGCTTTTAATAGTAAAGAAATCTGCAGGGTCTCTTCCCCTTAGGTGCCGGAGGAGTGTTATTTATGCTACCAATAACTGCAATTATGCCTTGAAATACCCAAAGGCGGCTATAGTTTCTACCATTGTGTTAACTACGAGCTTTTAAAATGGTCTGAGGCCAGAACAGGAGGAGACAGGGACCACTAAAACCTGTCCTGACACTTCTATCTGTCCGAGCAGGAGTCAGGAATGAGCACAACAGCCTAAATCAGCACGTAACAGTCAGCCTGGGAATATAAACACACAGACTCAGCATCATCAGAGAAACACAGAAAAGGAAACTTAACTGGTAAAGTGGATCTCTCTAGGAGATATATGTTATAATTCTGAACTGCAAAGCCTCTGCATTTGGAGTGAAAGGAGGTTTATACCAACGGTGCATTTTGGTTTCTTGTAAAAATGTGGAAGTCAGCTAAGTGAGCTAAGTGCTGTCTTGCTTTTCCCTTGTCCGTCCTTCCTTCCTTCCTTCCTTCCTTCCTTCCTTCCTTCCTTCCTTCCTTCCTTCCTTCCTTCCTTCCTTCCTTCCTTCCTTCCTTCCTTCCATCCTATAGGACAGACCTTCTTTCCTATAAGTTCCTCATCACAAGATGCTGTTCTAGGTATGTCTTCAGTGGATGCTTGCACTTCCTTTGACATTTGCAGGTAGTTTAAGGTTTTGCAACTAGTCACACCACAATACCCATTTTTCTGCTCTTTGTCAGGATTCCTACATTATACAGTTGTTATATGGCATAACCACCATTAATAAGGAATTATATTTGTTTCAAGTTGACATGGTACAAACCCAGATGGACATAATCATGAATAAATCTACACAGGATACTTTTATTTCCAGGCATCAGAGATGGGAAGATTTGGGGCAACCTTTTAAAACAAGGCAGCACAGAAAAATGAAGAATTTAGAGAGAAGTCTGTGTAAAATAATATGCGTGGCTGAGAGTTAGTGCTTGCGTTTAGTGAAGCAGGGCTTTAGCTAGTTAGTTTCCTGGTACTAAGGAAGACTTGAGCATGTTTTCTATACTATATTCAGAGACTGTTAATCGTGCATTTCAATGTTTCTTTAACTTGGGAACAATCAAAATGATTTTTTTTGTCCCTTGTGTTTTTTTTATTGTTGTCTTTGACATGTGAGAACAAGATCATCCAGGGCGAGACGGTCACTGGGGTGGCTGTGCTGGAGCTGCTACCAGCAGCCCTGGAAATGTCACACTCAGCCGTCTGGTCGGTGGCTGCTTCCCACCCAGTAGCCACAACCCTGGGTTAAACTGATCACCAGGCTGGGAAAGAGCAGCTCTCCAAATCAGGCTGGGGTGCTGGCTGAAGGTTCAGTCTCAACTTATATTGTAGCAAATCTTCATAGGGAAACACTGACACTCTCATGTGACAAACCCTCTGAGAGTAGAGGACAGGACATCAGCAATAGCCCTGGTCACTACTGATCCCTGATATGTTGTAGTTTCTATACCCAAACACCTCAGGACATCCCTTTCTGAAGCATTAAACGCCCCACTCGGAGGAGTGTGGGTAGCATAGAGCTCTTTAGATAAAGGAGGAAAATTTCATTTGGTGGCAGGTGCCAAAGGGTCAGATATTTCTACACTCGACCAAGCTGTATCCAAATCTCCTGATCAGGCTGGGTCTCAGAGCCCCAGTTTCTCATCCATGAAACATAGGGCTTGCTCTCTCACAGGGCAGCAGTGAAAATTTACTGAAGCACGGTTAAATCCTCAGATAAGAGCAAAGTAAACACTGCCAGTACAAGTCTGCATTTTTAAAGATAATCTCCAAAAAAAAAAGAAAAGAAGAATTTTTTCATGCTATAAGAGCAGTGTAAATACTACTGATAAAAATTCGCACAGTAAAAGATAATCTCCACAAAACTACAAAGGAGATTTTCTCATGCTATTGTCTTCCATTATAATGGAGGGACATTACCAGAAATGCTCAGCACCAAACTATTGCAATGAAAGTGATCCTAGACAGACCTATGATAGATTTCTTGTTAGACGATTTTACAGTAGATGGACAGGGGTCTATCATTTTGGTGTCAGTAGCATTTTAAAAGTGGCTTTTCAGTTCTTACCTGATTCTGCAGATCTCTTAATTTTGACTCTTCAGCATTTAGGAGATATGCTAGTGTCATCCAAAGCTGGAGAACTGCTGTCATTCTAGTAGCTTTAGTAGCATTGTAGTAGCTTTATCAAATTTAGAGTGAAAAATGTGTCTCTCCATTATAACCTCTCTTCTGGTTGCATTCAGAGCAGGTCTGCCATCTGCAAAACTGCAGGGATATATCCAGGGTTCAACCCAAGAAACACAGGGTATAGAGGTAAATGCAGCAGCCATCTCGTTTTACGGTATGCAGGACCTGACGGGTAAGCCAGAATGGTGGGGGTGAATTTACTGTCATTGTTGCTGTGGATGGGTTTGAGGAGTGCTATTGATATTCTGTCTTCTTTTAAGTGCCAGAACATAATCTATTTTTATGGTTCTTGTCTTTTAATGATCTGTCCAAGAGTCTAAATGTACATTTAGTCAGAATGAACTGAGTCATTACAGATGGCCTTTCCTGGAAGGAAAGGTACACCTCCAAGGGCTCTGAGTTTGCTCCAGTAACCAAATAAATACACTCTGATGGAAATAGCATAAGGAAAAACATTAAGAAAAGCTTCGGTAACACAGAATAAGAAGAGAAGACTTGTAAGTCATTTCTTTTTTAAAAAAAAAAAAAAAAGTTTAGATAGGATTAACCATCTTTTACCTCTGTAACTGCAGGAATGTGCTCGGTTTGTGCTGGCCTTGCCCAAAGAGCCACTGGTGCAGCTGGGCCTTTAGGTGGGATGTTACTGCACATGGACCATGGACTCTTCCGCGGGGTCTTTCTGGCTATGGGAATGCTGCACACCCTTTCCTCCCAGGGCAAGGTGCATTTCCATGGACTTACAGTTCTGAACAGATATATGACAAGATTATAAAGAAAATATCAAAGCAAAGATGCTCTGATTTCTCCCTGTCCTGTTACTGGTCACAGCATTGGAAACACTCAGGTCACACAGAGGTAAAAGTAGCCTAAGAAATATTGAAGGGCAGAGTCTCTCTTACAGAAACACTGAGGTCAGTATTCAGTAGGCTTAGTTGTCTGCTGAGAATTATAGACAAAAGTTAAATGAGAGGCATGTTAATTGAAAAGGTTTTAAATCCATTCATGTAAAAAAAATAAATAGAAGAAATTTATTTTTGGTTCACTGGAGCCGCTCAGTCGCAATGGGGCAGTGGAAGTTTCCCAGCACAGCAGTGGGTTAATGATTGGACCAGTTTCTTTGCATCGTCTGTGTGTAACTCAAGTATCGTATAAAACACCTGTGTGCGCATAACCAGAGCAACACAAGCAAGGCTGTAATATGGCACTGGGCAGGTGAAGGTGAAGAATATTTTCACAGTTTAATCTTCAAAGCAGTGTACTAGAGCAAATAGTGCAATAGTGCTCCCTGGTGGAAGCAAAATAAAATCTGATTCACTGTCTGAAAGAAAATCAGCAATTAAGTCATATGTTTTCAGGCAGAGATGATTAAAAAAAAAAGGAATGTAAGCTACCAGAAATTGCATGTGACAACATGAAACCATCATGTGCTGCAGATGATCAGGAAAGCTGCAAGACGGTTTAAGTGAGCAGGAACAGAGGTCACGGAGAGCCTGGAACTAGCACATGTGCACCCAGAGCTCTGCTATGAGCAGGGCACAGAGGAACATGTATCACAGATAATAATCTGAAGTTTGGGCCTGTCTTTGATGTTATATTCAGAGGATATTTATTCTGAAACAAGACATCAAAGACCTGGTCATACCAGTGCTCGTGGAAACTGCTTGGCACAAAATTATGCTGAGACATAAATATTCTCATATCTGTAATTTCCAATTCCTCTTTTACTACTATTTAAATGAATGGCAAAACTACCAGCTTCTCTGGTTCACTTTTAGGTAAGTGAATGCTGACACACACATGATTGTGTCATATATAGTTTTTTTTTCTCTTGTTGTTTCAACAAGCATTTATAATTTTAATCCAAAAGTGGAAAGGTGTCAGTCAAAAGTGTTTTAAACTCTATTTATGCTACCTCCTTAATTCACCTTATGTTTTTTGATTAAAAACCATGACCTTGGCTTTGTAGGAAATATTCCACTAGTGGATAGGCTAAACTTACAAAGAAATCCATATTAAATACATTTATATGTACATACACAGAAATGTAGGTTGCTATAAATTATTTTAGAATATTTCATAGCATTAGTACCTATGGGCATCAAATGAAATCAAGGCTTCATTTATGTTCAGTTCTTAGATAAAATATATTAAAGACATATTAAAGATATTTCCTGCACCAAAGGGCTTAACTGCTAAGTAGATGAGAGAAAAGAAGACTGGGTATAAGGTAATATTATCTCCTTTGACAGAATTCAAATTTATGTATAAAGAGTCCAAGTCAGGACAGCACATAAGCAAATGCTTAATTCTATTCATATTCAACAGAAAGTGTTTTTATATGTTTTGCTGAATAGAAACAGAAATAAGTACATTACTATGGTCTTTTTTGGATAAGGATTATTTGTCTTGTTTACATTCAGAAAGGATGTTTTAGGAAGGAATGCTGCCTTGGAGCAGCCTGTTCTAGATCTAATGTCCTAAAACCCATAATTTGAAGCTTTAGTGTCCCAAGACAACCATGCAACCTGCGCAGAGTGAGTGACTGGATTTACCTACAGTGAGGAATACAGTTTTATGTTATCCCACCACAATATGTATGCCCAGAGCATGGCAGGGAAAAGGCAGGGGAGGTGTTCAGGAGGAGGAGTTATCCCAAAGCTCCAACTGATGATTTCTCTATCAAAATCCTATTGTTTGGGTGAATATTTGCTGAACATGTTAAAGTTGGCTAAGCATGTGCCTGAAATAAATGTGTCCCGTGATATCTGTCAATACCTAACAGAGAGCTCCTACAAACATTTGTTCAGGGACAAACATTTGTCCCAGGGACAAACATGTGGGGGGCAAATGGGGATCCGGGCATGTATTCTTCACTCTTCAGAATCAAGCAAGAAGACGAGCCAACACAGAGCGAAAACGCTGGCCCCTGTGCCAGAGTTTGATGATAGCCTGGAGGAGAGTTGCTGGTACAACAACATCATAGCTGGAATAATTTAATTCTGGGTTAAATTTTTGTAACTATGTTTGCTTTTATGACTGATAAAGCTAAAGCTTCTTTGTGGCTGCTAATAGCAATTAAGAGGTGTGAACTTTCAGAGAAAGGAAATGTTCTTAGAGTAGAGAAATCATTCTGAACTTCCTTTTGATTTAGGGGCATAATTCTAACTGGAGATCTGGAGAAGTTTCCTCCTCTTTACGGCCAGATGAACCTTTTTGCCTGCATCTTCGGTGGGAGCACTGTGGGTATGTGAAGGCATGCAGGGCTGGGCATCGGGGCCAGCCCAGCTGTCTGTGCCTTTGGCTCCTCCATCCTCACATGAAAGGGACTTCCTTTTTTTTCTTCCCCACAATTCCAGTTGCTGAACAGCAGTGAAAATGTGTAGTAAGTCATGAGAAGTCATGAGTAGCATTTGTGTGAAAAACAAATTAATGTTTTGATTTTTATTTTGTTTTGTATATACTTAATATAAATATTCATGTTTATCCAAGCGAATTTAAAATAAGAATTTCGGTTTATGCATTTATATATTTGGTGGACCTGAAAGAATTGTCTTCTCAGGGCCCATCTATTACTCCTGATAACTCCAAACAGCTTTCTATAAACCTGTACAGTGATCCAGTTTCAAATGTTCAAATGTCCAAGTCTTTTCAAGGCCATCATTTTCTGTGTATGAATGGAGATATAGATATTTGTTTTGACTTTTTACCCTTCAGTGTTTTTGCAGATAACATGGGGATTTGCTTGTGTCCTAAATTAACTTGCTTTCTAGGCAGATATACAAAATTAAAATCCCTTGCAAGGATCATTCCTATGCTGTAAGTATGGACCTGTAACAGAAACAGTCTATTTTTTTACTGGCTTAATTTTGCAGATGAAGAGGAAAATATTCAAGGAATGCCCCTGAGATGATGAATGTATTTGCTTCTGTAATTCATTTGCTGAATATATATATATATATATATATATATATATGAAAAACAAAGCACAACTTATAATCAGGTTAACTTTCCTCTGTATTACCACATGGTGGCCACATAACCACAGCAATGTGAGTTGTTACAGCAGCTCTGGCAAAACCTTTTCTAATTTCAGTACTAATTTTCTATTAGGCCCATATGGAGAGACTTTTGCTCTAAGGCCTTCTTTGTAAATGCTCATCTTCCACAAATTCAATAAAATCTTCTAAAAACCTAGGCAATATAATTTCACAAACTATCTGGCTTGATTATTGAACACACATACGATGGCTTCATAATAGAGAATTGCTGTAATAAAAATAACAAAGATTTGAGCATAAATGGATAAGAATAAGGACAAATCTGGCAGAAATCCTCAAATTCTTATTTTCAACATCTTTGGAGAAGTGAGTAAATTTGTTGTAAAGAGATAAATTGTTTAAAGTTTGAACAGTGAACGTGCCACTGTATGAATTGGAAGACTGAAGGGGGATTTGCAATGCCATCAGCCTCTGTCATCTGCTGTGACCAGAGTCCTTGGCCCCAGTGGGACTGCAGGTGAGGAAAGGTGATCCACCAATAGACCCCAGACAGAAGTGCCTTTGCCAGGGAGCTTGGCCCAAAACTGGATGGATACATTGGGCAGGTGAAGTGCATGTCTCACAAGATACTCCAAAACAAAATATTATACTTATTGACCAAAATGTAGACTCTTTTCAATTTTAATTCATTTCCTTTGCAGGTCTAACAATTGAAATTTTCCATGGAAATCAGATGCTTTTCACAAAATACTTTCTTAGTGTTTTTTTTTTTTTTTTTCTATTGTAAATCAATCATGAAGGTGATTTTAGAACTCCCAGTCATAAAGTCTGGAGAATGATTTCAAACGAAATTGTGAAATTTGTGTTCTAAAAGCAACATCATTATTTGAACTGATCCAACACCCTTCAATATTGCATATCATAAGCACCATCAGCAAAAACAGCTTTCTGAAAGGCTGACAGCTTCTACTAATGTGTGCACCATGGTGGAATAGATCCAGCTGTTACTGGCTGCCTCTCACAGACTCCCAAAGCAATCCCTAGCCAAGCTAGTGCACACTCTGGATTAAGCTGGGCAAAGGACACACAGATTTTGCAAGCCCAGCAAAGGGCTTCCCACAGCAAAGTCGTGCTCTACTGATGCAAACTCAATGCTTGGTACCTTTGCCCAATGTCATCAGCAGCAGAGCCCTTCCCACTGCATTTTGTGCTACAGTTCTGCCCAAATGATTGCATCTTTTGGAAAAAAAAAAAAAAAAGAGGCAATTTGTCCATCAGCACAGACATGGTGCAGTTTCCTTCCTCACTGCCAAGAAGACAAATTCCACACTGAGTTAAAGTAGGATCTGGGCTTAAGTCTAGGTTCCCAGCTGAGTAAACTAGTCCAAAATTCCCATACCTGTAGAACGAAGTGGCAGGAGCACACTATTTTCTGTGAATATATTTCTTCTGTGTAGAGGTTCAGATCTAAAAAACATTTTGGAAACTCCCCAGAGAAAAGACAATCCTCCATAGAATGAATTCTTTAATGGACATTCATCCATAGATTGAATTCTTTAATGGACATAGCTGTTCAGCTAGAGTAGCGAGGACAGGCTCGCTATAACCATACATATGTTACCCTATGGATCATATCTACCATGTGACACATGGTGACATGTGACACAGCCAAATTCACCAGCCAAATTCTCAATGCTAGAGAATGTCACTAAGGGAATATTATCCTCCCCAGAATTTCTGTGGTAGGGTTTAAAACTGTGGGATTTAGAAAAGTAAGAAATTCAAGTTCATTACTACAAATGGCTTTGCAGTAATGAGAGTTCTCTGTGAAAACTGCGATTGTGTCTTGCAAACTCCTGAGAAAATGGTTTTACTGAGAAGAGATGCATTTTAAGGAAATACCATTATTGTTTCAGGTTGCGCCTTTGTATATTCTGCAAATCTTCAAAGTGAGTTTGACTATAATTCATCTGGGCTGTGGGCAGAAGGAGACATTTCTCCCAAGAGAGGGACAAACTACATGTGTGTGTGGTCCCAGAGAAAACAGCTTTAATCATGCGCTGAGAGTAATAGGCATTGTACTGTGACTAAATTTACTGTGCTTTCTCGCAGACTCTTTCTGCAGGGAGAAGTGGTGCATTTCAAGCTCTAATCTTCGTTTTGTCTGTAGCTTTTCACTCTTTCTATCTTAACTTGATGCCAAGGGCTTGATCTTCAAAAAATAGCAGCCAAAGTCAGCATCTATATTTGCAAATGTGAGTACCTTCCAACCATGTATCTAAGTGCATATCAGAGATGAATCACAAAATGGTCCGGACCTAGACGGAGCTCTTTTTGCATAGCTTCAGCTATGCAAAGTCTGTGCTATAGTTTTACTTAGAATACTTCTTACAGTGCATACTTTGCTTAGCTCTGACTATGCAAAGTCCCTTTTCTTTTTGCACTTGAGAGATTTTAAACCTCAGTAGTTACGTTTTTGAGAAAAATATACCGGCTGATTATTTCAGAGATACGTTTTATCACCCTGTTATTGTCAAATGAAATTGTAGCAAAGTAAAAGCACACTGCTAACCCTACAGTTAAATTGAAGTCCCATACTCTGATTTTCTGTGGATTTAATTGGCAAAACTACAATGTTTTCAGATCTTCTGGAATTTAGTCATTCTCTTTGACCAAAATTAAGGGAATTTAGGTCATATTTAAAATTAGATAACACCATATGACCCCATTGTCCTCATGAAATGGACAAGTCTCACATGTTTCGCCTCAGTTATGATTTACTCTATCAGCCTTTGGAAGCTTAGTCATTGTTTAGCTGAACCTGCCAAGTATCTTCTGTTTAATTAGGGACTGCAACCACAAACTCTCCTGGGAAAAGATTCCATGTGTATTTATTTATTTGTTTAATTACATTTATAAGACATCATTACAAAATAACTAGACAGAAATCTCATAAAAAGTGCAAAGAGAGAAGTGTTTATATGAGATGTAAGGAAAAGGTAGCTATACTATCTTTAAATTTATCTGAAAACAAGAAAGAAGACAGATCAGAAAGTGGGATGGAAGAATTTTTAGTTTAACTACAGTAAAGAGAAAATTCTACAGAAGAATTGTGAGACAAAGGGAAAAATAGCACTATATTAATGTTGTGTGTCGTTTTATGCCACAGAGGGCGGATAAGGGATACATGACACTTCTGGTCAGCCTCCCTTTTCTCTTTCTTTCCTTCCACCCTTCTCAGTCACAGGGAATCCATCTTATCAATATGAAGTTTGGCATGACTTAGTCTGAAGAGAAGGTGTCTTGTTGTCAGAAGATAAAACTTGGAAAGACTCTTTCAATCATAGGCTATATTTTTACAAATAAAAAAAATTATAAATAAAAATATAAATATCATCTCAAATTGTATTATCTAGAGTTAAAAGTATAAACCTTGAGGACATAAACTAACCATCGACAGGCTTGTCTTGTAGCTATGTATTATTACTAGTGATGAGTGCTCAGTTGTGTTATTTTCCATACAGAAGTACTGACTTGCAGTCAGCATGGCCTTTTAATTTACTGGAACAAAAAGGCAAAGAAGAAAAAAACTGTAATGTCTTTCCAAGAGAGACAGCGAGCAGCCTCATGCACACAAGGCATCCATACAGCTTGTACAATGCAACAGGCACAGCAACGGACACACTTTTCAACTAGCAGAGAGTTTTCAAATTTAAAGGAACATTATAAAGGAACCATAAATTCATCACTAAATAAACCAAACCCACTGATCTGAGGAATGAACTCTTTCCTCTTACCAAAATGCGCCCTTCATGTGCTCCAGCTCATACTCTCTGAAGGTCTGGGGAGTAATTCCCTTGGCTTTCCATCTATTTTTGTGGAGAGCAAAGCCGCTTGACCCGTGTAATTCCTCCTCTCACATTTTGTTTATGACAGGTCTCTGGGGTTTTGGGGTGAGTAGGTCCACTCCCGACCATCACGTCATCTCTTGTCAGACAAAATGCCCTCTCAGGGGACTGAGAGTGGCTGTCTCTCTTCACTGACACAGCAAGAGGAAAACGGGCTAATTGACAATCAGGAGGCTGCTGAGTGCCACCAGCAGCTCTGGAGCACTTTGGCAACAAAAGAAAACACGTACTCAAAGCGAGGAGAATGTGAGAAAAGCTGCAGCATGGTGCAGCACGGCTGATGTTGAAGCAGGAGGACGTTGCCAATGCCTCCCTCCTTGGGGAGAGCAGCAGAGAAAGCCAGCGAACAGACCTCCATTGGCAGAAAGACACATCCACGGAGACGGCGATGGGGAGATCTTGCGTCATGTGTCAGTGATGCTTCAGAGACATCTACCTCTAGCCATCCAGGGACACAGCCTGCCTGGGGAGGGTCTACCGCAGTGGTGCCCATGGGTGCATGCCAGCCCCACAGAAGGGCTTGCCGTGCCAGCAGGACACCAGTGACAGTGACATGGACCTTTCTTGTAGCACAAAATCCCCCGTCTGACTCAGTGCTGCTCAGGGAGGGACAACCAGGCCCCCGAAATGTGCACACCAGCCTTCGCCCTTCTGCAGCTCCTCTTCCATGTGGAGGATTTCCTGAAAAAAGGGCATATCATTCCAAGTGATTTAAAACAGGTTACATATCTTTCATCATTATTTTAATTTTAAAATGTTTTGGAGAACTAATTGCTTTTGATGCTGCTTCAAGAAAAAAAAATGTGGTAAAATAATATTTGTAACTTGAGCAGTTTAAATTGGGAACTCTTATAAAATTAATGACTCATTTGAATTCCAACTCAGAAAGAGATATTTCCTTTTATGATTCTCACTCCTTTCTTTATGTAATATTTAACCCATGAAGCTGTAAAGGTTATGCAGGCTGCATACTTTGCAGGATTTAGCCCTCCTCCCAGCGCTGTAACACTCAAATAAGTGACTGAGTAAGTAAGCAAAGCTAAATAAATGAACTTGGGGAAACACAAGCCAAAGCAAAGCCTTGCTTATCCTTAATCCTGTCTCATTCGGGGCACTTCTTTGTGAGGCTCCTGAAGTAGCCGCAGATCCCCTTAGAGAACAGCTAGTTATAAAACCCTGATCTGCAGCACTCGTGTGAGCAGGTAATGTACACGATTCACACACGCAGGTAATCCACGGCGCTGCACTCGAGGCAGTTAAGTGGCTTTAACGTAAACTCCTATGCCGGGCAGAGGGCCGGGAAGCCGATAAAAGCTCCATTTGTCTTCCATACACTTGCTGAAAACCTGCCCCATACAGAGTGCAGGCCTGCGCACGGCCCCCGGGGCCTTTTTGATGTGGGGGCTGATGCTGTCTCCGCGTGGCGTCGATGAGCGGCTTTCTTCTACCGCAGGGCCAGGCCGGAGAGCGGTGCTGAGCCTGGCGTGCTCAGTACAGCAGGATCAAAACGGGGCCGGTGCTTTGTTGTGTCGCACGGTGCTGGGGAGCGGCCACTGTCGGGCATGTCAAGGGGAGGACAGGTCCCCCAGTTCACGGGTCGAGCAACAAAGGTTTGCTTATGGCTTGCTGGCCTCCCGTGAAAAATGGCTTTTTTGTGCGAGGATATTTATCATCCGCTCATGTCATCGTTCCTGGGCCTATGGTGACAGTTGCGGCATGGACAGCGTAAAGAGGCTTTTATCTGCGAATGTCAACATTTCTTTGAAGACTAAGCATGAAATACATTACAAGTTTGCTGATAGAGGAGCTGGAATGACTTCATAAGAGGAGAGGATCACAGAAGCAGACACATAGCCGTTTTGGGGTTGTGTTTAGAAAATAAAGCTATGTTCAAAAGCACAAAACTAAACAAATTTTGTGTTTGCTTCAGAGGACCGAGGCTGGGACCCAATCCATTCCTCAGTGAAGTCAGCAGGAGTCTTCCCATTGACCTCCGAGGGTATTTCATCCAGCTTCTGTCTGCTTGCTCTGAAGTTTATCATAATTAAGCCTCTTTCCTCCTTTACTGATGTTAAGGATGTGCTTCAATCCAGTTGATACACTACACTTCTTTTGCACTCCTAGCTAGGAGTACCTAAGATGAAGGCAGATGCCCAAGATAATTCCTAGGCAGAAGGAACAGTAGTCTTTCCCCTAAGACACCTGAAGTGTCAAGCATTGGACTAGAGTCCATCTCTCTAACCCCACTGGCTCCACAAGTTCTTTATGCTTCCTGTGCTTTCATAGTTCAGGAAAAATGTCTGGTTCCAAGCACTATGTTTTGCAAATTTTGTCAATATTTTCTGGTTTCTTTGCATGCCAGCTGTTGTAGGGTTAGATAAGTAAGTAAGCTTATCTAAACTGACTGACAGAAAATACCAGTCTTGAATGCACAATTTTGGATGTATCTTTTAAACGGCATGCCACAAACCAATTTGATTTTAGCTGTTGAGGCAGTTCATCTAGAAAGCTAAATGTGGCAATGTTAATGCCTAAAAGCAGATTATGGTAGTTCATGGAGAACACAGAATGTATAGAATGTTCAGTAAAAACTAAGTTCTGGAAAATCCTTTATTTAAAAAAAAAAAAAAAAAACAAAATGGAGTACTTGTTGCTTTGGGGGAATATGTCACGAAAATATTGAAAATGCATTTCAGAATTAAGTGAATTCATTACTTTGCCGTTTTGAATTTCTGGAAGCAAGAGCCCTTGTGGGCTTTTTTGCCACCAAGATATGCTGTCCTAGCTCTTCCTTTCCAGAACTCTCCATAATCATTTGTGCTTGCTGGTAAGGGCAGCCCACCCAGCATAAAAAGGCATGCAAATGATTTTAACAGAAAAGCATTGTGTTGACCAAAGTTTCCAATGCTAAACTATCCAGAAAGATTTAGACAAATTTTTCCCTATGGTAAAATATATGTGTTAGTTTAAAGATGAAGAGAAATGAAATGTGTTATTTTTATCCTGAAATATCCGTAATATTACACACATGTGTATTTGACTTAATCATTGTTTTGATAAATAACCACACTGCTAAACACCTAATGCACAACAGGATATGGTTTCTACTTAAATTAGCAGATGCTATAGTTTCTGATTGTTAATGATGGACTTGTTTGCCAATAAAAACAACTGATGGATCAGCATGTGTGAGCTACTGAACCTCAGCAAAAGCCCAAACTAATGAGAGAGAAAGAAAAATGCTTCAGGTCACAGTCAGCAGATGGGAACTGGCCAGATGTCTGTCTGGGGCAAGGAAAGTGCAGCATGTATTTAAATATATATCTATGTTTTTGTATAGCAGCAACCACTGGCAAGTTCAAATAGTTGGACTAAACAAAGTAATAGTCCTGAGATTTACTTTTGTAGTTAGGGAACAGAAATAAATAAAAAGAATGAATCTCTAAATCTGAAACTTCAGCTATCAGACAGCTCTGAAATGGTCATTACATGCAATTCAAAATACAAGAAGTGGACTCAAAATTCTGCAAGTCAGATGAAAGCTTCACTAGGGGATTTTGGCAACATGAGATGCCATCTGTGAGCAGTTGCAAATAAAAGTGTGTTTTCATTTTCTCTTATGTTTTTATTAATCAAGACATGCTATAAAATGTAACATGTCTAACCAACATTTTTTTTAAAATTTGTGACATATGTAAACGCACTGAGATTATTAGCTAAAAAGATGAAGTTGTGCCGTTTCCAATAAAGAACCAAGTTACACAGTTACATGTTAAAAGCTAAACTAGCTAATTTCTTAAACATGTTGGTAGTAGTTAGATGATTTAAAATGCTGGGATATTTTAAAAATCATATGCTGCTGCAGAATTGCACATATCATACATTTGCGAGTGAAATAAACAAAGCCTGCTTATTTTTCACTGAAAAAAAAAATACTTTGCACTTCTGCCCAGATTCAGCAACCTGCTCATACTGTCTCGGTGAGATTTATTCATCAGCTAAAAGGTGCACAGGTGCTTAAGTGTCTGACTGGACTGGGGCCTATAAGACAAAATTCATTATAAGGAGAAATGCAATTTGTTCATGGATTGAAGCAATTTGAGCATTTCATTTGCCTTCTCTATAAAAGGAATTTCCCTACATGCAGTTCACAGCAAGCATATTTTTCCACAGGGATCTGATCCAGACCTCACTGGAGTCAATGAGAATCTTTCCACTCACTTTGGTGGGCTTTGGATCAGTCACCAGGCACAAAGGGGGTACATCTGCTGGCCAAGACCAGGCCTGTACTTTGCTATAAGTCGTTGTGTTCTCAGCTGAGGGGTATTTGGCATTACACTGAGGGACTCATAGAACTCAAAAAAGAAGTAAAGAAGTCACAGTGTCATGCTAATTAATGCTAACCTCGGACAGAGGAAATACAGGGATTTTCCACTGGAGAAGTCCCCCTAGGCCCTTAGGACGTTTGGGTGAAGAAGGGCAAGATGCAACAGGAGTCATGGGGGGCAGTTGTGCTAAAGCTGTACCTCTTGCTGTTGCACCCAGAAAAATTGGCTCAGGTGTGTCATGGCAGTGGCAAGACACTATCAAGTGCTACCTGCTTGATAGCAAGTAGGGACACTGCCAATGCCTTCTCCTGGAGGGTATTTGGAAGGAGGAAAATGTGAGACACCTCAGCTGCCAATGTCTTCTGTTGTTGGAGTATATAACACTGGATGCAGCTAAATACATACTCACACTGGGGGAAAAAGATTGTCGTCAGGCAAATGCAAGTTTTTGTGGCTTTTCTCATGCTTTTATACTCTCTTTTCACAGACAACATCCATATTGTTCTAGAGATAAAGCTAGGACAGCGGTAGGACAGGCATATACCTGTTATCCTTCAAAAAGGTTCAGAAAAGAAAAACATATGAATTACATCTGTCATGATGTGTATCACCTACATGCTTTGTATCACCTCCTATATTGTGACTAAAACATACACTATTCACTCATTAAAAATGTAGAGGTTGTTCAAGTACAAGAGAACTCCTGTTCGATAATTTGACTGCACAACAATAGAAATCTGCACCTGCACAAGTCTCTGCCAAAACTGATCTCACACAACTGTTGATCTTGATTAAATTCATTAGGCAGGGAGAGATGGATTTCTATACATCTTATTGTGCGTGTTTTATAGGTTATGCTCCTGGGTGGAATATAAGGTGGTTTTTGTTCAGGAGACAGTAGGAAAATCATGCTGAGACCCAGGCCTGCTTTAGAATTCAACAGATTCAGCAAAAACTTTGGCCAGGACTTATTTTGGACTTCAGTAAAACTCTATTATAGGAGTTTCCGTAAGTTTAAAGGAACTGTCTGAGAGTTTGTGTATATTATAAATCCTATTCTGTACAGATTTTGCCTGCAGTAGCAAAGCAGCAACATTTTTCAACGATTTTGGCTTAAGTCATAAAGCTCTATCCTGGAGCAATGAAATTAGAAAAATATTTTACAAAACCAGAACACAGGTCACATATTTGCAATATCTTTCTTTAGCATTAGCTCTCGTTGAAAAAAAGTTTTATGTCACAGCTGCACAGCACACATTGACTGGTTGCATCCAAAATATGGAAAATAAATCACAGGTTTGTCCACACATTTGATAATATAAGGAAAACTAACAGGCTTTCCCTGCTGATATTTATTCCTCCTTTCTACCTATTCTGTGGGGATGTGTTATATGCATACATGCAGACAAACATGCACTCTAATTTCTGCCTTTGCACTTTCCTTTGATTTACTGTTGTGCAAACAAAAGACTTGAGACCTGATTGGAATCTCACTACAGTTAATCAGGCTGTTTATGTGAGTAATTAATCAATGTTGCATGTAAAGGCTCACAACTTGCCCCAAGGTACGTAATTTACCATTGCCTTTCACTTTGCATCATTATTTGCATCAGTTCAGAGAGAGCACAAATACATATGCTGTCATGTTCCCCATGTTTCCTACACTCATTTTTTGCACAGAGGTGTGTGTCTGTAGTAGGTAAAAATGTGAAACTAAAAGTATATAACACCCTGGTACTGTCCAGGGAAAAAAATGGCATAGTTCTTTCACCCGTGTTCTAGTGAACAGGATCAGCATCCACCAAACTCTCCCTCCACATAGTTCTGTTGTCAGCAGATGTATCAAGACGTAGGAAATAACTCACAGTTGCATAACTCTATACTCACAGAGATAGGGGGCAAATCATTTGGGCAGCTTTGCCTCGTTGCCACTTGTGCTGAGCTTCATCTATGGAAAAATACAACTTCTACCCTCCAAAGACGATGTTGTGGCACTGTGAGACGACAGTTGCACTAAAACCCGTGGGCATGTTTTCTAAGCATGTGTGCACAAATGTGCATATGTCTGTGTATGTATATGTGTGTAGGGTTATAGAGATAGAAACAGCAAGATGTCCCAACAGCTGATAAACAGAATATGCGGCTGAGTGTACAGCTTAGAACTAACCTAAGCTCATAACAAACTGTTTATACTGGAATTACTTTAACGTAAAGCAACCATCTCTGAGATGAAACATGGATATAGTTCAAAACATTGCAGTGACAATATTTGATACTGTATGCTAAAGCTGTACCTTTAACAGGGACTTTCAAAGCAGGATTCATATGTCCTTTCAGACTGAATATTGGGCAGTGTGGGTCATGTGAAAAAAAATAAGATCTGCACTGGACCTACATTTCTGTGGAGGATGTAGCATTAGTGCTACACTAAACAGTTACTGGGTTCTTGATATTTTCAGCATTTTCAGAAATAAACGAACATTCTTTTTAAAAGAACTGTTTCTTGCTGACATTTTCCAAGTGGGCTCAGGAAGAGAACACAAAATGAAAACAGTGCGAAAATGTTTTAATCTTGATGCATTGAGTGGGTCAGCTGACCAGAGAAATGCCACAGGACTAGATGAACTTATATGTAAAACCCAAACAGGGAAAATAGCACAAAGAGTTTTGCACATACTCTCAGTGAGGACTTCTGCCCGTTTTTAATGATTCCTTCCTGAAGAAGTTTTTTAAAAAAAGATTTTTTAAAGGAAAGTAAAAAAAAAAAAAAAAAAAAAAAAAAAAAAAAAAAAGCTTGACATCTCAGCAGGACAGTTTTTTGTTTTTTGTTTTTTTTTTTTTATCCGTATCAGAGTTATCTTCTCCTATGGCTGTCTGCCACTGAATAAAAATATCTTTTTATCTTTTTATCTTTTAGGACGCTGGCTCTTGAGTTAAGGGTTTTTATCCAGCTTTGCAAACCATATTTTGCTATGGCTTTTTAAGACAAGTTCTGAAGTAATTTTTAAGGTGAATAATGGTACATCCAGATGGTAATTTCTATGCTACATTCTCATCTAAAGATGGGACAAATAACCCTGAGATCATTCTTATTTCTCCCTGCTTAATATAGGGAGACTTACACAATTTGCTCACACCAGCTACGTAACTAGAGAAGCAAGGTTAGATAAATCCTATCCTGATGTGCACAGAATAGCACTGTCTGGGCTGGATCTGACAGGCCAATAAATGGCAGTTGAGAAAGGCTTCATCCCAGCCTTAACATGCTCACTGAGAAACACAAGGAGACTGGGGACAAGGGAAATTACATGGCTTTCTTTTGGGAACCTTCCAGACAAAAGGGTAGGATCCTTCCCTGGACACACATGTCAGAGGAATCAGGGGAAGCTGGTGCCAGCCATGGGCATGAAGGTTTCTTTTCTTTTCCCATTCAGAGATGAAAGTGCCACTGACCTCAGTGGTCCAGGTCAATCCATTTGCAAGCAGACCATCCAGCAGGGACACCCATACTGGTGTCTGATGAGGGTGAAGAAAATGATCATATTCTCAAATAAACATTCATGTTCTTATCACACATCCCATACCCTGAACCCTTATTTGGGTCAAAGAGAGTTTCTCATGCATAATGAGCACAGAAAACATTCATAGTCTGTGCCTGAGTGGGGGCATATGCCTGAAACTGCTAAATATTTTAACAGGAAAAATGCACTTTAACAAAGCATCTAACTCTATAAGCTTAGGCAGGCTTTATTGGAGACATTAATTTACACAAGCTGCATGACTGTGTTCTCATGAAATCTGCCATGCATAATTACTAAAGATGTTAATAAACAGTCAGCAAATCAGAACAGCTGGTTATGATGATATCCAGCTTTTCTAAGAAAATGTAGACTTTAACCCCACCACCATCAATACTACAGACCATGCTCTGTCCAGTGCATGTGATGGGATACCCGAAATAGATGAATATCCATTGCATTTCCTGTCCACTCCTGGATAGTGCAAAAAGGCCTAAGGTTGGCATTTTCTTTGATGTGGACCTTCCAGCATAATTGCCTTCAGTTGAAAAAAAAAATAAAACCAAAAGCAAATCCCTATAAATGATGTAAACACAGGAATGTTTTATGTTTCCTTTGAAGTTACATGAGATGTTCAGATACAGAGATTGATGCTGCTTGAGAATGTGGATAATAGGTAATTGCAGTCAATTTTCACCGCTTTCTAGATAAAAGCATCCAAGCACCCTTATACTAAAAACTACATTTGTGAACACAGAAATTACTTATTTTTCAGTGTGAAATATCATAATGTTTTATAATTTATGTACCTAAATGCAACTCGTCTTTCTTCCCCTTTGGCCAACTCCAGCTCCTAGTGGTGAAAGTCAGCCACTCACTGGACTGTTCAAATTCTGTTGCTATTGCAAAAGTCAGCAGACTCACTCCCTGCATTTATTGATTTATTAATTATCTATTTATCTCTTCTATTTTTTCCCCCATCCAAACACATTTCTGAAGAGTTCCCTGTATATATGCTTAGTATGATTAGGATTCCCTTAGTAGGGAAGTTCTGCTTGTCAATATATATTATGTGTCAGAAACCTGCTAACTTGGAGCAGAACCAAAACTGGGTATAAAATATTGTTATGCTAACTGGCAACTTGGCACCTGAAGAGGGCTTGAATTTCCTCAGCAAATAAGGAGTGACATTAAGTTCATGGACTAATGTTCACATAAGCATCATACAGAGCTCTCCTTGGCTGGATATATCATGCAGCTTCTTTTGACAAGTTATTCTTCTAGATAGCTGTTTTCTAAGTTCAGCTCCCCACATAAAGAGCTTTCACTTTTCTTAATCCTGTCTGTCCTATACATTAATTTCATCTTCAGCAAAAAGATGAATAGCATCATCTGTATAGATGCCTGTAAGCATCTATAAGATGCCTGTATAGCGTTTATTTTTCTCCACTAACTAGTATAGAAACCTTAACTCATGTAGATGTCTGTACTGCATGAGACAAATCTCATTACAGTGTATACAGACCAAGGAACATTTAGTTATATATACAAAGCAAAACAGATCCAACAGGAAAGTTAATCTGGTGCTTGGGGCACTTGATCTGTCAGAAATGCAGATGTGAGAGTCTGATCTGATTTAAACAGCTGGGGACTACAGTGCTGAGTCTCCCAAGGGCCAGAAAAAAATCCTGCCGTTGGGCCTTGACTTTTGAGTATGAGCTAGAGCATGATCTCTCTGCTCTCTTGTGTAACCATTTAGTCTCAAGAACTTTATGCCAAGGACACCACAGGAAAGTCCCTGACCTCTTCACCCTCCACTTACCCAACACCGTAATATTTCTGTGCAGTTCCTGCTCTCCTACTCGTGCGCGTCCCCAGCCAGATGACCTCTCCGCTCCAAACTGTGCCCGTTGCTTCAATTCCTTTACAACCCCTTATCTCAACTCCTTCCTCTCACCAGCTTTTCCTTCAGCAGATGCTTTGTCATTGTCAAAACAGAGCTGTTTATGGCCAGCCAACCCTGCCACTGACTGGTTCTCTGCTCTGTGAGAAAATGACCCACGGGAGGTGTCTGCCAGCCCCACAGCCATCCCTACAGGAACATCTAGATCCCCACGAAGAAAACACAGTCCCTAAACCTCACAACTGACAGATTGCAACAATCAGTGCGAAAGTATCCAGACTCAATTGCAACCAACAAGAGCAGCATCAAGTCTGGGGGTAACAGCAGGCTCCTCTGATAGAGGCTCTTCCAAATCCCAGCCTGTCACCTCCCAAGGGGAGAAGGACTAAGAGGGAAGAAAAGCTGCCATGGGCAAGTTGCATATCTCAGGAAGCTTATTGTATAATGTTGCTTTTATATTGTATCCTTTTATTGATTGTGTTTATATATAAATCCTGAAAGGTAAACTGCTGCATTGTAATGTTTGACCTTAAAAATACAATTTTCTCTTTCCACATAGTAGCTCCACTTGTACGCAACCATCCACTTAGAAAATCCGCAGAAGCATTTTTCATTCAAAAGAACACTTAACATTTTTTCCTGGACAACAAACAGAATTCTAAGAATTCTAAGTCACTTACTTAGAGTAAATTTGCAATGGACTTTGGTTAAGTGACAAATATAAATGTGGACCTGTCTTTTCCCCAAACTGAGTGGCATTTTTACACTTTCCCTCACTTCCGTATTTATTTTCAGTACTCAGACTATGAATATAATGAAGCTGTTCTTTGATATATTGTAGCATATCGAGACATTCCAGCTCTAAAGATGCAATCACTTGCAAAGAGCTAATCAAAAATCAAACCCTTTTTTGACACAAATCTTAGCAGCAAGCGTAAAATGTATTATCGATGTTGAAACACAGTGCAGAGAACATCTTACTTCTTAAATTGTTGCTGACTGCTGAGAAGTTTATCAAGGAATGATGTGAAGAATGATTAGACTGAAAAGTTTCATGGTTTCCACCCTCAAAGATGAGACAAACTGAAAAGTTATAAAAGAAAGAGGCTCATTTTTTCTATTCCCGCAGGCATCATGGTGATTACTGTACTCTGAAAATTTGACAACCATACCAAAATACATAGTATCTGGAATTTTATGTCATCTCAAACAGAAATAACAAAAGATATTGTTCAGTGTAAAGGCCACTAGAATAAATTTCATTGACATAATTGATTTTTATTTATACTTATTTTATGAAAAGATGTGCAGCCAGGATATCAAAGATAATAGAGGGCAATAACCCACAATTCAGCTCAAAAAAAAAATTCAAAGCAAAAATCTCAAAATGAAACACAGAATTTAGAGTTAAATTGATATTTCAGAAAGGAAAAAAAAACATAATTTGATCTGAATCCACAATAGAAAACTTGGATCATATGATTTTGTGTGTGTGTGTTTAATTTGACAAAGTAGAATTATTGATATAAAATATTTCAATCTCTTTTGTCCACTTCTATCACTGAGTTCCCATCTCAGTGGGAAACCATCTCCAGATTTTAAAGTACACCCATCCTCTCTACTATATGCATGCTTTCCTACTTCATCTCCCATAGGACAAGCTCTACTGCACTATCTTAAAGTAAATATTAGTTAAGTTTATGAGGCTATTTAATGCTAACTTGTGAATCATTAGTAAATGAAAAATCACTGCCAAGAGAGAGTAGACTATTGTTGAATGAGGTGGAAAATGTGACCAGCAAAGTCCAATACATTTAGAGATCAAAATAGCAATGATCACAAACCAGTGTTCTCCATTTTCTTGTAGTTTACACAATATCCTATCTCTCAGGCATGCTCCTCCACTTTTGTGCAGACACACAAACATGGAGTGTTCTCGTGTTGAGATTTGAAGGTAGTCAATTTGAAGTCTGCCTTATTTTAGATAAACCTATAAAAAATCCTAATCTTCCCTATCTTCTCTAGTAAAACCATGCTACTTAAAAATACTAGTTACCTCCACTGTCTAAATTGCCTCATAAATCTCCACAGTGGTGTCAGAAAATAGCTGGAGATACTTCTTGTATTCATATAAACAAAGTTTGTTCTAGATATTGAAATAGAATTAGAATTACTCTCTTGGATTATATTAAAAATGCAGGTTATAGTAAAAATCCAGAGTTATTTGTAAAAAATACAAAGTTACAAAAAGGCAATATGTTTCTGTGTTCAACTTTAAAGCTTTGAACAATAAAGAACCTGATATTTTATGAGAACACAGCTAGAAGAATGCCAGATGAACTCAAATGAAAAGTAGTCCTATAAAAACACCAGTTTATTGAGTTAGGACTTCTTCAGCAATTTGATTTGATCAATAATTTGATTGTTGTTGTTATGTGATATTTGTAAAACAAAACTTTGATTGAGCTAGGCACAGTTTCTAATTATGACAATGATTACACCACTTTGCACTTTGAGCAAATTTCATGAGTTTCCTCAAATATTTTACAAATAATATTTGCTGACTTGCCACAGAATGTCATTTCCAAGTAAAGAGCATATAACCATTTCCTAGCTACAGACCCTGAGCAACACAGCAATCAGCATCATAATTTACAAACGTGAGTGAATAAGGCCTCTAAATCTGTTAAAAGAAAATGAGGAATAGGGATGCTCAAAGTTTCTACAGTTTTCTGAATAGAAGCATTATGTATGCTGTAGCCAAGTCATATTACAGGCAATAAGCATTTTGTCTGAGTTTTTAACTAAAAAGAAAAGAAAATGTCTAGCTCACTCATTCATCCAATATTGTGCCTTAGGACAATCAAGTCAACTTGTGTACACAGACCTAATGAAACAGGCATACATTTTTGCAAGTCAGATCCATTGGCTTCCTTTGCTGAGAACCTCTCCCCTTGTGAAGACTATGGATATCAGCTGTGAGTGACTCCTGGAAGCACAGAAGTCCATTTTCTCTACAGCGTGAGGCTCATCTCCAGGAAAAGTAGAATGAGCAGGCCCAACCCTGAAGCATCTGCCCTCATATCTCAACCTTCTGAGCAAATACTAAAGGATACTTTATCTCCAAGAGTTGTTAGACTCCTGGCACAGTGGCACAGTGAGGAGTACTTTGTTTCACAACAGTTTCTATGTGGTCCTTTTTTTTTTTTTTTTTTTTTTTTTTTTTCTCTGCAGCCAGAGATTTCTCTGGTACTAATTAGGAAAAAAAAAAAAAAAAAGGTTCATACATAGAATCTCCAAGCAGACATCAGGCTCCACTGGCTACACATGCATAGGAAAAGGTGATTCTCCACCCTGCAGAGTTAGACAGCTTTTCATCTAAATTGGCTTGTTTGATCTCACAGAACGGGAGTGATAGTCTTTCAAAATCCATCTTCATCTGAGCCTTTGTCACAGTTTCACTCTTTGGGACTCCTCTATGGAGGTGTTATCTGCTGAAGACATTGAGCAGACTGCGATAATTTTAAATTATCCTGTTTAGCAAGTGAACTGTAAATTACTACTTTACCATGTGGTGGAGCTGGTAGACAGCAGTTCTGAAAATCTCATTGTTTTCACTGTGAAGTTTGTTGCTATGTGTGGGATCTTTCTTTTTTAGCAGTTTTCACAACTATGTTTAGTCTGGTAAACTACCTATAAAATTTAATCTTTGCTTTTGTATTTATGCTATAAAGCCTCAACACCGAGGAAAACTTCAAGGCTTGATTTTTAGAGTGAGAACTGCCAAGTCTGACTGCAGTCTTTCCACATCAATGCTCAACAACAACTCATCTATTATTCCATGAAGAGGGAGCCTTCTGAAGGGATCTGTAGACCTCATGTTCAGTTTCTAGACACCCGAAGAACATATAGATCACTGAAGAGGATGATATGCTAGGGAAACACAGACCATGTAAATAGGGCTGGAAAAGCAGCCCAGAAATAAATATTGTACTATTTACTATGATTCAGCAAAGTTCCTAATTTTCAGTACATTAGAAGGTTTCTTTAATGTCAAGTGAATCTACTGAATGTTGTATACTTACAATAGCAAATATATAAGTAGTGTACTGGCTTTGAGATAAATCCTGGCTTTCTTAAACTCTGTTCTGCTTTACAAGACTTAGGCTCATGTGCTCAAAGTGATTTAAGCATGCAACTTCCCCGGGTTTCAACACAGTTTTCAAAAATCCTTATAAGATTCTGTCTGCAACTTCTCATATATGTCTTTCCAAATCTGTTCCTAAATGAATAAGAAATACCTCAGAGAGAACAAGGTTCTGTGATTAAAATAGCACAGTATAATTCAGAATTACTAATTATACTCCCTGCATTCCCATTAACCATCTGTGTTGCCTAAAGCAAATGGTGTAAATCCACTATGCCTCAGTTTACCCCTCTGCAATGCTGGCATAATATTTGCCTCTATTATAAGCACTACATGTGTAAAAATTCATTTGAAATCCTCAGATAGAAAGTGCTTTGAAAGTATACAGTAATATGATCATTATTACTCTCAGTCTACACCTCATGTTTTTTTTTCTATATTATTTATTATTTTACACTGCTCTTGCCTCTCAGTACAGTAGTCAACTGTTTAATTCCTGAGAAATTACATTTTAGAGTATTTCATAGAGGTGTTGGTGACATATGGTCAAATTCCAGTATGACCAGTTTGCCAACTGAAATTCCCCCCAAAAGTGGATTAGGAATTTTTCACTTCCTCTAACATATTCAGCAAGGTTATCCGCTATGAAATACCCTTTGCATTTCATTCCTATGTAGCTGTGCAGTAATGAACCAAGTTCATATTTCTGACTGTTTTGACTACAAAGTAGTTTGAATTATTTGGGGAAATGCAAGACAAAATTAATAATGCTGACATTGTGTATAAAATACCAGTGTTTGAAACCACATTTGTGAATAACTGTTTTATTTCAGATTTCTCGTGGACTGGTTCTTTCTTATACATTAGAAGAAGACTTATAACCTGTTCAATTTCATGTGTGCATTTTAAATTATGGAAAGAGACAGAAATTCACCTATTTCTTACTCTTTTCTGCATTCCCATAGCTTGAAAATATCCCCATTTGTTATAAAAAAAAGACATTATGAATAGTTTATAGTGTGGATTGACTCAAACAATGAGAATCTGTTGGATACTGGGTTTGTTTGGGCTATTACAGAATGCTCTTTCAATGCTTATTAAGACAAGTACACACAGCTATGCTAACTTTTAATGGGTCATTTAAATTTTTGTGTCTGGAGAAGAACAGGGCACTTAAATTTAAAAATCCCCAGACAAAACTACATCGCAAAACTCAGCAATGCTCCATGTCTACTTGTGGTCAGTTGTAAGATAAATGATGAGAGCAAAATTCAGATTTAAAACTGAAGTCTGAGTTTGAACTATCATGAAGTTCATTTGGGTCTGCAAGTACTAGCTGATCTCATGTTTACACAAACTGCAGTGACAAAGTATATCTGTGGATTAAAGAATGAGGGCCAGATTTTCAGCTAGTGAAATTTGCGGTAGGTCCAGTGAATCCAACTGAAATAAACTGATTTATGCCTCTTATAACAAAGAAATTATTTGCATTATTTGTTTAGAGAAAAAACATCTTACACCATTCACACATATGTTCTCATGGCTTCAGCTGTGACACAAATGTTAGAAAGTTATGGAAATTTCAGGGTCATATTTGAAAAAGTTTTTCTTGTATATGAATCAATCATTTGTAAAATAAGGACATATTCTTACCTATAGGAATCCTTTGCAGTAAGCTTCACATTTCTTTGCCTCTTTGATATATATTTATCCCAACATGACCTTGAAAGGTTAACTTAAAACAAGACTTGATTTTTTTTGCTATTTGCTTAAAAAAAAAAGGGGGGGGGGTTTATGTAGGACATGTTGTTCACTTGATGTTAAATCTCATCTTACAAGGGTGTTCTGGAATGTGTTGGAATAAATCTCAACAGTCATATTCCCTGAATAATAGCTGAATGTTTGTGAGTGCAATAGGAGGTATAGCTCAAAATCTTTCATGACTAGAAAAAGCAGTGTTATTTTAAGACTCAAATACTTAGCGCTTTCCTGTTTTCTCTCAGCATTGTATCAGTAGGTACATTCTTTAAAAGAAATCACATCTTGGTTTCTTTAGTCTGCAGAAACTCCATCTGTGCATGCGTCTGATAAAAACCAGATTCGGGACGATGGAATCCACTGAGGCAATGTATCTGCAGTTCATTTGTGCATATTCTCCGTGTCATTTACATATAAATTACATAACCTATGAAGTACGGACTGACTTGTTCCTTTGATGAGGAGGTCATTTTGGAAGAAGGTGGCACGGGGGTGAAAGCTGCCCTTGGGACACACTCCACCTGGAAGGCATGGGCTGTCTGACAGCCTCAGACGTGGGCAGAATCTGCTGCGGATGGCTTGGCACCCTGTTCCCTGTAAGCAGTGCTGATTTGGGAATTTTCCTAAGATGTGGAGAGGGGCTGCTGCTTGGGAAAGTGGCCGGAGCTACTACTGCAAAGACAGGAGCCACTGCCTGCTGCTGTTCAGACACGAAACCCTCAGCTGGTACAGTTGCCCTAAAGCCCTCTATATCTGTTTGATCCCCATCTCTCCGCTTAGTTTTAAAAGTACTTCCTTGAGTGATGTAATCTTGGGGCAATTTTCCTCTCATGCCAAGTTTATATATTGTATATACTACTTATATGTTGACTTGGGTGACATTATTTCCCAGTTCCCGGTAAGATAGGGATCAGACCACCTCTGTGCAGCTGAAAGACCAAAGTGTTCCACCAGACAACACAAGATTTCTTAAGAACATTTTGGAAGTGGAAATTGAAGTCATTTGAGGATTAGCATTTTGTTAGATGGGGAGATGAACCCCAAAACACAACATCCTGAAATTGCTCAGCCGTTGTTCATCAGTGAAGATTTGAAGGCAGAGATCGTAATCAGTTCCTGCTCTATCTGCTTGGTGCATGGCTTGCAGAAGAACAAGCAAGACAGGTCAGTACTAGCCCCCCTTTTCTCTGTCTGTGTAACCTGGTATTAGTGAAAGAAAGCAAAAAGGTTTGAAATCCTACTTGAAGCGGATACTGGTTACTTAAGTCAGCATTATGTTCAGTAACAACAGACACAGCTGTCTTGACCACACACAGACCATTTTAGCAATTGCCAAAGTGCAACACTCGTCATGCAGCCAAGTCTTAAATTATGGTAAGCAATGAAATAACCAAAGATGTTTTTAAAAAAGAAAGCAAATCATTCCATTAATATTAAATTTACCTTTCAGATAATTCTTGACTGGTAACAAATGTGTGTTTGCCAGTTATGCGAGCAACAAGACTACAGAAAGTAAAAATTACTTCATAAAAATAATTCAGCCAGTATTTTATGTGAAAAGGATGTAATAACGATGTAATTATAAGTGCTTGTAATTATTAAAATTGAAACAGATCCACAGTCTTCTGCTTTCTCTATCTTCTCTCAGGCTTTTTTATCAGAGTCACAGTGAAAATACATATCAGTGACAAGGCTAGGAGGGAAGATAAATTTAAGCTTAGTTTAGCAGAGAACTTAAGCACATGAGTATGATTATGTATAGACTTCAATTCTTTGCTGAGTCTGAACCTCAAGAAAGGCACTCTGGTCTTTTCAAAGATTTTTGACACTTTCCAATACTTTGAGTGGAGCAAAGGATGAATTAGTATTTGCCCAAACTGTTTTATTTCCATTTAATTTTTGCATGTAGAATTAGGGGAAATGGGTGAAAAAAATAAAGTTTATTTTCCCAGTTTCTTCTTCTCTGTTGTAGCTTTTAAAGAACAATAACAGACTAAAACATGCCCAAAACCACATCACTGCCATAAGAATAAACTAAGGAGAGAATTAAGTTTCTGAAATACAGAAGTATATGAAAACTGCATGCTGATTAACACTGCCTAAGCCAGCGGAAGCACACAAGACCATAATTCTTTTCTCTAAGTATAAAAAACAGTTTCTCCCAGCAGTCCTTATAATTGTCCCTTTCCAGATAGATCCAGGAGATACTTCATGTCCTGGGTAACCTCAAATCTCTGTCTACACGTGAAGTACACTCTAGCTTCTGCTCTGCTGCAGTTCTGTCAACAAAGTCTATCCCTTGTCTCTACTTGCATAACTACACTGGTCTCATCTTCCAATGTGAAGCACAATGCACTGTCTAACAGCACACGGGAGAAGGTGTACTCCAACAAAATGGCCAAGTTTGGCTTCTACCTGCGGCCACTGCATGGAATGAGAGTGTAGCAAAAGGAATAGATCATATTTTTAGGTCCGTAATTTTTTCCCCTCTCTTTCTGGGCTTCTTGTAGGTAGCCGAATGGTGGTAGAATTGAGAAAAACGACAGCTGTAGACAGACTTCAGCTGCTGCTCAACTACTGCTTATCTAGGAAAAGAAAAGAAGATGCTTTTGAAGAGGCATGAGATAGGGCATGGTTAAAGACCCCCCTGTTTTTCACTTAGAGAGACTGGTTGTAAGTGTATCTTTCATAAAGAATAGCACCTCACCAGTATTCGTGGTGATGAACAAAATCAAAGATCTTATTAATCAAACATCTTGTTAACTTTCTGTGTAGCCCTGCTCACCTATAAATTAAAAAGTAACCGATGCCCTCCCCCCACCCCCATTGTCATCTCCCCCTTTCATAAGTTTTAAAAGTCACATAATTGATTTTGATTATTGCTTTTCCCCAGAAAGGTAAATTTGCATCTCTACTTTTTAAAATAAATATTTTCCTAACAAAAAGAAACACCAAAAAACACACCATCATGTCACTTTTGGGAATATGATTAGGTCTTCACATATTGCTTAAAAAGGTTGAAAAAGTGAAAAGAAAAATGTAAATGTTATTGTGGTTTGCCTGCTCCTAAAAAAAAAAAAAAAAAAAAGTACAGCTTGTTCAGAGCAATGCTCAATATTATGTTTTGTGTCAGTTGCTATAGAAATAACTTTTTTTCTCCTTATATAGAAAAGTAATTAGTTAGGAAAACCCCTGGAAATTCCTGGTAGATGAAGATTTTGCTGATACTTTGGGGTTCGGGTTTTTTTTTCTAAAGGTAGGCATGCCTGGTGCACCAAAAGTGGCCAGTCCCGAGCAATCGGCAGGGTGACCAGCTCAGATGAGAAAAGAGAAAGATGAGAGGTGAAGACCAGGAAACAGCACTTTCAAAACACAAACATAACCTTCTATTTCCTCATAATTTCCACAGTGCAATGAAAATGGAGCAGATCCTGCCTGACGTAGGGCAATGAATCTCAGGAATGGGATTCCAAATAAGACATGTCTAGGGGAAGGGTATCCAGGGTTCAGCGCACGTGGCCTTCCGGTAGAGCTCTCTCAAATGCCTTCATTCCTACGCTCAGCATTGCAAGCTGTAAAACTCAGAGCAAAACAGAGCCAAAACCAAACGGTTTCAGAATACGATTTTAACAGTACAAAGGAACTTACACAGGGACTTTTATATGATAACTGAACATGGTGCATAAATAGAGTCAGAAGGAAACTTTCTGAGGAACATCATTGTCTGTAAAGTTCCACCACTGGGGCACACTTTCCAGCCACCTACATTTGAGCACCATGGACCTTGTGCTTCTAACTTTCCTGGGTCTCAGCAGACTCTAGCCCTCTCTTTGTCAAAAGCCTTTCCAGGAAGACCCAAGCATGGGCTATTTGCTCTACTTACTGGAACTGAAGCCCTTCAATACAGCTGCTCTAAGCCCACAGGGCCAGTGCTGAGCCAAGGATGCCTTCATAGCTTCATTACACTTTCTTCTCATCTCCAGTTATGCGGTGCTGTCAGTTACCAGCTCAGTTTTTCAAGGATGTTTGTCAGAGGAAGCAAACCAAGAGAAAGACTGCAGTTTTTCTTAAACAATAACTTATGGTTTCATTTATTACAAGAAACATGTAAATGTAGACAAAATTCTACATGTCTACTGATATTTCACTGCCAATATCCAGCAATGCTAGAGGCCCCTGTGTGGCCAAGATCCCTTTTCTTTCCCAATTCTGTTACATGCTACTTCCTTCTCCAGAACATGGGAGCCTATCCCATTTATCTGGTCTCTTCAATTCTCTCCCTAAAAGAGCAGGTCCTATGTGGGAACCTGTTAGAAAAATACACCCATGTGATCTACACTGGTTTGTCAGGCAACCTCCTGTTCCACTTCAGTCTGCAATGAAATCCAGGCAGGCTGTCACGTAGGCATCTTCCCGCATTCATTTCACACTGGAAAAGTAAGTTTGTCCTGAACTGTAGCCAATTCTCGGTCCTCTGGGTACTTCCATGTGAAGTGCCCAGCGTCATACAAAACTTGCAAATTGTACATACACAGATTTTCCTAAAATTAAACTGCCTCATTTCTCCTCTTAGTTCTCTGGAAAAACAATAGATTTTTTTCTGATTTCTTACTGGCTTAGCATTCACAGGGATCATAGATGATAAAATACAGAGCACCCCTGCTAAAAGCAGGCAGAGTATTTAGTTTTCATAAGGATAGATAAGGTCCACACCTTAGCTCCAAAAAGGGAGAGGATGGTGGAGGTACAGAGCAGGATAACTACTGTTTTCAGCAGGGAAAAGACAAAAACAGGATAAGAAATATGGAAGGAATATGGAATAGATTTGGACAGAAGCACCAGAGCTAAGGGAGAGAAAAGAGTGTCCATCAGGAGGAGGAGGATGCAGTCTGTGGGGACATCAGAGAGCTCCAAAGGAGCCCTGCTATCATAAATTAGCAGTTACTTGAACACCACAAGCTTAATGCAAGTATTTCATACTGTAGCAATTCTTCATAATTCAGTAATTTCAACATGATGTAGTAATTCTTCAGCATAAACTTCAAGATCACTCTGAGTGCTTGGTAGTAGGGTAGGATTTAGTCTGTGGTATAAATAGACACATTTCCACCCACTGCAGTGGGCTTTTGTGCATTTACATCAGTGGGAAATTTCATTTGTTTAGCGAGCCCTTAAAGAAAAGACTAGGCCAGAAGAAAATATATTTTTTATCTCCTTGTCCTTGAGTTTAAAAACCATAAACTTATTTTGTCCTGTGCTGCAGTATTTCAAAGGCAGAACAAAGAGCCTGTGAGAGTAAGCACGGCTATGTGCTAATTTATAACTGCTCAGAGTAAAAGGCAGCTCCAGCTGACAGTAGCTTCAAAAAAATCATGCCTCCTGCAAATTAGAGTAAGGGAACTGATCACTGAAGGTAAACAGGTGATGAAATACTTCATTAGTACCTCATTTGTAATTTATGTCTGCTGAAGTAGTTGACAAAGAATCAAGCTGTAAGTGGTAGATTTCTCAGAAGTGCAGCCTTTGAGGTCACTGGAGTGGATTAATTATAACCCAGTGTAAAGCACAGCCTGTCTCTGTGTCAATTACCAGTATTTGATAACTGAAATTATGTCAAGCTCTGTTCTTCTTCAAGATGCAGCCACACATTTTAAAATCATTATGACTGTAAGCATGAGCTCCACATAGCTAATGAGTTCAGCTCATTTTTTAAAGTTCATTTTGACTTAGGAGATAGAAGTTCAGATGCAAAGGGGAGTGGGTGGCAAGGGATCCACTTCTGCAAAAATAAATGCCTTTACTCATCCCCTCTCCCAGTCATGTGCAGCAGAAATATATTTGGTTCACTTGCCAAAGAATCATTTAAATGTACTAAATACTCTCTATAGGAGAAAGAGTTGAGGGAGTCAACTGCTATTAAATATGACCTGCTTCTAATGGCTATTAGAGCTCCAATTGTTAAATGGGAATGTGAGGCTTAAAGGACTACCTGCTGTTCATATTCAGAAGAGCAAAATGACTGATAGAATACCTCTACATGTCTTGGGATTTTCTTTCTCCTTTTCCTCCCTTTTCCGCACTCTTTTCCTGGAGCTGCAAGAATATTGGATAGGATTCGATAGCATCTGTTGGTATGTTATCAAAACCTAACTCACACTCTCTGGTGCGTAACCCCATCTCAGGACGGCTACGCAAGCTGCCGTTAATGCGGCAGGCAGGGAGCATGAGCTCCCTGCATCCCATCGATGTGATTTAGTTTTCTGATGCACAAAGCACTCAAACTGACTGCTCCAAGGCCAACACTTTCTTCAAGTTTCACGTGCATTTTTCCTTTTCATGCTTAGAGAGTGGCTGAAGCTTTGACTTAGGTCAGGGTTTGATCAAAAGTGCTTGGTCTAGTGAGATATTTTTTCACAGTTCTTTCACCTGCAATATCTGAACAGTAAGTATCTTTCACTGAAGTAAAGAGTAATATGCAATCCTGTTATGAATGTTATGAAGTAGGGCTTTTTTTTTTGGTTGTGTTTTTACTCTAGCTAAATGATGTTCAGTCTTGGTTTAGACAGGATTTCAGCTGAATCACTCACATTCATCATCTCTGTAACTTTTAAAAAAAACTTTGCATATTTCAGTATTTGTCAACAATCTTTTAAGAAAGCAACAAGTTAATCCATTGAGGTGGACATAGTAGAGTGACAAGATTTTCTTCTGAAGTTTCTTTTAGGATTAACAACATGTGGTGCTAATGTTTAAAGTACAAATTTTAGTTTGTCAGTGCAACTCATCATTCCTTATTACACATTGTGAAATCATTTTAAGATTCTTTGCACATATTTAAGCCAAAAGAATATCTGACAACAACCCAAGACCCCTACTATGGAGTCCAGAGTGAGTATACAGCTGTCATCTAAACCGTAAATGTCTAACCTGAACCTCATGAAAATGACCGAGGAAAAGATTTATTTGTACCTCTAATTTAATAATAGCTCCCTTTTCCACTGGAACTGAGCTCTCCAGTTTAGATCATGTTTCTGTTCATATGTTTAGTGTTTTTATTAATATTGTGATTAATATTAGAAGTACCTAAACAAGGCAGGTATTTGGAAAGATAGACTGAACAGAATATTCACCACCACCAGAGAGATCCTCTGGCTCTGCTGAAATCAACAAAAGTTATAGTGCCTACGTCAATGCCTATGGGATTTCGAATCTCATATTTTAACCTCCACTCTTTCAGGGAAAATATTTTATTGGATAAACAGCCAGAATGTTGAAATGATCCCTCCCTAAGTGTTTCATGGCAATAATGACAATGATTCCTTCTTAGCCTCAATCAAACTGCAACACTTCTTAAAAAAAATACTAGTTTCAATATAAGTAAGCAAAAATATGCTAGAGATTGAAAATTAGGAAAGGGAACTGATATGAAGGGTATTGCAAGCTATATCTAGACTTACCTGCCAGGAAAAATGATGGCTCTTGTCCAGCCCACACCTTCAGTTTTCTTTTCTGTGAAAACCAGATTGTGGAAAGATGGGAGGGAAGAAGGTAGGACAGCTGGTGCATGCCTCTGTTTTGCCCCAGCAGATAGTTGGGATGCAAGAATATGTAACTTGAAAGTGGAAAATGCTCCTCAGATCCCTCATCTAGATACAGGTAGATACACCAAAGTGACCAAGGATGACATTTTAATAGAAATTAAAAAATATTTCCATCTTTTCCTTTCTTTCAGTTAAATATGGCTTCATAGACTCAGACTTTTCAAGAAAAAAAGGGGGGGGGGCATGGGGACAATAGATGGGATTAAACATCCTCACTTTGAGGTGAATTTGAGCTTAACAAATCTGATGACTCAGAGCCAGGTTTTTGAAAAGGTTCAGAAACAGATCTGCAAACTCTCTGTATTGCCAAATGAGTCCAGATTTGCAGAAGGCCTTAGCTCCTACGTGGCACCAAAGCAATGGGCATGTTTCCAGAAATGCCAACTATCTCTCAGTTCTTATTCTGACAGTTGAGCTCAGAGTTTCAAAGAAATATCAGCACCAACATATCCAAGAATTTGTAAAAAAAATATATAAAAAATACAGTCTGCTGCTGGCATGACAAAATGTGGACTGGCGACTGGAGAAGAAACACAAGGAGTTAAGCGGCGGGGATGGAAGAGCTCCATTCTCCAGGCTGCTGCTCGTGCTTCCTGCCAGGCTGAGCAGATTCTTACCCATGCTGGGTTAGGATTTATATACCTTGAGAAAAGGTGTGCGGCTCATCGCGGCTGGCAGGGTGAGACAGCCGGCCTCGGGGGAGTGCTCAGGAGCTCAAGCAGATGGCCCTGAGCGGCCGCTCTGGAGCCAGGACAGATGGCGACACGGGACTGCTCAGGAAGAGGGACATATGGCAACATAGGGTTGGCAGGAGCACAACTCTTTGCACTGGTCCCAATTACAGGCCCAACAGGCCTGGATTTGATGGGGGAAGGTAAGAGGGATGCAACTTCTTCCCATCCTTTTGCAGAACTGGCCAGGAGGACACAGGCGCCACTGGTGTCAGGGTGCAATTTGGGATGTGTGCTATAAAGCCAGGACACTGCAGAGCACTGAGTAATTCTCATCATTTTCCTTTGCTGTCACTGCAGCATCTACTTGCCACCATTCTTATATTTACTCACTTATTCTCATTCTCATTTCAGCTTGGATCATCAGAGGCAGAAAATGATAAAAGGCAGCATGTTTGCTGCTAAGGTGCACTGCTTAGGTTCAGCATGCTGCTACATATGGAAGGTGAATTTGTCTGTTTATTTAAAAAGAAAACTAGCAGATAATAACTATCAAAGCACTAAACACAAAAATATGTAACACAATAATATATATATATAGTATGTATTCTGTATATTATGCCGTTGAATATATACACACTCCCACTATATTTATTTTGGAGACGGTAGGGACATTACCCAAGAAATCTACTTCACTTCTGAATTAGCTATTATGGCATGATTACTTCCCCACTAACTACCACATTACAAATGTAAAAGATAGTTAAGAGGAAGAATAAATTGTGAGCTCATGCCTTCCTTTGGCATTTTTATTATGAACAGCAGAATTAAAAAGCTGTATATTTTAAACATTACAGAATGTGCTTATATACAGACAAGACTTACTGTCAGCATGTCTCCAGTATTTCTTTGCCTTAATACGAGCTGTCTGCACAGAAATGGAAACTTCTGGGAATATTATAGATAGATGCAGAGGAAGTCACTTAGCCTTGGTCATATTAAAGTGCATCAGGAGTCAGTAGTTAACACCTATAGTATAGCCTGATTACCTAGTTAGAATGGGATGAGGTTTTTCAGACAACGTTGTGCTGAGCAAATTGCCTCCACAGTGTTACACTAAACTTTAAAAAGCCATTGTCATTACATTTTCTGCTTTTCCAGGATCCTTCATCACCTCTTTCACCTCTATTAAGAGAACAATATTCATTACATAGGTATAGGAATTAATTAAGTTGCAGTATTGGTTATTGTTAGACACTAAATATAATGGGTTTTGGTGGACATATGCAGACCGATGTCCTGAGAACAGCCAAGGGTGTGCTTGTGCTATAATAGTATACCATGTATTGAAACTCTTGTTAACAGATTATTTCCCAAATTCTTTTCTGGGGAATGAGGGAGTAGTTCCAGGTGGGAGGGCAAGGGAAGAAGGGGACAGTGGTGTTAAAGTTAAAAATGATACTTCTGATTGTAAAAAGATTTTGATTTATTCTAGAAAATAAACTGTGAAATCTAGATGCAGAAGTGGATATGAACTGTTCCAAAAATAGTGCAGTGATCAGAACTGTATTTTTGAGAACCTTGTCTTGTGATCCTATCTTAGCTAAGTGGTATAGGGTCAAATATTTCCTTTTTATTTCAAGAGTATAAATAAGCAAGTAGAGAATCTAGAATCTAATTTGTACATTAAAATCTGTTTGAAACAGGCTTGTGGACACCTGTTTTTACATTTTGTGGAAGATATTCTGCACAGCTTCTGCAGAGAAATTATTTTAACCATTCAAGAAAGCATTTAAAATGTACTTTTTGTAAGACGTACACATTTACATCGTGAAATCTATCAAAAACATCCTGGAAATACTAACAGATAATTTTGCTGCACCTACTTTGCCAAACCATTATAGTTAATATGCCTGGATTCACTTCAAATAAAAATATAAAGAGAAATTCTCTCTATAACTCTCTGTTAGGGTGAAAGAGCACTGTAACAGGCTGCCCAGAGAGGCTGTGGAGTTTCCTTCTTTGGCAATATTCAAAGCCCATCTGGATGCCACCCTGTGCCACATGCTCTAGGTGTCCCTGCTTGAGCAGGGGGATTGGACTGGATGATCTCCAGAGGTCCCCTTCAACCTCAGCCATTCTGTGATCCTGTGATTCCGTAAAACTCCTTTATCTATCAGAAAAGTGAAGTCTGTCTAGCACTGAGTATGTTATCCTTGTGATGATACATATCTCTGTGTATTTCATCATTATCTTGCTCCGACAGCCTGGTAGTTTACCACAAAAAGGTCAGAATCTCAATTGATATGCATCAGTATAGTCACACTCACATCAGTGGTGATTGAGGGCTATGCTGATTGAGGGCCACTGATGACCTGCCTAAAGATTAAAGTTGGACTATTATTTTGTCTAATATAATTTCTTTGAAAAGTGAGATTTCTGTAAATGGTTCCATCCGTTTTATTTAAATTTGCCATATATATTTTACTAAGTTCCTTCCAAACTCAAAATATGGTTTTTTTTTTAATCTTTTATGCAGGAATAGTTTCCTATAATTTGGGAAGAGTGTCCTCATATTTCATTGCTGTGAAATGTCACCATCCTATTTGTTACAAATGCACTTATTCTGCTCCATTTGAGTGACCTTTGGATGATACCAAGAAGTTATAGAACTTATAAAGTAGAAATCCCTCTGTAGAAACATCCTGAATCATTTTCCTCTGGGAAAAGGTCTTCCCCACCTGCAATTTCAATAGGATGTTTGTTGCCCTCAGAGAATGGCTAAGAAGATCCACAATTTACTTTGGTAGTTTGAGGCAATATTCTATACACAGCATTCAAAAGACCAAAAATCCATCAACTGTAAAAATGAAAATAAGTGTTTTCATAAGCAAAGCACCATGGTTAGTCATGATGCTTCCAATTTACAACATCCCAGAGAGATGAATGACCTTGCTTATATTTGTTATTTTAGTTTTTCTAAGGGATGTATGATGAATGAGATTTTCCAAATATATTCATGAATAATAATGTCATTTTAATGATATTGCATCTATGCATATAGCAGATGATTATAAGGAATGCCAATGGGGACTGATAACCAGGTACTGTAATTGAAATCATGTCTAGAAGAAATACTATACTGTGGCTTAGCACAGTTCAGGACTACCCAGAAACCAATATCTCTTCTGAAAATGGTAGACTGCCTACAGCTATCATTCCAGCTATTTCTGAGTAATGGTAATAGCTCTGGAATGACATCTGAGTTGAAGCAGTCAGGTATTAAAATACCAGACAAGCACAGCTGCCCGTACCTGACTGTACTGCAGGAGCAGTGATCTGTGGCAAACTGCCATGGTAATGTGGCCCTTTAAGATGTAACCTCTACAAAAGGCAAAAGTTCAAGCAGATTTGATTCTTAGGGCTATCCTCTCCTAGCAGGCTCTAACAGGGACTTCTGTGTTTGTTTTGTTTTGCTCTTAACTGTTGCAACAATAATGGTAAAATCTTGCAAATAGGAATGTAAGAAAAAAATATGTAGATTCTATCTTTCTGTCTACAGAGTAAATATGAAGTCCTCCCAAAACCTGGTGTTTCTTACATAAGGAGAAGTAGAGATTAAGCTGAAAGCTGACTTCACCAAAGGTATCGACAAAAATCCCACTAGCATTCTTTAATTCAGACTGTTCCTCTTCTCTGTCCTGTGTAACTACTGGACATCACATCACATCTTTCTGTTTTTTCTTTTTCTCTTCTTTTTATTTCAGAAATAATGGAAATAATTTAGATCAAATTATAACTTCATTTTCTTGGGCATAATCCACGAGCCTCAGGAATAGCTGATGAAATAACCTCGCATTTTTCACCAATTGAACTAATCCAGTCAACACCATAATTGCACTCAGAATCCCTTAGGCCTAATTTGAGTGTAAGCAAAAGCTACTGTGCTATTGTTAAACTCCTTGGGTTGAATTTTTTACCAGCCAATAATTACAAAACACAGGAAATGACATGGTGAATGAAGGAACTATTTTGAAGTGCAAATTTATGAAGCAGCTGCAGCAAATAAAGTGGTAATTTAATTAGGCTTATGTCCTAAAGCTGAGGTGTAGTAAAGAACATTTCTCAGATACAAGCTAATTCAAATCTGGAATAGTAATCCCACACTTAGTAATTTCACTGCTATAGCTCAGTTAATTACAGCATATTAGCAAAATAATGAGATAATTAATCTTCAAATGCAGTTCTTGCCTACATGCATATTATAGAAAAATTTGACTTATCCTTTCTTTGTATGTTTTTCCAAGAACAAGTTATGACTAATTTAACCTAGAGAAACTCTTCCCAACCAAATACCTAGATTCTTTTCTCTCAAATCTATCATATTTCTGACAACTAATTCTTTGTTTAAACTAGAAAAATGCTTTCATAATACAAGCTGTGAGAAAAAATCTCAAAAGGTATTAGGTTCATTTTATTTGTCAACAAAAGACTAAATGACTAATGCGCTTTACTTTTAGAAATAGAATATGTGAACTGTTATTGGACTACTTAATATGCCCTTCTTCTATCCCTTTCCTTTTTTTTTTTTTTTTCAATACAGTGGTTTCCCTCTGAAAATGTGATTTTACAAACAGGTAGCTGTTAACATATTCAGTGCATATCTACATTAAGCATAATGTCACAAAAGTATTACCTGTTTACAAGTCCTAATAGTCATAATTTAACAGATTTTTCAGTGAAGTATTCCAGACTTTCAGATGAAGCTTCTGTTCTGTCAAAAGAGCATTTAGCATCACCTTCAAAAAATACATAATTTTTCTTGTTTCTGCATGTATATATACTCAGCTACAAAAGTTGTGCGACAGGTGTGCTTCAATCTTTCCAAACCATACTCAGAATTCACAGAGTCACAGAATGGTTGAGTTTGGAATGGACCTCTAGAGATCACCTAGTCCAACCCCCTGCTCCAGCAGGAACACCTAGAGCACGTGGCACAGGGTGGCATTCAGGTGGGTTTGGAAGCTCTCCAGAGAAGGAGACTCCACAGCCTCTCTGGGCAGCCTGTTCCAGGGCTCTGTCACCCTCACAGGAAAGAAGTTCTTCCTCACATGGAGATGGAACTTCCTGTGTTTCAACTTGTACCCATTACCCCTTGTCCTGTCACTGACCACTAATTCTCTGCATTTTTTCCTGATCTTTTCAATAGACTTCATTTGCTCCATTGTGTTCTTCACTTGCCTTGTAAGGCTGTATCATTTTGCTTCAATTTTTGAATGAATTTGCTTGATTTTATGATTGCTAGAATTGTTTTTTGATATTTAATACTATTAGTTTTAGCACTAAATATAACTGAACCAGCATTTCACATCCTGCCCATACTTCCATAGACTGCTTCATTGGCTCTAGACATACTGTCAGGTCAGATAAATGTGGTTTGGCTCACTGAAAAAATTGTCATGAACATCACATTTAAAGAGATTTTTATTTAGTGTCATACAGGCTAAAGAGTTAAGTAACTGCAAAACAAAACAAAACAAAACATTTTTTTCTTCTTCCTTCCATGGTATGTGAGGAAAGTTGTAACACTGGCAAAACAAATGAGAAAGGAAAAAGATTGGTAAAGAGCAAGACTTTGTAGCTGTTGTTTATTGTTCACATTTCATGGACTCCTATTTGTAGAGCTGATGAGATCTGCTAGTCCTAAAAATAGTGGCCCGAATTCAACAGACTTGAAACTATGTACTTCCTCTCTAATAATAGACAAAGGCGTAGGGAGCATGTGGCTTCAAATCTTTTTGCTTAAATGAGAATTGCATAGTGTTTGTCTCATGTAATTGTTGGCTTTGCAAAGTCAACTGGAGAATTGCTATCTGTAGAAAAAAAGTAGTTCAAACAATCCAGATGTTTGTATTCAAATTATACTTCACTGGAAATCTTGGAGAATGATGAAAAACCTATATTTCTATTAAATATTCCTGTCTAATACTGAACAGAGACATTAGTGAGTGAATACATATATTCTAAGATGAGGAAGGAAATGATAAAGTAAGAACTCAAATTTTTGTTTTTTCACTGTATCCCTGTGGTCTGACTCACAGCAGGCCTGAGTCCTGATTAAATACTCTGAGATTGCCACCATGTCTGTAGACAGTTTCTTGTTAAATGACCTACCTACCTTGACTCAAGCCTTGACTCAAGCCTGGACATATCGAAGTTGTAGTTTTCCAGTAACAGAGAACAGAAGTCCTCATTCCCCCACACTCTGTACTCTCCTATCCTGTAGGGCAAAAGATCAAAACAAAAGCAAGAAGGACCAGCTAAACACAAAACTTTTCAGAAATTCACTGTGATTTTTTTCCTGCTGATTCGCAATGGCACTTGAAATTATTTATCTAAGTTCCACCTTAAAATTGCAGGAACAAAAGCTCCTTATTTCCCAAGGTTATATATGAATGTCACACGATGCAGAGATTTCTTCTTTTTTTTTTTCTGACTACAGATAGCATTTTTTTTGCTCTGAAATGTTAACCTCGAAATGAAAACTCTGAGTCACAGGGATGGCTGGATGTCCAGAGCAAGAGAAGTCACTATCACTCTCCTGCAATACAGAAAGCAGGCATGAACAGCATATCTTGGGATAAAAGATATCCCCTAGAGCCTGCTCTTCAGGCTCTCTCCTCCATAGAGGTTTCTTCTCTTTCTGCCTCCTGTTTTTTTCACCTAGCAGAAGTGGGCAGTGATTGCCCAAGTATAAAATCCAAGATCCCTCCACAATCCCTCTCACAACTACCTCTGCAAGTCTCTTGATTCTGTGGGAGGCTAAAATGACAGTTTTAAGGCACAGTCACCTTCAAGTGGTAGGAAGCTTTCTCCATGAAGCTATTCTAGTGAAGCTGAAAATGCGAAGGAATTTCAGCTTGTCCCTGGTTCCCTCTGCTAACAATCTTCTTATCACCTTTGTGTCCTCCCCTTGCCCACACAGACCTACAGATTACAGGGAACAGGCAGCCTTTTGAGGACTCTTTGCCTTTGCTTGTAGTTTAGAAATTGCAGTGTGGGTTGTGGGAAGAGCCAGCTGAGCCCTAGTGTCACCGTAGTAGGCTGAGGCAGCAAACGAGTGCATCTATTTTATCACTTGTCTAAAGCTTGGTGGTGGATCTTGGTAAAGCAAAAGCGGTTAAGTTCAATAGTGAAGTACTTTTGCCCAAAACTTTAAAATTAGTTCTTACACAAAAGCACTTTTTTGTTTTTGTACAAGTTTTGTACAAACTTTGTACAAGTTTGGGTTTTTTCTCCCGGTGATTTTGGTTTATCCTGAAATTAGCAACAGACACAGCTGAGGAGAATTGGCTGTTAAAAAGCACTGACACGGGACATTAGCTGATCATTTTGTCTTAGCCTTTCCTCCTCTCTCCTCTCTCACAAAGAGGACAAAACAGTAGCAAAATTTCCTTTATCCTCACAAAAAATAGACACCATGTAATAGAATCATTTATTGTCATATTTGTTCTCCAGAGGGATCCTGGTCACATGTGAAAAGTTTGATAACTCACTGAGGTAGGAAGAATTCATAGTTTGACTCATTTACCTCACAGTCCTCAAGCAGGTGTCAGGCTGTTTTAACTGAGTCTCAATTGAGAGTCATATGCTGTTTTTCATAGAACGTTCTTTTATTTCATAATAACACATACTTTGCTAATGCTGGAACTACATTTTCAATATAATCCCACTACTATGCAAAGTGATTTTAGAAACAGGGAATACCTAATGTCATTTTTCTTCAATACAGTGCACCATCTTCATTATTAACTTTCCCTTAGTGATATTTAATGTAACATTTAAAGTATTTGAAGAGAAATCCAGACCACGACTGAAATTTTCAAACCATCTGGTTTCCATTTCAGAAGCAAGGAGGGTCTCTAATTTGGCTTACACCCACTGTCCAGGACTCCGACTCGCAGTCCCTGAAGCAGCCAACTAGCAACATTAACAGAGAAAAATGTCATATTAGAAAAGTGTTTACAAGATCTTTGTAAGGCTGTGTGCCTTAAATTCACCCTTCCTTTCCAGAAGGTACTTCTCAACATGCTACAATCCTTATTGTCTTCCAGGTCTTTACACACTGGGATCTCTTTCAGTTCTTTCTTCTCCATTGTACCTCACATTCAGTCTTAATCCATTTGTCTCTCTCTCTCTTTTTTTTTTTTTTCTTACTTCCTGGTGATTTCTAGTTGAATTTAGTCTCTCTGTTGAAGCTGTCTACCTCTCTAGCAGATGACTTGAAGAAGAGAAATAAACACCAGTCTTATGATCAAAATGTTTGTTTGTGCCGTACAGTTGGTTCAACCTCATGGTCACAATAAGGATTTTTAAACCAATCACTAGACCATAAAGTGATGTCTGGAATATTTTTGCAAAGCTTAGTATAAAACAGAAGAGTAAAAACTTTTTATTTATTTATTTATTTAATTTCCCACAGTTACACAAGTATACAAATCGAATATAGCTGCTGAAATGATTTGGGCCCTCGCTGTCTCCCAGCTGTTGTATGTTCTGCAGAATGACTAGCCTTGGTCAGAGGAAAGAAAAAAAGATGTAATATATGAAGTCAAAGTAATCAAATAGCAGAAGAATATACTCTTTGCCTTGCAGAGCTGCAACAGGATTTTTTAGAAAAATGAATTTCCAAATGAAGCTAATGACATCTAGCAATGAATTAGCATGAATTAGCATGATTACTAATGAAAGTCTGAGCATTTGGAATGCTAGACCTGGTCTCAGGACACTTGTGTCTGTCTTCTTGTTTCATTTACATGCTTTTCAGTCATATTACTTTCAGTTTTCTGTGCCTCCATTTCTGCATTTGTGATACGCAGACAATGATTCATCCCTCCCTTTAAAACAGAGCAAGAACTATTATTATTATTATTGTTATTACTAATAACTGTAGTAAATGTACACAATAGTGCATACTAGGGATAAAATGTACAAATGCCCTTTAGAACAGTGTTCCAATAAAACAGCTAGAAAGACATATATAAGCACACACAACACAAAACTAGGAAAATAAATATACATAGGGATGTATTGAAGGATTATGGTTCGGATACTTCATGGCTTAGTTGGATCTTATCTCAGAAGCAATCATTCTACTAAAATTAAAACCTTTTTAGTCACATTATGAATACGGATTGATTTTCTTGCCATACATCGATTTTTCAGAGAGGCTGGGAATGGAAATCTGATGCCAATGAGATTACAGTGAGTTGTTTTCTCTCCAGAAGTGAGGCAGCAATTCAGCAAAGTATTTATGTATGTAGCTAATGTTAAGCATTTAATAGTCCCAAATCAATTTGCTGCAGAACTCCTCTCAAACACAGAGACACATTCTCTGTGCAGACCAAATGTCATCAGACTTTGTTTTGATGAATATTCAATTATTCCTTTTTACTCCTATCCATGGAAGAGGAATTGTAAAATCTCATACCAGTAGAAAGAAAGTTTTCAGCTGAAGACTATGATCAATTCTAAATACAAATAAGACAAATAAGATTCCCTCAAACTTCTTTCAAACTATTTTTTTTTCAGCAGGACCACATTCTAGCCTGCAGATGACTCCATGTGAGTTTGACCAGAGAAAATCTTGTGTCTTCTTTCTGCGCACAGAAGAAAGACTTGTGAGACCCAGGAAACAAGAGACTACTGCATTTTCTTTCTTTTTTCTTTTTTTTTTTTGATTTTCCCCAAAGATTCAAGATCCCAGTATGTTCCTCAAACCACTTTCCTTCTTCTTTCATTCTGTATTTCTTGCTGCTTATTTTATTTCCTCCATAAATATACACATGGGACACTTGCTGGAACTGATCAAGAGTAAATCGTGGTACATCTTGCATTAAGTCTACATGGGCTTGTATACTACCACGCAGATTTACCGTCACAGCCATTACTCTGCTAGCTGGAGAATCTCTGTAGCAAACTCTATTGCATGATTCAGCAATGGCTTAAGAGAGTTTTCACAGCAAATAACAAGTTTTGTAAGAACAAAGGATGTTTGAACAGCACATGCCTAATGGGGCTGAAATCCTGAGATAGTCAATGACTGCAACATTCTCATCAAAGCTTTGGTTATTCTGCTCATAAAGAAGTTTTTACTCACTTAAACAGAGAAGAATATTCTCTTCCAAATGGGAATTGCACTGTGAAAACTTACTATGCATGAGATTAGAGAACATGATCTGTCTGCTATTCCCTGGAGACAAGGAAGTCAAAGATGTTCAACATATTAATCACTCTTTCTAATCATGTTTCCTTATGCACTCACTCTTCTGAGACAGTGGTACCCTCAGCTGCTGCAGTCAATTGCATTGAGAAATGCTACAACTTGAGAGAGATCCGCAGGGGCCAACCCCAGGCAAAATGTCCCCTGAGGAAAAAAATTTCCATTGCATCCAAGAGTGAGGTTCCAGTGCAGGAACAGAGCCTATTGCAAACCTCAAATCTCTGCACCTCAGAGTAAAACTTTAGTACTTCAGCCAATGAAATAACTCATTAAATAGAAGTGTGGAAACCTGCTCTCCTTTACGCAGGCCAACCTGTAGAGAAGATTTGATGCATGCTAAGGCTATGGCAAGAGCATAAGTTAAAATAGAACATTCTGAATAATTCTATTTATTCATACTCAAATATGAGTTTTGAGTATACAAAGATTTCCTTTGTTTGACTTTTAAAGTCTCCAAAGTATCACAGTCTGAGAGTCACTAGAAAGGTGAACAGTAATTTGTCAGGTAAACTAGCACGTCAGGGTACAAAAAAAGGCAATTGGAGTTGGAAAAGTGCCTCCGAACTTGGTTTTGCTTTCAATGATACAATAAGGTTTGGGCTTATGCTGAAATTGCTGCTTTGCCAAGGGCTATTTTTACAGGGAGTCACTATGGAAAGAAGCCAATTAGACATAAAAGAATATTTAAAAGTAAAAAAAAAAAAAACACTTTCAATGGATACAGGGAAAAAGCTCTCTTGAGAAAACAAAGCACATGCCCAATCATCTGAGCCATATTCTTCTCTCAGTTACACAACTATAAAAACAGATTCTTTCCAATAGGTTTGAATGAATTACTCTGCTTTTAACTGGAAGCAGAATCAGGCCCACTTTGTTCATTGAATCTATTTAAGAAGTATGAAGGACATGAGCTTTATTCCCAAACATGAATCTGCATGGACCACCATCTATGTTGATTTCATCTACATAGGCAGCCAAAACTTTAACTGCCTTTAACTCCACAATGGTATGTTTTTTTAACTAAAAAATGAAAGTATGGATACACAAAATCTGTTTGGGAGTGTGTGGTGGGTGTTTCCTTCATATGAAAGTCATCAGATTTTTTCTGTCTCTGCATATGGTGTGATTGATGCTATTTTTATTGTCAAGGCTGTTAGTTTTTGATAACTTGGAGCTGGATTTACTTAATCACAAGTTTACAGTTGGGAAAGATTTTGATTTTCAGGGCACAGTGGGATACTTGCAGTGTGGATTGCTGCATGTTTTTGTGAGTGTGTGTATGTGTATGAACACACAACACATTAACAAGTAATAAAAGATATCTCTGGTTCATTTATGCAGTGGAGATCAGATTATGAAAGGTTAAACCATTAAACAAATGCTAATGCACTCTGATGCCTGGACCTTGTCCAATAGTACCTGCAGCAGCTGTCAACCTAATTAAGCCAGATGTGTGTTAAGTGTAAACGGACCTCCCAGGAGGAACAATAACAGATTTTAGGTCCTTAGGGGGCTTAGGGTCCAATGCATACAGTGTTTCTGAAGGAAACATCACCCCTACCTTGCAAGTGTTCTGCTCATTAGTACCATTCTGATCGTACTCCTCTGAGACTGGGCTTGGGGGAGGAGAAATCTCCTTTCATTACAGCTAAGGCTAGCAAGAATGCTCATTTTCAATTGATTCTGGCAGCCATGACATTTACTCAACATTCTAATCTATTTTTTTAACCTCCACTTTGCTCTCTCTATAACATATTTTAAAAGTGACATTTATGCTATGGCAAGTTTGCCAATCCTTTAAGTATATGTGCAGATCATAAGATGATAGAGAGGGTCTTAATAAGCCTTTTAATATTAACAGTCAAGAGAAATCCATACAGCAGGGAAATATTAGGTAATTATGAGCATGCCGAGTGCAATAACACAATACAATAAAAAAGAAAATCTTTTTACAGTGTGAAAATATTATGGGAAATTAACAAAAAACACTTGGTAATATTTAAAACCTGTTGAAAATTTCAGCTGAATTGTTTCTTGTGTGCTAGTAACTGCAATATCTCCAGGAGAAAAGAGCTAGAGAAGCAGACCTTCAGACCTTCACACCTGGTCAAGAAAAGCTAAGTCTCAGCAAGTTATCATGCATATTGAACTAAACATCTACTTTTTCAGTCTCTTCACAGCCAAGCTGTGGTATCTTTTACCAGACATGTAGAACAAACTCACAAGGCAGCATCACAGAATAAGAGAGAGTGTGGTTTCACTTGACTAGATGAACAAGAAGTGCTCCACTGATGTCTTGGGAGTGCTGTCCACATTCACTGTCTTTGGATCTAGCCCTCAGTTCTCCTCTAGTCACCTATGTTGATCTGATAAATATATATGATGCTATGTTGCCTTAAATAAGCTTTCACTTGTAAAAATGTGCAATCAGGCAATAGTTCTGCTTTTACTGGCACTGAGCAATCACCATCTATTGAGATACTAGATTTAATTATAGCTATACTAAAACAAATTATCATGTACTGTCTAGGACCCTAAGAGCATGTGTAGCCTTTTAAAGCCATGGTCTTAATAGATTACTTTTGCAATGAGTTTACCCACACCATGTCTTTCTGTGAAACCAGAACATATTGCTCATTTTAGGACTGAGTATAGTAAGGTGACAATGCAATATGACTAGTTATGCCACTTTTCTTATCGAGTCCTACAAGGGGCAAGGTCATAGAAGGCCTTTGAAGAGAACATCTTTCTCCATCACAACTTAACAGCATTGAATTCACTGTGTATTTGTCCCCTTAATATTGTGTTTCCTTGGCTTACTGATAACATTGTTGCTAAACGAATGTGCTAGTTCTCACAATGCTGGAAAGTAATTGTATGTGGTCCATCAAATTACCACGTTGTTCTTCATATCCCCAGTGTGAAGATGCAGGAGCTGGGAGCGGAGCTCCATCCTTGTGCCGTGGCTGTCGTCAGCCTGACCTAGGATGCTGGACTCCAAGTATGCTGACAGAGTCAGAGTCCTTGCCTGCGCCTTTTCTGGACCCTCGCAATCCTTGCAGCAGTGCTCCATGTGTGTATGGCAGGAAGGATGGGAGCTTCACCTGCAGACTGCCTCCTAGGAATGGGAAATGTGGGTGAGATTACCTCAGGCTGAAGAGAGCTTCTCTCCTCTGTCTTAGTGCATGAGCAGTGAACAGCACGAAAAGTGACTAAGACAACACATGTGTCAGGCAAAAAAAGCATCAAAAGTGCATTTTGTAAGGTGATTAATACTTCTGGTGTGCTAGGCACATTTTGAGTTCTACCATGCCAAGCCTAGTAGGATACCGACATAGAATATAACGCACTATGTTAGTGTACTACATATATCTACATAATATATTGGAGCAGAACACACAAATCTCTGAGCTAGTGCCAGATTGGGTAGAGATGGTCAAACCTGTGTGATCTTGTATACAAATTAAGTAGCCTTGTGGAGCTCATATGTCTGCACTGCACAGCCCTCAGTCAGGTGAATGTGTCAGTTTCCTCCTAGCTATCATGGGCACTTTGACTACAACATCTCACTGTGCCATGTAAAATGGGGGGAACACCTATGGAAAATCCTATGGGATTCATCTGACCAATTTCATAGTGAGGACATCTACACCTGAGCTAGGCTCCTTAGACATCCTGTACAGTTACTAGAGTAATTGCAGATCTTCTCATCCTAGTGCAGACAACTAAAATAGATAACTGTACCCTAAAAGTGCCCATTTCAACACACTAACTGCAAAGGTAGCCTAGTTTAGCTACTCAGACACTTTTGGTATTGCTGATGAAATGCCTCATAAAGTTTCTCTTCATGGGTATGTATAATTATGATGTGAGTGTAACAAAGTTTGGTGTCTGAGCAATATATTTTCAGCTGTAATATCTCAAAAATTTTTTGTACAATGACTTGGAAAAATATTACACAACACAGAGATAAAATGAAGATAATAAGTTTTCTTATTCTGAAATGATAAATTGTAGACTGGGAAAAGGAACAGCATTTATTTCAAGCATGTTTAATCCAGAAGAAGAAATAGGCTGGCATAATATGCTTTCCAGTAACCTCATTTCTATTCTGTGAAAAGAAGACTATTATCAGTGGAAATGCTGAGTGTATTTGGATGGCTTTGAAACCAATTAATCACCTTCAGAATTTTTCATAAAACCTGATTTCATTTGGGACAAAGGAGGAGCTGAAGTAATTTAAGGATGTGAGATTAAAAAAAAGTTTTCACAGGTAAACATGCAATTTTGTGAATTAATGAATCATAGAATCATAGAATGCTTCAGTTTGGAAGGGACCTCTAGAGGTCATCTAGTCCAAACCCCCTGCACACGTGGGGTCCTGCTTTCTTGTGGATTTATGCCTTGTGTCTATGAAACAGCACACTGATTTAAGCTGCTCCTACTTTCAGGGTTGGGCCTCTTTGCTATAGGGATCTAGGAAGGAATCCTGGCTTGCAAGACTGGGTAAGAGATACAGCATACTTCCATAGCTTAACTGCTCAGGACTGATGCTCAGAACTATGGGAATAGCCCTGCAGCCTAAACTCTAGGAGTGATTTAAACTATATGTGATTTTAATTCTTCAATGTGATTTTAATTCTTCAAGACAGTGTTGTCACAGATATGTATTGTGGTTTAACTGATTTTTAAAATTCACACCAATATTTTTTTTCCTGCAGGTGAATACTTAAAAGGGGAAAAAAAAAAAAAGATGGAGAGGGTATAAAAATAGCAAAGGAGCCTCTGCAGTCTTCTGGTTGTGGTAGCTAAGTGGCCTTGATATCAAGTTGGAAATACTCAGCATCCCTAAGTTGCAGTTTCAGAGTTAGCTTAATTTTTCATCCAGAAGATAGACTGAGATCCATTCAATTTATTGTCTGGATTTTTTTTTTCAGATAAAACCACAGTAACCTAAATCCATTCTGTATTGTAGTTATGCATTTTAGTTCATCATGTGTTTTCTAAGAATGGATTCCAGAGATTTACAAGGTAGCAAGGTAAATGTGCTGTCATCAGACCCATTTTCTCCTTCCACTTTTGTCTTGCACCTTACAAACCACCTGTGTGCACACTGCTCCCAAACCCGCTGCATCTCTGTGCGCTCCCTCATTGAGTGTTTGCAAAATGCTGGGATGAAAAACACCAACAGAAATTCACATGTCTTTTGACGTCCTGCATTAGCTGGTCTGAAAGAAAGTAACAACTCATTTATTTAAAGTCTTCTGCATCAAGAACTTATTGATTATAGATAGGAAACACTTTAGTTAGACAATATTAGCTCTAGTATATTGAGCAAGTAACAGTAGTAGTTGATGAGCATACCTCAAAAACTTCTAACTGCTATGCTATGCTATGCAGATTTCACATTCCTGTACACAAGTTTTAAGCTCAAATGTATTTGAGATAGTAGAGAACTAATTTTCAAATCTACTTATGTCTACATAGATATTTGTTGTGTTTGTTTTTCCTTCTTAAAACAAAGCCAAAATGTTATAACAATAGTTCAATTGCAAAACAATTAATTAATATTCCTCCTCACTTACTGCTGCTTTTTTTCATTCCTTAGTTCTATAATTTTTCTGTAAGACACTAGTATTTTATTTTATAATAATGCTTATATTTGACGATGGAGGCAACAAATAAACATCCTCAAATGCTCAGAATATGAAGACAATCATCAGCCTTTTTTAAAAACCTGCCTTTTCTCCCTTCATATCAAAAGATACAACGGGAAACCATTGAGACAAAAAGAAGCTATTAGCAACTTAGTTTACAACTTCATGGATTTCATCAGTGTGTTTCTAGTCATATAATTGGATCACATGTGCAGGGAAAATATTTTTTTTTCTAAGTGTCAAATGCAAGGATTATGTTACAACTGCAGTCCAGTTGTTGCTTTATGAAATGCAGCTGTTTTCTGTCATTTGATAGCTAAAGCCAATCATGGAATTAAATACTGAAGAATATTTTATGTTACTTTTTGCTTTTAATCTCACACTGACATTGCTGCTGCACTTATCTGAGGCCCTTGCACCGTGATCACTCACATTATTTCTGCTAGTCATTTGATTCCCTCCTTCCAGCCACCACCTTCTTCTGACCTCCTTTTTTTCTCTCTGTCATCCCTCTCTGTTCCCATAGTTTCTTTGAGCATTTCTGTTTCCTGACTATCATCTCATCTCTCTTCTCTTTTTCATAGATCATGTTTTCTTCTCATTCGTGCTTCTACCTTCTCTTTATTTGCACTTCTCACAGTCCAGGCTCACCCATACCATCCTGGTCTTGCCTCTCCTGTCTCCCTAGCCGTGGTTCTCCCTTTGGTCACCATGCCAGCCAGACTCACAGGAACCCCAGGATGGCTCTTCATTCCCCAAACCCACTTTCTTCCTTGGCTTCTCCCATCCTCACTAATGCGTGTCACAATTGCCCTTTTCATTATAAAAACTGCTGACCTCATTTAAAAGCAGTTTTAAAAATCTGTTTTTTAAAAATAAACACACGGATACCTAGGAAAATAGTAATGGATGCACTGCTGTCCTTGATCACATTTCCCACTGAGTTTCCTCTGTGGAACATGGGGCAGAATTGATCTTACCGAGTTTATTTTAGAATAATGCTTAGACAAATAAACCAAACTTGGGGGCTCTCGGTAATGAAAACTGAACAGAGCACTACAGGAAAATGGAAACTCAAACGTACTTTAACGCAGAAGACAGGCATGGCCTGTTCTCCTGGTATGTAATCTAATATCCTTTCCTAAATCTTAACAATAACGATATGTTTATTTAACTGTTTCACCAAGGTCTCTGCTTCCTTACTGAAAGGGATGTTCTGACACTGGTAAATGGAAGGAATTTTGAGGAAACAGAGTGATCACCCCTTAAACTCACCATAAAAGAGGTATGTGCTTTCATCGTTGTTCAGATGAGACACTGCACCTGTTTCCAGCCACATACCTTGTGCACATACCTTATTTTGAATGCTGTCAGTCACCTGTGCACAAACCTTATCTTCATTTGAGGCACAGTTAGCATCTTTTCATTTTTACTATAGAAAATGTTTGGAACTTATAGAAAGAATTTTAAAAAATTAAAATATATATATTTTACTAAGAAACAGATAATTTATGACATTACCTTGCACCTGTGACACTTCCCGCCATCCCAGTAGCTCTGTAATCAATGCACTCTGCAACAGACACAATTTTCCCTGTGTTTAACTGGTCTAAACTTGAAATCTCTACATCTGAGGGGAAAATACAGATGGGATGCTTGTTCGAGTTAGGCAGTGGACAAATCCCTTTGTAATTACCCTGCGCACTTGTATTTCCTGCTAGGGACAAGGGAATGAAAAAATAATTACAGTAATTAGCCAAATAGGTTTAGTAGCCTTTTGGAAAAAGGTTCTAAGAAAACAAGGCTTGTGTTTGAAGATGAATCCCACAGCTTTCACTGGGTCAACATATAATAACAAGCTAGAAAGAAGTAATAGGATAAGCAAACCACAGCCTACTCTAGTAATATTTCTTTCCAAAATAACACATTTTTCCCTTATATTGTAAGTCGGAGCACTGACTTTAGACAGTCCCTCTAATAGACTACTCAGAGAGTGTAATCAATCACAATTTCTGAGAAGTTTTCTGTAAAAACAAATTCTCTCAGGATATTTTTGAAGGTAAGCTCAGAAAACAAAATACTTTGTACTAGTAGCTGCATGCAATAAATAAGGGGACATTTTTTCCTCTAAACTGAGTGTCCTACTCATAGATCTCTAAGCTGTGCACTTAGGCAGTGCAATTTTCCACCCCGATCTTTGATGTCTATACACATGTTTGTGTGGAAGGCTGCAATTAGGCAAATATGGTGACTGCAGAAACCATCCAAAAAACATGAGGCCATTTTTGAATCTTAATACATTCCTCATTTTGACTTTTCAGAGCCTAACAAGACTGTAAGTATTATTACTAGAGGGAAAAAAGATTTATGATAACAAATTGTTTGGTCCATGAGGTGGTATGGCTCACAGAACGTTATTAGTCCTTTAGCCAGGTAAAACTTCCAAGTGGACAGAATTGCACAGAATCATAATTATTGATTGGCATGATTTTACAGAAACAGGTCATGACAAAAATATTGTCATTGGACATAGCAGAGAGTGTGACATCTACCATAGTAATTCATATGGATGCAACAAAGACTTAATGGAATAAGAAATCAGCTTCAATTTCCATTCCAACATTTTGAATGAAAATAAAAAGGAGTTTTCATATCATTATTAATAATAATATCCATAAAGGCATTCACTGAACATTTGGAAAATAAAGGGTTTATGCTGGCTCTGTGCTTCTTGTTCCAAGCTGACACTTGGCCTGATGGAGCAGGAATGTCACTGCAGAACCTGGTAAAATAATCTGCCTAAAAAAAAAAAAAAAAGTGTTTGGCTGAAAACCGAATCCAAAATCATTTACTCTTTCACTGGCATGCAACCTGGCTGCCTCCCAATCTCTAGTGAAAGGTTCCCTCTACCTGTGAGAGTCAAAGCAGTTCTTCCAACATGCATACAAGGAATTGACTCCCCAGGATGGTGCTATAGTAAGGGACACTCAAGTAGACTGATACATCACATCTGATGGGAGCCCCAGATCTGAAGTACAGGGATGGAGAAAGGAGTGGGAAGCTTAGCCTAGCTCTGGGATGAAGTTGGAGCCTGCATCAAACAGTTGCTGGAAAGAGAAGGTGACCCACCAACATAACAGAGAAAGACAAATGAAGCAAGGCCCATGGGTCAGCCGGTGCTCTGGAGTCCACAGTCACCCTTGTCCTCTGCACCTTTCTGTCCCAGGATTTGACAGCAGTGCTCTCCACCACAGCCTGCAGGTCTCCTGCCCTCCATCAAACTAACTGCAAAGAACCAGCTGCTCTGCTGCATGTGTGCACGTTTGATGTGGCTTTAGGAAGTGTGATTACTTCTCCAATGTCGCTTAGATCAATAAGGTTGATGGTGAGTGTCACTATATTCAAACCTTAAAGTCGTTTCTTATCCTTAGCAAGCTCTTCCCACTGATTTCAGTAAGATCTATAATGTTGTAATTTGTGTTTTGTAATCATAGTTGCAACCAACGCTGCTTCAGCTCTCTACCAGTTCCACCTGCTTGTACCAGAGCCCCTGTTCAGGGGCAGGAATGCAGATCAGCAGACTGCAGGAGATGGCAGAGTAACCAGATAGGCAGTGGAAAGATTATGGTTTCTCAATATGCACCTGAGATGCATCATATATTCCCACACTTTAGGGACACAGCTGTGAAGCTGAGTCCTTTAATATTTTATTTGAACTGAAACCCCTGCTTAATAGGCTGAACAACAGAGATAGGAAAGGAGCGACCTAACCGGAATGAGTTATATGACTGTCTTCCAAATTCTTCTGTGGAGTAAAAAAGAAGCCTGATTTTCTTTTGTTTTCTCCATGGGAACAATTAACTGTAACAACAATAATATTACTTCTCACATTTCCTTCAAATGTGATGGACAACTGGAAATATTGTACCTCGAAATGAAATTTTATAAGGTTGCAAAAATAAAAAAAAAATAGAGATGCAAAATTCTAAAGACAAAAGATTTGTTGACAAAACCCATTTGCTATAAAATATGTTCTTGAAGATATTTTAAAAAGTCAATAACATAGTCACTGCAAGTTCAGGGAAGGATATTTTGTTTACTTGGCACTGGAAAAAGATAAATACATGAGTGGGACTTCTGCCATCCCTAAGCTCCAAAGTCCATCCTCTTCAGGCAGAGCAGAAACACAGAATCACAGAATGGTTGAGGTTGGAACGCACCTCTAGAGATCATCTAGTCCTGCTCCAGCAGGGACACCTAGAGCACGGGGCACAGGGTGGCATCCAGGCGGGTTTGGAAGATCTCCAGAGAAGGAGACTCCACAGCCTCTCTGGGCAGCCTGATCCAGGGCTCTGTCACCCTCACAGGAAAGAAGTTCTTCCTCACATGCAGATGGAGCAACATTATGAAATGGGCTCCAGCTCTTCTAGTGACAAAAAGCTTATGGAGTCTAACAGAGGTGCAATGAGCTGAGCTGTGCAGCATTTGGGTAGAAATCCCAGCATCCACTCATCTTCACAGCTCTTGGGTTAAGAGAGATTTGTGAGCTACACAGGGGTAACTTTGCTATTATTCTTCCTAATTGCAATACGGTGGCTTCCAGAGAGCCTTGTGTGATAGGTGCTGCACACATAGTAAAACAAAGAAAACATAGGAAAATAGAATGCTGGAGCATCCTGCCAGCTGCACATAGCTTGGCAGTGGCCAAGTGAGAGAAGCAACCTCCTTCTCTTCTCACAGTGATGCTCTGTGGTAACACCACCAGCATAAAAGTTACACGTGTACTTTTGTTCTGTTTATTTGCAATAACAACTGATCCTCCAGGAGGTATTGTTCCTTTAAAACAGAATTTCAGGAATAAAATGTTCCAGCTTTTTCAGACCTTCAGCCCAAGTCTGTTCACACTGAAGGCATTCTGTAATTGCTGCTCTTGCATTTATATCTCCTTTCAGCCATCCCATGCCTTCAGCCTTGATACTTTTCCCAGCCTCTGAGAAAACCTAGATAATCACCTCCCAGCCTCTGGAGTTATTCTCTCTTGTTTGAGAATTGAGCTTCAAAAAAATCTCCCAGGTCTTGCTTCTGAGAAAGGGAACCAATCTTCCCAGCACACTTGCTTTATTTTAAGCATCTGAGAAGCCCAGGTGCATTAAATGAAAATAAGTATGTCTTTAATTTTGAGCAGCCAAATAGTCTTGCTGATTTCAGCTAGGACTAACACAAGGCCTAAATTTCTGATGAACTGGGTCTTTCGAATACATAGGTAAGGTTTTGAAAAAGAAGCTGTGGCCACTGGTGTGAGTGGGCATACCTTGAGATGTGCTGAGACCCCAGCAGCTCCTGTCAGACGCAGGGAGATGCTGGAAAGTGATAGACCTTGTGAGTGCTGAGCAGCAGCCCAGGGACTGCGGAGGTGCTGCTGCTCAGCTGTGATTCATAGAGAAAGCCAGGCAGTCTTTCATTTTTCTTTTCTTTTTCCCTTTCCAGCTCTTTTCTGCCCCACAAACTCTTTGTAACAGGCCTCTTCTCGATGGGTATGTTTGCAAGAACAAAGCAGCATTCCAAGAGTATCGGGGCAGTTGATACTCTGTATTCAGGGCTAATTTGGTCTCTCTGAGCCTGTACACTTCTGTATAGTCTTTAATTAAATGACTGCATTCTTTTTTTTCCCTGCAGAGCTCATGCTTTGCGTACCACATGAAATGAAGCGCCTGCTGCTCTGCTTTGCTGCTTTCAGGGAGCTTGGTGAGCAGATAGATGAGATGGGCTCCTTGCTCTGGGTTTCTGCCACAAGACTACACTCCGCACACTCTCTCTGCCTGGGCTCTCATCAGACCTGCAGTGCACAAAGTGCCTTATCAAATAGGAGCCCTAAAGCCTTCTTGGCTGCATTTTTTTTCTCATCTCCTAAAGCATAGGAGGAAAACTTCCAAGCTGCTTTTTGGGATGCTTTTCCTGGAGCCTCCTGCTCAGTCCCTTGCTCCTGCATCCTGATTTCTGCCTTGTGCCCTTTCTTCAGCTCTGTGGGTTCTCACAGTGCAACACAGACTTTCCTTGCCTTGGGTTCTGCTGTGCCCTTAGAGGGATCCATCTCCTGCCTTCCCTAATATCTAACTTTGGCTTGCCCAAATTTTCTCTCCTAGTAAGACTGACTGCAAGACTGCCTTACCATGGCCTATGTCACTCCCTCTTCCCTAGCATAATCAGAAAAATGAGCCTTCTCCAACTAGCCCTGGCCATGAGGGAAGGCTGCATGTTTTCTTGCTGGAAACTGGGTATGCATACCCTGATCTTTCATAGAAACTGGAAGAAATTCAAACCACTCAGACCATGCAGACTCTGCAAAGAACTTTACTGCTAAGATCTATGTCTCTGCTGAGCACATGCAAAGCTTCCAGGGCTGGTGCTCTGGGAAAAACAGGGTGGGTTTTATACTAAAGCTCAGGCATCACCTTGCCAAATATTAAGTATTTCTTCAAGGCACTGCCTCAGAAAAAAAAAACACCTAGAGTGATGTAGCACTGCTAAATGTATCGCTTTCCTTAGCTGCATTTTCAAAAAGGGTTTAGCCAAATTCCAGCCCTGCCCCAATTTCAGCTTGATGTACATGCTCAGCACAAGTCATTGTCAATAGCAACTTTTTAAGTAACTGAAGCTTGTATTGCAAAATGACACAGTATAGTCAGAAAAGCCTGTTGTCTTGCATCTGTTATTTGGTTCAATGTCTCTAACATCTGGAACATTAAACTGCCATTCTGATTTTTTTTGTTAAATTTTTGTAAAATTAGATTTCTTGTTTTTTTAAAGATCTCTGAGGGAACATTCACAGTCTTGGCAGCTTTAGCTATCTGAGCTCTAGTAATGCCCGTATTTTGAGAGACAAAATGTACATTGATCATGCCACGGATTCCTATTTCACCAGATGCATTGTTTCAGGCCTTTATAATTTCATACTGGATTTCATCTCTTCTGAAAAGAAAAGAGAGACATGCAAGAGAAGTTCAGGAACATTTTTCCCATGAACATGTTTGTCTAAAATATAATTAAAAGGGTCTGCTAGGGAGAAAATACAATATTTTGCTTTCAAAAATTAATATGGGTTACTGCTAGGACAAAATTGATTTTTGCATGCCCACTTTATTGAAAGTTTCTAAGGATTTTATTTTTGTTCTCATTACAGTAACAGAGCAACATAATTCTGGCTTAATTGCTCTCTCTTTCTTGGGGAGAGATTTGGAATAGGAGCCTTAAAAATTCTCCTAATGATCCTGAACTGCATTTTCCATCTAAGCTAAAGGCCATGGATATCAAAAATGAATGAAGAAAATGGTGGAGACATGAGAAAGCAGCCAACATTGCATTTCCTCTTTGCATTCAGAAAAGTCAGAAATTTAGAGTGCTATTGCAGAGAAGAGGAAGAAAAAATATAGTGTCTTCTGCGACCCAGAACCAATGGATATCAATCTTGTAACTCTTTTCATATAGAAAATAACCACTCTGTCACCAAGGCACTACTTAATGAAATCCTTATTTTGTGCTCCACATTGACTTTTATATGAAAGTGTTGAATGACAAGCTTATTCTGTGTTAGTTTAGGAGTTTCCTTGAAAGAAACAACAACATGCCTGGAACATTTCTAAAAATTAACAAAATTCAAGCCAACAATATCCACTGGCAAGGCTGGGATAGCAGCACTGCTCTCAAACCTATAGCTATGGTGGTCACATCAAGTCCTCCAAACTCTCAGCATCAGGAAGGTGAGCAGAGGAAGAGAGGCAGGAGGCACACAGAAATACAAATATTACATGTTAAAAGCAGTCTTTCCCTCTCTCCTTTCCTCTTCTTGCATGTTCATTGGCATTTATCTACCATGACAAGCCCCATTTCTCCTTTTAAAAGAATGCATAAATGAGCTATGAATATTGGATCCTTTTTTAAACAAATATTTTGCTTGACAAGTCACACCAGATAAGGCTACCCAAGACGGTAGACAGCTGCTCTGGAGGAGGGAGTGTAGGTAGAGGGGGGCTGGTGTTAGAGGCATCCCCTTCTCCTGACAGACCACATGTAAGCTGCTACCTGAGGCAGGGCATCAGCAGGTACGTACACTCCATCTTGCAAATCTTCAGTTACATGGACAACTTAAAACCCACTGAGGATTCTGCACATTTGAGCAGGAGGGCAAATTCTGTCACCTCTACACTCCACTTCAACAAAGGTGTGAGCAGTCCAGGTGATCGCAGCGGCAAAACTCACAGCTTTCTAGTTGAACATCTATGTGTGTGCATCCAGGAGCAAGGCTCAAGTCCTGGGTGATTCTTTCTCTTACAGTTTTGGGCAGATTTTTCTCCGTTTCTGGGGAAAAAGCTTACTCTGTAGTCCGTTCATATTAGCCGCTTCATAGAGAAAATATTAGCCTCCCCACACACACTATAGGGAGATTTAATTAAAATTTTAATTTTTTTTTTTGATATCTGCTTGTAGGTAGGTACACAGGCTTGATTTGTAAGGATATTGCAATCTACATAAATTCTTCCCATGTATTGTATTGCACTGGTACGTTGAACCAGTGAGAAATAAGAATATTTTCAATAGATACATAAATAAGCAAATTTTGAAAAAATAGCCACTTTTATCTGCTTCAAAGATAAGCTGGAGCACATGAGAGTAACATCTGAAATCAAACTATTCCAAATGCTTGTATGCGAACCTAGCTAAAATTGATTTTTTTTATCTTAAAACCTTGTTATAATTATATTTTAATGGGATAATATAGATGATTTGGGGGATTTTTTGTTTGCTTGTCATTAAATTTCAATTTAAAATTATGTTTTTGAAAGAAATTTCTCAGTGAGCTCACTGAGAAAATATATATCTTTTCGCACATTATTTTCCTTTTCTACAATTTTTGCTATATAAAAATACTTTTAAAATCACCCAAATCTTTGAGTTTCTGCATCATTCACCTATCGTCTAAAGGTAGATGATCAAATTAGTTTTTCTCAGTGAAAAAAAATTAAAGACACATTAAGTGAAATTACATTTTCAAAAACAGTAGAGGACTCTCTTCTTCCTTCCCTAACAAATTCCACTTTGATACTAATTTTCAAAACTGAACAAAGAAAGATGTTCTTGACACACGAGATTTGATAGATAGATATTTGTCTGCTGGGCTTGATCCAAAATTTCTTATAATGAAGTACTCTAATGAAGATCATTAGAAGACTGTCATATCCAAGAGTCCAAGAGGAGATGTACGGCTGGTTTTATCTCTCCAAAACTGTTTTTTTGTTTGTTTTGCTATAAGTTTATATCACACAGAGTTAATGCACAATTCATCAGAGTCAACCAAGAGTGACTTCAACAGACTATTTGGTCCAGCAGGCCAAAAAGTGTTCTTCATCAAAATCTTTTTACTCAGGTGACTTTATCCTCTCCAGTATGTGTTTTATTTTTTACTATAGACTAAAGCATGCAGCATTTTGGACCTGAGAGACAAATCTGAAAGTTACTGATAAACACAGAAACAGGAAACATTTTGATCAGTATTTTAAAAATCATTTGAGACGGTTCTTGATTTGCAACTGAATCACCAGAAAAGATTCTTTTCAACTCAATTTTCAAATATTTTGAGGCAATAAGAGTTGTATTTTTAAACTTTTCAGCCTCTAGCACACATGTGACTGGATGGCACTGAGACCTGCAGTGTCTCCATGGGAGACTGCAGAAAAACAGTGCTCCTCTATGTATGTGACTTGACTTCTCTAATAGAAGACGAAAGGATTTCTGCATCAGCGGAAGTGAGATGTGGATCACTGGGGTCAAGGGCCTATGGTCTGTGGTGCTGACGGTTCATCACGTCACTCTCACAGGTATCTTATGCAGGAGACTTTAGAAACATAACATCAGCAATTAGATCCTAGAAAAAGCATACTGAAAGGACAAAGTCCTCTGAAATATCTGGGAACTAATCACACTTCAAGCGTAAATTGAAGAATGTCGAGACTAGTGTGCAGTTGCTCTGCAGTGCGAAAAAATCATAAAGCCAATGAATGATACTAATTTCTCAGAAATATGCTTTCCTTCTCTGTGTTGTTTGGGGTAGAGTGGGGCATTCATGGTGGTGCTGGTGGAAGAATGTGCTTTTTTGAATATATAGTATACATTCTTCTGTATTAAGTTTTCACAGATGAAAGTGCTCATGGTAATGTGCCCTGTGACATTCTGTTTGAAAATATTACTCTTTCTTCAAAGAAGAGAAAGGGAGAAGCTGTAGCTTTAAATTGTATGAGCATGGGAAAATCAGACATGGTAATAAAAGTGGATGTTTGAGAGTGTCAGATAAAATTTATTAGATAGGGGTCTCCAGCTCAGTGCATTCCTATACAAAATTCTTGGTAAGCTGCCAGAAAGTGAACTCTGAGCATTAGCACAGTAGAAAATATTTATACTGGTGTAAGACTCCTGGCTGTGATATGCTTCTGCTCTTTTAAAATTGCTTGCCACAAATTCAGAAATGTCAATAGAGGTCAAACTGTAGGGAAATATACAATTTAATGAATCTATTATATGCTTCCCAGACAATAAGTAATACTACTGTAGAGAAAAAATGAATTATTAACATGTGAAAATAATTTGTGAACTGCAGCAACATATACAGTAGCATGCTGGGTTAGGTTTCTAAAAACGTTCAGTCAATGTAATTGCTTTCCCAGTAAAGTAAACACAATAGATTTCTTTTGTTGCGTGTTCTTTTATTTTTCAAGCCATATCTCCACTACAAATGATTGCACGAAGGCTTTCTTCAGTGCATCTCAGTACTGGCTTCAGTTGCTACTGCTGGGTCATATTTCATTAAAACTGAGCCCATGAGAAGTACTGTTAAAACATTTTCACATATATTCAATTATTTTTACTTTACTAAGACATAGATTTTACGCTAGTGATAAGTTCTACTTGCAATTACAACGACTATCTTGAGATCTGTTTTTGACTTAAGACGAATTCTGGCCAAAATTCTATTATTCAGCATCTTTTCAAGAAGATCTTTTCATCTTTTCAAAATCGTCCCGTTTTAAGGAGATACTCTTTCCTCCTCCCATAAATTCGGCTCGAGATCTGTCTTGAACAATGTTTCCCCGTGGCAGCTCTTCCTTCCTTCCTATGATTTGCGTTTGCATTTAGCACTTGTGGAGTTTTCCCCTTACAGTCTAAGGAAAAAGACCTCCTATAACCCTTCTTCCTGACCAAAGTTGCTTTGCTGGCAGAGATCTTACATCTCTGAACTCTGTGTAGGCTCATGGGGTCAGAACTGAGTCTAGGAACAGCAGCATAAACAGGCAATGCAGAGAAATTCTAAGACAAAGCAGAAGACTGACTAAATTTACTGTATCTTAGATCATTTTTCTCTCAACATGAAATTAAAATTAAAAATCAACCACATTGTAAATATCCAAGGCTTTAACTACTGTTTCCTATTTAACTACTGTTTCCTAATACATTTTTAAAATTATGATGTTCCTAGTAAAAAATAATCAGGCCACTACAGTGTCTTTTTTAAGGATAAAAATTAATATAAATTCAATATAAGGACATGGTTGTCCTACCATTTTTTAAAACAAAGTTTTACCCTATTAGAATTGTCCTATTTTCCTGTGAATCTGTGGTCCTGCAGGAATACTGAAATGCTGACCTCAAAAATTGTGCCTTTATATTAAATTAAGCAGGACACACACATGAAAAATAAAAATAAAAAAAATCCAGCATAAAACCCAGTTTCCATTGTATACTTGTATCAGTCAAGTTAACATCTGCTTGGCATCTTTAGAGTAATCACAATTTCTCATTTACTCAGACCTTGGGCTTTAAGAAGAAAGTACAGCAAACACTCAATTAAAACTAGCACACTCATTTCACAGCAGATTTAGAAATATGTAGACCTAACACAAACTAAAGGACACATTCCACATTTGCTACTCAGATTTTAGAAGAAAGATGTAAGTTTTTACTGAAGATGAAAGGACAATCCAAAAATAGAACCCAGAGGTATGTATAAATAGAGAAACCTGGCTGAACGATAAATCAGCTACTCTCCTCATGTACTTTACTGAGTCAATATTAATACTTCAGATGAAAAATGGAGCTATAATACATCATGCTCTTGAAAAATAATCTCACTGATGAGAATGGAACCCACATCTAAAACTGCCAGACTTTATTTGACTATTTGCAATGGTATAACCATTTGCAAAGATATTTTCTTAGTGCATTCTATCAACTCCATTTTTGTAAACCAATTTTTGTTTCCTTAATCTGATTTAAGAACAGTCTAACAGGGACAAAGACATATGTATATGAGGGATCACCTCTTCATAGGATACTTTTATATGCTGGCTGGTTGCATGCTGTTACTGGTATGCAGCAAATGGTGAACAAATTGTGTTAAGTTAAAAATTTGTCACTGAAGTTTAAACTAACACATCCTAAATCATATTATTATTGGGGGAAGTAGCATTGACTTGGACACTTAACACCAATTACTGGCTCTGTGGTAATTCATTAAGCATATCCAAACCAGGACTTAGACAAAAGAAAAAGCAATCCAAAACCATTGTCCTGCCCTAAGGACTACAGTACTTTTCTTTATTCTCTTTTCTTATCCTCCCATAATTTGCAAAGCTACAGGTAGCCTGTTTTTTACCCCTCTTTACAGAGGATGGTATTCTCATCACACAGCCACTGTGGAGAATAGGAATAATGTGTTTGAGATAGGGATGTATGTGCCGTTTAATTTCAAAAGCTTAGTTGCCTTTTGGTAGAATGGGTAAATCTATCAAATAGTGAAATTCACTCTTCTTTAGAGAAATTTCCCTCTCAAACTGTAAACAAAAGTATTGTGCAAATGATTTTGCAGTATTCCATAAACTCACAAAATTAGATTTTATTAGTAAAAGACGCAGTTATTAAGCAAAGAACAGTCCTATTTCTCCTTGTAATAAACAAGATTTCTGTCCATTGCTTCAAAACGTATTGGCTTTACCTTTGTGGCAAAATGTCTAAATAGGGTCAGCAGTCTGTTTCAGCTCAGTTTTGGTGTCCAACATCACTTTTTTCTGGTAGGTCTTCCAAAATACAGTGATGTATGGCTACCTTATTCAAAATGCAACCACCCAAGCCTTTTTGTCACAAAGACTTGATCAGCTTGCATTAGAGTAAATAGCTACTATATAGTCAGGAGTATATTTCTGCTAGGTTGAATTAGTTAGAGAATTTACTGGCACATCCCCATAAACATGACTTTTTGTACTAGGAAATAGTTAATCTTTTATTACATCGGATAGCCTTGTGGGATTGCTTTAGTGATTCATTATAGAAATCAAACTAAATTCTACAGTATTGTGCAGTTTGGCTCATCCAATTGGAAAAACCTTAATGATCAAAAAAGCATGTGTTCTTACTCAGATATATTTTATGACAAGGCTGTAAAATGTACCTACCACAGCTTTTCATTGTTTCACAGATAATAAGCACAGTCATTTTCAGGATTCTATTGTTCTACGTCTGAGGTAGTGAATGTCCCCTTAGTCATTGACATGACTGACAAATGCATTCCTATTTACAGAATAGGCATGATTAATTTCTATGTTTCATCAGTGAAGTTTACTCATCAAACGTATAGAAATTACAGCATTGTGTTTGAGACTTGACTCCAAATAATATGTCAGCTTTACAACCACAAACAACTATGTCGGAGAGCTTATAACTTGGCAGAAACTACTTTTTGAGCTTAACCTTAATATGTATGTTAGTAGTCCAGAAATACTTTATTTTCTGAGATCTGCCAAACTTACTTGCACAAGTTAGTGCTTCAACTTCTACAAGGAGTGCCATTCACCTCAATGGGGATAACCAGGTTTAGACAATTTAAGTATTTGATTTTAACTGTTTAGTCATTTGTCTCAAAAAAACAAATCTGAAAGAAAAAAAAGGCATATTTTTCTTTTAACAATCCTATTTAAGGGAAACATACTATAGCAATAATAAAGGATGAAATTTCAGTTCTACTGAAATCCAAAGGAGTTTGCATTGAATCCCATTTGTTCAGGTTTTTAATCAACAGTATGTAGTTACCTTTTGGTAGTTACTTCATATGAATTTATTAGAATAACTTTGAGCAGGACTCCCTTAATAATGAAAAAAAGCATTCCTACTATGCTTGAGAGAATAGGGATTTTATAGAACCCACTGGAATTACAGGCATGGTATTTCTCACAGGAATGAGTGTTTGCAGGAAGGGAGAGAGTTTGCTTGCTTTTAGATATCTAAGATTTGGCAAGCTTGCCTTAAATTCCCAGGTCTTTGCATGCCAGTAATTCAATTACAAAAATCCTAAGTTTTCATAGCCAAAGATTACCATGTGGTCAAAAGAACTGCCCATCTTTTATTATGGTATCAGAAAAATCCACACTTCTCTGGACTCCATCAGCTTCTTGTTTTTTAGAACTTCCTATCATTCTTATCTTTGGACATTTCCAAACCATATTTTCCAGTCCATCCCCAAAATAGGCACTGAACTCACGTTAAATTTTAGCTGCCACTTGGCCTTCAGGTTGAACGGAAAGTCTTAACACATGCTCTGTATGTTGCTACAGCTCCTCAGTTGTCAAATAACTGCCATAATGCTCTAGTCTTATAAGAGGAAATTATTCACTGTATTAAATATTTGTAAGGAGAGAAGCCTTTCTAAAATATTCACTGCAGTTACAACATTACCTGATAAATCTCTGAAAAGATTTGGACTGCCACATTTGGGAGTGCAGCTGATGCTCCGTTACCTTGCATGTTTCTGAACTACAGGAATGAGAAGAGAAGACAGATTACTGCAAAATAGAGATTATAGAAAACAGAGATGAGGTTTGTTGGCAGGAAAACTTCTCTGCCTATAAGCATGGAAGGTTGTACCTGGACTAAAATGAAGCAGAATATAAAAAATGCATGGAGACACAGTGCCAAGGTAACAGGTTTATCTGGAAAGAGGTTTTGCAATAACTATTAAGAACAAAGGTCAGTGAAAATATTGCTCTGCTAGCAACAGCCCTGATAGGAGAACATCCGTTATCAGAGGTCAAACATAAACTCCCCCCTCTCCTTGCACCAAACCCCCAGACCTGGCTCTCAAAGCCATTTGAGTGAATTTGCGCACACCTGCTCCACTGGGACTGGCCACAGGGACTGGCCACATCTTGGTCCACGGTGCCCTGGCTGGATGAGCCCCTTGCTGCCCTCAGCACACACGATCCATATGCAAGGCTCTGTAAATTCATCCCCTCCAGTCACATGTGCAGATGATGCATATTTTTTTCAAGATATCTTGCTATTGAAAAGCAATGGAGGATGTTCTATATGTTTAAGCACTCTCCTATGGCACTGTGGGATAAATGATAACAGTTTAATAGACTTAGCCAAGGCTGAAGTGCCCAGCTCTTATCCTTCACTTTCCCTTTCCCCCTGGTCTGGAGTGGGACTGGCTCATCTCAGTGCTTATGTTTTATTGTCTTCCATATACCTGTCTCAACTTTTATGATTCAAACCTTGCTCCTGTTATGTAAAATACTAGCACAAATGGTAGCTTATATCAGCTACAGTGCCACAATAGTAATAACCTTCCCTAGCCCAGGTGTTGATCCTCTGGCTTGATCCATATAAATGATAAAAACTTTTATGCTAAGCCAGATGCAGGATGGAAACCTTATAAGCATAGTATATCTTTGGTGAGAAGTTGCCTTAATAGCTCTGTATGAAATTAGTGCCTTGTGTTTCTTTCTTTTTTTCTTTGTTTTTACATAGATGGGGAATACTTGGTAAATGCACAATGAAAAACATACACACTGGTATGTGATGACTGCTTTCCACACTACGAGACTACACAATCTGGGTCTTTCCATAATGGAAACAACATAGAAGTCTGCAGCACCCGTGTCTCTCCTGTGGAATGATGAATTAACTCCACAGCCTCAAGGTGGTTTGGAACACATTTTCTTTTCCACTATAATGTTTCATGAAGTGTGAGTTGTTGGGCTTTTTTTTTCCCCCCCCCCTTTTTTTTTTTTTCCCTTGCAGATGTTCCTGGCAGTACTGTGCCACATTCTCTTATTGATATGGTAAAGGTGATGGAAAAGGAATGTGGAATTGAAATGGGTCACTGTTCTCCCTGACACGGCTGAAAAATAAATTTACAAGAAAAAAAATGTAGATCCACTTCGAACAATTACAGAACTTTAACACACTTCTTGAGATTCTGCTCTAGTAAGTCTTAAAACTTTTAAAACCTGAACTTGTGACTAGAAAATGATACCTGTGAAAAGCAAGTCATGCAGTGCAATCCAGACTGTTATTATTCTGTCTGGCAGTGCCAGTTTTTTGTTGTCTGTATTATATATACTAGGTATACATTAGTTTTGCAAGCAAACCAAAGCAACACTATAAGTACGTTTCAAGGTATTTCAAATATTACTTCATTCCTCTTTTAAGAATGTGATACCTTAACCAGATACCAAGCTTTTAAAGTCTAAAATACTTCTGTAGGAACTCATGCAATTTTCTCTGTCATCACAGCACTTCTGGAGCTCAAATGCTATGGCAGGGTGGGTTGTCCACACAGATTTCTCATTCATACTCATCCCTCATTTATGTCATCTTATCCCTATTTTTTTCTTATGGAATGCAATGCTAGAAATCTGTGATTTGCTCAGTAAGCACTCTCCCTTCCCATGCTGCAAACTACACTGTGGGCAGTAAGGTCATCGCCTGCTGCCTAATGCTACTGTTCAGGCCAGTAGCTGAGTCTGGCTCTGACAAGGAAAAGAGGAGACCCCAAGATGGCAAAGCAGGAGAAACAAGCTGATTGCCAGTAGCTACCCCTGAAATTCTGAAAAGGCAACAATCTGGCAAAGCATCTCATGTAAATTTAGAGTGCAATTTAACTCTGCTTTGAAACTCCTACATCTTGATATGACAGAGCACTGGAACAGGCTGCCCAGAGAGGTTGTGGAATCTCCTTCTCTGGACATCTTCAAAACCCGCTTGGACGCCACCCTGTGCCACGTGCTCTAGGTGACCCTGAGTGTGCAGGGGGGTTGGACTAGATGACCTCTAGAGGTCCCTTCCAAACTTAAGCACTCTCTGATTCTCTGATTCTGATTCTATGATATCTACATGTGAGAGCCATGTCTGGGATCCCATTGCAAAGAAGATCCAACCAGTGCAGTCAAAGGAGTATAGAGATTTGATCAGGTGCTCCAGCCAGGTTTCAGTTCCTTTGTTACCAGCCTCTATGGCCAACGCATGTGCCTTCTGGCATCCTGTCAGTCTGTCACTCCAGAAGTCTCACATAGCTCCTGGTCCGTATGTGCTGGATCTGCAGAGGCATCAACAGCCTAACATGTCTGCAGCAATCAGCTAGGGGCAAGGAACCATACCTGGGAACAGTGAAAACAGCCTTAGGGGCCTGTGCTTAGGTGTATGCTGCCGATAGCCACATCTGAGCTACATGTTGAGACTACCATGAGGGAAAGTGGACAGAAACAAGCATTTCTCAAGTGTAATTCTCCTAACATATTTTAGTTCCTATTTTGAAGTAAATTGTGCCATAAAAGAGTCTGAGAGGGATTCATCTACCTAAATTCATGTGCCTAGAACCATTTTAAATTCTCAGAGGTATCCAGGACCTCTATCTGAGACTGTTAGATACAACACACAGCCTATCAGAAATGGGTCCCCATTGGCGCAACAGCTAGAGGCCAGAGAGTTGTCCTAGAGCACCTCAGTCACCACTAGACACCCCTCCTTACACACTGAGTCCTCTAGTTACCTCCTTTGACCAGCTCCACCATCCAGACAAATTTTGCCCTCTACAGGTGGACAAAATGGCTGCTGCCCCAGATGTTTTTTTCCAACACACAGAGAATGAATGCGTTCTACTTCTCCGTTCCTGGTATGCTTCCAGGTAGCATACACAGATCCTAACTTGAGACAGAAACTAAGTGCTCAGTTTTGCAAAGAGCTTGCCTGCCCCCCGATACTTGTGGAGCTCCCTCCTGCTCCTCTCGCACAGCTTCAGCTTCATTTCCTCTCAAATTCTTGACCATGCTTGAGGGGCACAGGTGAATGGGCTGTAGGAACCTTACATCATCCTTCAGAGAGTTCCCTTCCAGCAAACAATCCTCAGCTGGCAGTTTTTCCTCAGTTTTCCAGACAGCAAAGCAAAAAGCAGAAGGAATTAGAGTAGAAACACAGACTTGCTCCAACAGTTTCTCTGTCGCAAATCATATTTCAAGGGATTTGATTGGGTGTTAAGGGATGGGCATAAAACTAGTCTTAAACTGGAAGGTAATTTTGTCCTCAGCTATGATGTAGCTATCCTCAGGAATAATGGGAGTGAAATTAATCTAGATGCATAATACAATTTAGAAAACTAAATTGAGAATTCTAGAAGTTTGGGAGAATTAAAACAATAAACAACTAAATAAATTAATGAGAAGAAGACCTGAAGTGCATTAATAATAACAGAAAAGCAAAAGACATTTGTTAAAATGAACACTGGAAATGTAATAATTTAAAGTACAAGTAAAGAAAATATTGAGATAAAAGACAGAAAAAAATAGGTGAAGAATATGTATTAATTTGGTGGGGAAATGTCTTAAAGTATGGTAATATATTAAGAAAAACAAAGAATAAGTTTTAGTCCCAATGAATAATGCTGGTTATGCCCTTACTGTGATGCAAGTAAAAAAGTGTGCATTCTGCTTGTTGTCTTGCACGTATGTGTTTTATAATTTTATGCTAATTTTGCATTTCTGAAGGTGAATTTTTGAATTAAAGGCTTGTTCATTAGTAAGAGGAAGAATATCGGGAAGGCCCCAGTCCCACGCACTACTGTTGCAATTGCAAGAACAGAGTTTATGAAGAAGCATTTGGGGGTCAGGACCCCCTGAAAACAGGCATCCGATGATAATCTCTAGCTACTGCTGAACTGGCTTGAGTTTTAGGGAGTGATCCATGCATGAAAGAACTCAGACACTGGCAGATCAAACTGGCAGACCAGTATTATCTCTATGCCTCCTTATTCTCCTCTGAAGGGTGATATGTCTGTTATCTATTGTTTTTTGCTTTGGATGAAACACACCCTGCCTGGTTTAATTCTCTGCTTGGTTGCTTAGGCAGTGCCTCACTGAAATGTAGGTGCCTAACACTGAGTGGGAGAAGAAGGAAGAGAATGATCCCATCAGCCTAACATAACTGGTCAAGTACCCTGTAAATGGAGAAACACTTCAGCCTTTGAAAGTCTGCAGAGGTTTCATCCAGCCTGATTTTGGTACTTCCCTCACACAGCGATGAGAAAAAATCAGGCCCTTCAGAAAGCAATGCCATACAAGATGTTTCTGTCTCTTTCTCTGAAAGCCTCAGGGAATTATCTCTTACACCTCAACAACCTATCGAGACCCATCAAACAGGGGATATGATGGTGACCACCCTACCACCCACCACTGGCATGATGGCTTGCTAGTTACCACAACGCACTGCCCCAGGTCTGAACTCACTTTTGCCACATCTAGCTGGGGTTCCCTACTGTGCCTCTCCAATCTTGCGTTTTGAAACTGGGCTCACCTGCAAGCAGGAAGCATGGTTAGGGTATTGGTATGGATGAGGCAGAACCACAGCTTTGCCCTCTATTCTCAGATTTCTTTTAGTTTTCATCAGTATTGGTTTCAAGTAAAACCAGGTACATTCAAGGCAACAGGTCCTGCCCTCTGGCTCTACTTTTTCTTGAGCTCATGCCCATCCACCAGAAATGTTTTTTCGTTTCCCATCTGGTTCCCTGAGCATGGCCAGCTGAAAGTCGAGCACATTGAGGACCCTTCCTCAGTCACAAGATCTGTGATCTGATGGTGGTTTGGACACCCTCCAGAAGTGCATCTCTCACCTTTCTTGAGAAGAGCAGGTCCCAGACACTGAGGAGGGGCTCCACAGGCAGACTCAAGGCAAAGGGAGCAGAGCCGGGCCACAGTGATGAGGCCACCTGCAGCCCTGACCCAGCCCATGCTGTCCAGCCTGGGGAGTCAGTGATGTCACTTGATGTCATTTAGCAGTTAGAAAGGTAGAAATACTGGATTACAGATCGGATTTTTTTTTTTAAACAAACGAAAGCCTACCTCAATAGTGAGGCTTTTTTAATGACATTATAAATCACAGTAAATCAAGGTAAGTTTTGGGGACATCCCATAAACACCGCACTTCTGACTCAGTCTTTCCTAGCTTTTCCAAAAGCTTCAGATTGAGCCAGACAGTCTAAATCCTATTAAACTTGGTAAATTCATGTAAAAAGGAATGTTCCTTGGACTACAATAAGGTTTCCTACCAATTTTCCTTTGATTATATTACAGATGACAGTTTATAATAGAACTGCAGACTATGGTAACGTGGAAAAAAAGCATAAAATTTAACATTTATATATTTCCAACTCCTTGTCAGACATCAGAGGGATTTAAAAAAATTTAACAAGGAATTTACAGCTTGACACAATTGCATATGCAGTAATAATAATAACATAAATATCAAAGGTAATCTCCTCCCTTCTGCCATTCCTCTACCCTCAAAAAGAAGCAACATTAGAAAAGCATTAAAAAGTAACTTAGAATTTGAATGCGAAGCAGATAATAAATATAAAAACCATCAGGGAAACAATTTTCTCTCACTATATGAGAGGGCTCAGTGACTAAATTCTGTATATATCAGTGGAATAACTGTTCCTGAAAAATTTGTGTATAACATACATACCACCTCCTTTTATTTTTTTTTTTCCCTATGGAAAAAAGCCAAGAAGCTTTTAGAAGAATCTGGGTGCTCTCAATGATCAGCAATATATTTAAAATCCATATTTCATCTGGAGGATTTTCTATGAAGGACTCGTTGCAAACTCAAGTATTTCTGCATTTATGCAGATCACTTATGTGATTAGCTTCCCTCAGAAAATTTACATGAGTTAAGTTATTCTCTTGCAACACAGTTTGAAGATCTGGGCCCAGTAGCTGAATCACCATATTTTCCATGGCACTCTGAGTGGCAAAGACAGTATCGTTGAATGGAGGTTATGAATACTCTTTTATGTTGATTCCATCCCAGCTCTGCTTTACACATTCAACAGACAGACCTTTTGTAGCTTTATTTTTTGCTAAAGGGTGTAGCTGTGTTTCACTATATCTTCTTATTTTCCACAGTTCAAAACTCAATCTAAGCCATGATAATTCACTTGGAAATAAGACATTTTCAAAAAAAAATATTATGACCATATATATTCATGTAGTTTAGGGGAAAAAATAAATACTTGGCATGTGCTATGCTAATAGATGTTTTATTTGTGTAGAAGACTAAGAAAATATTTATCCCTTTTTTTAATAAGATTGTATAAAAATAAAAAGCAATGGGGCAAAAAATCATGAGCAAATTCTCAAAGTTAGGACTGCATATATGAGTAAAGTAAACATATATGCATATATGAATAAAGTATCTTGTCAGGCTTTCTGTAAAAATAATTTTGAGAGTAATGTCATTACTACAGAAATACTGCTTAAGCATAGTTTTAAAAAGCCTTCTGAAGAATACTCTTCTATATTCTAACTGCAATGCAAAGGGAATGGGATTGCAATTTTACAGATATATTTTTTCATATTTTCTGTAGGTTGTACTAAACTGTAAATATTAAACATTAGTTTGGAAAAAGTCTGCTCCATCCAAGAATATTCTGTTCATTAAAGTCTTGTAGACACTTTTGGCCTCTGGAGAATTTTTGGGCATAAGTAAGAATTTGGGATATGAAAAAAAAAATATGAGAAAATCAGTCTCATCCAACTTGCAATCCAGACAACGAGGAGCCTGATGATGATGTAGTGAACGCTGCAGACAGGGAACTCAGTTTGAACTCTGTTTGCTTCATACAAAAAAATTCTCGCAGGTATGAGACAAGCTTTAAACTCCAAGATAGGAGCTATCTGAAAACCAATGGAAATATTAAGCAATAAGGTTATGTGAATGCAGCTGAAATCCTATCTCCTATTGGGGAAGAAAAAATCTGCTTCTTGTACCTGGAGACTATGACTGAGATACCCCAAATTCCTCATCTCTCAGAAAAAAACAGGGGAAAAGTTTAATCAGTCACTGAACCCCAACCCATTTGACATTAGTGCGAAGTCCTACAGATCGCATGACCACCCCAAATTCCTCATCACTCAGAAAAAAAAAATCAAGGGAAAAGTTTAATCTTTCACTGAACCCCAACCTATTTGACAATAGAACAAAGTCCTACAGACAACATGACCTGATGAATGTGGCGAAACCTCAGGGTGCTGAATTTGACAGATTAGGAATGAAGTCTCTGTGTAAGAAGGGGTGCAGTGAAAGCAAATGAAAGTGTAACAGGGTTAGAGAAAAAGTACTGCAAATCTTTAAAGTACTTTCTCCAGATTTGGTAAGATGATAGATGCCATGTTTGAAGCTTTATTAAAGCCAAAGACTTGGGGTGAATTTAGTAGTCCTTATGGATGGCTGCAGACCTGCTATCAGCAGCAATACTGTGCTGAGCCCTTCCATGCAATAAATAAACCCTGATAAATTCAGCAAGCGGGACCTTATCAGAGGGACAAGAAGAAAGTCCCTCTCTTCTCCACAGACTTGAGGGTGCCAGAGCTTTTTATGGACAGCCTGGTAACAGGAGCCCTAAAGGATGCTATCTCCTTGGCATAGGATGAAGACACTGGTGGGAATGTGCAAGATTGCAGATTTGAGAAGACCCTTGAAGGAACATGAAAAGTATCCTCTCAGACTGATACCATCTCTGTATGAGTGAACTCAGCAGAGGTTTAAGACTAATTGCACATAGAAAGCCCATGCATCTCTCAAAGGAAAAGTGAACAAGGATGGAAGGGTTCAAGCAAGGCTAGTTGTCTTTCTTTTTTTCTTGTGAAACTGAATGCTAAGGATCAAAATAGATCATATCCAGACTATTAGTTGGTCAAAGTGGTCTCTATCTAGCCACTGCCAATGCAAACGTCTTTAGAACAGCATGTTCAATGCTATAAGTGTTACACAATCCCACCAAGCAAAGACAAAATCTTCTTTTTCTAAATGTCCTTGGCTTTTTGCCAAAGAAGTTGAAAGAAGAAGGAGGGAGAACAATGAGTTAATTCCTTTTGGTTATGAGAATAACACAGTTAATAAGCTGCACCATCTCGTTTTGTTTTGAAAAGAATGAGTGATACTGTGAGCAAGACTTTCCAGGTATCCATTTATACATGCTTATTCCTTAGAGATCATGGCTGTGTACTCAAGTTTAGAAAAAAAATCTGAATTGTATTTCAAAAGCGCAAATGATGTTTGAATTTCTGTATTCATTGATGGTGGATTGGAAATGTTGGGTGATCTTTCCTGCTTACTTTTGGGAGGTTTAATATTTGTGTTTGCAAACACATGGACATAACAAATTAAACACTCTATTCAAAACTAAGCACAAAAAACTTGTTATTTCTATAGTGTGGCAAAGAAATATCTACCAGAGTCAGAAATGAGCTCAGTTTTTGAAACTGTAGCTCTGAAAGTCTTATATAATTATTTTGTCTTGATTGTTTCCAGAAAGACTGCCAGATCACTACATCGTGCAATTACAACCTCTATTTCTTCAGTTCTTCCTTTCAATTGCTGTTTAGAAGCATTAGTTAAAAGAACAATTACTATGTTGCTGAAATTGTCTTGATAACAGTTTTTCTCTTACTTAATTTTCAAAGATTATGAACCATCTAACATTATTGATATTGCTATTCCAATACTTCATCATAATCAGTAAATTGTAATGCACACAGTTTAATTACACTAGCTGGATACCAACACAACATCTATAAACTATCTTACAGGCTTTTATTAAGTAGAATAGCTAGAATAAAATAGAATAAAAATTACAAGACATTTAAAATCACAAACTCACAAAACTAAACTTACAAACTAAAAAATTAATATATTGATAATAACTGATAAGTAAATACAGAAATAAGAAGTGGCTGAGGAATTTAGAATTTAGATAACAGCATTTACTAGAAGATATTCCTTGTTATTATGTTTTATAAAGTAGACTTTGTTATAAGGGAGCAAAGAAAAAATCTGTGAGTTACCCTCTGTGCTGACCTCATATTTACTCATGTATCTCACAGCTACTTCAATTGTTTTTGCTTAGGATTTGTCAGTATAATCCATAAAGAGTTAATCCAATGTTTAAATAAAGTTACTAAAATAATCAATCTCTGTCATTTTCTTTAACCTTCAAACACTTTTAAATTTAATTTTCTATGGAAAAAAATGGCTGCAAGATAAAGAAATAGAGAAAATGTAAGTAGATGTCAAAAAGAACCAAAAGGATACTGAACTAGGCTCTTGTTCAATTATTCTGCCATTATGAACTGAGTGTGAACTGATGGTAATTGAAGCGAGAAAGGCACTAAAACACTTTCCATCTGCAACGAATCAGAGGAATGAAGATAAAATGACAAGGACATTTAATGACAGGATTTTTCCCTTGCCTGCCTTTCTGCTTAGAAAGGTCTGGCCAAATTCCAGTTAAAAATGATCCCAGCACAGTGAGTATACTATTTATGTGTGATGTGCAACTGGGTTTCACAGAGATATTTGGAGAATGCAGTTAAGTATCTCTTTGAAATCTGGGCCTTTCCCAGTTTTTTCAATGCTCATGACATTTGGGCTGATCTCCTTCTTCTCCTTCTCCTATTTCTCCTTCTTCACTGCTGCTATTACTGCTACTAATTCTATTTCTTCTCCTTTTTTTTTCCTATTTTTTCCATCAAAAAATAATCTTCTGTGTTACTCATGAGGAACACTGCTGGTATTGAATACACACTGGTATTGGAATTTATGTGGAAAACAAGCGTACACAAGACCCTACCAAGTTCCCATGCCATCCCCCTTTTAACACAACACTCACTACTCAGCCACCCATCAGTCCTACCTTCCTACAGCTCACCACAGATCCTTGCTGGCATGAAGCTCATCATTCTGTTACGGATAAAGACCCCAAGATAGACAGAATCCATTTTAAAGATAATCTCTCTCAATGCTGCCTTACTGTTACCACTGAAGATGCATAGTTTACTCATAAACCATTGATATGTGTTTGTTTTCCAAAATGTCTTTCTCATAATTGAAATTTCAGGGCATGATCAATTCATCACGTAATTGGCAAAGTTTCACATAAACACTGGACTTGATTTTCCATGTTTTCCAGACTTTGGCACTTTCTTGTAAGTTCTTTCTGGTGTGGACAAAAAAATTGGGCAAGGCATCCTACATTACTGAAATACAGTGAAAAGAAGAACTAAGAACTAGAGTGGTATAAATAATATTTTATCACCAAAGAAAACAGTTGAAAGTTTCTTCTCGAATAGATCTTGGAGTGAACTTAATAAAACTTTTAAATTTCACTAATAAAGAGAGTAATTCTATGATGATGAAGGTGAAATACTCATTCTGCATCTGTTATTTAATAATCTAAAATTAGAAAACATTTGTAATCCATTGGTAATGGGGAAAAGAGCAAACAAAAATACTTCAGATCATGGAAGGATGGAGTGAAACTGGACTGCACAAAAAATTAAAAAGATGAAGTGTTTGATTTGAAGTTCCCACACTGCAGTCACATCTCTGAATAAAAAGATTTTGCTTTACTATCAAAACTGAAAACATGCATGGGTTTGTTGCCCAGCTGTATGGGTTTGCTGCCCAGCTTTTCAAAGAACAGTCTAAATTCTTTCTTTCCCCGTATTTTATGAGAACATCTGTTTTGTTCAAACTTTCTCCCTCAAAAATTGTCAGCTCATAACAGTTAAAACAGCAATTTTTGATCTCCTTTTGTCTGGGTTACTTCTAAATCAACATAGTCAATGGTTACTATATGAATTAATTTTTTACATTTTTACTGTTAATTGGAAGCTCCAGGTCTTGTCTCTCTCAGTCATTCTTGCATTTTTCTTAAAGTAAGAAGCAAATCAAAATCAAGAAAATTCACTTGTTTGATAAATCTTTCCACTAAATACATTAAAAATATACAGCACACAGGAGAGGCTTAATGTGGATTGTATTTCAACTAGTTTGTATTTTGCTATTATTTTCAATGGATGGAAGATTCAAAGCATAAACAACAATATTTGCAAGGGTTTAATGCAAAGCCTGTTGAAAAATGGAAGATAAAGTAGGTTAAAGTGAGAAGGGACAGTCAAGATAAAACTTTCAAACTTTTCCATTTTTGTCAGTACTTTTAGAAAGAAAAATATATTTCCATTTTAAAAATTCACATGTCATGTATAGGTAATCTGAAAGGTGGGATATACAGTTTTTTTTTTCCCAGTAAACATCACACTTACCAACCTTTGGAAGATCAAAACGATTTTCAAATTTTTGTCAAATTTAATGATTAATTCCAAAATGAAGATTTGGAATAAGTCAAAATATTTTGTTTCACTGATTTTAAACAAACTGTTTTCCTCAGAACAGTGATATAAAATTAAATTATTTTGCTGAGCTGCAAAACTATAGTTGTGAACAACAAGGAAATTTATTGGAGTGAGAGAAGAAAGTAACGAAGGCAAAGGGAACAAGGGGAATAAGAAATGCAAGGGTGAATGACAGGAAAGAAGAGCAGTTGGAAGAAATTGCCAGATCATGTTTGCATATGACCAGGCTCAGGAAAAGGACACGAGTCTAAGATTGTGTAAGCAACCAGATCACCTTCTGACTTTTTTTTTTTTTTTAATCCATATTCCATTAGTCACAGTATTTAGGCGGATCTCAGTTCATGTGAAGCCTCTTCTCTCTCAGGGGAAGGGAGTAGAGATGCAGACTAAAGGAGGAGAGTATTTCTCTCTGCTTCTCGGTATGACCAGAGGATCTCTGCACCGCATGACTCAACCAGCCCCTACATTACTGCGAGTCTTACCCTCGCTGCTGAGGGTTCCTGCACCACACATAGGACCTCCACACTCACACAAGGCTTGGCTTACTGCTTCAGGAGCCACCAGGTTGGCTTCAGTAGGGGGCTTCATGGGGACATGTTCATGGAGCAAGAAATCTTTTTAGAGCAAGAAATCACCAATGTATCTCCTGACCTTGTATCTCCAGTATTTCAGGTGGAAACTGAGCCCTCTGAAATAGTGGAATATATGTGCTGCCTTTTAATACCACGGGACTCTCAAAGGTGCTTTTACCTTCTCCTGAGATATGAGACTACCCCATCTTTCCTTGCTGTGGCAAGTATGCAAAGGGATAGTCAAGATAAAAGTAAATATAATGCAATAAGGTCAGTCATAATAATAGTTTGAAATGAAAACTGCCTTAATAGTTCTGTGAGCTCCTCAAGGGAAAAAGAAAGATATTACTGCAGTGAAAAGCTATGTATGAAATAAGCACATTTTTCCATATTCACATTCCATATTTCTGCACCTGAAATTAGCCAGTGCATTGATAAATGAATTTATGTGGTTGATTTCACAAAGGCGGTCTGTATATTGCTACCATGTGTGCACCAAAACTTTTTAAAAGTACAATATCAGAAAAAAAAATGGCATTGTAAACATTCTAAAAATGTTAGTGGGTATTCAAGTCTCTCAAAGTTTTTTTACCATATTAGGTTTTCATCAGAATTTGGAGTAGAGTGAGCAGAGTGAATTTCTAAACCATAGAAGATCAGGCAAAAGAAAAAAAAATGATATCAAATAAATCCCTATAAAAGCAATATCACATCCAGAAGAAACATGTTATTTTGGGTCTTCCAAATGCTTTGAAAAGAATAAAATGCGGTTTGGAAAGAAAAGAGGTATGCTTTGAAATTCCAACTGAAGAACCAAGGAAGACCTGTTTGTTTTCTTTTTGTCTTTTCACACTGCCTTTCTGGATTTTTTTTTTTTTTTTTTTTTTAGTATCCGTAAAGCATTTTCAGATGATTTTGTATGACAGGTTGGATATGCATCATTATTTTTGTTGCTAGGACAAATGAGATAATTGTAAATGTTTTGGCTACAGAGAGGAAACCACAATCAATTTTATGTGGGATATGCAAGAATGCCATGGGCAAACAGAGCCAATTCAAATGGTGACTGTTGGATATGAAATAGCTGCTGTTGGTGGCAGTTGGTAGAAGAAACAGAATTGAAATGTTATGGAAGAAAGTAGTTGTTTACAAATTTCGTTTGTTTCAGCAGCAGATTTGTTACAACAGATATCTGAGTGTCTCTGGCTCTTCTCTAATGATGACAGGGAAGAGGTAAATCACTAAGTCGCTCTTGTCACATTGCTTTTATGCTTTTAAGTCACCAATGACTGAAATACCATCGAGAGCACTGACTTAGAGGGTGATCTGTGGCACTGAAAGTAGGATGGGTGTTGGTGGGAGACACCCTCATACTCCCAACATCTGCACTGTGATAAGACCAAAGAAATCCCTGAGGCTGAACTTGGCCCAAATAATTCCCTTGAACACCTGCATCTAGAAAGGAATTTTCCATACTTTCAGCTCCCACTTTTCTGCCAGAGAAGTACAATAAATGTAGGAACATGATTCAATGCAATCACTTCTTAAAGCTATACTCGTCTTTCTGTCTCTCTGATCCTTCCCAGTGTCCCAAAAGAAAAAGAATAAAAGATACAGAGCAAACACATAATGATCTTTTCCCTAAATCCCTTCCCTGCGTCCAGAAATAGATGTTTGGAGGCCTTCCTGCACGACAGTTGCATTTCTACAGTTATAGTTAATACCATCAATAAGTTTATAGGTTTATTATGGAAGGGACTTCTGTAGATCATCTGATCCAACCTCCCTTCTCAAATAGCGTCAGTTAAGTAGGTTGTCCAAGATCATGTCCAGTCAAGTTTCAAATATTTCCAAGGATGGAGACTCCATAGCCTCTCTGGGCAACATGTTCCAGTCTACAACCATCCACAGATTGAAGTGTTTTTTCGTTTGTTTGTTGTTTATGTTCAGATGAAAATTCAGATTTCCTTTTGAAACTATGTTGAGATTTGACCTGCAAAACACCAGACAACAAGTTCTAAAGCTCAATTCTGTGCTGTGTGTAAAAATATTTTTATATTTAAATCTCTTACGTATTTTGCTTAGTGCCCTTAAATACCATATATTGACAGAACAATGAATATTTTTCTTCACTTCCTCCATACTACTTATGATTTTATATTTGTCTCTTACCCATTTTGCTTGTTCATTTTCCAAGCTGAAGAGTCCTTTTACATCATTTCTCCTTGCATGACAGTAGTTTCAGAAGTGTTCAGGATCACAGATCAATATAATGATATAATAGTGCTTTATGTTTTAGCAGTTCCCTTCTTAATCATTCCTAATACTCTGTTTTCCCCCTTTTCCCACCATCACAGATCACTGAGCTAGTGTTTTTTTCAAGAAACAACCATAGTGACTTCAAGTATTTCTCCAGACTGGCAATCATTTTTAACCCATCACTGCATATTTATAATTAAAGATACTCTGCCTTATTTAGTAAGTATTGACTTTTAGTTCAATCTTCCATTTTACTTCCAAGTCTGTCAGTGCCAGGAAATTTTGATTTTTTTTGCAACTTTTAGAAGGGGCTCTAGGTTTGACTATGACTTTTTATGAGAAATCTCATATTTGTATTCTTTCATATTTTGAGCGTGTTGAAGATATTTTATGGATTTGCAACCCCTCCATCTCAAATATCAACTCTTAATTCCTTGCCTTTATTTCCTATGTTTTAGTCAGTTATTAATCAAGAAGGATTTCCTGTCTATTCCATAACTGCTCAGATCCTTTAAGATTTCTTGATAGGGCGCCATGTTAAAAGCGACAGAGAAATCTCAGTTGAGTGTATCAGTAAGTAACCCATCTCATGTGTAATAATCCCTTTGAAAAATTTGAAACAGGTTTGTGATGCATGACTCCCCTTTACAAATGCTGCTTTTATTGGATCGCAATATTTTTAATTGGTCTATATGTGTTCTTTAGTGTTATTTCTAACAAATTGACCCATTCAGTATTCATAAATACTGGTCTGTGCTTTCCTAGATTTATCATCTTGCTATCACATTTTTCAACTACCAAAGAAAAAACACAGAGATGAATTTAAGCAATAGAATCACAGAATCACAGAATGGTTGAGGTTGGAAGGGACCTCTAGAGGTCATCTACTAGATGACACCCCTGCTCAAGCAGGGACACCTAGAGCACGTGGCACAGGGTGGCATCCAGGCGGGTTTGGAAGATCTCCAGAGAAGGGGACTCCACAGCCTCTCTGGGCAGCCTGTTCCAGGGCTCTGTCACCCTCACAAGAAAGTAGTTCTTCCTCACATGGAGATGGAACTTCCTGTGTTTCAATTTGTACATGTTACCCCTTATCCTGCCACTGGCCACCACCTAGATAAGTTTGTCCCCATCCTCCCTATATTCTCCCCTCAGGTATTTGTACATATTGATCAGATCCCCGCTCAATCTTCTCCAGGCGAAACAGGCCAAGCTCGCTTAGTCTTTCCTCATACGATACATGCTCCAGTCCTTTAATCATCTTTTTCGCTCTATGCAGGACCCTCTCTAGAAGTTCCACGTCCCTCTTGCCCGGGAAGCCCAGAACTGCACCAAATACTCCAGATGCGCCCTCATCAGAGCTGAGTAGAGGGAGAGGATCCCCTCCCCCGACCTGCTGGCAACACTCCTCCTTGAGTTAGTAGTTCACAACTTAGAAGTATGTACTCCAGCCACCCCAGATCTCCAGTAAGTATCCCCAACAGGAATGCTATTTGATGTCTTCACTGCATCCAAGTCACTCGGTTCTGATACAACAATTATCTTTTGTCCTTTTACAGTGTCAACTCCCTGGGCAGTTATTGTCTTGTTTCCTTAATTAAGTACATGGAAGAAATACATGTGCATTTGTTTGTCTGTCTAAAATATTGCAAAAACCCTATATGTATCCACATGGTACCTCGTCTCCTTAGTGTTATACCTGGCTATATTCTCCAATTCATTGTTCATTTACTCATGCAATGAGCTCTTGGGAGTGGAAGCCTGAGCAATCCTCACAGGCACAGCAGGTCTGGGAGGAGGGTGAGGTAAGGGATGACATCTGTCTGGGCTCCAGTACCCAAGCAAGATATCTGCTATGTCATCACCAGCTCCCAGACCCCCTCCAGTGCCTCTCCATCCCCTGATGGGCCCTACAAGCACTCGGGTATCAGGGCCATAAACAGCTACAGCTGGGTCAAGAAAAACTGCACCTACTGCTCTGGGCTGTTTATTAAGTGGTATACTGAATTCCAGAAACTGCTCCTGGATTGCCTCTGTAACATCACAAATTTAACTATTTAAGTTCCTTTCCATATTTAGATCACGGACAACAAACTAACTGTGTCCTTCTACACCTATACTACACTAAATTACCCTTTTTTGGGTGGCAGAAACTGTGGCTGCAGTGAATTTCAATAGCTGTCATTGACTTACTGATGCAGTAACTGATTCAAAAAAAATGAATTTTAGGAAAAGTATGTATCAATTTTGCCTCTTTTTCTAGATGGCAACATTTACCAAAGTAGTGAAAAGGAGTATAAAGCAGGCTTTGCTTTACATTTGTGAGGAATCCTTGGATAATGCATTAGTAGTATCTTATCTAAATGACAACTATAATTAGCAAACAGACCTCAAGATAGTTGCTGCCGAAAATCACACAGAGTGTGCACCTGCCACAGGGAAAAAAAAAAAAAAAAACCTGCTCAACTCATGTGGTTTAAATAAAATCAAAGTGGTTTATTGATTTCCAAGTGGTACATAATTAATGGACAACGAGCAGGCCGTGCCTTCGGGATCAATATCAGCAGTACTACAGGCAAGCAGCAATACTAGATGCTTGCAAAATGTTAATGAACGTGTACGCATTTCTGAACAGGCTCTGCAGCTAATCCCAGGCAGTTGTAACCACATGTACACGCACAGGGTTGTGTGCACATGTATCCTGCTGTCACAGGCCCTGTGGGTCACCAACTTGTGCATCCTCTCAGACAGTTTGCGTTCACACACTCTTTGCACTCACATTTCCATCTGAACAGCTGTTGTTATCCAGGCTGTTTTTTCAAGGGGCCATGCAGCCACCCCTACTTATTCCGTTTATTGATCCATTTCAGCAATTCACTGCTGTGCCAGTTAAGTTCGGCTGATAACTACACCCACTGACACACAGAAATATGAATTAAAGAAAAAAAACTGGCATGACACACTTACATAAATTGGTTTATTCCTCACGTGCACTTCCAAAGGGAATTCTTTTCTAGAGCATTCCCATCGGTAAACTTGGAAAACTTGTAAAAATTCCTTATATTTCAGTTCTCTGTTTTAGTCATTGGCATACCCATGTATCCATAACAGTTCAATTTAAAAAACAAGGAGAGCAGCAGCTGGTGGCCACCCGAGTTCTGGGGGCTTGAAAGCTGTCTGCCATATATGTGGCTTTCATAAAAAAAAAAAAAAAAAAAGAATGTATTAAAAAGAAGAACCATGTGAAAAATACACCCTGTGAAGAGATGGCATTTTCACTCTTCGCACATGCATATGGTGTGATATGAACTAGTCTTATTGATACCTGTGCACCAGAGATGTACCAAAACAGGATGGAGAGCATGGTCTGAAGTATTCTCAGGGTGCAGGACCAGTGCAATGCTTGCTGCATTCAAAGGAAGCCAGGAGATCTAGGCAATGGTTTAAAATATGTTTCAAGGTTGAGAAATATGAAATGAGGAAGAATAAGCTGCCGCACTATTGACTTCAGTGGCACAATGGCAGCTGGAAGCAGCAGAGCACAGCGTACCCTGTGCTGAGGAAATGAGGTTTTCTGGAAACTTCAGTCTGGCACAGCCTGACCCGCACCCTGCTCCTCAGGCTGCTGCTCAACTACTTCCAGAGGTACAGCATGTGCACAGGTTTCAGGCTTTCTTGATAGACTATTTTTGGGTAATTTTTTATTCGTGTTGGTTTCTTAAAGGTGCCTGATGAGGAGTATTTGTGTTGTTTACTACAGTATCTGACATTAGGGGCCAATATTAGGGTGTCATTGGATGGAGAGCACAGGACTCCTTAAGAGCAGACAAGGCTACTTACCTCTACTTGCCTGGTGGAGGCAGCTGATGTGAAAATGTAGATGTGACTGGAGTTTGCCAGGGATTGGCAAAAGTTGTAGAGAAAAAAATCCCAAATCTCCTTACTCAGCATTCCTGAATAAAGAAGAATAAGCAATTGAAGATGTGAGTTTGATCTGGATTGTAGCTGCAGTGGTGCAACACTGTGAAAGCAGTGGAGTTACCCCATCACAGTGTCAGACAAAGTAAGAGTAAATAGAGGTGAGGCCCTCAGATTCCCTTTGTATCCTTATTTTAACTTGGCTTCAATTTAGCAACTATGCTTGCTTCCTCCATATCATAAATATTTTATTTTTTTTCAGCCTGTGAGTTCATCATTTAAGCAGCAGGGCATTTAGCAGCGCTATTCTCGTTCACTGCGAGGATGTACTTTAAACACGGAATTAAATTTTGGCTGCTATAAAATAGTGTTGCCCCACATGGCTCAGCAGAGCCCCTCGCTTTGCACAGGCAGAGTTTCCTGCTCCTTCTCCTCCCGCAGGAGTGGGGGTCCCCTCAGCTCTCCTCATGGCCCTGCTGGCCCCTGGCGTGCTGGGGGCTGTGCAGGGCCTGCATGCAAAGCTCTGACTCCCATCACCACCTGACATGGTGCTTCCTTGGCCCCAGAGGACTCTCCTGTTGCTGATATTACAGTATTCGGCTGCCAAGCCAGCCTGGAAACGGAGCTGAAAATACAGTTCACAGCACCTGTGACCCAAAAGGAGATAAAAAGCCTATTTCTGTAGTGCATTTAGGCTTTGCTGGCTTGTGTAATTATGCACTGTTTCAGGAAGCTATTTACTGAGGTTTCCTTTTAGCACAACTTACACAGGGGACTGTCCACACACACATGCACACACACACAGAAAAAAGGCAGTTGTATGTGTCTATAAAATGAAATGCATGGAAAATCCCTAGGAGATATTTGTCTTTATTGATTGCTTTTGCTCTTATTTTCTCTGCTTAATAAAGCTGGGAAAGTAGGGCTACCAAATCATACCCATAGGAAATAAAAATCAAATACACACAATACTTCATGGCAAGTGTGAAATTGGTAGTAAATAGGAAAATATGCCACATATCACATCCCTCTTTTTTAAAATACCTCTCTCTCCCCCAAATATTTTGACCTTTCTCAATCACTCCTGCCTTGTATAGTCAAAACCATGCTAATTTTAAAATAGTTATCTCTAGGCTAGTAGCAACATGAGCTAGCTAGGTAAAAAACTCCCTAATTCATTGATTAGGACATGGTGAAATCCAAGCCTTACAGCTTGTTCTCTACCAGATCTTGAACTGACTTATTCGAGGCCATGATTTTGAAAACCAGACATTCCCTCTGGGTTTGTCAGGTACCTAGCTAAGCAGCCAACTATGTAGCTGAATAAAGAGTGCAATCCAGCACATTCTGGATGCAGACTGAAATGAGAAAATCACAAACTGCATTCCTGCTAAACCAACCTGCTCTCTCAAGCCTGTGGAGAACTGGATGGATGCTGTAACCCTATAACATCACATTCTGTCTAGTATGTGCATATTTCATGTCCAGCAAAGTATTTGCTAGAAAGCCAGTGAAATGGCAGTCTTAGATTATCTTTCACCGTACCATCAAATAATTCACAGTGAACTGGAAGGTATTCAGGGAAAATGAAAATAAGACCAGAAAGATAAATCACTTACAATCATGTAAGCATGTCAGAGACAATCTTAAGTGAGGGAAAAAGGTGAAGAAAAACTATCTTCAGAAGAAGTGAATACAAAAAGACAATAAATGAAGAAGAATTATTAGTTCTTTTATAAAGTGGAACTGCAGAAAGGGAAAGAGAATACTTTTAACTTGCTACATCTAAAAAATGGAAACCAGCCACAGGTTATGAAAGGTTTGGAAGATCTACTTCAAGAGAGGGCTGTAGTTTCTTTTGGGTTATGGATTTCTTTTCCCCACAGCATTTTCTCTTCTATTATTCCTTCTACTTTTACCTGGTATATTAACCCCAATCTTGCAAACTGAAGTCACTTGGAGATAAGCTGAATTCAAAGGAGTATTCACATGCATACATATGGGCTGACAAGAGCTCAAAGAGTGGAGGGAAAAACAAAGGTAGACTCTAAGCCTCTGAAGCAAGTCTCTTCTGATCTATCTGTAGAGGCTATCGTAAAATGGGATGGTTCAAGAATGATTTTGAAGAGTCTGAGGAAAAAATTTCAAATGTAAAAATGTGTCATTTGTCTCAGAGTGAAGTGTACACTCAGGGGAATCTAGTAGCAGTCTGTAAATGTGCAGAGTGAATAGACCCCAAAGACAGAATACAATTACTTAGGAGGTAATGAGATGAGATTAAAAAGGGAATATTTAGACAGAATAGCAGGAAAACCTTGAGCTCCTTTGAAATGCTGAATAGTCTTGTGAGGGCAACATGGAAGTACAATTGTCTGAGATATTCAAAACTAAGTACATTTGCTGCAGGGAACGCTTCTCCCTTTGCAGGGAGAGAGACAGAATGATGCTGTTGGGTTTCTACCCTTATCTTTTTCTTCCTAGAGCACAGGGAAAGGCAGATGCCTAGAAGTAAAGGACACCACAGTGATGAGTGTAAGGCAGGTGCAGGGCAGATGCTGAATTGTCTGCAAACATATACCATCTTTGGGAAAGCTCATAGGGATCACGTGAAACTGGGGGACACTACTTCTATGTCAGGCGTCTTACCAGGACTGCCACTCTTTCCCCAAGAGGAAAAAAGAAAAATACCCCTCTAGCACTGTGGTACCATTCTTTACTCCTAAATTTAGTTTCAGTAAGGTTACAGCAGCAGAAAATGAGGTTGGAAGATCCAGTTCTTTCAAATCTTTACCAATCTTTACATTAGATCTGTCTCAATCCAGATTGGTCCCAGCAGGCACTGACCTTTCTGTTGGTCTGCCACAGAGCTGAACAAGTCTTAAATGACAGTCCTGTCACAAACCAACTGTGAATGCAGAAAGTTAACGTGGATTCATTGGGAGACTGGACAAATAGCCAGATAGCCAGAGATTGGTGAGTAGTTAAGGGACGCATCATGAATGTTTGCTTTCTTCTCCCTCTTCCATGGGTAGCAGCTGGTGGTCTCTGTTGGAGACTCTGCTCTAGATGGACACTTTTTTTGAACAAGTGCATCCATTAATATGCTTTTATGTTCTTAGCTTTTCCAGAAGCTAGATGAAAGTCAGCCTGGTTCTGTCCCCTTTTGCTTCTTTATTTATTTATTTTTTAATGTCATAATGTCCAGGGAATTAACATAAGTAGGGCAACTCCATGACCCTAAATTGTCTAATTTCAAGACTATCTAAAAGGCACTAAGGATTTAACAAGAAAAAAGTGCTTTTTACCTCAATTTTGCCTTTTTTTCTCCTGTTATTTTAAAATAAATTACTTGGCATATTTTATTAGCATTCTGCTTTTGGGTAAGGAATATTGCTTGCTTAATAATGCAAAGGGGAATGTTTCTCCCTCTGACTTTCCGCGAGAGGCAGCAAATCCTTTAAATCTCCCTATATAGTGAAAAAAAAGATAAGAAGACTCGTCCAAAGGGCAGCTCAGAACAAGAGTGAGATACGCTAATCCTTTATTTAGCATTTGGCACTTTCTTTATTTAACATTTGCTGAAACAGTTTACATAAACAATAGCAATGACAACTGGTGAGTATTTTAACAACTTTTATGACTAAGAAGCTATTTGATACAAGTTGTATCATATAATATCTTTTCCATCACACGTGTCATCAGCTTTTAGGGTTTTAACTGTTTGCATGGAATTCAAATAACCTAGCAAAATTTATTTGCCTTTTACCTTGAAAAGATTGTTGCAGTGGCCAGCTTTGAAAGAACAGCTAGTTCTTCCATCTTCATCAGATAAATTGACTGAAGTGATCAGTAAAGCAGAGCTTGTTTCATTTCTGCAAAGAAAATTAATCCAGCTTTCCAAATAATCTGGATACAAAAAAGTGGATAAAGGAGATCTTGTTGAAATAATTTTAGAGCAGGTCATTTACAAAAGACCTTTAAATGAAATTGGATACTTCTGACACATCTCATAAAATTTAGCATTTCTAGACTCTCTTTTATTCTGTACTTAGGAGGACAAAAAATTTAATTGGTCATTTATTAAATCAATGAGTCAGAGAGAATCCATTAAAAATAAATTAGTAAATAAATAAAAATAATCCTGGAAAGGAAATCAAGCTAGCACAGCACCAGGGAGTTGGAAACCTGAGGAGCTCAGTAACCTCCTAAGCAGCACATAGGTTGACTAGCCAAAATGTTTACTTTCTCACAAGTCAGCAAATAAGCACATTCCCTCAGAAAAATTTCAGTCACCTCTGCTACTAGGGAGTGGGTCAGATGAAGAGGAATCCATGTTATCATGTACCCAAAGCTGTTAGAAAACTGGAAAGAGCAAGAGAAATGATCAATTTTCAAACATTAAACACAGAGTCCCTCGAGGACTTCTGTCATTATTTGTGAATCAGGAAAACAGTAACTCAGCAAATCTGCAGATGAGATTAACTGGTTGATTAAGACCAGAGAGAACTGTAAGAAAGCTAATAAAGGAAGCCCTAATGAGTTAGGTGAAGGGACAGTGTAGAAGAGAAAACATTTCAGTCTTGAGGGGAAAATGTAAATTGCTATTACACTTGACAGGCCTCTCAGCTAATTGCATCAATTCTGAAAAGGGATTGTGGTACTGAGAAAAAAAAAAACAAGCAATAATGGAAATCAGAATTTTTTCAGGTGGGGAAACTTAGATTTATTTATTTATTTATTTATTTATTTATTTATTTATTTATTTATTTATTGAGTGGGGAATACCAGCAAGCCATTTGGAGGACGGTAAGTTCTGACCAGGTTCATTTAAAAATATTAAAACATCATGACTTTCTCAAATGGGAACACTCCCTCTTGTTTTATGAAAGAAAAGGAAAATTTAATCATGGTTGAGCAGTGTCCTGAGATACCTTGTCGAAGCTGTGATTTGGACTCCTCTCCTCCTTTGTTCTCTCCCTAGGCTGCCTTTATAAGCTGAACCCATGAATCATGGTGATGCACATGTGACTCCCACAACAGACTCTTGGGCTTCACTCCTAAGAGAAGTGCTGAGGATTGTGTAAGTCTCGCTCCAGCTGTAGGACCTTCATTTTCCATCTCCTTTAGGAAGGTTTTAGGTATATACTAAGATGCAGCTGCAATTCTCTGATCTCATTTGTTCCTTCCTAATGGACTTTAGAGCAGTAGGATTCCTGCTCCAATTTTAATTGAAGGAGCAAACTCTTTAAGGACTTGGCTAGCAATGCGTAAGTCAGAGTGGAAACCTCCTATGTGTTTTGAATCATACACAACTCAACTGGCCTCTCACTCTGTCCATCTTCCCCGTATAAGCTCTTGGAAAATTGTTCTAATCAGTTCAGAAGAGAATTACTGAAAAATACAAACCAGTTAAATGGTGAAGTCCCATAGTTCATTGAAACAGAAGTTGCATCAGATACATTTTCATAAGGCAATACACCGTGGCCCTGACTGCCTCTGAAGAAATTCATTAGTTACATCAGCTGAGAGGAGTGGAAACATTTTGTTCTTCCTGACGTCATCCTGCCCACCATCCTGGCCATCAGTCTGAGCAGATTTATCAGCAAGTGCATTCTGCTACAGGGCAGCCGTCCTGTAGCACCAGATCATGACTAGTAAAAATGCTCCCGTGAAACATATGTAGGGTACATGCTGAATCTTCTGGTCCATTTTGCCCTACATATCTTTTCCTCCTGCACCACATTATTTACTAAATGTCAAGAATGCCAGAGTATATAACCAATGCCTTCCTGCCTAGTCAAGCTTCCCAAGTAGGGAAGATGTGCAGAGCATTGTTGTGCCCTATGAGTTCACTCTAGTGAGAGTAAAATACTACTTTAGAACTAAAATACTACTCGGTGTTATGTACAAGAGATGGATTTTGGACCTCAGTATTTTTTGTTATTTATAGTCTTGTTGCTCCTTCAAATCTGCTTGAAGGTTTGAGTAGTTTTATACACATCCTTTCTTTTCCTCAAGAAAAAGACTAAAGTGAACTTGGTATCATGGTTTTATAAGCTGCAGAATAAGATCACTGCAAGCACACATATAATCTTAAGGCTTTACAGATTTTTCTCAGTATGGTCTTTAACAATTCCAAGGCCTCAGAGAAACGTGAGAATGACTTTGAGAAAAAAAGCTTCATTGTAACGGCACCAAGCTGATTATATGGCTCATTGAGTGACTTGGCCCTATTAGGAAACATTGATTTCTCTCCTACCTCCCTGCACTCTTCAATCTCTGACATGCAATTGCAACACAATTTAGCAGGAATACCTCAGCTATTTCGATGAAGTACAGCAACTGTTTCATTTCATACATTTTATGACTCTAGATTAAGGAGAGCCATTTCAGAGCAGTATTTAACCTAGAGGCTCTGTTAAAAAAAAAAAAAAAAAGGGATTTCAGTAAATACAGAGCGTGTGTTGTGTCTGGGTCTGAGGCTGACATCCAGCCAGATCATACTTTTCAGCTGTTGCTAGCATGTTCTTCTAAGGTGAGCCTGATTCTGCAAAGCCTTTTCAAGCTCAATTATGTAGTTCATATTCATTCATATTCAAGTAGTTTCTACTGAAAACGCCAAGACATTCAGTGTGATCAAATATTTCTCAAGAGTAGCAGGAACTGCAGAACATTGTCATCTATAAGCAACAAAATAGAATTGTTTTAATATTTGATATTCTCAGCTGCTGAACACAGGGCCACCCTCAGCTCCTCTGACACCCTCGCAAAACCGAGGCAGTTTGCCCGGTGGCAGGTAGAGTTATACATATGCTGGTTGTCCAGCCAAAAAGATATAGGCACTTGGCTGGTCCCTGCATGGATGCTTCCTGTGCTGCATGCTGAGAAGTTGGAAAGGTCTTGAGTTCTGCCCTGCCTTCCCACACAGAGAGCACTAATTCCATTCTGCCTTCCTAGCCAGGTGGTGACCTTCATGAGATTCTTAGGCATCTCATACATGAGAGATTTCTACTTGTATTTAGCACTGCCAGATTTAATACGAAGAGTTTCAATAGAACAGAGCCCACATACGTGAAAAAGAAAGAGGGAGAGTGAAGGGAATGGTAGGACATTTAAGTTATACAGAATAGAGATGAAATGCACAGAAAAAAGATGCAAAAGAAACTGTATGGTTCTTCTTGCAGGAAGGTCAGTGATATAAGTGGATACGGAAAAAAAGGGAAAAAAAAAGAACTATGTCTAACAAACAGAGCACGGTAAACAGAAGAAAGGAAGACACACAAAAGGAGACAAAAAAAAAAAAAAAAAAGCTCAGGTATGGAAGATGAGATTTTGCAAGAAATCTCTAAACACTCAGGTCTGTACAGCGAAAAGGGAACTGGAAGACACCCATAGTCTAACTGTGCCTAGACAAGCACCAAAGACTGTATTTATGACAAAATTTATTCACACTGTAAAACCTAGTCCAAACAAGATGTCTGTGTGCTACCTGCACACTATCTGCATGCCATCGGCACACTGCCTGCAACAGAGACAGGTCTGGCAGAACGTCAGGAGATGCATCTCAGAGGAGTCTGGCCCTTTCTGGAAATTCCTTCTGGGACCCAGGGTGAAATGATTTGTGATTTTCTTGTAGGGAATATATTGATCTTTCCCCTCTGATTACAGAGAACATTTATAATCTAAAAACTTATTGCTTTGCAGTGATTTGACTTCTCTGAGAATCCAGCTGAAACAGATCCCCATAGTATGGAGTGATCTGCGCCATATGGGAGCACATAACAGCTCTGTCTGCTTCCCATTCAGACTCACAAGGACCTTAGAGGAAACCGCTCATCCACCAGTGAGGGTATCTGCAGTGGGGTACTCAGGGTACAGTTTTTACAAGGTTTGGGGATTCTTACACTTTGCCTCATAGCTGCAACTATGCAAGGCCAAGGAGCAAACCTGTCCTTCTCGTAAGGGCAGCTCGCAAATATTAAGAGGCTCATTTTGTTCCCACCGTAATCTAACCTGAAATTCAGTGAGAGCATAGCTGAATTGCCAGCTGCACAAAGTGTCTCAGACTTACCATTATGAACTGGGTGCTGCTGAGAGTTTTTGATGTAACTTAAGGCAAATCTAGTAAATAATTAGGCCTTAGACTCCCAAGCTATTCTTGTGTATGACAGGAAGAGGTATTGGTGACTCAATCGAGATATATTTTTCCTAGTGAAAGAGTGCTAAATACATGGTCAAACTCTGAGCCGCAGGCCATTATGCCTTCTTTTTGGAGACATGCAATCCTCACCATTTCTGCCAGGAAAATGCATTCATTTTACTCGGAGAAGTAGACAACTGCCCAACATTAATTCCATCTAAGCATAGAGGCTTAACCTAAGCCTTAATTTCCAGTTACGTTTTTTCATAGGATGTTCCTTTCATCTTTTTGCCCTGACCCATTGCATGTTAGGTGCTTCTGCTATTTGCTGTTGTGTAGAACTGAATATAAGGCCAGGTACTTGGAGTAAAGCCTGTACTGCCGTGAGCCTTTTCCCTAAGGGGTCCACAGTTCTCCAGCAGCTTGGTTGCTGAGTCCACAGGAGGTCCAGCTTGGTGTCTGCTTAGTTTTCTTATATCTCTTAATTCTTCACTGTTCCCTGGAGCCTCATCACACTGAAATGTCACTGGACATCTTACAGCTATCCTTGACTCACTGTCATCGGTTTAACTCTGAGAAAGGAAGGTGTTAAGGCTACTACCTGTTTCTGGCCTTTTGAGATAGATTGTTTGCAACTGGCAATCTTCAAGCTGCTCTCCACCAGCACACGTGGAGAGGGCTGTTTGGCAGCTGCAACTGCCAAGAAGACAACTCCTGCAATCGTAAAATCGTATAATCAACCTCTATAAGGCAGTTAAAGAAGATTATCCTTTAGAAGTCCTGTTTCATGTTCTCTGAACAATTGAAGGACAGCTAAACTTCTCTGAAGCTTTAATGACTTGGAGTCTATCAACCTTAAACAGGGACATTCTCCCTAACACTGTCAATTTCCATTCACGGTCTGCAAACCTCCTAGGCTCCATGGACTATTTCTGAGGCATCCATGAAAGGTAACTAAGAAATGTAATCTTTTGCTTTACAAGTATCTGTAGATCTACCGAATTGTTTTAGGAGACCACAAGTGGAAAAAGGGATGAAAGCCAACTTTGTATCACATTCTTTATGACCTCAAAACAGTTATACTTTATCAGTGTTTCTTCACTGCAGGCTATTTGAACTCTGAATGTTCCCCATCATGCAACAAAAAAGAAGTTGTATCTCAGTGACTCAATGCTTAGTCATTATAATCTAGATAAGAATATATTAATAAAAGTATTTGTCATTTTTCACATCTTTCTCACCACATCAGCTGATCTCTCCACAAACAATTTTATTTCTAAGAGAAATAAAAGGCTTAGTAGAACTTAATAGAACAGTTTTTTTCATACCAAGTTAAATCCTTTTCTCTCAGTCACGATTAAAACAAAACTATTTGATTATTTTAAAAATGGACTATACCAAATAAGATTTAAAATTTTATATCATAGGACTTATCAAAATGAAACTTTGCTCTCTGAAGGTTTGGAATGTGCAGAAGGTCTTGAAAGAGAGAATAACAAGGAGCTTTGTCTCATCACTTTGACCATTTGTTCTATGCAGATCTTGGACTCCATTCTGGATGTCTATAGACACATCCATATCAACACGTGGACAGCAAGTAGACAGAACAGCCCTACTGCTAAGCATTATAGTCTCTAACTTCCAGGAGCTAACATAGTAAAAGTGACAAGACAAAAAGCAAACAGTAGACCGGAGGTAAGAAAGACATAAAAAACACATAATTCATTTTTTTTTGTGTGTCATAGGTATCACCTGACCTCACTTAGCCATATTAACAGGTTGATGAATTTCAGGTACTGTGGGGGAAGCAGAGCTTGAAAGTCCACAGTGAAGACAGGGCAGTGGTCAGGGACATTCGTTCTGGGAAGGCTGTTCCTTAGCTAGGGAACAGCATGGTCATGAAGCAGGGACAACATATGTTTACTATTATACATAACGCTCCAATTTATTCAGACTGCAGTGGTGTTGAAAACAAAGCTGATATTTTCCATATGCAGACGAAGACATAGTCTCTTTCCCTCAGAGTTTACAGTCTAAAAGAAGATTTAATGGAAGGAAAGCAGCAAGGACTGGCTAGCTGAACTGGATACTGCACTCAACACTTCTGAACATACATCCCTCAAGCTAGTAGAGTCCTGAATCCTAATCTTCTGGCAATTAGGACCTACAGAAATCACGTCATTTTTTTTTCAGACACCCCACTAAAGAAAGTCTATGCCTAATTTTTCCAGGAAATTTTAGCCAATTTTAGCCAATGCCTATATTTTCTAGGCAATTTCACTGTTCCTAATGCTGAAAAAAAAAAAAAGAAAGAAAGAAAAAAAGTTGAAAGGACCGATAAAAGCCAATGGGAATCTCTTGTCTTTTTAGCTGTGGAACAAATTCCAAATTAAATACTCTGAAAAATTTACAGCCGAAAGCTAGCCGGCATTCAGGACAATATAACAACCATGAGCTGATAAGCTTCATGGGGTTCATTTTATAGGAAACTACCATGTGAAAATAAATGCCTTAAATGGAAGCAAAACTGGTAATATCTCTCCTTTCGGTGCTATCTAAGAGCAGGGTTAGTTCAATGGCCCTCGAAGATTTCGCAGGCCTATGGAATCTCCTGCACAAAATGCAAGGATCGCACAGTTCTCCTGGAGCATGGGTAGTGTTACATGTGCATGAAGCATTGCACCTCTGCATCCATCCCCTGCTCCATGGCCCTCCATGGCTCTCCACACGCAGCTTTTCACCAGGTTTGGGCTTGCCAGGCAGCCACAGCTGAAGCAAGGTCCTACAGAAGTCGTGGGCAGCGTTAGTGCATGTATGGAGAAGCCAGCTGCCCCTCCTGCTTCCCTTTGGTTTGTGCTGTGTGCTCTTTCCTTTCTGTGTGATGTGCCACAGCAGTGAGACCCTCTGTGTCTCTTGTGAAAGTGGAAGAATTTTCAGAGGTCAGTCACCTGCAGTTTCACCTTGCTTGTTTACTTATTTAGTTAAGAAACTCCAGACATACCACATAGTAACTGAAATAAATCATTCATTTTTTTCCTCTACCAGGCTCATGCTCAGTTGTTGAAATGCTTATTCATAAACAAATAGATTTTTTGTTTGTTTGTTTTTCTTTGCGATATGACCAGCTGGGGTTAGGAGAACACTTTTGTAGGTCTTTAGATGTTCAATTCCCTGCCTTTTACAGACCTGCCTCTTTGGGGTCCATTGGTTCCTCCATGCAGTCTGTAAATTCCTTGCTGGTTTGCATGCATCACATAGACCTGATGCTGTGATGAAAAGAACAAGAAGAAACAGATACATTTCTTTTAATATTTCAGAACCAGAGACATGGGAGAGGCAGCTCCATTTTTCCAGTATCAGGACACCAAGTCCCACTCCTCTGACTCAGAAACCCTTGAGCAGGGGAAGTTTGGAGAGCCTTTAGGATAGAAGCCCTCCCACACAGCTTGCACAGATACACATCTGATCTTGCCTTTCATCTGAAAAGATCTCCAAGGCAAAGGGAAACAGAAGCACCATTTCATAGTTTAACGAGGTAACACATCCCACGCTGAAATGCAGGCTCATCCCACTAGAGGGTGGTCTGGTCCCCTTCATGGCACAGTGGAGGTGCATATGCAAAGCCCTTCAGAAAGTCTGGGTTCCTTTTGGTTAGACTGAGCCACATCAAGGTGTTCCTGTCCTGAGTTTTTCCAAGTGCCTTATGGTCCATTATCAACATTGAACCTACCCTCTAACCCAAACAAATAAACACATTGCGCCTTTCACTACAGATCTGACACTCAACAAATATTAGCATGCTCCCAAGTATTCTATGAATGTTACAAATGTATATATATATGTGTGTGTGTGTGTAAAACAGCAAAATGAGTCTTACAGTTAGAGGAACACACTTAGTTTAATATCATTTTGAAAACTTTAAAATCTGTATATGTGGTTGATATTTCTATGCATCATTTTCACAGGAAGCTGGGTTATTACAAATAAAACAAGGCAAATTACTTCATAGGACACAGACTGTGGTTTGACTCTCTGTTACAGTGAAATACAGAGGACTGTCAAACAAGAGGCATCCTGGTGGCTCCATCTGGTTTCGGAGAACTGGTTGTTAAACTCACAGCCAGTTCTGAGACCAGCTGTGCAAAAATCTCCAGCATCCCCTCCCTCTGCCAAGCCACCCCTTTGCCTGCTTCTCCAGCCCTGTTCCTCTTTGCTGCTCTGCCCAGATTCAAATATAGACACTGACTTCTCTGGGCCTGATGGCTCAACCTCCAAAACTGTCTTCTAGTGCTTTACCAGAACTCACCAATATATACATTTCTTTAAAGGGCTGGCATCCAGTCTCCTTAGAAAAGAAGTATTTCATCTCATTGCTGATGTTAGACTTCTGATGCATTTTATAAGCAAAGAAAAGGCAGTTTCAACCTGCTTTCTGGTTGCCGTCACTTCTGATAGTAAGAAACCATTTAGGACCCTTTAGGTCAAGCAAAATAAAGATAAGAACTTACATTACGGAATTGAAGCCATAGCCAGTGTCAAACCAAGTGACATAAGGATCAATCTAAATTTCACAGAGCTTTGAGAGAAAGACAGCAAGAAATTCCAACATTTTGGTCCCTAATTGGATATTTACCAATGTGGAAATACTCCCTTTTGCTCACAGGGAGAAAACCTGTTCGTGTACCTGCACAGAACTTTGATCCAGTTTCTCCTTATTGCTTCATTTTCGTAAGGTTTTGGTTTTTTTTTTTTTTTTTTGGTATTGAACAAATGAATTAATCATTCTCACAAGTATGTAGTGGAAGGTATTTTCAGCCCCCAAAACTGGTCATGTCTAAGGATGTTCTCACTTGGGCATAAGCGTAAGGAAAAAGTGTGCAGTCTTTGTAATCAAATCAGGGCACAGCTCTGAAGAAAAATGTTGAAAGTTTGGGAAAAAAAAATGTTACATTTGCATGCGTTCCCTCTCACATCCATTATGCGAGCCATTATTTGCCTATTTCATTTTTGTCTGTTTCACGTATTTCAGACTTCAAAAACGTTAAAGATTAAAAATTCATTATTAACCTCATGGCATTTGAATCATGTCAACAAATATGACCCAGCTGCCAATGATAATCAAGAGTATCTTCAGCTGTGAGTTTGGATCAGAATCACAACAAGACAGGATACTGTTCTGATGCAATGAAATGAATTATTACATCATTCTCTGTATAAACACAACATGGTAAAAGACTAAACTTTGTCCTCTTCATAAATTCTTTGCACTTCAGTATTCTGAGAGTTATTTAGGATGTGGCACAGCGGTTAGCTCCTGTAATGGAGGACCATTACATTGATGGGAAGTTTAACACTCATGGAAACCTTTTGCCTCCCTATGCTCCTTTTTGGTGGGAGCAAGGTTTTGGATGAGCAGTATAATCTCTAATAAGCAAGTATTATATACTTAACCACTAGACTACATTAGCAGAGCTGTCCTCCATAGTTTGTTCAACCATCTGGATACCACTTAAATAGGTTCGGGGAGCAACATGTGGTCCTCATTTACAACACTGCAAACACTATCACCATGTAGAGTGTGAAATTTTAAGCAAGACTACTACTGTTTTGATTATAGTCTGAGACAGAAAATAAAAGTGAACAGGTCTCTAAAAGATGTAAAGCTGCATGAGCACCAGTCTCCTTTAATAGATATCTCTATGGTAGATAAAGCAGTAACTTTTTTTTTATAGCAGAACTTAGCAAGTAATGTACAGTTTTCTTTGTTTTCTGTTTCTGATGTGAATTTATAACTGAAAGGAAGGTAGGAAAAACTGTAGGAATGGAGGAGGAAAAGAAAATGAGCAAAAAAATCACCAGTATTTTCTAAATGCCATTAAAATGAACAAGGCTATCCTTTGAATGTCATGTTTCACAGTCCAGGGTTCCATGTTGCCATTCTTCTTTAACCCCAATTAATTAGGTATTGACTTGTTTTTTCATTCAATTAAAGTATAATTAAATGGCAGTGGTCTGTCTCTGAAAAACAGATGAAAAGGTTCTGGTAAGAATCCCTAGGTTAATCCAGCTGCTTAAAATGTGTGTTGTATTTGACCATTTGCCAAGAGAGACTGTGAATACACGAGCCAGCTGGCATGGGGAGGGCTGGTGGGAACCTGTCAGCTGTTTAGGACAATGCCTGAAGCCTTTTTTACAAACTCTTGTTTCTAAAATACCTAAAAATGAGACACCCTACGTTGGCAGCCCAGCAATTATGCCAGTAATGAAATCTTAAGAATTTTGTTCCTCTCAAAATATGAGTTCTGAATCATATTCAGTGAACCACTGAACCAAACAGCTTATTTAGATTACAGTTAAATGTCTGGCAAAGAGAAGCAATACATCAAAGCGTTATTTTTGCAGCGATGGAGCCTGTTTGCTATTTTGACAAATATGGCTATTCAGAAACAAACAAACAAACAAATAAACAAAAAAAAAAAAAGAAAGAAAAAGTCCTGATGTGCTGAATTGCATCGTGTGACCGGAGACACGCTGGACCCGCCAGGCCTCCATCGTTGGCTCCAGTCTGAGGGCAGCACCCACGGCCCCATCTGGCTTGGGAAGGCCCTGCAGGTGCTGGACCACGCACGAGCGCGCACGCAAGGCGTTGCTTTTCCACGCAGGGCTGTCAGCTCTGGCTGCACATCTCATCAGGCTGGGTGAGATCTTCGCTAGCAAACCTTCAATGCACCACTTCCCCCTAAGTTCTTTAGATAGATAGAGAAAAAATTAGCCAGTGACCCTGGTATTAAAAAAAAAAAAAAAAAGAAAAAAAAGAAAAAAGAAACAAAAAACACCTCTTTTTGTCCCTCTATTTCGCTGCTCAGTGGATTGCCATGATCATAAGCAGTAGTGATTGCTGGACCACTTAAACAACAGCCAGTGGCTCCTTAAAAGCCAAGCTGGTGCGTGCGTGTGGAGGATGGGGTGTCCGTGCACCAAGAGTCCCCATGAAACCTCCACATGAACCAGAGCCTCGCGAGAGGCTGCTGCTCTGATCCGTCCCACCTGGTGTTTGCGGCAGGCGCCCGCCCGCCTTGCCATGCGAGTTATCCGAGAAGCCGTCAAAAGACAGGGAAGATAGGGGAAGTTTTCTGAAACCTGGCAGAGCCTGTCTTCTCAATGGTCACGCTTTATGACACTTTTATTTGCAGTCCCAAACCTCAGATGCTCGATTTTCTTTCCACTGAGAGAGACGAGATAACAACAAAAGCTCGACAGTCCTGCTTCTATTTTCTGCAGACGCTTCCTGTTGTTCAGTCCTAGGTTTTTCCCTAGGTTCCAGACTCTTGCCCACAAATGAGGAATAATGACCTTGCTGTTTTTGAAGGAAAAAAAGGGGAAAAATAAAATATAAATATCTCCATAAGCATTTGGAAGACGAGATAAAGCACATCTCCTGAATCCATTTCTGAAAGTTTAAGGTGAGTGTATGAATCATTCCATATTCATGACTTCTACTGGCCTCCGCTCTTCCCATGAAGCAGGAGAACTTGAAATGCAGATACAAGCTAGGAAATGGACACAGAGGGCAATCTTGAGGCCACAAAATCCAATGAAGTAAAGTAGAGGAATACCAGACATGGGATATCAGCATCTTTCAGGCTTGCAGGAGGATTTGCACACCTAAAAGCCTGGCCATGTGTTCAAACTATGCTAGCAACTGAAAAAGAAAAAATCTCTTTCTGTACACATTTTGCTTGATTTACACTGACCAGGAGAGCTATAAAATTAGTGTTGTGCATGTCAGAATATGTCCCTAAAGGTGCTGACACTGGTTTGCTCTTCTTTGTTCTAATCCGTAGAATTTTTTTTCCACAGTACTTTTTTTCAAATATTGGATTCCATACACATGCAATCTTCTTTCTCAGGACAGAGGCTGGAAAGTATTCTAGGAATGAGGAAACAGTTTGATATTTCTTTTTCTCCTCATTATCTAACTCTACATTATCTGCTCTAAATCCAGCACTGATTGCCGAATTATTTCTTTCCAGTATTTCAATAATCCTTAGCAAAAGAAGCTTGGGAGTATCAGAAACAAAATTGGCAGGTTTTCTTTCTTCATTGGCACTATAAGCTGTTAGAGAAAACACTTTTCTTGTGCATACTTCCAAGCAGCCAGGCCAGCCCGGGGAGGAGTGGACACCCAGTTGCCTTTTAAATTGTCCACAACTCAGTTTAGCCCCTGATTCTGGCACCACTAAACATCTGAGAAGTCTCTTACTGTCACTTGTGCATTGGACCGGTCCCCACTGTGGCTTATCACCCCACAGCTCCATGGAGGTATGGCATGTTCAATCCAGAGCATGCAGCAGGAAAGGAAGGTGACAGTGTCCCACTCCGTTCCGTTCTCCATCAGTTCAATGAATGAGCTTCCTTTCAAATTTCTCCATCGTATGCTTTGGTTTAAAAACTGAGAGGAGATGCCTCAGCCTCCAGGAGACTGCTCGAAATGTGAAGCTCTGAGAGACTCTGAGGTGAACTGTTCCACAATTCTGCCTAAAATATGGAGATACTGAAATATTAAAGGGGTCAGCAGTGGGACCGAAAATGCTCTTCTATTCTCCCATGTCTTCTGAAAGAATGTAGAAGGTTCAAGTCCTTGCACCAATGGTTGCTTAAATCAGAAAGGTCGGCAGGATGCCACTCTACAGTGGGAACCATAAAGCTCTGGGGACCCTAGGACTTTCACTGCAGTTACTTTCTGGAGAGCTCTGGCTCATCAGAAATGTAAAAGAGAAAGAGAGAGAGAGAAGAAAAAAGTCATGTGGGTTTTTGTTTTGTTTTGTTTTCTTGTTCCAATTTGGAGCAAAACCTTTCTCCTTTAACGAAATCTCCTATGCCTCAGAAACCCCGCTTTTGTTTGTCTGTTTGTTTTGACAGCACAGCTTTTCTGCATAACGGTTTAATTTATCATTTCAGCTTATGTGACTATATGTTTTAACAAACAAATCAAAATAGATTAACATTTCTCGATAAAGCCCCATGCTGTCAGTTAGAGGGATTCCACAAATTAGCCTTAATTTCTTACCTACTGATGGCTCACAAAGAACACCGAGTAAAAACGTAACATTTTTATGACAGCAAAGTCAAGCACAAGGTAGAAAAACAAGGATCAAAAATCATCCCTGCTCTGAAAGTGTAAAGCTTGAGCTAGGACAGAGGCAAGAGTAAGTGAAATATTTGATGAAGGGGTTGGAGGATGTAAAAAAGGTTAATGGCAACAGTAGTAAAGGATGGTACAGATGAGATAAAAGTCATAACAGATTTATTCTCCTTGTGTGTCTACAGTCACGTTTGTTACCATGTTCCCCAGATTGATCAGCCCATCATCTCTGCAGAGTGCCTCGTGGCTGCAATCTGGTGGGTGGCTGTGCCTTTTTTGTAGAGTTTGAGATCGAGGTGATTCCTGTGTTAGTGTAAGGGTGCATTTCTCATCAAAACTCCTTCCTGAGACCACTGATTCGTTTCAGACAGGCCACCACCATGGAAGTTATTTACAATGTGGTTACAAAAGGACATTCCTTTTACCTCTAAGTCTCAGAAGTTTAGTGAAACCCACCAAACTTAAACAATAGCAAAGTCTGACCTTAACTGAGAAAGCCAATGAAGGAAAATATTCAGAGTCACTGCAGTAATAAATGAACAGTTATTAGTTTAAAACAAAACACATTGTTCCTTTTACTCCGCCTGGGTTAATGGAATAATGAAAAGAACCCACAAGCTTTCAAAATTGCAACATTAGCTGGATTTCCACTACCACAAGATCAAAGAAAGGGGATTTGTTAGTTATAAGCAGACAGTATCAAACATGGAAACTCACCACCAACCTAGCGGAACTGCACAGGCCCTCACCCCATTTTCACCTCCTTCACTCTTCCCTCCATCACACTCAGCACACACACACGCATACACACACACACACACTATATTTACATTATCTTGCTCTTTTGTTCCTTGGTCCATTAGATTATTATCTTCCATTAGAACAAACCTTGTGGCACTCCCTCTCCTTTCCAGGAATTGGTGATTTTTCTTCCTTATTTGTTTGATATCAATACAAAACAAGCAGCAATGAATTTTCTGAGAATATCTACGCCTCTCCCTTATGTGGCATTTTCAGCAACAATCTGAAGTCTGTGTTTCTGGAAGTATCTAAAAAAGGGAGAATTGCTGTAGGAATGTATGGTTTTTATTGTGCTGTTTCTATTTTCAGTTGGAATTTACACCTGATGGCTCATGTTCTTCCATAGTAGCCAGTGGGCCTGCATCCTGCGCATTTGAAAGGAGATAATCTGAAAAAACTCAGAGCCTGTTCTCTTACAATCAAAATCCATTGGGAATTTGCATCAGAAACATGCAACAACTGAAAGTGCCCTAAAGCACTATCTATTTTGATAGTGAGGCCTAGCCAAATTATTGATTCTCCATTAGCAAGTGACCCTAGGTCTTAGCTCTCAAAGTCATTCTTAGACTTCCAGGTTTCAAGCAGACTAGAAAACAAACAAACAAACCCAAAGAATTACACATTTTAAATATATTGCAAGCCAGGAAGATTGACACCTAGTTTTATTATAACTTCACCTAACAACTCATATTGAATCCCTTAGGTTCAATTTGCCTTAATACTTTCACCAGAGACAAGTTCAAACTGCAGATTGTGTATTACAAGACAGTTTGAAACCCACATGGCCAAAGTCTAAGCAGGTTCAAAGCACTTATGAGGAAGTTAAAGGCAACAACACTTTGCCAAGTATTCAGTGGGACTCCTTCTAGTTTATCATCGGACAAATTCAGTAAAAGTCAAACCATGGTGACAGAGAAGATAAACATTTAATTCAAAAAAAAGGAAAAAAAAAAAAGAGGAACTTGCAGAGGCAGAAAGAAGTATGAGATGTTAGATTCATTTAGCATGGGGATAGAGAACAGTATGAAAAGTGCTCATTTTCTGACTCCAAACTATGATCAAATATTTGTCAATCAAATGAGATTCATATAGAGGACAGGAAAGCAGAATAGAACAGGAAAGTGCAGGCATCCTGAAACTGTCCATATTGCTGCAGCATTTAAGTTGATTATAAAAGTGTGACATACATACCTTTAAAGTGTAAAAAAGAATCAATATGACTTTGCTACACTGGAATTCCTTGGAACCAACCTAAGCAAAATGAAAATATACCCCTAAGCTTGAAATGAAGATATATGCCTGTCCGTGCAATACTTCTATTCACTAAAAACCCAAATTGGAGGATAATATACTTATATGAAGATAATTAGTAATTATTGTTATGGTTAGGTTTAGATCTGTTAGACAAAATATGCTGAATTGAAATCAAAGAGCTCTGGAAGTGAGGTTTAGTATTGCATGTCACAGGAGGCAGCATTCTTGCTTCTCTCTTCTGATCCTTTTGCAGTTGTGTTCTTTGCCTTAACATGGTTCTTGTTGAGGAAGAGCTGCTTTGTTGAGGAAGAACTCACATGCTTTGTCTGGGAAGGTTCTTCAAACTCCCAGCATGAATTTGCAGTTACTTTTGCAAATATAACGTCTGTCTCCTGTGGATTCACAAAAATAACTCCTGCAAAACCAGTGTTGCCAGATGAATATATTTGATGATTACGAAGTGGAAGAACAGTTCTATGTTGCTATTAATCATCTGTGGTCTCCTTATGTTTCACAGACAATCACAGAGATAGCAAAAATTGTTTATATCCATATGCATATTTTAAATTTATTTCATTTTCAGTGCCTCCCACTTGGGGAAGGATAATCAAGATTTCAAAAGGTTTCATGAACTGAAACTTTACAAGGTTATCCAAAACAACTTTATAAACTGCTTTTAGGCTCGGCATATCTTCAGTAGCTCCACAAGTTTTCATTTTTAAAAACCATTTAACAATCGCTATATATATATTTCACTATAGGTACTACTTTGAAGTAGAAGGTTGTTTCACACATAGAATGGATATTTTGTGCTTTAGAATGTCAAAATGAAATATAAAATCATAAAAAAACTTAAAATTTGTTCTGATATGAAACATTACAGATGTTTCCCATGCATTGTTTTAATTTTGATGGCATTTTCAGATAAATAATGCATAGCTTAACAATTTTGAGTCATCCTTAAAAACTGAAGTTATTATATCACTGTACCTTTGTCAGAAGAACAGCAAAGGTGCACAGCTGCCAGCATCCTCTGTGCCAAGGTGCTGTGTAAGGACAATACATTTACTCTTTTTGTAATTGCATTGTCATTTCTGCTGCAGAAGAATCTCTTGGGATTTCCAAGAACCATGCAGCTGGCTTTAAGGTAAAGGCAGAAGAAGAAAATAGCATGCACTGAATCTGATTTGCTGATATCTGCAAATAGCTAGTTTTAAAGGACATTATTGCATCAGAGATGCAGAAGTTGTGAATAAGCACCAAGAGGTCAAACAGTGTCATTGACACAATGTTCTGCTACTCCTGACAACATCCCTGGGAACTGGGTACATTTACATCACTGGAGCAGTACCCAAACCCTTCCTTGTGGAATCTGCGCCAAAATCCTATACCCACAGAAAACTTCACCAAGTTTTCACCAGCTCCTGGATTTTAATGATTCCTCTTCTTTGCCTCCTTCCCTCTCCCCTTCTTTTAAAATCACAGGCTTCTGCTCAGTTTTCCTTCGTATCCTTTTCTGAAAACAATTAAGCACAGATCTAGAAAACTGCTTCTCCTACTCTCCTCTCCTCTCCTCCCCTCCCCTCTCAATCCTCTCCCCATGGTTATTCTGATTTTTCATATGAAAGAATTGCTTGTGGTGCCTTTTTGACATAAATATACCTGTATGTTGCTATATACTAAAGCTGGGGCAGTCAAGGTTAAAGAAATGATCTTTGAATTTAGAGCAGCAGGTGCTGAGGAGTTTTGGTAGAGTCCCTAGGGTGAGGCGTGGGAAGGTCCTTAGATCATTTGATGCTTTGTGAGAGGAAGAAGGGTTGAGCTGCTGTGCAGGTGCCAGCCATCTCACCCAGGCAACGCAGGTCTGGGACCTAATCTGGCTAGTGGCCTTCTGGCTGAAGCCCACTGAAGAAGTCATGTAGGTGTGCATATCTAAAACCATACAGGCTCTCAGCAAGGTGGGATGAGGTCTTTCATCAAAACAGAGATTTAAGTACTGCTAGCACTGCATCAAAAGAGCTTAACACCTGATAGGAATCCAAAGTAACCCAGTGTTAGAGACTGGATGGGAAATGTGCCTGCGACCCCACCTGCTGCACTGTTCTGAAGAGGAGTGAGACAGATTTTTTCAGCTCATTGTTTCACTGAGAAGTGAAATTCTGCATTCTCTGACACAACATCTCTCAGCCTCCTGTAGATGTTGACCAAGATATGAGAGGTCTGGCAGAAGAGGTATAGTTTCCCATCCTACATGCTGTATGCATTTCCCTCTTGCACACACAGGTAGTTTTATTGAAGTAGCAGTGTTTTACACTGAGCCCTCTTCTCACTTTTCTTCCTGCCTGTGGCCAGGCAGCCTTCCTGACCCAGCTCCACAACTTCACATCATCTCACTCTCCTAGGCACTTTTCTAGATCAGTAGCCCATGGTCTCTCTTTCTCGTCTACTACCTGGAAATCCATGCTCTTCTGTCTCTTATTTAATCTAAGTCATTGCTGCCTGGAGTCAGCAAAAGGTCAGTTTATTTTTATGAATGTTTACATTAAACACAACCTGCCCAAACACAGTTTCTTCTTAGCGAGGCTAAGAAAACAAAATATATTCAGTGTTTTTGGACCAAGTCATTTTGAAGCTATGACAAGCCAAAAGAAGTTAGGAAAGTGTTCCAAAAGTGAAAGATGGAATGCTTTGACACACCACAAATTTAGCTTCAATTCATCAAATTTCCAGGGGAAAAAAAAAACAAAACAAAACAAAAACAAAAAAAACTTTACTATAGAATAAGATGAGGTGGAAAAAATCGAAGATTGGGCTTATTTGGGGGGATTCTCTGAGGCATAAAGATGAAAACAGAAATCCTGAATGGAAATCAGGTTCAACTGCAACTATGGAATAGCTACTGCTGTTTTATAAAACTGTAGGTTTTGGCATCAAAAGCTATAGGAGGAGAGGGACTAAATGGCTCACCACACAGAGTAACTAAGGAAACACGTGTTTTTATTTTCAAAGAACAGCTGAGGTTGGGTCAGCTGGTTCTGATAAAGGAGGCTTCAATGTTTCTGAACTGATATATAGGGAAGGATTATGGAGTGCTCCAAAAGTCAATGAAAAGCAATTCCAAAATAACTTAGCAATTCTAAGTTCCTTTGGTATTTGTTGTAACAATAATAGTTACTGAATATTTTTTTTTCTTTTGGTACAAAACATAGATGTTATCTATCATGCTTCCATTGGAATTCATCATTGTAAAATTAATGTGTTGAGGTTCTTTTGCTTTTTGTTTTGCTTTTCTTTTTTTTTTCATAGAATCATAGAATGCTTAAGGTTGGAAGGGACCTCTGGAGGTCGTCTAGTCCAACCCCCTTGCACACGCAGGGTCACCTAGAGCACGTGGCACAGGACTGCATCCAAGCGGGTTTGGAAGATCTCCAGAGAAGGAGACTCCACAACCTCTCTGGGCAGCCTGTTCCAGGGCTCTGTCACCCTCACTGTTAAGAAATTTTTCCTTAAGTTCCTGTGGAACTTTTGGTGTTTCAGTCTGTGGCCATTACCTCTAGTTCTGTCGGTGGCCACCACTGAAAAGAGGCCAGCACCATCCTCCTCACTGCCTCCCTTGAGGTACTTATATACACTGATCAGATCCCCTCTCAGCCTTCTCTTCTCCAGGCTGAACAGGCCCAGCTCCCTCAGCCTCTCCTCATAGGGCAGATGTTCCAGGCCCCTGATCATCCTTGTGGCCCTGCGCTGGACTCTCTCCAGCAGCTCCACATCCCTCTTGTACTTTTGAGCCCAGAACTGGACACAATACTCCAGATGTGGCCTCACTAGGGCTGAGTAGAGGGGCAGGATCACCTCCCTCGACCTGCTGGAGACCCTCTTCCTAACACACCCCAGGATCCCATTGGCCTTCTTGGCCACGAGGGCACACTGCTGCCTCATGGTCACCTTGTCATCCACCATGACGCCCAGGTCTTTCTCCACAGAGCTGCTCTCCAGAAGGTCAGTCCCCAGCCTGTACTGCTGTCTGGGGTTATTCCTCCCCAGGTGCAGGACCTTGCACTTGGCCTTGTTGAATTTCATGAGGTTTTTCACCGCCCAGTTGTCCAGTCTGTCCAGGTCCCTCTGGATGGCAGCGCAGCCCTCTGGGGTATCAGCTACTCCTCCCAGTTTCGTGTCATCAGCAAACTTGCTGAGGGAGCACTCCGTGCCTTCATCCAGGTCATTGATGAATAAATTGAACAGGACTGGACCGAGGACTGACCCCTGGGGGACACCGCTAGCTACAGGCCTCTAACTAGACTCTGCACTGCTGACCACCACCTTTTTTGCTATAAACTGCAATGCTTTTGAGAAGTGAGAACACCATGGAACAGAAGGATTAAGAGCTCACAAGGGGCACATCAAGTTTTGTGCTGTCACAGTTATATCTCCAGGCTATCATGACTAGATTAATAAATTATAGCACGAGAGAGCTGTCAGAGTGAGTTCTAAAAGGAATCAAGCCCACTCTTATGCAGCTGTTCAAACTGCAGTTTACAGCCCAAACCTTGGGATCTTGCTGTTCCATGTGATACTGTATAGGTTTTGTTCTAGAGTGATAGTCATCCTCCTGAAGGTTAAAAAAAAAAAAAAAAAAAAAAAAAAAAAAAAGCTTTTTTTGACAGGGCAAATCTGCTTTATTATCCCATAGTTATCTTTTTCACTGTATTCTCCATCCCTTCTTTCTCTCTTTCCTACTGCATTTTCTTCCATTATTTTCCTTTCTCATCTGTTTCTTGAGCAATAATCCACTTTACAGAGAAGACACCTAGAAATCAGAGATGTGTATTGGGATGTGAAATGAATGCATTTCAGGTACATCTGCTTAATTTCTAGTGAAGCCCCGCCAAGCTGAGGGGTCACCTCAGGATCACCTGAGAGTACCTTAAAGGATCTGGCCAGTGTGTCCAGCTTCTGGAAGAAAACTCACAGAAATCCTACAATAAATTAACTCAAAGAGCAACCCACAACTGTATTAAGTTCAGATTTTTGCCAGTTTTTCTCTAATGCCCTCTGCCACAAAATGTATGTATAAATCTGTGTATCACTAGCAAAAATCCTTTTTCTAAAGTTTTTTCTGTGATACTGGGCCTCACCATGGACTTTGTAAGAGTCAGCTACCAGAGGCACCCATTCTGTTGTAGGCGACATTTTTTGTTTGCATTGAGATGGAAAAGTCTCATTTTCTCATTTGCTTCTTATTCATATCAATCCATATTTGTCTTTACTCAACCAGCGTAAGATGGCCAGCAAGATGACATCGAAGCACAAATGACAATTTTAAAGCTGGCCTAGAGAATAAACAAAATAAACTGTGGTGGCGAGTCCTTTTGAGAATGAGTTTCTACCAGACCTTGCAAGAAATCCAAAAGTTTGATATTATGGGAATCTACTCCTGCATGAAGCAGCCTCCCTCTCCATGGCTAGCTCAATGAGAGATTGCATAGCGTAACACATCATGTGCAATGCACTCAGTGGATGGGGATCCAAAACCAGAGTACAAGAGAAAATGGAAAATGGAAATGGATTTTTATATCCAATGCAAACACAACTAAAAAGCCCAGAAAATGTAATTAAATGTAATCTTAACATGTCCCATTATCACACTAGAAATTAGATTCTTTTTACACAGAGGCATTAATTTTCAAGCAATAGAGAAGGCAAAAAATTGTAAATAGAGCTGTGCAAAACACAGGATAAACAGTTAGAAAGAATAATCTTTGTTACTTAATTAGTTACTTAGCCAGGATAAGAACCTAGTGTTTGTAGTAGCTAAATATTTGGATTTTACATAAGCTACAGGAAATGAAACAAGTCACCTGAAAAGATTAACTATCCATTTTCTAGGGTTGATGAGTTGACAGCTCCACAGTGTTACCCAGATCAGGTTAGAGGCAGCACAATGGCACCTTATTGAGGAGGAAGTGCCACCAACTAATGAGAAAAAATTGAAAAGTTGCTATAGTGTGTCACAAAGGAACAGTTTATTAGATGCTCTATAACATAAACAAATGCACCTGCAACCTTCAATAGAATTTAAGCAGAATTTCCCCTCCTCCTCCATTCACTTAGCAGCAGCCAGAGTGGCCTGAAAATGTAGATTGATGGAAATCTGCAAATGCGACTTGTTTGTTATTTAATAAATGTTAATTTCTAAAAGAAAAAAAAAAGATGAGTTAGATTCCTTAAAATGTTTAAGGAATTAATTATTAAACTTGGATAGTTATCTGTAAAAGGTATGCCGGTTAAACAAAAACTGAGAACAAAGGCTGTGCAATTTCAGCAGTATCCAGTCACGTAAGCTGATCCACTGCTGCTTTTTCTGAGTCACTCTTTAAGTTATGGTGAGGTATAGAGTGAGAATCAATTTACTATGCCAAGAGTTTAGGAGACAGAAGGACAAAAAAAAAATAACCTTGAATTCCACCGTCTACAGAGTACAAATATTTTGAAAGGTCTAAGCTTATAAAAAAGGCATACTTAAAGCCTCTTATTTCTGAGACTGAGCTTTTTATTTGCCAGCAGTTAAGAAAAATCAATAGTTTCTAAGATCAGTGTTGTGGTACACAGTATTTGCAGTTTGTGCATGCGACTGTTGTGTTTCCTTAGGATGCTGTTTCAGTAGCTGGTGATCATCAGGCAAAGGTCATACAGTGATTTAATGCACAAACATGAACTTCTAGGGAATCATCTGTAGGGCTGCGGCCTTTCTTGGGACTTTTTTCTTTCCTATTCTTCCATGTTTATCAACAGAGAAACAGAAACGATACAGAATAAAACTGTGCTTCCTTTTTAAACTGTTCATAGCTTTGAAGTTGGAGGATGCAAAATCTCAAATGCTTCTTCTCAGAAGCAGAAAGCAGCAAGGGGAAGAAAGCTAAACTCTCCTACTCTCCAAAATATTTCTCTCAGCAGCTATAAAAATAACAAAATGTGTTTGCAAGTTTGGAGGAAATTTGCCTAAACCCAAACTAGTGATCAAATCATCTCCAAGTCTAGTGCCACTTACTTCCTACGTGCCCTTCACTTTGCAGCACGGGTCTCAATTCTGCTGCGAACGGCAGGTGACCAAGTCCTTGGGGCTGTGCAGCATTTCTGCATAGAGAAGGGGAGCCACAACTGTGAATAAAAGCCATGAGGAATAAAAGAGTGAAAAAGGAGCACTCGCTGCTAAAATTTGTTTGCACAAATATTAGTGGAAAGCAAGAATGAAAGCTGGAAGTACCACTGAGTTTGTGAGGGCTGACAGGCTACTTTTCGTGGTCAGTGCTTGCTGCTCACTGCTGCTATTTTCACAGGAAATGAGGCAGATAAGTAGCTGTGGAAGAAACCAGGCATTCGGATTCAAACACGTGTGATGGGTATTTTCTATGGTCTTTCCAATCACACAGAAAGCACTGCAAATGGCACCTCTTCCAACTACCCAGTAGTAACAGTTAAAGTAAGAATGAAACCCAGTGAATGCAGACAAGGCATTCTCAATGCACAGTTTAAGTGCAGTATTAGCTGGCTGTTTTAATGATTTATCTCTAAATGTGTTTTTGAAGCATGTGCAACATGTCACAGCAAATTACTTTGGTGCGAAGGAGGCTTCAAAATACAGTTCCTTAAATGCACTGGCATTGGTCCAATTTTGCTTTATGATGTTACTGCAGTGTAAAACAAAAGTAAAGCAGTTTTTCTGAGGACAGTAATTGCCCTACAGTTTAGCAATGACCTTCCAGCCATAGTGCAGTGACTGTCAAAGAGATGCTTCACAATTATCCAGGTTAAAATTTCATGAGCAACCCACCATTTTTTTTTTGTTTCAAATTCACCCTTTCTAAACATGAAGGACATTTTCTTTCTAGAGTTGATGAAATATGTACAAACTTGTTCAAAGAAATGTAAGGATTAAAACAAAATATTGTCATTTCAAGGACTAGCTCTCCTGTAGTACATATTAACAGGGCTTCTTAAATGGAAAATAAAGGCTTAAATAAAAACAACTGACATAATAGATTGAAAATGCTCTTACTGAATGCAAGTGTTAATAGACTCATTGCTAAATTTAAGGTCTGCTAGATGTTTTTACTATAGAAATTTGAATATATTTTTCTTCTCCCTCTGGCTATGAAGTTAAATTCAGCAGCCAAAATCCAGGGCCATATTTCACAAGAGCCCCAGCGTGTCTTGCAGAGTTGTGCTTCTAACTCTTCGCATGCTCCCTTTTGGTGCCAAAGAATTTGTATGTTCAAAATTCAGTTCAGAGTTAGAGGTGTCATTTTTATGCATGTGGCACCAATTCAGCAGAATTTGTATTTGCATGCTTAAATCTCAATAGCCTAATTTGTATTTATAGCATTCAAGTAAGACAAGCTATTCCCAGTGAACATGGTCAGTGAAGAACCTACCATAGGCTTCTACTGAGTTTTTCTATTTTTAAGATTATGGTGCAGACATTTTGTGTGAATGCTCTTGCCTAGTTCATTAGTGGCATGCAGTGCTGCAGAGAGGAGTATAAACCGGAGAGGGATCTGGTCCACTTATTTGAACACCAGCTAGCACCTAGAAGGTGCTTACTGAAGTAGCCTTCCTGATGTTGCAGCTTTCACCTGTTTCAATAACTACGCACCCAAAAGCTCAAGTGCTGAAAGAGACAAAAATGTCTGGAAGCTGTACCTGGAAATTTGGCTCTAAACCTATCTCCAACCAGAGACACAGAAGAGCATTTAGACTTAGCACTTTGGGACAGAACTGCTGCGGTGATAAATCAGATGTGGATCTGAGGTATGAGGTAAGCCCAATTACAATAGCAGTGGGGCTGCCTCCCACTGGTGGCTTTAGGTCAACATCTTGTGCTAATCACCTTAGCTGGGTAAGTGCTCATAAATCAAGAGGAAATTGTCTGTTTTTCTCTTTTCAAAGCTGCGATGGTCATTGCAGCTCTGCTGCTCTTCCTTGGAGCCTCCCACTGGAGGGGAAAAGTGGGGCAAGGAGCACGGGAAACAGGGACTCGTCTCTAGGAAAAAGCATAAATTAACAGCTGTAACAATATCTTAAAAAAAAAAAGAGAGAGAGAGAGAAAGAGAGAAAGAGGCTATGAGAAGTAGTATCGCTTCTCACATGGCTGCAGCAAGACTCTGAAGCAAGGACTTCTCCTTCATCCTTCCCTTGTAGGACAGTGAAAGGTCTCTCCTCCATCAGAGGAAAGAAGAGAGAAGAAAAATTACTTCTCTCCTTGGGAAGCCCTTCACACTTTTCTGCTGGTATGGTGCATTGCAGGCAGGTTAATGCAGTGCAGTCTGCTTTGTAGCAACATCTGTGCTCTTCTCCAGATTTTTTACTGCAGGTTGCACTGTGATGGTGGCACCAAAAGCACCGTGAGGAGAAAGGATCCCCCAGCTCCGTGATGCCACTGTCAGTGCTCCCATGTACCTGGGGCTAATGGCCACAAAGTGCTTGAAACAAGAATCATTCCTCCCTGGCACCATTCACCACCCTCGTGAGCTACCACCAGATCAGTTCTTACAACAGGAACCAGAAACAGAAGACACCATTGCACTGATTTTTAAAAACTTAAAAAAAAAAAAAAAAAAAAAAAAAAGCTTTTTAAGCATATTAAACATAGCCCCCACTGTAAAGCTCACAGCAAGATAGAAGATAAGGAAAATATGTGGTTGTGAGAGACTCCTATTTTAAATCCTGTAGGGTGATCCTCCCTGGCAGTGTACAGCAGGGAAGGCACTAGAGGTACAGAGCAGTTTCTACACCTAAGAGAGCAGACATGTTTTGCTGGAATAAGAGAAATGACTGTGGATCCATAAAGTGAGACAGCATTAAGAGGCTGAGTAGGGACAGTTGTTCACAGTTTTTAACACTGCAGGAATTGGGACACCCAGTGAAATTACTGAAGAAAAGGTTTAACACAGAAAAAAAAAAAAGGAGTTCTTTTTAACATACAACATAATTCAACTCAAGGCTTTTTTTGCCATAGTACACTATAGAGGCCAAAAGTATAAATGGGTTCAAAAAAGGATTAGTCAAATTTATGGAAGATAGGTCCATTGGTGGCTATTAAAAACTATGGTCCAGATGCAATGTCTGGCATTAGGGAGTCCCTAAACTGTTGTCTGCCAGGAGCTGGGGGGCTATAGGAGGGGAAGGAATGCTCTTATAGTCGCTGTATTTCTTTTCCTTTTCCAAAGCATCTGCTCCTGGCCACTTGCTGAAGAGAGGATATCTGGCTAAACAGATGTGTGTTCAGAACTGACAGCAGTTCCTATGTTCCTCTGAGAACTGAGAACCTGTGTTGCCTCATTTCAAGCTTCTATTTGCTTTCAAGTAAGCTCTTAAACCACACTCAGTTCACAAGTGTCTGACTACCTGCCAGTCAAGCATTAAGCAACATCATTAACATCTGTCACTAACACTTGGACTTTCTTTGGTGAAATGTTTTGGAACTCTTTCAGATTTTTTTTTCTTGTTAATCCTGCAGATTTTTCCCTGCTCAAGACATCATCTGTCTCCTTGTCTCTGGCAATAACCTGTTTCTGCCATGTTTTTATGTGGGCATGCAAACTGCAGCTTCCTTGCACAACACTTTTTTGTTGTCAGAGCCTCACTGATCTTCCATTATGACACTTTAAAAACTGCTCAAAACTCTAAGTGCTCTGAATTCAAGTTAAAATTAAAATTATGTCAAGCTACGCTTAGTTTGATGGCTTCAAAGCCTAGAATAAATTGATGCTGTATTAATGGGGCGCACCTTGGCAATGCAATGGTACCTTCAGCAGAGTGACTTCCTGAGGGTTGCCTTGCCTGATGCATGAAGCAGATCTCAGCGGGGTGATGGCCAAGCGAGCTGCTGTTCATGGTGGGGAGCAGGGAGCAAGTGGCAGGGAATGTGCTGTCAGATGTAGCAGAAAATGGGCTTTATACCTTCTAGCTGTGCTTTAAAAGTAGAGGACCTGGCCATAGCAGCAGGAAAGAAAGAGGTATGAAGCTGCACCTGAGCCTCTCCCAGGGAGCATAAGACCTGATGGCTCTGTATGTAAAGTGAGTTTAATCTCTGTCAAAGAAGTGAAAGGACACTTTGTAATAAATGAGAGTAATTGCTTGAGATTCAGCTCCAAACAATACAACTCAGCTGTGCTCCTGGCATTCTAGCCCACAAAAACCTGGCTTAGATCTGCCTTTTACCAAGGCTTAGATCTGCCTTTTACCATAGACAGATCTGCTGAAAACAAGGGACCCCTACAAGAGCCAGCAACTTCAGCAGCAAGATCAATCCTACCTCTTACTATTCAAGCCCAAAAATCCATCTCTTACTATTAAGTCCAGAACATGGGCTTAGTTTCAGTGCAACTATTATGTGTTCCAGTCTTTCCATAAAGGCATAGGTGATAAATATTCTCAGACTTCTTCAAACACACTGAATATATTTAATTCTGAGATGGTATATTGACACCATATTAATAATCTTTTAATAGCCATAGGCCAAAGGAGGCACATAGCAATAATCTCTGTTATGACAGAATCTCACCTAGAAGAGAAATCCAGTACTGAGTATATCCCTAGGGAAGGGGATATTCCCCCCATTCATTCACCCCAGAGCTGATGCCATGGTAAACATTATTTAGTATAATCTGCAAATGAAGGGATGTCCTAGGGAAAGGCTCCACTCTTCAGGTGCAGAGAGGCAGTTGGCTCTACAATCATTACAGGCAGAAAATGAAGTAAGGGACCTTGGCACGAAGCCCTCAGCCATGGAGGAAAAACTGTCTTGAAGCACAGTTCTCTAATCTGAGAGCAATATATTGATGCTAGGGGAGATGGTGATAAGGCCTGTGCATTTCAGAGCTAATTAGGTCAGGCACGATGCTGCGCTGATGCCAGCTCCTCTCCCAGAGTTGAGTCTTTCACCTGAGCTTAGGTATCAATCTCCAAGGCCCCTGTGCATGAGAAAGGGCAGTGGTCCTCAGCTGTTGGCCTAGAAAATGTTGCCCAAGTTCTAGCAGAAATTCACAACTATTAAAACACCACTGTGGGATACTCATAGCCCAGTATATCCCTCCCAGGTGAGGGATTCAGGACAGACTAACATACTCTCAGCAGGTTACCACTTCTCTCCATGGACACAGAAAGCCTTTAGGTTGGACTAGAAATCTACCAAGCGGATGACTACAGCTGGTGAAACAGATGTAATCCTAAAAGCCTAACCTCATTCTCAGTGATGTTAACTGGAGTCATATTATTGCTCTCAGTAAAACCCAAATTGGGCATGTGCCTGTTGTTTAGTTTATCTCCTGGTAAATCCACCAATCTCTCTTTTCTCCCTCAAGAAATGAAACCAAGTTAATATAACAATAATAGCCATTGTTCATAGCATACGAACAACGTGCCCTGCTTGGCTAGCATATAGATGACAGAATGAGGCTAAGCCTAGCATTTTTCCAAGAAGTTCTGCTGGCAGCACTTACACTGTTTATATTAAAGTAAATATAAATAATTTGAATGCCTGCAATGGTAAGCTGAAAAAATAACAATCTCTGCCAAATAAAAGAAAGATTAAGTTAGTACAGAAATATAAGCTAGAGATATCCAACAGAACATTAAAACTAACAAAAAAAAACATGAATTAGAAAACTAACTACAGTATCTGATAGGAGAAATACATTACATCGTGTGTGTAACCACTGGTGTGTTTAAAAACTTACTATGCATATATTCTAATAATGTGGTACAATCAGAGATATATGTTCAAATTCTAAATGTTCATCACCTGCTGTTGAATGAATAGGTGCAATAGATCTAATTGCATCTATTCAAGCCCAGTAAAGTACAAGGGACAGAGATAGAAGCTTTGAAAGCCTGTGTTTTCACACTTCAGACTTTTCTTCTATTTTTCCCTGTTAGTACTTTTCTATTTCTGCAGAAGGAGCAGTCTCCCATAAAGCACAGTAGTACTTGTCACCCCTGCTGAATGACTCTTTGGTTGACCCACAAGTGCCACTCAAGATTCTCTTGAATATCCACATGACACAAAATTATCAAATGAAGAGAAGTACATCTGCAGTTGCAGTTAGGTTAATATTTGTTCTTCTTTTGCAGGACCTATCCAGTTCTGAGAATGAAAGGTGCTAGATCCAGGGGATTCTGGTTAGAGCCAAATGCTGTCTGTAAAGAGAAAGTAGGAAATTGGGTACATCTACACCAGCCTTACATTACATTAGAGTTTTAGTTCACATCAGAAGCATGCTTTTGAGCAAATCTCCCAATCACCCTCATTTACCGCAGTTTGGCTTGCTTAATATAATCCAGCTGCTACTGGGCATTTAGTCTGTAGAGCCAGATTAGCTCTAGTCCAAAGTAAATCACCTTGAAACATGTATAGCATAGATATTGTCTTATCAAAACCAACTGTTTCGCCTTATCTATCTGATCTTATTACACCACACCACTTGCTAACATAAACAATGTATTTTATTCTGAAAACTAGAAGAAATTAGAGGTTATGCTGCATTTTTGTTTAGCTTCAGGGAATTGAGTCCTAATCTTTGTCTAATCTGTGGATAAACCTATATCTGTTCCAGGAAGAAATTCTGACGGGTAGGTGTGTCTTCCTGACCCCAAACCAGGTGTGTTCCAAGAAAGACATTATACAACTACTGTAATTAGAAGATTTTCTGAGTATTACCTTTCATTTTCAAAATGACACCACCAAAAGATACACGTGCTTCAGATCTAGATATTGGTATAATGCTGCATAAGCCTGTGCCCAGCCTGCAATACTGTGTGTGCAGCATGAGCATGTCACACTTCTGACCACACATCTGTTAAAGAGTAATATCTGCCTGCATCTACACATAGCTGAGTCAGCGAGGTTAGCACCAGCTCTTGAGTCTTAGTAAATCAGTAATCCCAAATCTTGCTATCCTGAGATCCCATGAACATCGCAGTGAAGGTCCAGCAGATGCAGATGGTCACCCTCCAGTAGGAAGCACATTTGATGTAGGTGTCCTTCTTCCAGACCAATTCCCTAGAGATGTCACTGCTCTTCCAGGCAGAATGAGGGCTGGGACATTTGCCTCATTTTTCTAGGAGAAGGAGAGGCTTTCCCACATTTTCCTCTCTTCCTGAGGAGACAAAAGAGACACGTGATAACACTCACAAAAGCGATCTTCATCAAAATACAGGGACAGCAGGGAGCCAGGGAAGCTCGATTTTATGATGTGCTTTGAGAACTAGGCAGTTTTCATCTGGCTTTATGTATTTCCAAACCCGTGGAAATAGGCAGATGCTAGGGCAATGCAGCCTTTTCTACTCATTTAGGGTGGGCATGGATACGTGCTCTAATTTTTGCTGACCACCTTCAGTCATACATGAATTCTCCTTGGCAGAGCTCAAATACAACATTGCTGTGCTAACCAAGTCCTGCACAAGCTCCCCTGTAGCAATCCCTGTGCCCGGCCTTGGCAAAGAGCACAGCATCTCTGCACCACTGTGTAGCTGTGGTTCTGGCATCTTGGCTCACATAAAGCCGCATACTTTCCTTCTGCAAAACAAACAGCAACACTTGAACCTTCTCCGGAAGGAATTAAAACAGTAGATAAATGGGAACTCATGGCAATAATTTAATTGGTCTTATGAATGGTTTGATTATACTACAGGTCAAGGCATAGCCCAGGGTGGAAGCCCTGCAAGCTTCTGGGAAATTACTGGTGGAGCTGCTGTCCTGAAACTAGAAGATTTGGCTCTGTGCTGGCTGAAATAAATGCCCCTATTTGCTAACATTCTGCTTTGGCTGGAGTGTCAATCTGTCACCTCAGCCTCTGGTGCAACACCGCATAATGGCTGCCCTTTCTTGCAAGGAGTAGGATATGATGTTTCTGCAGCTTGGAAATTCTTGCATTTGTTTTGCCAAGATGCGAAGAAAGAAACTGAAAGATGTTTGGATTCACAGGTCACTTTATTTTCGCTAAACAAGAGTACTTCTTATGTGAGTGTCTTATCAAACAAGTTCCAGTCATTGCAGGTGTGTATTTATGTACTAAAGGGGGAAAAAAAAAATGTGTTCAAACAAATCTGCATTGAAAGGTTAAAGAGATATAAATGATCTTATGTGAGGTATTCTTCCCTCACTGCTACACAGGTTGGCATGAAGTAAAGCAGTTGCTTCCTTTGAAGTGATGCCAGCATAAATACCTCAGAGTAAGAATTTTGGTTTTCATAACGTATATTGAAATGCAAGAGAACTATACATTGATAAATATACTGTATGGTTCAGTGGGGCTAGACAACTCAGGCAGAGTTTAGCTACAGTATAAACAAAGTATCTTCCAAACCAAAACTTCTTTTTTTTTTTTGTAAAAGGTGTAAAGTATGTAAAATGATTCCATGATAAAAACAATAGAATTCAAAGACAGATGTGAGCCTTTCAGCCTATCCAGGCTTTAGACTTCACACTTCACTTTTAAGTGAGGTGAAGATCTCACTTGCAAAGATAGCGGTGGAGCACAGGAACCCATCTTCTCTCAGCAGCCGTCCACCAAGATCTTTCATTCTCTGGTTGCTCTGACCCATCCCTAATTTCCTTCTGAGTACATCTGAGACTTTTTTTCTTATGGGGAGAGAGCATAAAAGACAGATAAATCAGGTAGCTGATTTTGCTGGACTAGAAAAGCTTGCCAGAAGGGACCAAATACTATCATAACAGAAGTTACAGAAAAAAAATCTAACAAAGAACTCTGTGGCAGATATGGTTTGGAATTTAAGGATTTAAGAAAAATCCTTTGGTTTTTAGCCTCGCAGCTCAGCTGAAAGGTGTCTTGCTAGGTAACATAAGAAGGATCTGGGTGCAATTTTGTTCCACCTAGCTTAATCCATCCAAATGGCAGGCATTTTGTCCCAATTTGTCCAGATTTTTTTTTTCTGACATTAAAGGAAAACAATGAGCATCTTCAAAGGAGGACTCACCTAATGTATCCTAAACACCTACATTAGTTAAGATGAATTATGCCCTGAAGGTATACATCTGTGCTCACTGACCTCAGGAGAGACCCCAGATTGTATGACCAGATTAGTAAATGACTAACTTTTTGATGGTTAAAATCAGATTGGAAGAATCCAGCTCAGTGACTAGACACCCTGAAGTACACTGCCCCTGCAATCCCCCTTTATCTTCAGCTCCCATCTCAACCAAATGCAATGGTGAAGAGCTCAGCAGTGTCCGTGTCAGACCTCCTCTCTTGCATACAACAGAGTGGAGAATCTCTCTGCTGTATTACTCTAAATGATGCAAATCAGAGCACTTCAGCAAAGGTTTTTCTGTATTACTGTAACCATACCATTAACACACATATTTGCTCACCTACTAGACAAGCAGTCAGAAACACCTTTAAGGGCATGGCCATGGTTTCCATGTGAAACTAAGGGCAATGCACCTGACTCCAGTGGGGTCAGGTTGAAGGGATACTAAGGACTGTTTTGTTGCTGCCACCTCTGTGCACACCAATGAAATAGGGGCTCATCTAAGAACTTTTACTTCTCTTCCTGCACACCACAGCCAGCCAAAATGTAGACAGCTTCATTCAGGTTCTTCAGAGATCCCTACCTCTAGAAAAGGTGTAGAAAGACCACGATGCTGTGAGGAGAATGGTACATCCCTCTGATGATGGCTTAACAACAGGCGCAAGGGGCTGGTATATTTAAGTACAGCTCTGTACTGCTCCAGAGGAAAGGATCCAGTTGTAGTTGGATTTCATCCAGTGCACGTCTCCTAGACATCAGGATGATTTATCAAGAACATTCCATATCCAAAGATTACAGACCAAGGTAAATAAAGCCCCTCTGTGGGTGTGCAAAGCCCAAAACACTGCAGAAAAAAGAGGTTTCAGCTGCACTTCTCTGTATGAGTGTGTGTTGTGTGAGTGTGCGGCTTGAAGCTGTAGATGAGGGCAGATATACACAGAACCAACGCTACATAAGGAATCGCACTGTATATCACATCCCCACAGTTTTTTTCTCTAGATGAATGGATGTGAGTGTGTACTGACTTAGTGGGCAAAGAGAGGAGAAAGTATGGTCCAAGGAAACAGTTATATGGACCGCATTGGTTGCGTATCCTCTTCTGTCTTGAACCTTGCAGTCCTGACTGAGGATTGGGGCTCTCTACAGTGATGGAACACATTTTGTTTCTCAGCATCACACTTTTGACTGGCCACATGGTAGTTTTTTCTTTTGATTGCATCGTCTGTCAAGGACTTCGGAATGAAAGCTGAGAGAAAAGGGCACACCACAGCCAGTTCTTCACAGTCAGTACGTCCACATATCTAATTCTAATGTAATGCCCCCACCTCAGCCCCTTCATTCTTTAGGTCCTCCAAAATCTGCTTTTCTTTTATCAGGTAGAGACTTGATTTCGTGACTGGAAAAATTATCCATTGGAGCCAGCAGAACTAGGCTGGCAATCAACAGACATCTATACACCGGAGTGCAGAGGAGAATAGCACAGGAGACCATTTAAATGTTCTGGAAGGATTTTTATTGTTTACATGTAGCAGTGCATATAACCAAAACGCATCAGCATCCTCAACTCCCTCATTCACTTACGTGACATATGCACTTATACAATGAAACCTAAACAACTGAGTAAAATGTTTGCAGGTTCAGGCTCATGTAGTTACAGAAGGTGACTAAAGGTCTGTTAGAAGGCTACACTGGAAATAAAAAAGAAAGTCTACTGCCAAACTCAAATAGCAAAGGGAAGAAAAAAAAAAAGCTCTTCAAAATAGAAGGAACAAGTTTCTGCATGTACTTGTTTTCCTAGGAGTGCACCATTTGTGATTTCATATTTCATGATGACCACTCTGCTGACAGCTCCTTTGGAAAGGTAAACAGATCGTCCTGCTCCAGAATGGGGGGGCAAAATCTGTCTTTACATTTACTCATTCTTGTTTGCAAATTTTTCAGCTGCTTACTCAGGTCTGAAGTATTTGAAGAGCCAGATGAAAAGGAGATTGATGGAACACATTTGCACTACACAAAGTTCCTGCTCTGTATTTTAATCGCTGCTTTGATGGGCATATCAGAGAAGGTCAGCAGAAGTGAAATGAGCTATGACTTGGGTGGTCTCTCTCAGCTGAACCTCTAACATAAAATTCCTCTTATTTCCATTGAAGTGGGGCAAGAAAATTTTACAAGGCAGCCAGGATCTGAATGAGCTGAAGCCTAAAGATCCTGACTTTTGCAAAATGCTCCCTGTGTTAAAGTTTAACAACAAGGCCTGTGATATACCTACCTGTTTCCATTCTCCTCATAGAATAGCCTTATGCTGCAAGCACGATGTGCTGCCCAAGTAATCACAGTATCCTCGTAAGAGTTAACTACCCACAGCAAAGGACCAAGGAGACAGCTGGTGTGAATCAGGAGAGCTCCTCTGATCTCTGTAGAGCTATGCAGATTAGCACTACTGAAGATATTGCCTAATGCAGCTCTTTCGAGAATGTACTTATTTTGAAATTAATTTCTAAAAGTAAAATGGATAACAAAACCCAAACAACACACATCCAAGCTGTCCTGTTTATCAGAAGAAACAAAAACTTACAAGAATGAAAGCATGACATCTAATGAGGTTTAGCAGATCTGTTTAGGATTTGTATCTTACTAGGAGAACCTAGTGCATAGACCACTTTCTTGAGCCTGTTTCTCTGTAGGCTGCTCTCGTTGTAAACGCACTGGGCTGAATCACTCCCACATTGCTGCACTGTTATTGTGGTACCGGGGCAAAAATATTTGGCAGACATTTCAAAGTAAATGCTTCAGATGGAATGACGGCAGCTGAAGAGCAAAATGCCAAGATTAAGGAAAGTGTATGCTCTGCTATGCAGGGAAGCTATTCTGGAAGACATACTATAAAGCAGGTTTGTCAAGTTTTAACATTTTTTCTGATAACTTCTGGTAACTTCTGCTGGTGTAAGACAGCAAAGAGGTCAATACTGGATGTGCAATATTTGAAAGGTGGATAAAAGATATAAACAAGCAGAAAAATTCTCCATGTAAATAAGGTTTTTCTTAACCAATATTTTAAAGAATACATATTCTGCTCGGGGATTCTATTCTAGTAATATTATTTCCTCAAAATAAGGTTTGTGGCAAAATAAGGTTCTGAGTATAGAAAAAACAGATATTTTGTACTGTTATGGTGGCACATATGCCTCACCAAAGCTTGGGCAATTTCACCTTTTCCATTAGAAGTTGCTGGTTTCAGGGATTTTTTTTTTTTTTTTTTTATAACTTGGACATCAAAATTGGCTTCCAGCTATGACTTGGTAAATAAAAGCCCTGCCTGAGACCATTTATAATACCAAAGGTTAAAAAAAGTATTGGTTTAGACACTATTAACTATAGATGAGCAAGAAAAAAAGTTTTCTGGTCTCGTACCATTTAAAAATGGCTTTCATTTACAATGGCAATTTGTTAAGCAATTAGTCCAAATGCTCTAATCCCCTTTGGGGCACTAAAAAACAAATGGCTGAGACGAAAGATGTGAAAATGACTTTGCCATATGCAGTGACTACTTTTCATAAAAAGTTATTAATCTGATTTTTTAATCTGCTTCACACATATGTATACTATGAAATGGTTCACCTGCTTATGCCAGCAAGAACGATTTGGCTTATGGCACAGATTTAAATGTTCACTCTGCACCTCCAGGAGTTTACAAAGTGACTGGAGACTCTCCAGCGGGTACTCGAGTCTCACATACAAATGCAGGTAGTTTCCAGGGCTTCCAGCCCATCCTCCCAGCCAAAACCTCTCAGAGCTCTCTGTTTGCACAGCACATGGTTTGGGATAACTACTCTGTTTGCAGGAGTTGCAAGGTTTGACTTCTGATTTGGTCATGCACTGAAATGGGAAAAAAGCGCAAAAACCGAACACAGGTGGGCACAGATGTCCCACACTGTAATCCATTCATTTACTGAGCTAGGATGGTGAAAATTCCTTCTTTACCTAATTAACAGAAAACTTTTCCTCCCAGGCTGGTACCTAACCAGCTGCTAGCGGTAGCTCAAATGAAATTCCCTGAGAATTTCTGAGAACCCTAGATTTAAGAGTAAACTGGTCCTGCAAGGACTTTAGGACCATCCATGCGGGAGTGCATGGGCTCAGCCATTTCATAGCCTTGGGTTGTCTTCCCAACCTACAGCAAAACTCTTGAAGAAGTTTTTCATAAAATGTTGCATTTCCAAGAAAAAAGACGCCACACTTTATAATGAAAAAAGTGAAAATATCAGCCTCTACTTTCTTATTTACTGAATATGTACAAGAATTTCTCCTGTAGTTTTTGCCCACTGTATTAGTGTTGCAACCTCCAAATTTCTTTCCACTCAAGCTTTTCTCTTTCCTTTTCCCCGCTGTTGATTTTTGTATTCAGCTATTCCCCTGCTTTTCCCTCTCAATTCTGTGTTCACCTGAACTTCATGCAAAATCCATTTTCCCTGCCAAAAATCACTTAAATCAGTTCCTTCCTCTCCCATGGTACTAAAAGCAGTGAACAGTACAGTGTGTGTACAGACTGTGGCCCTGGCTCTGCAGAAAGCCTTTCCTAATGATTTAGCTCGCAGTGGGAGCTGTGGGCAATGAGCTTCGGTGCTTGCTGGGGGTGAGAGCACCCTTGGTTCAACATGCACTCGGCTCAGCCCTTTTCTGGAGATGTGAGCCTATAGCCAAGCAAACGGTTGCCATAGGGACCTCTCCTACACCTTTCAAAATGCCATTTGTCACAATCTTTTTCTCCTGATTCACCTAGCACATTATTCCCCCATTCATTTTCTTCTACCTTGCACACTTGTTTATTGCTCCCATATTTCTGCCCAGGTGTTCCAGCACAAAAGTATGGACACGTGCAGCGTATTATGTATACACAGTAAATCCAAGGCTTCTGGGAAGCAGTGAATGCCTCCATTATGATCTGCAGATACTCAGTAAGTTCAACACTTCTGAGCATGTCCAATTGGCTGTACATGTGCAAATCTGTATTACAGAGTACGTCCTGTAGATCTAGCACTTCTTGGAAGCTCTGCAAATAGCATGCAATGCTGTGTCATTGACACATGCATGTACAATAAGTCTATCCAGCTTTTTCCAGAAGCTGCACAGCCTTAATCAATGCCTCACAGCGGTATGGTAGAATTTCTCTGTACATTCATGTCAGACAGATCTCAGATTTTTAGGTATGCAGATATAACTTTCAGTCAGTTATCATACACTGAGAATCCTCTGACGAATGTAGAATATTCTTACAATCCATTTCACATGATAACTGAGTAGAAAAGAAGCATTTGAGATGCAGTATACAGGATTGCCCTCAATCTGCAAAGCTCTGCAGAGTTCCAGCCCTCAGATCTGATTTCTTTTCATCTCCCAGGTGCTGCTAATAGCTCTTCCATGCTGTCCTCCTCAAATCTCTGTTTTTATCTGCAGCATGGCCCCAAGCTGGCAAGAACTTTGAGGCAGAATTGCCCCACTGTTTTTCTGGCAAGTGAGTGCACCAAGAGATACTGAAAGGTTTCCAATTTCTAAAATATGGTTTCATTAGAACACTAACTCATAAACTGGAGCAAGGCATCTCTTTAAATTGAGTTAGGTCAGACTACTGCATGAAGCAGACTGAATAAAATAGTTTGAAGGCAAATCTCCTCCATTTCCTTTATACCCTTTCCTGTGCTCTTGTTTTCCAGTCCAGCAGTTCTTGAAGGCTTCCTGGGTTTCAACAAACACAACAGCCTCCCCGTGTCTCAGAGAAAGCTTCCTTCCTCCCATCACCTTTTAGCCTTGGCTTAGGGCCTGTTGTTGGAAACAACTCCCCTGTTCCCCTCAGGAATCACCCACTTCATACTGCAGGCTCACACTTGCTTATCTCCCACTGCCTCTTTATGCTACCCAAGAGTCAGCAAAGTTGCCCTCACAGGCACAATTACGTTGAAGGAGGGAGAAATTTCCTGGTTCCTCAGAGAGCTATGCCTGGTGCAGCAAACAGGATCGCATAACCTCCAATTCCTCACTCATTCTACTCCTCTACCATTTCTACAGCAAGCTATGAGCACACAAACAGCTCTACTATCAGTCCCAGCATCTTTCCCATGCTCATCTTTGGCCATTCCATCTCCCACTGAGACCTACCCTCCTGTTCCCGTGAATCATGCGAGCAGATTCCTTTAGAATGTTCTTTCTCAAGAAAAACAATCAAAGAGATTAGTTGAAGAAACATCTGCACACGAGGTAGGGTTTAGGCCAGTGGGTGGAATCTGAACTGCTTCAGGACTCAATCCACTTCTCAGATTCTGGAAAGAGCCACAGATACTCACTGTGGGCTCAGGTGAAAAGAAACGTTTAGGAAGTTGGCAAGTATCAATGAGTGTGCCAAAAATGCAGGCCAAGGCAAGTGAAAGTTGGTAGCACAGTTAAAAAAAAAAAAAAAAAAAAAAACCCTTGCAGCAAAGTGCGAGTAGAGTTGTTTATTTTGGTTATTTATCCACTCATCCTAGATATTACTAGTCTTACCTCCTTACTTCCTTGCAACATCAAAATATATCAGCTGTGCCTTCCACAGTGAGCCACAGGACCTAGGAGTGAAGGCTGGACACTGCAATATGGTTTGGCTATTTAGTATAACTAAACAAAGCAGATTTCTGACATGTATCATAACCACTGGGATTCACCTCACCTGCTTGTAGCCATCTTAAAAGTGTGTAAAAAAAAATGTGTAGTGTAGGATGGCTTCTTCTTCACACTTCTTCTGCAGTCAAAGGAAGAGATGAATATCATCAGAGACTGAGCTGCACAATATAGTTGCCTTAAAAGGGTGGCTTAAAGATTGCTTTAAGCTGATTTAAGTGTGGGCTGTCAGATGGGTGCAATTTTCCTTCTCATACTGATAGTTACTTGTTCTTACCCCAGAAGCTAGCACAGGGCTAGAGAAACTGTCTGGAGATTAACACAATAGGAAAAAAAATGCAACTTCTCCCCTAGCTTTTCAATCTCATCATTTCCTGGATCTCCCGCATCACTTAGCCCAAACAGCACTAAAGAGGAGAAGAGAAGCAGGCAGGTCTGTCCCTTTCGGCCTTGCTTAGGTGAGCATAAGGCAAGCATGAAACCACAGCGTAAGGCAAATCTCAACCTCATTGAGATCAAAGAATGTGATCCTTGCTATACAAAAAGCCCGGGCTGGACATCCTCAAACAGCTCCACGTTTGTGAGGTGGCTCCCATCCTGAGCACTCCCTGCACGCTCCCCAGGACTGCTCTCTGCTGTGTCTCTGGAAACAGAGTGGAAGCAGCACATAGAGAGTGTTTGCAGTCCTTAAGAGTTAGCTCACAGATAACAGGAAAATAAACCTGAAGGAAAAGGAGCAGAAGTAAAGAACAGCAGAGAAGTATGTTTGCTTAAGGAACTTTTTTTTTTTTTTCTCCAAAATGCATTGCATTACTCTTTGCCAGCTTCCCGATTGTCCTGAAGAACCTTCTTTTCGCTTCATGTGTTAGCTAAGTGATGCACTGCAGTCCAGGAAAGGCAAAATGAATCTACAAATTTCCCGGGTAACTTTTTTTTCAGGAATATTAAAACATACCCACAAAATGGGGCAAATATATATGTTTTCCAATCTGAAAAAGATTTACTAGAAGAGTGATAGATGAGATACCCTGATACCAGTTTCCCTTTCAGCCAGAAAGTATGCTAAATCTATCGGGCAATGGATAAAATTCAGTTTTATGGCTGTCTGTTAAAACTGTTCATCTGTTAAAGCTGGTACGGCCTAAGTATCAGTCTTTGCTTCAATAAAATAACTAATCAATTAAGGATAATCACAATTAATGGGACTGAAAAACAGCGTAGCTTTTTTGCATGCCATTTGACTGCCAAAGTTTTTCTGTGTTTGAAAAGACAGGCGGAATGGAAACGCTGGAAGCACAGGAAGACCATCATACTGCAAGATAAGATGAAAAAATCTGGAAAAAAACTGTAAGGTAAATGAGAGTTTTTTCCAGGCGAGTGATCTGAGAATGCTTTGTAGACCTGTGGAGAAGCTGAAGTGCTAGAAGAGTTACCTCTCGGATGCATTTCCAAGAGGTGGCTAATGTTTGTCTCTGGAGGAATGCTCTTGTCCGAACAAACCTCTTGTATGTGATTGTTGTGACACACCACAAACTGTTTTTTGCTGATTTCTGAAACAACAAGATCTTACCAAATCGAAATAAAAATTTATCCAAGTGAGAATTTTCTCTGATCTCCTGCTGCTGATTGCTATCCCTGATTGTCTAATTTACATCTGTCAAAGCTGCAATGAAAAAGATGGAAGAGCAAAGAAAAGGCTGAAGACCTGCAACTTTTGGCAAACTTTACCACTTTGTGATCTATTAACATTCAGTTTCTCACTAGCAGTGCATATATATAGCCAGTATATGTGGTTATGGCGGAGGTAGAGCTTGGTAGTTAGCCTTATATATATTTCCAGTGTGTTGATGAACCTCATTTTGGTGAGTTATTATTATTATTAGAAAATATAGAAATATGGAATTATTATTAGAAAATATAGAAAATAGAAAATATATTATTATTAGAAAAAAAACAGACAAAATATAGTCAATCTATACTGACTATACTGCCAATCTCCATACTACTTTAATGCTTATATGCAGATTATGCTCTTGGATTGGGATACGCCAAATGAAAGGTGCTGCTGCATACATGGAAGATGAGAAGGAGTTAAAGTCTGCAGCCTCAGTCGTGGCTGGCAGCGCTGCTCTGCATGCCAAAGGTCTCCCATCTGTGTCCCCACTGAATTAGAACCATGGTCTGGCTCCACATTTCCTGACAGGGCTGTGGACTTCCTCCTCTCTCCACATTTTGACAAGAAGCTATTCTAGGCCCATGTTCCCTCACCAGGAAAAAATCCTAAGCCCTCAGTGGCCCTTTCGCAAAGCTGTGAGGCCTTCTTCATGCCAGCCTGTTGCTTTCTGTTGATTGCTTGTGTTTCTCTTTCCACTAAAGAACATGGCAACATGCTGCTTAAATAGAAGCCCATTGGTCTGGGGAAATTCCTCAGCTGTTGGTAGCACCACCACCAAAGTCCTTCTCCAGGATCAGGCCAGTGTTTGAGTCACTGCCCTCATTTGCCCTGGTTGCTTAAAACTACTGTCAATGTTTCCATCCTTTTTCACAGAGATTTGGCTAAATCCTTGGAAAGGGATGGGCAGAGGCAATGCAGATCACTGGTTATCTTTCGCTTCTTCACGTCTCTAAAAGATCTCTGGAGGTATTAAAATAGGACTAGGAGGCAAGCCAAGAGGATGATTTGGTCCCTCTCCAAAAGATGGTTTGCTAGCACGGATAGGACTTGTCAGTGGGCTGCCAGCATGGGGTTATTTTATCATGAATCATTACATTAACTAGCATGCACAAAGGAGAAAAATCTGGATCAGCACCAAATACCTGAAACCCCATTTGGTGTCACAGATAGTTGGAAATGTTCTAAAATTCTCCCAGTCTGGCCCAAAGTAATCTGCTTTTCAAGTATCTCAAGGTATTCAAGTATTTTCAAAGTATTCTCTGAATACCTTTTTTTTTTCCAGGTGAACCAGAAGCAACCATTTCCCTTTGTCTTCCTGTGAGATTTTTCTTTACTTTCAGTAAGGAATAGACTTTGGCTTTTGCTCTCTTTTGAGGCATGACTCTCTCATATGGCCGCTATCTGTTTCCTTAGATCTCCATTTTGTGAATATTCTGTTAATTGGAGAGATGGTTTCTGTCTTGCAAGTCCCAAACACCTTGCAGCAGCAATAGCAGCAGTAGTAAATATTTAGATTAACAATGTCTTCTCATTTAAAATCCTCAAACATTTCCTAACCTTGTCTTAAGGTTAAGGTATAATATCCCTCCACTAGGAAAAGTCTAAAGAATTTGTAAAAATTTAAATGGCTGAAGAAAAAAAGTACGGGCAGTATCCTAGCACTCCTACAGTCAGCAATATCTGGTCTGAAGCTTCATCTTGACAGAAAAACCTTTCTTCAGAGATATTTTTAATTTCCAGATGTCTGTTGGACACATGTTGTCCCTGTGCTAGAGAAGCTACCCACTGGTCAGGGTAGGGCAGGAATCATCACATTTACCTACTTAAATTTTAGACAGTCCAAGATAACTAATCTATGAGAAGGGGTGTGTCTCTACTGATTAGAGATGGACCTGACAGGAAAAACTTAGAGCAGTTGCCTAAGATAAGGGAGATGAATTCCACCTAAAATCTCTTTCTCCCCAGAGCCACAGTATGTGTTGATACTCTTTACCTAGATAACCCAGAGCAAATTAAGATCATAACCCTACAGTAAACTCAGGCCTTCAGGACCTACATAAACCTATCTGGCTTCTTCAGGGATCTACATAGACTTCCAGAGGGTTTTGCTATTTTGACCTCTTGACTCTGTTTTAAAGCCTTTTTATAGACAGATCCCCTCTTTCTTTATTCAATTGCTTCCTGGCTTTCTTGCCATATCCTTAGCACCATCTCCTTGACATTGGTTTAACATAGTTTTAGATTTAATACTATTATTATAAAAGGGAACAGTATAAAAAACTGTGTGCGCCATTTACTAGAGTCAGTAAAGCTGATTTTTTTTGGACTGAGCTAGCATTTTTTTGTCTTCTTCCAAAGCAACATTTTTGTTAAAAAAGTGATAGAGCTCAGCTAATCCCAGAAATAAAATGGTTGCTATTCAATGTTGTGATAGCTTTTGAAACAAGAATAGCTCTTTCTGTGTTCACTGCAAAAGATTAAGAGACTGTTAAGTTTAAAAAGTTATTGGCTCTGCTTAACACTTGCTAAGCACAGTATAGACTGTTTTATCCATTTGTACTCTCTCACTTGTCTCCTTCATATGTCTTATATAATAATTTCCAAAGTCAGAAACAAAAAAGGCACCAGCTAAGATAAAATGGCACAAGATTAAAAAAACTTAGCAGCCGTAGAACCTGGCGAGAAAGAACAAAGAGGCTTAGAAATCATCATATTTTATAGCATTAGAATGCCACACATTAAATATAGATCTTGCTGCTGATTATATTGTTACACATTCCATTGTTCCCATGCCATTGGCCTTCAGGACTTTATAACTTATGTAATTCCAAGATCTGACACAGCTAGAGTGAAATGCATCTGATCTCAATGAATGGCATCAGATGAAAAAAAGTGGATTTTAAGAGAAAAAAAAAAATTAATTTTCCTTCGAGTCTATTGATTGGTGACAGATGTTACCATTCCCATTTAATTACTCTTGATTCATTTTCTAAATAAAAATATAGATAGATGTCAAAGTATTTGAAGTGATCTAGATAAAGAGTTCATTTGAATAAGTTGTCTTTCGTCTTTTTTTTTTCCAGATTTTCCATATTAAAGGAAACCTCACTCAGAGTGGTGCCTGCAGTCTTATTTTTGTATGCTATAGGTCCCAAATGTTATAGTGAAGGCAAGTTGCATTACTCAGGTCTGTGACCTTGATTGTTATCAGGCACTGTGGGAATAGGATGCAGTGATTCAGGAACAAGGACTCTTTAATAAGCACTGACACAACACTCCAGCATGAGTCGGGGGCAGCAGAAGCACCTCAAACTGAAGCTTCGTGGCTACAGTGCATTCAGAGCTACAGATATGAATGGACTTAATAAAACTTATTTCTAAGAAAAAATATATATAAACTCCAAGAAATTGACATTTTTGAACTAAATACACAGTTTGAATTATTTTTTTCTTGGAATATGAGCATACACCTGTCAGCCTTATGTCTTGGTGGATAAAGAGCTGATACAGAGTAAGTTGTCTTTCTCATTTATACTGCTAGAGTAAAATCTCTGCCCTGCAAGTGTCCAGATAGTAAGCTGTAATTAAAAACATGAAAGGAAGAGAAAAGCTGCTAATTATGAACATTTTTAACTAAATAATTAGCACTATTTTTATTCAGAAATCTATTCGCTGCTTTTCCTCTGCATGACCTTTATAGGAAATATATGTCACAATAATTTTCCTCATGAGAGAACATAATCATGTTCAAAAGTAAAGTTCGTTCTCTTTACTCTCTAAAAGACTGGCAGTGTTATGTATCTTAATACAAGATATTCTGTATTTTAGGAGAAAATTGATATGACAAACATCATTATTACATGGCCATATGTAGATGATTTTGTGATATGATTCAGGAAATGTTTAATTAACTTAAAAGATAAAAAAAATGCTTGCACTAACAACTGGGATCAGGACTAAGAAGGACAAATTCCTCCTGATCCTTGGAAACAAGGGACATTTTGTTGTCATCCACAGTCAGCCTTCTAGTTCATCTCAGGTACCTGTGCTCCTTAAAGAGAGTGATCTGGGTCTGAAGGAAGATAACTGAACATAGGTACTCGACACAGGTGTGCAGATTTCCAGCCTGAAAATGTCATCCCTCACCATTAACTCTACTGACAGCTTTATATGGCCCATGGTAGATCCTGGACCTGAGCTTAGGGACTGCTGCCTTGGAGCGTGACCCCCTCCTAAGGTTGAGAACCTGCCGAGCACCAGGTTGTCCCCTCCTCACCCCTGCAGTTGCAAGGGTCACGGCAAAGCAAAGGGGAGACGGGAGCTTTGGAGATAAAGGGCACTGGTACAGGAATAAGAAATGATGCAAATTATTGCTTCATTTTAAGACCACTGATGGATTTTCATGTTTTATTGGTGAGATCTGTTAGCACTGAGCTCCTCTATTCATTTTTCCTTGAGGATACTTGTACAAGTAGTAAGTGATCTGGCAGGTCTTCAAGGGATTCAGATTTTGGTCCTATAAGGACTGCAGTGAAACTATGCAATTCCATAACTGGTGCTTATCAAGCACAGTATTTTACTCTCTAGAGTCTTAACTGTCCACCTGAAAAATATCTAGTAAGACCAACGAAATTTCCCAAGCATAGGTACGGATCTTGATCATGCTTCTTTTGTAAAGGTGTAAGCAACTTTTCAAGTTGCCCTCTGGATTTTGTGTTCCTGAGTTTTCCTTTGATGCGGGACTTTGTGATTTGTACTAAATCGCCAGTCTTTTTTAAATGCAATACTTAATCATGCTTCATTCTAGGAGTCCTGACATAGTTACAGAACAAAAAAATTGGGGGCAGATTTTTTTTTTTTAATTTGCTTCTAAAGACATCTTCGTATAATGCAGCAGGTTAAATTTGTGTTATTACATAAAATATTACTATGTACAAATAAAATTCTCTTTTGGAAAAGACCATTTCACTTTGGAACAATCCCTACAGAAATCTATTTCACTGTTCTGCTAATATTTCAACAACTGAGAAGCATGACAGATTACTTGGCATTCTTAGAGCTGACTTTGCCCTCACTAAAAGAAAGCTGCAGTGTTACAGCTTCAAAACCTCTATATTATAATTAATAAAGTCTTGTTTGCCAGGATGCCTCCATGCTGTTTTGCTGAGGGGGAATGTGAAGAAATTAGGTATTCAGGATTAAAGTCTTAATGCAAACAAAATGTGCAGGAAAAATTAAAAATGGGTGGAAAATTAAGTCTATATCTCTGAACCCCAGGGAAAGCTGGGTTTGATTATTGGAGTCCAGAGCATGGAAAAAAAATGCCTGTGTTATTTAAGTATAGCCAAAATTAACTGGAGTCCAAAATGGCACCAGGTAGCTTCACCTTGGGTAAGCTTTTCAGCCTAAGCTCTCCTATGGGTCTCTGCTATAGATCTCCAGGGAAAGGTTTCTTTTTTTACCTTTACAGGGCTCAGTATCTTCTTTATTTGTCTCTCCTGTGCTGAAGTTTGTTGTGGAAAAAGAAGGATCCCTGTTTCTGCCTCCTGCCACACACTTTAGGCCCTTTAATTGCCATGGAGATGATCCCAAAATGCATTTCAGCACTTCAGTTCAGTGCAAGACATAGTAGCCATACTCAGATGACCATAGCATTCCTGTGGTCTATGTCCTTTGCAACATGCCCAAATGATGAGAGCAATCATCCTGGAAGAGAGACTGAGATGAAAATTCCTCTTAGGCAAAGTGAGTCTTCCAAGAACTGTTAGCTAAGTTACGAAAAGGTATTCATTCCCCCTTCTCCCCTTATTAAGCAGTAATCAGATGAACAAAAAACACTAATTCTGAGAGCAAGCCTAGCTTTCTTTCTCTGAACGCCTGTTGCACTACAGGATCATGCTCCTTCATATTTGGTTCTCCTCGAAACTGGGCAAGTGTTTAGGCATTAAGTGCTAGGTAGAGGACTTTGTAAAAGAGCAAGGTATAAACTTCAGGGCACTTGAATTAGCCACCTGATTAAATTTACTACAACTTTTAGAGGTGAAGTAGTGAGTTTTGGTTTGGTGTTTACAGAGCTGACTGCCAGCAATATTCAAGTTCTTAAAAGCTTTTTGAAATCTCACCCCATACAACCTCAGGAAGTTAGGAGGGCACAGACCCTATATTTCCTTCCTGGAATGTAAAGATTGCCTTTATGCATAGCTCCTGTGGGAAATAAAGCAGGCAGAAGGAGGGAGAGGAGAGCATCTGTAACCCTGGCTGCTATTTCAGTATAACCTGAAGCCAAAGCACAGCCTGGCCCCAAATTAATCCATGGATTACTTTTTTTTTCTTAAAAGAATAATTGCATTCAAGCATGGCTTTTTCTGTATATGCAAAAGAAGACTGAATTCAGTTGTGGTGTTTGGTTGCATATTTTTCCTGGTGTCATTCTAAGAAAAGCAAAGATAGTCTGTGAGATGGATAGAGATCCAGTTAATAAAGACGTGCATGAATTGCTCACTAATGGATATAACACTGAATTCACAGGCATCCTCAATTGCTAATGGAACCTGAAAATTGTCAAGAAGATGTTGCAGTTCCATTTGGCGTGACACACACCCCTCCTCTTGCTGACAGCTCTGCAAAGTTACATTTTTTAAAACATATTTTCTTAATGCATTTTTTGGCTAACTCAGATGTCCCCATTACCTCCAAAGTGCTTTAGTCTAATTCACATTAACCAGCTTACTGAGATACCAACAACATTCCTTTTATCCAGGATCAATTGACCAGACTTACAGAACTGCTGATATTTAAAGAAAGTTCAAGCCCTTTTCTGACTGCTGTAGGGCTCTGAATTTCTCATTTATGTGGCTCATTAAGAATATTTCACCATCGAAGCACATAGTCTGCAAATAGCTTTACTATTTCCAAAGACGACCTCCTTTCTTTTCTCCTGTTAAAGTTGCCCATACTGATAGATAGCAAGGAGAAGTGATTTCTAAACTGGAGAACAAGGAGACACTGACATTCCTCAGACTTTCCCAAAAAACACAGTTCAGTCATAGCATGAACTTTTTAAATGAACAGACCAAAAAACGTAAGTTAAATATGCTTAAGCTTAACAGTGCTTTCACACAAGACCAATTATTCACTCCAGTTTAGCAGTCATTTCCATAGACTCAAACAAACTAGGTCTTCTGAGGGCTCAATAACCTTGTGGCAAGTCTGTGGGGTGGATTTGCAGGCAGCCATGTCCATAAGGCCACAGGTTAGTTTACAGTTACCAAAGGAGATATCAGAGAAGATCACAGAATCACAGAATGGTTGAGGTTGGAAGGGACCTCTAGATATGGTCTAATCCAACCCCCCTGCTCAAGCAGGGACACCTAGAGCACGTGGCACAGGGTAGCATCCAGGTGGGTTTGGAAGATCTCCAGAGAAGCCACAGCCTCTCTGGGCAGCCTGTTCCAGGGCTTTGTCACCCCCACAGTCAAGAAGTTCTTCCTCACATGGAGATGGAACTTCCCGTGTTTCAATTTGTACACGTGACCCCTTGTCCTGTCACTGGCCACCACCTAGATGAGTTTGGCCCCATCCTCCTTTCATTGTCCCCTCAGATATTTGTACATATTGATCAGATCCCCTCTCAATCTTCTCCAGACTAAACAGGCCCAGCTCACTTAGTCTTTCCTCATACGATACATGGACGATAAAGGACTGGAGTCCTTTAATCATCTTTGTCTCTCTACACTGGACCCTCTCTAGAAGCTCCACATCCCTCTTGTCCTGGGGAGTCCAGAACTGCACCCAATACTCCAGATGTGGCCTCACCAGAGCTGAGCAGAGGGGCAGGATCCCCTCCCTCAACCTGCTGGCAACGCTCCTCCTGATGCAGCCAGGATCCCATTGGCCTTCTTGGCCACGAGGGCATGTTGCTGCCTCATGGTTAACTTGTTGTCAGCCAGGACTCCCAAATCCCTCTCCTCAGAGCTGCTTTCCAGCAGCTTTGCAGCTAATCTGTATTGGTGCCTGAGGTTATTCCTCCTGAGGTGCGGGACCCTGCACTTGACCTTGTTGAACCTCATGAGGTTCCTCTCTGCCCAAATTTCCAACCTGTCTAGGTAGCTCTGAATGGCAGCACAGTCCTCTGGGATGTCGGCTGCTCCATCTAGTTTTGTATCATCTGCAAACTGTCTGAGGGTGCACTACGTATATACTGCATGGGGATGGAGTCCTGAAATGGGGTTGGTGAGAGACAAACTACAGACATAGTCTATAAAAACTTTCTGCTAGAGATCTATAAAAACTTTCTGCTAGAGTTTCTGGAGAAATGTTGATAGAAATATCAAAATATTCCATCTCCATTCACAGCACTGCCAGAATTAAATGGTATCATGATTGATTTTTTTGAATTTAATTTAGGATCTTTTATTTCCATAAGTACTTCTTGGATGAAAAATTTTAACAATATTGAATTTTGAAAAAAAAATCATTATTTTCACTAAATCAAAATGAATTCAAATTTTGAAATGTCAAAATCATCTGTAGAAGAGCATTCTTGGCTTCTGTGCATCCTTCATTTCCGTATTTTCTACTGTAGAGGAAAACAAGGCAAATGATCTCACAGTGGAAAGACACTATAGAAAAATTCAATTAGTGGCTGCATTTCAGTATCTCCACAATAACAGAATATTTTTCGGTTGTGATAACCTTGACACAGATCACAGAAACAATTCAAGTGATAGGTCATCATACAGGATTTTGCCATTAAATTAATTGAATTGATTCATCTGATTTTTTTCTCAGGCAAATCTTTTCATTGCTTCAGTAAAAGATCCTAACTGCAGGTTCACTTAACAGATCTTCTTTTAGCTTCATATATAATGTTTTTTTTTTCAGTGGATATTGACTGCAATGAAGTACATGTATATAATCATGTATATAATCTTCATATCACATCCCTTCTTATTTCTGGTAGCCTAGTACATATGTCAATAATATTCACACACACTTGATTCTTATCTTCTATCTAAATAGTTACCTTGGCTAAGGCCAGCCCAGATGACCACTAAATATGATATTTTCAGTCTTAAGTCAAATGCCAACAAAGCCCAAGTCTAAAATATTTATTTTTCATATATATATATATATATATGCATTTTCAACATAAATCACTTTAAAACTCTACCACATCAATTAGTCACAGCTGTAGGTGTGCTGCATTAGAATTATCACTCATATAAATATTTTTCATTTCTCTTTTGGAATTCAAGTTTCTAATGAATATATTAAAATTAAAACACTAAGATTTATAATGCCTTCCTACTCATGACTGAATCAGGAAGCTGCAAAATCAAAACACTTAGGATTCATATCTCCAATCATTTTGGAGAGAAGCTTTCAACAAAGGCCAATGACTGTTCCATATACAATCCAGCTCTATTTCAAATGGACTTCCCTGCTGCCTGACTGACTTATTTCAAGCTCACAGTAAGTCCCCGTATCCCCCTATACAAACAGGAAATTCAGATCAGCAGAGGATCAAGATAAGTTAATATCAAAGGAAGAATGCCACATACCTGACGACTGTGGCCAGGTATTTGCCTCCATAAATACAAATACTTCCATTACTGTAGTTCCAAATTTCCCAGAAAAATCCTACAGTGAGGTAGGATAAACGGGGCACAAGAATATCTGTGCAGATTTTTAGGACTTCGGAGAAGCTATGGTTGTCTCTTGAGTCTCTTACTCTGGGAACTTACTCTGGGAATTCGGGCTTAGCTATCATAGGTGACTTCATAACCACTTGTGCTCTGCCAGATTGTGTGTACTTGTTTACTGGATTAGCATTTTCTGTCATCATTGGGTGTGATTTTAGTAACGACTGAATTCACCAAACTGACATCTCTGGCAAACAGGGGCCTATATTTGCTAACAAAACAAGACCTCTATCCAAAAGGAAGTTTATAATCTCAGTCATTTTTTCTCAGGAGGTTTTGTGGTTGGGATTTCCTTGGGTGGGAGGAGGGCAGCTATGGACATGGTCATTCCTGCATCAGAGCATGTGAAGTTTTGGACACTAGACTGGCAGGGAATGGCCTCTGTGTGTGTGTTTATGTGTGTGTGTGAGAGAGAGAGATGATGAGGGTCAGAGGGGACCCTCCTCAGGACAGAAATGAGCCTTTCAGATGTAATTTCTGGACAGGTGGATCATGACCCTTGACACTTTCAAAGTCCTTCACAAAACTGTAGCTTTGAGAATCTCATTGCCTTTAATGGGAGTGTTGCACAAACCTCCCACATTGCCAGAATATTTGGTAATGTGGTGGAACAATGCAACAAAATCTCTCCGTACTGTTGGTTTCATCTTCTCTTTCCCCTGTCCACATCTTTCTATATATTGCATTTCTTCCCCTATTTCCCTCACTTTTACTTTTTCCTCTATCACTTTACTTCTGTTTTATTTTTGACATTGATAAGCATTTTAAATTCTTATTTTCCTGCTATCTAATTAATCATCTCTCTAATTAACTTCCAGGGGTTTGTGATTGCTTCTGCTGCTGATGTTGCTTTTTCTTTTTTTGATGCCCCTTCATGCAGATTTAGCCCTTTTCTTGTATCCCTTCTCTCCTAAGAAAGCTCCTTCCAGAAATTAGCTGAATAACCTGATGTGTATTTCTTTATACTCTTTCTGTGTTAATCTGTAGACCTTCTGCTCTTCATATGGTAGGCATACTCCCTGAGCATCTTGTGTCTGGATCCACTTTTCTCTACTGCAAATACCACTGATCATGGTTTGCTTTTAAATCACAGTAACAAGGCCAGCAGAATACAGACCACTTGCATTTGACAGCCTTGTGCAAGAAGGAGGGAGTGAAAGCTGTACTGTTTAGAGTGATTATGCAGCTCAGGTTAAATAGATAATCAGGGAAGAGACAGGACTCCTTGTTTGCACCTTTGAAATAAAAAGCCAGACATGAATGAGCAAAAAAATATTTTTTTCCATAGGCAAAGTATAATTTGTTTTCTGAGACTCAAATCTCAAGATAATTTTCAGATTTCCAAAATGATTCTTCAGGATCATGGTCCCATGATTGTTCTGAACAAAACTAAATGGAAAGTTATGCTGTACAGTGCCATGGAGATCTTACTAACCACGCAAATCCTTCCCTCCTCATCCACACCATCTCGCCAATATAAGGGAGTGGGAACTTCTCTCCACAGATGGGCTTCATCGTTTGACCCTGTACTGTCAATTTTGACTAATCTTCCCTCTACTGTAGACCAAACCAAGCAACACTCTCCCTATCTTTCCCCCAGCTTGGAAAGACTGTTTTTACCTGTGTGCCCAAGCTCAAGTCTTACCATTTTGCAGTGAAGCCTTGATTTCCATGGAATTTCAAATGCTGTTTGTGGTCTCTAAGCAAGTCCTAGTTCATACAAGGAAATGCAACCTGCACTAATAGCAGCATCAGTGCACGTTGCAACACAGCCATGGACCCTGTGGCCTTTGTCCCAGCATGGAGGCAAAGGGACCAGCTATTCGTCACCAGCCTGGTAGCACAGCTGAGCTGAGGTCCCACACAGAGCTGCCCTCTGCTCCTCTGAATTCAGGAGCACCAGCTGATCCGTACAGAACCGACAGAGCAAAGAAGAGCAAGTTCAGAATGCAGCCCACAGAGCTGCATCCCACAGCAAAGGGTGGTGACCATGAATGTTTTAAAAAATCAAACATAGAAAACATCTGTGCCTCTTCTCTGTCCAGGTTTATTTTTCCAATACTTCACATACCACAAATAGTTCTGTATGACTCCTCCATCAGTACAGAAGAAAAGAAAAATAAAAACATGCAATATTTCTTGAAAAAGGATATTTCTATTGATGTGGCAAATTTGATCAAAAGTTCCATATTGCCCCCCTGTCCCACCCTCCCAATTTCTTCATCTCCTCTCTCTGCTTCTCTCTTTTTAAAAATCATTTTGCTGCCCTGTTGGGCTGATCAGCCTGTCAGCCTCTTGCTGCTTCTAGGATGTTTGGCTGTCCTCAGAGAATCATATGACTTCAGTTACTTGGGGGGCTCCAGCTGTGTTCTTAAATGTCACAGACAGAAGTAACAAAAGGGGAGAGGGTTAAGAGAATCAAATGTGTTATTAGACTTTCGTTCCTTTTTTTTTTAAATTCTCTTGCAGAAGATGTAAATCACATGCTTGGCAAGCAGATTTGGGGATGTCACATGGGGGTTTGTTTGGTTTTTCCCTGATTATATCCCCAAACATTTGCTATTTCTTACATTTTTTCCCTTGTTTGTCTTACTCATTCCTCATTTATTTCTATTTAAGTCCAAAGGGTCAGAACCTAGGATAAAATTTTGACAGCTCCTGCAGCTGATACAAGAGCTTTCTCATCCAAGCAATTTGGGAACCTATTCTGGATTGCTCACCATTGAAATATACTCTGGCCCTTTTCTCTGCTGGCCCATAAACTACAGCTCCTTGCCTCTGACAGACAGAAACCACCACTCAGGAAAAATTGCCAGTCTGCACAGCACTTTAGCACATAATTGTCTCTAAATGCATTCAGATATTCAAAGGAAGTTAAAGCCAAAGTGTTTAAAGTAGTTTGTGGTGAGGTTCCTTAATTAACCTATGAGCAAGGAGACCAAGGCATCCTTCCCTGGTTGACAGTCCTCACCAGTTTACTAGGGGCAGTGCAATGGGGAGCTGTCATGAAATAAGATGAAGAAGAGTTACTGGCATCCTGACACATCACCTTTTAGGGCTACCGACTCCTGCAACATTTGTCTCCTGTGACCGTGGGGAGAATAGGTTGAAAATTTCCCTAATTAAAAAAAAATCTGAAGAAGTTTCTGAGACGTAAGGAAGTGCAGAGGTATGTTCAGTAAATTAATTTTGCTGGGATTAAATGGCCACAGCAAAAATGGAAGCACTTTTATTTCCTTTCTCATGCTCCTGGTGCTTTTCCAGTACCCACCACCGCAACCTGTGAAGAAATTACAACATGACCCTTTTCTTTTCATACAGATCCCCTACGCCAGTCTAAAGCCAAGGCCTGAGGCAGGAAGGGGCATTTTATGCACATATTTTCCTCAAGCTGCTGAAGCTCTTCAGGCACAAACCCACCAGTCCTTCAGAGACATCAGGAGCCCTACTCCTCCTCATCCAGCTTCCTCCTTCAAGGGGCACCTGCAGGGCACTGTCTTGCTACCAGGGCACCTTGTCTACCCACTGTGGAAGCCAGATACCCAGTGGGGCTCACAGGCAACTGGGGGCACCCCCAGCCCTGTCTGTCTGTGCCCACCCCCAGGCCTCCCCTGACCAGCCCAGTTGCATCTCAGCCCAGTCCAGGTCCATTATCTGCTGCTCCTTGACGCCACAGTGGTTTCAGATCCAACCCCACCATCATCCTCCCTCTGCCCAGCCGCCCATCCCCAAAATATTGGCTTTGCCATTAGAGCCTACGACCATTTACCTATTATTTACTTATTACATTGTTTTTTACTTGTTTACATATACTTATTATATTTACTTATTACATCATTCAGTGAAATCTTTTCTCTCTCAAATGGGCATATTCGCTGACTACTTCCATTCAAAGATTATTAAAAGTAAGACTAACAATTTATTATTTTTTTTTACAGGACAGAATTGTTTTCATATCATTCATTTCTCGGGTCTCTCTTGAGAAAAAAAATATCAATTTTGGCAATCTTTTTAACAAAAGCTCAATTCTTTCCATTTTTGAAATTTTAAAGTTCTTCAAAGCTGAAAAGCTAAGATGAAGCTGAAGAAAAATTTCATGAGGATTTACTTTGACAAGTTTGCCATAAAAAGATTTGGCATTTGCCTTCTGGCTCCAATTATACTGTAATCAGGCTGTACTGGAACTGTAAAGAAAGTTTAGGGGAAAAATCATTTAAGTATAATTTTGCCTCTCTATGGATAGCTGAAAAAAAACATTTGAGTTTTAATTGGGAAATTCATATGCAGCAATGCTTGGGAAGAAATCCACGTGATCTGTGTATGAAACTACAGATTTTTTTTCCTAACTATTTTGCTATTCTTTAAATACATTAAATGCTATGACTAGAACTCAAACTGTAGTTTGTTTGGAAGTGCTTCATGACACATTCAGATGTGTCTGAAAGATCAATAACTATGAATATTTGAATGGATTATCTCAGTTTCTGAGATTAGGTTCCTAGTGATTATTCTTGTTTCCCATTAATAGACTCTGCTGCTTTTGGGAGCATTTCTGGGTATGATTTTGCTAGAGTGATGGTGTAAAGTGAGCGAGCATATTTGATTTATTAATATGCTTATGTTTAATTCTATATCTGTGGACCCATAGTGTGATTTGAGGGGTAAGAGTGGAAGGAGAGGGGACTGGGCATTTACACGCACATGAAAAGGAGCTGGGATTATCCAACCCGTACTGGTTTGAGTATGAACAACCAGATACTGATTCCAGAGAGATTTTCCACAGAATATTGGAAATAGAATACGAAACTTCACAAACAACAAATCCCAAATCACTGCAGCCATTTTTGTGTCACAATGACAGCTCAAAGAGCACACGTTTTCTGAGTGAGTTTTGCAATTTTTCTAAGCAGATTCTCTAGTTTTCAGCTAACTCACAGAGAGCAGTTACACACCACGAAAGGGAACATGTTAGCTGTCACTATTGTATTATCTTTATTCATAACTGTTGTTTGATATATATGTAATGAAATTAGAAAGGCAGGGCATGTGTTCACCATCTGAACAGATGCAAACATCATTGTGAGAGGGAAGGAAGATAAAATATGTTCATCCACAGTTCCAAGGTGCAGGCCTGCATCTCTTAAGTATTTACTTTTATAAACTAACTTAGAAGAGATTTTACTATCCAAGACCAGGAAAGGAGATCTATTAACAGAAGACTGCAAGATGGAAGATTTTTTTTTCTAGGAAATTAAGATTTGAAGTCTTGGGGAATAAAAAACACACTCCTTTTAGCAATTGCTTTTTAAAACTGATCTAATTTCATAAGCTCAAGGGAGCTTTGTTAAAGCATGTAAAGAGAAATTTGAAAAGTAAGCAAGCATTTAAATGTAACATCTGAAATGTTCAGTGCTATGTTGCATAAACATTCACTTCTATTTCTTCTCCAGCTCCTCTGTCTTTCCATACTATTTTTCTGCCACAAAATGAACCAAATCAAGAAGCAAAACATACAAATGAATGTACATAAACTTTGTTAGACTTCAAAAAAGATTTTTTTCTCCCCTATCTCCCCAGGATCAGACAGAAAAAAAAAAACAAAACTTGCATTTGTAATGCCTAAATGGTAAGAGCAGGGAAACTAGCTGAAAGACTTGTTAGGGTATGTTCCCAAGTTTGGCAATGATGTTACCTTAGCCAGGGACAACTATCATTGCTTCTTTTATGCTAATGGAGTTATGGCAATTCACACCATCAGAGGATATTTACACCATCAGAGGATCTTGCCGGGGTATTTAACAACGTTAATACAGTTTTCTCAGTGCAAGGCCTAGCACTGGTGCAAGAATGTATTTTATCCTGTGAAGTTTGTTTGGTTATGTGGTAAAAGGCTCATCCTCAGCTATATGAAGGAGCGCAGGGGCATAGTGGCTTCAGCTGATGAAGGAGCTGTTTGGGAGGCAGGTAGGTGCATGAGTTCTGACCATGAGACAAATGGAAGAACTGGATACCAGAGGGACCAGGAGGTCCAGGACAATTGCTGGAGAGATACCCAGAGCACAGGTTGAGGTGTGGGTCTATGACATGTTGGAGTGCAGCAAGGGAGGCTGCACCAGCAACTGCAGTGGGGCCACAGGCTTGGGAACTCATGTGTCCAGGTGTTTGTAAATCGATATAGACTAGGAATCCAGGAGTCACCTACTGATGTCTGGGGCTAGCTACTGTGGGGATCCACACCCTATATGTACGTATAGGTATAAATATATATATATTTCCTGCTAGTGGACCTTCACCCTAATCATCCAAAAAGTGGAACAGGATGAGGCCATTTTTGCTTGTGTGAGGACTGAATGTTTCTGTCTGTGTTGATTTATGTGGCCAACCATGTGTATGTGTGTATTTGCGCGTGTGTGTCTACTGTGAATATTTGTTCAGCTTTGCTACTGGTTGGAACCAACAAAATGGAGTTATGGGAGGCTCATCTCTTTCAGACTGCCAGATCTGGCAGCTCCCTAAAAGAGTTCATTAGGAAACCAGCATAAAATGTTTTTATTGAATCATAATTTGAATTGGTACTTTACTTTGGATAGATTCACAGAGTCACCATCATCTCTCACTGGAAATCTCCATTATAGACAAGACCAGACATGGTCTGTGCTCATGAATATACCCCTAACATTGTCCATGTCTGGAATACCTATGTGAGAAAGACTTGTGTCAGAAGAACGAGATAAGACATAGTTAATGTGTTCACAGTGATTTAAAGTCTTCAGCTGAAAGGAGATATAACTAAATAACTAAAGTCCAACTGTTTCCACTGCCTTATGGCTGCATGATAGGCAAGCATACTCTTTTGTTCAGGGAACCAAGGCTTTTCCTTTGAGATACAGATCTGTGCAGAAAGAGGGATCCATTTATTTTATGCATACCATGGAAAAGAGGACCTGGTAGGAAAATGTCAATCATGTCAACGTTTTCAACCTGACTCCCGTACATGCTTTCCAAGTGGGATCTAAACGTATGTGTTTGTAGATGAGCTGTAGGTGAGAGATAGAGAGATCTGAAAGTGGAATCATTTTGCTTTGTGCATCATTTTTTCTCCTTTAATGTCAATATTAATATTTAAATTAATTCCTCCTTTGCTCAAAAATGATTTGAAAGTGTGAGTATTTTGCTTTTGTTTTGCCTTAAGTTAGTTTTATGTGTGACTGTAAAGAAGCCCACTCAAAATAATTTTAGCGATTTCCTATGTGGCTTCTCCAGTCTTCTCTCTAAGTTGTTACTGGAGAAGGCAATATAGTAAAGGTTCTGCTGGACTGAATCCCAGGATAATTCTTCCTTCCTCTTTCTGTGTTACGGAGAACCTTGACTCATCTCTTCACACACACTGCCATGCTAAAAACGAATATACCTGCATGTTCTCAGCATCACTGATTTCTGCACTCTGTGGACATCTTCTGCTGCTTCTGTGGGCCATTTCTGGTTCACACACTATGGCAAGCCTGACAGAGAAGTTTTCTCTTTTTTAAATGGGGAACTGTGAATTTTGGCATTTTCAGGAAACTGCAGTTTGTAAAATTAAGGACTAGCAAGTGTTAACCTCCTCTTTATGAGCTCAAGTATTTGACTGATCCAAGACTTAGGAATACTAAATTTTAAACACATATTCACGTTCTGTTGTGTGTTAAAAAATGGAGAGATTGACGGTTGCCATGATGAGGCAGTCCCATTTGCCCTGATAAATTGGATCAGACTTCAGTTTTTTTGTCCAGTGTAGCTTTAAGTGACTCAAGAGCAGGGAGCTCTGGTTTCTCTGGGCGACAGGGCCTCTGACTTCTGGGGGGATGAGACAGCTGGAAAAGGAAGGCAATACTGACACCTTCCCAACTGATGTGGCATTCAGGTTGCCAAGCTTCCAGCCTAGTCCTTTCTTCCTTCTGTAGCAGCCTTGAAATTTGGGGGGCTAGCCAGGAAAGTATGTGTATTAGGCACTAGAGTTGAAGCACCACTCACATTTTGAAGATTAGTTGGCCAGGACTATTTCCTACCAAGAGGAATATTTTCCCAGTCGGCACACAGGAGCCGACATGAAATGAGCTCAGCCCTTCACCCATATCACTCTGCAATATGTAGGCAGCGAATCCATTCTCCTCTTTGGACTGGGGCAAACGAAAATCACACTCGTGAGGTCAATGGAGGCAAGAATCAGACTATTTTCACGCATGCAACTTTGTCACACACAACTGCTGACCTCAGAAGACCCAGGTCTGAAGTTTCTAAACCCGAGGCGAACTGCAATATTTAGAGAAACTATCTCTTGTTACAAAGGCCTTCTCGGGAAGAAGTTATCTTGTCTGGAACTTAGTTAAACTTGAATTCAGAAGACATTTCTGGAGCTCTAGCAATAAAACCAACAGTTCTCACTGCGAAAGCACTGAGCACACATAATCACACACAGAGAGATCTCTACATCTACTACAGATGTAGATAATTTGTTCTATTTTATTCAGTAGCTACATGGTTTTGGCACATTTCCAGATCAGAGAAAACTTAGGCACTACTCCTTATTTTGAATACCATCACTTAGTGAGTTAAACAGGAGGTAGACACATTAAAAGGCCTTTTCCTAACTTTCTTTTTAGGCTCAAGCCAGTGAAGATATTAACATTATGTATAGGAAAGACATAATCTGTGAACCTCTCTATCTCTTCTCCATTGAACTAGACTTCCAAACAGACTGGCATTATCATGGCCACCAGAATAAAATCAGGCACCTAAAGGATTGCACAGGCTTGGAGAATCTCTGCAGCACTCAAGTATTGAATCTAGACAGGTCCAGTAGCATTATGTTTCAGATTTAGTTCTTGTTCCATGCACTTTATTGGGTTCACGAACAAAAAGAAATATCCTAATTTTTCCCTGCATCCCTGATCATATAGTTAGTCCTGAATGAATGCTTAAAAAAAGCTGGATTCAAATATTATGACTTCTTAAGTCAATAGATTTTTTTTTGCAAATATATTCCAAAGAGCTCCACAAAAACGTTTATTTTTGAAAATTGTATTATTTATTATTGATTTAAATTCATTTTAAATTGTTGTGCCAAGTTAATAGCACTTGGGATGAGGAAGACAAGAGCTGTGTAGTCCTGGGGGGCAATCTAATATGCTATTTAAAACATAGTTTAAGTTTCTGCTGAAGAAAATTGGCAACAAGCAAAGGTTTCTTGGCTTGTCTAGAATCATCTTTTAACACATTTTTTTTTGGCTGAGAATAGCCACACATGTTGCTTCTTCTGTGACCTTCTTACTGTGTTCCTTGTTTTTAGAAAATGAGTTAAGTAGATTATTTTCTGGAGAAAAGTTATTTTTTTGAGAAGCACATATGTCCATGTCCTGTGCTTCTCTAGGCTTTGTTTATAATAGTATGCTTGCTTGAGTGAATAAGCCTGATGAGACCCAATGTTATGAACCCAGTTATGAGTTTATGAACTACAACTAAATTCCCTCAAGCAACTCTTCTCCCTGCTCCTGGCCTAGATTTGTGCTTCTTTTTGTATGACTCATTCTTTTTTAGCATTGCAGTCAGATCTTGTACAGTATTTCCTACATACCAGAGACCTCATCTGTGCTGCACCATCCTAAATCCATGACCTAAAAGCAGTAAGTTCTTTCCATAGAGAAAGCTGGGTCATTTCTTAGCCTCAGGGAAAGTAAATTCTTCCTCGAATGTTATGGTATGCAGAAGGAGTGCACCTATTGCTCTACCAGACTATGCTGGCTGACGGGTGAGAGCTTTCCCCTATAGCTGTTCTGTGATCCTGAGAAGAAGTGTAGGTGAAAGCTCATGTATAGCCAATAGATCAGTGATAATCTCTTCAAGAACGTAGCAATAAAAGAGGTGTTTACAGGTTAGTGGTTAACAGATTATTCATCAAAATGATTTGGGTAGTCCATATTTATGCACCACTAAGAGCTTTGGGTCATCTTGAAAGAAATTCTGCTTATCACACAGGGGAATCAGAGTAGGCCTGTGATAACTGGCCATATTAGTCAAGCTAGCATATGCAGGATGCTGTCACAGAGATGCTCCATTCCTATTAGGTTATCCTGGTTTAATTCTTCAAGGAAGAGCCATCTCCTTCACAGCAACAGAAGTTTTATCAAGTAAGGGAACCACTGAGTGTACAAGGAAAGCAAGAAAGCAGATGTTTTTTCACTGAGTGTAAGACTTGCTAAAATTGAGATTAAGACATTTCCTCAAACAGAAAACCCGTGTAGGACATAACTGTTAGGCTTAATAAACACAGTGAGATGCAAAGGACTCAAAACAGCATGAGACACTGTCATCCAAGTGGTAAAGACATTCAGCTGATTCCCACTCTGAAAATTGTGCAGAAGATACCCATCTTGCAGCATGTCCCCAGTTTCCCTGATCCTCAAATCCCCTTTACTAAGGCAGGCTTGTCTTTATTTATAGCTGAGGCTGCCTATAACCTACAGCCACGTTACTTCTGTCATGTGCTCCTGTAATTCAGTCACTACAATCCTATTCACAGACTCATACAGACTAAGGCCTAAGGGAATCATTTAATCATATGCTGTGACAAATCAGATGCACTTACAGGAAGTCCAATAGCTACCAAGCTTGCCAGTTTGGTTTGAAGATACCAAGAAATGGAGACTTCATCATTTTCTTTGATACTGTGGCTCTATATTTAATCTTTTTCCCCTGAAAAAAAAAGTGTGCTTCATTTCTTGTTTAATTCATCTCCTTTCAATATCTAATATGTGTTTGTTACCTTTTCTTCAGTAAATAAAAGAGGCCTGTAGCACTATGAACTTCTTTCCCATGGAAAAACTTATACTCTACATCACTGTAACACCTCAATCTCCCTTCAATAAGCAAGATGGCTAGAGCTCATTTTCACACCATTTCCAGTTGTTCAGTCTATTAGGCAGAAACATCTTTTCTGTTTAGCCTGCTCAGAAATACTTGTCTTGTCAAATAGTCTTCCATTGTCTATCCATTGCCTTTTAGGCCATATCATTAGGCTGGAAGCACCCTGGGAGTGGGGCACGCATTCAACACTGCAATGTTTTACAACTGGTACAACACAGACAGTGTCTCAGTCACTGTCCAGGATATAGAACTGGTGCAGGCAGTGAATGAGACCTTTAGTCTTAGTTCCCAGGCTTTTGATTTACTCAAAATGCTTCCTGGGAATGGGCTGGGCTTTCCAAGGGATCAGGACCACTCTTGACACTTCTACATTCTATTCTTTACCACTGTGGCAGTGTTTCTGCCATCCAGGAATAAAACAGCACACTTCTTTTTGGGGAAGGAGGGGAAGGAGATAAGTGTTGTGTTATGAGATGAGTTAATATTGGATTGAGTAATAAACCTGTATTTACAATAACTTGATTGGGTTTCAGCAGAACAGTGCATTTCATGGAGAATGAGCTTCCTTGCCTATTTTCAATGAAGATGTATATATTGATTCATAATATATGGGTTCAAACTGGCACTTGTTTCTGTCTGCGAAGCTTGAAGCATGAGTAGAGGACTTGGGATCTTCTGTGCTGGCACATCCTACCCAAAGGCCAAATGTCTATTATTGCTCTAGCCCCTTCTCCAGCTTCGATCCACAGGCATGAAGAGAATTTTTTCAAGAGGTGAGAGTTAGCTACCAGTGCAGAAACAGCTAAGGCTGGAGGCTATGGCATTGGCACAGAAGATATCACAGAATCACAGAGTCACAGAATGCTTAGGGTTGTAAGGGACCTCTAGAGATCACCTAGTCCAAACCCCCTGCTCAAGCAGGGACACCTAGAGCACATGGCACAGGGTGGCATCCAGGCGGGTTTGGAAGAGCTCCAGAGAAGGAGACTCCACAACCTCTCTGGGCAGCCTGTTCCAGGGCTCTGTCAGCCTCACAGTCAAGAAGTTCTTCCTCATATGGAGGTGGAACTTCCTGTGTTTCAACTTACACCCGTTACCCCTCGTCCTGTCACCGGCCACCATGGAGAAGAGCCTGGCCCCATCCTGCCTGCCGTTACCCCTCAGATACTTGAACATGTTAATCAAATCTCCTCTCAGCCTTATTTTCTCCAGACTATACAAACCCATAACCATTATTTTCTCCAGACTATATAAACCCATAACCATTGCCCAGGGCTTTCTTCATTTCCGCCTCTCCATCTCTCCACACTCTTCAGTGGATAGATATTTTCATGATTGCTATCACTCTGATGAGTTAATTTTTCAAATAAGAAAGCTTTCCATCATTTTTTTTTTGGATAATTTCCACACAACTAAAACTGTTCAGGAGCCAAAAAGTAGCATCGTTTTGTTAGCATTGCTTTCCCTAATGGGAAATATCCACTAATGAGTCAGCTGACAAGGCCAGCCCATCTGAATGAAGTTTTCATGGGTTATCTTTATGTCTATCAGCATGAACATTTAAATCTCTAGCTTTGAATCATATAGTCTACATTACGTCTTTTCCTGTATCTCTCACACTGCCATCCAGCACCTAAAACGTAGCAGATCTGTGGTCCTATGCCATTTTATACAAGCTGAGGAATTGTCCCACTGTGCTCTGTTGATTTATGATGCTGTAGCACTTGAGGTTTTCAGTGAGTCAAAAGTAAACATCAGTAATTTACCGCATGTGTTTACAACTACCGTGTGCACCTAAAAGGCCTTCAGCATCTCCTTGTGTGAGTCAACTGTATAAAAATATTGCATTTTACACCATACGACACTTAAACATTACCCCACATCACTTTCCTTAGAGTACCTCTGAACAATGGCATCATGAAAATAAACAGCATGCTTTTTCTCTGCTGACTCAAACAAGTTTATTATTATTATTATTATTATTATTATTATTATTATTATTAGGGTTCAGATGTACAATCAAGACACCTCAAGACTTTCTTGACAGCTGTAGTGGACCAAAATCATGAATTTTACTTGAATATCTTATACTCACTTGGAAGGTTAAGCTACAGAGTTCATTCAGATACTCACTCTGGATTAACTCCAAAACCACCCGACCTCTCTTAAGGGCTGGGCTGCAGCTGCAAACAGAATGTGCATCTGCAGAGCCCTCTCTGAAAATAGTTGTCTTTGTTGTGACTAAGATATTTAGATCTTTTTTCAGTAGCACCCTTATTTGATTGACTGATGTGCCTGTGAGTTATTTTTGAATCTGGGTTATTTCTATTTCTGCTCTAAGATTCTAGATGCTGTGTAATTGCTAAGCCCACTCTTTTATTTGATAATGCTTTTTAATCTAAAATTGGGAGCAAAGTGTTTTGTTGTGTAAGGTCTGTGTTTGTGTCAGAAACATTGATGACCACAAATAGACTAGGGGCGTTTTCTTCGTGTATTAAATTATATTGCTTAGAAGCATAACAAGTCAACATCATGCCCTGCTGCACTGTCACTTAGAGATCTTTTTTAGGTCCCTTCTTCCTTTCCTGTTAGAAAAATATTGGGCTGTTAGTAATTCTTTCTCTGTCAGGCAGGAAAAAGGAATGATATGAGCAAATGAATTTGCCTGGGGAGGTTGCACCTGGGGCAGATTTAGTAATTTTAAAAGAATATAAAAATCATCATGTATTGGAAAATATATGGATTTTCAAAATACTATGTGAAAGTACTTGAAGAAAAGTTGATAATCAAAGATCTACTCTTTGAAAACCTCTAAAAACATGGAGGGTGGTTGCATGTGTGCACTTATTTGTGATAATGATTCTTAAAAAGCTTAGGGATGATTATAAAGCCAATTTGAATGGATCTGCTTTAATTTGAAGAGAAAAGATGGAATGATTAGCCTAAAAATTCACCTTTAACTGCCTAAGCTGACTAATCAAAATAATGTGCTACATGAGTGTGAAATTTAGAAAAAGTCAAAATAAACTTCTGAATTTATATACAAATTTTTCTGACACTCAAAACATATCTCAGATAAGCTATGTTTCACTCAGACACAGGTGTCGTGTTAATAATTACTATGTTTTCACAAAGATCATTTGGAACCAAGGCTGACTCAACTTTTAACACGTAATTTGTGTTTTACATGTCACAGTTTTATAGTATGTGATGTCTTTTATATTCCACCTTCTCTATATTCTCCTTACAAGTAGTAGCAAACATCCATCAAGAGTAAAGATTAGCATTTTATTTTGCATACACTGGGTTTATGTTGGAGTTTTCAGCTGTTGATACAGAAACAGATGTTCGGATGTGTTATAAGGCTTTCTTATAAAAAAAAAAAAAAGGCTTTCTTCACACAGATTCCATAGGGAGTTGGTAGAGTTTGGCAACTACATTTTCAAAGCTCCCATTTACAACGAGGCTGCCAAAGCCACATGGATGTGGCGAGGCACTTGCTGCCGTTCTTGCAAGCTCCAGTAGCTTTTGTGCCACCACACACTCACTCCAACACCTTAGCTATGGAGGCAAAGATGAGAGCTAGGAGACAAACAGCTTCATAAACTATATTGAGCAGAACTGTCAGCATGAGTATTTTTTTCACATTAAATAGATCATTACCTTTCTCGATGCTTTTTTTTTTTTTTTTAAGAGGGTAATTCTGGTAGATGCATTAAAACTCAATTTGAACTATAGCAGTTCTTTTCATTTTAATTCATGATACTGGATGAATGTTCTTCATAGTACACTTGCAGTAATGCTCAGAAGTTCCCAAGAGGAATGGGGTCTTCATGCAAAGCACTGTTCAAATTAATCATGGTTTCCTGGTCCAAATATCTTACAGCATAGTATGACAAAGCAAGCAGGACCAGGAGACATAAACATAACAATAGGCACATGTCCTGTTAGTTCCTTTGCTCAAGAAAAGTCACTCAGAAAATCGCCCAGACAAAAATATAACAAGCAGAAATTTAAATTTCAAATAAATAGAAATTTAATTTAGTTTTGTAAACATATGCCCTAGGCTAAGTGCAGTTAGAGAAGATTAGAGAAGAGGTTTGCTTGTTTCTCAAAACGTACATGTGCCTTCACTATATCCAGTAATATCTCAAACAAACTATTTTGAGTTGGCTCATTTCTTTCGGGCAGAGTAGTTCTGTGATGGGATCTGAAGCATGCAGTAAATGACTATACAAGGTTTCATTCATGAAGCAGCAACTAACTCTTTAAAGTATTAAGGTACTTCTCTCCAATTAAGGAGGAAACTATACTTCTTATTATGAACTACATCACAGGCCCCACTATAGTGTATAATAGATCAACATGGCACACAGTAATTACAACCTGGTATTTAAATGATGACAAGAGGTTATAGGATCTATTTCAGTCTCTACTCCCATAGAGGAAATCATTATAAGATATTCTTTATTTTTTGAAGACTTTTTCTTTCCAGCAGTATCAGATGTTTATGTTACCATATTTTGCTGTGATCTTACTTCACAGATTTTCATACCATTTAATGATCAAAAAGAAAACTTGCTTTATCAACTTATAAATTAAACATATCCCAAATAAAATGCAGACAAGCAACACCAGCATAGTAATTATCTTAAAAAAAAAATAGAAATACGACTTTTTAACATTCCTTGCACCCTGCTAGGAACAAAAATAGCTTTCATACAAATCTGTGAGTTAAGTAATAAAATATCATGGAGTGGGGGTTCAGAGCTTGTTCTGCAGTGAAACAGACTTTACTGAATTGGAACATGGTGAAAAACATACTCATCAAGAGTGAAGGAGATTAGAAGCATCTTTCACATTGACCAAGCCTGCCTACATCCAGCCATAATAAATGCTTCAGTAGCAGAGTCTGACCATAATAAGTATTTTTGCAGGCTTAATGCCAAAGCTGAAACAGAACTCTGTAGGATTTTGTCCAATTTCTTAATTTAAAAATGTAGTATTCATTTAAAAACATATTTTTAGCTGCAGCAATGCAGCTTTGTTGCACTGAATACTTTCCTGAATGTTTGATAAACTTCCAGGTTAATTAAAACAATATTACAGAAGCGTCAAGTGACTATAAATCTCCCACCAGCTCCCTACTAAAACTTGCTTTAGTGTAGGTCTTCTAGTAAGTATTAAAAAGTCATTTATTCGTTAAAGATGAACGGTCCTGTCATGCCACTGTCCTTCCAGTAGAGGTCCTGGTCTTTAGCTTCTGGGCGAGAGCTGCTGAGACCCTGGCAGCAATGTGGGTCCTAGAGTAGGGACCAGACATTGACTTCCCATTCCCCCTATTCACTTTTAGCTCTGTATTTCATCTGAAAGACCAATCCTTATGGAAGGTCAGATCTTCCTAAGTAAAGCCTGGGGACCTGGGTTTGTTCAGTCTGGAGCAGAGACAGCTTCACCAGCACTTACAGCAGCCTCCATTTATGGAGGGGTGCTCACTGAGGAGACAGTGGTGCAGGGTGGAGGACAAGAGGCACCAGCACAACCCAAAGAGGAGAGGTTCAGACTGGGAATAAGCAGAATTTAAAGTAGATTACTTTAAATTTACTTAACTATTATTTCATTTTATACTGGGAAGACATGTAACTCAGAACTTTAAGGACAAAATTTGATAACTAGAATGAGCGTAGAGCTTATTGCCTCATCCTATGGAAAAATCCTCAGAAAATTGAAAAATATCCGTAGAATGGAAGGGTTTTGTGAGTTTTGTGTAGCTGTTCCCTGGTGTACCTGCCTGTGACACCTAACACACCCCTTAGGCATTTTTGAGTTAGGCAGTCAAGCTACCCCAACTCCTTTCATTTCTACGGTAGCCACTATTTTATTAATGGAGGATTGTCACCTACATGCTTTGGAAGGTCTGGCTGCCCTGCACCACTATGCCAGTGCATCTTGGAAGAAAAACATGTGGTTGCACAATCATTTAAATTGACTTAGGTCAGTCCTGCTGTGGTGCCCTCTGTTCGCATATATGTCTCTTTTGCTTTTGTTGGATTTATTCTCTGCTGGTTGAGTCAAATCCAGTCAGGAGCTGCTGGGTACCAAGACATTGTAAAGGACTGCATTGTGCAATCCTTTTTTAGAGGGAAAAAATGAGATGTCTGGAGTACATAGCAACACTAGATTTGATGATCATAAACTGCCATTGAATCACACTGTGCCTCACACTGGCAGGTTACATGATACAACAAGCATTGGGCAAAGCAACCGGAACATCCATGTGCACCTGGTCCTATGGAAGTAGCCTCTGTAAGGCTGCATTTTTTGTACTCATCTTGTTTCAGTAGGAGATGTCAGTCATACAAAGGCCACTATTTAGTATTCCAGCAATAAACCTGGAAGATAATTTGAAAATCTGATGATGAGTCAATAGCTCACATCATCCTCATTTATGGAATTGATCTGTTTAGAGAAGTAGTCACTAGTACCACTCACGAGCACCACTATCTAGATTCTTGTCTCTTTTGAGGGCCTGCTGTTCTGGCACTTTCCAGTTTGTGACACTATCATTGACTACTGTGCAAAGACAATAAAAATTACATTGAAAATGCAAAATGGTTATGTAACACCTTGCATTCATGTTGCTTTTTCTTTTCCTCTGTATGGATAGGAATAACTGCACATAATGCCTTTCAGATGATAAAAATAAAAGAAAGCAAACAAACAAACAAACAAAAGACAGGTTAGTGCCTGCCTTTCCAAGACACTGAACCCATTTATAAGAAAAGTGGTAGTTTTGAGGTAATAAAACGAAGGCAGGCTGTGATTCTTAGCGAAGCAATGATGCATAAATAGCTTTCTGGGGACTTAATGTAAGCTTTGCTATGAGACTGCACGACAAAACCAGTCAGTGGCAGGCATAGATGAACACTTTTAAGAAACAAAGATCCTGCCCTCATCCTAATGTTTTGCATCATGAATGCTGAAAGAAAACAAAACACATATAAATACTACGCATGGTAGAGTGCCTCAGATATTTTTGTTTTCCTGAGATCATCTCTAAGGAGTCACATTGTCTTCGTTAGTTTCTAACATTAGTAGTGGTAGAAACCACTACCAATGGTAGCATTCTACCATTATAAAAGATGAACTTTTGCATAATGAAAATGAAATTATTCCATTACCTCAATGTTTGCCTGTCCTTTCATTTACAAGGAACTAAAATTAATTAATCTTAGTGAAAAAGTATTTTAAAAGAGAAATTTTAATGACAGAAAAGCAGATCCATTCACATTACGCAACTACACTGGTGTCGTCGTAAGGCTACGCTTACATTTAGGCAACTTCTGTGCCTCTGACTTCCAAATAAAAGAGAGAGAGTCTTTACCTGTGAAAGACCTGCTTTGGTCCATAGTGTGGTTTGGAGTAGGCTAAAAGAATGAAGGAAACAGTTGATTAGGCTCAGTAATCAACAGTTATTAGCTACTGCATCAAAAAGGACTCCGAAGGATACGTTTTTCCTAATTCCTGAGGACTGACTGTCGTCCTCCACCTTCCCAAGTCAAATGTGAGAGATTCTTTTACAAGATTCTCCTTTGAAAACAATGCATTCATTTGATGGCTTAGAGTTTTATCACTATGTATCACTGTGAAAGCACTAATTAAGGCTACAGGAGTCTAGTGCCAATTGTTTAACGTAAATACTTAAATTACACCTGTGTTCTGAGCTCCTGGTGACAAAGTCCTACAGGGTGGAGAAAGACAAGGATTCTTGAAAGCCTCCAGAGGGAAAATCCGCTTGCAGAATCAAATGCCTAGCACAGGTTTGTTAAGTAATTAAAACATAGATGCAAATGAAGTGTTGGCATTAGATGGCCTACAACTCACCCATGTTTCATACTCAGTGACCTGGAAGCATATTGATTTTTGGTTTAACTTCCTAGAACTTTACAATTCAGTTCCTCATAACAATGTGAAGAATGGCTTTTGCCACCCTCCCAAATGAGTTTGTGCTTTTGCTACCTTGGTCAAGTTTAGTAGGAGATGAGTCCAATTGAGTTATATATCTTAGTTTATATTGATGGACTGTAAGAAAAAAAATGCAGAATAAGAGAGGCTATTTGCTGATACCAATGATCAGATCTTATTCCTATTGGCATATTCGAACTATTCTCTGTAGTAGAACAATGCTGAAATGTTACTGACTGAGGAAACAAACATAGGCCAAGTTCCCAGCACACTAGTTCTGTAACTTGTTTTTTTTCTATTGCAAATATATTTCCATTTATCAATCTAGGTGCAATACAAGGGTGCAGATGTCCCTGCTCACTTCAACAACACTCAGCATGCAGCTCCCAAGGGGGTGCAAGGCTATTCATAGCTTGCCTTGCTGCTCACTGCACAGAATCCTGACGATGGTGCATTGATTGCATAGAGGAAAACTGACAATTTAAAGCAAAACCACAGACATAGACTCATAGACACATGTGGGTGGCAGTGGCATGGACAAAAACAGGCTTCCCAGCATATAAAGCTGGTGACAGACTTCAAAGGCTCAGTCTCTCACTGAATCATCAATAACATTGCACATACTGAAGCCTTTATTTAGCTGTTTTGGTGATAGAATTAGCTCTTGCTTGATAACCATCTAAGATGCTAAACCTGTTCTGTGTAGTATTTGTGCATTCTAAAGATATTTAATTGTGTGTGTGTGTGTGTGTATGTGTGTATGCATGTATGTGTTTCTTTCCAGAATATCTCTATGGCTGTTGAAACCTGACTACTGGTTATTAGTCGTGGATTCAAAAGTGCTGTTAGGCACAGTCTTGAGCCAGCAGCATTGATGAATTGTTCTCACTAAAAGCTTATTCCCTATGGGGGAATTCTTCAGGGAACACATGTGCTTCTACTGTTCCTTAAAGAATTCCTCGTGACCCAGCCCATCTCTGCTTGTTACATGCAGGGAGCAACCAGGTCTTGTTCACGCCACTTACAGTGACTTGAAGTGCCTCAAAAAGCAAGGACGTGACCTGTAGCCTTGTGTGTCCTGTTGCTGCTTTCAAGGACTGTCCCTTGGTAATGCACACAGCAGCTCAGCATAAGGAGGCCCTACACAGAAAACAAGGATGATGTTATTTTCCTGACACATGCTACAAATGGCAGCAGCTCTGTCTAGTTCTTGAAGACAGCATTTGGAAAGATTTCTCTTGTGACACTACTCCTTGCCATGCAACAACTCTTTCTCTGTCTGTAAAACTTTAGCGATTTAGAGATAGTTCCTTTATTTGCATGTTTCCTTTGAGAGTTTTTATATCTTTCTCTCATTGACTAATTAAGTTAAATGCCATGTTGCTATTGTGGAAGTTTCTCTCTCTCTTTCTTTCTATAAACAGTGTTCCAGCTTTTACAGTTTCCAAAAATTGCATCCTCCACCGCAGCCATCACTTGACTGCATTTTATGCTCTTGGAACTGGGATCTAGTACTTTTTTTCCAATAATCTCATAGTGTTCTGTGTCGATTCTATGGTACGCAAGGATGCAAGGCTAGGCTGTGAGTCATGGGGGTGCAGAGCAGTAGGCCTGTCCTCTACATCCATATCTGGTTTACCTGAATCCTAGGTCTGTCCTGACGTGTGGGATTATGGCATACACAGGCTACACTGAATGGGAGCACTATCTCTCACTATACCGAACAGAAATATTTACTAACAGCATTTTATTTCCTTCCTTGCCTTAAGGATAGTAGAAAACAGGAGGTGAATTATGTGTCAGAAATGTGTCACCAAATTAATACAGAAATGTCTGCTCAGCAGCTAAAGAAAAGTTCAGTATAAGCGTTTCGAACATTAATGATTCAGAGTTTTTCTTTTATAAATGGAATGGTCTCCTTTATAGTCTGGCTGCTCAAATTCCACAAAAACAATGGAAGAGAAATGAAAATGAGATGGAAGGAAGACAGGAAAAGAGGAAGGAAGGAAGAAACAAAATAAAGAAGGAAGGGAGGGAGGGAGAGAGGGAAACTGTCATGAGAACATACATGAAGAGAATGAATCTCAGAGATGTTTAGACAATTAAAAGGAAGTTATAGCAATAAAATCTAGCAAATTTCCTTTCCTAACTTTAATTCTATGCATACAAGTCCCTATGTGTTAGAATCTACATAGATTAGGATAAAGAAATGTAATTATTATCTGCTCAGCCATGCAGATTGAAGACGATATTCTGTCACATGAGGTTCCAGATATACATCCAAAGGATCTATGAAAGTAAACAGGACTATAAACTGAAGTTGTGCCATTACTTAGGAAACTAAGATGTGAAAGCATAAGTTTGAAACGTGCATATTTCACTATAAATAAACATTTTTTTTCCCTGAGCCATAGTTTAAGACTAAACACATAGTGTGTTTTGAGTTCAATATGTTAATTTTTCTTACTGTTCAGAGCAGTGAGTTCTGTTAACAGCTGAATTTAGAGGAGACAATCTCTAGCAAATGAGATAAATAATCTTCAAATGGTACAACTAAAAATGAATGCTAGCATAGTCATAGATCTGTATCATACAGTTCTAGTTGTATCATATCTTCCTTTCCATTACAGAGAAATCAGAATTACAATACACCCCCTTTGCCAAAGTTTTTACCTGCCCAGAGGTTACTTTCTGAAAAAAAATCTCATGTAAGTATGCACAAATTCTTGTTTGGACAATTTCATGCCATTCTTACATGTCTTTTCTCTGATGCTATTGCAGTGGTTTGGCTACAGGGGATAAGTATGGACCCTTTCTGAATTATGATGGTTTTCCCATTGCATACTTTACCCTTTGTACACTTTAAAGATAAGTAGCAATCCTCAAAATTTCTTAAAAGGTCCTCTTGGACCTTTTCAAATCTCCAGTCAAATCTCTCTCTAACGGTTTTGGTTTATGACTTCCCTCCACCACGTGAAGGATAATTAAATGCAGTTTATAACCTCCATTTGTCTTTTTTCAAGATTTGGTTATTATCCTTTCATCTTTTCAGTATCTAATCTTGCCCATCATGTTAACTCTGATGACATCAGCTATCTACTACCTGTGTAGGATCTTTTGTTCTCAATAGGGTCTCAGCTACCTACCCTTATTGTCCCATATTTGCTACTTTTTCCTTATGACCAAGTAAATTTATGATTTCTGATTGTCTTTGTTCTACTCAGCTTTGCTTCACTATCCTTTTTGCTTTGCTTCTTGGCATCAACACTGACTCACTAGCTCTCTTTCTTATGATCATATATGCCTATTTCTATCTCCAGACTTGTCCTACCTCTGCTGTGATCTTCATCCATAGCTACTGTCTCACCTATTCTCTGTATCTTCTGAAAACACCTTTTAACTTCTGAATAACATTTCTTTAGTCAGTTACTGCTGCTAGAGCTTTTTTTCTCTGTTATCTAGTCTTCTGGAACTGCTTTCTCTACTTCAGTAAATCTATATTTCATGCTACAGCCTACTTGAATATACTTCTGTCCTGAATGAATTCCTACACTCCCCTAGGAAACCTATAACAATGAATGCTCAGCTTTCCACATCATTTAACCAAATCAGCAAGTATTTCTTTTATCTTGATTGTAACAGGACTCCAAAGCTCTAACCCAAGTTTGTACCATCAATTTCTTTCCTCAGCAATACCTGAGAAGCAGCTGGCCAATTCCAAACAAAAAATGTGCAAGATACAGCCAGCAACTTATGCACAAACCTTTAGGAAAAGCAGTTCAAAAATAACTTAGCCCATCTCTAGTCTTCTCCTTAGGCCTATCACACAATGAAACATTCAGGGCTATCTCAGATTTTTACTAAGCACAATATCAAAGCCCATAAACCAGAGATGGAAACTGGAGATAAAGAGTTCAGTTCAGAGAAAAGTCATTATGCAATCGATCTGATAGACTAGAAATTAAAATGAAGATATTATTCACTTCAGTGCCCAAAATATGAGGAAGAACAAGATAAGTATTTCCTCAAATTATCAGAAATGATGAAAGACTTTTCATCAGCTAAGGATGAGGAAAATTTAAGCTTAGCGCTTTGAGAGACCACACAGGTAGCTCCATATAATAAACCACTGCTTTGTCAGAAACAGCCAACAATGACAGAGGAACACAAGGCTTATATGCTGAAAAAAGGGAATAAAATCCTTATGTTATTGAAGACAAATGGCAATTTTTTCTATGGAGTCAAGATTTGGCAAAATATGTATAGTCACTTGTCTGGAAAACTCTGACTTCTTTGAGGATATACTGTTCTACCACTTTCTTACTCTAGACAGACTATGTTATACTAATGCAGTATGATTGAAATCATCATCCTTCATGCATGAAAATGGAAGGAAAGCTTGGTCATTCTGAGGACCAGCTCATGAAGAAATTTGAAAAAATTTGTCCATGAACTGCATAAACACTGATTAAATTCAATTTTCTGAATTCAAATGTTTTACTCTAAATGATATTTTCATTCTTATGCTACTTCTAATATCAGTGCAATCCAAGCCAATGAATAACAATGACAAACTGCAAAATCTGTGTGTTTATTTTCCCTCTTCTCCATGTCCCCATGCCCCTTTCATACAACTGATCAATGTGACTGCAGCTTCCTCTGCCTTCCTGTTAGAAAATCATGCAAGAACAGATGCACGAGATGGAGCTCAGCCAAAGCAGTGCTAACAAAGCATGGATGTAAGACATTCAAAAATGCATTCACATCACATATTTTAAGTTTATTCTTTGATATTTAGCATACAATCTGGATGTGAGGGATACTTATAACCAATACATCTGGAATAGTTTCAGTCCAGGTGAGCATATGATCCCCTTAAAGGGCCTTGATTTCAGGTATAATTAAAAAATAAGTGATTATGTTGGCAATTTCCATACAACTTAGGAAATCTGGTTGCTATTATACACTAACTGTGTCTTTTAACAGTGCTGTGTGGAATCCACTATTTGCTGAAAGCACTTGTTACATGGGTTCACCAGATCAGGCAGATAAATTATTACCCTGACAACTTTGTTGTTAGTCAAAAAGACAATGTTGATAAAGCAATACTTTTAAGAGATTAACGGGAGGGAAGAATAAAAACAAAGAAAAAAGAAGATGGCTCAGAGAGCCATAAACAAAACTTTGGACAGGAGACAAAAATACGTGACTATTCCAATAGTAAGGTAGGTTTAACTACCAAACCAATCCAAATCAGAGGAAGCCACTTGAGTCTGAGAGGCTCCTAACATTGTAAAGAGAATCTGTATACTGAGGTAGCAGCTTCTTAGTTACCGTGGAAGATTTTAACCATTTTACAGAATGGTCTGAGGCAAGAAATAATGTATAGGATACATGATGTCATCATCTTACAAAGGAAAAGTGCCCTGCTCAAAACCATGCTATGTGCTCCCTGCTCCACCTGTTATCTGCCTCTGAAGAGGTCATTTGTGAGACCAGATCACCCACAGGACTGAAATCAGAAGGGTACAAGCTAAAGCTGCTGAGAGGTGAGGAGATGGAGGAAAAGGTCAGATACCAGTTCTTCCATTGACCTGGGACAGCTGATTTGGATGCCCCTCATAGCCAGTAAGGGGTCCTTACCCCAAGGCAAGGACCTTGTGTTCAAGAAAAGTGACAAGAGGTCAAGGGAATAAATGACACAGCAGTACACTTAACGCTGAAGATGTTTAAGACCACACAGGCCCAATGTATTAGGATGCAACATCTCAGCTTGATGAGTATTTAGCTAAGTGATGGCATGGGTTTAAATTTCAGTCAACATTACTTAAGCATGTGCTTAAGTAAGTACTTTCTCAAACAGGGTTTAAACAATTATTTTTAAAATAAATGGGGAATTTACTAAATGCACCCACTTTTCTGAAAAATACACCGTGCATTTCAATATTTTATCTTGACAAGAGAAATATCTGAGGGAGAAATGATTGATCAATATCTGTGTGTGTTCACTTTGTGTATTACTAAGAAACAGTCAGATCAATGTTGCAGTGCTGTGCTAATGTCTGGAATTCACATTAAAGCAGTGTCAGGAAGCCTGGAGTTGGAACACTATTGATGGTAAACGGATGTAGGTCATTTGGACCAGAAGAAGCCAGTAGAGCTAATAGAAATCAATTATGGGACAGTAAAAAAACCTCTCAAAAAGAAAGAGAGAAAGAGAGAAAAAAGAGAGAAAGAGAGAAAAAAGAGAGAAAGAGAGAAAGAAAGACAGAGAGAAAGAGATAGAGAAAGAGAGAAAGAAAGAGAGAAAGAGAGAAAGAGAGAGAAAAAAGAAAAAGAAAGAAAGAAAGAAAGAAAGAAAGAAAGAAAGAAAGAAAGAAAGAAAGAAGAGGAGAGAGAGAGAAAGAGAGAGAGAGAGAGAGAAAGAAAGAAAGAAAGAAAGAAAGAAAGAAAGAAAGAAAGAAAGAAAGAAAGAAAGAAAGAGAGAAAGAAAGAGAGAGAGAAACAAAGAGAGAAAGAGAGAGAGAAAGAGAGAAAGAGAAAGAAAGTGAGAAAGAAAGAGAGAAAGAGAGAAAGAAAGAGAGAAAGAGAGAAAGAAAGAGAGAAAGAGAGAAAGAGGGAAAGAGGGAAAGAGAGAAAGAGGGAAAGAGAGAAAGAGAGGAAAGAGAGAAAGAGAGAAAGAGAGAAAGAAAGAGAGAAAGAAAGAGAAAGAAAGAAAGAGAAAGAAAGAAAGAAAGAGAAAGAAAGAAAGAAAGAAAGAAAGAAAGAAAGAAAGAAAGAAAGAAAGAAAGAGAAAGAAAAAGAAAGAAAGAAAGAAAGAGAAAGAAAGAAAGAAAGAAAGAAAGAAAGAAAGAAAGAAAGAAAGAAAGAAAGAAAGAAAGAAAGAAAGAGAGAAAGAAAGAGAGAGAGAAACAAAGAGAGAAAGAGAGAGAGAAAGAGAGAAAGAGAAAGAAAGTGAGAAAGAAGAGAGAAAGAGAGAAAGAAAGAGAGAAAGAGAGAAAGAAAGAGAGAAAGAGAGAAAGAGGGAAAGAGGGAAAGAGAGAAAGAGGGAAAGAGAGAAAGAGAGAAAGAGAGAAAGAAAGAGAGAAAGAAAGAGAAAGAAAGAGAGAAAGAAAGAGAAAGAGAGAAAGAGAGAAAGAAAGAGAGAAAGAAAGAGAGAAAGAAAGAGAGAAAGAGAGAAAGAAAGAGAGAAAGAAAGAGAGAGAAAGAGAGAAAGAGAGAAAGAGAGAGAGAAGAGAGAAAGAGAGAAAGAGAGAAAGAAAGAAAGAAAGAAAGAAAGAAAGAAAGAAAGAAAGAAAGAAAGAAAGAAAGAAGAAGAAAGAAAGAAAGAGAGAAAGAAAGAAAGAAAGAAAGAAAGAAAGAAAGAAAGAAAGAAAGAAAGAAAGAAAGAAAGAAAGAAAGAAAGAAAGAAAGAAAGAAAGAAAGAATCTTACTTAACCTCGTAATAATTTGGATTTTTTTAAGGACTTCACAGAAAGGAAAACTCCAACTACAATAAAATTTCCCCTTCTTCAAAAACAACTCACAAAAGATGAAGACACAATCTGTCTCAAAACTCTGTCCCTTCATCCATCCTCCTGATCATCCTATTGCTTTAGAAACGCCTTCCAAACAACACATAACTTTTTGATAAAATTTGTTCAGATCAGATGAAGTGGCACTAGAGTTCTGCTAGAGGGAGACATCGCCTACATAGGTGTTATGACAACTCTATATCACATAACAAACGTGGTTATGTTTTGACACCTGTATTTATATACTTCTTGGTTTCTCCCTCCACACAAATACCTGTTTTTAAGTGAAAGTTTTTAACTAAAATATTCTCAGAACCTGACGAAAAGTGAATCTCATTGTTCTATATTTTATACTGTGTCCTATTCATAAGTCCTTTCAAGTAATTTTTATCTTAACTGCACACAAATCCTTCTAATTTAGAACTAGTAAACAGAAATATTTTATGTGTTCTTTAATTCTCTTCCAGATTCCATAAAGACTCCTTTCCTTACTGTGTACTGCTGTTTATCTTCACTTGTAGTGAGGATCTTTCTTTTCATATAATTTTCAACACAGGATACTTTTTCTATGCAGATGTATGATAGATACTTTACCACAGCCACCATCTAATATAGCTTTACCAGCTCATAATTTTGTTTCTGTTGGAAAAGGGAAGAAGAAATTGGCTTGAATCATGAGATGTATTTCTTTTGAATCTATTTTGCTCATTGTATATATTGATGCTCTCCTCAAGAGACTGAACTATGAGCTTTCTGTTTTTCTCCAGTTTACTGGAAACTTTACCACACAGAGTCTACATATAAGGTCATCTGACCTACATTAGCCATCTAAAAGATAAGGGTCTTATCTAAACCAGTTGTTTATGCTCACCCAGTAGTCCCAGGATTGCTCACGCATTTCACACATCATAAACACTAAGTTTTCATGTATTTGAAATTTGAAGATACCATGTCTCTTTATTGTCTCTTCACAGCACCTAAAGCACCTTAGAGATTTAATTTTAAATTAGCTGAAGTTAAGTCAAATGCACTCCCTCATGAAAAATAAGCTAAGCTAAGCTATAATATAACATAATATAATACAGCACTATAGCATTAGTTCATCTGGAGTATGATAAAGAAAGTATGCGGTACAATACAGGGAGCTGTGCTATATTACTGTAGCACAGTCATTAGCCTGAACTAAACACAGAGTGAATTTCACTTATTTAGCTTGACACAAAATCTACTAGTGCAGTGAGATGTGAAGAGAGCTAGCAGCACCTACAACAAGATGGAATCCAGGTTACCACAGGAGTATAAGTGCATAAAAGTTAGTTGCACCAATGCCATAGCTGCCCCATTCCAATTTTCCATGCAGGACGTCATATGGCAGACTAACTGCTCCATGACTTTCTTTAGTCTCAAAGCACAGAAGCACTTTTAAGATATGACTACATTGACAAGTCATGAACACCAGTAAGAGAGGATCTATAGAGCAAAATGTTTGTTGAAGACACAAATGCAATATCTTAGTGACTTTAGTTCAGATCACCTCTAGTCTGGTATAATGGACAAAAGATTCAATTGCAGCTGAAGCACATATTCTGGTTTAGTTTCACCCTAGCAAGCCAAGTTTGTGGATTCCGAAACTGCTCCTCAATACCAAGCAAAGCATGGCAAAAGGGACAGAGCGGTGATTAGGGACAAGGAGAAGGGTCACTTCAAAAGCTCAATTCTCTTCTGAGCTAAAATGCTGTACATATACTTTGTGTACAATAAGGAGTTAACAGGAAGTAATTAGTGCACTATGAGAGCCCTCCAGTTTGGGAGGCAGCTCTTTAGGCAGATGCATGGTATGCTGGTGTGAATGAGGGAACACAGCCCACCACTGCTCAAAAAGCAACCAACATAAATGCAGGGAAAAAAAGAAAAGAAAAGAAAAAAAGGATTTGCACTTTGTCCCTTTGTCTAGGTAGTGTCAATTTCATTATTTTTGTACACAGTCTACCACTGACTTCAGTCCCCTGACTTTATAGCATGACTCACATTAAGTTACTGCTGTAAGGATGATAATGCCACAGTATCATACAAAGTCTTTGGCTACAGAAAGACTCCGATGTGCTACGTGTTGTCTTTACAGCTCTAACAGTGTAGTCCTGACTGAGCGTAAGAACATAAGAACCATACAAATGTTCTGGGAAAGGAAAAGAGACAGAGATAGGTATCTGTAAATTTGTGAATAATATGAATTTAACTGGGTGGACGGATTGGTTCCATCATTTTAAGCCATTTTTATAGGCTTTAAAGCAGAGATGAAAGCTGAATGTGATAAAGTAGAAAGAAAAGATCTTACAGTGAGCAAGCAATGCTGTTAACATAAAAGCAAGGCTCTGTTCTGGAATACACAGATCTGCCATAATAGTCAAGGTTACTTGAGAAGCTGCATATGCTGTAATACACAACAAAGAGCTTACATGATTCATGGGAGGGACAAAATACAGCAAGACTGGAGGATTGTCTTAGTTTACACCTAGAAGTTATTTTCCATCCTGCACACAGACGCTTCTGGGCAGCCTTCTGTAGCCATTTTAATAAAAGATGTTTTATGATGGAGTAAGTGCTGAAAGCAGAGTTTGTCCAGTTGTCTACTTATGCCAGCTGATACAGACACAAGTGGACAAACAGCTATGCAAGAGGCAGACATCGCTGGTATTACTGAAGAAAGCTTCTGCCAGATATTAACCAGGACTTCCAGAAACAAGCTGTATTTAACATCTCACAGCTTTATCTGGATCATATGGCAGCCAATATACTATCAAAGGTTTAAAAACAAGTAAATGTACAGCCTACCTGCCAAGGACTTTCTTCTGGTTTTATTACCCCTTGTAATGGAGACAATGTTTTAAGAGCAGCATGAGATAACTAATTCACACATGTCAAGTTTGGTGTCCCGTCTTAACCTGCTGTTGTGAGCACTTTCTTGCAAATGATGTTATTGTTATTATTTAGTACTAATATTATTAAATATGCCTTGGCAGTGACTTGCACAATCTGCTCTCATTTCAGTCACTCAACAAAAGCTTGTAACAGAGATGTAAGAGGAAGTAATTTACCCATTCACAGATTAAAACTGGAAGTGCCAACTTAATGGATTTTGACATTTGCCAGACAGAAAAGCCTGGTGGAGCAACAGAGAGTTCTGAGTCCTTTAAGCGAAGGAAAAGTCAGAGTGGAAATTCATGGAATACATATGTCCCAACATGTAGCCTTTCTGGAGACCACACACACTGTCACTGACAAATTTTGCCGAGAGGTATTAAGAAAAAGCACCATTCATAGCAGCAAGGGATGCCTCCACCCAGCTTGGCTCATCACTCCAGGAGGTAGTAAGCAGGTTTGCTAGTTATTTCACAAGCGGCTTTGCGACATAGTAAGGGCAAGACTTGTTGACCAAATGCAGCCATGGGCTAACAGTTCCCTGATGAGAAATCTCTGATACCTGTGTTCAGTTGACCTACCACAGACATCTGGGGGACTATAGAGAAGTCACTTAGTGTGGTATTTATTCATCTTATCCAAATTTAGTCTCCTGCAGTATAAACACCTACATAGGAGCTAGTCACCCTGTGCTCCCTTTGTAGTCAACACAGAGAAATAGATACTTCTAGGGTGCAATTAATCTCATCCTAAAGAAGACATCTTCCAGATGATTTATGCCTTAAAAGTACCTGTTTTTCCCTGACTATAAAGGGAGTCTGAGGTGATTTTTGCCATATGGACACTTCAGACATGGACAAATAATATATCTAGCAGAGCCATAAAGCCATTGATATTCCACACAGCCTGCAGTTAGTATAAATGTTTGGTCAATAATAACTCGAGCTGAACTCAGACAGATGACCTAGAGGTGAATGGCTCTGTATTCCATTACTAAGCCTCTGAATCATCTAGTGTCTCTCTTTTTTTAAGTAAAGTCTCTCCCTGGGTTTTAGATGTCACTTAATGGAATGTGGATATTAAATGTATGTAAATCCACAGCATTTTGGATAGGGCTGCATTCCACGATGTCCCATTATAAACACCATCCCATCCTCCTCTTTGGAGGTGTCAATCTGTCAGACGGAGGAGCCAGTGGACTCCCAGGGCAAATCCTGGTATTTTCAAGCAGACTGCTGTTACCAAAACGAAACTTCCCAGTGAAAACAGTTCTTGTAAGGAGACAACCAGTGAGACCTTCCTAAGCCATGCTTTTTATATCTGAGGATGATAGAAATTCCTTTACCAAAAGTAGCACAGCTTTCTTTGCCTTTTTTCTTTTTTTTTAGCAGAATGTTCATTTCCATTTTATTCCTATTCCTGTATTCGTGTTCTCAAAGGTCTCATTCTGTTTCATGAAAGCATCTTTCATCATCTTCACTTGCCATTATTTTTCTTTTTACATTTTTTGTACAGTCTTTACTAGAATGTCTTTCTAATTCATTTACAAAATGTGATAAACATCTGTAACATTTTATTGCACCTTTACCTTCAAGTTACAAGTAACCTTTCAGAATAGATTATTATTATTAATATATTTTAAAGAAATTAATGCAACTACATGTTCACAAACTCTAAATGCAGGGTGCTATCACTTCACAGATGTCATTGAGTGGAATGTAGATAATAAATTATTGTAAATTCAGAGCATCTTTCTGTCAAGCAGCTTTACTGTATGTAGCACTTTAAACACCATCCCACAATACTACACTATCCCTGTGCAGGGGACATGGGCATCTCCAGTAGTTTCTTATGGACAGATACAGAATTCCATCCTGTTTGCTTCCTGTTTAAATGGCCCACTTTGGATGCAGTTGTTTGCCATTCTCAAGATGCTTCCTCACAAACACTGTTTTTTTATACGGCAGTGCATGAGACTTTACTTTTTGAGACTGTCTCTGCACTCAGCCTGTAGAAGGTTGTGTCACTTAGAATATGCATAGACCTGAAGTTCCTCTTCTTCTTCAGACGATGTGTTATCTGAAAAATTATCTGGAGGAATATTTGCGTATTTCGTCTCCCGTTCATGTTGCAAATTCATACATTCATATTTAGAAAACTAAATGTGGTCAGTGACAAACATTGTTTAAAGATGCACCCTAATTCTGATCTTAACACAAGACTAATCCTCCTTTTCCTCCACAGGATATGCAGGCACATTCAGGAGTAATGCAGTTTTGAATCTTGTTCTCCATTCTTACAATGCACAATTGACATTCCTGTAATGCAAGTCTTTAATGTAGATGCTGAAAGAAGGGAAACAGAAGGTGATGAGTTTGTTTCCTGCATTTGTGATATGCATGCTGATTTGTATGCAGACATAAAACCATTGAAAACCAAGTTGCCTTGGTCCTCTGCTCCCAGAACTACAGGTTTTCTTTATATGAAATGCATAGAGTGTCTTTACTTAAAACTAAATGTATAAATAAAAGGCCAATTATTCTGGGGAAAAAAAAAAAGATGTTATATTTACACAATAGTTCAGGTAAAACATGTGAGCAGATTTTTATGAAAGAGAAATCATGTTTTTAAATGCAAGTAATAGTTCAACATTGATCTCACCTATGACCTTAAGTATGAACTAACTTCTTTTGCCTGTCTCACATGCCCAATGCCTGACATACCTGTATACATTTACTAGAATACATTGTAGACCCTAAATAATAACAGTGGATGTAGGCCAGACCATCACTGACTGCAGCTGAGTGGTGACAGTCTACCCCAGTGCAGGAGCTGATCTCTCTTATCTGCTTAAAAACACTTCAATTTCATTAGCCCCATAAGCCAGTATTTCCTTTTGGAAACATTCCCTATCTATCTCACCAGCTTATATTTGATCTGGGTGTACCCATTTCCTATTTGCCTCTGAGCATTTCTGGAATATGATAACATAATATAAAAAAGAAAGGATTATATTATCACTTTCCATTTCCCTCCATTATGCTGTTCTGCTACTGCTAAAAAAAAAGGAAGCAGAAACTAGAGAGAGGAAATGGTTTGAACACTTTCTTACTCCTCTTTTCCCTCCTTCTCTAGGTCTCACTTTCCTTCCCTCCAGTCTTTCTTTCCTTCCTTCCTTCTCCATACCCATCCAGAAAAAGAAATTTTATTTTTATAAAGAAATATTAAGTAGCTAGAAGTCCTAGAAATATAATAAACTTTAAAGATCTGGTAAAGTGAATTCTATTTAAGTTAGCTAATTTATTATAACAACCAGGATGCCAGTTAAATTAATGTAGAGTAGAAACTCTGAGTATAAAACTAAATATTGGCTGTAGTTAAATTTATTCTCTGATCTCTACAAGTGAGGGAATGGCGAGTTTCCAGGAGAAGCTGAAGGGGCTTAAAGGTTTTCTTCCAGTTGAAAATCACATTGAGGGAAGAAAATATTATATATAATATGTAAAACTGACAGATGAATCGATAGAAGTAGCTACAACAGAAATTAGGTGGGAGGGAAGGATGTTTTAGAGAACCTGTGAAAAAAGAAAATTGAGGAAAAACCAAATGTATCCATGTGTTTCAACTGGTGTTGTATCTTGTTTAGTTAGTTTCTTAGACATTCAGAGAAAAGTCCAGCTCCTAAGTGTTCTGTTCAGTGTGCCCCTGCATCTTTATATATATTTGGAAGCAACTTGTTTCTAGACACTCAATACAAATAATAGAAAGCAATTAAGCAAACGGGACCTCAGGATTAACATTGTATTTCAGGATAAACACAACAAGTTAAATCAGACTTTGACATATATATTTGCATATATATATATATATATAAAATACATATATATTTGCAAATGTGTGTGTGTGCATGCTATATATATGCGTATAAATGCAACTGTTCATGTGCATCAATAACCAAAGAAATTTTTGCATTTGGCTTTTGCAAATGGTTAGAGTTATCTTCGCTGTTCTCAAATGGCCTGATTTTAAATGTCTGTCTCTCATATGAAAAAATAGGGACTTCAATAGGGATGTTTATTTAAATAAATACTTTCAACACATATATCAGCTATCATCAGAAAATACTTACATGAAACATTAAAAGGAATCTCAGAGCAAAGAAGTCTTCTACGCATATCCATCTAAAATTTAGTTTCCAGATTTCATGACACAAAAAAGAAAGAAGAAATAGCTGAAAATATAAAGTAGCCTTTCAGCTTTATTTTTATGCAAAAGCTCTGCAGACTTACTATCTAAATCTCATGGCGCGCTGTCTACTGATTTTGAATGCCAGTTCCTGAGGTAGACACAGAATATACTACTCCACCCTCTGAATACAGCTCTTCCAGTAAGATAAGGTCCAGAAAGAGATCGTTGCCTAGGACAAATATCACACTGAACTCTCACTGATACAACGATTTTGTTCCAGTTCACTGTTTTGTTCCTCCTTCTTTTCTCAAAGCAGTTTGTTATAAATGAAAGATATTTAGATCCCCTTATATGGACCCAAGTGTATCTACAAGCTGTCAGTGAAGAACAGAGATTGCATGACTAGCATTTTACAAGTTAAATTTGAAGTTCTCTTAAGCAGTTTTCTATAGCTCTAGTTCTAAATTGTCTGAAGATATTAACACATGAGAAAAATGGAAATATCCTGGAAACATGCTATCCAACTGAGACAGGAGGTATAGACAATCACAGCAAGAGCCATTGCCAAGGGCAAGAGAAGTGGCAATTGTTTAAGTGTCCACTGATATTTTTATTGGACATTCAAATTTCTAGAAGACACTATTCCTGGCTTGCACTGCATATTAGTTAGGATATTGCATTAAAACCTAGGATATGTAGTTACATATTTTTGAAAGATCCTACAAAATTGTTCAATTTTTTCAACTATGGAGTTTCTATATGTTACCTGCACTTCCAGAGAAACACTTTAATAAATCAATTCAAAATATAGTAAAACTTCCAATAAAGATCAGAGTGCAAATTAGGTGCTTTTGAAATTTAGCAGTTCTTCTCATTACCAACCCCTTGAGGAAAAAAATATTAAACCCATCCAAATTTCACAGGTTCAGAACATCTGAAATGAACCTAAACAGCATTGGTGTTTCCGAGACTTTGTTTAGAATCTCCAAATCATTAATGTTTCACATCTCTTTGTGATTAAATTATAGACACTACGTCATAGTTTCACCCTATTTTACTAAACACTGGTTGACATCATTCCCAGACAGCAAAGCAAAAAAGCAGATGAAGTTACAAACAGAAAATGCTGCAAAATGGAGAAGGGAGCATAAAGGTTTAGCCATAAAGACTCCTTCCTATGTGCATGCTCAGGCAGAATGAAAGCAAAACTGAGATCAAAAAATTATGAATGTTTCCAATTTTGTTTGCTAATGATGTCATTTGTTTTCCCATATCCCTTCTGGAAATGGTAAATCTGAAAATGCACTATTTTATATCAAGCAAAGAGGAACAAGTTTGAATCAAAGTTTAAATATGAATTTTTACTACATCTTGAGAAGTAATGTAGCATCTAGGAGTTTTCCATAGAAAGAAGACATCCTCTTTCACATATCTTCCAATCCATCCTTTTTCAGATCCACAGTACTCCTCCATGACACAGTATTCCACCCAGATTTTATATTCTTCCATAAGTCTATATTCGCTATAGATTCCTTTAGGTTGATATAATCACATGATGGGCTAAGCAGGCAGAACAGATATAGTTTTTTAAATAATTTTTGATAAACATATTTTTGTTGTGTTACTGAAGTACTTCTTTTTGACCTCTTTAAATAAATATTTATTTTTACTGGTGACGGTCACCACAGAAGTAAGTCAATGCCCAGGGAGTGATGTATATCTACCTCAGGGAATCAAATAACCCAAACTGTTGTATCTAAGATACATAAACTTTCCCTATCAAGGTTTTTTCTGACTTTTTTTTTTTTCCTAAATCTTCTGTTGATTGTTCCATGTTGCCCTGGATAGCTTTTGACAATGTTTCACTAGTGTAACAGTTAAAAAAAAATCCATCAAACAACCACAAAAAAAAATTTACAACAGTGTTGATGTTAAATACTCCAATCCTCCCCAGTCTTTATGTTCTTTGATTGATTGATTGATTGATTGATTGATGGATTTGGATTTTTTGTTTGTTTGCTTGCTGTGTTTGAGTTTTTTTCTTGATTAAGCAAATTCTGTGCTTTCAAAATTTCCTTACAAGTCAAATCTTCTTCTCATGGTTGCTAATATCTTTTGAATCCTTTTTCAATTTGTCTTTCTAAAATGTTTTGCTCTAGTGTGCTGATCCCTGAGTAATGGCATAATAACACATCCTGAGTATCCGCCAAAGCTAAATGAAATAGCTACCTCCTGTGTCCTTTTCATAGCCGTCTGATAGTGCTTCCTGGAATAAGACTTGCTTTTTCTGCATCATCTCCACATTGCTGACTCACTCTGCTTGTGCTCCACTTTCCTTGCTGCATTGCTGGTCATTATTTCCCCCTCTGAATACTACGCATAACATTCAGGACTCATGAATATTGATCCTCATACTGATTTTGGATCATCTGTCTAACATAATAAAGTCACTTGAAATGCTTTCATGTCCTCTAAACTGCCCTTGAGTACTTCAGCAAATTTATAAGTTCACTCCATACATGAATGAATCTTAGCAAAATTGTTTCCCTTCTCCACACACCTTTCAGACTGCACTAGTAATTACAGCTGATCACCAAGCTACTGATGACTTTAAAAGCCTTTGAAGTCCTTGAAAGCAACATTTCATACAGCTGTTCAACTAGTTTAGGTTGACTAGATTATAAACATTTTTCCTCAGCTTTGTGGCAAAACTGTGTGAGATAAGTCTGGCTAAAGTGGAAAAGTATCATATGTCCTGTTTTTCTCTTTTTCACTAAAGCAGTAATGCTATCACAGAAGGAATTTAGTTTGTTTTCACACAGAACATTCTGGGTATATTTCTGTTGATTTGTTTACCTCTTTACGATCTTCCTGCAACGTACTTAATGTTTATCTAATATGTAATTCCAAAATGTTTCCAAGGACTATAAAAAGTAACTGATCTATAACTTTCTGGACCTTTCCAAGAGTAGGACTATGTTCATTCCCCTTTCAAGATTCTGCAGAATCATCAATGGTTCAGGACTTAATGGGCTTTACCAGTTTGAATACATCCATTTTATCTTTCACATGTTCTCTTTGTACACTTTTCCTGAGCTACCATCTTCTCATTAAATTTAATAACACCAAGCATCTGGCCACAATTAGCCTTAGGTTTTAGCAGAATAAGACATTAAATATTTTAGACTTTTTTTTTTTAACCTCATCTCAGGTTTCTGCTTTTATATCTCAGACCTATGCTTTCCTTTCTACTTATCCTAAATCCTGTACTTGTTTTTACACCCAAAGAACTATAGGTATGGAAAATTTATATTTCTCCTGACCATGGAGTTAGTAATAATGAACGTTATTGATTGAGATAAAAATATTATTGCTTGCAGTACTCTCCTAAAATCTAGTAGTTTTTTCTGTACTGCGTGAGCCATTTTGTGCAATATGTCATAAGCATTTCTATGCTACTTAATTGTTGTCAATCACCTTAGAAGCATCCAATGTGACATTTCAGTAGCAGGATGCTGAATAAGAACACTTTCTATTCATGTTACTGTGTAAGAGCAAAAAATGCACCAAGAATAGGTTGGAGTATCTACTTAAAATATACATATATATCAATAGATGACTGAGGAACACTACTCCTTACTACAGCATGCTCAAAGCCTGCATGTTTACTCCACCTTGGGAAAGCAACTGCCCTGATATTAGAAACAGCACTTTGCAAAGTTCCGAGCTCAGGAATTTCTAACAAACACAGACTTTTTGCAAATTCAGCTCTCCTTGAGAGACATGTTATTTCTGAAATTTTTATTTAATTAATTGAAGAGAAAAATTGGAACATTAACTCTTCCATCCTGTCAGAAAATGTTATAAAAATGAGTCCATTACAAATATCTGAGAAATAGAACAAAGTTAGAGTAGAAGCTATCTGTTGTCACATTTGGCGTATATGTCAAACTGGATAAGAAATTCTTCATGATTGGCCATATGAAGGAGAAAAAGTTTAATTCATCTGATTATCCTGTAAATATTTGAGAGAAATCTTTAGAAATCAGCTCACTCATGGTACAGCTGGCATCAAAAAGCACTGAAAACTGGCAAAATGTGGCCTTCAACTGAGGCAGAATATGATTTGTGAGGCCTCTTTGAGCCAAGGCTTTTCTGAACTTGCCAGCAAAATGAGTGGTTCATAATAAGATCAAGGAGGAGCAACTCGACACTTGACAAGACTCATTAGCTGATGCTTCTGAATAGCTTCTTCAAGGATGGCAGAGTTTGGAAGAAGCCAGGAAAGGGACCTTGCAGTTTCACCTCTATGGCCTGCTGCTGGAGACAGAGCGGCGCTGTGGAGGGCCTGTGCTTTGACTGTGCTCTCTTCCTCAGGCCTGCATCAAAATATGGGTTGTTTAGTGGGGATTTTCCAAATTTTTTTTTCTTTTTTTTTTTTGTTTTAATTAACGGGGATTTCCACCTGCCTGCTATCTGTGCTAATGCACACAGCACTCATATACCTTCTCCTTTCAGTTTCCTTCTCTATTGCGCAAGCTTCACCAAGTCAAGAGAAAGGGAGGTGCCTTCACACGATACAGATCTGCTGAAACAGCAAAACAGCATCCCCCTTGCCTAAGGGGCAGGCCACTGTCCCAGCGAGTCCTTTCCCTGCTCTTGCTGTCATTACCACCTGAGGCACCAGCTAAGATAAGCAGTGTGCTCTCACAAAATTTATTTTTCCTCCATGCCGTATTCTAGCTGAATGCTGCCAAGAAGGGGGCTTCTTCACCCCACGAGCCAGGCAGGGAGCAGCTGGAGCAGGTCGCCCTTCCCTGCCGCTTGGCACTCGGTGCTGCTGCTGGATGGCAGCAGGTCCTTGAGTGGTTGTGGCTGGGCCCACAGCCAGCTGTGGGGAGAGTGTGGCTTATTTTCACCGGAGGAGCAAAATATGGGTGGCAGCGGGTCCCCCGCAGCACCCCAGCCCCCCGTCACCCCACTGTGCAGCACCAGATGGCCGCTGCACCGGACATCTGGCAGCGCCTCACGGCTCGCCTTTGGCCCCAGCCCCATATGCCCATGGCAGGGCCTGCCCTCCGTCTTCGTTGCCCATGCCCTGTTCTGGCCGCTCCTGCCGTTCGTCAGGCTGGGTGTCATCTTGAAATGCTTTTAATGTCAGCAAATGCCAACCTCATTTCTTCAGCATTTGTGGCTGTGGGACCTGGAGTTTCCTAAGCACGGCATTTGGCTTTTTTTTTTTTTTTTTTTTTAGCGTGCGAGTTACCTGTATTGCAAGTGTTCCTACAAACCTGCATTTTTTTTCAACTTCACAAACTATAACTTGATTTTAAATGTGAGAAGCCACTACACCTTTCACTCCCCTTGCAGCTTGGTCAAGGTGTCAACTACCAACGTTGCTGCTGCCGCCTATGATTGCCAAGTGCTGAGGTCAGGCATGGGATAAGGATCCTCTGACAGTGCTGTGAGGATTGAGGTGTGAGGAACTGCTCCAGGGAGGCAAATAGGGCAGGCAAGTCACTGCCAACCATGCTGACATTTAAAAGGCAAAACCAAGATGGTGAGCTTGCCCTCTTCCCTCCCCACATTCACAAGCCAATGGGAATCTTGGTATAGCCTCATTTTGTGAGGCCATGAAGTTGGCCTGGCCAGAGGAACAAGCCTGCTCAATGAAGAAGGTTTGGCTCATATGGGGCACCCGTGCTAATGCCAAGCTGAGCCATCACCTCTGTCTGGGTACATGAGAGCAAAGCCTGTGATTTCAAACTCTGTATATGACCCGGATCAAGATATTGGAGAGTGGAAAGCGGAGGAGACATGACAGGCCCGGACTGATGGTTTTGGGTTGTCTAGACTATGGATATTGAATGCTTATGCAGAAATTTGATTTACAAGGAAAATAGTGTGCTAGGGTCATTTAGAAAGATAAGAGCCATATTTTGGGACTGTTGGAAATAAATAGAGGAAATTTTTGACATTATGCTTGGAGTCTACTGTTCTTGAAGAGAAAAGCATGATTAGAGTTTGCAGGTGTCACACAATCAGTTCCTCCAGCCTGAACCATAGCAAGCGAGCCCTGCATGAGATGATTAACTGGTTTCCTGGAGGACTTCTACTGACGCAGACATACTTTCATCAGTCTTCTGGGTGAAAGCTATCATAACACTCAGCCATAATCTTCCCTTTTCCTCTTAAGGCCCATTATAAAAATGAGGCCGTAGAGATCCTCTACATTCAGGATATGTATACACATACAAAATATACTTATCATGTATATATTGATAATGCATACAACACCAAGGAACAGAGTTGTGTCTCCTTCCACCAATTCATTTCATCATTTCTAGCATCCACAATTTTTTCAAAATATGGTTACCAAAAGTACCATTTAACCCTTTGCCAGTTATACAGCTTTTGTGTGTTGCATAGTCCTAATACTCGCCCATTTGAGTGGCACTTAAAAAAGGATTTAATTGTCACCTGAAACTGTCCTAGCTGCATTTAATCAAAATTTAGCACATACAGGCTAATAGATTTTTCATGATGTAGACCCTTTTGAAGGAGGGCTCATCTTAAAGTTACAGGGAAATAAGAACATGCTAATTCGAAAGCACATCAAAATTCATTGTGAAATTCTCTCACACATTTTCTTTTAAGCCCATAATATAAAGCAATATACAATTAGTTATGTGCAATCTTAGGTTTAGAAGTCACTCCTCAGGACTTCAAGAGATGCGCGATTTCAGTGAGATTTTATTTTTAACTGTGAAAAATGGTTCACACAGACCATCAGCTTTACAATAAAGATTTAAGCTGCAAAGCAGATGGACAGGATATTTGACCTACCTTACTCACCTCTATACTTGGCTGGGCTCTGCTATCATTTGTCCCATTAGGACACCATGTATGTGCCGACACGGGCTGTCAGACACTGTCATATCATTCCCAGAGGTGTTCTTGCTGGCATGTCAAACTAGCTGATGTGATTACATATTTCTTTGACTGATTGAATGGAATTGGTTTTCCAGGCAGAAAAGAAGGTTGTGCATTTTTGAAACCAAGCTCATGAGCTCTATGCTCTGTGTACTATATACGAAGTTAGTTGGTAACCTCAGCATATATATATGAAACAATCACAAATCATTACTTATTGCACTCAAAATATTGTTAGAAGTATCCTGAAACTTTGTGGCAGGTGAGTAAGACTTGCCTCGTGCTGAGGAATATCAGATGCGTTTGCTGTGTACATATGCATTCATACAGTAGAAGACAGAAATAAAAGTCTCTTTGCACCTCAAAGAGCTTCCTACTCTTTTGTTACATAGTTACAAATGCTCAAGCAACAGAGTTGTTCTTCTGTGTTTGTCTATGGCAAAACAAAATTGTAGCTATTTTAAACTGAACTGCTTTAGTGTAAATGGTTGGTTTATATCTGGTATCTGCTAGTTACAGTAGCTGTCTAAATTTATCATAGTGTTATGAACAAAATCTTGCTTTCCTAGTACTTGCAACCCCATTAATCCTAGCAATCTGGGAGATGAAAGATTTCCTTTCTATTATAACCACAAGATGCAAAGGTACTACACCAAATAAATATTTCAAAGCTTAACCACATTAGGAATACTCTCAAAAGCCATTTAGGTAATTTTGTTTTTTCTGCCTGTGTGTACTCACTGAGCAATTTTGTGTTTTTGTGAATAATTGACAAAGAAGGAACAAAAAGATTATTCCTGCTCATAAAGCTTGAAGTATGTAATCTGGAAACAGAAATACTATACCATTAAGCTGACCAACCATGTGGCACAAGTAGTAATCAGCACACAGTGCATAGTTGGAGAATTCATTTTTCCAACAGCCAATAAGCCAACACTATTGCAGTATCTGGAGAATTGGATAAGTCAGTTACTTTATGGACAATTTAGAAACAGAAAAATGGAGCATGTTGAGTTATTAATTAAATTGTTAGCTTCTAACAATGCCACCAAGTCATTTGTTCAGTCTGTTGTTCCATTAAAGTGAAGACTGTTGGTAATGTGTCCCCTACCAGGTCATCATTTTCAGTGCAAAGTGCACTGCAGACACCTGAGAACATAAAATAGTCACTGTTCTGTCTGCTTGTAAATGGTATGATCTGTTACTGTTTAGACCCCTCCTAAATTCCTGAATTTGAGCTTTCCAAAGTAGAAAACCTAACAATGCTCTTTAGATTTTGAGAACTTGATCCTTGAACACATGATGCAGAATCTAACCTCCGTGTCCATAAATGTTGCCCTTGACATTGTCAATAATGCTTACCTGGGTCAGGCATCTTGTTGCTTATATAAGGTTTTTAGAGAAATTTGAGATCACTGGAAATAAAAGACTATATAACACATCACACTTCAGATTATTTTTATGTTAGTGGAGATCATAATAATGCAGAATTCATCACCACTGTAAATGATTTTTATTGAAATTCTAAGATTTAACTGAGTCAGTTTAGTTTAATGAAAGTCAGTAACTGAGGCTTTGATGGAAACAAATTTTGCTTAATGGGGATAAACTTAGCCCTCGCTAGCTTATAAAGTGGCATTTAGTCAGGTATTAAAATAGAATTGCTATTTTAAATAGAATTGCTATTTTAAACTTCAATTTATTAAAAGGCATTTTATTAAAAAAGAAAAAAGTTTTAAAGCAATGGAGATCCATTTTAATTTAAAAATGTTTCCTTTTTTTAGATATACTTACAGACTTGTTTCCTCTATAATTTTTTTGATCAGAAATTCCTGAATAATTTAAGATGATCATTTGTTTACTTAGATGTCAGAAGTAAGGCTGAGTCTTCTAAACACTTAGGCATGTGCTTTACTTGACATGAGCAGGACCACCTCAGTGCCTGAAGTTAACCATGTGCAAACATATTTGTGGGACTGGCAACTAACAGGCTCATATATTCAACAGCAGTCATCTTTTCCTTCATTTGGAAAGGTTTTTGTTGCAACTAGAACAAAGAATTTGAAGGTGAAGAGAACTGATGCGTAAGGACAACATAGAGTCTGCTCTCTCAGCTGCAAAGCTGGCACCAGTTATTGTTCTTAAACAGGCTGCAGTAGAGTCCTTTTGCAATATTTGGGCCAGTATCTAGAGTGGGGCTTGGATAAGTGTGGATTTTAGCGCAGATCTGTAGATATCAAGGAACTTGCTCATCTTTCTTATTCCCTAAACAAACCACAGCACAAAGTCTTCTTTTTATGCCAAATTAACTCAGAAAGGTTTCCCACTAAAATTAACAGCATTTCAAGAGCAAATGATAAATTCAGGAGAAAATTAGATCCACACATCCCAGATAACACCATTGCAGCTGCTTCTAGGCACAAGTTAAGTAAGTGGCAAAGCTGTGCCATGCCACATAAGTCTCTGGAGCATTTACAAATCAAAATCTACCCTGTAGAGAATGGTGAACTGGCAGTGGTATACAGAGCTTTAGACTATTGGTGGCAGCTTATAAAATTGATTGTAATAAGTGTATTTCTCATCTGAGAGAGCTTTTCACAATCTCAAGGTGAAAAGAGTGTTAGTCATTTCATGTACTTCCCCCACGGAAGATTTTCTTATCACAGTAGTTGTAAATTGATAGACTTCCCCTGTGCCACTCCTGTCAGGTTTCAGTTTCTCTGCTTCATGCTCAGGGCTCTGCAGAATTTCACATGTCTATTGGCATGTTCCCATTCTCCCCAATTGTTCTGCCAAGGATGCCAGCCTTAAGGCTGCTCCATTTCCTCCTTAAACGTTTAGTGTTCTCCACGCTACTCCCTGTACACACAAAGCGACTTTCTAATCTCTGCTTCAGGCAGTCAGAACTTGCTGCTAAACACAGAAAACTGTCTCCCGTCACCTCCACTGCAAGCAGGATAATCCTAGCAAATCACACAGCTACGCTTCATCTACATTTGCAGAAATACAGTGTCATACCAGGCTCTCCAAAACCTGTCTCTTTATTTTAAAGCAGTCTGTGTATCATTATGAAATGCAAGAATGAGAGCCACGGTGTAAAGCCATATACACCACTTACTTACTTACACACATATACACTTGCACACTTAAACAGAGCAGACACACAAAGTCGTTTTTAAAGCAATTTACCATAACTTAGGTACTGCCATCTTCCTCCAGCTCTTCTGAGTTTCACAATTTGTTTTTGAACAAAAGTTCTTTCAAAGTTCTAGTAGCAAAGGAAACCTGGAGAACCTGAGACAAAAATAAATCCGCACAATCTCACCTGCCTGTTTGTATAGAGTCTGAAACAATGTGTTCATTTAGCAATTGCTAACTCTCAAAGGTTGCATGGTGATGCTTTCAGTGTCATCAATTTAATGTTTTCTAGTTGTCATCAGATTATCTTGATGACACACAAAAACGTGTGACCACTTCACCTTCAAGAAGCAGCCTAATATGCAGTGCAATAAACTTTTAAAAGACATACTCTATATTTAAAGCACTTGCACAATCCGATGAAAGGTGCTTCTTTTCTGATGCTTAGAGTGTGCAGAGCATATATGTTTGCCAACACATTCAGCTTTCCATTCCACGCTCAGTTTTACCCTTTGACACTCCATGGTCTTACTTAGAAACTCACCATCTGTTCCCAACACAGATACAGGCCTAGTCACCAAAGCTACTCTGGAGAGACCTCGCCTCCTCCCCACAATGGTCTCCTGCTCCTTCTTCTCCTCTTCTCTGGCTGCTAAAGCCCAGCAGGCATCATCTGAGTCCCTCACCTTCATATAAATTCTAGATCATATTGATGTGTTATATCACTGTGTGTCCCAGGGTTTATGAGATGAGCCATTTAGCCAGAGTGGTTATCAGAATGGCTTTTACCAAGGTGCTGCGACCTTCTGTTTTTCTTCCTTTGAGGGATATATGGGAAAGCCCTGTCACATTCTTTGCTGGTCAGAGACAATGTATATCTATTAAACACGGCATTTGCTTGGGCCACATATTATTCAGAGCTAGCTGAATAGCAGCTCCAACCTTTTTATAAGAAGGAAGGAAGAGAGAGAGGAAGTAAGGAAGTAAGGAAGTAAGAAAGGAAGTAAGGAAGGAAGGAAGGGAGAAAGGGAGAAAGGGAGAAGAGAGAGAGAGAGAGAGAGAGAGAAAAAGAAAGAAAGAAAGAAAGAAAGAAAGAAAGAAAGAAAGAAAGAAAGAAAGAAAGAAAGAAAGAAAGAAAGAAAGAAAGAAAGAAAGAAAGAAAGAAAGAAAGAAAGAAAGAAAGAAAGAAAGAAAGAAAGAAAGAAAGAAAGAGAAAGAAAGAAAGAAAGAAAGAAAGAAAGAAAAGGGAAAAAGAAAGAGAGAGAGAAAAAGAAAGAGAGAGAGAAAAAGAGAAAGAAGGAAAGAAACAGCAGACACAGAGAGAGAAAGAAAGAAAAAAAAAAGAGAGAAAGAGAGAGCAGATTCAACTGAGTCTTTTTTTTTCAAAAATTCCTAGATGTATTTGCAGTTATGCTGGATTTAGCTACCTAAATATTCTTAGTGTAGTTCTTGAGACCTGGGAATGTGTGAACATCTTGCTTTTTTAGAAGCCATGATAGAAAACATGCTTTATAACTTAGACCAGTCTTAAACTTAGCAAATAAGCAAATTAACAAATAATGAGTCTTTATTACTATAAAAGTTGCTGGTTTCTCAAATTTGCTTTTTTGACAAATGTCATTATTATACTACCAATTCAAAAATTCAGCCTGTATCACCACATTTGGCTCACATTTGCTGGTGTTAAATCATTTATTTCAGATACTTTAAATCCTTTAGTAGGCAGTAATTTGTAAGTCTTATGAGTCACTGTTGATATTTTGATGATGTGGGTTTTTGTTGGTTTGTTTGTTCTACAGCTATTGCCGCCTCCAGTATGTTTTGCCTATTCAATGTTAAGAAAGAGCGAGTCGTTGGATATGAAATGCTTTTGATTTTTTGGGACTGCTTAGAGAACATAGTAGTTAATGTCACTTCAAAACTGCCAGAAAGCAAGGCTCAAAACAAGTGCAAAGATAGTTCATATTGGAGAAAGGTTAGGACATACAACCTCCATGAACATCTCCCACGTGAGGCTGACAGAGAGTCAGGACAGACTACCACCACCACCACCACCATGAGAGAGCACAGCTCCCTCTCCAAGAATACCTGGGACAACCAGTGACCTTGAGGTTGCGATGGCCCTCTCTGCTCTTCAGTTGTTGCTGCGTCTAAAAGTGAACTTCTGAGGTTAAATGTCATGGACTAAATATGAACATTGCTAATAGTGAGCTTTAGATATTCATTGCAAAGTGCTCTCTTTTCCTTCCAAGCTAACCTTGTCAGATGTTCTCACTCCTTGTCCTCTGCTCAGCTATTCAGCCACAGTGGTTGTTGGAGTCAGTTGCTGCACAGTGCATTAGAGCTACTGCTTCAGGAGCCTTTTTTATCACTCACGCTCTTCAAGCACAGCCTCTTCCCTTTTTTTCCAGCGGACAGGTCTGTAGCCTCTCTAGGTGCCAAGGACTGGTGTTTTGGGATAAGACTCAGGCAGAGCCAGCCTCAGCTGCCAGTCTCACCTGCAAATGTGTGTGACTACACACATATATCATATTGAACAATTCACATATAAAAATAAATATATAAACATATATTTACATATAAAATATTTACATTCATAGCTAAAGAAACCCCAGACTGTAGCTCTCTGCAACATATTAAGAAGTTGGTCACAGCCCCTATATTGGTGTCGACAATGATGTGGAAATGCTGTACCAGAAATACCTGCAGCTGTGCCTGCGTGATTGTGCCTGTGTGGCAGCCAACAAATTCAGTGAGGTTGGTTTTGCACTGAAAGGTATGAACAGGGTATGTACACATACAGCCTCTGGTATATGTGATATATGGTTTGTGGATCAAAACCACCTGAAAATGAAGAAAATGTCATTCAGTGTAGATACCTAAAGAGTATCAATGACTTTTCAATTAATGTCAGTTTTTTGAACGGATTGCATACTGCTTAAATTCTAGCCTTTAATTATATTTATTTTCTTAATGAAGGAAGCAGCAAATGTTTCATTAAATGAAACACAGCAAATGAATGTGTTTGTATTAAAACAATATGTCAAAGGGGAACTAGAGGTTGAGAAGTGAAGATGGAAATGCAAGATGGTAGGGGAAGGGATGCAATGAAAGTTTCCCTTCAGTGATTTGAATCTAAACTCTACAGCACTGCAAACCTGTATAAACTCAGTAGAATATGGATGAGGTTTGCTGTTTAAACTGAACACAGAGTAGCACGTAACCCACATCTTAACTATGGCAAAAAGTTTTACTATTAATTGCTTTTAATGACCTCCAGTGTTAGAAATGCAAGTACTTCGGCCATTTATCAAGACAATAGAATCTCAGTTCTGAGGAGAGCTCTTGACTACACAGAATAAAAACTTGTTTTGATAGTATAACATAGTCTGTTTCACACTACACGTCATCTTTTTTTGTCGTAAATATCATTACATTTTTGTCTTTTTACCCGTGTTTCCAGTTTAAGTAGACCAAGCTGTATGTTGGAACAGTTGGAACTGTTGAATTAATATCCAGATCAAGAAACTGTCATGGGGCAGGGGGAAAAGTCAGGAGCAGAGGTGGCTCATTAGGGTCCATACAATAGAAAAAGCAGAAATACCCAAATATTTCAGTCCCCTGTACTAGCGCTGTAGGCCTGTACAGAATATCGAGCTACTGAAAGCACTAAAGATTTAGAGTGCACGTATTTTGAATCTATGAAGATCACTGACCATGTGAGAACTGCCCATACATGTCACTTCAGAAAATACCTAGTCAAATTCTCTGCTTTCTGGAAAGAGGGTGCCCTTGGCTGGGACTCAGATGGAACTGACTTCAATCAGGAGCATAGATTTCTTGCTCAATTTGAGGTTAAACACTTCATAACTGTGTTCCAGGTACCGTTCTGTAAACGGTGGCCACCAAGCACTCCCCTGAACATGCATGGGTCCTGCAAGAGTCATACTGGTTTTACTTGTGAACTGTTCAGGGGTTTCTGATGATGGAGGCTGTAAAAGTACAGAGAGAACAGCTGGGCCAAACATATGCTATTCAAAATTGTTTCATGTGTGAAGATGTGAAACCACAAAAACAGCTTCCGTGAGAATGCAAATAGGGATTCCACATCCTTCAGGGAAAACCCACAGGCTGTGAAAAATAGCGAGAGATCTAGTTCCAGGCTGCAACTGTGCTTTTCCTCAACCCACATTCCTACTTGTTTAAGGCGTAATTCATGTAATTCAAATATTTTTGAGAAATTATGTCTTTCTCTTCCCACTTCCTTAAGGTGACATATTAAACATTTCCAGTCACTTACTCAAATAAATGTTTTTCTTCCCTGTCTTCATGACACAATGGCTTCTTCCAATCGAAAAAGGATAAAAAATGCAGAAGAAAAGTATTACCCATTGCTATAAGTCTTCACCACTGTGGACTTGGATACACTATAAGGATTTTATTATTCATCCTGTGAAATTTATGCTTGCGTTTACATATGTAAACTGTGGTATTTATGCTACATGAATACTGTGGAATTTGTTTTTCATGCACCAGGTGATAGTTTTGATGTTTTCATGTTCTAGGCCTCATTTTTGGTGGTTCCTAGATTTACAGATTTGTATCACCTCACTGTAGGTGAAAGCCTAAAAAACTGTCCAGTTCTGTATTTTTTATACAGGAAGTCCTGATGGAAGGTCAGGATAATCTTGAGACTTCAGGGTGGAGGTGTAGATGAGAACATCTGGATGAGCCTTGCTCATGGAGGAATGGATCTGACCAAACCACAGTATTGGCAGAGCTGAAAATGTATGGTATATGCCAATATGACATAATATTTATTTTACAGTGCTCTGTAGTACTGACTGTAAGAGAATTACAGCTCCCACTGGAACCAGAGAATCCTGAAGCATTTAACAATTTAAACAGTTGAACAAACTTCTTGAGAGCCCTTAGCATATCCACATAGCCTTGGAAGCAAACAGCAAGGCATTAACAGTAGCAAAATTTCAGGAACAGGAAAAGATCAGAAGTCACTTTGTTATGACAGAGACCGTTACCTCACATTTATCATCATTATAACATTATAACAATATCCTTTCACTCTGTGGAAAACAATCTGTCTAATACAGTGTTGTAAAACTCATCTACTTTCAAAGAGTCTACAAATTGTGGCAGACATGATAATGTTGCTATTTTTGGGGTGTCCAGAAAGACAGCTACATTTCCTATTTTGTTAATTAATATCTGTGGGAGAAAAAAAAAAGAAATAAGAGAAAAAAAAAAAGAAATAAGAAAAAAGAAAAAGAGGTCAGAAAAAAAAAAAGCTTTAGACATAAAGAAATGTTCTAAAATATCATCTACATTCAGTATCTCGGGAGTCCCTTGCTAAAACAGCATTACACCAACGCACAAAAGGCGTACTTGAGTTCAGAATCAGGCCCAAGGTGTTTCCAAAGGGACATGATTGATTGAATTTAAAATGAAAAGATGGCTAAAGCTTTGTCAATTTGGGGAGAATCCTGCTAGCTATAATTAGAGGTGCCAGCTGCTAACAAAAAAAGTTTTTCACAAGATTTCTCCATGGAAACGAAGGAGCTTTGCAAAGAGGATGTCAAAAACTGATAGATTTTTTCTGAGCTTGAGAGCAATAATTGCCTTAATAGGAATACCTACTTATAATGGAAAATAAGCATAAGGTATGGAAGCCAGCTTTGACTGCCAGCCAGGCAATGGCTGGATATGGACTCTGCTCTTACCGCAAAAGCTTGCAAGCTAGTGGTATATGTTTAGCTGGAAAGAGAGGAGAACATTTGGATTTTCCAACTCTGCAAAAAGTAGGGTGAAGAGGGCCTCTTTTTTTTTTTTTTTTATTTGCCGCTTTCTGGTGATCTAACAGGAAAAATGAGAGTGGAAGACCTCTTTCTGGACTGATCTGTGCCTGACTCCAGGCAATGTTCAGGACTTCAAGGAAAGGAGTCTGCTTCATTGCCTGAGTCATTGACATTTGGATGAGACAAAACACGGGTTTTCCTCTCACTTTTCCTTATTTATTTATTTATTTATTTATTAACCTTTTTCTCCTTCTCTGAACTCCTCTTCCCTGTTCAGTGTTGGCCTTTTCTTGCCATGTCTTTGGCAAGGGCAAAGACAAGAGCCTTCCCTTTAGAAAAAGTGACAGTCGTGTGATAATCATTTGACACACGGATATCAGGCCATTTAAGCTGGAATGTCAATCCTTTACTCAGAGAAACAGAATGGTACAGACTGTGGCTAAATATCTTTTCTCTGCCAATACAAAACACTATATTATTTCTCCCTCCCCATTATTTGAAAACTTTACTGGAAAAGAAGAATTGTCGGAGAACTACATGCGATGTGACTTGGAAGAAAAGAGGTGGCACTGAGCTTTCTACAGCTCGAATTTGGGCTTCATTTGAGTGGAGATACAGTACACAGTAATTTCAATATTGGCTTTTTTCCATGTTTACTCTGCCTTCACATGTAAACGCTTGCTCTGCAGAAAGTAATAGGACAACTTATTAACACTTCAGTCCTTGCTGAAAACCAAATTTATGAGTTTTTAAGACAGACATTTTTACCAGTTTAACTAAATGATTTCTTCCGTGACTAGTAATTTCATGCTCTTTACACACTCTATACCAGTACTCGTCATCTGTTAAATTCCACTTCACTCCTTCTGGCACACCAATCACAGGGGTTTCCGAAAGACTTTAGATTGGAGTTTTTTTCCTTGACAGGGAATCAAACCAGATCAATCACAATAACACTAAATCTTGGCTCATAGACCATCAAGAAAGAGGTGTACTTGCAATAACAAATCTACTAATAACCAGATGCAATTACTGGAGTCCAGTGAGAAGAAATCAAAGGACATCAGTCAAAGGACTGATGAAACAGTAAGCTTATAATAGGTGCTATATGCTTTGATTGAATTAAAAATTTATTATACTTTAATTAAGACCAGCAATTTATGATTGGCAAGCAAAAATGTTCACATTTCTTCTTTCTCACAATACATATGTATATAGTAGTTAAGTAGTATAACCTACACTTTTAAATCAGATTTGACATTTCTTCACAGAATATTAGTCATTCAGTAAGACTTATAATTTTACTACCCTGGCGAGAGAGATAAAACTAGCTGGTTTTAGACTTATTTCAGAGTTGTAAATGTCAGTCTCCATGAGCCAGGACAGTGTAATGGACGTGTTAAAAAACATTTTCTTATCAGATCCTGCCATCATCACAACACAGTTCTGTACCTTCCATCTCGGAGAGCAAAGAAACTGCTTATTTCATGTAGCAAATGAAGTCTATATAACTCACAAGACTGGAAATATGCCAGAAAATAAATAGTATATTTAGCCACTCTTGAGAAGTTATTTCAAGTGGTTTATGTGTTTCTGAAAAAAAAATAATTCAAAAAAGACAGTTTTAATAAACCATTAACCGAGGTAAACTAATTAGAAACAGATCACATGATGATAAATGAGGTAATTTAATCTGTTGACTGGACTGCTAGCCTGTAAGTATGTAGAGTGACCCTGCAGATAATTGTATCAGTACCTGTGCTAATAAGGGTTTATGGAGATCAAAGCTGCACAATATTTCCAGACCCTTAAGCCCCTGCATTGTACTAAGATTAAGTTAGTAAATACATACCAGTTAATTTAAAGCGGTGCTATTACAATGTTGCAGTTATGAAATGAAGAGGTCTTGAAAGCTTTGAAATTTGGCAACCAACCTTAACTCTGACCTGGTCCCCCTGCTCTCATTCTTTTAAAAAGTGATGGAGTGATAGTGACATGAGATGCAAGGAATATTCCATCACCTGAAGTTTTCAGTGTTGCTGTCTGGAAGTGACCCTTCCAAATCTCACACAAAGATACTGCAGATCACTTCAGCAGTCGTGACATAATGACTTCTGCAGATGGCCTTATAGAAATTAGAACGTCTAATGTTCACTCCTGTTAACTCTCTTTCTGGCACTAGGAATGTTGCCTGGCTCTGAGTTTTTTTGACACACTGGTCCCATTTCACCTCACCTGCAGCTGTTACGGCCAGGGTGTTCTTCAGAGAGGAGAAAGGTGGGGTTCAGAAACTACAGTATGAGCAGTCACCCATTTTCCATCTACAGGAGTTTTCTTCAGTCAAACTGCAATGTCTTTACCACCATTTTTCAAAGAAAAGAATGAGCCCAAGCTCAAAAGTCTTATTTAAGTACCTGTAAATCAAAGTCTGGGGGTGCTTGTGCCTTCATATCCCAGGACTGCAGGTAGACACTGAAATCATTGACAAAAGCAGGATTTCAGACAAATTTGCCCTCTTAACATTTCCCATTATCTGCATTCCTTGTTTTCCATCTAGTATGTTTATTGGGTTTGTCTTGAAGAGTCTAACTCTTCTAGTCCAGCACACTTAGTTGCCTCCCTTGTACTTGCAAAGTCCTCTCTCCAATATCTGTGCTTGGCACAGCATCATAGAATCATAGAATCATAGAATCGTTAAGGTAGGAAGGGACCTCTAGAGGTCATCTAGTCTAACCCCCTTGCACACCTAGAGCACGTGGCACAGGACTGCGTCCAAGAGGGTTTTGAAGATCTCCAGAGAGGAAGATTCCACAACCTCTCTGGGCAGCCTGTTCCAGTGCTCCGTCACCCTCACTATTAAGAAATTTTTCCTTAAGTTCCTATGGAATTTTTGGCTTTTCAGTTTGTGGCCATTACCTCTACTCGCTGTCTTATCTTTGGCTTTGTCTCTACTAGTAAGCATGTGCAGACCCATTCCCTGAGGTCAACTGATAGAGGAATAGCTCATCTGTAACATCAAACTCTCTTATTCTACAGAATTAAGGTGGCCACTTGCAAACTGCATATGGGGAATCCTCCCTGCTTGTACTAGCTCTCAAATTATGCCTAAAGATTGCCTGGAAGGGTACTACACAGCAGAGCCAACACCGCAGAGACCAGTCAGGGTCCAGCACCTCGGGCTGTTCCTTGGCACTGTGTGATTTACCACTATGGAAATGGCCTCAGCAAATGTAGAAATACATGGCTGAGAGCAAAGGGTTTTTTGTTTTGTTTTGTTTTTTTCGGTGGTACTTTGGCTCTGAGATCTCCAGAACTTTTCTGAAAACTGCACCCACATTCTGTCCCTCTTTTTCTGGTGGGAGATTTTTTTTAAAAAAAAAACTTCTATTTCTTAATTTATTTCATATGTATCTGTTCAAAATAATATGCTAATATGCTGGAGTCACTCCATCTTACCATTGCTATCGACAACAATAGCCTCTTCCTCAAATCATTGCTGAAGAGGAAAACAAGTTAGAGAGCAAGGATCTGCAGCAAATTTATTCTAGAATGAGATACTGCTTCTGTTTATTCCACAGTCCTTGCTGTTGGTATAAATGACCAACAAAAAATAAATAGGTAAACATTAGGTATATATGGGTATACATTAAATTTGTCATGAAATGCAGGGACATGGAAGGAAGGCCACATTAGACATACAAATATTCAACATGAAGCTATATAGCTCTGACATTGAAATTCATCACATCCAAGAAATTGTAAGGCTGAAGGGAATCTATATTAGATCAACCATTCACATCAACTCAGATCCATTCATGTGAAGCAGCTTCCCTTTCTGGGCAAGACTGGGGTACTGCCAGCTCCATCCCTTCTGAAAATAATTTTTACAATCATGATAACTGACAAACAAAGTCCACAAAGTTATTTCTTCCTGTCTTACTTGCATGGACTTGGATACACTGTTGTTTGATGTGATCAGACATTGTCCAGTATTTCCTTTTTCTTTCTTTCAAATATGAAAATATGCTACATTTAAAATTCAGCAGTTACTAACTAGAAGCTGAAAATCAAAATCTGCTCAGTTTTTCCCTTTTTCCATTGCCCTAAAGTTTCAACTTCAAAAAAAAAAAAAAAAAAACCACTGCCAAGACATAGCATTTCATGTATCACCATCAAAGAATACTGTGATTTTCAATTTATATCCTGCTGTTTGTTTTCTTAATCTGCCTTCCAAATGCCATATCCGATGACTTTTAAAAATCATGCAGCAATGCAGAATTTTACTTGGAAAACACCTGTAAAGTGAAGGTCCCCAAACCTTTGGGTATCTGCAAGCGGCATGGAGAGAATATTCACCATAGCACTTCCTTTCTCAAGTGAATGGCCAGCTGCTCAAACACATCTCTGATAATCTACGTATTCTCGCGGATCTAACATCTCCCCTCGGGGCCAGGTTCATGCATGAACAACACAGAGGAGAATCTCAGAACATTTCAGGGTTGTGGTTGCCATGTTTTGAGCTATTCACAGAGCCTACATGAGCCACCTTTTATTCTTTTTTCCGGGGGCTTCCTGTGACTGGCGTAAGAATTGAGCTAGAAGCCTCATGAGTTGTTCTGGCAATGACACACTTTTCCTTGGGTGTTTCTCAAATTCAAGATACCTTACATGATTAACAAAGTCCCATGAGGTCCTTAGAAAATGATAGTCAGAAATGGGTTCTGCTCTTGTAAGAGCAAATATACTCAATCCAAAATTCACTTCAATTTAATTCCTGGGAAATATAGACACCACAGCAGTCTCTAGGCCAGATTGGCCAGGTTAATTGCTCCAGTAGAGCATATATGTCTCCATGGGTTACACCTTGAGTGCCTTCATTCTAAAGGATGCAAAGTCAGGTAGTACTGGAAGAGCTGCCAAACATTGGAAAATCTCCTTGCAAGAATATTTATCTGCAAAGCAGGTAAAAAAATCATAATGGAAATCCAGATTGCAGTATCTACAACTGCCTTCAGGATGCAGAGCACTGTACTACTGGGTCCAAATACTCTTGGAATGTCACAACTGCAATATTGTTAGACCTCCTAATCCTACTGCTTCTGCTAGGCATTTTTGGAGCTCCACCAAACAGGGTGGCTGCGTGGCAGCTATTACATCTTGCAGAGATTAACTGTGCTGAACATTAAAGTAGACTTTCTTCCAGAAAATATTTGGAAATGGGTGTATGCAAAACACTCCCACTCTCAAAAAAAAAAAAAAAAAAAAAAAAAAAAAAAGAAGGTTCCGAAGTATACATCTGTTATTCAAAGCCACACAGAGGTGCATCGGTGCAGATGCCAGTTCTCAAAAGGATCCAGACAGTTACAGGCATCACTGGAAATAAAAACATTACACAGAACTGTCTTAGTTGAAAGTAATGGTGTCACTGTTAGCAGAAAAACAAAGCTTAAAAACTCCATAAAGCACTCAAAGATGAAAAGATTTTAATTCCATTATTCACAGTCTCCTGTAAAGCACAGTCCATACCATTTAATCTAATAATTCTAATAGGAGGAAAGCACCTTCTCCTATTATTATAAATTCATTTTGTGCACTGACTGGTGGTGAAGCACAAAGTACCAAGCCTCAAGGATTATCTCACATCAAGTTCCAGATCTGAACTCTCTTCATGTTAAAAAATCACACTGCATTTGCAATTGGATTTTTTTCTACCTTTAGCACCCAGCCACTGGATCTTGGCGAGAGGAGGCAAAATGAAAAAAGGTGTCAGCAATTTAAAACACTATATTCTTAATCAGGTTTGCTCATTGTAATGGACTGAGTCACTGCCCCAGAGACCATATAAGTGGCTATACATTGCAGAGCTTTATTATTCAAAGGGAAAATTATGTTAACCTTTGAGTCTCCCAGTATTTGGGGAAATTATTGTCCATGTAAGTAGAATATGGACATGGAGACCAAGTCACAACAAAGTCCTGAAACTTGCCTTACAGGCATAATGTTAATTTGTTCATGACGGGGATGAAGGCTAACCTTTCCACCCACTGTCTCTGTGGGAGGCACAACCTTCCTCCAAGCTCTGGTGGCCACATTCTTCACAGATATAATAATGCTTTTTCACACATCTGTTATACTGTTGGTATGTATATATACAATAGTGTATTGCTATATCACCACTGCAGGAGGGTATCCCGTTTGTTCCCTCTGCCCCCTGTCCTTCCAGCACAAAGGCAGGAATTTACAGCCAGGCCTTTTGGATGTTGCAGGTTTCTTTCTGAACAACGGCACTTGTAGCCACGGTTTCCAGAACAATCCTGAGAGCGTGTTCTTCTACCCAGAGAATTCAGGTGCCTTATACTCTGCCTAATACTGGGCAGGGATCATTCACAGCAAACCAAAAAGCAGAATCAAGCCCATGATGCCTGCATTAGGGGTGCCAAGCCCTGAGCTGTAGTTAACTAATCTCGGGCCATTCTTTTTTTCATGTCATCCTTCAGCCTTACTCTTGGATCATACATCATTTTTAGCTCTCTGCAGAGCATATGTCATCAGAATTGTTAAATGCAAGCCCAAGAAGGCTGTCCAAAACTGTCTGCCACTGTAAGCACTCAGAAGGCTGCCTAGGCCCAGATTTTGGAAGATTGGAAAGGGAAGAACCCAAGCATGCAAAGCCAGTTGCTTTGGCCAGGAGCTGCTGCCCACTCAGACTGGGACAAGCTGTGAGCAGGGCCAAGTGCACCACCATGCAGCTTGTGTTCAGGCTTCTTGGCTGGACCTGAGAAGACAGCTCTGCAGGTGGAAACCCTTCTCCCCATCAGGATGGTCCTGCTTGGATGGTCCAAAACAGCTCATCATTTTGTCATGTTGGCACTGCTTGAATTTAATTATTTACAAATCTCCAGTCTTCCCTTCCTCGGAACATAGCCTGTATAAACTGCAAAGTATATTTTATGAAGTGTACATTAGGGTTAAGGGAAGGTTTTGTATGCAAGAAGAAAAGTTCATTACAAAATCAGATGTTCTAGTTGTCTATGCATATTGAATATGACATTTCAAAAGAAAACAGTCAGAGCAATAGAAGAAGCATACCATAGAGATCACCTGCACTAGAAAGTTTAAAATCAGATTGCATGCCACTATAGTGAACATAGTTTGCTTTCCATTATTAGTTAAATATGATGATAACCAATTTAGGGATTGACATAAAACCCATATTGTATTATTCTGAGGCTTTGTTAAGAGCAAAGAATGTGTGACCAAATCAAAGGCTTCACTAAAGCTAATAAACACAGCTTCAGTCATATATGTGGCCTTTATCCACAGCTTGATTAATATCACATTTAACCTGGAATAAGGCTGAGGTTATGGAGTGCTTTAAACAAAAGCCAGATTTGAAGTAGGGTAGGGTGAGGAGAGTAATGTGTTTAAATTAATAAAGCCATTGATCTATCCACACACCAAACATTTGGAAATGTTAGCTAATGACATTAAAGCAGCTAAAAGCCCAAGATTATTTAAATCCAAGAAAACACCACCTTTCTGGTACACAAAAAGTCTTCCAAAGTACTCCAAGATGCTGCAAGCTCTGAGACATGCTGAAGGAATAAGGAAAGAAAGTGATCACAGATTTGACCTAAAAAGGAGGGGCAAGGGGGTTTCAGCCACCAGTCTCTTCAAATGACAATAAATTGTCTTCAGGACTTCATTAAAATGCATAGTATCAAAAGAGGAAAGGTTGATTATTGATAAAAAAACAAATTAGAGCAACTTGGCTTCTCAAAGGTCAGAAGGGTTCTAAATCTGTTAACAGGCCCAGTGATGATTATTTAATGCCTTAACTATTTGTTATGTCTGTTACAATTTATCCTAAATCTTTAATTCATTAATACGAATTGTTCTAGCTTTAGAAAAGTCCTTTCATTCCTTTCCAAATGTTCTCAGATTCCTCAGTCTTTTTAACATGATAATCTAAATAAAATGCAGTTTTTGCTTTTCCTGATTCATCTTTATTTCCATTTCAAAGTTGACTATAATACCCAAATCAGCAACACATCTGCTATGTCTATTCTTTTTGCCATTTCTTATCTCTCTGCTGTGATACTTCATCTTGTCATGGGTCATTTGAGGATAACAGTTCCCGGCTTTAACTTGACTAGTTGTTATGAATCTGAAATGGCTGGAAATGATCACCATCCTGAGGTTAAGTAGTTACATTCACAGTGAATAGGCATTAATACGCCAGCAAGTCCAACAGCTTGGTATTGTAGGGTGGCTGTGTAATACAGGAGAGCAAAGCTTTTCCCACTAAAAGACAGCATAAGAAAAGTCATTTCTACTAGGACATTTTTATCCTTCAGATTGGAGTAAAGTTAACAGTAGGCTTTAGAACAAGTCAGTGAAAGCAATGAGTAATAAATTGCCCTGCCTGGATAGTATTTGCCTAGAAGTTTGATTTGCTGACCTACTAATGGCAGCGAGTAACCCACAGGGGGCTGATGGTAGGTTACACACACTGATATGAGCAATGAGAAAGAGGGGTGACTGCTAGGGGACCCGTTGCCATTGCAGCATGCCCTGTCCCTGCCTGATGGCCTGTGTCATCGTGGTGGCCACCTCTATCACACTGACTATTCATGCATATCATCTGCAAAGGAGAGTCTGGAGGAAAAGAAGGAATGCTAGAAGTGAAGATGGGCCAGAGGGAGACCTTGGGTGCACCAGGCAAGATACGAGACTCTGGCTCATGTCAACTGCAGCAGCAACCACCAGAGAGGAGACTACAGCTTCAAGAAGGTGGAAAAGGGGGAATTTTATCTTCTTCCTGAGGTTCTTGAACACACACCAGAAGAGATAATCTTAGCCCTGAATTAAATGCACATATGCCACACCCAGCCACCCACACACTTTTATATAACATGCATGGCTCCTTGATGAAAGATTCTTTTATATGAGGAACACTATGGAAAGTGAAAATACAGTTAAAATCATAACACAGATGCAATGCAGTGTCGAACAACAGAAAATTTTCACATGGGACCTAAACACATAACATCCATTCAAATTCAGTCACCTTACCGACATTATATTTGAGGTCTTTTTTAGATCTAAAATCCTTCTGTCACTAGCCAGTCATCTATTGATGCACAACAAATGAGTAAGTGAAAAAAGGCAAAAGTCTGGGTTTCAGTCAAATCCAAACATCTCTGGACAGATTTCATTACTAATAGGAGCCAGCATCATAGTGCTCAGATGAAATATTAAAAATTTATTAAAAGCATCTCCACTGAGCTGAAAGAAGAAAATGCTTAATCAGTCCTGACAATCAAAGCATGATCTAGAGGAAACAAGGACAAGATTCATTCCAGCAAAGATAAGATGGGTGGGCAAGTCTTCCTAACTTGCACTGTTTTATTTCACATGTGCGCACAACTCCATTCCCAGGTTTCTACCTCAGCTGATTCTATTTATTCTTCACGTTTCATATCAAAAAACATATCCAGGATATTCTGTTCAAATGCAGATGCCAATACATCACACGTGCTAGGTGTCCCTGCTGGAGCAGGGGAATTGGACTAGATGCTCTCTAGAGGTCCCTTCCAACCTCAACCGCTCTGTGATTCTGTGATTCTGTCCCTAATTTGTATGAGAGGTTGAAATGCCACAGCTTTGGAGGGAAAGGTAAGGAAAACAAACAACGAAACTCAGTCTGAAACTGCTGAAATATTTAATTTGAATATTTCAATTTAAATGAAATTTCCACCTTTCCAAGACTTTCATGTTGAGTACTTCAGAAGTACTTCAGAAATTCATTGGGGCTTCACAGATCCCTAGTCACCTACTGTGTTTTGTGCGATATATATGTCCAGCAGGTTAATGTACGTCCAGAAGGAGGAGAGGGCACTGCACAAGCTTTGCTGCTGAAAGCCACATGTGAGTTCTTCCAAGCCTTTACCAAATACTTGAAATGCTTCTCTGTTCCTCTACCAGTTACCCAGCACCCAGCTGTGTGCACATTCTTTCTCTCAAGTTTACTGATACTTAGACACATTTCTTCTTTTCTTCCCTAACCAGCTTTCCCTATCATGCACATCCACACCTGTGCCAATGTGTCCTGGTTCACCAAACCAATGGATGAACCGATAGCATGCCCATAGCAATTCATTTTGGAACATTCCTCACCTTCCTTTGCACCCTCCTCTGTATTGCGTGTCACCAACTTTTAACCATATTCTGTGGAATACATGCCAAAATGAAAACCTAAATCACGCTGCAAGGATGATCTAGGTCTACTGCACTGGCTCATGACAGTCCTTTCCTTACTGCACGCTTTTGATTGTTGCACTTCGGGAGCGGTACAAGATGGCTCTGACCACATCAGTTCCCGCTGCCAGTGCTACAGTTCCATACAGAAACCGACAGGTTTAATTCCTTCTTCCTTAAACCTTGAGTTCCCTTTCAGCTCAGATCCCCCACTGATTAACCAACGTCATCACCCTCCAAGCCACTGCTGAGAACGCAGCTCTTCAAGAAGTGGTATCAAACCAAGAACATTTATGTTTACTATCTTCATAAGCACACTCAGAAATTGCAGCATTAATTAGACTTGTGGAAATTATATCTTTCTGTACTACATGACCCTGTTTTTGCCTGATTTTTATTCCTGAAATATACTTGAGTCAGTTTCATTGCCACTGATGTTAAATATGAAATCGTCAATGCAACACTTTGTAAAAAGGAAAAGGTTGTTCAAAAATAAGTAATGCATACGGGTGAGATTTTCATTGGATCTACAAAATTAGCAGCATGAATCTCCCTGACTTTCCAAAATTGGTTCATAAGAATATAATCTACATCATTAAACTCAAATAAATTTGTACTATGAACTTCAGTGAAACCAGGATGAAGTCTTAAAAATGAAAAAAAAAAACTATTTCATATTGCTAATATCTATCCTGAGAAATAGCTTTAAAACACAACTATAAAAATGTTGGACATGTGTGAATATGCACGCATATTTAAGAAAGGAAAACAACTGAATTAATTATATAGTCTGAGGAAACAATTAGGATGCAATGATGAAAAGCAGTATAAAACCCTACACATGTGAGTAATTGTGGTCATGGGGAAAGTTGGAGAGTATTCTTTGAGAAATAATATCCTAATGTGTAATTAAAGACTCATTGAAGACATGATACATCAAGAAACATATTTAAGGTTTCATGTTCAATCATCATACCTCAACTTTATTATTCTCTGGCTTATAAATGATTGAACAGGCAAGTACAATGCCTTTTAGAATACTCTAACGTTATTTTCAAAGTGTATCCATAATAGACATGGCTCTGCCATGCAACGATTTACTCGTCTTGTGTGTTGGCCTGTTTACTGAGATGTTTTCTGTATGACTATGCTGGTCTAACTCACCAAGCATTGCTCTGTAATAAAACTAATATTTAAAAATCTTTAAGAGGCTAAGCCAGAACTGATAGCTTTGATGATGATTCCACCTCTGGCTCTGTCTCAGGATAATCAGGGACCCACAGCCATCCAAGGAAAAAGGATGCCAGTAAGATTCTTATGAATGTCCCAGGAGAGAGCAAACACTTACTTGAGAGAAACAACAAAGATAGAGCAATCCTTTGGCAAGTTTGGGAGCTTAGTCTGCTAGTTTAGCAATGGGAGGACCATAAGACCTTAGGTAAGTAAAATGTATGCAAAATCCAATGTTTGGTTTTAAATCATGTTGCTTCAAATCCTTATTCCTGTGCCTTTATGCTAAATAAATGGTTGTTGTTGTGGTTGTTTTAAAACATTCTGGGTGAGAGAATTCTGAAATAAAAAATTCTAACTGAGCCATTACCTGCTACATACAGTACGGTTATCCAAGGGCCAGAGAAGGAGAGCTGTGACATCCAGCACAAGGATAGTGAACAAGCACAAGGCCTCTGGTATTGGAGCCGGGGGAAAGGGAAGAGTCATGCCATTTCTGCCTCAAGGGGATGCAGATCAAGGGGATCTCCTCAGAGGGGTGAGTATGGGATTTATATGACTCTTACATCCCATACTATTATCTTATACTAATAACTGAATTGAAGCTATAAGGCACCTGTTTATTAGGCTGTCCTTCTAGACATCCATGAACCGAACTCCCAGGTACCAGCCATCTCTGCTGGAAGGTGCCTGCAGGTCAGTCCTGCTGGTGAAGGAATTCTAAAATTAAGATCAGGGTGAATACGATTACATTACAAAAGCAAAAAATCACATTAACATTGAGTGGGTATTAATTAGCCACTATATATTTTATTTTATCCTACTTCTGACCCACACTCTCTCATCTTGCAGAAATAAGAATATGCACTGGGATGCAGAAGGGCAAATTTTAGTCAGAAAACTTGCATGTGCATTTCATTGCTGAAATCTGAGCACATTTGCATGTCTGACTACCTCACTGGGAATATAAATCAGCAAGTAGAAGTGGCACATGCTGAAACTCACATCTATAATTCATTCTGCGGCCACAAAAATGTGGGCATATATTTGGCAGGTGCAAACTGCAACTGCCAGAGGAAGAATGACTGTAAAAAATGTAGGCCTTTTTACTTATCAGTTTCCATGCTGTCCACTTTCTGGATTGGAGTTGGCTCATGTCCAGCCAGTTTGGAGCTCAGAGATGTGTGTCACATCTCTCATCTACCCTCGACACAAGACAAAGTATTACAGTATCTTAAAAGAAAGCTGGAGCAGATCTCTCTGACAGCCTGTCCCTGAACATAGTCTTGCTTTCAGAAAACGTCTTCTTTCTTTTCTCTTACCTATAGACAGTAATAGATAAGTAATGAAAATGCCCGGGCAAGACACAGAGATAATGAAGTATTTCATCATTCTTTTGATTTCAAAGCTTGAAAAAAGAAGAGGTTACAGAGGGTTTTATGTAAAATACTTCAGATGAAGTCTAGCTGCATAAGGAAATACTGGGATGGATCCAGATACAGATGTGCTATCTATCCAGAAACTATTTGGCAAGTCAGTGAACTGTGATATTGTAAGAAAGTCTGGGCTTCAGTACAAGTTTTCAAAAAACTGCCTGTTGGCTAAGCTATGATAGTAAAGCTGTTTATTGGCAGAGAATTTATATGGGAAGCTGAAATGAAGACCCTGCTTCTTTTCCCAGTGTGATTTTTTTCTCACCACAATTAATTTATTATAGGTAGTTCAGTCCAGACCTTCTGCATAGTGGTCGAGGGACAAAGTCTAGACATAATTTATTGGCCACTGCTTGGTGAAAACAGAACTGCAGCATCCACATTTTCCCTCTGTTTCTCTTTTTTCTTTTGCCAGACACATCAAGTACACTATAGGCTAAATATCTGGTATGCGACTCCAAAATGAACAAGGAAGGCTTTCCTACACTAGAGCAGTCCTCTGTCATATGGTGGTATTTTTCCATTGCATTAAACAATAAATATAAAACTCAACAATAACAACAGTAAAATCTTGATTATTTGGCATGCTTGTTGTGTCTTTCACAAGATCATATAAAAGCACGCAGCAGTGTTCATTAGATTCTTCCATTTCACAATTCTTCTGTCAGCTGCCTAGATGTTTTTATACCATTTTATACTTTGATAAAAGAGAAGAACAGCTTGGTGGGAGGACATCATCAGTTTCACCTCATATCAGTGGCAAACCCAGGCATGGAAACCCAAAAGCCTGAGTGCGTTGTTGAAGAGAGTGCCCCAATGACATGGAGAAATGTCCGCGTAGAGAACGCTGCAGTATGGAAACAGGCCATGAGCAGCAGCAGCTTGGCATTTGAAGGATTCACTTCCCATCTTTCAAATGTTTTCCCAACATTCATTTAACAATTCACTAAATAACCTGTAGAAGATCATCTAGCACATGTCCATGCTAAGCTGGGATTGTCTGCTCCAGGGCCGCCTGTCAAATGCAAGGCACGGAGAAAATTAGCACTCAAGTCTTTCTGCGCCCTGGAGCTTCTCCACCAAAATTAAATAACCCTTCTTTACACAGGCACATAAGGGCTTCTTCTCTCCCTTGCAGCCACATGGGTCAGAGCTGTGAAGCCTGGTCCCCTTACTGCCATACACAGCAGCCCAGCAGCACCATGCTCTGGTCAGATGTGAATGTTACTCAAATCCTCTAACTAAAAGCTGCCTCAACTTAGCCAATTTACTCCACACCAGAAGAAAATAGAAGTGAGTGGCACTAAGCTTGCAATGCTTCAGAAGACGACCCTCACCAGGGTTTTCCTGCATCTTCAGCCAGCCCGATGCGAGTTCACCTTAATTCCCCAGACAGCTCTGCAAAGGCCACACAACTGCAAGGCAGGGCAGAGGTTTCTGTTGTTTCTTACTCAAAAACAATGTCATTGCTGAGGACATAGCTGCAGCTCCGAGGAGGAGCACAGGTGTTCCTACCTTGCTGGGCAAACCTTGTAGAAGGTAATGGTGCCCGTGAGGGGAATGGCCCCGTTTGACTTCCAAGCTCTGGGGAGTTTGCACGGCTGCCAGTCAAGGAAATCAGCCTTTTTCCTTTTGTAAAATGGGTGGATATGATGTATAAGCTATCGCATAGGAAAAAAAAGACTGGTCTGATAAGGCTAGCTCTCAGCACCAGAAAATGATTTGACTTAAACTAAGAGCCAGGCCCATACAGGGCAGCTCAGTCACTGACAGGCAAGTTAAAACAAAGATCCTTCCAAATGTTCCCTTGAAACACGGCTGCTCATGGCTCAGGTGCTGCAAGCCCCCCAGGATTAAGCCATAGCACCAGCTCCCTGCTGTCCCACCTGCCCGCTGCGCATGCTCCTGGCTCCCTTCACCTGCTCAGCAGCCCAGCTGATCGCTCAGTGCTTTTCTTTAACACCTCCTGCCCACCAGTCGGCAACAAGCCATCCTTCTGTGCCCTTGAGGTGCTCATTCTCACCCTAACTAGAATCACTCCATAGGAAAAAAAAATGCTATGGGGTCACTTTCTGCTGTTCCTGATTCTCGCCCATGCAGAAATTCAACATTAATTCAATGGAAGAGTCATTTGAGCAATAACTTCTGGAGGGGTAATCTAGATGTTTTCACGCAGTGCTTTGACAAAGCTGACCCCAGGATGTCAACCTGTTTATAACTAAAAATCAGCCTAATCTGAAAATAAAGAAATAAATAAATGGATGTAACCTGGGGGGAGGAAATGTTAATATGCACTCAAGTCTAAATGATAACACTAAAAATTAAAATAAATGAATAGATAAATAAATAAATAAAGTAACCATTCAAAACAAAAGAAAGGTCCATGCAAGGGATTTCCCTGACAACCATTCCCAAGCACCTATAATACTAGTGTATATTGGCTGCAGTAAGAGATGGCCTGGAGGAAATAAGAACCAAGAACTGAAAATTTACCAAAAAGAAATGATGCTGCCAAAACCCCCAAGAGCTTATTTATAGAATATTTTTTTTTTCGCGATTGCTTGACCACCTCTTGTGTAAATCTTCCATATAGAACAAGGGAAAAAACATGTATGTAGGAAAAAACTTTTAATGCCTCACATTAAAGTGATCCAGAAGAAGTTAGGCAGTAACTTTGTCAGAAGGAATTTTGTTGATGATAGTAAATTATTCAGGACAATTAAGGGCAAAGGCAGGCTGAAAAAAAAAAGTCAGTAAGGAAAAAATTGCAGATGAAATTCAGTGTAGATTAATACAAAATGATGCATATCTATAATGAGGTAATGGTTAAAATGCAAGGGAAAGGTCTTAGGGCTACCATAGATGGTTCATGAAAACATTAGATCAGTTCTCATTAGCAGTCAAAAAATAAAATTTTAGGAAAGAAAGATAGACCAAATTAGAAAACGCCATTATGCCATCCATAGTTCATCCAGACCCTAGGTACTGTGTGTGTTTCTTGTCTCCTTGATCCACAATAGCTCTAGGTAAAGTAGAACATTCAGAGAAGAGCAGGAATTACAGTCAAAGCCTGGAAAACAACTGCACAGAATCACAGGCCACTGTGACCATTCAGGGGCAATATGGCAGACACCAAACAAACACGAGTGGCATGGAGGAAGTAAGGATTTGATATTTCATTACCTCCTTGAATGCAAGAACCAGAAGTCATCCAGGAACTAGCAGAGACCAAGCTCAGAATAAGAGAAAAAGCAGGTGTCCTTCATGTAAAGAATAGTAGACCTGCAACATGCATTTCTAATGATTCTGTGGTTCCTAGTATTTGACATAGGCTCAAGAGGAGAGCAGAGAAAGGAACTTATGTGAAAAAGGAACTCACTGAGGGCTGCTAAATGCAGAACCACGTCCAGTTTAGAAATCTTCCTGAGTTGAAAATAAAGAGAGGCCAAGAAAATCGTCATATATGCTTGTCCAGAAGTTGATGTTGGACTAGCCAGACTTTTGGACTGGCAAAGTGTTCCTGTGGTTGCAGTGTGTTAGGTTAGGAAAGCACATCTCAGAAGCTTTCTAAAACTGGGGGGCAAAACAACAAGGGGATAGTTTTTCAAAGCGGTTCAAGTATCTAACCACATTTTTTAAAATCTGGCCCTAAATATACAGGCCCAGTATCTGTCTTGCTTCTTGGACAATTCAATTTGAAGCCAGGACAGAGCAACCCAGTACAAAACAATGACCCATGATGCAATCAGAAATGTTCTCTGTTCCAGACAAGTGCTGATATTTCTTGTTAATCACCATATTGTCTACACAAAGGCCTTATGTTACAAATATTTATGTAGCTGCTATGTGAGAGATATAAGCACAATTGGAGAAACACAGCTGATTTGCTGGAAGACACCCTGTAACAGACACTGTTTGTGTCCTGCCATCAGTAACAAATGTCCACGCAGACACAAGAACACATGTGATTGCACACGTGAAAGGAAAATGTAGTTCCCAGGTCAATGTTCAAAGGCAACCTTCTGATAACAGAAGCCAAATTACGATACTCTCTCTAAACTAATACCTGTCAGATATTTTATGGCTTCATTCTTTGCTCACGTTTCAAGAGTCATCTGGGTAGCATGAACCGGGCAGTAGCATACCGATCAGTACTGTTATCATCTACCAAATCACATCCCAGTATTCCTCAAGGAACATTGGACCTCCTCCATATCCCTCCACCTATCCTGGGCTTTCTAGCTGTCTGCACTCTACCATGAGCACCACCTTTAGGGCACAAAGCTCTGTAATGTCAAGGGCTTCTCTGCTTGTCTTGCCTGAGGCTTCCCAGTGAGTTCTTGAATCATGTAAATCCTGTCCAGGTTCCTCAATGTTTAGCTAGTCTACTGTCCTTCTTTAAAAGTAAGCTTGAAGAATCAGCTCTGTGTAATCTTTGTTACTACTTTAGCCTTTTAATGTCTGAAATTTCACAGGGATTTAGATTTTTAGACAGGCTTTGAGACTTTTTTACTTCAGTCTTCTGCTTTCTGGAAAAATCACTTGCACAGTCACCAGGTTACAAAGACTTTGAGACTCATTTATTTTTATTCTTATCACAAAAGGCACACCACTCATGTTGATTGCCAGTGATTTAATATATTATCACCTAATACTTTTTCTTAGCTCAGTAGAAGTCAGAAAAACGTATTTCATAGGATTATTTTATTTAAAAGTTCTGCTGGGAACAATTCTATTTTGAAAAGCATTGTATTTTGGCTTATGGAAACCTAAGAGACATGTAGTTCTATTTCTATCTCTGCTAAGAGGTCTCCAGATTTCCTAAATGGAATTTCTGCAGTTTCAAAGGGGAATCATCTCATTGTCATAAACAATAGTAACTAAGGGACCATGAGAAATCTTACTAAAGAATTTTGGAAAAACAGAGGCTTCAGCAATTTACCACACACATGCTAAAGGGACTTCATTACATGATTTTACAATTAAGGAGAAACATCAAAACATATTGTCACATTTAAGTTGAATACAATGGCTTATATTGAAAAGCATCTGTTTCAAGTTAACTACAGATGTGAACTGTTGATAGAAACCATGACTATTATCATTGGGGCTTTTGTGTTAGTTCATTTTGTATCACAGAAAATTTAACTGATTCAGGCATCTTTTAATAAAGTTGATCTTAATCCAATTAGGCAGAAAAATTCTGATATATTGAACAAATGGGTATAGTTTGAAGCTCTTTCAAGTACAAAATTTTCCCTAACATTCTGAAGTACTGGACATTTTTATCTGTATAGTATATTAGCTATATAACTGCTCAAGTGTAGGTACTTTGGACCGATTCAGCTCTCACAAATAGTTATTCTATATATTTCTTACTTTTGGAGCTATTTCATATGCAAACCAGCATAAGAACTGTAGCAGAGCATTTGATATTCCCTGGCTGGCAATTTGCAAGAAGAAAAAAGAAAAAGCACTCCACTTCTTAGCTGCTGCCAAAGTGCACGGTGACTGGGAAGAATGAGAGAAAACTCATGTAAGACAATGTTGGTCACAAATGAGCACATGGACAAATTTATGAGCGCACAGGGAATGCAGCAAAAGGGCAAAATGGAAGTGACCAGACATTCCGAGGTGCCTGCTGCAAATCTGCAAAGCAGGTTGAGAGAACTTGAAGAGCAAATATCTTTTATTGGATTGAGAGGGCTATATGCAGCAGTATGGATGGAAAAGGATGGCAGAGTGCTGATTTGGGACCCTTGGATTTTTTTACGTATGGCGTTACTAAAGCAGTACTATTTTTACATACTCCAAAGTCCCTGCAAAATGATCTCAATAGAATGAAACAACATTACAAGGTATTCAGCTACAAAAGATGCATCATACATGTGCAATGTAAATTTTCTCTTGATGACTGTAAATCACTACACACTAAGCTTAAAAAAAAAGACTGCAAAAAGACTGAGAATGTTTTCCTTTCTGAAAGAAAAGCATATACCTGGCAAACTTTTATATAATGTTTAAAAGAAGATGAACAGGATATGCTAAGAAAATAACATTAGCTCTTAACTGAGCACTTAATTAAACTTGTTCCCCACTTGAATTCTTTTCTAAATCAAATAAAATTCAAGATATGTCTCTTATTGCTAAAAGACAAGAAGATATTCATGTTGTGAAACATTTTTTTCATTTCAAAAGCATTTTTAAAGTGGTATGTTTGGTTTAAAGAGCTTTCTAAGTTATTTTATTATTGAAGGCAACATAGAAGAAAGATTATGAACCGCTGCATATTAATACAGCTGTTAACTGAAACATTTTTAACACCTGGTAAACAGCAATTTACTACTAATTCATTCCATATTGTAGCGATAGCATATAAAATGCTCAAATGCAGGTTGTACCTGAGAAGATTTAATGATAATATTTTGTATTTTGGGAGAGTGGACTGCCCAGTCTGTCACTGAAACAGGAGAAATGGCCTAACACTTTTAACAGCAGGACTAGGTAGCAAGCAACAGTTTTGCTCATTTTAAGTAAAACTTATTTTGAAGATTTTTGTACAGTGAAATTATTTCTGCTGATCTCTGCATTTTTAAACTTCATATCACTATACTGCTTTTCTGCAGCCAATGTACAAATCCCATGCACATAATAAGACGTGTTTCTGAAGGGTTGTGATAAAAATTTACATTTTTTGAGCAAACAACTTTTTCCACACATGAAAATACTTAAATAAAAATTTAATAACGGGATCCAGAAAAAACCCCTCAGGCCACAGAAAACTACTTTAATCCTTGAATGTGATTTATACCCATCAAGATACAAAACTTCTCAGTGAACAGCATAGTTAGTCATAAAATGAGGCTTTATATTTTTTCTCCTTAATGCTGCTTGTCTCTGTCCTGTGCATAAAAATTCATGCTTTTTTTTTCTCTCTAATGAATCTCTGCTCAAAGGAATATTTGACTGGACAAGGTGTTTTTGGTAGAAAATTAATCTCTTTAACAATATCTTAAACCAGCCACATTATGCCTAATGACAAGTTGATCTGCTAATAATACTAGGTCACATTAGGAAAAAAAGACAAATTTAATCCTGTTTTACCAATGATGTGACTCAAAATACTTGACAGAGATATTTGTGGGAAACGAGACTTTAAAAGCAAAGTTTAGTAAACTTACAACTGCCAAACAGTGTCCTGCAGTAGGAAAAGAAGTTCCTGTGTTGAATGTGGGCTAATTCAGCTTGCATGTCTTTCAGGGCTGTAGTGATAAGTGCAAAATGAAACAGCTGAAGTTCCAGGATGGGCAGGAATAAGTGAATAAATCCGATGTGGCCAATTTAGAAGCCATTTAGCTTGGTTATCCAAGACTATGCCAGAGGGAATCCTAAATTTTCCAGAATCTGGCCCCATATAACTTGTCATTAATCATCTTAGTTAAAAACACATAGATGAAACAGAATGTAGCATGAGCTCTTTAACTGACAAGACTTGTTTCGAACAGTTCTTTTATTTATTTCCATGTCACTATGCTAACAAATGTATGTTTAAGTGACACTGTGGCCTCATAACTTCCTAGTGCCATGCAATAAGGTTACAGGGTTGATAATTCTATTCTCTAAACATAGCCAGAAGCTAGTCTGGCCAAAAAAAAAAAAAAAAAAGATTATTGTTTCCAACCCGTTCAGTCCGTATAGAGGTTTTTCACCCGTTCGGCTGTGCCAAATGCTGAATACATTTTTCTTGTAGCTGAGCAAGGGGCGAGCACTAAAGAAGGAGGGGAAATAATCCTGGAAATAGGAGGTGTTTGACCACTATTGTTTGCACAGAGATCCTGCTACCTTGATGGGCAGTTCAAGGACTGGGTGGCAGCAATGAGCAGGATGTCGGTTAAATTATTCATTTGCTCTACAGAAGAAATATGAGGATAAAAGAATGGGAGTAAAACCGCCATCACTGAACTCTCTGTTCTTTTAGTGCTAATAATGACTTTAAGTCAAAACGTTTATACTGATTGATTATATTAAGCAAGCAGTAGTTAGTTTTGCTTTGTTCAATAAATTCTGAGTTTACAATGTGAGATAAGCTGCCAGCCAACTATGAAGTCTCCATGCAGGTAGGACTTGTTGGTGTTAGGGAACTGCTCTTCAACCAGCACTATTCAGGAAAATACTTGTGTCCGTGACTTGGGTTAAACTAGCACCTAAGCACTTTCTCAAATGGAGATGGAATTGCTCTTGCGCTAAATATTCTGGGGTTTTCGTTATGATGACATTTACTAAAAAAGTGCTTCAAAATCTACAGCAGTGCTTCTGCTGCTGAAATCTCTGAAGCCACTGTCTGCTCACATTTCATGACAAGTGGGCTTACATAGTAGGATAAACCAGGAAGCAACTGCTGAATCGTGTACACATGTAAACCTTCTTGATGTCAATATTTGCACTCTTTCATAAGAGCTTTGTTTTAGCAAAGGCAGCAGCATCAAGACTAACACCTTGACCAGAATTTACAAAGGGAAAGGAAAGCTTTTTCCACTTAAGTTCCTATCAGCGGTATCAGCAGTAAATTCCTCATGATGGAGGGAATCCTATAATCTTACATAGTAAATCTTTTACAGAGTCTAATCTCCATCATGAAATCCATTCATATTCAAGAATTGACCTTCTGCCAGTCTTTAAAGAAATCAAAGTTACATACTGTAAAATGCAACTCGGACTAAAAATAATACTTATTCTTTAGCTCTTATCTTTTACTCTGAAAGCAAAGTAGTAATTCTGTGATTGTGTCTTCTTTGCACCAATAAATTATTTACTTCATTCAGTCAGAAATCCTTCAGTGAACTAGAACAAAACATCAGGTTAAAGGTGTTTCCCTTTGATGGTTTGAGTATTTCATTGCAGCTCTAATTATGAAAATGTAATGTCTTCTTAGTGAGGAAATGAGAGATTCCCATGATAAAGAGATTTAGAGGCTAAAGCATGGATACTATAACCTCTTCTCTTGGCAACATCCACAGTTTGGTAAGCAATCAGAAAACACTCAATTTGGCCTATGGTTACACTCTGCACAAATATCAGGTGAGTGAGAAAGTGTGAAGTGGAAGCCTAACCATCTCCTTCCCCTTCTTCTATTCATTACAAGATTGCAGACAAAGAATTGAGACATCACACCTTATCCAGGGAACACTATGAAGAAAAAGCTCTGAAATACAAAATTTATTTTGTTCTCTTTTTCTACGCTTTTGGCATATATTATGATATGTAAAGTATGATCTTCCCAGAATAAGACCAGGAGCCAATTTATAACACCAATATTACAAAATGGGACCTGCAGGAGGAACTTGTTATACATTAATTAAAATTATCTCATTAAATCTAGCATGGTACCTTAACCACTCCATATCTATTAATTCCTTTTTGATAACACAGTACTGATCAAAAGAGTCCAATACCTTTTAGGAATATCAGTGCATACTAACTAACTTTCAGTCACTTCCTTTGAACCCGTATCTGTACCATCTGTGAGAGAAAATAATCTGTTTCCAAAAAATCTGTTGCATGGCTGGCCTTAACTAAGTGCCTGTGCAGTGATTTCTAAAATGCTAGCTTCCATTCCAACTGTCATCTAGCTAAACTTTTGTGACCGCTTCCTACCCGCTCTCACCATCACTGTCACTTAAACTGTGTAGCCAAGGTGAATCAGAAAACCATTTTCCATAGTCTTGCAGACCATCAGGACTCTGGAGCACAGTTTGGAAACAACTCCCATACCATGAGACAAGTTAGAAATGGGAACAGATAACACTTTCACCAGCATGTTGCCAGCATGAATGGGTATATTCACATAGCTGTGATACTCCTCAATAAATCGTGATTATTCAGCAGCTCTGTAAATGCAAAGTCTAAAGTTTTTGTTAATAAAGTTCAAAATAGCATGAGGGACTCCTAAGTGCTCATGACTTCAGAACTTTCCTAGTTTCTATAATCATTGCCCCTAAAATACACCAGAGACATGACAACTGTGGAACCTCACTGTTTGAAGTGTGCTCCTGAGTGCTCTCTGCATTAAGTACGTCACCTTTATTGAATCAACTGTTCAGCTGTATCTACAATCAAATAAGCAAGTTTTGAAGAGCGTCTGTTAGCCCAAATTAGGAATATTCAGGCTAGTGATTTCATCACAGTTATTTCTAATATTAATACTATGAGTCAATTTACTATGTATTGCAAACATTTGGTTCTCCAAGATTTTTGCTTACAGCAGTTTGTGCTTCTGAAGTGTTATCTAAGTGCAGAATACTAAAGGGTATAAAAAGTAAGAAAGACACAATGTGTTCACGTATACTTTGATGAGAAGGATGATGAAAGTGTTTCACAAAGGTCCAAATAACTGATATACTCTATACTGTACAGTTGACTTTACTTGAGAATTTGAGCATTTCCACATGTGCTGGGCAGCTGGCACGTGTCACTCTGTGCCTGCTCAGAATTACTGGACTGGGGAAATTTACCCTGTGAGAAGGGAGCAGAACATAAGCAGAGCTCTCTCAACAAAAGTAACCATCACTGATTAAACTTACCGTTACTAGGGAACCATAATAAGATGACATTAAATAGTCATTGACTCATTTCCCAATGAGGAATGAGAACTGAAAGGGTTACCATATGCCATTAATTTAAACAATATCAGAGGGGCCTCATAAGAATGAGAAATGACTACCATGAGTAATTTTCACATATATTAGGTCAGGTTATTTTTGAATCTTGAGCTTTTGCAAGTAAAAAGAATAAAGAGTTTAGGGATCCTCCTTTCTTACTAAAATATGATTCTCTAGAATAGAACTCTAAGAGCCGAAGAGATGTAGTCTGTTACCAACTCAGGTAGATAAACACCTGAGACCATAAATATCAATATGCAAATAGTTAAGGGAACTAATACTGTCTTTGACTTAAGGATCAGATCCTTAGCTGGTGCAATATTCAGCATATCTCCATCCAAGTCGGTTGCTGTATAGCTGCACTGATTTACAGCCATTGGAGACCCAGACAATGTAGACAATAACTATTCTCAGAAAGCATCTGTTGGAGGAAACTGCTCTGTTGAGGCCAGGCTCTGTACGCCTTACTCAGATACATGGTCCTAATGGGATTAAGAGCAAGAAGAGAAAAATATGGCCCATTTTCTGAAGGTTATGCCTGAGAGCCAAACATAAATTCTGATGCAGCATAATAATGATCGCATTTGAGATACACACATGTTTAAAACCCCATAGAATAAAGCTCAAATTTTAAAAGCAGTGGTGCCTGAAACACAATCAGAACTGAGCTGAAATGATAAGAAACCAATCCAAGATATAGATGCTAACATTGTTCTCCCTGTCTTACTCGACAGCTGCTTGTCTGAGGATCTGTCAGATGGAAAATATGTGAATGCGATGAAACATCTGTTATTGTATCTCTGCTCCCTTCCAACTCCTTAAAAGCAAAAACTGCGAGCTTGTTCCTATTTTCAATAGCGCCAAGACACGTGTTATATGTACATATTGGAGGAGCTGAACTGTAGATAGCATGGGTTCAGGGCTGCCTGCATAGGGCTGGGAAGGCAGAGCCCTGGACATTAGTCTCAGTCATGTGAGGTAATATAAATACAAATACAACGTCTTAAAGCAGCTTATAATCCCAAAAAGTGTAATTCTAGATGATTTCCTTTAGAAAAAACTTAGCAGAAGGATACCCAAATGCGCAAGTAGCTACTTTAGCTAACTAGAGAAAGAATTACTAGCCCAGCTGATTCTGTTACCTCTTTTCATCTTTTTAGAGAGTTGCTTCTCTGATCTCTTGCATGTTGGCAGCACATGGCATTTGTACCTCCTGGACAGACTGACAAATTATTCCTGGCATGGTTATTATTGTTTTGTTACTTTGATGGAGAAACTGGGAGAGTGTCAGCAAACTGGGTGCAATTAAGCATAAACAAGGATGCTCCATTTTCAGATAGAAAAGAGGAGTAAAAGCAGAGTCCAACTGTTTGTTTCTGTTGGCTTTAAGAAATAGCTAGGCAGCTTCACAAACTTAATAAAATATGCTCCCTACTCCTTAATGCCTATAAAATATATAGCCTGTACAGAAACACCATCTCACACCAGGCTGAGATTTCAATGAAAAAAAAATATGTTGGTTCAACTGAGTGTTATTTCTTTTACTGACAGGCAAGGTACTTTGTATCATTTCAAAATCTAATACCCAGTATGTTCTCATTTGGCTGCTTTTTCACAGTCTGTAGACGCAGCAGTAAGCAAGTTTAACCACACTAGGAAATTTTGATTTTTAACCTAAAGATGAGATGACAAACTGTCTTGGTTGCTGTCATAATCTTCCATCTCAAGCTGACATGTTTATTCTTGGGCATTTACACTGTGGTAGAGAATGCCACGAAGCAGCTGAGTTATAAATGTTGGTTTTGATTGAATTCGACACTGCAAATAAACACGCCTATGCACTCCATAGCTTTGTCATTCACTTTCATCCTCATCAGGCTGTATCTGATACTGCTGGGCACCTGCTGCCAATAAGTCCATAAAACTGGAGTGGGCATCAAAGAAGCATACAAGAAAATGACCTAGAATACCAGCTAATAAGAACAGAGATTAGGTGTGAAAGCATAGCACTGTGAAAAATAACATAAAAGCTCTGGAAATATAGCTGACTTTCACTGTGAAACTCCTTGCTACCGAGCATATTTTGCTTAAGGAAGAGGAAAACATAACAGCAGTGAGGGAGAATTTGCCCAAAATATCTATGATCAACCTCAGATCGGCCCAGAAAAGATTTCTTTTAAAGAGCAGCCTTCTTTGTGTTACTCCCCCTGTAAAATGGGTGTAGAGGCAAATCTCATACAATGACGAAGGTGGAAAAATCATAGTAAATCTCCATGTCAGTGCCTTTTGTTTTTATGGCTTTGGATGTGCATTTTGCAGAGCCATAAAAGCATGGAAAAACCTACCAAACAAGTAAATGCTCTTCTTTAACCCTTTGGCACTGGGCAAGGAGTGTCTGGAAATCTTGACTTTTAGTTTCAAGGGTATCAAAACAAAACAACAAAAAAGCAGCTCACAACCATCAAAGTCTGGCAAGGGAAATGAAGAACATAAAAGCTGTGAAAAAGAGGCTAGCTAGACAAAAAAATAAAGGTTTGGCTCTAGAAAATATTAGCCTCTGACTGATTTCTGAAGAAATACAAAGACAATATATTTTTTTTAAAAGACTCACTGCTTCCACTTTGAAAAAATGTGATTTAAAGCAGAAAATGAGTGGTTCCTTTTATTGCTAGTAAAATAAATAATAAATAAAGTAAAAATAAATAATAAAATTAAATAAAACAGTAAACTAGTCTTCATAAGATATCATTTTTGTCATGTTCCCCCATTCCAATCAAATAAACAGTTCCAAATAAGGTGATAGGACAAAGCGTTTTTGAACATTATAAGGTCACTTTGCTTCCCAAACTTGAAATTCCCGGGGATTCAAAAAGCTTAGCACCACGGTTTCTAAATAAAAGAAGAAGGAAGTAATCTCTATTTCAACACAGAGTTATGAATAAATAGAAAGTTAGCTAGGAAACTTCCTTCTAGTTCTAACACACAGAAAAATAATAACAGCTTTCTTGGGTAGTATAGATAATTTAAATAATAAGATAAAATCAATATAAAAACATATGAAATCAATATAAGTCAATGTTAGTAGATAATTTGATGCAATATTGAGTGTACATATTTATAATCCTGACGAAATGTCAGCATATATTCTTATGTGTGCATGTGTGTACTGTATACGTGTGTACTGTTGATTTTACCAAGATATTTTGCATTGCCTGTCTTCATCTCTGTATTATCCTGGTCCCTGCTTTCCCATTCTACACTTTACCTCTGGGATTCCCTACCAATGTCACATCTCTAATTTTTTGAGTTTTGCTTCTCATGTATTACAAGTACATGAGGTTTAAACAAAGCAGCTCACCAGAGCTGCTGGACATGGGGCATTCAAAACAGCAAGTATCCAGGGTTTGAGTGATTAAAGTGGTGACCTCTAGCTTCACAGGGGACTAAATTTGATAATGCTCAAGCGTCTGACTATGCATGTGGTACTTCTGGGTGCTGCGGTGCTCCAGCCATTACCTTCATTCATTCATTTGAAGAACTCAAGTATATAATGCAGTAAAAGGGACTGATGTGAACAACAGACCAACCATCGCAAAATGAGCTGTTTACTAGAAGAAGAGACAGTGATGTGTCTCAAGGTGCACATAACTGCTGTCCTCTGAGTTCACCTCATCACCTCCTGAATGCACCAGGTGCACTCAGTGTAGGTGGGCTGTTATCAGGGACCTCACTGTCCATCTCTGCTCTGCTGTGGCACGTGGATGGCAGTGAAGGGACCAGGTGGTGAGACCCATGGGAGCTCCAGGAAGCTACAGTGCAAAATAGTGGAGTAGAAAGGCCTTCCTATGGGGAGGCAAGGCTGTCAGGTAAGCTTCTCATGATCAAAATGCCTAAATCCATCTTCAGCATCATATAGGCAGTGCAAATAATGGCTGCAGTTGACTGCTTGTAAAATGAGAATTATAAACACATAAGTACTTTAAAGGGCTGTTATGAGGATTAACATGTGAAGGGGGGAGAGGAATTTAGATATGACAGTAATCACAACAGAATGAGGGACCATTTCTGTAAGAAGGCTGAAGTACAATTTCTGATGGTCATGACAAGAATAATCTTCTAGCTCATTCTTTCTCAATGCTTTATCTGTTCAGTTAAAATAAGGTTTGCCCATAATTTTGGATATAGAGAATCTTCCCTTCCTCCCAAGCAGAACGACAGAAACCTCTAGTTCTATTCCCCATGTTCTGTTCCTCCACTACAGAAAAACAGAAAAGAAAAAAAGGTTGCAGCAACAGGTGTGTGTTTCATGATCACAGGCATAGCAGGTTAGGAAATTGCTAGTTTCAACTTTGAAGAGACTGCATAATAAACTTAAACTAAAATTAAGCCATTTTACCTCCTGGGAAAATCAACAGCACTTTTTAAACCTGCAAATCAACAGATTGTATATTTTACCTGTACTAAATTTGAGCTATTTTACTCTTCCTTCAAATTACATATACATTAAAGGACATACACGTACTTTTTGTACCTTTTTGTTCTTTCAGCCTCTACCTTGATGTCTATTAGAGTTGCTATAGATACCTAAAAAGTAATTAAAAGGCATACAGTTTTTTAAAGGAGCAGTGCAAAAGCCAAATACAATTCATATTATAGTATTTCCAAGTCAGCAAGTGTACTGAAGCAGTTATTGTCAACTTCCCTAGCAACTCAGAAGACAAAAAGCGTGCTTAATTTTTAAACCCTTCACCTTTTCCTCTCTCAATATGAAATACATGAATCACAGTTTCCCCTCCTTTATGTTAGTCATGTTTCAAGTCTTAAGACCTCAGATCTTGTGATTTTCCTCCAGGTCTTCCTAGTTCAATGATTAGTCCATGCTTTTCATGAAACAAAGGCCTAAATCTCTCATGCCAGAATTATAGCACACAAAGAACTATGTTATGTGACTATGGAGTCTGCAAAGTGAAGTCCTCAGAATTTCACACCAAAGACAACAAAGTTTGTTTAGATATTTAAAGCTATGTGTGTAAGTGATAGTTAGCCAGACTCTTTCTATAGAGAGTAAAGTGAAACAGATACCTCCAGAGTGAGTGCTTCCATCCTAGGATGTTTGGGATGTTTGAGATGTGTTGTTATTTGAGGTGCCTATTTCTTTTCACAGGGTACAAGTGATTAGCAAAGATGTGGACAATCAATCAGTTAAGATACATCTACTACTCACAAACAAGGGAGAACTGTTTGGGGATGTGGTAATCAGTGGCAGCCTTGGCTGCAGTAATCATGAGATTCCAGCCCACCCCAGTCTGTGTTTTCTCCTCCCAGCTTTGGCCACCCAGTCAAGCTGTTCATAAAAACTCAGCGTTTTCTCCTCTTCCCTCTAAGTTTCTGAGTTGCAGCCAGGAGAGCACTAGGATCACAAGATGACCTTGGTTTTATTTCTCAGTTCCCCTGTGAGGTACAGAAAACTGTCACGGTGAGAGCCCTGCACAAATACTGCAACTCTGGGTTGACACATGCTCAGAGCACAGCAGTCTTCAAAGATGTTGATGCTGATCTCTGGTAAACATGTGGAAATGGTATTTCTGGAGGACTATAATGAATTCAGATTGTGTAGGTTTTCACAAAGATAACATTACTCACATTTTCAATCTCACTCTTAAAGATTATCAGGCAAACAATCGGGTCAAAGCTTAGACACACTGGAGATATTCAGTAAGTAGTCTGTATAACATTTTATTATCACTGGGAAAATGTTATGTCATTCCTGACTTTATTTTCAGCAATATTAGCTTGAAAAAGGAAAAGATACCAAAGTAACATCCAAGATGGAGGTTAAGATTTCTAAACAGTCTGAGCAAATAAAACTAGTGGATGGTTCATCCTATGGCTCATCCTATGGCTCATCCTAATGGAACATCCTATAAAGGACGATCACAGTGGAATTCGGTAAGCAAACTTAACTTCTATTATCATTTCCACTACTTCCTAAGCAGAAAATATAACAACTTATATATTACATATATTATATGTATATATATATAACTATTATATATATATAATTATAATATATACAATTATAATATATAATTGTATATATATATAACATATATATTATATATGTTATAATAATGTAATATGTTATATAATGTTATATAATATGTTATATAATATATAATATATGCTATATATATATACAATTATATATTATATAATTATATATATATATATTATATAACACTGCAGGCCAGTGCTTCCCTTATAGAAAACAAATAGGGAAATAAACTTATTTTCTTATCCAATAGATGGTAAACCAGAGTAGTGCAGTGATGAAGTACAAAGGCAATGAATAAGTCTTAAAAATCAGTTGAGCTGGTGATCATAAGCATCACAAAGTGGTGCAGCCAAGTGGTCTCTGGAAGCAGGAGGGAGAACTAAGGCCTTTCTCTACCTACTAAGTGATTAGGTAACAAAAATGAGCAGTTGTCTCAAAGATGAGTCTTCTTAGTCCATCTACCTTAAACCAAGAAGCATTTATGCTTGTTAAGGATATCCAACAACTTGATTGCATTCTGTCATCCTGTAAAGGGAAGGCTTTTAATAGAATTTAAAGAAAAATGCAGCATTTTTACCAAGTTTTGAGATTTGTTCATTTAGTATTAATGAAACATGAAATATGCCAGTTACCGAACTTGCCAGTATGCAGAGTAACGTGTTTTGATACTCTGTTTCCGTTTTTCTGATACTCTTTTTCTGTTAGTGGAGAAATAAAATAAAAATAACACTGGGGATTTTGTTTTGCTTTGCTTTTCTGTCAGCATCTGTGAAGGGTTTCTTTTAAAACATTTTTTTTCAATATCATATTCTTTGTGTAGCTCCAGAAGTAATACAGCCAAAGATAGTTTCAATTATCCAATATAGAGTACACAGGAAAACACAGCACTATAGATCCTTTCTCTTCTTTCTATATTTTGCATCTGTAATCAAGCTCATGTGCAAATAATGACATTTAGACATCCCATTACTTGATTGGGCCTCTAATTCGGGAAGTGAGATAAATAAGTGCTATCAGCTGGGCCAGCAATTAATTGCACATTGAATTGCAATTTCAAAAATAGAGCCCGAGTTGATACTCAAAAAAAAAAAAAAAAAACCTCTTAGTCCCAGAATAACAGTGTATCATGTGTGTTTGAACATACAGTGTAAAAATATACTCAGTCATTGATTCTTAAGTATATAGGGCAATACGGATATATAGTGCTAAGTAAGAGAGAGCACTGACCCGACCTGGCTCCTTCAGAAGGAGCTCATGTGGCTCAGCCCATGAAATGCATTGCATTAATAGCAGCTGGTAACATGAAGGCAACAAAAGCACAACACTGTCATGTCTACTCAGAGCGGTGTGAAAAGGCCATCACCTTCTCCATTCCCAGGAAGTGCTCTATATGTACTCACATATATATAATCAGTACATGTACATAAATATTCTTGTTCCCCCCTCCCTGAGGAAGGGGGGTAGACTAGACAATCTCCAGAGGAATTTTCCAGGCTCAATGACTCTGTGATTCTATACACCTCCTTATTAAAAGGCCAATATATAGCTCCTTCGAAAAACATAAGAGAAATTGGATGGAGAATGAGCTGGGTAGATGCAAGGGGAAGAGAGGCCTACAAATGAAATATTCTGAAATAGAAGATCTGGATGGGGGTACAGGCAGCTGGTCTAGAAGACAGTTAAACACTTCTTCAGCAGTGTTGTTTCCTGGGAAAGAATGTGACAAAACATATTTGCAATGATTGACAAACAGAATATAGCTGAAGTCTTCAGATGCTTTGTTTAAATTATCTAGTTTGTCAATTTTAAATAGGTAGTTGTCTACTAATTTATTGAAATTTATGTCAACAATATATGCAGTATTTCTGGAATATTGACTATTATTCATTTATAAGTTATAGCTAGCCTGCTTTGGATGGTGATTGAAACAGCTTAAGTAGGAGAAAATAAACAATTTAGGAAAAATGAGCAACAAGTGCTCTTTCTTTCTGCACAGAAATATCCATATTTCTAGGTGAATACATACTGAAAGTCACCATTCTTTGAAAAGATATTAACAAATCTCCAATCAATAAATGTACCTAAATAGCAAACAGAAAAATTTGTATGTAGCAGTCATCAGAATGAAAAGTTGTTACAAATTCTGAATCAGATATCCCAGGCTGCTGTAAAATCAGCATCATTCTAGTGACAACAGTGGAATCACTGAAGTTGCACTGATTTATACTAGAAGGAAGTCTAGACTTCCTTTTTTCATTGTTCAACCAGTCAGTTACATCTCTGAAGATTAGAAGGAAAGAATTTGGGAAGACTATAATAACACACAATTGGAACAATGAACTGTGTCTTGATTAAGATATTCAAGAAAGGCTGAGAAAAAGAGAAGCCAAATGTTGGCACTGTTATTGTAGCAGTGACAGGCTGATTTATGGGTGAGAGAGATGAAGAAGAGAAAAGAATAACTGGAATGAAAGAGAGAAAGAAATATCTAAGATGATTCTAAGTTTCATAGGCTTAGGAACAAAATAAAAGTACGATTTAGCAAGGACAGAAAACTGGGAGAGTCACCCACTGTTAGAATAAAACATCACATTTAGGAGCCAGAAGTACAGAATGACCCAGTTCCGCAGTGATTTGATACTAAACGTACAAAGTAGAAAAAACTCTTAACAAATTAACTGGTAGGTTAGAGAAGTAGAATAACTGATCAGCAGCTTTGACTCTGGCTTTATTTAAAACAAGGTTTATTTACTGGACTTACTAATGTCTTGGTTTTGTTAAAATTCTTTTTTTTTTTTTTTTTTTTTTTTTTTTTTTTGTGAGAATGAGAACTATGAAAGCCTCTTTCTTTTTTCCCCACTGCCTGGCTAGGATCATCATGAGAGCAAATAAGATACATTTATTGGGGTATTACATTGCCTGGATGTGTGAATGTGTGAAGCCCTTTCCCAAATTTCCATAGCTCAAAGAAATCATGAAAAGAGAAGAAATAAGATTTCCTGAGTTGAAAATGAAAAAGATACAAGGTACAAAAACACACTAGGGACAGTCCAAATGGACCAGAACACGTGCTTCATCCACCAACATAGTAATAGTCCTTTTCATGGCCCAAAAAGGCAAAACAGGGACATACTGCTAGAAAACAGGCGCAAATGGAGTTGGAGTTCAAGCTCAATAGCAAGCCGTGTACACCACAGCAGAAGGGTCTGCATCATGGCAGAGCAAACATTTCTGCCCCCAGGACTGGTAAGATCTTGATCTTCTTGCAATGCTCCCTCCCAGTTCTTCATGACTTAATACCAGTTTAATTGCATGATAAACCTCCTTGCAGAGATTCAGGGCTAAAGTCTAGCCAAGGCCCAACAAGGAGTGTGTCACTCCTTCCCTAATTAATTCAAGCAGAAGGAACCTGATCAAAGAAGCGCTGACATTCAATCAAAAGTCAGACAATATGCTCATGAGTAATAAGTACCGTCACATTTTCAGGTTGTGCCAAGACTTTCACTGGAAAAGGGGGAGGAAGGCCAGAAAGGCAATTGCACAACATATGTGACAGAGACTCAACAGAAATAAATAGTTCCCCTGACAGAAAACACCTCTCTCTCATTCCCCTTTGCATTGCAGGAGGGACACACAAAACACCATTCACGCTAATAAGGCTGGTTTCATCTCATAATAAGTGAAGGCATGAGACTAACCTGGGTGAAAAAATCCACAGGTGCCATGCTGCTTGATAAGAAACCTCTCCAGCAGAAATTAAAGCTACACAGCATGTGACTTTAAAATAACAGAGGCAAAAAGGATGAGGAAAAGACAAGCAAAAATTGACCTATTTGAAAAACAGGTCCACAAAAGAACAAAACAGTTTCTGATCTATCACTCAGTATTGCTGAAAATCTTCCTCACTTCATTGGAGTCTCCACGTTTTCACTATCTTGAGTCTGCTTTTTAGATAACTAGATCAAAACTTTCAGTCACAACAAGACTACAAATCTAATGCCCTTCCAAAAAACCATTACTTCCTGGCTAAGACATGAGCAACAGAGCGTATAGGACAATATGGGAAAATGACCCATAATGAAAAACCCCAGAGTATTTTTTTCTCTGGAGCTATTCTGCCTGAGATAAAAATCAAATCCAGAGCATGTCTAGTTCTACTCAAATCTTTCATTGACAGTGCTAAAAGATGTATGTGGCATGTATCACCAATAAAAATATTGAATATTTCTTTACCGTCACCCCATTGCTTCCCCAAATAAAACTCCTACCATCTTCTAAAAAGACTTCACAGATTAAAGGACTCTTATTCTAACCATTCAATTGCCTAGTCTAAAGTAATTTTAAATGTCAATCAGGAATTACAGCATATACACTTATAGCATATTTATCAGAAAATACAAGACGATAAGTTCTAAAAATCATGCCATTACCATGCTCCCACACTTCCTTTAACCATGCACAATTAAACAGGACATCTTCCAAAATACATCCACTTGAAGACCAGATGTCATAAACCAGTAATAGGTGATATTTTCTCCATGTAAGAATGCTCACCTCTGCAGAAGTTTGTGATTGCAATAATATTAATCAAGCAGAAAACATCCTCACAAAATATAAATGACATATTCTTACTTGAAATTAGGCTCACTATAGTTTATTTTATATTAGTGTGCCCATGGATGTGAAGGACTCTCCTGTTTTGAAGCTTTTAAATCTTGAAGCATTTAGGACAAGGGGTAAATGGGAACAAATTGAAACACATGAAGTTCCGTCTCCATGTGAGGAAGAACTTCTTGACTGTGAGGCTGACAGAGCCCTGGAACAGGCTGCCCAGAGAGGCTGTGGAGTCTCCTTCTCTGGAGATCTTCCAAACCCTACTGGATGCCACCCTGTGCCATGTGCTCTAGGTGACCCTGCTGGAGCAGGGGGGTTGGACAAGATGTGTGTGAAATCAAAACTCGGATAGTATTTGCACAGACATGAGACAGAAATTCCTGCTTTCTGTGGCCTGAGAATTGGTGAGTTAATTCAAGATGACCAGAAGTAATCTTCCTGCCCCAAGACCTATCTACGGCACATGGAGCACCTAGAGTGGGCAAGCCATGCTTTATATATGTGTGTGTGTGTGTGTACTTATATCATGTGCAAAGAGCTATTTAACTGTCATGGTACCTGAATACCACTTTCATGTTTGTACCTGTGATTATATTTTTTCTCATAAAATATAGCTGTTTCTATTTGGTTCTACCTAGCAAATTGAAAGAATAACTGAGGGAGAACTTGGTGACCCCTGTCTCAAGAATAATGAGAAAAGAAGCTATAAGAGCAGATGAATAAGAAAATGAACCTGTCAGGGAAAGACTGTGTTTCTGCCCTCTTAGGAGAAGGAAAGCATATGTTTCTCATGGCATCTTTTTATAAAGTTTTTTTTTTTCAGTGCAAATCCTTATTATAAGCTTTTCCATCTCTTTATCTGGCAAAATAATCAAAGGTAGGCTGTGCCTGCAGTACCTGCAGCTCTAAATACAAGTCAAAGTACAAGTCATTGCTTGTAATTTTTTACAATCTTGTATTACTTTACCACTTTCAGACGCCAGGTACATTATGCAGCACTCACTGCACATTACTTTCCACAGGTCCAATGAAACATGTCTGTATTCAAATTCTTAAGCTGATGTTAACAACTAAGGTCATCCCTGCAAAATGAAAGTAATTCATATATAAAGGGTCAGCTCTTCTCATATATTCAAACATTTTCCGTATCTGAGGAAAACTGGGTCCAGTGTTCCGTAGAAAGGAGTAATTATCTCTCCATCAAAAATTAGGAAAGAGCTGTGGACACTCGGCATATCTGAATATTTAAATCTAAAGCTAATGGAATTTTTCACAAATACGCCTACAGGCATGTGCAAGGAAATTTTAGATTCTGGTATTTAGCAAAGAGATATGTAAGATACAAATATGTTTCAGGTCAATTCATCTCACATGAAGTACTTTAGGCTTATTATGGGCACATTTGAATGTTTTAAAAACACTATCCAAAGAAAGGAAAGAACATTTGGAAACACATCCATTCATTCAAATGAAAAAAAAAAATCAAAACATTTGGGGGAGTATTCATCTTACTTAGCTTTGGAAATTTCCAGTTGCACATCTCAATCTGAGTAAGCCTCTCTAGGTTCCTCTAAAGCCAACTGTAAGGGAGAAGTTACTTTGGAGGAGATATTATTTTTCTTCTTTGTTGGTTTTCCTTACCTCTAAAATAAGAGACATGTATTTTGGAAGTATTTGGTCTTCTGGGAAAACATAACACAACAGTCTTTTTACATTATATCTACATTGCGTGGAAAGAGGGGAGACTGACTCATCTACTGGGATGTGAACTCTTGGAGACATCAATATCTGGATCCATCAGGCAAGAAGTAAATATCAGTGACTTACCAGCACTGCTGTGCTGCACACATTACACTAGAGCAACAAAGTGCTGAGTTAACCAGGAAATTTCAAATGGCCTGTATGATTCTTTTAAGCAGGAACAGAAATATTCGGCGACAATGAAAAAGAGGCAAAAAATAAAAATAAAAAGGGGTCTGGAGGAAGAGACTGGAAGGGAAGCACAAAAAACCATAAGTCATCCCATGTAATGGCTTGGTAGGAAAATATTGTCACACCTCAGCCCACTGAAACTAGACTGAAGCTCCACCCTGGGTAATGTCTGTATTTTAACTGTTGATAATTGAAATGGAACACACTAGCCTTTACTTATCCTGCCTAATGAATGTTATCGTGTGGAAAAGGCAAATCAATAACAGCTGAGATCAAACATACCAATCTCCCTTTGAGTGTACAATGCTCTCATTTATATAAATCTTTATGGTCTGACTGCCCTTCTCATTTAAACATAGTGAGTGAAACATTGCCTGGTACAAAAGACCTTCTCTCTCTTAAGAATTCTCCATGCTGTTTGAAAGGGTAGTCTAAATGAGTCGCTGGAATGACCATTGAAAGGGCTACTCGTTAGCGATGACTGTCCTTGGGAATTAGCCAGATGTGAGGTAACGAGACCACAAAGTGCTGTTGGTATTGGCAGTAAAGCCCAGGTTCATCATAGTACCTCTTGTCTAGACAAGGGATGTAAAAGGAAATAGAAAACAATTCCTCAACTATATGCACTTGATGTTCCATCCCCTTTTTCTATAGAAAAATGTAAGACATTTGGAATTTTTCACTTTTATTTGGGAAAGACAAATTTGGAAACGAGAGTGACTCATGCTGGAAAGTGTCTGACTGGCATGTGATAGCCAGCTAGCTCCAGAAAGTTAAGGCCGTAGGAAGGGATTGAGGAAGGCATGGGCATTTAGATTTTAATGTGAATTAACTCTTAGCATTCTCATAACTTACGCTTTGTTTATTCACGATATAGATGATGGACAGGTCCATCACAGGTAACCTGTTTCTTTACAAGCAAATTGACAAATACAAACTGGTCCATGTACCCTGAGAACAAGAGTTTCAGTTTTAGGATTGTATTATGGGTCCTTTCCTAAATGCATTGCACAAATCTCCTTCGAGGTAGTACTGCTGCACAGATAACCGTGGAGTTCCGATTACCCCTCTCGGTCTGATTCACTCATGTAGTGCAAACAATAGGTGTTCTATGCAGAGTACACTGGCACTAGGCTACCCTGTCTCAACAGAGATCCAGTCACCCTTTACATAAAGTCCCTTCTCATTTCCAGCTGCTGCACTGCCTTCCCTAGCCCCTTCAGGTTGGGTTACAGAGGAGCTGGCTGAGTTAAAGCTACAGACTGAAGGAAAACTTATATTCTTTTTTTTTTTTCCAAGATTTTCTCAAGCAGCTGAATTGCACCTGTCTGGGGATTTTCTTCTATCCAGTGGAAGCTTAACAACCGTCTTTGCTTTCCTTTGAGTCCTTTGGTTCAGTGGAGTTCTGAAATCCACTCCTTTTACCTGTCCCTTATTTCTGGGGGGAAGGGTAGACAATGAATTTCTTCAGACAAAATGTCTGTCCTGAGAAGTTTTCTCTCTCACCCCTCAGCATTTGCACAGTGTCTTATTTCCTAATAATAAATCAAAAGGAAAAATACATAATCTTCACCCTGAAATCCTTTTAGTGTCCCTACTAATGCAAGCTACTTTCAGGATGCATGCTCTGGCCATCAAAGAGCACTTACTATCTAATATGGAAAAAACATCTTGTATTTCTTGGTAGTTTCCAACAGGATGTATTGTTTCCAACTTTCTGTTCCAGAGAAAGGCGTCAGTGTGATCTTCATTGTGCTGACAAACCCAGAAGCTGATCTTTCCTTACCTATTTATCATTCCTACTGCCTATCAGATATTGCCTGAGAAAGACTCTCTGTGTTTGGCTTAAGCGTATAAAATGCAACTTCCTTGCAGATGGACATGGATTTAGCAGCCGAGCCAATGGGACTCACACACTACTCCCTAAACCCATCCACCACTCTGTGCATGCTACAGGACATACAACACAGGAATGCATGGTCAGCTGTTCCCATTGCTAACAGCACCCACACCCAACCCCTTCATGAGGCATTTTTTTCACAATCTGCACAGTCCAATACTTTACTTCCAAGATGGATAGATGTGGGCAAAATTGACACCAGCACACATTCCCTGCCTTCTTGTCATTCTTCTATTACTTTTTGAGCTGAGATGGAGTTAGTTAGGGAATAAGGGTCTTTCCTCTTCCAGCTCACTCTCCTTTGACAGTTTGTCTTCTAAATAGCTCTCTAACCTTATGGTTTCTTGTCCACTCTTGCCCTTTCATTTCCATGCATGATCTTCCACTTCACTTGTATAGTCTGTGAAAGACTGTCTCTTTGACAGCATCCAGACATCCCCGTCTTGTAACCCAATGATCTCATGAGGTAGCTGAGGTGCTCCTCACTAAATGGTTCCCCCTCCAGATTCAAATTAGTGCTGGTTCATAAGCTAATTTAATGTTATCTCTTGGATCACTCCTTGGGATTTGAATTTGATCTAACAATTATAAAACAAAGAGAAGGCACACATGAAATCTGACATCTAACAAAAATACACATCATATCTTCAATACAAAGCAGAACTCACAACTTGTTCAACTTATCCCAGAAAAGCATTCCTACTTGAAGAGTAGGAGTTGTCCTCTACATGTTTGTTTAATGAAAACGAATGACAGAAAAGACTAGGAGGGTAAATACAAGACAAGAACTGGATTAAAGACAAGAATAGAGAAACAGAATGATCTATGTAGCTGCAGCAAGGAAATCCTTGTTGGGCTCCTGATTCACAGGAATCCACAAAGATGTGATGCCAGACATATGTCTCTTCACAACTGCTTGATTTTTACTTTGAGCTTTACTCAAGGCTTGACGTTGTATTTGATACACATTCTGTATTTAGGAAACATTCCCTTTGGCTTGCTCAAGTAAGAAATACAATCTCCATATAGTGTCCTGTTCATCTGTAGATAGAAAATACATCCTTTTTTAAATCTACTCTGAAACTAGTCTATATCTCATACTTTGGAGTGTTTAGAACATTTTTTCTCTTGCCTGTTGCATTTCTGATTCTTTCTGGACCACAGCCACAAGTTGTACAGGAAAGCATCTCTTCATGAGAATAAAAGCGCATTTTTTAAAGTTTGGAATAGTTTGGATCAGTTATATGATCTAAAGCCAAAAGACTCTCTCCAATGTTCTTGGAGTTATTTATACTCAATCACGTCAAGACCGTAAATCAGATTTACCTAACTAACTTTCATTCCCTCTGTTAGATGCAGAGATGACAGTAAAATAGCTCTCATTCAGGTTTATTCACTGACTGTTGCCAGCTCATCTAGAAAAAAAAAAATGGTTGAAAATGCAGAACAAACACTAAGCATCAATTTTGGTGTATTTCTTCACAGAAAAGAAGGTTTTGGATTGACAAACAGATTTTCTAAATTTGTATTGAATTTAGCAGATAGCGAACCAGTCCCCCCAAAAAGGAAAAATAAGAAAAATAATTTTCTTAAATATGTTATTTTAAAAACGAAGCAATTCATCTGGTACTCCCTTTGTATTTTCAATTTGACTATAATTGGCTAAACTTTCAAAGAATTAGACAATTTAATTTAGGCCCAGGTTTTGTAATCCACTGAAAAATGCTTCTTTAAAAAAAAAAGTTATAAAATGAGAAATTTTCAAATTCAATTGACCTCACGTTAATTTTCTTTTCAGATTTTTCAGTTCATTGCTGAATGAAAAAAAAAAAAATCTACAAATCTCCAGGGACTTCAAGATCCAGAAGTAGCCTTCTTGTGGCTTTGAACTACACCTGCAGAGTTGTTGATTGTCCTGCCCTCAGAAAAGTAGAATAGTATTTTCTGCTCCCATCTCTGTCAGCTCTCTTAACCAACATGTTTGAAAAAAGTGACAGAGGAAGTATTGAAGTGTTATCTATTGTGCTGCATAATGTAGTGTATGAGTTCTATGCAATGTTCTCTGATATGTTATTCCTTCATTGCTTTTAATATTTAAAAGAATATAAAAAATACATATGAATATAATTTGGTGGTGTTTTATAAAATTTTCCATTCATTTCTCTTTTCTCTATTTAATCAGGTTATCATTTGGATTGCAGCAGGGGTACTGCTCACATCCTGGACTCTGTTGTGTTAAGCTCTGAGCAAATACAAAAGTACTTTCCTAAAGTACCTTTACATGCAAGCATTTCTTCTGTTTGCTATCGTAAGTATCCAGATTGATTTCAGTGAAAGCAAATTTTGCTACACACATATTTATCTGCATAATTGGAGATGGAAAATCAATTTTTGTAGATGAAAAAGAAATCAAGAGTCAAGATTAAGACAATCTTATTTTGTAGTGAGCAGCTAACTCCTGTGAGATCTGAGTTTCATTTCACTTTACCAAGTACTCATTTAGCTATCTAACAGAGTCGAGCAGTCTCTCTGTATCACAATAAAGCACATATACTGTATGAAGATACAGTATGAGGATACAAGGATGTATTATTATTATCATTATAATTAATATGAAGGCAGGTTTTGCAAGTTGATCTACACAGAAATGAACTTAGCGTAGTTCTTTGTCTGATATTAAGAATTCAGCACACGCATTTGTTCTTCACTCAGCTGCATGACAGACTTCTCCACATTAATCCCAAACTAAACATCCTGCATAACACTGAGCACAGTATCATAGATCACAGAATAATTTAGCTTGGAAGGGACATCTAAAGGTCATCTAATTCAACTCCTTGCTCAAAGTAGGGTCAAATAAATCAGATTGCTTAGGACTGCACACAGTTGAATCTTGAACACCTCCCAGGTTCAAAGCATCTCTAAGCCATCTGTGCCAGTGTTTGACCACTTAGAATTCTAATATCCCACAAGAATATTTCTGTTTTGCAGCTTATGTATGTCCATTGTGCCTCATTCTCTCAGTATACATCTCCCAGAAGAGCCTGACTCCATCTTCTCTGCACTCTTCCATGAAGTGGTTGAGGACAGCAGTAATGTTTCTTCAGTACATCTATGTCACTATATCAATCACCCTTCCCAGTTTGGTACAATCTCTGAACTTCTTGTGAATGTACTCCATCCTATCACCCAGGTAATTAATAAAGACATTATACAGCACACGTTAGAAACATATGCACCTATATATTATTACAATATAATCATATACATATACTTTAGTATACTTGCTCTGGTCATTCATCAGCAGAACCAGGGCTAAATTATTTCCCTCTTTAGTGGAATGACTCACACAGGTACCTGCCATCATTGCATTTCTGGATAATTCATCTGAAGGGAAATGTTGAATTCAGCTATTTTTTTTTTTTCACATCAGGACTAGAGATGGAGAAAAAAAGTCTGTTTAAATGTAATTTGCTTTGAGAAATCTTTATGCTCAATGCATTTGAACTTCAAACATGCGAGCTGTTCCTCCTTTCCCTTTTCTCTCACATACCTCTTTCTCCTCTGCAAGCTCTTTGCAAGAAGGGTCAAGCTGAGGTAAACGGAGGGAAGGGCTATTTCCACTCTAATTCTTTATCTTGTTCTTCCAATGTTCAATAAACAAGCAAATGCCATGTGCAGATCCACTTTTCCTTTCAGGAGAGAAAGCAACATGTGTTGTGGCTTGCAGAGAAGATATTTCTCCCTCAAGGCAGGAAGGATCTGATGACTCACCTTTAGTACTGCAACTTAAAGGTTGCCAGTGGACACACCAAAAACTGGCTTTATGCCATGTATACAGAAATCTTTCAGGCAGGCATCTTTACCAGATGAATGTCTCTTCTTTTAAGATACATGTCCAAGTTGTACATTCCTCACCCCAAATTCTGCAGTGATAAAATGCGTTTCTGTTACCTTGTGAGTCCTCTTCAAAAGGCCTGCAGGCTTTTCTTCATTACTGTGGTTTGTGCCTCATGGTCACTTGGCCATGCAGGCAATGAGGCTGAGCATCTCTGCCCTTATCTCTCTCCAAATGTGTTGGCAGTGCTGATGTCCACAATCTACATCATGAAGACCTATCTGAGCAAGACACTAAGACCAGAGCCACTGAAAGAGCAGTCTTGTTCACTCGCCTTCCCATCCAAATAAAACCTCCTCCTAAGACATATGTGCTAACAAAAACTGGTCACAATAATTTCTCCAAGAATGCAAACAAAGGGGTATGAGCATGACAGGACTGAATCATGATTTAGGTTTCACAGAATTGGCAGGAAGTTGCCTGTGTTCTAGTGTTTACTTACACAATTGCTCTGCTTGCTCTCGTGACTCAAGGCCTAGAAGGGAACGAGTCTGCACATTTGTTGGCCTGCTCTCTGAACTATATTTGGGTTGTGTTGACTGTGACCAAAATGATGACTGTGAGTGATGTTGTGTTGACTGTGACCAAAATGTCATTTGCAATCACGTAACAAGGAAATTTGTCTTGGGACTTTTAGAGTTTCACTCACAAAGTCAGTGGACTTCTCTACTCTTTGCTCTCATTTCTGTGCAGCAGAATGAATATTAATTTTTGAGAGCAATACTGATTTATTACTTACATAATTATGCACTGTACCTTTAAGCAAGAGAGTGTAAACAAACAAATAATGTTAGTGTGTGAAGCAGAGAAAAAAATAGTCTATGAGAACATAGCCTTTCTTGCATATAATGACATGTTTTTGTTGTAGAAAATCCCTAAGGCTGATTTTTTACTTGCAGTTCCAAAACATCATCATTAGTAAGGCACTGGGGAATAAAACTGTTCGGTGAATACATTTATATTTTCACTGAAAATCCCGCTTTTCTGTGTGAAGAACAAAAACAGTGGTTGCTCACTGCTTTTTCCCTCACAGTTTCAGTATGGTTCAGAAGACCATACTTCAAACCATCAGGTAATATGCATAACATACCCTATAAATCGATGTCAGCTTCCTAACTATCAAAAGAAAGAAGCCAAACATAAAATCCATTGTCATCCTCATGACTGGTCGTATGTTATTTTTACTGCTGTATGACATTCTTTTTAATTTGACTTTTGTTACCTTCATAGATATTTTGGGCTTATGCTGAATTAGAAGACAGGTATTTACTAAATAAGTCATCACTGAGTCAAGAAGATAATTTGGCAAGGTTCTTTTCCCCCCCTCAGGCTTGTAAATTCCAGAATTTGTTTGCCCCACCTATTTGGCACATCTTTTCTTCTTCTCCTTCCTTTTTTTTTTTTTTCCTTAAGAACAGAAATAACAAGATTAACCCTGAAAACCACAAACTAAGGGAAATGCTATAGCATTTTTTTACTTAATCCTTTAATTGGGGCCCAGTCCTAACCCCCTGAGTCTTTTCATTCAATTCACTCAGTTCTGGATGAGGCCTGTATATAGGATTGCTTCTGTTCCTTGGCATGTTTCAGCTGACAGCCAGGATTGCGCAAGAATTTGTAAGAGAACCCTCTGTCCCTGGCATAAACTGGCCGAGTGTTAATCATTTCTCACTGACTGACATTTTTTTATGCCTTCTTATTTTCCAGGTCATCTGTTTCTCACTTCCTGGTGCTCCCAGACACACCACATTCTGGTGGCTTGGGGGACTCCAGCCTCTCTGCTGCGTTTCATGTCCAAGAGCCACTGGTAGCCAGTGCCTCCCCGTCAACATGGCTCTGACTGACCCCAGTTTGTGCAGCTGCACTGCACTCGGAGAAGCAAAGAATACATTTCATTTAAAAGCAAAAGAAAGGCTAGTTGAGTAATGTGATCTGCTGTAAACCACACTCTCCACTGAGGGAGTAAATTTACTCAGGTAAAATCCATTACACAAGGAATTTCAAAGATTTCTCTTTTTTTTGTAACAATGTAGCCCATTGTTTACATTTTAATTAACTTCTGTTTCACTGATTTTTAAATGAGATTAATTAACCTAATGCTTTCAGCTGAACCTGTTCAAGTCCTACTTGAGATCTTTAAAGACCAGCACAACTTGTTTATGTAGAGGAAATCAAATTAGCGGTGCCTTTATAGTGATTTAATAGCTTGTGGACACTGTGATGAGAAATATTTCTCGGAGAACATTTCTTTCACAATCTATCTCAGCCCTTAGGTTTTTTTTTTCCCTTATGTATCTTCACAGTACATACACGTGTAGCATCTACACAGAATATAAGGAAAGACAGGTTACTTGTGCAAAAGGTCAACCTTGAAAAAAACAGAGGTACTCCTCTGTTTGTGGCAAAAAGAGAGGATACCTGCCCTTGGTGTTAATTCAACGAAACGCAAACAGAAAATGTAGGCTAAGTGCCTCTGTCCTACATGTATTATCCTTTTACCTGTAATTTCATTGACAAAACCTTAACTCAGACCCAGAATATTATTGCTTTTATTCCATGCTTTTCAAATACAATTTTCAAGGCAATTACTAGCTAATATTGAATAAACATGGATAGAATTGAGATAGAATATGGACAGTGTGTTTAACTGTGCCTTTCTGAGAACAATGCTACATACCTAAAAGGAAGTATACAATTGATTCATTCATAGAAAAAGATACGTATATGTAACGTATGTCTGCATTCAAGAATCCCTGATATGAATCATTATGGTTTCTTGATGGTATACATGTAGAGCCCTAGATCTTTGGCTAAAACTACAAAGTATATTACACAACACAGGAAACGTGAAAAGGGAGCTTCAGGCCAAATTTGCAATGTACCACTCCCAGGGTAGTGACATGCTGATCTGATCTTCCAACATAAGTTGTTTGCTTTAAATGATTCCTCCTGTCAGTAGCATAAAAGTGCTGTGACAGCAGCCAGGAATTGCCAGGAAGAAAGGAACTTCCCAGCTATGCCATCTTTTTTTCTAGCTATAGTCCCTTTGTGTGCATTACCATCTTGCCTGGCTTTTTCACTATTGTCTCCTGATCCTCAGTTTGTACCTGAACTACCTACCATCCTCGTACCTACCTGCTTCAATTTTTATTCTTATTTTTAGCATGTGTTTTCTTAACTAAACCCACTGACCCTCATATAATACATTAAGAGAAGAAATAAACCAACCAAGAATTGGTCTGTTCTTGTCCCATTGCCCACAGAGGAAAAAACCACCACTTTCCAACTGGATTTCTTGCTCTGCCTAGCAGACTCTTCACAATATTTGCACTCTCACAGGCAAATCTGAAAAATATTTTGCCATGCACTCCCACACAGCCATAATGAGTTCACACAGGTAGACCATCTAGATTAAAGGCTGAGGACATAAGAGGTTCTGATCAAGGTCAGTTCTGCAGTCTTACGTCCACTCTATCCAGGAAATGAAGAGCAGAAATGTAACAATCTGGGGAAAAGTCTCATTTTTCAGCACAATCCTAGAGGATAAAACTATCAATCACAAGGTGAATAGGCTAATGAGCTGGGAGAACCACATAACCATCCAAGGACCTCAAGCACTATTCCTTTATCCCTTTGTCGTTCTTTCTTTCACAAGCCAAAAATATCCCTACTGTTCACTGATGCATTCAGATAAACAAGTAACAAAGGCTAGACAGGATTGCCCAGGGTACCAAAAATACCTTGAATCTGCCTGTCAGTAGCATGAGAAAGGGCCAAAGAAAACTTTTCTTTAGCTGTCATCACGTCAGGAACATCTCAATGAGCTGACTTGTCCCATGGGCACACTACAGATTTCAGACTTGGTCATACTTGGGCTTGGTTTTGCAAGAAGATTGAGTGAATTGAAAAGGGCTTCCATAATAATAATAAAATATCTAAGTTGTCCCAGGCCACTTTATCCAACAAGCTTCTTCAGAGCTTAACACCTTTAAACTCAACCACTGATTTTCAAAAAGCCTTAAAAAATGCTGAAGTCTCTAAGCCAAACAGAGTAATGCCTATTTTGTCAGTGAATAAACAGAAAAGCTTATGTTTGCTTAGTACTTACAGATATTACGGCCACAAAATACCTCTGTGGTCATCCAGGCTTATTTTCTCTTTAACAGAAGCCATATGTTTTCCCTTTTTTATGACTTTTTCATTTCTAATAGCTGTACTTGATTTAGATTCTATCTTTTAGAAAAAGTCATTCCATCAGTACCAGAATGGATTGAATACTTTTCCTATGAACCTGAGCCTCTTTTTAGCTGTCCTGGTAGTTTTGAACTCTGATTAAAGTTTCTCCTTTAAGGATGGACGTTTTTTTTAGAGTAATGATCAAGTGGTATGAATCAAGTGATAGAAAGCAAAATTAAATACATTCAGACTAAGCTTAACACTCACATTTTTAGCAGTGAGAGAATTTAACAACCATGTGGATTCTTTGGTCATGAAAATATGTGAAAACATGATACATCTACAGTTTCCTTCTTTAGTTTGCCTCTTTTCATTTTAAGAAAGTTGCCATCCTATCAAGCTGACTGGAAATTAGCCAGTAAGTTCAATACTGAACAAGGTGCACACAGACAAACAGACAAACAAAATTAGCATGAGCACGTAAACATAGTTTCTATATGAAATCAAACTTAGATCTCCAGGCTTGATTTTAAAAATACTGCTTGCAATTGAGAATTCATCGCAATACCTGCTAAGCTACTCTAATAGCTAATTTCTCACCAATCATTCAGTTCTCTCCCCGCTAAAACATGAATCTTAAGCCTAAATTCTGTTTCTTTGTTTTAATTTTATCATCTGATTCATGATGTATGACTGTTTAAAGAAGTCATTTGTTACCAGTTGCGTGTTTCACAATGCAGGTACTTAAGAGATGGTGAACAAGCCATTTCTGATGGTTGTATCCAATAAGTTCAATAGGCTACTCTCTTGAATGGTTTTCTAATCCTCTGTTCTTTCCTGTTCTTTCAATCCCGTCTATTTCAGATTCTGTGATTCTTCCCTCTCCAATTTTCAATGGACTTCTTGAAGATTAGACACCAGAACTGAGCTCTGCATTCTGGCGTCTATTACATTATAGTTACAGAGGCAAAAAGGTGATCTCCACCTGATTCTTTTTTTTTTCTGGCAATATACTCATTTTCTATTATATATATAGATAGTATATAGTACATATGTATACATATACTATTTTGACCATTTTTTCACATTATTTAGATGACCACTGCCCCCAAATCTTTAAAGTCCCTATTTACAAATTACAGTTAATTCTCCTCTTCAGGGTCATTCTGCTTTTAGATATACAGCAATACAGCTGGTCATGTAAAAATTCATATTATTTCCTTTTTCTTGGTTTATTAAGTTATACCAATAGCCCTGTACCAGATCAAGATTCATCTCTCCTCCTTTCAGCCACCCAAACTTCTGGTCTGTACTTTAAACCAGCCACATGGTTTCCTTCTAGAGTCTTTAGAAAGTTAAAGGTTCCAGAGGAGACTTCCTCACATCTGTTTGAGGTAACAACAAGGGATGAATTGTCCCCTGGAGGTGACAGCAACTCTCCATTGACTCTAAGGACTGGACAAGCAGGACAGATTACACACCTAACTTCATGGTGGCTAACAATGAGATGCAAGACAAATCCCATTATTTGGACAAATCCTGTGACAAATCCCACTGAGACACATGTCTCAGTGTCATTATTTAGCTCTTCCTAGTCTTTCTATCCTTTTTTCCTGTTCTTTTCCTTTCTACCTTTTTTTTTTTTTTAATCATGTTAGATCTTTATTCAAACCTTGAATACAAATCTTAAAAAGAAAAAAAGACCAAGGATTAATTTCTACAGGGCTCTGTAAAGATAGAAACACATTCTTAATGATGATATGCTTGTTTCTGATTACATTTTTTAAACTACTGTTGATTTAATTGTATGCAGATTTTATGAACTCTTTATACTAACCTAGGATTTTTTCTTCAAAATGTGGTGTAATCTCAAATCAAATTCTATCTTGAATATAAATACCTTCTAATAACACTTATCTTTATCAAACAATTATAAAATTATCTTGATTTTTTCATTAATTTATAGATAGTTCAAAAAGTAAACCCATTGTGATTGGCAATAAATAAATTTCTTCAGTTTTTCCTTTGTGGAATCCCATTATTCTCCTTTTTCTTGGACTCAGGATTGGGCCAATACACTTAGAAATAGCTGATAAAACAGTAGTGTTCCTCCCTCCACCTGAAACCTCTCTATCGTGGCAAGACCTATCAAAAATCAGTAGTAACTGTTCAGACAGCTAGCTCCCTTTAAATAGTTAGCTATTTCAAAATATCTAATTTCAGTATTTGCAGTTTAACATTCTCTTCTATCATTATTACAGTAACAGATTTTTGAACATCCTGATTTGAATCTTTAGCCTGTTTTATTCAACTCATATAGAATCATTTAAGAAATATTTTTGCCTTTTCTGCTTTTTTAGTAGCATCACTGATTTTCTTCTACAAACAAACAAAAAAAAGACATTATTGTGATTTGCCCTCTATTACCAGCTCTTAAGAACTCCTTGCTTTTTCTTTCTTTTTTAGAACATTTTCTGAGGTTTGCTCTTAAATTTTTCTTAAGTCCTTTTGCTTATGTTGGTAATCTCCTGCATTTCTTCCTCTTTGAGTGATAACGTCTTCTTCACTGGTAATTTTTTCTGTTATAATGAATCAGACTACCTTAGAAGAGTACCTTAAAAAAATGTATCAGTTCATCCAATCTTCAATAACCCAATGCAAGACAGAAGACCTTATTAGCTACCCCATTCCTCGGCCACCACTATCCACCATTCCTCGGCCACCACTATCCAGTCTATTTCTCTGAGACTTGTAGCAAATTTCTGATGCATGTGGTATCTGCTGCTGGATATTAAGATCCAGAATATTGCACAGTTACTCCTTTCCTGGAAAAACATCTTTTTTTAATTCCAAAAATACCAAAGACAACACAGACCCTTTAAAATTTTTTTCTTAGTTATAGAAAAATGTCAATGATCTCATAGTATTGCATGTTAAATTTTTGAGGTGCAGTAAAATACATACCCGTTTTGATCCTGGTAGAAGTTTTTTGAACAGCGATAAGACCCTGAATAGCTCAAATTACAAACAAGAAAGCAACACAAAGTTCCTAAATCCCTGGCTTGAATGGGAAATTTGAGGAACTTAAATGTTAAAAGCAAAAAGAGAATAGAAAAATATTTGCTAGAAGAATTAGGTGTTCAGAGATTTAATTTATATCATGTAAATTATGCGAAAAGACAGAAATAAAAGATTCCTTTTAAAATTTTTAAGCCACAACTATTTTTTAAGAGAAACAAGTCACTTTTTCATTTTCTATGAAATCTCCTTGCACTAATCTCAGAAATGAATACCAGCAAAAAGAGGAAAGTGACCAGGTTTCCCAAAAGCGAAGAACAGAATGAAGCTGATTTGGAAGACTTAATACGCTCAGAATCTACACTGTAGCCATGCCACATCCAAAATTTTGAACTGACAAAGTCATCTGAAAAAATATATCTAGTAAAAAAAAAGGGGGGGGGGGGAAATTTAGACAAAATACATATTTGCTGTGCAAGAACACAAACATGTCTCAACTTGCCTACAAAGCTAGAGCTTTCACCATATGGATGGTATATCTGAATTATGAAATACATATATAGCAATGGTCTGTAAACCACCATTCTAATATTTTATTCCACGCAACTTAATATTGCCTATCTGAGCAATATCAGTTGCTCAGATTGCAGTTCTGCAACACTGCTCCTGCTGCAGAAATTCTAGGCCTCAAAGCACTTTACTTACAGCAACAACAAAGCCAAAATGCCTTTTTCTGGAATAGGCAGGTTGCTGTTAATACACTTCCACTTATCTGTAGTTACAAAAAAAAAAAAAAAAGAAAAAAAGAAAAATAGGTACCAAAAATTCAGAAACTGAAATGGTCTGAAACTTTTGAATAGAAAAGTTCAGTTCAGCACAGAAATTTTGTAATCCTTCATTCAAGTTGGCCTATTTCTATTTATTCTGTCTTAGTCAAAAAACTGAAAAATATCACTTATTCACCCAGCTGTACCAGTAAGACTGAGACACATCAGGGAAGATAGGAAGAGATCCCCAAAGCCTGCCCTCCACCCTCTTCCTTATTAAGCTCTTTCTTATTTCTTCCTTATAAAATGGAAAGAAAATAAAGCAGCTGCTGCACAAAAAGCTAAGTAATGAACTGCTGGGCCAGAGGAATTTGCTTACGAGGAAATATTACAAGCTAAATGTGGGTAACTTGACCAAATAATGATTTGTAGCTGAAATAAAATCTACAAATATTTGAAGCGAATACTGTCAAGGAAGGAAAGGGATAATTTGAAATAGCATAATCTACTATGTGGAAAAAGAATAGACAAAAATAAGACGCACAATGACTCAAGATGCTCACTGCATGGAGTGGGATAAAGTAACTAACACTTGTTTTTGCACTGGTTCTGTGGAATTATTTTGAGGTTAGTTAATTTCTGGTTAGTTACTGGAAAGGAAAAAAATAAAGGTCTTCAGCCATCAGCATACAGAGATTCTGGGCACTGTCTTTCATGACGGCTGATGGGCTTAAGTTTCCCCTTAATGTGAAGTAAACACTTGATAAGTTTGCAAACAGGATTATGTGACATGGTTGTTAATCCTTTCCAATGTACTTTCAAATCTTTAGAAATTCCACTGTACATCAGTAAGAACGCCTTTTCCCCTCTCTGTCTTAGTAGGTATTTATAAAATACTTGGTGATCTGGTATCTAAGCACTGAGCAAGATTAGGAAAGGGAAAATACAGAGGGGTGAGTCTTGTCTGCACTTGTTCCTTTAATTACAGGTAGGTATTAATAAACAGGCCTATCTTTTTTCTTTTTATAGATCTACTTCTTGTACCTGTGACAGAATTCTCCCCACTGAGGAAATCAATAGGACTTTTCTATTGATTTAAATAGGATCAGAAGTTTCATCACTCTGTTATCAGTCCAGTTTCTGCTCAATCAGACTACAGCAAAGAGTTCAATAACCGGGGTCAAACTGCTGAGAAATCTTCTCCTCAGCCATCAGTAATCTAAATACAAGACTGCTTGGCTGCACAGGGTGCACGATCTCTGACACACAGATTTCTGAATGGGACTTCAGGGGCCACCGAGGCTTTGAACCCTCTTCCAATGTGATATAGAATCGGTATCACTTAGAGTGCACAAATGTATTTATTGATTGATTTCTGCAGTAAAATGGGTCACCGAGACTTGGAAAAAACAATGATCTCTGCTGTCTCTGACTTACAGTTCTGCAGCAGGTGACTGGTGGTGAAACAGAAGAAATACTCCTATAAACAGGAGGCAATAGCACACCCCCCATGAATGTCCTAACCATCTTTGAAAGATCTGCTGGTACTCAGACACATAAGGTTGACTTCTAAAAGGCGTGCAGCAAGAGGACACCAGCAAGAGGACACCTCTTGCTGGCAAATCAATAGTGTCCTGAGGCCAAAATTCATCAGTTTTAGAGTTCTGATTTGGCCACAGCAAGCTTCAGTGTACATTTCTATCAGGTGCTACAAGCTTGAGGAAACAGAATGTCCAAGCCTACCCTCTCTATACCACCCATTTAAACTGGATTTTATTCCCTTGGTTATATTGCTTTAGAGTATGCAATCCAGAGCTCCCAGAAGAGGAGTCCTATTTACAATTCACCCAAAAGAACTGGAGTGAAAGCAGATAGCTCGGAGGAAAGTGCTGGTTAGGAGAATCAGTAGTAGACATGGAAGTCAACTTTCAAACTATTCACATATTTAATCTGGAGAGGACTATGACATCTTGTAGTCTTTATTTCAATATAACAGTCATTTCAATTTCATCCAGAAACTCCCACTTCAGTCCTGCAATTTCTGGTCGGGTAAGAAAGATGTTCCAGAAGGATACTCAGTCCTGAGTTTTGGTGCTGTTTTGCCATAAATCAAGACATCTCATAACTCCAGTCACAAAAAAAAAAAAAAAAAAAAAAAAGTTACATAATTGCAGATATGTAAACAGGGAAAATAGGTTAGTATTTCTAATTTAAGTGTTTTATACCATCTGTCTTGAAATTTTGCTGATTAAAACAATAAACTCCGCTGAAGCAAAATAATAACAGATGTTATTGTAAGTGTTCCCATACCTAAACACCTTGGAAGGTTTGAGGTCACATTCATTAAATTTGATCCTTATCTTAAGCAGTTTTGACACATATTCTTAGCCTTGATGGAAGGAAGCAAGTCCTTTGAAGCTTTCTGAAGCAGGCAAACCATGATACATGGGGGTTCTTGACCTTATATTTTTGCACAAATTTCTCCAGCTTAGTTAAACTCATAAGGATTTTTCAAGTGATATGTCATGGACATGACATTTTAAAGCAACAATGTATCTACCTGTGCCTATGTATTTGTATAAAATAGAAGACAAAACTTACATATTCAAAAATCAGGTTAAGATGATAGAAGAGGTGACAGTTCAAATGACTATAATGCTATCTAGTGACTAGATTGAAACGTATTTTCAGCAGACTTTTTTCTTCATCTGTCTTATTTCTTTGTCCTTTTCCTGATTATTATTATTACACCACTTAAGGTATACTAACTCTTTTCTAATTCAATATACATATATTAGTTTCATGCTAAAAAGTATACAAACTATTGCAATATTTCATGATGCACATGATGAAAACCATCTGCTTCCAAAGGCTATGGTTCAGAATTTCTCTCACAATGTTATGCAAGGGTTCCAATTACAAATGCTGACATTCATGTGCTGGTGGCATAAAGCGCACAAAAAGTCAGCCTCACCAAATCTGTTTCATAGAATCATAGAATGCTTAAGGTTGAAAGGGACCTCTAGAGGTCATCTAGTCCAACCCCCCTGCACATGCAAGGTCATCTAGAGCACGGAACAGGTTTCAGGAACAGGTTCATCATTAATTCTCAGATATTTGTAGACAACCCCAAAATCATATCTGACAAAATCGCAGGCCACCCAGGGCATTACCACACAGCAAGCTAATATTTGTAAATCTAAGGCATTGATTTTTAACTGTGGCTTTATGCTTTTGCTAACCAATATGAAGTTTAAAATGAAAACCTTTATTAAATGAAAGCCCTAAGATCAAAATAAGAAAATATAAAGGGAATAAAAAAGTAGATGTAGGTTAATGTTAACAGAAAGACATTATTTTAATATATACATATACAACGTTTTAATTACAGAAAGTCTATGAGAAGCTACAGTAGCTAGATATATAGCCAGATAACCAGTGGGGACTAATTATTTGGTGTTGAAATCAGTAGGACAGTTCTTATGTCTTTGTATGTAATAAGTCATAAAAAAGGACAATCTACATTAAATGTGTACTTCCTAGAGCTGTGCAATTATATCCTTTCTGCCCCTTCTTACACTCCCTCTTTGTTATTATTTTTGTTTTCTTGCCACCACTCTCCCTGGCTTCATTAGAATGAATGCCTTATATTGGGAATCCTTTTTCTTCCAAATTATAGAACAAATAAGACATCTTGACTTTCAACGATAGGCACCACCATAGATGCTGCTATGCATAGATGCTACTATCCTGATCAGCAGCAGATCAGTATCCCCCATCCCTCAGCCTGAGGAATACATGCCGTGAGATTTTCAGGGCAATGCATGAGCAGCAAAGAAAAGCTATGGTTCCAGACAGTGTTGTCTGTGTAGGGCTAGGACAGAACTTAACACTCAGTCCAGCAAAACTGTGGATTACATAGCTATTTGCTTATTTTATAAGCCCAAAGTTTCTAGTGAAAAATTTCTAGCTTTTATTATTAAAAAAAAAAAGGTTTCTGGTGAAGTGAACTCTCTTGCCCATTTTCAGCATGGAGTATCAGTTATGGGCAGTGAACAGTAACATGCCAAAATATAAAGAAAAGCATAATCCTAATTCAGATCTAAATTAAGGCTTTTCAGGAAGGCAGGGTGTCCCTTCAGAGGCCTCCTCTCTCCATCAGCTGAGAAAGGAAACTGGTCACTTATCCGGGTAGAAGTGTCTCACAAGGAGGCCTACGATTCAGGCCTCAAGTGCCTTAATTATGGTGACTGGACCCCCATCTAAACTCCCTTCAGTTAGTCAGCTCCAGGCAGCTCTAACAAACTGAAAGTATCACTGATAAATGCAAAGTACAGCACATCAAGGAAAAAAAGTGAAATCACCTTACAAGGCATTAGATCCTAGGTTCAGTCTAGCAGACAACCATGGGTGCCACTGCAGACAGCACAGAAACAGCATTGCTTGTGGTCCCAAAAAATCTAACAGACTTTGGAAGCAGAGACGAGACAATGGAAACAGCACGGAAAACATCATAATGCTTTTAAGTATAAAAATGATAGAACATATTTTGGATATTTTTTGCAGCACCAGACAATGTGTCCCATAAAACAATAAGACAGACTTGGTGAGAGTTCACAGAAAAATGACAGAAATGGAAATGTGGTCATATAAAGGGAAACTGGAAAGATGGAAGCTTTTCCCACTATAAAAGAATGTGAGAGGCAAAATGAACACATTTTGTAAATTAATGTTATCATATAAAACAGTACAGAGAAAGTAGATCAGGGACTTCCACTCTGCCTCTGGAAGGAAGAACAACAAGGTATTCATTGAAATTAAAAGGTGGGCAAGTCAAAACTGATAAAAGGAAATACCTTTTTATATTACGTGTAATTAAATTGTGGAAATCATTGCCAAAGGAAGTTGTTGAGACCAAAAACTTAACCAGATTCATAAAGAGATTGGATATTATATCAATATCATGGATATCCAGAGTTATCCTAATTAAAGCAAATAAAATTTTTGGAAGAGATATTAAACTCTGTGCTTCAGGGCATAAGCTAATCTCTGCCAATTAGAGATCAGGATCAGGAGACCTTTGTGGAGGCAGATCACTCTGCCTCCGCCTCCTGCAGGGTTCTTGTGTCATTCTTTGCAGCATCTGGTCCTGGTTAGATCAGAAAGAGCACCAGACAAGATGGCTTTCCAGCCTGACTTAGTGGATGATTCCTGTATTCTCACATTCCTTCGTAAGAAAGCCATACTCAGATGTGGGTGTGTGTATGGCTCTTCAACACTTGTGTGAAAGCACAGGATGAGGCCACAATTTGACCCTTAGTCACATGTGAAGGATGCATAAACACAGGATTACGTGCTTGTGGGGATTGATTGCTTTCCAGATTTTGGTTTGAGGTTTGCCCAGCACTTCAGGATCTGTTCCTCTGCACGAAGATATAAAACAGTCTTTGAGAGATGTTTAAAGGAATTATATTTAACTGCCAGACAATCCAGATCATTTATCAACATGTTTGTGGTCCTCAAAATAACAAAACCTGTGAAAAGAATGAGTCAATACCCAGAGCATTGAAAGGAGGTTCATGTTTTGAAAGGAGGTCATTGAAAAGTTGTCTCATTTCTCTCAATTTAATTTCACTGAATCTCTGTATAAAATCTGGATCCTTTTATCCTGCTATGGAGGGCACAGAGTCTGGGCATTCATATAGATGAACAGCAAATCACTAGCGCTTGACTTCTCACCCCAGGCAGGTATCCTGCCCACCACCTGCAGCTAAACTTTACCAATCATCAACCACAAACTCTTCTAATCCAGGTCTGGTGAGAGGGAAATGCCATTACAAAGGAGGTCTGTGAAGACATTCTACAGTGGCCTGTCAATCAGTGGGAAAATATGTCTTTTGTAGCACTTGCATAGTATAAAATGGGGGGCTGGGGGATGGAAGCTCTTGGAATTAATCCAGGCATAATTTTTGAACTAACAATAATTGACCTAGTTTTACTCCAAACAGTAACTGACCATTACAAACACAGGGAGAGGCCTGTAAAAGCTGCCTTTTCAATTCACCCACCCAATCAAGCACTTTCTTTGGAGAGTGAAATTGCTTCAGTATAAAGAATTTACACTCGCTTTAGTTTTGGAAATCTGATCCTACATTTTTTTCCCATGAAAAAATAATTCCTTGCTCTGTTATCTTTGGCAGTTTTCCTAATCCTTATAATTATTCATTATCGGTTTTGTTTGGTTGTTTTTTAAGGTACATTTGGAAATATTGTTGGCAAGTACTTGCAAATATCCACTAGTCTAGGTAACCCCTTCTTTTGTGTTTACCTTCACCCACAGTTTTAGTCTGAGCTACTTCCACCTCTCTGAGTGAAATTTAATAAAGTTCATAACTAGAGCTTTACTCCATTTGAAAATCCTCGAAAGCAATTCTTAACAACAATAATAATAATAATAAATAACAGTAATTGCAGACCTAACTTAGAAATACTAAAGACATAAAATAAAGACATAACATTTTAGATACTTTTTATTCTTATTTTTGCCTTTATCTGAGGGATTAGTCTTAACTTCCAGTATCTCACTAAGTTCATGTAAACTATAACAATTTGGAATCCTATTCTTTACACCTGGATCTTCAGATTTTTCCCTATTTTTTATCCTTTCCACCTATAAATCTCCCTGGAACAAGGAGAGAGGAGACAGAAAGTATGTGAAGATACTGATAAATAAACATTTCTGCATTTGTTTATTTCTCCTAAATGGGGAAATTAAGGAGAATATGAGGTGAGAAAGGCACGTCTGAGGTAATAAATAGTAGCAACAGTAACAGCATTGTGACTCTACAACCACATAATATACATGCATATACATACAGGCATACATATATATAGTGCAAGTACTTTTAATTTATGAATGCAAATGAATATATACAAACTCACCTGCAAGCCCTCAACCCTCCTCCTGTGGCCCAACTATTTCTGTCAAATAATACAAAATTTTAGCCTGGAGTGAATTTTTATAAGTGACTCATAACCCACTGAAAATAGAGGTACTTTTAATGGAAATGTTAACACGATCTCATCTATTCCAGATCAGGCAGTGCTACACAGCTTTTTGTACATAAAACTCATTTAAATGCGGTGATGACAAAAGCTTGTTTTTTCACAAGCCCTATAAAGTTCAGTTCAAACAAATACCTGTTATCAGGCTGTTCAAGAAAAGGAATGTGGGAGGAGGGGTTGTTTTAATGTTTTCCTTAGTTTTGAAGTGGTTGAATGGTTCATCAACCCACTGAGTAGTTTCCTTACTCATTTTCTTTTTAATTAATAGACTTGTGAACAACCACAACAGCTTTGTGGGACATTAGAAACACTAAGCAGATGACTAACTTGCAGTGGGCAATCTACTCAATGCAGCTTGCTTTAATTTAAGTCATACGCGATGAAAAATAAAAGCATGGCAAATATGCGGCTTATTATATAGTTGTGTGTCTGTTTTGAATTAAAACAAGTCCCTGGTGAGCCGAAAACAACGTTTGGAAAACTGAAAGCAGTATTTTGGATTTATCGCCACCTGTGAGCATAGTTTGGAGCCCTGGTGAGAACATGACTTATCAGCCAGGTTGAATTCTCCATAGGGATGGTGGCAGAACTGCCTATAGGAAGGAGCAGCCACCTCAGGTGACAGTCCCCAGGCCTGAGGTGGCATTAGCATCTGATAGCAGGAAAGACAGCTCCAGTTATCCCTGTGCTTCTTCAGTCCTGTGTCTGCGAAGGAACCATCTGGGGGTTCATTAGAAACCAGCCTTGAGGCAAGCCAGCTCTGTAAACTACAGCTGTCTAATTGGTTTTGCTTGTGTGCACTGTCTTTGCTTTTATAATGGGGAAAAGCAACACAGCCTTTCTAATTAGATTGTTAAACATAATAGCTGAGTGGCACAGTAGTAAAGAATTTGCCCTACTCTTTGTAAATCCAGAATAACGCACAGCAAAGATCCAGGATTTTTCCAGCCCATTTCCCCCATCATCATATCTAATGGTAATGAGACTGTTGTTGTTGTTGTTGTTTTTCCCCTCAAATTAAGACAAAATATTGTAGGCCTTGATGAAATCCAAAATAAATGTCAAAACAGAATTCCAGGAGCAAACACATATCTCTCTCATTATTCTGTTGTCTCCTGCTTCAAATGCTGAGACTATGCACTAATTAGTGCCTTCATTCGCAGGGAACACAGCAAAAAGCTCAAATGGGCTTGGAAGATGAACTCCCCTCTCCGCCTAGAGGTGGTCCCCCTCCACCAGGGCTGAAACACCCTGGTACTGTGGGGAAGGTTCCAAAACTACCATTTGCTGTACCTGTTTTGTGTATTAAGAAAGGAATTCAGTCTGTCAGGTCAGCACCTTTCATAAGCTCTAAATTGATTCAGAGGGAAAAACAAAATTCCATTAAGCCAGTTTTCTTCCATGTGCCTTAGATTCAAAGTTCTTACTTTTTTATAGGTCCTTGCTGTTTTTCACATAAAGTGTTCTCTATCACAATGCTGAGTGTCTGCTTAAGGATGCAGAAAAGCTTCTCTTTCCATTTGTTTTCTACACAATAATTCAGCAAAAATCCTTGCAAAACAATGAATCCACACAAAACAAACACGATATGGATATTCAGAAAGATTCCTAATACACTTGCAACTTTCCCTTTTCCTCTAGGCAAATCACTTTCTCTTTCCCTTCGAGAAGTGATCCCTTCACAAAAAGGAGACAGATCTCTTCACCATAAAATGCAGGAGGAGATAAATACTGATTCTAGGGTTTAAGTCAATCCTGACAACATGCCATAGAAATATTAGCGTGTTTTCTTACCACACCCTTCAAGACATTGAAGATGCCTCAGTCAGACATCCTTTCTGAGATTTTTCCAATTAGGAAGCAGGAAAAAAAAGGGAATAGTTCAATAAAATAATGAAAAAAATGGACCTCCTCATTAAAACCCTTTTTTGAGAAGGCACATTTTTCAAAATCTCTTTCCATGCAAAGTCATCCTTCTGAAATGGCCAGAAAGTGACATGTGTGATATGTGAAAAATGTCACAAGAATTATCAACCATTATCAGTGTTCAACTGCAGTAAAAAGCAGCAACAAGAACAAACTGTAAAGCTTTTGTGTGGGTGTCTCAAAGGGAAAAGAAAATGAATAAAAGAAGTGCACTGCAATGAGCTAGCAGCATATATTGCTCTCTGCTGCCTTAAGCCTTCTGAGTCAAAATGAATTTGGTTTCTAAATAGTGACAATTATCTCTCAGAGTTCCATGTGACACTGCAGGACATCAGAGCTGGAGATACGAAAGGGAGAGCTTGAACCTCATCTTGCACAGTCTCGTTCTATTATGCTATGATCCTGTATTATCAAAGCAAACAAAAGCAACTACTCATATGGTTTTCAAAACTGGAGACTTCTTACCTTTGCTTTTGTCTATAACACGAGTTTTACGTATATATATTTATATATCACTATATATTATATATATATTTATGATATGTTTCAAAGTTTCTTCACTCTCATAAGCAGTACTGAAAAATTTTTTGTTTGTTTGTTTACAAGATCAGGTGATCTCAAAAAGCATGTTCTTTTCAGCAAAGGAATATCTCAAATATGAACATGACTACTGGAGACTTTTAAGAAACTTAACAGTTACTCTATGAATGACTTGTCTCCGTCTCGTCTAATTATTACACAAACATTGTTTTCATAAATAGGGTCAGGACTACCACAATTTTTTTCACCATTCTAGATCTCACTAGAATTGCAAAATCTAATAACAAATTTAAATTTCTTGACTCCTTTTGAGACCTCCACAGGTATGTGTGAAGAGAACTTAGGGAGTCATTTGACCTGATTTCTTAATAACTTTATTGTTACCTGAGGTTGCTCAGGGCCTTTTCAGGTAAATTTTGAATATCAACAAGGATGGAGATTCCACAGCTTCTCTTGGCAACTTATGGCAGTGCTGGACTGCTCTCATGGTGATTTATCCTTTTTAGATGTCCCGTAGGGATTTTCTTGAGTGGCATTTTCTATCTATTCCTTCTCCTGCCTTCCTGTGCTCCAAGAGCTTGGTCTCATATCTCACCATTAGGCAGAGATCTAGACACCAAGTAGAGCTGTTCTCCATCTTCTCAGATTCAGATTGAACATACTCAGCTTTCTCAGCATCCCTTGTACATCAACTACTCCAGCTGCTTATTATCTTGGTGACCCTTTGCTGGCAGAGTGGACTCATTTCAGTATGTTGGAATCTTGCCATGAAGAGCCCTAAAGTGAACATGGTGCTCCAAATATAGCCTCAGGAAGTACCAAGCAACAAACAGGCTAGTGCCTCAGTTTGGAAACTATGCTCTTTCTAATTCAACCTGCCCACCAGCACTTCCACACTGTTCTTCAAAGCTGCCTTCTTCCCTACCTGTTTGGTTGCACGGGATATCACAAACCGCACTGCAGAAAGTCTTATCTGCTATCCCAAGGTTTCTGTAAGCCCATTTCTCCAGTATATTGAAAACTTCAGAGTGTTTCCTATCCCTCTTTCTTGCTGCTCCTTGTAAGAGCACTCTCTGAAGAGCTCCTGCTTTCTCACTACAGGTTGCCATGACTGACTGAGGAAACCTTCTGTTAAAAGTTTTTGCTTTAGAATCAGTTAGTTCCTTTCAAGATTAGTAAAAGCCGCAAGTATGAAACATGTACCTATCTACAGCACAACTCCATAGAAACAAGTGAGGTCGGAACAGGTGAGGAGTGCTGCAGTGGTCTTGCAAGGGCAGTAAATTTCCAGGGCAGATGCTGCACTTGGTCTATAGTGCCAGGGAAGAATATGTACTACTGGCACCCTATGCAAAGGTACAGACAGGGCAGAAAAAATGAGCGTCATTCCTCAACTACCAAGTCTTGAGACAGCTGCAGCTGAAGTTGTACAAATCTGCTGGCATGACACCGTGCATGAGCTATTAAATACCGCAAGACAGGAATAGAAAAGCTAGTGCCCATCTTCACCTGTTCAGGTGGGTGTTCTTCAAACGGAAGGACAGCCTGATTGAAACTGCTCCCTGCTGCTGAAGAATTCTTGTTCATTGACAAAGGCTATTGCACTTTAGCAATCAGTACTTTTTCTCTGCCTTTTCTCTGAATGGAAAACAGTCAGATTGGAGTGTATCTCAGGAGGATGAAGTTAATTTAATACACAGAGGAATGTGTGCAGCTCAATTACGATTAAGTTTTCCCAAAACATTTTAGTGAAAGTACTAAAGAGAGAGAAAACGAGAGACAACAGCAGTAAAATATGGCTGTGTATTCAGATCTCCAACACAAGTCAAGCAGTTAATTTTACAGTCGTCAGTTACTGTTGGCAGTACCTTCCAGCAACATACTCTTTCAATAGAAAGTGCCAGTTCTCCCAAACTTGTGGCTGCTTTATCTGCTCTAAAACAATTTTGGGGGCAAAATTTCTATATTTAATGAGAGGGCAGGTGAGAGAGGACCTGATAATACAGTGGGTAAGTATTTTTCCATAGAAGATGCTAATCAGCCTCAATTCAGCTCTTTCTTCCCAGTCCAGTGAAGGTCCACCAGAACACACAGACCTATTTGTTAGGGCACTTACCTACACTACGTAGCCTTGATTCCCCACTGGGCTTGGCACTCTCCCAAGCACTCTTCAGCAAATGCTTTAGCCAGAAGCCTACTCTTCTGGATAAGACTCACAAATTCCAGAATTTCAAAGAATGTTTCTACTTTATTCACAAGTGAAATGTAGCTATTATTTTCTAGCCAGACCCAGACACAAGTTCTGCCAAATACATAGAAGTCAACAAGGCTGGGATTCATCTAATTTAACCCCAAACACAATCTTATAGGCCATGGAAAGAATAAGGCTTTTCTGAAGTGTGATACATCTGGTCTCTCTCAGATACCTTGGGTGAGATTTATCTTACCAGATGTACTTACAACTTAGCTGGTCTCTCAAAACCTTCTTACCTTCTTTTATAGTCAATGGACCAAAAAAAAAAAAAAAAAAAAAAAAGCTCCAGAATATGTTTTTGCCTAATTCTATGCTAAATGTCTAAAAGTGAATTCTGTGATTAACACTTAAAAGTATTTCCATTGTCTACAAGGTTAAACATCTTCTTCATAGATATCTGACACTACATGTGATGATTCTGACACTATTCTAAGACAAAAAGTTTGTGCCCATTCAGATTTGATGTTATAACTGAGGTCCATCTTTAATAAAAGGAGTGGAGAGAACTGGGATTTGAAAGAAGTTAGAGATTGCTTTTTTGTGTATGCTATAGGCTTTTGTAGGCTTTGGAAGAAAATTTATTCTGTATTTTTAGGAAATGTGCTAAAACGTGTTTTTATGTTTTCAAAGATTAAAAAATTAGTAGAACTTGGTCAAGATCAAAAGACCAATAGCCAATTAGAAAGTTACCAAAAATATGGCAACTAGTGATTCTTGCTGGTCCGATAACTGTGGTAGCCAGCCATGCGGATTCAGAGTGAAATACAATACATTCACATTGTGTTTTAATTCAGATACTCATAAGTTGTTAATTTAAGAATGAAATATATTGACCATTCCTGACCTCCCTTACTATTTACATAAAAATGAACAATTGGTTTGAATTTTAGGCAAGAATAGTAAATTGAGACACCTGGCCAGTGACCTCTGAGAGACCAGTTACAGAAAAATGTAACAAAATGAAATAAAAGCTTTATTCTGATCTTAGACACAGCTTTACCAGAAAGTAGTCTCTATACTGTTATTGCATCTCTCTTCTTCCTTATTTCTTTCCTTTCTTTTTTTCTTTTCCTTCACTCTTTCTTTTCTTCTTTTCTCTTTGTCTTTTTCCCTTTTTCTTCCCTTTCTCTTTTTTTCCTGCCTTCTTTTCTTTCTCTTTCCCTTCCTTCCTGTCTCTTTTCCTCTTTCCTTTTCCCTTTCCCTTTCTCTTGCCTTGCTTTTCTCTTTTTCTCTTTTTCTTTTTTCTCCTTTCCTTTCCTTTCCTTTCCTTTCCTTTCCTTTCCTTTCCTTTCCTTTCCTTTCCTTTCCTTTCCTTTCCTTTCCTTTCCTTTCCTTTCCTTTCCTTTCCTTTCCTTTCCTTTCCTTTCCTTTCCTTTCCTTTCCTTTCCTTTCCTTTCCTTTCTTCATCTTTTCCTTTCCTTTCCTTTTCCTGCAGAAAATGATTGATTTAAAGAAGGATTGTTTCATTCAGCATTATTCATAGATTTGAAAAGCTGTAAGCAGGAATATTCTATTTGCACTCTGGTGCAAAAAATAAGTCACTCTTGTGCCAATGACTCATGCATCAATGCTTTGATATACATAAGCTGAAGCATTTACCCCCAAATTAGCCTTTGTATCTTGCTGTGATCTACCCACCTCCCATCTTAACCCACAGACACGATTTGTATGGAATACTGTTCCTGCACACTTCTAAAAGACCTCTGATTTGGATATTTTGATTTCAGAGAGAGAATTGACATAGCCTGATGGCCAGAGGTGAGAAACACTGTTAATTCCTTCAGCTGTTGTCAACCAGCTTGGTACTGCAGTTGTTTCCAGGTAGCACTATCAAACGCCATGGGAAGCAGAGGCAGTTTTGGAGATTCGAACAGTAAAAACTGAGTCCTACTATCATGTACATCAAATTTGACATGACTTTGAACTATGGAAGACGAGAATGCTTAGTCTTCCAGAGGCCATTGCATATCTCAGATCACTGGGAAGAATCAAGTTCTATCAGAGAAATAGCAGGCTCTCATATCATCTGGAACTGGTCATTTTCAGCTTTTCCTACCTCTTCTCTCTCTCATTCTAAAGTTAAAAGTCTGTTCATTCTTCCATGTTAAAATGTAAAGTAACACTCAGCTTTTTGTTTTTAAGTGGAAATGGTTTGTCCCTGCTTAAATCTCTTATCTTCAGCATTGTTTTAGATGCTAATTTTTAATTCACATAGCTTGAACACTGAACTCAAGAAATTCCAAAAGACTGTGATTCTCTTTTTACCCTTGTTCCAGCCTTGATTCCATCTAAAATTGCTGGGAATATTCCATTAAATATTTTTTGGCTTGAAACAGATATAGAAAAACTGAAACTTTTCATTATAATGTCTCAGCAGTGATTACACATAGCAGACTCAGGGAAGTATGGCACAAAATGTTACCTTTTGCAGATTAACTGGGGAAAATGTGAAAGTGTGTTTAAATTTTGAAGGTCACTGAAGGTCAGCTAAGACTGTGTGCTTAAATGTCTTTAAATGTCTTTATCTTAATCTGCAATGAAATTCAAATTATATTACATTTTCTACTAATTTGCTATGCTGCTCAAACTTGACTGTATGCCTAAGCATTTTCATGAAGAAAAGTTTCTGAAGGCCAAGAATGAATTTATGGTCAAAATAAGAGATTGAAGAAGAATCCACTCTCCAATTACTCCATCTTAGTGGTTAGGGCATTTGCCTGCAGTACAGTGGATCTTGACTCAAGTCCCAGGTTGACTTTCTTTCTCTCTAGCTTTTAGCAAGAAAAATGTGAAAGTCCTTATTCCTGTTTCATACTGGGACTGAGCCATTTGGAAACTTTGATGGAGAAGAAAATTGTGGCCCTGCTAAAGTGAATATATGGCTTCTGACTTCAGAGGCATTTGGAGTTAACCTGCGTAGCTGTATTTGCTCAGTAGGAATGCTTTTAGGCTCCTATATCTCTTTCGCACATTTTATTTTGTCATTCACAAAATTCATGTGCCTAATCATTTGGTAAACTATGTCCCGTTTGTGACATAGGTAAGATGTTTTGCAATTTTTAACATGCAGTGTGGTATTACCCTTATTCTCTCTTCCTAGATGGGCTCTGGTCATCTTACATTTACTAGCGGGAATGTGAAAGATATCGGAGAGCTTTTGGATTTCACCTTCACCTCATTGTCCTTTAGCTCTCTCCCTTTAGTTCATGGCTGGCTGTTTACTATCTTCCAAACTGCAGTGGTTAATTTACTTTGGAATATTGTTTTGTTTTGCTTTTTTGCTTGTTTGCTTTTTTTTCTTTCTATCCTTTATTTTCTTTTGAGAAATATATCACAGAGAGTCCAGAAGAAGCTTTTCCAAAAACATCCCTCTGTTCTTTTATGTGTCTAGATTCACACCTCTGCTGTAATGGCACGATTTCAGTGAAGACAATGAAAGCGAAATCAAATTTGCCCTCAGTGCTGAGGGTTCAGCATTGCCGCAGGTACCGCTGCAAAGGGTGGCTGAACCACAGTTTACTTTGGAGAGAAGCCTGGAAGATGATGACCCAGATCACAGCATAAGAAATCTAAGCAAATGCCACAGGCCCTCTGCAGAAAGTGTAACCTTTCAAACTCCCGTCAATCTGAAAAACTGTGAACTTTATTTTGAAATCATAAGAGGGAGATCCATTATTAGAGTGAGCTAAGTTCTGCTCTCTGTGGCTCTCAGGATATGCTTAGGGTTTCTGTGAAGGGAAAAAATAACAACATGGCATCTTTCCTGCAGTGTTCCTGAAGGCTTGTGAGACCTTGAAGGTATGCGAGAAAGTGTGTAGATGTTGCTTCTCCAGCCCCAAGAGCATCTGGGGAGCAGGTTGACATGTCTGTGCATTGGCAAGGCATGCAGGGCATGAGGTCTTCTTCAAGGAAGGGGACAAGGGACATTGCCCACAGCCAGAGACTACAGAGAAAGCTCTGTGAGAGGAGTCCCCAGGCCCTGCAAAGCACCATTCGCCCAGCCTACCCCTGCCACCAGGTGCTTCAGCACAGGTTTCACTTTGGGGCTGAGATTGCAGAAATCTGTCACTTGGTTAAGAGTAGCAAATTCAGCTTCTTTTTCATTCCTTTTCTCCTCCTCCTCTGTTTTGACCGCATCCAGCACATTTTCCTGGTGCCAGCAAGCAGTGAGGAGCTTGGGGAACAGAGAGCATAAGGGAGGAGAGGAAACCCGCGCTTCACCCCTTCACTTCTGTGCCTACCTGGTGCCCCAGAGAGAAAAGGCAAGAGAGCAAAACAGCAAACCCCTTTCCCAGGTAAGGGGAGAGCAGGGACCATCATCCCCAAGTCTCAGCTCAGCTCCTCACCCACTCCCTGGAAGCTGCAGTTACCTCCAACGTCACAGCAGGTAGCAGCTGAGATACATATGTTTTTATATATATATATACACACACACACACATATAGACATATATATACACATACAAACACACATATATATTTATAACATATATTTGAGATTATATCTAATATATATTTGAGATTATATTTATATATCTGCTCTACAATAATTTTTCATTACCATTTTTTTAGAGAAAAACATACTCATACTTATGGAGACAATTCGTTATACAGTATCAGTTAAAGCAGTATATTCTCATCTAAGTTTTCTTCCTCATGTGCAAACTATTAAGTATGATCTTTAAAAAAAAAAAAAAGATTAACTGGAGCTGTTAAATACTTTTCTTCTATACTTTTGGAGAGACTTGCTGTTTTTCCCTAGGCCAATGAACACGTATATGAGAATTTACGGAATATACCTCATATATTCTTGGCAAACAGAACTGTGGAGATGTAATTATAGTGCAATAATTCATTTCTGTTTTCTCTCTTGTTTTAATGATAGCACCAAAAATATTACAAAGGAAATCTGACTTTAAGCAAGCATTTTAATTATGTGTTTCAAAATACTACTAAAAGACTTTCATGTCACCTTTCCCTTTTTGGTGGTTACATGTAAGTGTGCATGTGCGTGCACAAGTCTGTGTGGGGTGTATCCATGACAGTAGAAAGCCCATAGAGATGTTTTCTGATTTATTAGGCTGGGAATTATCAAAGCAAAAATTCACAACAAAGTCTTAGTTTTCATAGCTGAAATGAAACATGACATTCCTCGTTTTATTTTTTACCTACTTTCATAATGCCCGCTAATAAGGAAACAAGAGGAATATCTGAGGGGAGAAATGTTTCAATTGCAAAATGTTTTGAAAGATATTAGAAGAGCTTGTACTTTTATGAAACTATTTTAAAAACAGCAGCAATTTCCAAAAGGTGGGGCAGGAACTGGTGTAACAACCAGCTAAGTTCTGAAAGTTTTAGGAGGGCTAAAGACAGCTATTGAGCCTCTCATTCCATGCTTAGAGTATCACCAAGGCAAATACCCTACAGGAAAGATTTCCACTTTTACCTTGCTTTATCTTCCTGTAAGGAAATACATGGATGGGATTGAATCTGAAAAAGGGTAGTGGTCAACATGAAACTTATCTCTAGCACCTACCATTTCTTTGTCAACACATAACTCTGTACCTTCTGCTTTCCAATGGAAATAAAAATCTACTATGTCACTACAAAAGCTCGAACACAACACCACACATTTGTAGTTTTGGTTGCGAACATGCTTATCTTCATGTCTATCTTATGTCTCAGTAAATGTGGTTTTCCTGATTCTTTCAGCACAGTCCTAATCTCTCAGTTTAGAACTAAAGTTTTGAACAAAAAACAAACCCACTTAAATGCCAAATGTCCCTTCTTGAAACATACAGAGACATTTGGTCCCATATTATCTTGAGTTTCAATAACATCCATCAAAGCTAAATCAGAAAGCCATGCTGCTGCTGCTGCAGCTTGTGCTGCTGTTCCAACTGCATTCCGGGTTACTGGATACAGGGACACGGTATCGCGCTCCAGCAAAACAACATCTGCTAGAGTGATTAGAATTACGTCAACGCTGGTGGTTAGTTGGAGAAATGTTTGTAAAACACTTTGAAGATGAAAAGTCATATACAAATGGCACTTGTATGCAAAATTCTGACAAAATACACAGATTCCATCTTCTTACATTTTCCTCTCTACTAAATACCTTATCAAAATCCCCAAGACTTTGTTTAGAAACGTTGGACTAAGTTTGTGGCCAAGTCAGATTAAAATGAATACTGAATCTAAAAAGATAAGAATTTCAGTTTATCAAACTGTTTCAAACAATGGGACAGATTTGCACGTCTATGTGGTTATGACCATGTGCTGCCACACTAGTCTCCATTTGTGCCTATTTGGCTCTCACAGAATACTGCAGTATGCCTCTGGGGACTTTGAAAGCAAATAAACTACCAGCAGCTCCTTGGGGGTCACAGGATATGCCTTCTCTTGTTCTGTTATGTAAATACATAGCTGGACCAGGCAAAGGATCCTGTATCTGAACTTTTCAAGAGTCCAGAAAGTGTCTACGAGTCCTTGTGTACTGGCAGATCTAAAGCATGACCACCCAGGTGCTGACGGCGAAACACCAAGGACAAGGAGCTACAAATGCAGGCTCCATATGGAAAATCAGCCAAGCAGATCACTGGAGAAGGAGCTCTTCTGAGAACAATTTCATCATGGACCTGCTGAAGTCCAGGGATAGTAGTTAGCAACAGCTGTCCAAAAGGACAGAATAACTCTCCCATCTGCCAGGGAGCTCAGATGATGTACTTCCATCTTCCGCATGCGTGTGCACAGTATCACATTCTCTCATTTAATGAAAAGGGGAGAGCTGCCTGAAATTAGATGTTATTATCCTGTTATAGATAGACTGATAGAGATATATACATCACTGCATAAATCTATACAAATATCTTCTAAATATCTGTGTATAGAAGTATAAAGAAGTCAAAGAGAGTAGAGAAAAAAAGAAGTTTGTATTGCTGAGATCAGTGTTGACTGACTCTGCCATGCGAGCTTCCAAATATAGATATTCAACAACAACGATGCAAATGAAACTATTATTGCAGAACGAATCCCTGCTTAGCACATTAATGGACTAGATGTGCAACATTCTGCACAGATTTCCTAAACTTCATTCCCTTACTGCATTGGCAAATGTCTGTTAAATTTAATGGCAATCTGTCTCTTGTTTAGGACAAATATTAGCTGGGAATTTAGGATTAGGATCTACTGGATTTGCAAGAACTGACAAGTCTTCAGAGGTATGACTTGGAAGAAAAACCTTTGGTCTTTCTGACTCTCTCCAATACTCTCTTGTTTCCTCCCATTTCTCAGGCATCAGGATCTGTCTAGTCCCAGACTGGGCTAGCTAAAATGCAGGTGTTTAATAAAGGTTGATTGTCCTGGATGGGGAAAGACCATCATGTCTAGTCCCATCCAGTCACCCAGCATCTATTCTGGCTTTGTAGGAATCTCCCATGAGGTGTGACGGGACACTTGGCATCTATCCTTGTCCTTCAGCTGTAGAAGGGTACTAGTGGACTTTAGCTAGTCATGACTAACACCAGATTAGATTAACATCCCCCTTCCAAATTTATCCTCAGGTTTTAAGCATGTTCCTATATCCCTGTAAAATTATGCTGTCCAAGTAAATCCCCAGATGATGCTCTTTTTGCTTATTCCAATTCTATTTATGTCTGAATTATTCACCACATGGCACTTCATAAACATTTGCTATGTCGCTATGTTCCGAAGGGAGAAAATATCTCTTTGCCTGCTGCAAATGTGGGCATGCCTGCCAGCACCAATACCATTTGTACAGAGAATAACTTTTGTCAGGAAAAAAAAAAAAGGAGAGAAAGATAAAAGGGAAGAATGAGGAACTAAAGAACAAAATTGCAAAATTTAATGAAATAGTTCCAAAAATATTAAAAGTTTTGTTTTAATATAGGGGAAATAGAAATGTATGACAAAAATTCTCACAAAAATAATGGTTTGTTCAAAATCCTTTAAAAATGCTTTGAAAACTGACAAAAATTGTCAAGCAGGTCTGTGCACTCTGGATGACTGGTCTGTTTTGGATTGAAACTGCTGGCGATTTTTTTTCGGTACTGAGGCATTGCCACATGGGATTATTATTTCACATGATCCCTTCAGTGTTTTGGCAAAAGTAAGAGCAGGATCCCAGGCCAATGGCCATGCCTCCACAGCCCCCAGGAACTGCCTCACTGAACGCTCCTAGCCACAAGGCACCTTTCAGGGTAGCCTAGTTACTAATGAGAAAGCGATAAGCAGCCTTATGCCTGTTGTAAAAGTGAGACCAGAGCCCAGAAATTGGTAGTTACCACAGAACAGCCAAGAAACAGGCATTTTGTGGTATTTGTAGTTTCATACACATGTTTCAGCGATGCTAGTGAGGACTGATACTAAGATCAAACCCTCAGTTCCTCCTACCTCAACACAATGAACAGCAGTAGACACATACTGGCTAAACGAGTCTTCAAACCAAGTCTCTGGAGATCTGTCTTGCAACTGTGTGTTGGCACTGCCATCTTCATAGGATTCAAGGAGCACTGGCAGGAATACTTCCCAGCTCAGCAGAGGGGATGTCTTGCTTTGATTCACTGCAGTCAGGCACTGCTAGATGACTGCACCCAGTGAAAGAAATTGCTGACCTCACACCCTACCAAGGACTGCTTTCTTCCAATATTCCAAATGTTACCCTTCCATTCCGGTCACAAAATTAGGTTTAAATGTATCCTTCTTTAAAGGTAATGAAGATTACCATGCTATAACAAGGGTCCTGACACTATCAAGTCCCATTTCAGTCTGTACAAAGTCTCCACTTCCAAGCTGACATGACTCTCCCTCCATTTCTTTCTGAGCCTTTATGCTGAGATGGGTAGAGTAACAGAGACATAGGTCAAACACACAGATCTACTCTCACCTAAAAATAAGCATCATGGAAAGAAAGCACTAGTCGGGATAGCATCTTCTTTCAAAAGACAAGGCACAGGTAAAATCTCTTCTCTTGATTTTGTTGTGGTTCCCAGAAGGATGATCAGAGACTTGACTTGGAATACGAAGCTTTCTCTTGGTCCACCTCAGAATTTTGCTGCCCGTTGACCAAGTGGACATGTCAGTCCTACAAGACAAGGATCACCTATTCTAACTTTCAGGGAGAAACACAGTAAGTTTTTCTCCATGCTGCTCTCACTAGCACTCTCCCCACACTCCAGCTTGCTCCTCGGAGGCAAACTGGACAAGCTCTCCAGTGCCCTCTGCATAGCGCTGCGTGTATGGGACAGCTGCAGTCCTCACACTCTCCTCAGCACAGAGGCAAGATCTCAGCCTCTTGCTTTGACATAGATGTTTGCACTAATCCCAAAGCACTAAGGTAGTGTGAGGGGTTTGGCATCTGCTGAGGAAAGATATGGACAACTTTGTTTTCTCTGATGCTGGACTGTCCTAGCAATGAGGCTGTCTGACAATTTGTTTTAGAGCTTCTGTTTTTTCTTTAATCAAGTACAGTTTTTGAGAATACAAAACTGAAAACAAAATAGTTTTCCAAAAAAAATAAAAATAAAAATAAAAAAAACTTGACAAACTGAAATGAAATCTCTCCAACAACTTCAAATGCTAGTTGTTTCAACAAAATCTTGCATTTTTTCTGCTGAGTGTATTGGTGAAAATGAGATAATCTTCATTACGGATTGTGAGCATACAAAAGGCAGCCCAAAGCAGTAAGTGATACGCTCATTACAAAACCTCCCTGGAAAATGAACTACCAGGAAGAAAAAGCTACTTCAGAGCCACAGAGTCCCTACTTAAACTCTTTGGGAGTTTAGACAGAATAAGGCCTTCAGGGCTTGGCTTTGGAACATACACACCTAGAGTAAGGAGGAAAAACACTCAGGAAAAAGCATGTGAGTTTAATGTAAATAATTATATTCAGTCTCCCCTGTTTGAACATTCTTTGTAGTATGAAAGACTTTCTTTAAGGAGAAAGTTACTGCCTTGTGCTCTTTGGGTCCTACCCTGAGGAATACACCCCCTCTGATCTACACCCTGAAATCATGTCTCTGCCATTAATGACTCTGCATGAAGAGTCTTCTCTTACACTTCTCCTGTTGTACTTCAGAAAAAAATTAGGACTTTGCACAAAAAAGCAGAGGATTTCTGTTCCAGGACTGTGATCCTTACTCAGCTGGCTGCTGTGCTGATAGTCACATTTACTTTGTAACCAAAGCATACTGGAAAGCTTCCCCAGTTTGAATATCCCTTCCAGAGCTGGTAAAAGCAAGCATTTTTTTAAATCAAGTTATCTTGTTTAATCAGGACTAAATAAACATATTACACACTAATAATAAAATCAGTGGAAATTCTCTACTTAATCTCTGATTTTCTTTAGAGGGTTCAAACAAAGACCAGCATGATGTCTAATCTTATGATCAACAAAGTTACATCACAAAGCAGCCTCTGTTTTATCTGTTTACAAATGAGCCTAGTGTTGTTAGAGGGTGGTGACATTAACTGTTACTGCATCAGCAGATAATGCTGCCCCATTAGGCAGGCCAAACCTTGCTGCTTCTGATTGCAATTGCTTTGAGGAAACTCTAGGGACTATTTTTCATTCCATAGGACGTAGTTGTGGCTGGGAGATCCTGGCCTAGGTTTGTAGCAGGTCACAGCTGTAGGAGGACCAGGGCCTTCCGCAAAACCTCCAGCAAAACTTCCAGAGGAAGCTCCCAGGCTGTGATCCCATAGGCCTCTCCATGCTCAGCTAAGTGGTGTGGAGAGAGGAACAAGAGGGAACGAGCCTGATCTACTCCCCACTCCTTTGACGTGTTGTTCCACCCTGCCTGGTCTCCAGAGGAGACTCAGAGGAACAAGGACTCAGCAGGTAGCCACTCATGAGCCCACAAAGCAGGGACCTGGGGCCAGGGCCTGCCTGCCCCTTACCCAGCGATGACAGGGGGCAAGCAAGGGGCTGCCACAGTGCCTCCCCATGCCCTCCACGCTGCCTCCTGGAAGGAGCCGCAGCTGATTATCATCATGCCGCCCACATAAGAGGGATGTGCTGGAAGGAACGCTACTCCCAAGAGCCTCCCACAGCTCTCTGCTTGAAGTTGAAAGACCGATCTAACCCTTAACAAACAGGAATAAAAGTACTAAGGAAGGAATTTTAATTGGCTAGCCCTGCGAGTGCTTTGAAGGTGCTGCGTCACTAGTGACTAGCTTTCAGCACACCTGGGCCAGCCAGAGGGCAGCAATGCTGGTTTTGAACTGGGGATGTTGCTGTCGTTGCACCTCGGCACCCCACCACTGCCCTGCACCATCTCGTCTTGCTGAACAGACAGGCTGTGCCTCACGCCGCTGGTAAAACCTGGGCTTGCCTCTGCACAGATCTTGCAGGGAGGGCGATGCAGGCTCCTGCTCGTACCTCTGCTGGCTCCTTTCCCCTGGCAGCACGTGGATCGCCCATGTGCAGCCTGCAGCACCGCAGTGAACTGCAGTACAGCTAAGCACTCCCTCCACGCTGCTCCATCCAGGGGAGTCCCTTCCTGCCCAGGGCTGAGCACACTGTGAGAGCTGTGCTTGCAGAAAGAGCAGGCACGGGCAAGGAAGGAGAGTTCATCTGGACTGACACAAAACCCAAAGTGTCTTGGCTTGTTATCCCAATAGAAACCTGAAAGGATACATGCTGACCCAGCAAGCTGTTCAGCATTCAGCTGCCAGCCGTTTGTCAGATAGCTGGAGGAGTTAGATACAGAAAGTGCTGTTTTACAGGCTGGTCACAACAGTTTTCTAGCAAGTAGGAGAACCATCTTATCTTTTGCTGAAGGAAATCAGAGCCTGTATTTCCCATTCTGCACAGGTGACCTAAGCAGAAGATTGTGGGAACTTTTTGTCTTTTTTCCTTTGGAAAATGTGTGTTTTTTTGATTAAAAGCAAATGGCATCTGACATTAAGGTGCCTGAAACCTCTGTGCCTATTTTTTCTATCTATCTACCCTTTGCAAGGATATCCAGGACTAAATATGAAGCTTATGCCCAGATGTAAATTAGCCATTATTTATGGCAATCTTGCACATAGTGATAACTAGAAAAGGTCACTGCTTTACATTTTTGGTTTGCATGCAACTTTGTTCAAGCACACATCTTCAAATACCCAGAGGAAAATTGCAAGGTTTTATTTCACATTCATTAATGTTTCCTTGAGAATTCCAGCCTCCAGCAAGAAATTTCTTCTGTGCTTTTAGAACTGCTAGTTACAAATTTCTGATAAGCCTTTTTACTTTCATTTCATACTCTCACTGTGTAGACACCCTGAGAGGGTGCAGCACGTGAACTCAGGAATAATCAGGCCTAGATGCAATTACAATGGGGAAAAGGGACTGCTGTGGCAGATGGGCAAATCTGGAATGATGAATGGGGGAGGTTTCCACCATCATCAGTCCCACCAACAAACTGTCTCTGGTGACAGCCCTGTCCCCATAATGACAGCAATGACAAAACGGTATATATAGAGTTCTACTATTAAAAGAAAATCTATTAAATTTTACATCCAAACCTCACCAGGGGTTTTAGAAAATCTGAGCTGTTCCTAAAAAGGTCAGTAGTTGGTATATGTGTTATCCTGATATGTTGAAATGCCTGAGTGAAAATAAACTGTTGAATGAGGGACCTTCTACAAATGAGTTTTCTAATAGCTTTGATATTGTTGTCAGCACAGATTTCACGGATGAGCTGAAACTAGCCTGAACTTGCTATGCCACCCAAGTTCATCAAAAATGTAGTAGGAGTTGGAAGGGGAGAAAGGCCCTAAAGGTGATTCTCACCATCTTTAAAACTAGACCAGTTGTCCAGAACAGCTCCAGTGGGTAACTCTGTGGCTAGCCATCATCTGGAAGAAATCATCTGAGCCATCACTGATCCCAGAAATGACACCATGCAAAATAGGTGAGAGACAAGTAGACAGAATCCAATAACATCAGCCTGAGAAAGTTCAGGTTGGATGTTTCTTTCAGACAAGCACTTCATATACATCATGACCTTCAGAGACTGTAAACTCTTATCCTGTTAGGGTTATTTTAAATCAAAGGCTAGTGTGCCAGCAGCTGCACAAGTGAGGAATGCCTAAGAAAATAAATACTAGTTAAGAGTGCTATTTAATGCCGTTAACTGCAGTGGGTGGAGGCTGGAGGGCAGTAGCTTTTAACAGGTTTTATTTGAAAGACTAAGCGTGGTTGTCACGACAGTTGTCTTTGTGGCTGAAGTTGTATTGCTAACAGATGGAAATCTGGCAGCTTTTTCTAATTTATGCAGATGCTTTGCAGAAGGAGTTACCATCCTAAGTGATTCTAACATTAACCTTACAGAAACCTTTCTCCACTGTGTTAATAAACAGAACATTTTAGGGCTGCTCTGCTAAAAACACTCACAGAAATGTTCAACTCCCTTTTCAACTCGTCAGTTACTCTTAGAATTTATCAGGAAACTTCTTTTGCAAAAAATCTCTTACTGAATTGGATATGTAGCAAAAGTCAATCTAGTCCTCAAAATATCTGTTTTAATTATAAAATTACCTACCAGGTTGTGTCTTCACTAATGAGCTAAGCTTGTGGACTGTCTTGTTCTTGAAAACTGGCATTCAATAAAATATCTAACAAGCATGATTTAACGAGAGAAATATCTAAACTGGCAATCATTTAAAAGGACTGAATAATATTCTTAATAGCTGCATGATGTTTCATCTTTTTGCTTTGATTGGCGCTTTTTTAATTGTTAACACTCTTTTCAAACTGGCAACACATTGCCTCATTCTAATCTACAACGAGCCCAACTGTATTACCCGCCATCATGACTGCTAAGTGGGCTCAGGAACAATACACCACTGAGACATTTTATAGACATAGTATATGTTATGGCTCTCCAACTGTTCTTTACAGCAGATTTTAAGAAATCAAGAGACCATATACTTTTGTTGTCCCCTTTGACAGTTGTTTGGGCATGCACATGTTGTAGAACTTAACTGATTAAAATATGCGTATAGAATCTGTGTCCTGGTTATATAAGATGAGTAAAGTGGATACTTGCTCTTACAACTGTGGTTCTTTGAAACAACTGTTTGCACAGATCCACTCTGCAGGTGCCTCGCATTCATGAGAGCAGAACTCGTGAAACTATTATTCACTGTTTCCATGTACACACGTAAGTCCCTGTTCCTTCCCTGAGCGCATTTAAATGGATGACACTTCAGCCCTCACTAACTGAAGAAACTAGTAATATAACTCTGTAATGAACACAGAGGAAAATATGCAACTGTGAGAGTCATGAAGGCCATAGGAACATTTCAGAGAATGAGTCAAAGTTAGTTTTGATTCTTCAAGCACTATCTGCATGACTCATGAGCCCTCTTTTGGGTCTGAGCAAGCCAGCTTGAACCAAGAAACATGCCTTCCCTTAAATAAAACAGCCACACTAGAAAATAAATCAGTTCCTAAGTTTAGATACCTTTTCCAGGCAGGCCAAATCTTTCTATGGAGGCCTTCAAATGCAATTCCTTCTGACCACTGTCCTTACAGGAAACACAGACACTTCCTTTAGGAAACCTCTTTTATCACAAATTTTTAAAGCTAGGTACAAGTCGGTTTAGCCAAAAGAATCACCAGCCATTTATTCCCATGTTTACAAGGAGACTGACTGATCTGCAAATAAAAACTGTGTACCTTTTTGGGTTGCAATCTTGCGTGGTAGCTCTTTAAACATGAACGAGACCTCTCAGCAGTCCTGCAGCATGGAGACATGAGGGGCAGAGAAGCAGCGTTGGTTGCAGTATTGGCAGCAAGTTTGAAGGTCTGTTGCACAAACTTCACAGAAACAGCTTATCTTTCATGCCTGGCAAACCCAGACAGCTTTCCAGAGAGGAGTACAGCTCCTACAGCAGGGTAGTAGCACTTGCCTCCTGCTGCTCCACATCCCCAGGGAAGATACTGGCTGCACATGAATCTCTCCTCCTTTTTCGCCCAGTGATCAGCACAGAAGAAATCGTAGGTTGTGGTGACTAAACATACCTTGGAACTATTTGTAAGTAAAAATTTCCACCTCCCTCCTAAGGGATCTATATAATTCTTCTGGATGATGCTGCTGAAGTGACCAGACCATTTGCTATTTCTCATTTATTTCTCTGGCAGGATGTTTTATCTGAAGAACATCAAGAAAGTGATAAACTTTCTCTTATACCACTGAATATTTAACAGCCTGTGTCCCAGATAGCTTCACTGGAGTTCTGTAAAAGACAGGCAGACATTCAGGTGGAAGGACACTAGCTGTGTTACAATGACTGGGGAAGACGAAAAGAGATGAGGACTGCAGGAATACAGTAATGCCCCAGCTCTCTCTAAGTGGGGATAGGAGAGTCAGTGACAACTTCTGAAATCCAAGGCTTTCTGAAATAAAAAGTTCTTTCAGTTGCTTGACAAACGTTATAAGAGTCCAGAGAGTTAGACGATATGTCAGGTGGGAAGTACTGTTAGTTCCAAACAGTTTTACAAGAAATTTAAACCATAAAAATCCAAATTCTGTCCATAAGTAATACTACACAATTGAGTCTAGTAAGCCTTTATAGCACTTTATGCCTCAAGTGTCTTGTGAACTGAAAAAGATCAAAGGCTGAGTGCCCTCGGCATTCAGTCAGACCTTCAAGAAGGAGTCCAGTATCCCTCCTAGTTGATGACTGTCTCACAGGAAACACTGAGTGGCTTGAAGAATAGGGCCCCAAATGTATACTTGGAACCCAGTTACATTTTAAAGTATTTAGGGTTTTTTTGATCAACATTCACTACAGAATGTTGATCACAGAATAAACCACAGCTAGAAGAAATCACATGCGCCTGGCTTAAATCTTGGCCATTAATTAATTAGGCTGTCACTAACTAACAAGATGTCTATTTTAGTTAACCAGTTAATGTTATTGTTCATGTTCTTGTGATTTTGCCCTTCATTGGGCCATTTATTGTATAGTTCACTTACGAAATTCCACTGCTTATGTAGATAAATAGTAATAATCCATGAAGGATGTCCCCAGCTGTTTTCAAATTTTGTGACCTGTGTAAACACTAAGCTTTGAAATAATTTAAGTTAACTTCTACTGAGGGCAAGATAATTCTGAAGCTGACTGATTTTAAGCATTTTAAAGTCTATAAATACATGTGGTCTCAAGTGAGTTTTAGATTTTGTATTTCATTTCAAAATAAAGCTAACGCATTCACAAGTCTAGCAAGCAAGATATAAATCAGTATCCACTCCTCATGATATTTGTATTCTTACAGGTTTTACATCCATATTAAAAAGGCATCTCTAACATTTGCAATGCATTAAATGACTCCCATCACAGATTTCCCCAGGCAACAGAGTGCCCTGTCAAGCACTGCACAGTAATTTTGATTAATTCTACCCAAATATACAGCACATTAATTGTGTCACATAATGAAAGTGTCCATTCTTTCTTTAAGACCAAGAAATAGAGTCCATCAGAAGCAGAGCTCTGAATCAAATTATATTATGTTTAGAAATCACAATACTGGACAAAGGCCCATATCCTTGTCTGTTCTACTCCATGTTCCACTTTTACAGTACTCTTAATTTTTCAGAATATATGTATTCTGAGATTTTCTATTTTTCCTAGGAGTCGCAAAATTGGACTATCAATTTTAGATTTGTGTGAGTGCAAAAGAAGAAACACTTCTCTATATGTAAGACTGTATAAGCCATTCCTTCATTTCCAGTCACATACACAAGCATAGCAACTCTACATGAAGAAACTTTGTGGGACATTCATGTTTTCAAAGGGCAGAATCTACCTTTGCACAGTGCAGCCATAGAAGAACTCTCAGATGAAAGAGATGGAAGCCACATACAAAAAATGCCCATGCCAAGAGCTATGCGGAATAGCAGGGGGAGCCCCTACCCCAGCTGCCAGGAGGTTTGCATAAATGATGAGTCAGGGGTAGATGGAGGACTGGAGCTTGTTCTCTACTCCCATGTGTATGCAAAATCCATGAAATCACAGTTCTTCTCTTCTTATGTTTTCACTGACAGCTGTTTGCCAGACCAAAAACATTCAACCTTGGAATACGTATTTCAAATGTTTTTGTTTTGTTTATTACTTTAAAAATAGAGACAATTTTCTGGAGACTAGATGAGACTGTTGTAAGTGTCTTTTCTAAGCAACGCGCTCAGCAACCAGATTTAATGTCCTTGACAAGTGGCTGTAGAGGTTTAATTTCAGCTATATCTTTTCTAATTTTGGTGCCCATTCAAAATTGTTATTCCATTTATTCAAGCTACTTGGCATTCAGCACTTCAAGTGCTGGGCTGAATGACATTCAATGTCACGAATTAATATTTTACAAATTGAACAAAAATTGGCCATGTCCAATATTTCTCACATTAACCTATAACAAAAGTGCATGGTACATGACTTCAAATTGTCAGTTCTGATTAAAAAGCTAAATTCTATCTATCTGCTTTGGCCATGAAATCCCAAGTCAGTAAACAGGGTGAGAGGAAAAAGGGACTGTTAATGACCTTATTGAGTCATTATGGACCTGTGGAACTTTTCAAAGTTACAACTGCTACTCAGAAATGTATTTAATGTATAATCCATTTCTTTAAAATTTACTACTATAAAGAGAGTAACATCGGTTCTTAGAGTCTCACCTCAAGGTCTTCAGGAAGAGACACTTGACTGGGTCTTAAGGGAGAACACTGCATTTGAAGAACAGCTGAAACAAAAGAGGACATCCCTCCTCTTGAGCCCTTGCTACCCTAGCTTGTAACATATCCGCAAGAAGTGAGACCGTTCTCACTTCTGTGTTTATCCTTCCACTAGGCTGTCAAATCAGGCTTTATTATAAAGTGGTTTCTCTTGGAATTACCTTTAACATAACCACATTTTGGAGAGAGGCACAATTAACCTCTTTTCTTGTACTAGAAAAATTAGTAACTGATTTTTTTTTTCCTGAACCAAGGCATTGCACATCATCCGTTCTCCAGTGAACTCTTTGGTCAGTTAATAAAATCATAGCAGAAATCATTGGTAGGGTGTACTAAGTAATACCAATCTCCAGGATGCTATGTCAAAAGCCAGAAGCATTTTTCCCTGGCATATTTTTGATGCATTTGTACATAAGGGTGCAGGCCTGGTCTTTAGGTTATACACTTCTGAGTAAAGTATTTGTATTTACATTAATTGGTGGTATAATTCTATGCTGTTTAAAACTAAGCAAAGTAAAATCTTTACAGAATTAGGACTATATGTCTTGGACAGGAAAAAAAAATTAAATGTTCTTCATTTAGTTTTGTCCCTCTTTAATTAATTAATATATGTGCATGTATATATATGTGTATGTATACGTGTGTATATAATGTTTATTTTTAACTGTTTTTTTTTTTTTGTGGTTAGTGAATAAGAAAAATAGAAAAATGGGGTTACCTGGTAATAGAAAATGTTATTTAGCCATGGCAGCATCAGTGGAGTATCACCTGCCCCTGGGAGTCCTGCAAATTCATTGTGTTGGTCAGTCCTCCTATATGGCAGTTACACCTCCTGCTGCACACGCAGGCTGACAGAATGTGTTACTAATTCAGCACAGTATTTTCCCACACTGCCTGCATGTTCTGATTAACCTGTCTGTCTGTCTTTCACTGGTTCCAACAACCAACTAAAACAACAGACACTTCTAGTGTGAGACCAACTAAAAGATTCTTTCAGCAGCTGTCAACTGGAAAGCTTTGTAAAATCAATAAATGCTTCCAATCTAGTTCAGAAATCTGTGAATCACCTAACGTTATTCTTTTTTTTTCCCAATAGAAAAACCTAAATAAGAGTGTGTTTATTCAGGTCGTTTATTTGTTTGTGTAAAGACCTTGGTATTTGCATGTATTCTTGAAGGAAAATGAAGAATTAAGTACTTTTTTCCTGTTCATGCAGTAATCTAATCCTGTTCAATGGCAGTAATCTAAGCACCAACATTTGAGGTTCCTGTCTTCCTCACCCATCTTGTCCTTTCATGAAAAAATGTTTTAACCTTCTAAATTAATTAACCATCATCCTTTCCACTGAAGCTATCAGCTAGAACATCATTTGTTCTGTACCATTGTTATTTGTACTACAACCTCAGGCAAAGTTTAACAAATTCATAAAAATATAGTTATTTACTGAAACAGTAATATAGATTTTTTTTCTATTAATTTCCAAATGTACTGGCTTACTTATACAAGCTAGCAGACAGATGAAACAAAAAGTGTGCTAACTGGGGAGATGTAATAGCAGAAACAAGAAAAAACATTTAAGAGTATCTGTCAAAAGCTGAAAATGTTTAGGGTTTCAGAGCAGCATTCAAGAGAGGGCAGAGCTACAGATAAGAATAGAAAACATGGGCCTAAATACCAAAGAATTTATGAAAGTGGGTAAATAATGATACAATGAAATCTCAAGGTGCTCCCAATGCCTCGAACAAGGCCAGAGTTAAGAGGCCCTCTGAGTCAAGTCTCTGTTTGGTACAATGAGAAGCATTCCAAGCAAAACAGGGATGCAAAGGGCTGTTCAGTGGGAACTGGATGAGTTCACTTTACTTTAAGCGAGTGAACAGCCTCAGAATGGTAATGACTTCCAGTAGCCCCTGAGCTTGTAAATCAGTGACCTCGTAGTCATAGGCATCATATCACACTGCAAGTTAGTGAATCATTCAGGATTCCTGTATATTTAACATGCTAACCTAATCCTGGCTGACACAAAGCAATCTGCAAGGGCTCCAAACCAAATATAAATTGTGTTTGTTTGTTTGTTTGCATTTAATAACTTTTATTAATCTAAATTCAAAGAAACAAGGCTGTTCCTTCAATTAAATTGCTACTGTGAAAATTAAGTGAGTTGATGGTAATTGTACTGTCCTCTAATAAAGAATTATCTTTTCGAAAGGACTAAAGAACTGTTCCAGATGCTGTGTGTCACCACAACTACATAGTTATCATCCACAAGTTATATATGTTTCTCCTGCATGATAATGCTATAAATGCACTTGGCACATTCAATCTAGAAAGTGACTATAGTGATAGAAAAAGCTGTAAACACAAAACAAAAGGCCTCCCCAAAATAAAATAGAAAAAGAAAATAAGCTATGCTAAACTGGCCAGAACAAATTTAATATCATAAAAATCAGATGGTTATGTGAAGAATACTGGATTGTCATGAGATCCTTTTGTGCACATAGTGAAAGAAGAGGAGGAGCAATCAAATATTAGCCACGTGAAAGAATCTCTCAGCAAGGAGAAACTTGATGCAAATACTGAAGCAGGTTTGAAGAACGCAGAGTTTCAGGGAAGAGCACTATGAGGTCAGAGCAGTGAAAAGGATTTTATCAGCGGCATCCTATAGACTGTGAGCTCTGGGAGACCTAGAGTGGACAGAAAGGAGGAGGTTGAAGATGTTGGAATGAGAAATTAACGAGTCCATTACTTTGTAGTCGGAGAAATGAACATGGAGAAGTAAGAGCTACCAAGATAACATGGGCCTGAAAAGAGAAAAGCTAAGTATACTTCCATAACTAATTACATTATACACAGAGGGATGTAATAGCAGTGCTGAGAGAGAAAGAATTTATTCTTGGTCTCAGCCTACCACAAATAGAGGGTAGTGGAAAGCCTTGGTCCTCTGTATATAGGATAGTGCCAAGGGCAATGCGATCTGCAAATGGCAAGATCACGCTTGGCTCTCCAGGAGGAAGGAGAAGCTGGACTTTGGTTTCAGGACTATGACTCTCAAGTGGCTACAGATGTTACCCAACTAATGGATTGGAATTAGTCTGGTAGGAATATGCAGGAGTATGGGTAGAGGTTGCTCAATGTAGCAATAATCACTTTTGAAGTAACAGCTCTGTAAATGTTTTGAGAGGTGCGCAATCACTGTGCACTGGAGCAGAAAGCTGAGCTCTCTCAAAGCAAATGCCACGGAAAGATGTTTGGCACTAAGACAGCTGCTCATAAAACTGAGTAGGATGCTGTCGGGAACATGAAGATTGAAGTAGCAGCTGATGCTGTCAGATTGGAGAGTTATCACATTTTTAAATGATGCAAGTCCTTTCTATTGGGAGTTTACATTCTGAGCTTTAACATTTATTTTAACAAAGAGAAGGCAACAGAATAATCACAGAAATAATCTTTCTAAGGGTTACTTCAGGTTGGAGACTGTTCATCAGGACACATTTTATAATAATACGTCTACAGCTTCCTCACAAAAGACTTTCAGAAATATTTCTTGAAAAGTGCTGTATTCCTGGCTGATAGACAGCAGGGGAAAAAGAAAAAAAAAAAGAAAAAGAAAAAAAAAAGAAAAAAAAAAAAGCCTTGTCCTTGTTTAAGTCAAATTTCCAGTCCTCCATAGATCTACTAATGAACACAGGAGCTGCCTAGAACAAAGCTCTGCTTTATGTAGCCTTATTCCCTCTGAAATGCTGACTAGGATTTAAAAAGTAACAATTACTAGTCAGTTAATTTACATGAGGTTTGGTTTTTGGTTTGGATAATTTAAAAATGGTAATTTATACAAATGCATTGAGTATTGAGGGCAATGTGAAAGGTCTGTGTTTCTGGTGTCCCTTCTTATTACAGAATGGATTTTTTAATTTCAGCTTCTAAAAGAACAAATTTTTAAAAATTCTCATTTGAAATACATGGGCTTCTTTCAGAGCAAAAAGACTCCTAAGGCTTGGATGGTCTTTCCAACATGCTTTTGAAACTTTTCCAATTTTTCATTTTGTACCTCCTGCTCCCTGCGAAGCTATAATTAATAAAATCTTGTCATCAGAAGCTTCCTATTAAATTAAATCCTTTCACAGAATCTTCTCTCCATTTAATTCTCTTCTTCTTTAGCTGAATGTTTACTGATGAGTCAATTAGCCACTATTTTGTTTGTTCTGCTTAATGTCATCACATCACCATGAGATCACCACAACAAGCACTAATCAACAACAGCATTGTCATCTCTGTGCTACTAGAGCACTGGGGTCCTCTGGCTGTTTCCATCCTGTCCAGTGTGGCCTTAGGCAGGTTGAAACGGGCTCAACAGAGCCCATGAGGAACAAGGGAGTTGGATTTTCCTTAGTAATCTTTGCTGAGCTGTCTGCGGTGCAGCTTCTCAGTCATGTCCACTGGAGAGTGGATTGCAAAGGCAATGATAACAAAGGCCATGATACAAAGTGCAAGTGGATTGATGTTCACAGCTGGAGCACATCTTGTTATATGGTGAAAGTGAGTGCAAGGAGGGACTACGTTTTTAAAACGCTTTTATTAGGAAACACAGAACAGTTAATAGGGAGCAAGGTTCCAGATATTTTGATTTATATCAATATCAATGTGTATCAACATATATCAATGTAACACATCAGGAAGTTCTGGATGTATTGATATAATTGATCAAAGATAGCTGAACATTAGCTAGCTTTGAGTGTACTGAAGAGGACCACCATAGACTGAAGTACTGTGGAATTAAACAGAAGAGAGTAAATGCAGTCATTCAAACTTACCTGGTGACTTTCTTCCTTAAGAACAGCACACACCTCTTTGCCCAGCCCTCAGAGACTGTTCTTTCAAATATCTGTAAATGGTCAGTATTCAACTCAAGATATATCAATCAGGTGTGTCAGGTTGATGTCAGGTACAAGTATACCCAGTGAATTCTAGATTTTAGATCTTTTGAAATGAAAGTATTGTAAAGATAGAATGAATTCACTATTGTTTTTGGCTGGAGTGGAGGACACTACAGAACTCAGTATGAGATTCGTTTGACTGTGCTGTCATTCACACTATTATATAGATTAGAGACCAATCAAGCCCAGATGCTGAAGTCTCTTCGATACAGAAGGCCATTAAAAGGGGTTTGGGGCCCAGAGCAAATACGCATACTTCTTCACACAGAATCACACAGAATGCTTAAGGTTGGAAGGGACCTCTAGAGATCATCCAGTCCAACACCCCTGCTCCAGCAGGGACACCTAGAGCACGTGGCACAGGGTGGCATCCAGGCGGGTTTGGAAGATCTCCAGAGAAGGAGACTCCACAGCCTCTCTGGGCAGCCTGTTCCAGGGCTCTGTCACCCTCACAGGAAAGAAGTTCTTCCTCACATGGAGATGGAACTTTCTGTGTTTCAACTTCTACCCATTACCCCTCGTACTGTCACCGGCCACCACAGAGAAGAGTCCGGCCCCATCCTCCCTACAATCACCCCTCAGGTACTTGAACATGTTAATCAAATCTCCACTCAGCCTCCTTTTCTCCAGACTAAACAGGCCCAGCTCGCTTAGTCTTTCCTCATATGACAAATGCTCCAATCCCTTAATCATCTTCATGGCTCTCCGCTGGACCCTGTCTAGAAGCCCCACGTCCCTCTTGTCCTGGGGAGCCCAGAACTGCACCCAATGCTCCAGGTGCGGCCTCACCAGAGCTGAGTAGAGGGGCAGGATCCCCTCCCTCCACCTGCTGACAACGCTCCTCCTGGTGCAGGCCAGGATCCCACTGGCGCTGTTGGCCATGAGTGCACATTGCTGACTCATGGTTAGCCTGTTGTCAGCCAGGAATGTTCTTGGCACCTCCAGTACTGTTGCTGCGTGACCTGACTGCCAAAGCACTGGCAGTCTCGATTTTGTGCAATGGTGGGGAGAAAGAAGCCTTTGAGAACTATTTTTGCAGTGGAGGAAATCTCAGCAGAAACGAAGCTTTTCAGCTATCTTTATACTACCAGTGATGTCAGCAGCACCCATGAACTCAGATATTCCATCTCAGTGGGATGGTGTCAGGACTTTCTGAGTGAAGACCAGGAAGACAGACCTAGATCCATCTCACCCAACTTCAAAATGAGTCTTCATTGTTGTTGTTGTTGTTGTTCAGTGGAGATAAGATCCTCTCAAAGAGACACCTAAGGTTTGAATCATTCTCCAGAAGTGTTTGTTGCATGGTTTAGACAGACAATTGAGTTCCTAATTGGAAACTTCAGCTAGGTAGACAGAGTGAGCATGGAGCAGATTTGTCAATTGCCCTTTAAAAAAAGAGTGCTATTTTCCTTCTTTCTGCAAGCCTTTTAAAACCCCCTAATGCATCCTCAGATTATAAGGGGACAGAAGTAGTGAGAAGTTTCAGAGGCGTTAGTGTTGATACCCAATCATGAAGCATATCTAATCTAACAAAGTCAGATCAGTCTTGAAATTTTATGGTTTGGGGAAACAAAAAGAAGAATGGACTAGCTCCGCAGCATCCACAACATGGCCTGTGTACTCTGTGAGGTGCCAGCTCTAAGTCTTAGTAGTATTCTGGCAACAATACATATTAACAGTGCAATTTCAATAATCAGCACATTTTGTCAAATAATTGGTACTCTGATGGTTATAAGAGGTGACACTGCCAGTGTCTCATAAAGGCTGAAAGAAATATTTCCCATTTCCATGCTGCATAAACAAAGCATGTCAGACAACCTCAGGAATGCTAATGATCTCCAGTACTTTAATACACTAAGTATTCATCAATTTAGCACTGACCACAACAATGCTGTAAGAGTCCTTAAACACATAAGAAACACATGAGAAATAATGTAAAGTTTATATGAGCTCATATAATCATGCTTGGTTATGGTGTCAAGCATAAGATCATAGAAATAAGGTCATGCATCCCATATCTTTCCTACTACAAGGTTGTGCCCTACATTATATTTGCTGGTGGCACATCCAGCCCAGATTTAATTGACTTGAACAATGAATCATCCATTACGTCCCCTACAGTATTATTCCTCAACTTAGCAGATGACTTTGTTGGGATATTTTTCCTGATAATCAGACTTCTCTGTCCTTTATTTCATCCCTTTATATAATACTTCGCACTTACATGGTAACTTTCATCCAAAAGCTTTGCAAGTGTTAATTAACTGAGTTTTGTAACAGCTCCAAATGAAATGGATAAGGTCTGAGTCAGAGATATATACACCTAAGTTACTCACTGCAGACCATATATGAGATCATATCAAGTACAAGTGGGTCTATCTATCTCATTGACTGGGAGTTGTTTGGATGCACTTTTTGAGATAATCAAGTCATGAGAATTGTTTTCTAGGATGCAACTCTCTCTTAGTAGTATCTGTTTGCACAATGAAACACAGTTTACTCCTTTACTAATGTTTATGCCTTTAAAATGATCATACGTGTATCTTCCCCTAGTTATTATTTCTGTGCTTTTGATATTTTCTCTATCCATAAATACACCATTATTTTTTTCTTTCCCAATAACCCTGTGATGTGGAGATATATATTTTCTGTATAAATTCCGCTGTATACTCTATGTACAACAATCTGTGAAGACATGCAGTAGCTGTTAGCCTCCCAGGTTGTGATGTGCTACTACAGGCATAATCCATCTGGTTACTCCAGGCTTTGTCAGCTGAGGCAGAATAGCTCACTGTGCGTGTGCTCTTATTCCACTACAAGTAAAGTGAGCTCATATGAGTCATTAATGAACTGACGTTTTTCCATGCAGTTCAGCAATGCACCTTGCTCAGTTACCACATGTTCAATGAAGAACACCATCTTACAGCTGGCCAACAGTAACCTCTACAGGCCAACGCAGGCTTCCATCTGACCAAGGCCCAACTTTCCTTAATTTATGCATTTGTTTTTGTTTTTGTATTTTTAAATACAAATTATAAATGGCATTTTATTACATGCAACAGTGAAGGATATCAGATTTATAATCTAAACAGTTTGGGCAATATTTTGGATGATAACACAAATACAGGAATGAACAAGAAACGTTCCAGCTGCTTTGCAAACTAATCTTTGCTCTAGTGTTTATTGCTGTCATTGAACATAATAGTTTTCTAAGTGTTTCTCTCCACTGAATTTATTAGTTTTTTGGTGATATTTATACAACAAGTGGTTTTTCTAAATCAAATTTAACCCTATAGCTTATCTTTGCCTCTGCAACACCTCACTCCTAGTTTTTTTGCAAAATATTTCTACTGTCCTCACTATTTTTTGTTGCCTCTCTTCATGAACTGAGAGTGGATGATGAAAACTCCTAGCCTGTAAAGATCAAGATACCATAACATGGAAGAAATGTACAAGTGCAGAAATTTCAAAGGATATGATTAGTTGAGAATTTTTTCTGTGTTCTGCTACATGCTTTATTACAATGTAAGGCCTCATAATAAAAGGAAAGGGAGAAAATCCAGCAGTGTCTCCTACAGGAAGGTTTTTGATACCAAAAGTATCTTCATGTAATGCCCATCACTCGTTCTCCATTCTAACAAAGCAAACTGTCATAGGAAAATGAACAATCCTCACTTGCCAGAGAAAACCAGCCCTGAAGTATAGGAAATAGTTTTCTTTCCAGGCAAAAACAACAATAAGAAGACAGTTCAGGGTAAGTTTTCAAAATCCCTACATGAACTACTAAACCACAGTGACTGTCACACCTGTATATTTAATGGGTGCTGCTGAGCTATTTACCTATCTTTCGATTTGATTTCGAAAAAGTTGTCAAAAACTGAAGATAGCATCTTCCATTAGCCAGAACTGCAGCACACAGACCTTTCAGAAAAATCTGCAACTTGAGCATAATTAAAGGATCTGCAAACTACCAGCCAAGATAAAAAGATCAAGGGCTAACATAAATCTTGCTGTCACCTGAGATGAGCTCACCAGCAACAGAAGATGTGTATTTTTCATTCTGTGAGGATTAGTCACTCAGGTGCATATAGGAGTTTGATGATTCTCTCTCCATTATCTGTCATGGAGCTCTACTTTGGACATGACTGAATCTCTTTTTCTAGAACAGCTCCTGTATCCACACATGCAGACAATTCTTTGGCTGCTAGGTCCATTTCAATGAGTGAACATGCTTACTGCAGAGCTAGTGTGGATTATTTATTTATTTCATGAGAAATTTTTTATGGGCCAACACTGAAAATTTCCCGGAAATATATTAATTTAGGTAAATCTTTCAGCAGGAAATTTTCCTAATTTCCAAAATCTAAGTTAAAGACATCTCAGGAAGGACAGAGGTCTCAGACTGGCAGTAGCAGAGAATTCAATATTTATCTTAGACATATAAGTTGCCTTAGATCAGAATTGTAATTAGTAAGACACAGCCATGCTGCTCTGAATCTCTCTTGTCATTTTTTAACAAATGCTGAAGGAAATTGTGACAGAGCTTTTGTCACCAAAAGTGACAGAACCCTGGAACAGGTTTCCAAGAGAGGTTGTGGAGTCTCCTTCTCTGGAGATCTTCAAAACCCGCTTGGACGCAGTCCTGTGCCACGTGCTCTAGGTGACGCTGCGTGCGCAGGGCAATTGGACTAGACGATCTCTAAAGGTCCCTTCCAACCTTAAGGTTTCTATGACTCTATGATTCTTTTCTCCATCTTTCTTATTTTCAGTGTATGAAGGTTTGATTTGATCATAATGTAGAATACTGAAAAATGCTGGAGTATCTGCAAAATATTTCTTCCTTTACATCAATCCCATATATTCTTAGGACTCTATGTAGTATCAGATAATATTGAAGTAAAATTGTTTTTCCTCTCGTATTGCCTAATCTAAATAGAAGTTGACTAGATAAAACCTAGCAACACCTTTCTCAAGAGTTAACCCCAAATTATGTCCTTCTTCCACCAAATTCTGCTGTTTTGTCCCAAAATCTGTGAAAGTCACATAAAACATTGAAAGAATCTGTGAATGGAAATGAAGTTTCTGAAATAAAGAGTCAAACTTGTTTTGATACAAAAGACTACCTGGAAATGAAGATTGTGCAACAAACAGGAATTGAAATAACAAGAGACCATGCAATACCACTCTTCTTTAAAAGAATAAAGAATATCTATTTTTTATTACTTTTGAATAACCATTAACCATACCTAGTTTTAATCATACCTAGCATTAATTTCTCTGATTTATTCACTTGGCATTAAGTTTATACATTTCTTTCTGAAGCTGTTAGAAATAGAAATAATGTTGATCAGAAGTTTTCAACTCAAACGCTATACAAGTCTAATCAATCATAAACTGTTTTCATATGTGATGCTTTGACCTATTGTACCTGTTCACAGAGATACTTCCAGGCTTTCCTGTGACTGTAGTTATGTCTAGGCCCCCTCACTTGTGTTCATGCCTTTGTACGGAAAAGAAGTAGGATTGATATACCAGACACCCAGGAGTACATAGACTTAACTGCTTTTTTAACACTAGAGTGAATGCAGTTACTATAACTAATTATGACCATCCACAGATAAACTCTAGTAATATTCATCTGGACAACCTTAGTTTCTCCGTAAGAGCCAAATTAGGGCATATTAAAAAGTAATAGTAGTCTACAACTCACAGCTGAGAATGCCCACATGTATGTTGCTAGAGGTCATCTCTATACCTATGCTACTTTTTACTATTGCATTCACATGCAAAATAAAAGAACACTAATCATGGCACTTCCTATATCCAGCCCAGTTGGATCCTGCACTCCTTGGTCCCTATAGACTCCCAAGGCAGGATTAATCGGCTCCAACATAGGTCTCATGGCATTTCAGATGCCATAGAGCATAGAGCAGCCTTGGCTTTCAAAGGTTGTGGGTCTCCCCTGGACCCTGAGCTCTTTCTCCCAGCTTTGTGTAGATGGCTTAGATACCTGACAGTATCTCTAAAATGACGAGAGACTTGTATTTTGGCAATTTATTCCTGCTCCCAGTGTCGTAAGCTATGGAAACGCCATATTTTCCCATTCAGGAGAACCCCACTTGTGACAGAGGAGGGATAAGGGGAAACCTCATGAGGGGCAGGTTTGTTTTTGCACATCTGCTGAAGGTTGGCGTGCTGCACCCTCAGCAAGACACACATTGGCTTTTTTTTACACCTAGAGGGAGAGTCATAATCACAGTGAGGAAAAGGGCCCCTATGAAACCTCTTGCTGTCAAGTCTGTCTTTATGTCTGCAGTTAAAGTCTTTAGGAACTACCCTATCAATCAGAAACCATTTCTGTGCCTACCACTGCTTGGAAGCAAAACACAGAGCATACTCTTGGTGCTAAATGCACCAACATATCCTGCTGGGAACTGCAGTGAGGTGGAAGTTAGAGGACACAGGGCTGCAGGGGTCTCTTCCTGCTGAGAAGAGGGTGCCATGACTATCACTCACTCAGCCCCTGTCCTCTCTGCAGCACCCGCTGAGAGTCCTGTGCTGGCCAAGCAGCCAACAGACCCAAGACCAATCTTGGGAGCCTTTTTCTCTCTGAGCAAAGCTGCTGCTGGGCTGGCCATGGACAGACTTTCAGCTGACATCACTGCAAGCCCAGACGGAGCAGAACCCGTTAAGTGGAGCTGAGGGAGCACAGGGGAAAGTTCTCACCTTGCAAGCCTTAAAAGAAAGGTGCAGTCTCAGCTCCTTTACAGTCAAAGAGGGAATGGGCATAACTTTAAAGCTGCACAACTTTAGGAAAAAAAAAAAAAGAGAGAGAGAGAGAGAGAAAAAAAAAGAAAATCACACTGACCCTCTTTTTTTTTTTTTTTTTTTTTTTTTCCTGCACACTTTAATCTGGTGGAAAATCTGATTCAAATGGGAGTTGTGTGCTTTGGAAAATCTGGATAGTGTGTCAGTTCACTTTAAAAAAGTGCAAAGAACAAAAAAGCCAAGCTCTCAAGCTCATGATGACCCTTAAGGGAACTTAATTAGAGCTAATGGTGAATGAAAGGTAGGCAGTTAAGTGTCTACCCTAGACAGGATACTGTAAGCCAGATTATTCAATGCGTGTAAAGATAATTTCTGTTTCTTGTTCCTGTCTCCCTTCCTCATTCCTCTGCCCTTTTGGTCAGAGGTGGACAGAAGAGCGAAGAAGGAGGTTGTGGGCAAGCACTGCTGCCATTCCTCAGGTTCTACTGCCCACTGAATTGCTCATCCAAAATTTTGATATTACTCAGCTTCTTTTCACTCCTATCAATCAGGAGTATGACCCAGAACTTGCCTGCTACTTACCAAAAATGAAAAGGAAAGAAAAAGGAATTCTGTGTAGATAGGGGTCATGTTCCAGTGAACTCATTCTAAACATAACTTTTCATTTCAGCACTGCTGCTCTGGCAGCAGTCTGAATTCCCTGTCCACCTGGTGCTCAGGGCTGACTGTTTCTATTCCCATCATGCCCCATCCCTTAAAAAAAAAAAAAAAAAAAAAAAAAAAAAACTCTGCTGCATATGGCAATAAGATAATAAGTTTCCTGAGGCTGGTCTTAGGACTTTTTATTTATGTTTTACAATTAACATACCATCATTCTGCTTTGTCTACTGCCATCCCTCCTTTCCTCTGGTCTCCATTAAAAAAGAATTGCTTTCATGCTCCGTTTTCACATCATTTCATTAAAATCTGCCTCGAGTCACCCTCTCCTACCAGCCACCTGTGGGTCCTCCATACCCTTTCACCCATCCTAGGAGGACGGCTCGCAGCCACCTCAGAAGGAGTGAACTTGAATACAACAGGGACCTGAAAGAGCCTATTTCAAACTTCACTTTCCTGCGATTTGACTAGTGCTAGGTTGGGGGACTGCAAAACAGCATGGTAAGTCTGTGAGCTCATTACAGCTGGCTTGAGCTGAAACTGTATGTATCTGATGAAATTGGAGGTGGGGAGCATGACCCCAATTTCTTTTTTTAGCGGCCTTGGACTTTTTTTGCCTTTCCTTATCTATAAAAGATTGGATGTCTTAATTTCACTTCCACACTTCATTAAAGTACAGGGCAGGGAGTCAGGAGGGCTGGGCTCTATTCCTGGCACAGAATTCCTGCATGACGTTGGTAAGTTACCCTGATGGGATCGTGCTGATGCTCAGCAACTCTGAAAAATCAGGCCACAGAGGTGCCTAAATATGGATGAGATGCCCACATTTCAAGCACTGAACTTAGTCGCCTTGCCTTTCAATTTCCTTGCTTATAAAAAATTAAGTTAATAATATTTTATCTGGCTCAATACTTTAACAAGGAGAGAAACTACAGTGGCTGGCATAAATTTCCTATAAAAGTATATTAATTCATTTTTTAAAGGCAGGTTAGTACGTTAAAATGAAGATGCAAAAAAGGGCAAAATATCTTTAAAATTTTTCTTTTGTTTATCCAAATATACAGTCCAAATATATATTTGTAAAGGTCTATGACAAGATATCTGTCTTTTTAACTACAGAAATAAGCAAATATCTCAAAACAAATAACTAAGATTAATATTAGCTTATTTTTCTGTCACAAAAATATTAATATCATCAATACAGCTAAAGAAAGAGAAACAAACAGCTGTTATTGAGACTTCAATTTGAAAGCTGTACTCAAATTCTCACACAGTGATGAAACGTCATAGGCTTTCTAAAAACTACAGATCACAAGTTTCTGACACAGAAGGTTACTTTGCTTTGAATTTCATATGATGGATAAAGATGAATTAATCACTGGAGTAGAAGTTGGTGGTTGCCTAGGAACCAATGATCATGACCTCATTGCATTCAATATACTCAAACAAAGGATAACTCTAGAGGATGAAATGTATGTGATGCTTCAGGGTGGTTATTTGCAAAAATCTAAAAGAAACTATGAGCTACAATAGCTCAGAGGAAGTCATCTACTTTACAGAAATATTTTAAAGGAACCATGCTGAAAATCTATTAAGAATCTCAGAAGACTAGGACTCTAGGAAGTCTTTGTTCTACTGCTGCTAGTCTTTAATGAATCTGTCAATATTAATGTTTCAGAATACACTCAGTTTGAATAAAAATTTTAAAAGAATAAACAGAAATCTAGGTACCCATAGACTGATTAGTTAACACTACTTCCAGGCAAAATAGTGGAAAGGTAACGTGTACTTCAGAATTAATTTATTTCAATCAAGTAGGTGTTGTCAAACAAACAAAAAAATAGGTTATAGTCTTTCAAATTAGAAATTCTGACAGCAAAGGTTATTTCACACCTGCCCTGTGAGGAAAGGCTGAGAGAGCTGGGACCATTCAGCCCAAAGAAAAGAAGGCTGCGAGGAGACGTGATCAGTGTATATAAATACCTTGAGGGAGGCAGTGAGGAGGATGGGGCCAGCCTCTTTACAGTGGTGGCCACCAACAGAACAAGAGGAAACAGCCACAAAGTGTGACACAGGAACTTAAGGAAAAATTTATTGACAGTGAGGGTGACAGAGCACTGGAACAGGCTGCCCAGAGAGGTTGTGGAGTCTCCTTCTCTGGAGATCTTCAAAACCCCCTTGGATGCAGTCCTGTGCCACATGCTCTAGTTGACCCTGCGTGTGCAGGGGAGTTAGAGTGGATGGTCTCTAAAGGTCCCTTCCAACCTTAAGGATTCTGTGATTCTAGATGTGACTTCCTCTAGACTATTCTAAATTGTTTAAAGTAATCAAAAACAAAAACAAATATTCTAATTAAAAATAACTATCTCCGGAGCACCTATTTAATGTATCTAGAAAGAGCTAAATGACAACTCTTGAACATTGATAGGAAATAGTCATTGAAAAGATTTACACTTTTTAGTGGATTTCTTTAGGCATTGTTACTATGCCTTATACTGCTTAGCATTATTACCAATAATAAGGAGGAATAAGCATAAATTTTCCACTGACTTACAGATTAGTGAAACACTGTAATATGATAGGGACCAGACATTTAGCAGAGCACAATTTTTTCCATAAGCTGGAATCTAAGGAAAAAAAAAAAAAAGAAAAGAAAAAAAATCTATTTTATATAGTGAAGAAGGATAAGTCTACTAAGTGCTATTAAAAGATGTAGCTGTAATAACTGGCCTGGCTGCCAGTTTTCAGAAGGTCGAAGTTCATCACTAAGGAGGGATCATCCTACACTTTTTCTGTCTTTGTCCACTGTTTCTAAGCCTATCTAAGAAGAGACAGCACATGGATAGCTGAACTTTCCATTTGCCCAAGCCCAGCTGTCCCTTCCTTCTAAATGGAAAATCACAGGTCTAGGGTCAAGGAACAGGTATGACTCAAGTAATAGATAACTAGATAAAGAATACAGGAGATCAGACTAGATTTCTAAAAAATTCGACTAGTCCTAAAAGCTGTGAATCACAAGCAGCCTAATGCACAAGGTGTTCAACAGGAGGAGCTAAGTCCTGCTTTTTGCTGTTTAGTCTTTTTAGTATTTTACATTGAACAGTCATCAAATATAAATCCTAGAAATCTTAGAGGTGGTGGCCAGACTTCACTAACCACAAGGCCCAGAGCACCATCTTAGGAGATGTGACACTTTGGACATTATTTCTCTAAGGAGGGACAAAACTCCAACTCTCTGTTCACCAGAGGAACGCTCAGTCTCTAAGTGTTTAGCAAGAAACAGCATCTTAGTCCCAAAACTGTTTGCAAGCAACCCAGTCCCCGTGTGCACAGAGCCAGGGTGCTGGAGTGGGGTCTGGACACCTCCCGATCATAACGTGGCACAGTGTGCACTTCTAAAGGAATCACAGAATCCTTATGGTTGGAAAAGACCTTCAAGATCATCAAGTCCAAAAGTAGCTTCCAAACAAGCAATTTTGGATCCTCGTCTTAGATTCAGGCCTTTATGTCACCATCCACCCTCTGGACTTGGAGTTGCCCCCTGGATACCTCAGCAAATAAGAACTGGTAGCTTGTTATTTCTCAGAAGCAATGCATGCCATTACTGTTCTCCTTTCATTTCTTCAACAGTTGGCATAATTTAAGTAAGTAAACTGGAGATAAAAAAGCAGGAACATAAAGAAAATGTGTATGACTGTTAGGAAAGAAAAACATTCAATTTAATCCATGTTTTGCCACTGAAATACCATCTGAGAGCACAGTTTGTTTTCATATTTATCCTACTCTTGCACACATAACTTTTATTAAACTACATTTAACTAAAATTAATCTGAATTTTCCTGAATACTTCCTTGCTTTTTAAGCTCCTGTTCCCTTGATTTTTTTAAGATTCTGTTGAAATTCTCTTGTTTTTTTTAATGGTAATCAATAAATCTTGCTTGAACATTTGACTTTTAAAATACATATTTTTGCTTTTTAAGATTTTCATAAAAGTCCAGATCCAAAAAAAAAGAGAAAGATTTCCTCAAAGTGAGATGGCACATCTGGTCAGTACACTAGGGGCACAGGCCATGTGCAACCCTTCACTTGTTTTGTCTTTTTTTCTCCCGTCAGCAAATGCAACACCTGTCCCAATCCCAACACCCCTGGAGACAAGCCAGACTTGGTAGCATTAAATAGATATTAGCAATGTATGTCATTGGTTCTGAAATCTACATTATGTTAGGCAAGAACAGAAAGGAGGGTCTGAAGAGTGAACTGACCTTGAAAACAATAGCTACAATGGGCCAAGCCAGCATATGTGAAAGATCTTCCTCACAGAAAATGAAATAGCAACCCTGAAGCATTTAAAATAGTCAAAACAGGAAAAAGAGTTCAACTTAAGTGTAATCATGCCACAAACGTTGTCCGAATAGTTCTTGGATTAATTCTTATGGTGTTACTTAGAGTAATGTCCGAGCTTATTGGCCTCTTCCAGAGAACCTACCAGCTGCCCGCTATCATCATTGCAATGCTCATGCACTCGTATTTTTCTTTTCATTATAAACCTGACTGCTATTACTTTCAAAACTCTTTTCCACTAAACACCATAGAGATCCTGTGTTTGTGTTGTTGTGTTAAGAACAGCCATTTTATTAGAAAGTACTTGACCTGTTGCACAGACTTTTAACTGTATGAATTCTAAAGTGTTTCAAATAAACATAATTAATAAAGACATAATTAATAAAGACTATGATATACCATACCCTGAATACTATATACTGCCTTGGAAATAACATTTGTATGAAACACACATTCTCCCTGGCGACACATCATGGACTTTGTGCAGTTTAAAACAGTGTGACACTGCTGCAGAACACCAACAGTCTGGTGTTGAGGAAGGATATAGGTAAGGCTGTGGACGGATACAGCGAAACATAGGAGGTAAAAAGGCAGACAAGGAAGAGTATGTAAAAAAGAACTCAAGCAATCCACTTAGAAGCAGTTCTTACCCACCTTGCACTTTTGTCAGTCGTCGGAAAGCTGAGCACCAACATATAATATTATAGATAGGGCTAAAGAGTAAAAACTGCAGAGCAGCATGGCAGGAAATTCACTGTCCTACATGAGAACAAAAATACAAGCTGTTATTGCAAAGTACTTGTCAAATCAGTCACTGGATTTAAAGAGAAAAACAGAACTGAAAATCTGGATAACAAAGGTTGAATTACTTCGGCCAATAATTGAGAGTGGGGAAATGCATATGCATATGCAGTCAAAGTCCTGTTTTCACTAACTGTGACAGCAGTTCTAACTGAGCTCTTTTAGAACTGGAATTTCACCCTAAATAACTGCACAATACAAATAAGCTAACTATAGATAACAACAGGGACTGAGAGAAATAAACAGCAACAACACAGAACTTACTATGTATTTCTGTGATTCTTACAGAGCAGAGGAGTACTCAGCCACACTTGCATACAAAGAGGGAAGAAATAAGTAGGAATCATTTTTAATGCAATTACTTTCTTACATATGCATATTTGATTATTACTATATTTAATTTACTCAACTGCTTTTCAGGTGGGTGTCACTAAAAACAAACTAGAAACTTTGGTTGTAATTCAGAAAGTTTTAAACTGCCAGTCTGTGAGCAAATGCATCCTTACTTAAACAAATTGTATTTCAGGCACAGTGACCCACTGAGAGTCTGTGACCCGTAAGTACATATTTAATGTACAGCTAAACTGGGGACTTCACGTGCTAGAAAATGAATTGCTTCCACTGAACACTAGAAAGAAATCAGAGACAGGCACAGATTTATGGGAGGGATGTCTACAACATCATCTCCCCACACATGACCTGACCTCAGCAGCACCACCAGTTCACAGGTCTGAAACTGCACAACCCTGTCACGGCCTTGTGGCACCTCCAGCCCCTTGTTCTGGTCAGGACAATGTGCAGGTGGATCACATCTGAGATGAGATGCTGCGTCTAACTGCCAGAACACAACGACTCTAGACAGATAGAAGGGAGGTAAGGAATAAGATCAACCATTTCATTGTAGAGTGGGGAGTTGTGCTCCTACCCACCTCAAATACTCTTGGACCTCCCAATGTTCACCTGATATATTTTACATTACTTTCAAATTGTTTCAGCTTTTCTCCTGTATTTAGGGGCAGAGAAAGGCATGGGAGGAGGGAAAGATGGACATTCCACAGCTCTGGCTTGCAAGACACAATCTCAGCATAACTGCAAGCACAGTCTGAAACCAAGATAATTTACTGGATTACTTCATTACAAAATAAATTGTTTATGATACTTTATGAAACACCCACTCCAGTGTCCATGAAAATGGAATGCTGTATTTATGAGGCAACCCTTATGAAAGGTAGTATAATTTTAGTATCCGATACTTGAACTATGCTAAAAATATATTACTTTGTCATCAGGGAACTGTTATAGTAAAAAAAAAAAAAAGAGAGAGAGAGAGAGAGAGAGAGAAAGAGAGATTGCAATCTTGAAGACTGGATAGCTCTGAATGGTTGAAAGCTGGGAGTTATAAGCAGTTATAGCACATCGTTCTCTGGTGGTCTGGTGCACAATTAAAAATTACAGCTGCCATCTAGACCGCTTGCTAGCCCAGGCCTCTGAAAGTTGCTTTCCATCTTGGGCTGGTCCTTGACAAACTCCTACGCAAGCCTGTAGATTTTGGGAACGCAGAAGTGGCAGAAAGCTGATGACTGGTGTCAAGCTGTGTGATCCACTACAAAGCCGCAGGGAGTGCAATTCTACCCAGTTCTTCCCGCAGACAGCAAAAACAGTCTGCAAAAGGCAGAGCGAGGTGCGGGCTGCACACTTGCCGCAAGGTGATGTGCTCCCACGTGTCAGTTCTCTGGAACACAGTGGGAGCAGCTGAAAACAGTCAGGAGCAGTGAAGTATGTGCACGATCATCAGAAAGCAAGGAAGAGAGCCTTCTCTAATGAGAGGGAAGGTAAATAGAGCCTGAGAAACTGGAAACATTCTCTGGTTTGGCTTACAGCAGGGGAAGAAAAAATCTTAAAAGGCTCAGTGCACAGAAGAGGCCATTAATCACAAGAAATGCACTTCCTCAAGTACAGTAGGGACATGTAGAATCCTGTCATTTTTCAGACCATTATTCAAGAGCTTTCCAGAACTTCAGAGCATGTTGATGCCTTCCTTGAGACATAGGTTATACAGCCTGGTAATAGGGTTATTGATTTGAAAATGGCAGCATAGAGCTTTGTTCAGCTGCAAAAAGTCACCATTTTTCCAAGCTTTGGGAGCCCACCACATTTGAAACAGGTGCCTTGCCTCATTTGGCACCAGTGATTTCTCCCAAATATTGCATGAAATAAGTGACCTGGGAACCTGATGAACTGTAAATGGACCTCTCTCTTCTGTTCTCTTTCCATGGGGTCTATCAAATCCCGAAACTGATGTGTCCTGCTGTGGCACTATTAAAAAAAAATCTGGAAATATTTCAGAACCTGTGGGCAAAAAGTCATGCCTAAATCAGCATCTAAAAAGAGACATTTATTTAAACTTGTAAAGAATCCCTCTGCCTTGACCTTTGAATCTAAAAACCCACAGACAAGTGCCATATTTGCACTGTACAACCAAGGATGGACTGAAACAGAGGACTCCAGAGGTAGCTGGGGGAAAATAAATCCCTGCTGACAGTAATGTATTAGGGCTCGACAGATTTTAAAAGTAAAAAATTCATTAAAAGCTGTAGTTTTTTAATAACACCGGGCCTTTAATTCTCAATTCACCCCGTCCAACATTGTCTATGCAAGATCCTGCTCAAATTCAACTTCCACATTGAACCCATTGAACCGAGGCAAATTCTCTTTAAAACAAAAATCTTCCAGCAGGTCCCCAGCAAGATGGTGAAAAGCTTTAGCAAGGATTAAGAAACAGGTCTGGTGCAGCTTTTCTGCCCTGTGATTTTGTCTTTAACATATATGTAGTAACCATATTTTTTCCCAAGTTTTTGTACTAAATTTCTGTTGGCAAAGCAATAGATCTGCACTGTTGGAGAAATGATAGGAGGGAAATTTTTTCCAAGAAGCTGTACACATTACAACAAGACAACTGTGCTCTGCACGAAGCTATGCATGCAGGAGCTGGGCTTTTCTGCCGCAACAGCAGCCACTGGTGAGACCCAGTGATACCTCGAGTTCTCATTGGCTGCACATGGCAATGTCCTTGTCTAAATGAAGAGGAGGGAAATTATAGGGGAGAGCCGTCAACTCCCTGTGAAGCTGAAAAGGTTTTTCTCTCTTTATAGCAGAAATGCCTCTGAAAAATCCCATGTAGAGAGTGGTTGTCTAGAAGTCTGTTTTGAAACCAGCAGGCAAAGTTAAGAGAAGTGCTTTCTAACTGCTGCCACAAACATTGCTGACAGCTAAGTGACAAAAGGAGGGAGATGACAGCAGACCCTGTTGGTTTAACTCTTTACTGGGACTTGTTTAATGGGACTTTATGTTTGGCCATGTGAACTTTGAAATACCTAAGTTCAAATTTCACCTTCAGACTTCCCATCTGTTCTTATTTCATCCTCAGACTTTCCATCTGCTCCCATATAGGCCTTCCTAATGTGATGCCCAGTCAGACATGCTTTTACCATGTGCTTCTGTCTTAGGAATTTTATGGCATATAAGAAACAATAAAAATTTACGTTATACATGTTACCTGTGTTAATTAATTCCATTGCACAACAATGTTCTTTAAATGATATTGTCCAGAACATCTATTAAAACCTACTGTAGACAAATATGGCAATATTTTATAGTTCCTTAATGCCAGATGGGTCTGCATTTCAGATATTTGTGCTAATGCATTTTGCACTTAGGTACAGCACTGGGAAAAATTGACTGCCATTGGAAAAGAGTTAATAGTAAAATATGGTTATTAGCAAAAAGCAGTGAATGCAAGGTGGACATGGGCTTTTCTGTCCTAATTTTCACTTGAAAGAAATACAGAGTAACTCATGGGTATGCCATTTTACAAACCAAAAAAAAAAAAAAAAGAAATATGTTATTTGGTGACTTCCACTTATTTCCTAATGCTCATGTGTAAATATTTTTATGTCTGGAACAGCAAGAATGTGTTGGCTAATGACCAAAGAAGTGCTGGATAAAATCCCCTCCACCTGTTCAGAGGGCCATTGTGCTAGAAAATAAAAATCATAAAATAAGCAGTGTAAGTTCACTATCATGGTAAGTTCACTAAGAATAATCAGTGTATTAAAGAAGCATTTGCTACCCAAGGGCAACCCTAGAACTTCTCAAATCTCAGAACTGAGACCTAACAGACATCCCAAACCCTGTGCAGCTCGGTAGGTTGAACAGGGGTCTTGCTTTGGACAGTGTTTCTTATTAGCTTGCTTGCTCCATGAGACCAGGTAGACAAGGCTTTGCAACAAGTGCAAGCTTTGCTTCTGAGACCTTCCTCTCCTCCAAGCAGTTTCACAAGGAAGCACCCACAAGGAAACCAGAACGAGACCAAGGATCTCACATTGGAACCCAAAGGTTGTCAGACATCAGGCAACAAGGGCTCCCCCATCACAGCAGACTCAAAAGCAGCCTCCTGTGAAAGGCTCTACCATACCCATCACCATGGGAATCTCCCTGATAACAAACAGGATTGGTTTTTAAGTCAACACCAAATCACAATGGTTAAAAGGCAACAATCATAGTTGTTGATCGGTGAATGGCCCTCAGCAATAAAAATGAGAAGAGATGCTTCCCTTGGATTTATTTTTCCTCAGAAAAGGTGTCCTGGGAGGAGAACGACAAGGAAAGAAAAGGGGGAGCAGGTCACAATATCTGTTAATGTGAGCTTCAAGAGTGGGTGTTATCGTGTCTAACAAATTTTTGGAAGCTGGCAAACAGTTATAATCAATGCTGTTCTTTTGCTCAGAGAGGCAAACAGGAAATTGCATCATTGTGAGAATGGGCATTTACAATAGTGCTATGATTCAATAATATTTTTATGAATAAAAGAAATAAGTGGAGTTTCCTGTTATTTGTGCTTTTATGATATGTCATGCTTATAAATTCTCACACAGCTGTGGGTATTTGTCATGATAATCATGAATCTTGATAATTTCCTCAAATTTTATTCCTTGTGATTTGTCCCTATATATGATGCCAACACCACACTTTTCTCTGTACTTTATTCCATATTATTCTGTTTTTAAACCAACAATCTTACTTTGAGAGAGAAGGGATAATACCTGTGTTAAACAAATGCACCAAAAAAAAGGATATATGGAGATACTGATCAACGTACAGGCAACCACAGACTAAAATCTGTTTGCATAAACTATTCAATGAATATTTATGCATACTAAATATATTTGTGAATAGAAAAAGGGTGAATTTGCAATTAATATTTGTGTTGAATAATTTTGATTTACAAATGGGGACATTTTGTTCAAGTTCACTAATTATTGGTTGGTTTGCATGTCTGTGAACTAAATTATTGTAATGCAAATTAGGAAAACAAGTTAATAGATGGTGCTTCCCTTAAGTTTTGAGGTTCTTCATATATTTTTTTCATCCTCTAAAACATTCCAGATAATACACTGGATTGCAGGTAAGCATCCTTCTGACATTGTTTAACTTTAGAGTTCATCACCTTCATCTTAATCCATTATCATTCATTCATCAGTTAAATAATGATGGAATTGAAGGACTTTGAGAATTAGTTATAGGATATGAAGCCTTTCTTTTCTGTCTGGTTTGGACACATCCCAGGTCTACAGTAGCCAAAAACTGCTACCATCTGTTGGTGGACCAACAAGCTACAGTATGTGAAGTGAGTTTGTGGTCAAATGTGGGTGTCTCACATACTGCAATTAAACATATTGCCAACTTGTCATGTACTGTGGGATTACTCCCAGGGAAGGTGGTGGAAATCCCATCAGTTTAAGCATGAAGTTGAAGAATCCACTGGCAAAAGAAACAGACCGTATGTTCTCAGGAGCAATCTTATCCTGACCACAAAGGCCTTGAGAAACACAAATTGTCCATGGCTGTGATTCTGCTACTGGTTATCAGCAGATTAATCTCTTTGGAAAACTAACACTGAGACTACTCCTTTTTTTTTTTTGTGCAAATATGACATATAAATACACAGGAATTTCTTGGTTTGAGGTTTAAAAAGTGACTTAATGTCGAGGGTCACTCTCACACCAAGTGCCAGGGCCCTCCCCACAAGCCAGAGCAAACACCACCTCCACACAAAGTGAGGTCAACTCTCCTCTGCTGTTGTCTGTAGCAGGGCTTTATACCGGTGCAGGTGGGCATGCGCTGAGGAGCAGCACTCATTGGCTACAGGCTCCCCGCTGATTGGTTCTCCTCCAGGTGTTCGGTTGCTAGGCGTCGGTCCAGTTCTCCACAAACTCTGCTTTCCTATATATTCTTACTAAGGCCCCAACATCTCCCCCTCTTTTTTCCAAAAAAGAAAAATTAGCAATAAACATTGCCACATTTACAAAAAACAAATTAACATAGCTGTAATCCTCAGCATTTCCCCTCTTTTTACAAAAAACAAAAATTGGCAATATCATGCATCAAATTATTACGAACAAAAACAAAGTAACATAGTTGCAAGCATAAATATAACCATTCTGGTTACGCATAAGTGTAACAATTTCTATAATTCATGGTCCATTAATTGTTTCTGTCCTTTTGCAACCACGGTCGTACCCACTTGGCTGGTACCCAGGTCGCTCCGTCTCTTCCAAGTATGCACGCATATCCTCGTCCCCATGTAACTAGCTCAACTGGACCTTCCCAGATCTGTTTCTGTGGACAAAAGACTTCCACCTGTACTTTCTTTCCCGAAAGGTCAGCTGAATTTTTTGAAAAATGAGTGAAAATGGGTACGTTATCATCATTTCTAGGGTTGAGCCAATTCAAAACGTAGCATGCTTTACTTGTTAACTCATAGGGACCCATCTCCCCCTCTTTTTTCAAAACAGACAGTAATTGTTTTAAATTTCGATGGTGTCGCTCAATGATGGCCTGACCACCCGAATTATACGGGATACCCATCTGATGGGTTATTCCCCATTGCTGAAAAAAGTTTTTACAGATGTTGCTCTTATACGCCGGTGCATTATCTGTTTTTATGATGTCCGGTTTTCCTAAAACAGCAATTACCTGAGCCCAGTGTTTGCAGGCTGACTTAGCGTTTGTAGAAGTGGCTGGGGTCGCCCAGAGAGCCTTTGAGCAGGTATCCACCGTAACATGTAGATATTTTAGTCGGCCAAAGGGAGTGAATTCCGTAACATCTGTTTGCCATATCTGCCTCGGTTGTAGTCCTCTTGGATTGGTACCCATTTCCTGTAAAGGGGTCAGTCTTGCGCAATCCGGACAGGCAGCAATGATAGCACGAGCTGCCGCTCGGGAAATTTTAAATTCACGTTGCAACGCTCGAGCAGATTGATGAAAGAATGAATGAGACGTTGATGCCTGTTGTTCCGCCGAACAAGAAATACCCGCTGCTGACACGGCACTGTCTATGACTGCATTACCTTCTGTTAAAGGGCCCGGTAATGCAGTATGACTACGGATATGCGATACCCAAAAGGCATGCTTTCTTTGTTGAATGATGTTCCATAGCTGAACGAACAAAGCTTGGAGATTATGGTTATTTACGCGTCCTATAATTGCCCTATGAATTCTTTGAACGATGCCTACTACATATAGGGAGTCAATAACTATATTCATGGGCCGATCATGAAAAGTTAGAAATGCCCAAATTACCGCTTTTAATTCTAGAACCTGCACGGATGCAGTTTCCCGTCGAATCTGAGTTTTCCAACGATCTGACTCCCGGAAAGCGTACCCATATTTCCCGGTTTTGCTGCTAGCATCTGTGAATACAGTAATCGCGTTCAATAATGGTCTTAAACTCTGGATTTCTCGTTCTTCCAGCTCCAAAGAGGTGTGGAAGAGAGGATGCTTGGGATAATGATTGTCCACTTTAATGCCCTGAATAGCTAGAGCAAATTCTGCACTTTTTAAACACCATTCTTCAACTAATTCCAGAGTCTTTAGAGGCAGGATAATACTATCAGGCTCTCTGCCGACAATTGTTCGTACGCGTTGCCGGGCTTTCAAAATTCCCATTCCAATTGCTTCATGCCTTTGAGTTAGGGTACGTCGCAAGTGGCTTGGGAGAAAAACCCATTCAAGTACAAACAGGATTCCTTTTTCATCTATCTGGGCGATAATTATCACCACCTCCCTTTCCCGATTATAGACCACCAGGGATATTGGTAATCTTTCCTGGAACCTGTAGGCCGCTGTTTCTGCTATCTTTTCCTCGATTCGTTCTAAGGCTGCGACAGCCTTTGGGGTTAAGCTCCGCTTTTCTGCAGGCTCTTTAGCTCCCCTAAGCAGTTGAAGCAACGGTTCCATTTCCGCATTTGTAATGCCGCAAAAATTCCTAATCCATTGGATGTCTCCCACCAATTTTTGTACACAGTTAACGGTGTCAATTTTCGTCTGCAATTTAAGCTTCTGGGGTCTAATTCTGGCTTCTGTGATGACCATACCCAGATAATTCCAAGGAGCTTGCCTTTGAATCTTTTCAGGGGCAATGACCAGGCCAAATTCCTTTAGACAGTTAATTAGCTCCTCTTCCTGCTCAGCTGGCAAAACTTCAGGGCTTGCTATTAAAATGTCATCCATATAGTGGTATGTGATCAAGTCGGGGTGCTTTTCCCTCCAGGGTTTTAGGGCCAAACTCACGAACCATTGACAGATGGTTGGTGAATTTTTCATTCCTTGAGGAAGAACTACCCATTGGTATCGCTCCGATGGGCCTTCCCTGTTAATTGTAGGCACCGTAAATGCAAATTTTTCACTGTCTTCTGGGTCAAGCGGTATATTAAAGAAGCAATCTTTTAGATCGATTACCAGCAAACTCCATGCCTGTGGGAGCATAACAGGTGAGGGCAACCCTGGTTGTAGAGCTCCCATGTTTTCCATGCATGCATTAACGGCTCTCAGATCCTGTAACAACCTCCACTTTCCAGATTTTTTCCTGATGGTGAAAATAGGAGTGTTCCAGGGACTTGTTGACAGCTTAATATGACCCTGATCTAACTGTTCTTTAACTAATTCCCTTAGATGATGCAGCTTTTCCTCCGGTAGCGGCCATTGGTCCACCCATACAGGGTCCTTTGTAATCCATTTTAGCTTTAAAGTAGGGCGGAAGCTGCCCCCAATGGCCGCTAGGGAAAATGTGACTGCAAAGTGACACCCCACTGGGCTAAAACATCCCTGCCCAGCAACCACAGTGAGGTACACATCACATACGGTTTTACCTTGGCCCTGTTTCCTTTGTCATCTATAACTGTCACGAAATATTGACTAACCTGCGTAGGAGATTCCCCCCCGATCCCTGTCACAGGGGTGTCAATCTCCTGCAGATCCCATTGTGGTGGCCATGCGAATTTAGGGATGATAGTAATGTCAGAACCGGTATCAAGCATCATGGCCACATTGGTAAGACGAGTGCCGTCTGGTCCTTCCATGCTCACAATTTTTGTCGGCCGCTGAGCAGTTATCTTTTCGCAGAAAGCAACCTGAGGGGGTCCGGAAGATCCAAAGCCCTTATTTCCCCGTCGGGCCTTTCCAGGATTGGGGATTGCAGCTCGAAAAGGTATCAGTTGAGCTATCCTGCTCAATGCCGGAATAGTGATGGGAGGATTAAATATTTTCACCATTATGCCAATATTGCCGGAATAATCAGCGTCAATGCACCCTGGTAACACAAAAATACCCATTTTTGAGGCTGATGAACGGCCAATTATCAGAGCGGATAGGCCCTTCCCCAAAGGACCAGTGCATGTTGATTCTAAAATATGCACGTCAGAATCTCTAATCACTGTGGATTTTGCCACATAGAGGTCGACTCCTGCACTTCCTCGGGTTGCGGCGGAGAGTTCGTGGAGGCAGCCATTGTCTGGGGATACTTGTTCGCCGCGTCCCTCACAACGCGGCGACTCCCGTTTCCCTGTATCGGCGTGCCATTCTTGCGGAACCGTGATCGGCACTCCGCTGCCTTATGCCCGAACCTTTGACATCTCGTACAGGTCCCATTAAATCCTCTCGGGGCCGTACCTTCCATCCTGAATCTATTAGGACAGTTCCTCCTCATGTGTCCTAATCGACCACATAGGAAACATGTCCCATGAAATCTCTTGTCTTCCTTTCTAGACATTCTTTCTCCTTTAATTGCTGCAGCCAAAGCCGCACCATGTATTTTTGCTTTTTGTTCTTCCTCCATCAATGGCGCTCGAGCACAGGTCTCTATCATTTGGACAATTGAAGCTCCTGGTGGCAAAGTAGCTAACAGTTGCTTGCAAGTTTGGTTTGCGTTCTGAACTGCTAGATCCTTTGCCAATATTGCTTTCATTTCCGCAGGCACATTAGGTGCCATATCCAAGGCTTCCTTCAGTCGATCAACAAAGTTGAAAAAAGACTCATTCGGCTTTTGTGTTATTTTGGTGTATGGCAACTGTGGCGTTCCTATTTGTGGTAGTGCAAGAAAAGTGGCTAGCGCTGCATTTTTTGATTGCTGTAGTATCCTGGGGTGGAGCGCTGCCTGGGCCTCGGTTGCCCGGTAACGCCCATTGCCCATCAGTTGATCAAGGGTGGCAACCCTTAATGGATCATCCATACTGCGATTTAGATTCTCCAACTGTTTTTCCTCTAATCTTTCCTGCCATTTTGCTAACCAAAGCATGTAAGCGGTAGAGGAAAGCAGGAGCTCCATTATCGCTCTGCTATCCGCAGGTACCATATGGGAATATTTAAACAGGGCGGAGACCTGATTTCTCACCAACTTATTGTCGTGCCCATACTGCATTACTGTTTTTTGTATGCCTTGAACAAATTTCCAATCGAGAGGTTCCCACCTGGGGCCCTGGGCTCCCGTTACTACAGGAGCTGCTAGTGGTGTAAATACAAATTCTCCTTGTAACTGAGCATTCTCTATGAGCCCTTTATACCGTGCTCCCGCATTAAATGTTGGATTAACAGGTGGCATTTCCTCATCATTACTTCCACCTGCAGTGGAAGTGGCTGGGAGCTCCGGCAACAATCCTTCTTCAGCTGGGTCACTTGCTCCAGCTGCTTTCTTTTGAATCTTAGGGGCATCTTTTCGTGCCTCCCACTGCTCTAATTGTTTGTCTACATTTTCCAACCCTTCGACTATAGCCCTATGGGCAGCCTTATAGGCTGCCTTCACATCTCTGGCCTTGGACCCACCGTCTAGTCGCCGCATTTGTTCTAATAATTCTGTCATTTTCTCTGCCTGTCCCCGAAGTTCTTGTCGCATGTTTTGAACCACGGCATTATCATCGTCCGATCCATCTGGGATCGGTACTTTAACTGGGTCCACTTCCATTTCGGGCGCTGTGGGGGTTGGTCGCTTTTCCCCCTCCCATTCGGGCGCTGTGGGAGGTGGTCGCTTCTCCCATTCGGGTGCTGTGGGAGGTGGTCGCTCCTCCCCCTCCCACGGGGGGAGATACTCATCCACTCCCCCCCATACTTCTCGTTCCGCCAAAGTTACCGGACATGCCTGTTTAGGTGAGGTTACCTTTCTCTTATTATCTATTTTCTTACACTGAACTGGCTCAGTATTGTTGGTACATTCAGAACTTTCAGACCCGTTTTCCTTTTCTTCTCCATGGAGCGCTTCCCAAAACGCAATAGCAACTAACCGCTCAAACATAGGCCATATTAGACGAAATGTCTTGGTGAGGCGCCACGCTTCCTCCGAGCCTAATTGTACACCGTCCCATAGTTCTCTTCCTACTCGCTCCCACGATTCAAATTTATATGCTTGGGAAGCTTCTTCTATGATTTTTCTCTTCTTACAAAATAGTAATAAATCAGTTAGCTCGGTTTTCGAGACCTCGATCTTAGTTTTTTGAGCAAGCCTTACAAAGCGTTCAACAGTATCATGTTCCATTGCTGTTGCAGCAACTTTCACTCTAGATGCGCCAATTCCCATTCTGACTCACCAGGTCGTGGTCACAATCCGCTTTTCTTCAGTAAGATCCCTCGCGTTCTCGCACGATCACGTCGGGGTCACCAGATGTCGAGGGTCACTCTCACACCAAGTGCCAGGGCCCTCCCCACAAGCCAGAGCAAACACCACCTCCACACAAAGTGAGGTCAACTCTCCTCTGCTGTTGTCTGTAGCAGGGCTTTATACCGGTGCAGGTGGGCATGCGCTGAGGAGCAGCACTCATTGGCTACAGGCTCCCCGCTGATTGGTTCTCCTCCAGGTGTTCGGTTGCTAGGCGTCGGTCCAGTTCTCCACAAACTCTGCTTTCCTATATATTCTTACTAAGGCCCCAACAACTTAAGTCACTGCAGCTTCGTTGCATTTCACAATAAAGAGATTTTAGAAGCACTGTATCTACTGACTGTGTATTGTAGGTGTAGATCTGAATCACTGTAATGAAGAATTAAAAATGTGTTGATCTATACCAACCTATATTGAAAAAATAGGTTCACTTTAATTTTCTGCTCTTTCCAGAAAAGTTGTTAGTTATCAAGGCAAGAAAAATCATTAGAAAATCATTTACCTGTAAGTCTACAGGGAGTTACAAGATGACTTAGCAGCCTGTCAGTAGTCATCAGTTGCAGGTGAAGTTATGGTTCACCCAGTTCTGAGTAGGGTTCATCAGCAAGGGCTGCCTATGACCTGCTCTCTCAGCTCACATCTCTTGCCAATCAAACAAGGCTCAAAAAATGCATTCCATTACCTCAGACACTTGTTTTTCCAAGCAATGGGTTATGTATGAACTTCTTCTCATTTCAGTAAAGTTACTGTCCTCAGCCCAACCTCAAGCTACTCTCTTCTGCAGCTCATGGACTTCCTGACTCACTGGAGCAAGAGCAGCTAGGGTAACAAGCAATTCAAATAAGTAGGTCTTTGTTATTCTACCTCAGTTTCAGAAGGAGTGCAACCCTGGACCTTAGGAGAGCTAACTTTGACCTCTTCAGGGATCTGCTTGGAGGAATCCCCTGGGCCAGCGCCCTAGAAGGAAATGGGGTTCAGGAGAGTTGGCTAATATTCAAGCACCTCCATCACTGGAAAGGTGATGCAGCAACTCATCCTAGAGAACATATCTAGGTATGTGAAGGAAATAAGGTGATCAGGAGTAGTCAACATGGATTCACCAAGGGGAAGTCATGTTTGAAGAATCTGACAGCCTTCTATGATGAGATGACTGGCTGAATGGATGAGAGTGGTGGATGTTGTCTGCCTTGACTTCAGCAAGGCTTTCAACACCATCTCCCATAACACCCTCCGAGGGAAGCTCAGGAAGTGTGGGTTAGATGAGTGGACAGTGAGGTGGATTGAGAACTGGATGGATGGAAGAGCTCAGAGGGTGGTGATAAATGGTTCTGAGTCTAGTTTGAGGCCTGTGGCCAGTGCTATCCCACAAGGGTCAGTACTGGGCCCAGTGCTGTTCGACTTGTTCATCAATGACTTGGACAAGGGCAGAGAGTGCACCCTCAGCAATTTTGTGAATGATACCAAACGGGGAGGGCCGACACTCCAGAGGACTGTGCTGCCATTCAGAGGGACCTAGACAGGTTGGAGAGTTGGGCAGAGAGGAACTTCCTGAGGTTCAAGAAGGAAAAGTGCAGGGTCCTGCACATGGGGAGGAATAACCCCAGGCACCAGGACAGATTACGGGTTGAACCGCTGGAAAGCAGCTCCACAGAGAGGGATTTGGGAGTCTTGGTTGACAAGTTAACCATGAGCAAGCAATGTGCCCTCATGGCCAAAAAGGTCATTGGGATCCTGACCTGCAGGAGGAGCGTTGCCAGCAGGTTGAGGGAGGGGATCCTGCCCCTCTGCTCAGCTCTGGTGAGGCTGCACCTAGAGTATTGGGTGCAGTTCTGGGCTCCCCAGGACAAGAGGGATGTAGAACCACTAGAGAGGGTCCAGCGTAGGGCGACCAAGATAATTAAGGGATTGGAGTATCTATTGTATGAGGAAGGATGAAGTGAGCTAGGCCTGTTTAGCCAAGAGAAGACTGAGAGGGGATCTGATCAATATGCACAAATACCTGAGGGAATAAAGTAAAGAAGATGGGGCCAACTCTTCTCAGCGGTGGCAAGCGATAGGACAAACAGGGATGGGTACAAGGTGAAACACCTTCTGAAACAGGAAGTTCCATCTTCATGTGAGAAAGAATTTTTTTCCTGTGAGGGTGCCAGAGCCCTGGAACTGGCTGCCCAGAGAGGTTGTGGAGTCTTCTTCTCTGGAGATCCTCAAAACCTGCCTGGATACATGCCAGTGCCACACACTCTAGGTGTCCCTGTTTGAGCGGAGCTTTGGACTAGCTGATCTCTAGAGGTCCCTTCCAACCTCAACCATTCTGTGATTCTGTGATTCAGCTTTTAGCCTTGCCTGTAGTTCCTGCTAAACACAGGTGAATATGGCAAATACATGAGAGAACTCCTGGGACACCCAGAGCTGAAGTCACCAGAGAACCTATGAGGGTCCTTCTGAGGAGGGCAATTACAGCGACCCAGTCCTGGGCCTGGGGAGGAAATTCCCTGAGCAGAGCCAAGCAGGACCCTTCTGGGACAGCCGCTACCCCAGGGCTCTTCAGGCTCTCACAGAAAGCACTTCATTCATAGACCATTGCTGAGGAAAATCTGTCAGACCCATGGCATTACCGTGATCAAATTAACCATGTCAAGTAACTATAGGTCACAAGCTGTTGCAGTCCTATACCAATTCCTTCTCTGGAAAGACAGAGTTAGGCTGGTCTCTGCAGTTTTGGCAGGGAGGTAGCAGATACACAGATGCTGTTCTGGCAGACCCCAGTTTGCTGAGCTGATGGAGCACCTGTGCTCTGACTCACAGCAGAGCTCCACTCCATGAGTAAGTGGGTGGCATGGGCAGTCTCACTGCTCCAGTAGGCAGAAAGAGAACAATAATATTCTGGGGAATGGAAAGTCATGCAGCAGAACTCCCTCCCTATCACAGGTGCAGAACTGCCACCCACAGGTTTCTCTCATCCTTTTTGCAAATGAGCCATTTTCCTTGTCATTTTCTTGGCAAAGACCTTGCAAGGGACTACCACTCTTTTCTCCTGACTCAAGAAAGTTTCCTCCCTCCAGCAATGTGGTAAACAGCTCACATGCCTCTGTGACCTCCCCTGTCCCAAAACAAGCAAAATGAAAAGCTCTCTCTTTCTGAAATGTAGTCTGACTTTCTCCATGTGTAGGAAGGAGAATGATATTTATACTCACCTGTCATAAAATCTCAAATTTCGCACAGGAAATCAAAACCTTGGAAAGCACACGCACATAGCGACATTGTCTAAAATAAGTCGCTCTGTCTGTATCCTTAAGGTCCTGTGCCCTAGCATAGGAAAATAAATTTGTGAAAACAGTTGAGAGAAAGGAGGAAGCTAATCACTTTGAGTAGAAGTTTATCACAGTCCCTTGAAGATACCTAACAGAAGTTCCACAGGTAGACATCTGGTGAGGCTTAATAGTCATGAACAGTGAACACATCAGGTCCTCATTAGCAAAATGTGAGTTCGTAAGGAATAACTCTCTTGTCAAACTTGGGAAAAACTGACACAAAAGAGACCCAGGTTTGATACCTCTCTGTCAGGTTGGGAAGAGAATATTTCTTCAAATCCAGATAAACTTCTCTCTACCAAAATGTCAATGAGCATGATCAAAGCAATGTATGAACATGAACACAGTCCATCTTGGTCCCACACAAGCACTAATGCTGATCAGGGCTGGCTGTGTGTTTGTAGTGCTCTTTCGTGTTTCGTCTTGATGTTTCTCCTGTTTTTTTCTCACTGAAACATGAAAAAGCATTTATCTTCCTTCAACACAGAGCAAAAGACACACTAAAATATCAACACTGTTGCTGAACTGAAATCTTTTCTGCACACCATGTCTAGTGGTAATAGGATCTTTTAAGGTGTTTTCAGAAGTCCCTCAAATACTTAGGAAGAATTCCTGCTTGCTCTATGAGTCCCAAAACTCATAATAAGAAAAACAAATGCTTTTAATTCCTGACACTTTCAATCTTTTCTTGCTTCCTCTGAGTTCTAATTATTCCCTGGGAAACATTTTATATTTAGAGAACATCTTGATCACAAACACTAGGTTAATATATTATCATACGAGATTCAAAATGAGTCTGGCAGGAAATATATCAACTCCAATTAGCATTTCCTGCATCTTTAATTCAGTACAAAGACTTTCCTGGAATCAAACACATCATCATAATTTTAATAATTCACACTGACCCTCTGGGACTTAGAAGTGAAGTGAAAAACACAGCAACATTGTCTTTTGTTATTGCTCCAAGTTGTTCAAGGATGATGAGCAATGTTCGGATGAGGGCTGTTGTTTTATAACATAATTCTTTGTTGTTGTTGTTGTCATTTTTGTTTGTTTGTTTGTTTGTTTGTTTTCTTTTTCTCCTCTTTGTAAATCAAAGTTCTTTCTTTTCCTGGAGGATTTTCCCAGAAGTGGCTCCCTGAGGGCCCTGCACTTTGGGTGTCTTGCAGCACTTCTAGCTTATCAGAGAAAGCCTATCCTTTCTTGGGGCCTCATGGACATGTATCTTTATACTGTGCTTTAGCTTGGTATTGCTTACTTCAATTTCATATTAGGAAGGAATTTCTCCATTCTGAACTGTTGTAAATATGTCTGTTATCAATAAATCATGATTAAAGGAGTGTCCTGAATATATAGATGAGGGAAGGAGGGAGTTATAAAGAAACATTTAGATTGACCCAAAATAAATTATTTTATTTTTCTTCTTGCTTATATATATATATATAAAAAAAAACTCTCAGTCCAGAATAATAAATATTTATTAATATAAATAATAAATGTTTTTTAAAAAAGTTAAATTCATGTTTCTGGGTAAAGTTCCTCTTTAGCCTATGTGCCTCCATGAAGACCTAGCTGAAAGTCCAGATTAGTTTCCAAATCTTCCTCGGAAGATCCAGACTTACTTACACTCTCTAACAGAGGACACCCTTCCTGTCCAGTTTGTAAAGCGGATTTGCATCATTCTTCACATGCTGCGTGGGCATCATTAGATATTAAGTGAGTCAGAAAGAAACACAAAGAACAATTCCCTAACCTGGTGGAAATGGGACAGCTATGTTCCACAAGTGGTTTCAATAAATATTTAAAGATTTCTGCATAGAAAAAGAGCAAGGACCAGGGAAATTGAGGAAGCTCTTCTCTAAAGCACCTTTCTTCTGACAACGGTTAGGCTATAGTCTTGGAATACTTGAATCTCAAGTACAGCTGTACCACCCTTTAACAACAGATGACTAGGAGAAAATAAATCAATTTTTTTTATACTACTCATAGAATCACAGAATGCTTAAGAATGCTTAAGCAATTACAGAATGCTTAAGGGACCTCTAGAGATCATCTAGTCCAACCCCCCTGCACACGTAGGGTCACCTAGAGCATGTGGCACAGGACTGCATCCAACTGGGTTTTGAAGATCTCCAGAGAAGGAGACTCCATAACCTCTCTGGGCAGCCTGTTCCAGTGCTCTGTCACCCTCACTCTTAAGAAATTTTTCCTTAAGTTCCTGTGGAACTTTGGTGTTTCAGTTTGTGGCCATTACCTCTAGTTCTGTCGGTGGCCACCAGTGAAAAGAGGCGAGCACCATCCTCCTCACTGCCTCCCTTGAGGTACTTATAGACACTGATTAGATCCCCTCTCAGCCTTCTCTTCTCCAGGCTGAACAGGCCCAGCTCCCTCAGCCTCTCCTCATAGGGCAGATGTTCCAGGCCCCTGATCATCCTTGTAGCCCTGCACTGGACTCTCTCCAGCAGCTCCCCATCCCTCTTGTACTGGGCAGTCCAGAACTGGACACAATACTCCAGATGTGGCCTCACCAGGGCTGAGTAGAGGGGCAGGATCACCTCCCTCGACCTGCTGGAGATGCTCTTCTTAATGCAGCCCAGGATCCCATTGGCCTTCTTGGCCATGAGGGCACATTTCTGCCTCATGGTCAACTTGTCGTCCACCATGACACCCAGGTCTTTCTCCACAGAGCTGCTCTCCAGAAGGTCAGTCCCCAGCCTGTACTGGTGTCTGGGATTATTCCTCCCCAGGTGCAGGACCTTGCACTTGGCCTTGTTGAATTTCGTGAGGTTTTTCACCACCCAGTTGTCCAGTCTGTCCAGATCCCTCTGGATGGCAGCGCAGCCCTCTGGGCTATCAGCTGCTCCTCCCAGTTAGGTATCATCAGCAAACTTGCTGAGGGAGCACTCTGGGCCTTCATGCAGGTCATTGATGAATAAATTGAACAGGACTGGACCAAGGACTGACCCCTGGGAGACACCGCTAACTACAGGCCTCCAACTAGACTCTGCACCGCTGATCACCACCCTCTGAGCTCTGCCATCCAGACAGTTCCTAATCCACCTCAACATCTACTCATCTATCCCACACTTCTGGAGCTTGCCCAGGAGGATGTTGTGAGGGATGGTGTCAAAAGCCTTGGTGAAATTGAGATAGATGACATCCACTGCTCTCCCTTCATCTATCCAGCTGGTCATTCCATCATAGAAGGCTATCAGGTTAGTCAAGCATGATTTCCCCTTGGTGAATCCGTGCTGACTACTCTTGAGCATCTTCTTGTCCTCCATGCGCCTGGAGACAATGGCCAGTTATGAGCCGTTCCATCACTTTTCCAGGGACAGAGGTGAGGCTCACTGGCCTGTAGTTGCCTGGGTCCTCCTTCTTGCCTTTTTTGAAGACTGGCGTGACATTGGCTTTCTTAAGAACTGATTAACCATGCTAAATTCCTTTTGGCTGGCAGACATCTGCTTGGGATACTTGCAGTTCCTTCTTTGTCTGGTCTTGTTTGTGGACTCTCTTCAGGTCCTCACTCTCATCTTCATAGCAGGGTTTTAGAGAGGATTAAAAGACTGGCAATGAGTCTAGGTCACTAGACGTGTCTACAGGTATCAGAGTTTCACAATTTCTCTTTACATTTTCATAGCAGCCCTGAGACCCTTGGTTCTGGCTACAAACACACACAAGTTAGTCTTACTTGGTTGACCTAGGGTGATAGACCGAGATTTTTAAACAAATGGCAAAGTGTGTTTCCATGTCCTCATCTTTATGCCCACATTAGTTGACTCTATCATGTACTAGGTACCTGCACGATTAGGAGTGCACTTCACACTATCTATACAGCTGTAGACACTGCCAACCCATTTAAATTCTAACTCTGGGATTTAAGTTGCCCTTAGGTCCTGAAGTCTCAGTTTATGATTCTGAATGCATCTTCTTGACCATCAAAACACACCTCCTGGAGGAAGGGCGTTCACGACTTCAGCATATCATTGCAAGATAGATTTTCATCCTGAGGAGCATTTCATCTCATCTTGTGTTTATTTCTTCTCTCCAGTCTCTCTTTGTCCCCTCTCCAACCTGGCTTTGGTCTCCTCCAGCATCCTGCTTTGGGTGTAACCTTGCATTTGGTTATATCTTCAGTTCCATCTTACTTCAGTTGTAGCTTGAGTTCCTGACAAGGCTCCAATGCCAGATGATTTTTCCACTAGAACCAGAACTGCCTGAGCATGGGCCATCCTCTGCTTGCTGTAAAGCTATTCACTGCAAACCTATGAGGCTAAATCAGTAATTCTGTCAGCAATCAATACCTCCAGACCCATTAACAACATCACAAGCATACAAAAGGTTACTGCTTCACCCTGTGCTCTTGGTGTCTTGCAAGCGCTTCCAGTTTATCTAGTTTTCTCACATTTGTCACAAAAGACAAAATGTAACAATACTTATATGTCTTATGCAGTTCATGCAATTTTTGAACCCTATCACCACACATTTCATCTCATGGAAGAAACTGACAGGACAGACAGAGTATTTTTCACTTTGGGAAACCACTCCAAGACATTGGATGTGTACAGAGCACCTACATTTTAATTCACATTCTGAAGGTTTGGCAAGACAATGGTGGAAGCTAGCCATCTAAGTGGAAGCTAGTCATCTAACCTTCAGGGTAGTCCATAGAGGAGTCCAGTTTCCTCAACGGTGGGTGAGAAGCAAGTCTGATTCTATCCCAGGCAATTCACTCACTGAAAGTGGGCCACAAAGCGTAAAAGTAATCAAGATTTGTGGCTGAGAAGATAAAATGAACAGTGGTAGAGAAGACTTAGTAATTTTCACAGTCAGGACTGGATTCATAATCTTTCTGAATTTCTGAAGCCATTTAACCCTACATCTACAGATAGTAGTAAGAACCTGCTTTTCACTTATGCTTATGTCCTTTATGTCTTGCATTAACAGCTAATTTAAACCTCTTCAAGGTTCCTTAGAGATACATCTCTAAAGCAGTGTAAAAGAGCCATACTATAAGTTACTCCAGGCTGGAAACCTTTTCTCTCCTAATATTTATTCAGCTTTGTGTGGATTTCTTCAGTATGGAAACTATATGAGGTTTTAATTGAATATATCCCCAAAAGCCTTAAAACATTGCTGCCATAGATGATCATTTCCAAGAACTCTCCTTTAGAACAATTTATGCACTGCACTTGCTAAGAACACAAAGATTCACAAAGTGAGTATGAACTATCATACAGAATACTTGGGCTGTTGCCAGAACCTACATGAAATGAAAGTATTTGCACAAGTGTAAGGACTGCCCGATTTTTCTCATGGTTTACCCACATAATTGGAAAGTTTTGCCAAAATTTTTCATCACCAACTGGTTTGTGCTTCTATCTCAGAGCATATGGCATGCAATCCACCTCTGTGCAGAGAACTAGCACAGTATTTTGGGGTTTGGGGATTTTTTTGCTTGTTTGTTTTTTTCCAACAGGCCTTTGGACAGAAAAGAACTCCAGTCACCAAGCCTTTTGCACACTGTGATGTGTACAGGTGATTTTGCTAGCTCTGCATCTTTGAGCCAATCTTTTTGGACTGAGAATAACCAACCCAAACTCCAATAGCCAAACTCCATTCCAAAACAGAGTGTTGCCGTATTGATTTTATATTTCAAGTCACCAGAACAAGCAGTTTTCACAGCAGTCACTTCATAAGAACGTCAGTAGTAAATTGTTATAAAGAGTTTCATTCTGCCGTTGCAAAGCAAGCTGGTTTTGCTAAGCTTTCGTCTTGAATATAAACTGTTTGAGACACTGTAAATAACAGTATCTATGGGATAAAATAACAATTGCTTTAAAAGGCAAATGTGGTATTTGTCTTCATGCAAAAACAATTAAACAGTAAAATCTCTTTTTATCTCCCTCATTCTTCCTCCACTGGGAGTCTCCTGCAGCCATAACTGCTGAAATGTGGTGTTCAGTAAGAAGGTTGTCTGATTCTGAAATAGGGATCTTTTCGAAAAACAAAAGCCGGCCATTTTAGCCGTATCCCACTTGGAAGTTGCTGATTATTCTGTGTTTTCTTCCAAAAGTAACCGCTGGGAAAATCAGCTCCTTTTATCTGCCTCAAAACTATCTCAAGTCTCACCACTGATGTGGGGCCATTTTTTCAAATTGCTGGTCACTCTTGGAATTAAAACTGTATCCCACTTCCCACCATGTATTACAAATCCTCAGGCTTACTTTGAACCAAATTCTCCTTACCCCCTTGTTTTATTCTTCTGTCAGACTCATATACTGAGAGGTTCAGTGTATGAAATGGCTGCTCATTACGAAAAGAAGGTAGATGTTTACAAATAGGGACAAATTAGAAATGTTTATGGGAGCCTAGATTTGTCCTACTTGGCAACAGACAGTAAACTTAAGGTATCTTAATTAGGAGTGTAAGTATTTTAGGGTTCCCATGGAGTCAGCAGGCAGAGGAAGGCACCTCTTAGATGCAGAAATCTTCGCATAAGACTACAGGCTCAACACGTTGGAAAGGTGATAAGACAGTTATATAATCAAGTTAAGGTGCATGAGATGGGAATGAATCAGTATCCAAGTCTACAGTGAAATGTGGATGATTCTTTGATTAAGATGCAAGAACCTCTTTACTGTAAAGGCAGTTGAACACAGGAACAAGCTGCCCAGAAAGATGTAGTCTCCTTCCTTGGTGATAATCAAAATCCAGCAAGACATTGTCATGGACAACCTGCTGAGGTTGTTTTTAGAGTTTCCCCCAACCCCAAGTGTTCTGTGATTGTCTCATTTTGTGATTTTGACACAATTTCTATTATTTTATGGAGCATGAAAAAGCTGATATGCAGTAAGAAGTTAACTGTAAGATCAGACTATATCATAGGCTAGAAGGGATGTCGAGAGGTCAATTAGTCCAAACACCTACTAAAATTAGATCCAGCCTTGACAACAAATGATGTTGCCCAGGGTCTTGTTCATTTGACTTCTGAACATGTCCAAGGATATAGATTCCATAGAGATAACCAGATTTTTTGGAGGGGCCAAGGGATGATATCAAATATTGCATAAAAACATCCTGTGACAAGTGAGTCTAAGATTAAACACAGCAGAGAAAATCACATGATTAATAGTTTTGGACTTTTTAGCCAGAATGAATGCAAACTTCTGGCTAGATCTCTATATAGATGTGTGAAGACACATATGAAGCTGAACATTGCAAAGATTTACAACAACTCAATCACATGCAGTGTTTTGAGGATATCAGCACATACATCACGTGTGCTCCTATTTGAGCTCCGTCTTCTTCCTATACCTTCAGTAATAAATCCATGTTTCTTTACAGGTTGACGTTACTTAGTCTTAGCCTAGATTTTCTGCAGACTTGTGACCTAGCTATCAATCACACGTTACTGGGTGTAAACATGAGGTGACAAAGAAAAGGATAAGTACTTTGCGTAAGAACCTAAAAGAATCTCAAATTGTAAATATGAAGATCAATGCATTTTGACAAAATTAACCTATTATTCATGAGTATTATATCTTTTTTCTTTTCTTACTTAAAATTGGAAAATCGGCTGCTGCTTAAGTCATCTGCACAAGATTATCTGTTTTAGGCATAATGCTAGAAAAAAAAAAAAAAAAAAAAAAAGGTTCCACTTGTAGGTCTTGGGTGCTGCTGTAAGACCTTATGGACAGCAAATATTTCTTGTCAGCTTTCAGCATTTGTTTCTGTTTTTTTTTTTTCTGTTTTTTTTTTTTTCCTTGAAGCGGCCCATGCTGTCTCTTTTACAAATTAATCTGAAATTTCAAAAGACCACACACTTGGCTTTTCCATTAGTTTTTTCCAGAAGCCCCTAAAAGGGAGAGGAGCTTTGTTAGAATTATTTCTTTCCAGAGTAGAGTTTGAACTGGAATTCCACTAGTGAAATGTTATTTCTCTCTGGCCAACATCCATAAGTTCCATCTTCATATTAGAAGTTTATCGTCTTGCTTAAACTGGAACTGTGTCCAGCTGGGGAGATGCCATTCACCTCCCCTCTTCATCTTATTAAATATTCAGAGAAAGAATTCAAACAGCTAAAAATGTGTGGCTCGTAATATGCAGCCTGAATTTAGTAACACTATCTGCACACTAATAAGGAATTTGCAAGCTATAAAGATGATTGTCCTTAAAGATTTATGTCCTTATCCAGGCCACTTCCATATTAGCAATGATAGGCTAAGCAGTCATTTATTAGAATTGCCAACATTTTCCCTACTTTATTTTTTGAAGCAAATTGCACAAAGCCCACAAATACAAAATGAATCTGAGGTTAAGAGAGAAACTGGCATAATAACAATTGAATCCATACATTTTTCAGGAAATCCCACTAAACAATTTGTAATAGAAAGATTTGGATAACCCCAGATCACCCAAAGTAATTACTGTTTTATCATAATAGTATGCAAATTTACTTCTGACCTTTTCTGACAGTCCACATTTTCTTGAGGTCAAACCCATTTCTCAGTACATAATTCTGTAATTCTATGTGAAAAGGACACTGCTTTACACAATTCAAGAACTTTCATTGACGAATGTTAATGTGACAAATACTGCAATTGTTTTAAAAAATTCTTTATGAGTATATTTACGAGTATAGTCCTTCAGGAGCAATTACTTCACCCTCAGTAGCAGAAAGATCTGATCTTCCATTAAACCATAGTGGAAGTCTGCTTAATCATGCCTCACTTTAAGCAAATTTTATCCACTGACTAGTCACATATGCACTTGAAGTTAATTAGGAGATAAGCCATGGATTTGCAGGTTCCACACTGTCAAGATGAGATAGAGATTAGAGAAATGAGGGTGTGGAGATTAAGGCCTGGCATTGGGGGTTTTATACGACTTTGGTGGTGGGAGCTCTTCTTGTTTCAGCTCAAGATGAACTCAAACAGTTGCCACAGGGATATGCCAAACTGCTCCTGTCTGGTGGCTGCAGTCTCCACGAAGCCTCCTGAGGACACTCAAGCAAGTCCTCAAAGGCCTTTTGGCAATACACACAAAGTAGAGACATCTCAACCACCTTAGTCTGACAGCCAGGGATTTCAGAGGACATGACTTTGCCTTCCCTAGCCTTCTGTTTCTCTCATCACGAGCCCGCGTGTGCGTGTGTGCTTGTATTGCCATCACCTTCACATCTGAGCCTCTGTCACCAAGAATGAGAGTCTAATGGTTCCTTCCAGCCTCATCAAACATTGTTTAGCACTGTAGTTAGCACTGCCCAAGACAGTACATTTTATTTTATATACCAATGGTAGATTCAATCTGGCAAAGCACTGCCTTGAAAATTCAGCACCTCTGGTCCAGCAAAGTAACCTAGGCTTGATGTGTTTGGCTATGGAAACCTTTCATTTTGCCAAGGCTACATTGTCTGAAATCTCAAAATAGGAATTATCGTGTTATTTAAGGTGAAGGGAAGATTAATTTGTGGTGCTTGAGCATGGCATATGTGATTTTACACTTTATCTGTAGGTGTGATATTAGATTCTGCCAGAGCAGGCAACTGGTATCAATGTTCACTCTGGCGTTGGTTCAGCAGAACTTACAGCTCATGAGAAAAGCCATGCATTTGTGTATAGAAAAATAACCTAGAAGATCCAGAGATAGTCTAACATTAAAACTGGGAGACCTACCCAAACATCTGTGGGTGACAGGAAAATGGATGGTTATGCTCTCTGGTTGTGTTAAGATTTTGGGATGATGTGGCAAAAGCAACTGCTGTGTTTCTCTCTTGGTATGTTTCTCTCTTGGCTGTTTGGAGAAATGTGCTGCTTATACTAGAGCATCTGAAATAAAACTTAATTTTGCTCTCAGGAGGTACTTTTCCTGCTATCTGCTTGCTGTAGCTGTTTTCCCTGGCAGAGAGATTCTTGAAGAGAAGGAAGACTTTCACCACAACTTTGGTGGACTGAAAATTGCCGTAGACTCCAAATAACTGATGTTTCTGTGGACAGGCTAGACATTGAGCATCAGGGGATATCATTATTTAGGATCAATGAGGAGATCAATCAAGGAGAAGGATGTTTCTAGTGTAAGTGCTAGGATGAGTCATTTAAAATCATTCCTGGAGCTAGTGTAGAACAAGTTTATCAAATTCTTACCCTGATCCAGATTATTAGCATGCAACTGCATGCTTCTCACAGAGAGAGCAGTTACAGAGCCAGGTCCATTTTCTAAACTGCATTTCCAGAACTGAAATAATCCATGACTAGTTTAAAGCTGGTCAAAACTGGCAGACGGCCTCATATTTCCATTGCACCTTGTTATCCACCTATCTATATATTTTGAACTACAGTTTTTACATAAAAACAGAAGTGTTATGTTGCACATAAATGGAGGTGACTGATTTCACAGCAGGTCTCTATGTACAAACAACTATAAAAGACAGGCAACACAGGATTTAGCAGATCATGCTAAGAGTACTAGCTGTAGCAGTATTATTCCACATCTTTGAATTTATAGAGACAGATCAGTGTAATGAGAGAATCAATGATTCATTTCTACCACTAAATAAAAGAAGTATGTTCCAACCACCATGACTTGCCATTAATAAAAGCACCTGTGCTTTGAACTAGAAAACCAATAACACCCTCAGTTTTGGAATAGATTTTATTCATTTTGCATGCAAATCTTTTTTTTTTCCTTCAATCCTCACTTTGTAGTTTTTCTTCTTGCTTCTTCATCATATCAACAGAGTAGGTCAAATTTTAATTTTTCTCTATTTTCCCACTCCTATAAACTGCACTTTTGAACTAAGGTTTATGTGTCATTTGGTAAAATGAACAAAAGTTGAGAGATTTCCTTTAAGTAATATCTTTAAAGCTCTCTAAAATCCCCTCTGCAAATAGGCAAAATAGAGCCATAAAGAATCATATATAAGTCCTGTCACTTTTCCTGAAAACACTGAAACTGCAACTATTTCTATTGTAAAATGAGTTATAAAAAAGCTGATATCTCATATGATAAGTCACAGTGAAACAACACAGTTGACTGTGCACTGTTTTGAATCTCTGGAGAAAATTTACACCATGGTTAGAAAAAAATTCATTGCAAAATGGCACTGGATAATATTTGAATATCAAACAAATTTTGAAAATTTATGCATGTCCATGCACACTTGTATTGAGATAGGCAGAAAGAGAAAAGCAGAAAAAAAAATGCTACAATCGTTTGCAAATTCCTACAGATGTTTATTCATTTCCTCTTGTTGAAACTCTATTTGGTATATGATCAAAAGCAACTATATAAAGGAGTTTGCCTACTTTAAGAGCATTCTTTCCATTAATGATAGTATTAGAAGACTGGCCAAAGAGAGGATTTCTGAATGGAAACTTTGTTAACAGTTGTGGTAATCCAGGTTGTGGTTGGCTTTTTTTCCATGTTGTTGTTGGGATGGGATTTTTGGTTTTGGTTGATCACATTTCCGTGTCCTGCACTACCTTTGACAAACAGCTTCAAATTAGAGAAAACTTGTATTCTAAAAATTCCTTCATTTCCTCAGTTATAATCCTCCACAGCATTCAGGAATTATTCTTGAATACAAATACCAAAAAAAACAATCCACTCTACTACAGCTTTTACCAAATTCAGCCATAAATGTTCTTGTTATATTACTCAACAGAATATCTGTAATCTGTAAGAATCTGTAATTCTGTACAGAATATCTGTACAGAATATCTGTAATGATGTACATTTGCATCTGTAATGTAATGCAAAATTTCATCTTTGCAGATCACTATCATAGTGGGAGAATCTCACAGAAATGGCCTAGCACAGTAAAAAAAAAAAAAAAACATGACGTTATGATTAAATATCCTTATGTAGAAGTAGCCTGACTCACATGAGTTATCCCCATTTCAGAGATCCAAAGGTTAGAATGAAAACATTAGATCATATAGGCTGTCTGTCTAATTCAAACCATTGAATTTCACCCACTTACTTCTGTATTGAAATCAGCTGTTTAGGCTTGCTAAGAAAACTCATCTGAAAAGACTTTGAGCCCTGATTTGCAAAGAAGTAGTAATTCCTGTCAGTCAAGTTATTCCTCTATTTTTTGAGAAAAATGAATTTTGGTTGGTGAATATGTTAGGGTAACGCTAAAAAAAATTAACAAACTTCATTTTACTCATCCTAAATATCATCAGTTGAAAAATGCAGGACGTGTTTTGCAAATAACCTTGTGGCTTTTGCACTAGGTAGTGTCATTTCCGAATATTAATGAAAAAAAGAAAAAACATTAATAATAAAAATATCATGAATGTATCCATCCATCTACCTTTCCGTACCTAAGGAGCCTGAAATTACACCTCAGGTTTTTAAATTAACATCCAAATTAATGTTGCCTCAAAGTGCATGACTGGATACTGGCAGGAAGGTCACAAGGTGCTGTGCCCATATTTTCTCATAAACCAGACCCACAGAATCATGACTGTCTAAAAAACAAACATATACGCAAGATATAACTAAAGATTCATATGTAACTAAAAACAGTATTCTTGCTATTTAAATCAAAGATTTTAAGTATTTAGTTAGAGTTTATTTTTCTTTTCTATGTTACGTGTTTTTATTTGTTGTTCACCTGCAGCAAATTTGCATTAAAATTCACACACATGCACGCACAAATATTAACTATTTCTTTACAGTGAATAATATGTCCTGCTGTTTGTGTACAGAGAGGGTACCAGTGGCTAAGTTCAAAACCGAGTTTCATTCAAACCCTTCACTCACTTTTTTAATTCTGCCAACAACCCTTGTCATGCTAAAAAAAAAAAAAAAAAAAAATCAGTACATCTGAAAAAGGTCATTCTTTAACTCTTTCTAAAATAAACTATCTACCCCAAATTAACCCCTTAGGAAATTTTGTAATTTTAGGGATATATTTACTTTAAAACAGACATCAAATTTTATTTCCCAGGTTTGCTTAGTAAGACTTTTCCTCTGTCACAATTACTGCAAGGAGAATATGTAAGTAAGTCACAGCACTTCTCTGAATGCCTGATGAGAAAAGATAGATCAAGTGTTCAGCTACATATATAAAGATACAGTGATGATTCCAGAATAAAACACAATTCTTCACAATTTACTGACATAAACCTTTGGAATAATCAATATTTCACAGAACAGCCAAAAAATGAAATAAGCCACAGCTGTAACAGCTATCCATAGAAGTTCATACACACAACAGCCAACCATCAGTAGAAAATAGGGAGTCATGCAAGGCAACTCTCCATCATCTTTATATGGCAATAGCAATCAGGAGAGGTGCCGGAAGACTAGAAGAAATCCAATGTCACGTCTGTCTTCAAAAAGGGCAAGAAGGAGGGCTTAGGGAACTACAAATCAGCCACACTCACTTCCATCCCTGGAAAGAGGAGGGAACAGCTATGAGACACCATTTTGAAGTATGTGAAGGAAAAGAAGGTCATCAGGAGTAGTCAGCATAGATGCACAAAGTTGCGATTGCTTATAACCAATCTGATAGCGTCCTGTGATGGATTGACTGGGTAAATGGAAAGCAGAGGATGTTGTCTACCCTGACTTGAAGAAGGCTTTTAACACACTCTACCCTAATTTCCTCCTAGGCCAGCTCAGGAATTGTGGCCTAGGTGAGAAGACAGGGAACCAGATTGAGAATTGGCTGAATGGCAGAGCTCAGAGGATTGTGGTTAGTGATACAAAATCTAGTGGTGTCACATCAGTAATAGCTACAAAAACAGAAGGTGACTTCTCTTTTCAAGTCTTGAGATGAGTAAGGGGAGGTAGGTAAGGAACCTGCTCAGGACCTCTCTTTTCTCAAATTCCACACCTTTAGGTAATCAGCAAACAGGGTGCTATTGCATCTTAGCCACATTGGGTAAACTTTTACAGTCCTCGTATGAATGTCTGGGAATATGGATTTAATTCGCATTTCTTTAAAGGCATATGAAATGAATTGAAGAGTGCAGATGTTAATGATAATAGAAATCAAGGAGACTCTTCCTGGAAAGGATGAAAAGTTTTGTCCTCACTAGTCCGTTTTTCTAGACAGCTTTGTTTAATCATTTTTATGTCATTAACCCAGTTAATTGATAGTTTTTAGCATATTTGTGTGCTTTTTATATTTCACTTAGAGTTCCTTGCTGACAAATAACAAGTTAAACTGCTAACTCAAATAAAGAGTGAGAACATAGTATTTACCGCTGAGTATAAGACATCTGGTGAAAATATGTTACATCTAGAAATGTCAATAGTCTATTTTACATGTCTTAACCTTCGATATAGAATATACACACATACCAACTATATGCCTATCTATAAGCGCAACATCAAGAAAAATGACAAAATCAGAGATGTCATTTTACAGTATATAACATTAAAGGTATTTTAAATAGCTATATTCTCATACATGAGGCAAAAAAAAGAATGCCTAGTATTCTGAATTCTGAGTGATGACATATCCTCCATGATGGGTTAGAGGGTTGTTGGGTCTCCAGGAAGAATGCTGCACAACAGTGGTTGTGCTGTAGTCATTACAAAATGGAGTGCACTTAGTTAGATAACTTATAGTGGCATAGGAATTAGTAGAGTCATTCTTGCAGAAAGTTTGTCAAAAGTATCTGTGATGTCTTTTGAATGCTATCCTTTTAGCCACACAGCTCATAGATCATCATCTTCTTCAGCCTCGGAGGACTTAGATAACCAAGGTAGTTCTGTGTTACAAAAATTAGTCCAGTAACATACTCTAAAATGAATTTCTTACAAGAAAACACTACTAAACTTATTCTCTATATCCTTTATTTAATTGTTAAATGATACAATATGAGCCAACTAGCTTTTCAGATGACATAAATTAAAGCCAAAGGAGCTGTGAAGATTTAAACCAAATGGGGAGCTGGCCTCCCTGACTGGAAACAATAAAACCAAGGGGGTCTTTGTCTAAGATGGATGAGAACAGACCCGTAAGGTGGTGACTTCTCCTCACTTGGCCACTGCCCCAGTGCAGTAAAAGAGAGCAGCACCTCTGCAGCATAGTAGAAGATATCCAGTTATTGTACATTTACAGGGCACATGTCAACAACATGTTGACAGTAACATCCATGGTGCTTGTAGATTATAGAGGGACTGGCAGCTGGGAGGTCCCCTTCTCTGACACCTCGGTCCCTCTGGAAAGCCAGGACTTTGGGGATGGCCACTGTGAGGACGCTCAGCCATGGCACTAAATACAGCACTGTGTCTAGCACTCACTAGGAACTGGTAACATCTCGGGGTCACAGCACCAAGGCACTTCTGCTGCCTCAGAAGCAGCCAATGATTTTGCAATGAAATTCCTGTATGTAACTGGGAATGAGGGAGAGCATATACTATAAAGATCAGATGGTAAATCACTCACATAGTATAATACATTTATGAAATGATAATGGAACTCACAGTCACAGCAGGAGAGGGGAAGATAAAATGCATTTAGTGCTTAAGAAGTTGTTAAATATTTGGGTAGGGCAGAGGGATTCCTTCGGCACTTTCCATCCCCTACGTGTAAATTGCCATTAAAAGCTAATTCAACCCCAGACATGTTCAATGCTATTTCAAACAAGAGATAAACTTAAATATTAAGTTACAAGCTAATGAAAGATAAATAAGAGAAGAAGATGAAGGGATAGAAAGCCAGGTGAATAGGAGGCAAGAGAAAATGGCAAGGCTGAGATACTTTTTAAAAGTTTGCCATGGAGAGCAAAGCAGAGATAAAAACGTAAAGAAAGCTGTCTTGCCAAATGACCTGTTGTAAGAAGATTTCCTCAAATCTCTAACTGAAGCTCGCTCCTCTGGATCGTCTACACATATGGCTGCCATATGGCCCATTAACACCAACAGACTGGGGTTCTGGTGCATGGGCTGACTGCTGGGAACAGAGGGGAGATCAGATGGCCTAATCCACATTGCAGAAATGGAATAACCCAGGGTTGCTGGGGCTGGCTCTCATGGTTTGCCTGTGAAGCAATCCAGTCTGCATGGAATTTCAAGGGGTGTGGTGAAAATAACAAAAATCCTATCTCTAATACTTTTATTTTGCTTCAAGGCAAATTGTTTGCAAAAACTTTCCTTTTGATTTCTGTTATCCAAATAATTCCAGCTTAAATTGGAACTCGGCTATTAATCTGATAATGACATGGCTGAGACGCATTCTCTGACGATTGATCTCAAATGACTTACCAGGCTTTACTTTACCCCATTGTCTGCATTCCTTTCCAGCCAGGAGTCCTGTCAGTATTTAAAACACACACAAAACCCCCTCAAATGCAAGTATTAAGATGATTACAATGTACCTGGAAATATCCTTTAATTTTAATTTTGTTTTATTTTATTTTTAGCTTCAAAGCTTTCCCAGGAATGAACACCTGTCTTTCACAGCATTACAAGAAATAGCCAGATACCTCAGATGCTTTGTTGTGTCAAGTCCTCTAATAGGGACACTGTGAGTATAAGTCACATTTTAATTAATGATCAAAGCAAAGGACACCTGTAAATTTTGGTTCAGTTTCTTCAGTTCTTTGATATCAGGTTTATCCATTAGAAAAGGACTCCTTTGATGCATATCCTGCTGACACAAGGTATCTTTCATGCCTAGATGCCATGGTGACTCGAGCCTTACAAATGCCAAAACGGAACAAAATGAAGAGAATACTATGTTTTTTACCCCATCCCACGTATCAGTTTAAATCTTATCTCCAAAAGCAACAAAACTCACCATTCCATACAATCTTCTTTTCTCCCATGGCTCTCATTTCCATTTCAGACCACAGTCAGCTTAGACGTTTAAGGTGACTTTATGGGTTTTTGTTAGGGTCTGACCATGGGGGTTAGTGAAGGACTTGTGCAAGCCTTTTAGCCTGCTCACCCTATCCACGAAACCAGCACCAGGAGGCTGTCCATGGTGGAAAGGCAAGTAAATACCAGTCCCTGAGAGTCTCCCCTCTTCCATTGCAAAAATATAGTGAGAAATCCCAGCTCAAATTTCCTTTCCTTTACAAGGGTAATGAGAAGAGGAGTAAAGTAGTAACTCAGCCATTCCTCATCAGCCTGTGCAACCATTCCACCTATATGGACAAATCCCATCCAGCACAGGTAGGGTGAGTCACTACTAACATGGCTTGACATGTGAAGGGACTATAGGATCCTATTTCAGATTATATGTGTCTTGAAGGAACCAGGAGAGGATGACTGATCTTAGCTAGGCAAGAAAGTAACACTTGGTTATACCTAAAAGATGAGCTTAGAAACGGATTGTCATTTATTGTGGAGCTTTTTCACCTGAAAAGGTAGCATGTAGCAGAAATCAGTGTGGCATACAATACTTGATGCCAGATCCAAAGTCAAACACATCCTCAGAAACTACTGTAGTCCTCTACATAAGATGACTTAGAGTTAAAACAAACAAACAAAACTAGGAGATTTAGTTTCCTGAATTTGGGGAAATTTGAAAGTAGCCAGTATTAATGCACACACAGACTAAGTTGCAACTAAGCAACTATGTCAACTGATTTGCCTAAATTTGTCTATAAGTTAGGTAACTAGCCTAAACTAGTTATCCAGGTTTACTCTGCAGTCACAGGTAATCAAAAGGCACCTTCAGAGAGCTACATTTCTTCAGAGAGGGTTTGGAGCCTCGGTGACTACAGCTAAGTGAAATGAAACCCACTGTAAAGTAAAATATAAGATATACCAAATCCATCAGCTTAAGTGCACACAAAATGACTGCTGGAAAGGAGGAAAATAGACAAACGCCCTCCCTTTCCCACACCATGCAGATTTTGTAGACTGTTTTATAGAAACTGATGAAATATCAAATTGTCATAGACACCACTATGAAGTCAGATAAAACTATAGATTACTTCAGTGACAGAAAGCCATCAGTTCAGATCTGAAGGAATAGGAGAGACATCATATACTTTGCTACATGTCTGTCTCTGCCTGGAAAGGAAGGAAGGAAAGTACTGAAGAATATTTTCACTTAATGGAGATAAGAGGAGAGAAATATCTCTCTACATATCATATATGGGAGAGAGAAAAATAATCCTGCAATGTATCCTTAGAAAATATTTTGTCTTCTGTTTTCTTTTCCTTTCTGCAGGAGCTCAAGGCTTTGCAGTCACTGCTGGATTTACTTTTGCTGCATCCCTGTAAATGTAGGAAATTGCTATTATCCCTTTTTAACAGACGGAGAACTGAGATACAGGAAAGATTTAAGTATCTATCTTCCCCAAAATCACAGAAAAGTCTGAAGCTAAGCCAAGAGTTGTGCCCTGTTCTGTTGCATACTAAGACAACAATCTACTCACCAGACCATTGTCCCTAATCATCTTGCCCCATCCTGAATCATGTAGTCAATAAACTGTGCCTGTTCTTTTGGCAGAGACTCCAGTAAAGTCTTGCATAGATATTGTCACTAATCCAAGACACCGCAGACAACACTTTCTTTGCAGATATTACCTCTTTTGTTGGTAAAGCTGCACCCCTGAACAGAGTGGGCTTAATTCCTAATTTAGAGCAGCTCAGAAATTTTTCCATGAAACTTTGGAAAAATATGATTTGTTATAACCAATTTTTTCCATACTATCTTGCCATATTCAGCAAAAGTTTTCTGCAGAAGAGTCTGTAAACCGTATGAAGGAATTCTTTTTCAGGGACTACTCTGCTCAGAAGCTGATGTGTTGGACTTGGTTTTTGTGCCTGCTCTGCCTAAGACAGAGAAAGAGGACTTTGCAACTCTCGTGAGCTCCTGGTAATTCTGCCATGAGTATCTTTTGCTTCCTAGAAAAGAAATCCTGATGGTTTTCAGGTTGAAAAGAAAAACGGGAAACTAAAATCTTGAAATTAATTAGAAGGCAGATAAACTGGTAGTTAAAGGGTTCTCTTAGGTCTACCTTCCTAAGGAGGTTTTAATCCTTATCTGCAGGGCATTTAATATGATGGTCTTAAACATGTAAATATAACATAATATAACTTAATTTAATATACATTTTCTTTTCAGGGAGATGAAGAGTGTTGTTGAAGACATATCTGCTATCAGTTCTGTTTATTCTCTATTTCAGTGAAAAGACTTTGCTCTGGGCTGTGCATATTACCAGCAGCATGGATGCAGTTGTGTCAAGCTTCTCTCTCCCCATCAGTGCAGAAGGAGTTCAGTCTTCCAGCAACATCACAGCAGGATTCACAGTCTCACAGCCCTCATTGCGTGCTCACGCCAAGTGCATGGATGTCACTGCCTTGGCTGCCTGCTGTAAATCCTGAGTGCAGAGGCTGGCAAGCAGTCCTCTCACCATGCAGCTACCTGACTTAGTGATTCCAAACATTCAAAATAAAATAAAAATCAAGTTTTCTCATGGCAGAGAAAGGGAAATGGGGCTGAGAGGGGACTCGAGATCCCTCTCTTGTTTCTAGTGTCATGTGTCTTTAAGTCTGCAAAGGAGCTTAAATATACCTGATACAGGTTGTATAGAGGCATAGGACTAGCACTCAGCTCCCAGCTCTGTTACAGACTTCATGCATGACTGTTCCTCATGTGCAATGTGTATAGAAGTGTTCTACCATCCGTACTGACAGCAGCCTCTGCACAGCCCCTAACGGTGTGTTTGAACATATGACATTCAATCTGGGGGGTTGGGGGAAGGTGGATGTGGAGGGGGTATCTCAAGCTGTTACTGTTACCCAAATTTTCAAGAGCAAGGCTGAATTTAGGAACCAGGGCTCTATATGGATAATCTTCCCCTTTCTCATACAGATGATTTTTGCTTTTGAGGAGTTTTGATTTTTTTTTCTCTTAAAATGTAGAATTCCTCCATTTGCAAGGAGTGCAGGAAAGATGCTCATAGGGACGAATGGGGAGAGCTCTTTGGGGTTTTTCATTTGGATTGTTTTGTGCAAGATAGTTCTGACTCCCCGGTGAAGCAACACAGACCTGGCAGACGCGCAGTTTATCAGCCATGCCTTTGATAATGAAAGAGGTGGTGTTAATTGAAACTAAGTGATTTAGCAAAACATTAATATCCTCAAAGGACTTATATCTGGCCTTCGCTGATCTAGCTAGGGAGGTAGCTGTGAGCAGCATTCCAACTAACCCTGTGGAAACAGATGTGCTAATGTGAATGCATGTGAATGAATTTAGGCCCCGGCAATGGGGTTGGTATGTGATGCTTCACAGGCAAAATAATTAAATTATGGAAAATGAGCCCCTGAGAAGGTAATTTAAGTTGCTATCTTACATCATTTTCATCAACCAAGTTCTGGTAAATTCTATGGCAAAACCGTCCACCCTCCTTTGCCAACTTAGAAGGTAAACACCAGTCGGTCTCTGCCATCACAAGCATCCTGCAGGGAAAAGAATGGGACAAAATATTACCAAAAATGAGGCTGAGGACAAGGACAGTGTAACTGCAGCTGGGAGACCAAAGGCCCTCCCTTTATCACAGCTCCATTAATCCTGATTTCTGTGAGGACATCATGAGCTGGTTCTATGTGGCTGCATTTACAGTGGGGCTGGGTCTCTCCCCAAGCCCCATAACAACTGAGGTCAGCTCCTGTATTCCCTTCCTATAGCTGAGGAATTTGGAAAGAATCAGTGACATACCCAGAGGGATAGCTAAACTCTCCTGTCATGTGTTCCAAAATCCCACTGACTCAAGTGGCTACCAATGATGGCCATTATCTGCAGTCACCAAATGTCAATCATCCAGTTCAGAATCTCTGAATTTTAATTTTGTTTATAACTATCCAAGTCATTCCCACTAGCAGGATGAAAAACTTGAGTTAATTTAAACTGTAAAGAGACTGTAATCTTCTGTCTTTCAAAAAAAAAAGTACATTCCCAGATATCCAAAATAAAATAGATTCCTGAGATTCTCTCAGAAAGGAGTGTTACACAATCCAGAAGGGTTATACTATCCAGAAGGACTGATACTCGGCCTATGTGCTGTCCCAAAAATGTTCGCTGAAGCCATTTCCAACAACAGTTCAGCTGCAGCCATAATACACAGGACAACTGCTGTCCTGAGCTCACACAAATATGACTAAACTGGACGGCAGCCCTTCATACCACACACATACCCACGTACCTCCTGCTCCACTTGTGGAGTGCTGCTGTTCGTGCACACTTCCCTTCTTTGGGAGAAACTTCATATCACCTATAACACAGAGAGTAAAGTTGTATTTTTGCCATATCCGGAGTATATTTTTACTGCTTTCTGGGGGCTGGAAATCATGCACCAAAACTTTCCACACTAAAGAACAGAATCCTTTCTTCCTACCCTGCTCGCAGTAAGATGCTGTATCTCTGTATTAGCCTCCTCATTTTTCTCATTTTTCAGTCTTCTTCATCTATATGAAAGTCCCTAAAGTCAACAATAAAACTGAGTATAGCTAAAGAGCACAGATCCCAGAGGAAAGGGATTTATCATATCTCCTGTACAAAAGTGTTATTCAAACATAGCGCAGACTCTAATGTGAGACTCTGAAGGTCAATCTTTAAATAAACAGGTCTTTTGGGATCTGACCTATCCAGGAGCATTTTAGCTTTCGCTGGACTTTCCTGTCCAAATTCAGTTCTCTGGAAATAGAGACATGTCCAAGAGTACATCACCGGGGCAGGGCTATTCCTAGAATAACAAGTCAAAATCTGCTTGTGTCAATACTACTCATGTTGTCACCAAAACCAAGCACTGCAGCTGTGGATACCGTTCCTGTTGTGCATACAGCAGCACAGCTGGCACTTCACTCTCTACGCCCTGTGATTTAGCCTAACCACATTCAAGACAGGAGGAAGTAGTACAGTGCCAAGAAGCCTCCCAATCTCTCAAAACACAAGCTGCCATCCTGCCTTAAACGTGAGACAAACTTCATTTTGTGCCCCTGAATCACAGGCTTGAACACTGAAGGGGGTAGTTGTCCATTTTCCTACTGCTCATAGAAATAGTTTCTTGTTAAACCTGACTTGGATGCTTTCAGAGCCTGACAAAATCTGGGAATCTATAGCTGACCTTTAGCTGAAAGAGAGAAGGTGGCAGAGATATAGGTTCAAGGATGATGGGGAAACAGCAGGAAGAAAGATCAGGTCATATAAAGAAAGAGAAGTGGGAGCAGTGAGCAAGCAGTGAGAAAGATGTAGAAGAGGCCAAGGGGCTGCAACGTTTTGCTCCAGGCAAAGGAAGAGTAGTTAATCTCTGGTCCCTGCTTCCTCTCACAACATAACAGGTGTGTCTGGAAATTGTTGACAAGGTAAGTCCAGCACAGAAAAAAAAAAAAAAAAAAAGAACAAGCTATAATTATTCCTAAACAGATTGCAGATTTAATTGCTCAGAAAATGATCCAAAAAATCACCAGACTGTTCAACTTTCGTGGTCTTATTTTAAATGTCCCTTTTGTACCTTCACCCTGAAGGTCATGCATGCAGTGTGCTAATCATTTTAGGGATGAGTACAATCTGATTGCCATATTTTTACCCTATTCCACTCCACAGACTCTAGAGCACCAGACAGAAGGCAACAGAAAGCCTGTATCATTACAAGACAGAATGCTTTGGTTTACTGCTATTACCAAGAGCTTGGCCATAACTTTTTGAAAAACTATTACTGTGTTTGGATGAAATCAGAGATAACATATCTGCAAAAACATATTCTCATTTGCATCAGGCACTTGCTGGATCTTTTGAAAAAACTTCTTTTTTTTGAAAGGGTAGTTTTGTATTCAATAAATTCTTCGCCACATGCTTAATGTGCATTCTTTCTAAAGCCAACTCTTAATTGCTAACTTATTCATAAATATACAGTGAAATGAGACATACATAGTCTATGCAATCTAGAGTTCATTGAAGCCAATGGAAAAAAATCCCGTTGACTTCCATCAGCTCTAGAAGAGCCCCAGTGTTAAACCAGTGGGACATTCCAAGGCTGCAAGTTTCCAATATTGTCACCACATTCTACTTGTTAACAGAGAGAATATGGAGGTAACCCCAGAAGTCTTGCTATTTTTATTGTTGCCACATTAAGAAAAAAAAAGAAAAAAAGAAACACACCAGAAATACACTGTACAAAATTGTAGGTCTAGTCCACACTGAAAGATTTCAGAGTAATGAGAGCTTTCTTTTCCTTCATTCAAGGCCAAGGCTTACTCAGCAGTTCTCACTGACTATTAAACTGATTGTAGCAACCTACAATTTTGCACCATATTTCAAGGAGTTAATCAAAATTTTATATTTTTTAAATGCATGAAAATGGTCACAATTGTTATCATGCTCCATTTGGGTCTTCAAGGTCATTGAATGGATAACCATCATAGTCATTCTAATTACAGCAGAAAACAAGGATCAGGAAAAAAAGATAACTTACTTAAGGCCATAGGCAGACATGCGTGTACAGCAGGAACCAGACTCATATGAATTATACCCATTTCCCCTAACTTCTAGGCTAATGTGCTAACCACTGAACCGCACTTTCTCGCAATGCTGTAGCTTTTAATTCTGCACACTTCAAAAGTACACAAAGTGTCATAAAGCAAGTGTCAAGATTTCAAAAAAAGTATTTTGGAGCAGCTTAATTACATTAGAGGGGAAGCATTCTTGATTTCAAACAACTGAATTTTCTGTCGCCGGTAGGTTTATTTTGACCATACCTGAAAGAAAAGATTTTTGCTGTGGTTACAGACCCAGACGTATTTCAGTAAACTGCAAATAGCCCCTGAGTCCTGCAGCCCAACACTGCAGCATGACATTGATAAATATAAAACCAAAGCAGGGATTAAAACTGCACTGTAGAAAGCAGCTCTCAAATCTTCCAGTAGTGGTATTTCAATAGCAAAAACAACATAAACCAAAGCAGGGGGTGACTGCATAGAAAGGTCACCATAGAGAGCCTGATACTTTTCTACATGTGAAATTCCCCATTCTTCCAGTCCATTCAGGATTTTTTATCCATAGCTCCAAGCCTTTCAGTGAGACGTGTGCCAGAACTGTGCAGCTGCAAAAGCAAGTGAAAAGCCTAGCCAACTAGCTCTTCACAGGGCATTTAGACATATAATATTTTAGACTCGCGAGTGTGGTCTTTTTGAGCAGACAAAACACAGAGACAGCCTTTGCATGCTGTGGCCAGTGGCACACTCCCAAGGTTCCCGGTACAGGAGACGATGAAAAGTCCAGCACCGAGAATGCCATCAGTGCATCACAACTCCTTTCTGATTATGATCCTTTGTATTTGTTAATGTTATGTATGAAACATAACAGAGGCCTGAAAAAGATGAGAACTACATTACTGCTTGTTTTTCGGACACACACAAACAAAAGAAAAGAGAGTGGAAAATTCCTGTGCGCTTGTTTCTATGGTTATAGCTGTCAGACTGAGCCTATTTTACTTACATAGTAAGGAAATAATTTTATGGTGGAAACTACTGAATTTATGAATGGGACTATACGATGTGGTTGCTCCCTGTACCTACTGAGTCAGAAGGACCTTTCTAGCCTCATGCTCCCCTTGCCCAGTTCAGTTCATACAGTCTCTATCCTGTCTTCCTCTCCACTTGGCTCTTTGAGGGATATCTGGTCTTTTGTAACTTTCTGTATTCCAAACCTCTCTCCCTCCTCACACTCACATATGCTCAATCTCCTGTAGACATCTACCTATATTTCAAGCCACCATAGCCACCAGGAACAGAATTATTTGAAGCACAGTTATATTTCTCTAGAAGAAATCCATTTCTAGAAGAATAATCTGTGATGATGGCTTACTTTATAAAATATAGGAAAAAAAGTCACACATCACAATATGGAAAGCAATTGGTCTCCTTATGATAAAATGCCTTAATACGTTGGCACTGATGGATTAGCTTTCAAAGTGAAAAACCAAGCTGGGATGAAAGAGTAGTTAATGAAGAATTTTGGACCTTATAAGACCTAATAAGAATTTCCATTAATCACAGTTTGTTCTTCTGATGCTGGTGAAGCATAACTGAGAATGAGAATTTGAGTGTGATCTATCTCCTTTTTTATAACCACCTTGAACCAGAAGGCTTAGCTGCCTTTGATGCAGAATGTGGACTGAGGCTGATATCTCCAAATAAGGCTTCCTGTTAAGTTTTCTAAATCCTATTTTAGGCAGTTAAATAAATCATCTTCTTCTAGAGGTGCCAAATTCCTGCATATTCCAAGATAATAAAAGATCGGCTGCATATCTTTTGTGAGAGAGAATTTAAAACTCCATATACAACTCTTTCCTAATGGGTCAGCAACAAAGCAATATTTTTCATAAGAGCCATTGCTGAATCATTGACATTGGAGAAAGTTTAAGGTCATCTAGCAGGAACATGGCATGATTCCCTAAAGTTATTTGATTAAAGAAAGACAAATGATAATAGGTACCACAGAATTCCCTAACCCTTATTATAATTCATGGTCCTCATCCTTTTTTTTTTTTTCTCTTCTCTTATTAGGAAGCCAAAGGTAGAGAAAGCCAAGGTACTATTTCTATGCTGTAGCTGGATCTAACATATGGACAGCTAGAGCATCCTGCTCCAGAAGTACTGCTTACTGTTGGCACTAGCACTAGGTATATTGATCTGCATTCCAAATATAAACTTCATTAAAAACCTGGCAGTCAGTACAACACTGCTTTTCGTAGGTCTGAGTCTATCATATCCTAAGGGTATTGAATCTCTAGTGAGTACCCTGTGGGACTGTTAAACCTTCTCCAGAACAAAGCTCCTACAAGTTAATTCTCACAGCACTTCTCATGGTAAGTTACACTTAACCTTGCAGGTTTGATATGACAGCGAACTGCAGAAATGAAGCACTGGTGTATGAATTTTGAGACCTTTTCCAGTGAGACTCACAGACTTTGTGTGAAATGGACAAGTGAAAGCATTTCACTGCCATTCCAGCAACCTTTTTTTTCTCTTTTCTTTGGCTTTTCTGGCAGCCTTGTCTTTCTTCTCTTCAGATTCAGGGTGTGGTGAATACTTAAGGGATTTGTATGGTTCCTGTTGTCATACACAAATATGATGCTTCATACATAAATATGATGTTTCTGGGAGCATTCATGACATCTCCACCTTCATTTTTCAACCTTTTAAGCTTCAGGGATTCGAGCACAGATTATTGCTGAATTCTGTAATACAAGACAGAAACTCTTCTGAGTCTTTTTGAAGTGCACAATAGGCTGTATAATGCGTCTCTTGTGCCTTATTAGAGAACAGAGAAATGCATGTTGAAAGTATGCTTTTTACACCATTAAAAACAATAAAAAACACGTTTCTGTATGCTACAGTTTTATACATTGATAGCCTATTTTCATATGACTTTTCAAATACAGAGCATACCAATATTAACACTTATACATGTGTGCACACATGTATAGAAATTTGTAAGAATTACACACATGTAAGAAATAGAGATTTACAGAAAAAGATAACTCAACATTGTGTCCAGACCAAAGCTCTTAGAAGACAACTCTGCTTTACCCAGAAGTATCTCATTTTGCCTTTATTCTGCCTTGCCTGTAAATATACAGATGTATATGTATACTGACAGGTATATACAACATATTGGTTAAACCTACATACTGTGTAGGCTTTTTAAATCCCCAAAATATGATGCATGCACTTTTATGCTTGTGCGCCTGCATGCAAAGACTTCCCTACAAGCTATGTTAAACTTTGTCTTTCCTTGAGAAAACAGAAGAGTTGACACAAGCCATGTAAACAAAATTTGGAAGTTACTTGGCATGTTAACATAATGTCACAGTAATCTGATGTCACCATGCAGCTACTTCTGTGTTTATGCCATCAGCCCATCAGGACTGTGTGTCGTGCCAAATGCTCAGCACAGCAAGTTAAGGCACCCTCAGGTTTCTGCATACTCTGTCAGGCTGCATGTTGCACAGTAGCACTGTCTATTTTCTGCTGAGTTCCTGCATGAGAGGCATAGGGTGGTATTCAGTCCAATTCCTGTTATCACCCACAGACACCCAGAGACAGTAGTTAATGCACCGGAAAAATTAAGTTTCAAGTTACAGTTTTCTTTTCCTAGGACAGGTTGCTGTAGCACGTCTCTCAGTGGTATGAGGTTTGCTTATACTGTCACTATGTCACTTCTTAGTCAATAACTCATTGCATTTGGCTAACCTGCTTTGTTACCATTACATCTTGCTTCAGTCAGACTAAGTCTTGCTAACCACACAGATAGCAGCGCAGGAAATGTTTGTTTGTCATGATTAGGGCCTATATATATATATACAAAATAGAGAGTGAATTCCTTGAACCTGCAGCCTAGTGATTGCTCTGGCCACACTACTGTGTATTTTACTGACTACTGGTAGTGCAGGCTTTCCCAAGTGGGATCTGATTCTTGTCAGGATGTTGGCTCTCAGATCTGTTTTACTCATTGCCCCACCAAAGCTATCAATAGCGTGTTCAAACACTAAGGGATTAAAGTCGGTGGTATATTTTGGGGATAGTTTATGCCTGTAATATATGTCAAAGATATTTCTTCCATCTCCCATATATTATACAGGCCCCACAGAATTTTCAGCATGTTCCTTCATCCGAGAGACTAGATATTAGAGAAGGAGAGTTTCTAATGCTGTTTAAAATGGCACATATACTTGCTCCCAATTATACTCTACAGAAGAGTAGATAGATAGAATAAATATTTATGCCTCTCTATTTGAGAGGCTTGTATACATTTTATACTTCATTAATATAAGACAAGCAGAGGGAGAGATGCGGTCACCAAGGTCATCTTCCTTTCATTTGCATTTTGAATTTTACACATGTCTCACCACATGTGCCACACAGCGTGATTTCCATTTAAAATTATTTCCATAACTTCATAACCTACGTACATAGGCTGTAGTGTTTCTTGTTTGTTTGTTTGTTTTCCAGCAATAGGTCAATATCAACCATTTTCCTGAACAAAAGAAGCACTAATTTCAGCAGTAAAATGGAACACTCAAGGACAAGAAAAATAATTAAAAGGATGAAAATGTGAAGGGAAAGGAAGGAAAAGAAGGAAAGAGTGCAGCCACTCTGATACAATTCACTTTCATGTTTCAGCCAAGGCTGAGGACTGTGCTATGGGACATCAATCACACTAGCCATGTTCACACAGTAGGAGCCAATCTTCCACCTCGGCTGACACCCAGCACCGTGAGAGAGGCAGAAAAGCTGGTGCTGGGCTGACCAGAGGTGACTCTGATCTTCCCACTTCAAACAAGAAAGATTCCCACAGAAGTCAGTCTGGGATTCCTGAGCTGTTTTTCACACAACAGATGAGCAGTGTTTGATAAACCAGAACATCTAGTGTAATTAGGCTCCAAGCACTATATGCTAATTACAGCCACAGAGTTATGCACACTTCTAAGGTGGGTGCTGAAGAGGGGCATAGGGAGAGAAGCTTTAGCAAGCGTGGATGGTGCTGAGCAGCCTGCAGCCCTGGCCCTGCAGAGCCCTGCAGGACCTCACCACACACAGGCACTGCTGTGGGATGCAAGAACAGGACTTCTTCAGCAGGGGGTTAAAATGGAATCTTATAATGCTTGGGAAGAGATGCAAGCAGGAACAGGCAAGGAGGCAGTTCAGCCAGAACATCAGCCAGCGGAGCCAGCACATCACAGCTCCATGTGCAGGAGACAGCAGAAGGGTTTCCTGGCAAAGGACAGCCTTTGGTAACTTGTTTTGCTGAGGTTTGCAAGACATTGTGCAGAGACCCAGAGCCTCTGGGAACCAAGGTCTTAAGTCAGCTCAGACACCAGGTCTTAAGTCAGCTCAGACACCACCGATAGCACGACGGCTTTCTCTGTGATTTTACAGTCCATGTTGAATAGTAGCATTGAATAGCAACTTAAGCAGAGGCTATCAGATGTGATCCAGAGCGGAATAGGAACCCCAAAACAGCCCAGGCACAGGGGAAAGGGTGAGGACGGATGAGGAGGATCATCAGCAAAGCTGGCTTTGAACAGAGTTTTATTTTCTGACATCACTGTGAACAGGGCTGTTCCCTCCAGGTTGGGTTGCTCAGAGGGATTTCCTCCGCTTTCAGGAGCCCCTGAAGGTCTCACAGTCCAGCTATTCATCATGAACTGGTGCTGTAATCACCTTGTCACCTCTGTTCAGTTCACCTGCACAAGGGCTGCTTGCAGAAGGCCTTCTTAATCTGGCTTTTTATCATTTTCACCTCCAGAAACTAAATCTAGTATTTATGTTTGTGCTCAGCCTTTATTCTCTTCCTTTGCCTTATCCAGTAACTTGATTTTCTGAAGCTCCAGTTGTGCTCATCCCCACGCAAGTCAAGTGCAGCAGGTAACAGACATATGGTGCACAAAATAAGGTTGTCTGAGGTCCTGCCATGAGTCCCCAACCTCCATGCAGTGTCTCGCTCTGGCAATGGCAAAACTCCCATACGTGTCTTTGTGAGTGTTGCTACCTCCTGTTATGACCCTAAAAAGTGTGTTTGCCCACATGCTCTAAAGAAGAAAGCAGGAAAAAAACAAACAAACAAATAATAATAATAGTAATAAACAGGGAGTTAGCAGAGATCAAAGTTAATCGCAGGATTGACAGATTTTGCAATGACTGTACAGTTCAGGAATATATAGGGAAAGTAATATCCTGTATTATTTGATACAGGACACAGGGTTTGTGACTATAATACAGGGAATCCGATATTACATGGCATATCTGGCAGTCATAATGCTATTCTAGGAAATGCAGATTTTATGCTTGAGCGTGCCACAAAATTCTTCTGTGTTGCTGACTAAGTCACTCTGAGCAGATTTCATTAATTCTGCTTTCCTCGATTTTGCATCCTTCCCATTCCCACCAGGTTACAAACTTTTCTTCATCGTGAAGGTAGCAGAAGGAAGAACAGCAGGAGCAGAGGATATGAAACCTTGCTATTAGACACTGTGCTATAGCTGTGCTTGGTAACATGAGGAGAAATTACAGGATAAGTCATACTTGTCTCCTGTAGCCTTGGGGCGGAGGATGCCCAGTGCAGATGGCAGAAAACTAAATGTCAAATTTTGCTAGGTCACTACCGAGAAAATAAGAACTAGAGTTTCAAGAAACAGATACCTTGGCCAAATCTGGGCACTTCTTTACAAAAAAGGAGGAAAAATACAGACGTTCTGGGATGAAATTTCTAAAACATGTCAGGCTTAGATCTCTAAGGTCTCTGAAGAGTGGGGTCCTATAATGGTCAGCCTTGAACCAAAGAGACATTACTCATCCTGTTTATAATAATGCTATTAAAATAAAGGGTTTATCAGGACTTCTTGTTTGTGCTTATGGGTGTAGTCAGATTTTAAGTATCATCATTAGACTCAATCAAGAGAGGAGAAAAGATGCTGCATGAAGCAGTGAAATAATTTACCTAATAATCCATGTGAGGCTGATGGCAAAAAAAGACACAAAAGTAAGTGGAACCGTGGACGTGGCAAAATAAAATTCAACTTTGCCACTGACCTCCACGCCACCAGCCTTTCTCCACAGTTGGGCCCATTGCTAGCCTGGATTTTTTTGCCCATCCATGAAAAATAGTTGATACTTGCATGAAATACAAATGCTTAGCAGTACACCCCAGTTTAGGACAGGTGAGGATAAATAAATCTTATGTTTAATTTTAAGCATACATAATTGCTCAAACTGGAATTTGGCTGGGTCATTGCAGTTAATACCTCTCTGCTTTTATGCAAAAATATTTCTTTCTATTTAATGTTGGGTCTGACAACCCTGAATCAAAGGAGCTAATTAAACTATTAAGCAAATATAAACCAAAACATTAAAAACTAGGTTTTCCTGACCTTCTCTTCACAGTAAGGGGAACCTGCCATGTTTCAAATACATCTAAATGTTTTTTCTTGAGTTTAAGGGATAATATTCTTTCTTTATGGAATTTGAACAAGGTTCTAAAATAAATGTCCTAAGCATAGGAAGTCCATACGGTATGATTACTTTGGCATGGAACCAGAAGGTGTCTCTGGTTTGATCTTTAACTTCTCCTGAGCCTATTAAATAACTGTTAAATTCTATTTCTAGGCATTTAAACCTCTGTACTGGGTCAGCAGCTGTTTCTCATACCAAGAAAAAAATCTGGTAATAACTCCTGATGGGCAGGTAGGGAAATACCTATCTCTTAAACTGTTGGTTCTTGTGGATACCTAAAAAAAGGCTTGGCATTGCCTAGCAGCCAAATCTGCCTATGTGTTCACACAGGTATCGTCTCATGTATATGTGAAAAAAAATGCTATATACAGCCTAGATTTCTGCAAGAGAAATCTTAGTATTATGAATGCACAAAACTTTAACCAAAAAGAAAGTCACTCTGTCTAGACCACACAGACATCTTTGATGTCTTCCCCTGTGGCCAGTCTGGCCCCTGCCTGCGTACGAAGGCAGAGATCTCAGTACAGGGCCCTGGGAAAGGCCATACCAAAATACCTGGTAACCTACAGTCACCTCCCAGGATCATCAATGCGCTCAAGCAAGTGCAAGGATCCCCAATGTCCCTGCAGTGTATTGACCACCAAGAGGATTTTGAGCTGGGGTACCATCAGGGTGCCCCATGGATGGGACTGTTTAGAGCCACCTCCTGTCCTGGTAGCAACAGCAGTCCACATGGTCTGCCTGCTGCATGGACCTGTGACACCAGTCCTGTCCTGTGGTCTCAGTCACCCAAGAAACCCTGCATGGACAACACCTGAGAAGCAACATAATGTAGCACAGTAGAGGGAGAAAGACTGAATAAAGAAAACGCTGGCTTCAGGAATCTAACATTGATTAGTAAGTAAGCCTGAGAAATACTTTGTTTTCAAAGGTATTGAAGTCAGAACAAGATTAATTCTCTCCGTTTGAAAATTTTGAGATATGCCTGAAAATCCAGAAGATGCTTTTACATGTATTCCTCAGAGGAATTTGTTATCTGATGTTACACGTCACAGGTCTAGATTTGCACTGCGAAGGTTAAAGAAGAGAATGTATAATGAAAAAAGCAAAGGAATAAATATTAGGAATAGCACTTTGCAGAAGTCTTAAGCCTGTCTCTCTCACACAGGAGTCTTTCTTGATATTGCTACAAAGTATATGTAAGGAAATAATAAGCCTGGTACAATATTAAGGATCATTTAACATGAACTCAGGCTTTAAAATGCCATAATCAAGGAGCAGTTTGTTCCCTTCTAGCTCTAGGACTTCATAAAACAAAGTCAGTGTACAAACGAAAAGATTTTAGGAAAAAATGGCTTTTTCTTTGAGAAAAGTATACATGTCATAGCTAGAAAAAGAATCCTATTACTGTCTTGACAGAAAGATTTCTCTCTCCAGCATTGCTGAAGAGTCAAATTTGAACTGTCATGGTCCAGAGTTCAAACCCTCTATGGTCTGCAAGGAAATCCATGCCATCTTCTCACAGTGCTGAGCTGACCTGCGCTCTCTGCATACCAAAACTCTTTGTAGGTACATGGAGATAATCTCCTTGACTGATTTTATTACAAGCAGAAAGTTCATTCAAGACAGATATAATTGGGACACAATGATCAAAAATTATAATGCTATTTGCAAGGAAAGAAAAACTCCATATAGAAACCATGGGAAGATTATGCAAATCATTTACTTGTAGATGAGTTAGCTAATGTTATGGCTAAGATCAATGGGGGAAATTACATTCCAGAAAACAAAATGACTAGACACAGGAGGAAAACAGTATATGCTTATATATATATATATATATGCTTATATATGCTTATATATATATAAATATATATAAAATGCAAAGTTTAGTCAAAACTGAGCCAATCAAGTGACAATCATGTTCAAATTGAGCAAATCTACAACAGATTTTGCAAATAGCATATTATGTTTTGCAGTGCAAAGGAGGGCAGCCCTCACTGCTTTTTATTGTTTAAATAGGATCACAGATTCATTCAGGTTGGAAGGGACCTCAGGAGGCGTCTGGTCCCTCTTCCTGCTCAAAGCAGGGGCAACACTGGATTCAGATCAGCTTGCTCAGGGCTTCATTGAGCTGGAGCTTGCTAACTCCGCAGATGGAAATTTTACTGCATTGCTAGGCAGCCTCCTGTTCTGACTGTCCTTCACAGTCCACAGTCAGGACTGCCTGACAGCCGCCTGACTGTCCTCAAGGTACATCTATTTTTATATGCAGTCAGAATATCCCTCTTTCAACTTCAATATCCCTCAAATTCAATGAGAGATCGCTGTTTCTCAATCTCTGTCCATACACCTCAGCACAAAGCTCGGCTCTGGCTCAACAACCTCCCTTTAGGTGCTGGGGACTGCTGCCTGATTAACCCAAAGCCATCTCTGCTCCAGGCTGGACAAACCAGCTCCTGCAGCCTCTCCTCACAGGACAAGTGCACCAGGATCTTGTGTATGCAAAATCCACACAGACAAAATGCATCTTAGACGAAATCCCAACGCAATGACAAGTGCCTTCCCTCCCTTCCCTCTGTCTTCAGTGCATCTAGGGTTACATTTTTATGGAAAGAATGGCTTGCACATTTCCACGTAAATATGTAGCCTGGAGATTTTTAATTTTTCCAATAAAGTCATAAAATGTTTTATAATATTAATCACATAGTTGCTATAAAGTTAATCATTCTGTTACTTTGCCAGTCCTCATACCTTCATAACCACTCTGACCACCACTACTCACTGCAGCACTAGGTACAAGACCACAAAAGATCCATGAGATTTCTCTTACATACTTTTAGTGATAAGATGCTTTACATTAGTAGACAAACATTCATTCAAAATATGGAAAGCAATCTTTCTTCATGACAGGACTACTCTCCCTGCTCAAATTGCTTGCTGTAGACAGTAAGAAATGGGCAGTATCAGTATCCTTCTCAAAATGTAAGTAATTAAAAATAATCAATAGAAAAGTTCTTGTTATGGTAACAAAAGGTTATATTTGCCTTTGCTGCATTGTGTTAGTGTTTTTGTATTCATATGTTGTTGGTCAGTCTCTGCTTTAGCTTGCAGTGTTTATTTTTGCATCATTGTATGCGAAAGGTCCAAGTGATTCAGCACAGAAGAAATAAGCATGACCTGTCTCCTCAGTCCATGGCAAATAATCATTGACCTTTTCCCATTTAACCTGCCTGGACAGAGAAAAGTTTTGCTATTGTCCAGAACTTTCCAATTGTATGAAATGGATGTAGCCACAGACTGCTTGCTCCTTGCTTTTCTGTCATTAAAAAGTCATTATAGTCTCATTTTAGATATTTACCATCAGCTTCTTACAAAATCTATTAAGACTGTTAGAGATTATCAAGAGCGACAAATATGCTAATATCCTCACTCAAACTGTCTCAGAAAAGGTCAGCAATACTGACCACAACTGCCAGTTTACATTCAAACATTCAGAATAGGTATCAGATGTTTCTATTGTATTAAGTAAAAGCAGTCTGAATCATGGCAATTTCTCTTACTATAAAATATCTTTTTAGAAAGATCAAGATATGTCTCTTCAGAAGTGCTTTTTTCTAGCTCACAGCCTCACAAAAGGCTGAGTCTAAAAAGACCAGAACTGCCGTAGTTGTATCTGATGGCCAAATCTGCACTGTATACAAGGTATCTCAAACACAGATGTTCTTCTCATCCTCACTAAACTGTGAGTTGCCAATTTGAATTAAATTAAGACCAATTTCAGCACATCATTTCTGATCCAGCTTAGCTACTCCAGTTCATATAGCGCCCTGCTGGTGGAATAATTTGTTACCTATGCCATTGCCCCCACTGACCGACTACTAAGAAAGTAGTTGGCTCCCAGGAAACTAAAGATGCTCCTCTGTGTCCTGGCCCCACGTGGAATTGGAACTGCTGGTGGGACTGGTACCCGCCTGGCCACCAGGGTCTGTCCTCCTGCCCTGAGGGAGCAAGGCCCTGGGGGTAGCAGCACAGCCCCAGGGGCATCAGGCACTGCCATGGGATGGGCCAAGGTCATAACAGGCAGGCACCGAGTGTCATTGTTGGGGTGGAAACTGAGGGGTGTCATGATTGGGGTGGAGACTGTGACAGCCAGGCCAGGGCAAAGTTGTGGTAGGCCTGAAGCTGGCACCACTGCAGAGGCAATGACTGATGGTCTCGGGCTGGGCTGAGATGGGGCAGGCAAGGACAGGGCTAGGGATGCCCCTGAGGCCTGAACACTGACACCATTAGAGAAGCCTGGGTATAATTCAGTTGTCTGGGTTTTTCTTTTAAAGAGTATCTCTTGGGAGTATAAAAATTAGAGAATTTCTGCAGCGTTGCTCAAAGCCGTGTTCTAACTGTTTCTGACTTCAGAGTTGTTCGTCACTTTCAGACATGTTCCTTTCCCGAACTTTATCATCTACCCTGCTTTCTCTCTGTCTCTGTTTCCAAATAAAATCTCCCATGGCTGGCAATGAACTTCCTTTCCTGGGCCCTAAATGAAAAGTCTTTTGCACAGATTTTACTCCAGCTTTTTCTTCCCAGCACAACACCCTGTGAATCTGTAATTCATTCCTTCCTACATTCAGTACAATCCCTAGAAGTAGTCTATCTGACAGAGCAGAACATTGGTGACTGTCAACCCACACCACCATTGGTTTGACCCAGAAATACAGTCATTCAGTCTTCTTCAGTTTGACTAGTGCGGGATGACTGGAGAGAAAAGGAAATTGTAAAAGCAGCCTGGAACATTCTGCGTTTCAGTGCTCCAAAGAACTGAAATACAAGATGCCTCCTACATGGACGGTCCCTGTGCCATGAACCCAGTATAACATTTAATCACCCCTCAACTATCTCTGCTGTGACAGGAAGCACGGTAGAAGAGTCCTCAGAGATGTCACCAGGTTGCTTTGGTTTTCACCAGTGCTTTTTACCAGTTTCCACCTACCAGGCAAATATTGATACATCTCCATCACTTCCTTTTTAAACCGATAGCTTTCGTCTTCTGTACTATACTAGAGAGAAGTCCTAAAGGCTGAGTCTTGTCACCTGTATTATTACATTGTAACCCACTAGCTACCTGAATTCCAATAGCTGTGAATGGTATCTTTTACCCAGTGAAATATGTCTTGATTAAAAGCAAACTCCGAAGAAGTGGAGAAGAATGATTTCCATTCCACTTATTTAGGCACAAGGAAAGTTAAAGAATTAATAAATCCACTAAGAATTTATTTCCTCTATAGGCCAAAGCTGTTCTGTACTTACAGTAAAACTTTCCTTTAAGAAGTTAAAGATGCAAACAGAAATAAATTAATATTTGCAGAATGAAGGAAAGCAGAAGTTTCAACAATATTTAACTAACTCCACTGTCCATAATGACTAGATATATGCCTCTGAGCGATAAACTGACCACAAGGTACAATCATCAGTCACTGGAGAAAACAAGAGAACATGACTTAACATCAAGGCAGCAGAATGGAATGTTCTACAGAAGAATGCAGTAAAAATGCCTCAAAACATCAGAATAAAAATACTGAGTCTGACGTCCATTCTTCACACACACTAACATGAAGCAGGAATAAGTCTGATGGACTAGTGGTAATTATTAACAGGTTGATATATGCAAGCTGCAAGTGAAAAGAATTGAGCTGTTGCTAAGTGCACAGAGCTCACCTGTCCATCACTAGAAACACTGACTAGTGGAACTGGTAAGGACTGGCACTGGATGAACTAGAGACGGGTAGAAGGACAAGGTTTGAATTTTGCTAAATTATACTGTTCCTATTAAATTGTTGCAAAATGTGAAATGGTAGTTTTGGTTTGGCAAGTTGTACAGTTCAGTTTTATGTATGCAAAACCACAAATGTTTTCATCTACATCCCAGTTTACCCTAATCCTTAATTTCAGAAGAATACGATCTGTATGAGTTCATCTTTTGGTTTCATTTTAATGTAATCTGTAGCACTCTAACCCATAAAATATATATGTAATATACATATTTTCTTACAGAAAAACCTTTCCAAATAAAGAGATCTCTGGTCTACATGTATTAACAGAATTCCTTCAGGCTTGGACTCCGACTGAAGTCCGAGTCAATTGGGATTTTAGATCTGAAACTTTCATCCACCAACTAAGTTTACAGAGCATCAAATCTTGCAGAATTTCTGGTCTCAAGTTTTGAATACTATTCCATGGAAAGCTCCACTTTTTCTTGCTTCCCCAGAAACTCATTCTCTTCTCAATGTCGTTAGGATGAGGTCTTGCAACTCATGAGAAAAAGGTAGCATGGTTTAAGCCAGGATTGCATTTTAGCCCCTGCTTCTTTCATGTAGTCTCCTTTCATATAGTAAATTACCTGAGGAAGACCACCTTTAGATAATCTTGATCTCTACATTTCATAAGTCATCAACCAGTTGCCTCTCTGCTGAGTTTAATATTTTGACCAACGTTTTTCTTCCAGAAAAACAGCCAGCTTCAAAACCATCTACCTTGTTTTTGTCTGGCCTCCACTTCCAGCTGAGGGTCTTTGTTTTCCCTTCACCAGAAAGCAGTGTCTCCCCCAAGAAAGGCACTAACACACTGAAATCTGTGCACCTCACAACAATCTTTTTGAAAATGAATGGCTTTCTGTGTGTCACACAAATGGGCACTTTCCCCTTGAAAGCATTTTGTCAGTCTTTGCTCCAGCCTCTGTAGTCATTCCTTTTTTGAATGTGGAACATGCCCAGGCTGCACACATTATGCAATTAACAGTCTCCTCTAACAGATATAGAAGTAAAATCACCTCCTTTTCCTGCTCAGTCATCACTCCACAGTTCACACAGGCACAATTCACATTGCCTTTTTACCCTACCACTGCATGAGGAGCATATTTTCAGCTGCTTCTCTAGTATGACCCACAAACCTCTACCAGAGTTGCAGTTTCCCAGCATATAGTCTTCCTTCTGCAGGTTAAAACTGCCCTTCTTATTCCATTATTCTCAACTGTATTAAAACACTTCTCCTGACTGAATTTATTAGTAGGTTCAAATCACTATGTGACTACAATCTGCAATAATTTTGACTTACTTATCTTTGCATCACAAGTAAAATTCAGCAGAATTTCAGAGCCCTGATTAATGTCCATTGTGATAGTAGCAGAAAGCAAATTTCAATGCAACAGAATAAGCATTATAATCGTCGGTCTGATGTTCTACATAAAAACCCAGACCATAGCATCCTTTGTTGAGTTGTCCTAGTGTTTTCTTAGGCTCATTCTAAAAATGTCTGATCTCCATTCTAAATTTGTCACTGTTCCTCTCCAAATTGTTTGATATTCCAACTTTATATTCATTGTGTGTCCTTTTTGTTTTAGAAACGTCACTAAGTCTTCCTTGGTGATGATCATACTGAAATCCATAAGTGAATACAGAGACTCAAGAAAGGAAATAGCATATTGCAATATTTCTACTGTTGATAGAAACATTGCTGAAGAAAAAAATATACATATAAATACTTTGCATTGTACAAAACTAAAAGACTTGGCAAAGGCTGATTATTTTGTCTCACATTTAGAGCAAAGCTCTGTAGCTCAATTTGCAGAAAACAGGATGTTTGTTTATAACAGCAAAGTAAAAAATATTTCTTTTTTTCCTTTTTTAAACTGCAATAATGGTGCTAGCTTTTTACGGTATTTTAAATGAAAAAGGTCTGTGATTTGGAAATATAAGCTCATGTTTCTTAATTTAGTGCTGCAGTGTCAAGCCAAGGGAGCTGTTAGTATATTGTGGAGATGTTCTTGCATGCTAGAATTAAATGGGAGTTTTGTCTATGATTTTCATTCATGCTGGATCAGACTCTTCATGTAAAATTAAGAAAATGGTTGCTACCCGAGAGCAACCAGGAAAAGAAAGATTTGAAATTAGAGGTTGGAAACCTAACCATCTTGGCAGTTTGACATCAACCCATCAACTAGAGAGAACTGTTGTAACAGTTTATTGCAAAAAAGTATGTAGAGTAAAGCTCTAAATACACTTGTTTAAATTCATTATTTAAGCGCGTGCTTAGTCTGAAATGCAGGCCGCAAGCTCTGTAGACTCTGACAGGATTTAACCAGCTACTTAAATGTCACTTAAAATCTGATTCGAAATAATGTTCTGACTCAAAACTGCACAAAAACTTTAAGGAGGAAGAAGCTTTCACTTCAAAAATAATTAAGATGCCCTGCCTTGACCACAACAATCAGAAAGATAAGAGGAGATTTCAAATTATTACTCTTCAAGTCAGAAATGCCTAGTTAAACTGCAAACTATAATAAATATGGGGTGACATATGCAACAGACATCATAAAAAGAGAGTTTTGACAGAGATTTCACAGTCATGCTCCCCACCAGACACAAAGAAATTTAATGCAACTGTCTGACCTTATCTCGCAAGTCTTTCTACATATTCAAACACACCCACCTCCCACTGAGACCTCTGGAAAGACAATTTACAGAATATTTCTAGGATTTGGTTTCTCATTGTATTTCTAATGGGAGAGAAGCTATTTACAGAGGAAGATTTCACCCCACGGAAAATGGTGCCCCCAGGATGAAATCCACATGGAGTGCTAGAACGTGTTGGCAGACAATAAGTGGCACCTCAGGAGGCTGGGTTGGAAGGTGCATGGCATAACCCTCGGCTTTGAGGTGGGATTTCTGCCTCTATGCCTGAGCAGGGGCAGGTCATAGATGGATCCATCTTAAGAGGTACAGCAAGGAGCTGAGCTTTGTGGTTTAGCAGGAAGGGAAGGAGCTGGCTCTGACTTTAACAGCTAGCTGTCCTCATCCTTCCAACACTGCATGTCCCCTGTCAAAACAGACACATTTGTTTCATTATCTCAAAACATTCAAAATCCTGACATGCATTGACAAGGAGATGTCTAGTTTTGCATCATTCCGGCCATGAAAGGAGAACGTACAATGGGAGAAAGTCATATCGCCAAGAGATTACTGAGTCTCTTTGAAGTCAACTTATGCTAAAGAGTTTTCTTCTAAATACCAGCCCAGATCATGTTTTGAAGAAATAAGATAGATTTACTAGAAATTACAGAAATATTGTAGTCAAGCAATTTGAAATTCCTTGAATATAGCCATATGCCATGACCTTTGTAGTCTGTCTCCTGACCTGTTCTTAAAGAATTATATATGCATCCTTCACTATTTTTCTTCTAAAACTTTCCACTTGAGAACAAAGATGACCATGAACTTCTTATTAGAAACAAAGATATAATTCAGTGCTCCTAGTTCATTTGGGGTGGCTACATAGGAGGGGAATATTGTGATCCTGGGACTAGATGAGACTGAAATTTCAGAGGAAAAAAATGGTCATTGAAAATTCATGACTCATCTCTGTGATCCTTACAGCTGTGCTTCAAACGGGGGTACTAAATCATGTACAAATAACAATCATTGAAATGAAATATGTGCATTTAGAATAATACTCTCACTATCATGCACTAATAATAGTAATTTTGTTTAGCAAATGGTATTGATATCAAATACTTCTATGGTGCAACTTTCAATTATCAGTCATGTACTTCATTTTAAAATGGCACAATTTCATGGGACTTTCATCCCTAGAAGCATAATTCATTTTCCTTGACCTGCATCCACCACTACAATTAAATATGTATACTGTATGAATTGCTCTGAGGATTTTCATCTTTCCATTAATTGACCAATTCCATTGGCCTTTCCCAATGCAATGGCATGTAACCCACTCTCTAGCTGATCTGACTTCACTGTGACTCAGTCCCACCTTACACTGCCCTGCAACCTAGTGCTTCTGATCACTTCTTAAGAGTATGATAGTCAGTAAATTAATATCCTTTCAGTACTGTTTATCCTCATGGTCTCTCCCCAGGATGAAACTGTCTGGGTAGGAGAAATCTCCTTCAGTCATGATACTCTGTTTGGCTTTTGGTTTGTTTGGTTGGCTTTTCATTTTGAGTGTGCATACTACTTTGGATAATATTCATGTCACCTAAATAGTGGCTTAAGATGTTTACAATGCAGATGTCTAAATCTCAGACAGTAAATCAAGGCTCCTGCTATCAGCTGGGGAAGAAACATAGACTTTGGAGAGACACGGCTTTGGAGATACAAGTCATCTTATATGTTTTAACCACCTGTTTGCTGATGTCATGCATTGTACCTTCAGAGATCACTGACCATTCCCTCCATTCACTAGGTGTGATAAGCTTCCAGGTGTCCTACACTCACATGTATATCTACTAGTCTAGAAGAATCCTAGTTTAAATTTTGATTTTGCAATATTAATAATATTATTATTGTTACTTATCTCAGTTGCCATACACATACTGCATCATTGTTTCCTTTGAAGTCTCTGCATGATGTTTTTCTATTTGAGATGCAGCTTGAGTTGGTAGAAACATTCTGCAAAGATGGCAAGTCCAAAGGTCCCTCTCCCACCATGCTGGATTGCCTGTGCATGGATTGCCGTTATACCAACTGGTGCCAGCACCAAGAAATTCCTCCAACATACATAAAATGCTCTGAATGTCCAGTTTACTTAAGTAGAAAGACTAAAGGAAGGAGAGAAAGAATAGTAACAAAATCTGACAATATTTTGTAGGCTATGGTGGTGCTCTTAAATGTGAATATAAGAACTTTCTTTTCTGCCTGCTGTAGCAGGAGTCGAACAGAGGTAAAAACTACAGTCTATATAATTAAGACTCAGCTATCTCCAGGACCTATTTTTTTGCTTCTGAATAAAATAACACATTAGGTGACACATGCCTTTTTGGAAAATGTTCCTGTCATGCAGAGGAGATAGTAACAAGTTAACAGGCTTGAATTGACGTTTTAAGAGTCACCACTATTTTCTGAGCACCTGTTCTTGACAAACTGGGGGGCAAACACAATTACTGATATCCAGTAACAACCACTACCCATAGTATCATGTCTGAAAGCTAATCAATGGTTAATGCAGGCCTTTATGGACATTTGTAAAATTTGAGACTTAGTCCCTAGTTTATTTCCTTGCAAAGGTAAAGAGGACTTTTTGTTCTCTTTAACTTGGGCTGACATACTAGGCATGCTAGCACACAAGACATACTTAGGCATATTAGCATGTGACCCAGCCTGTACTCAGTCGAAAAATTCATGATTACTAGTTCTTTTTTCCTTAAGGATGCCACCATATGGTCAGAGAAACAGAAGCAATGTGTTTTGTATAAGTACAAAAGCAAATGGAAATAATAAATAATATTAAAAAAGTTTTAGGAGCTTCCTCAAGACCCAGGAAAGGATTTGATTAAGGTGAAACTTGTTGTTTCGGTGTCTTTTTTATCTGGTATATTCCCTGCTCACCACTTGTGACATCTTTCTCGGAATCTCTTCTTGTTGAAGATTACTTGTCAGACCATGCTACTCTACTGAGACTGACGGGCTTTGTAGAAAATTCACCATGTTGACTGTGGGAGGAGGTTTCTGAGACTGAAGAAAAAGAAAAAGGTAAAAAGCAATAGAAATTTGATCGTTTTCATCCAAAAATTATTTTCCTCTCAGTTACATTCTGAGAAAATGCTCAAAAGGTTTTATTTTTATTCCCATATAGAATGAAAATCAATTATGAGACCTTCAAAGTTATCATGAAGTGGAACTGCTGTTCTCCAGCCAGCCCTAAATGCATCATTAATGGAATAGGTTTTGATCTCACTGCACAGGTGCTAGGTTGGCAAGACTCCACTATCGTTAGTGAGTTACCCCAGGCTAACACCTGGCTGAAAGGAGATTAAGGCCCACTGACCTTAGACTTTCTCCAATATACTGCATGTGTTAGGGTACACAATGCCTCTCCCTTGTCTGAAAAGCAGAAACTGAATATACACAGTGCCTGTACTTTACCACCTAACCTCTGCCTAAGCTTTAGGTATATAAGTAACCTGTCTCTCCGAAGAAAGTGCCAGATTTCCAACATAGTCTGTGGAGAGAAGTAGGTGTTTGTGAATACTTCCAGAGGGTGAATATGTCTGACTCTGCTTGGAAATCCTGCAGGCTTTCCAACTCTTTCCAATGATCCATCAGAGAACTCAGACAGTAACTTCAGGTTCACTGGGTGCTTTATAAGGTTTGAATCTCTTCTACTATGAATTTAAGGGGATCAGCACTTTTGCACAGTATCTCCACCACAACTATGACCATTAAAATTATCACAGAAATAAATTACATAAAAAACAGCTGAAAAAGATGTAGTTATAAAGCCTTCTTTACTGCAGAAGTATGTTCAAGCTTTGAATCTACTTCAAAGCGCATGTTAATTTGTGAAGTTATGTCAACGTTCTACTCTCTGCCTAGGGTGGATTAATGCTGTTGGTAGGAGTATATCAGCGTTAACACAATGCTCAAAAGTCTCTCTATCTTGGGTCTCCTATACTACTGATTGGTAAGTAAGCTTTTAATATTCACATTATGAATATCAGAAGAAAATCTAAATGTTCCATACATTTTCTGTGATCCAAGGAAGCTTTCGTTTGAGAATGATGAATAAGCCCAGCAACCACTGGCCATCTCCTGAAGTAACTTGTTTGTTTCTTGACCATCATATATCTTCCAGGATTACTTACACTGTAGAAAAAAAATGCTTCAAGATGGATGTTTTAATATGGTAGAGCCCACCTCATGGAAAAATAGGGAAAATCATTATATGATACCTTTGCCTGTAAAACAAGCCCACTTGGTACACAGTAGCTGCATGTAGATCCTTTCTTCCAGGATCAGTCAGTGCTGACCACAAGTACGTCTGCTAACTGCTGTTTCTGGTCATGCTTGTAAGAAATACTCTGCATTGTTTAAGGATGGTGTTTCCCCAAACTCTATCTTTGATCACCATAATCTATCATTAACATGTTTTTCTTCAATACTATTGCTTTATCCAAATCCTTCCAGAAGACCCATGCTTCCAGAAGTACCATCTTCCCTCATCCCGCCTTCCAGAAGTAAAGAAAAAAAAAAATTGTATACTCATTTGCCTGTTTTCCTTTCATCATCCATTCTTTGGCGATTTTTAGTTATCATTGGTCTCACATAAAATGAAACAGTTTAAAATTAATTTTATAAAGTTAAGTGTATTTGATTGTTGCTCTGTTCTATTCAGACACCAAGTATGTGGTAAATATGGTGAGCTGAAACATACTGAAACATACCTTGCTCCTTAATACCTTGTGCATTCTGTGTGTAGGAGTCCTACTGAAAAAACAAGCTATTAAAAACTTCTATAACATAAAACACAGAAAGGGAATAATTTGAAGTTACATTGGAAATCTTCATTCTTGCATTTAACAAGTTCTTATTGTTTGACTTTGCAAACTTATCTCCCTCTTCACAGATTTCTTAGGTATATAATTCTTTCTCCTTTTCACTGTAAAGTAAGATGATAAATTAATTTGCCCTTCTCATTCTCTATCACCAGCCTCACCTACCTGCCAGGACAGGCTGCTAGGTCATGCTCCCCTAAACAACGCAGCAGGGACTGACTAGTTAAAATGTCCAAGGTTCCCAGCCATTTTTCCTGCCTCTTACAAGTTGTCTCAACTCGCTGGTCTACCCTGTTTCTTCTGCCTCCTGTGCTGTAGCTTGTCCCTCCTATTCCGAGCAACTTCCCACCACCCCGTGCTACACCAGCATCTGCAGGGGTGCCAGCCAGAGCTCAGGGAGGCACTGCTGGCATTTTGTTCTAAGTCCTGCTCAGTGTTTATAGCAGGTCCCTGAAGTGAAGGGTGGGAGTCAGGCCAGTGAGTTTATGCAGCTTTACAGACACAAGCTGGGAGGCTTCACATCCACAAAGCTCACACCAGGAACATGCAAATGGTCTACTGAGCCAGGATTTTTGCCTACTGTTCCCTGCTTTTAATATTCTTCTTGCTACTGAACACAAAAGCATGTGAATTAGGGAGGATATCTGTCAAGCATGGGTAAGAATTAGATTTTGCTACTCTGTGTTGCACCAGGAAAGCATGGCAGGTGCAGTCCTACCAGATTCTGCAATGTTGCAATGTTTAGTCTATTTGATCATTTCATTACTGACTTGCATAACAGAAAAGGAAAAAAAAAAAGGAAATATATAGATTTGTATAAGGCATTAAGCCGGAAGAGCTGAAATATTTAGGACATTAGGATAATAATTCAAGATACCTTGATAAATTGGAGACATTCTATAAAATTAACTAAGTGAAATTCAGCAAAGGCAGATGCAATGCCCTATGCTTAGGATGAAGTAAAATGCACAAACCTGAAGTAAATGAGCGGGCAACAGCTCCGGAAGAGAGTATACGAGAGTTATATTTCAGGACAATTTAAATGTGCATTTATAATGCGATGCTGAAATGAAAAGGGCTAATTTCATTTTTGGTCACATTGAAAGAAATGATGTATAAGAAGCAAGAGGGGTAATTACTCTGCTTTACTGCTATTGTGTCCAGTTTTGGGCACTGCACAGCAAAAAAAAAAAAAAAAAAAAAAGGATGCAGATATACTGGAAAGTAGCCAGGGGGGGAGTAACAAGAATGATAAGAGGTTTAGAAAACTGGAGCTATGAGGAAAGGTTGAAGGAATGGGGTTTGTTTAGTCTAGAAAAGAGAAGACTGAGCAGGGACATGATAACATTCTTCCAATACATAAAAGGTTATTCTGAAGAGGACAGTGACCAGTCGTTCTTTATTTCCACTCACTGTAGTATGAGAATTTAGTTTACTTCACTGCAAGGATGATTTTAGATATTAGGAGAGCCTTTTTCATTCTAACAAGAGTTAAGTACTAGGACAGACTAGTTCAGGAGACTGCAGAATAACTGCAGAGGTTTTTAACTGAAGGTTAGGCAAACATCTGTGACCTTGTGATTTGTTGGAGGTGCCAAACTAAGCCAAATCTGAGCAAATTTTCTCAGGGATAGCATAAGGCACAGCCCTGGCAGTAGTGCATGTTTAGCGACAAAGCTCTGAAATGTGAGCAATTGTCAGTGAAACCAATTCAATGAGAATGTTTTCACATGAGCTTTTTCCCTTAGACCTATTTTGGGAAGTGGTTGAACACTGGATGAAACTTCAGTCAGAAAAAAAAAAAAAGATTTATCCCAGGAAAGCACCTAAGTCATTTCACTTTAAAGAGTTAATCTGGCAAAATTATATGAAACCAAAAACAGGATCTTTAAATACAGAGGGTTAAGAAACCTTAATTATAGGTGATGTTACCAAGCTCCACACACAATTTTTATTACAGTATCAGCCCAAGGATCTGGCTGGGATCACCGTCCAAAGTACTCGGTGAAGGACTAAGCATTCACAGGGAGATTAAAATATGTGTATGTGCTAACAACAGTCAATAAATTAACAACAGCTGTTTTTTTATAAAACTTGGTAGACTATCTGCTGGTATCATCAGTCCTTCCCATTCATTTGGAAATGGGCTAAGTTCATAAACTTATTTCAGAAATAATTATTTTAAAAATAATTTTCTTGCACACTTTCTTTTTACCTCTTCATCTTGCAAAGAAAGGGAAGGAAGGAAGGAAGGAAGGAAGGAAGGAAGGAAGGAAGGAAGGAAGGAAGGAAGGAAGGAAGGAAGGAAGGAAGGAAGGAAGGAAGGAAGGAAGGAAGGAAGGAAGGAAGGAAGGAAGGAAGGAAGGAAGGAAGGAAGGAAGGAAGGAAGGAAGGAAGGAAGGAAGGGAAAGAGAGAAAACGGAGACCTTCACCTAAGCACCTGCCCTGAGGAGTTAGCACTTCAAGTGAAATACTGTGAGATTCATAACAGTGTGAAAGTTGGCAACCATACATAAGGGTGTAATTTCCATTTTCTCTAAATCCTCTTTATGCTAGAAAATTGGTCACACTATAAAGAAGATTAGTCCTCTAATATTAAAAGTAATTCAACACTTTTCCAGGGCAAAGTAAACTTATCAGTAGTTTAACTATTTTTCAGATGCAGAACCTGTGTGAGTGTCACTGACACATGTAGGGTCCACAGTTAAAAATCCGCTCCCAAGCTAAAGGATGGCTGTAGTCACTGAAAAAAAAATAACTGGTATTCTTAAGGTATTGAGAGGTTTGTAATTAATGTGCACATGTCTCTATACACCAGAGAAAGGAAAAAGAAAAAATTGCTCTGCAAGCTAAATTAAAAAGAACGAAGTAGAGTGAAGAGAGCAATAGAAAGGTGCTGATTAAAGAGCAGAAAGAGTCCTCATACATAGAATACGCTTCATTTTGCATGTTTGAACTCTGTCCATGAAAAGCCGGCTAGTGCTGGGGGCTTGTCAGAGCTTGCACCGGAGCGAGACCGTCAACACAAGAGTGTGGATTGCTCTGCAAGGCACCAGCCTGGGTGCAGCAGGTGCATCCTGGAGCAGGTAGCCACATGCACTGGCTACTGGCCGCACACGGCCAACACAGAGCCAGCATGCGAGCAAGCCGCCTGCAAGGAACAGGAAGCCTGTCACTGGCTTCTGCAGCTTTGATCATAGCCTAGCAAGATGGTTTGCTCAAGCTGAGGTAGTTTGCAGTCAGAGGGTTTTCAGTCAAGCTTTGGCATTCCTATTTGACATAGATTTTGCCCTGCTCAAAAGAGCACAGTGCCAGCAGCGCAGGGTGTATTTCAGCACAAGAAGCTTCTGTTCAGACACTGTGCCAAGCCTGACAAAAGCATTGCAGAGGTGGCTTTTCTGCCAGGCTACCCACTTCCCATCATGAGATTCTTTTTTGTCATCTCCTGAATGAATGTGTGGAAATGAACTAAAATTTGTTTTCTTGTCATGTTTCTAAAATATCCCATAAAAATGACTGACAGTATTTGTTTTCACTTAAATGTATGCTCAGTGAAAAAGAGCTTCAGTCTATCATCTGGACAAGGCAGTATAAGCCAGAATTCACGTTCTTCTGTGGCCCCATATTATAGAACAGGACATGTTCAAGGAAATCCTGCCTCTGAAGCACTCTTCCATACCCTACAGTCCTGAAGGAGCAAGCAACCACCCACCTGTTCCAGTGAAATTGGAGGGCATGAATTCAGGTTAGTTTGCAGTTTGGGTCATCCTATACTACAATGTTTTTGATTAAATCTGCTGCTGGGACTCAAGTATCTAAAGAGGTGATGCGGGAGCATCAGGCAAGCGTGTACAATTTTGTTTTTAGGTAGAGTGAGAAAATGCTGCCACCACATCAATTACAAGCAAAAAAGTTTCCTTCAGGCAGAAAGCTCTGCCTCTCCTAGAGGACCAGGTTTTGAGATAGACTGAGGCCCCTTAATTCCGAGTCATCCTTAAAGGAGTTAAAAACTTCTGATATTTCTGTGGATGCATTTTGCAGAAGATGAGGCCCTCATGGAAGTTTGGCAAATGAAATGTATACATAGGTGTTCTATAATCAAGCATTTAGAGAATTTTGCATTTTTCTAGCTTTAACTTGCTACGCTTAGTGGCTGCTGGCTTGAGAAATCCGAGTTGTATTACCCATTCAGGGAGGGAAAATGCCATAGGAGAGAGCTGGCACAAAGGATAATTTCAAATCTAGAAGGAGCTGCCTAGTTTTTTAAACAGATGTTTAAATACCTAATTTCAAACATATACCTCTATGTATTTGCTAAGATAGCAATGTTTAAAATTAAAAAGAGCATTAAATATTTATTTTAGGGAGTACAGTTGAAATATTCTCATCTTTTTTGGACATTTTCAACTTTTCTAGGCTATGTATTACTTTTACCAACAAGTAATTTTCCTTACTCCTTTCTTAACCACTAGAAAATTTAAGTGTTCTGTATCTAAGCAGAACATACCTGTTGGGTCGAATAACGTGATATTTTCTAGCAACGCATGTTCTCCATGATTGCAGGCAATCAAATTGCTGCTAAAAATGCTAACTATCTGTTTGGCGAGCATCTTTTCCTCTTCTCTTCATAAACAGAGAGCTGGAAGATCCCCAGGATTTCATATCACTCCTCTGGGATTCTTTCTCAACTCAGTACTGTGTCTCAGCTCCCTGCTGATGCTTTCGGATTCTGCATGGGGAAGCTGCATCTAAATCTTGATGGCGTACAGCTGTATTTTTCTTTTAAGGCCATATCTCCTTACTACTATATTAGTGTTGTCTGATACCTATCAGTTATTTGCATCATAACAAATTAGTTTTTGATAGGAGATGGAATTTATTTGGAAGCACCTGTTCCTGCTATTGCAACACACAATGTTTTCATATTAGCAATAAAACTTGCCTGAGAACCACCCTTGCACTTGCAGTTGTGCAAGATTTTTAGCTTAGGACATCTTGTATTGAGGCTTCTGTTCTGTATGTAACTCAGGGCAGCTCCCTAAACATTTTGTAGCCTTGAATCTTTTCCAATGTTAAATAGCTTCACAGTGCACAGGCAAGTCCATACTGTAGAGGCAGATCATTCCCAAGCTGTCCGCACATGGTCATTAAAAGCAGCTGAGGTCCGTTGAGACCTTCTGTATTTGCTGTGCTTGCAAATCAGGTCTGCCTTCTCTCCCAGTGAGCCCTTTCATTCATTAAAGATTGTACATTGAAAAATGACTTTCAACAATGCAGAAACTATTGTGAAATTACGGACACCTTCTACGTTAAAGGAAACTTTCTGGATTTGTTCAAGAACTATGAAAGAAGTAAAGAGAATTCTTCTCTCATCGTCATCTTTGAGAAAAGTTTCTTTCCTCTTCCTCCAGTTCAATCATAGACCAAACACTAGAATAACTTCCACATTCCAACAAATATATATTTTCCAATATATATATTTGGAGGGAAAAAAAAAAGATAATGATAAGCAAATGTCAGAACTTTGTATATACTGGTCATTCAGTATCTTTAGAGGCATCAAACATTTAATCTCCTGAGGTGAAAAATCAGAGCTTTACCACAAAATCATGGGTTCTCACAAGCTGCTGTAGATTAACTGGACTGTGCTAAAGCCATCTCTAGTCCATAGAGGCCTGTGCTAATTTTTATCTTCTCAGCTTGCACACCCTGGACAGAGTAGGCAAGTGCTGTATAAGGTAATAGGAATACTGCTAATGGCTTATGACGAGGTCTGAGTTACTTTCTTTGGCCTACTTAAAACATATACATGATTTGGAACGTGAAGAGGTCTCCAAAGCACCAAATGGGGGGAAGATTCCTCCTGAACTGACACTACAGGAGTGGGAACATCGTTGCCTCCAGACAGCTGCTTTAGACGCCCTAAGATAGAGAACACCAGAGGATAGGGTTACACACAGGAGGCACATGGAGATGTGTTAGTACCTACAGCCTTACAAAGAAATCATGTAGCATCACGACCCATGCTGGCTGGGCTGACATATCCAGGCTATCTGGGTTTATTTACATCTAAAATAATCGGCTTTCTGTAACCTGGAGCAGTCCAGGATCTCAAATACCCAGAGAGGATTACAGCAGCCTCAGCCACTCCAACCATGCAAGTTCTGTGCTGTGCTACAGCATAAGGACATCTTGCTTTTCAAGGCAAGAGTTGCAACTCAGAATGTCTGAGTTCAACAAGTATAGCTAGTTAGCTCAATACAACAATAGCAATTTGAGTGAAAAACACCACCTTTCTTTCTCCTTCACAAGCTTTTGCCTCTGAAGTTCTTTCACTTACCTGTTGTTATATTGCCATCTTAGATAAAATCTCCAAGGCTGATTTCTCACTGACTGCCATCCAAGAACACTACCTGTAACACAGGATTTGGCCTCGCTCTAACTCTCTCTGAAATTAATAACAGGCTTCTTTCAGTTACTTTGCATACCCTCCCTCCAGCTTCCTTCTCGTGTGGCACTAGTACTTGAAATTATTTTACTAAGCAATGACTGGCACAAAAAAGGTCAGATGCTGTACGAATTCCAGCGACATACCTGGGTAAGATGATTTCTATCTCAACCCTATAGCAAGAATAAGCCATGTAGAAAGAATGGGGTAATGTGTAGGCTTTTAAATTCCCCTCCTCTTAGAACAGCATGCAGTTAAAGCATCATATGGGCCTACAGACACATTCTTCATGCTGTTCCTCACCCTCGTTGCTCCTTTTCGATTCATCTGTCTGTCACTTGGCAGTGGATTGCGGACACCGGGTCCTCCCAGAGATATTTCATGTTTATTCAAGTCTTGCTGTGCTGTGAGACTAAAGAAGACCTGTTGTTGCCAGCTAGATCTATTTATTTCTATATATTTCTATAAATTTCTATTTACATCACTGCATCACAAATTCCCATACCAAAGGCAGGAAGACAGATACCAAGTTGAAAACAAATCAGGGAATTGTTTTCCTTTCCCATGTTCCCTTTCTTGCCCATGGTCCCTTCCATTAAGGTAGTACACACTGAGTTGTAAGAACCTGTGTCAAAAAAAAAGCTTAATTTTATTCTGTGCCATTTGATTCACCTGCTTTTACCCCAAGACTCTGCTGATCTTAATGTATAGCAAAAAAATAAATACAACTTCATGGAGGAAGGACAGCCCTTAGTCCCATAACAGATCTTTTAAGGACATGGTAGAACCACTGCCCCCCCTTTTTAGTGAGCTATAATAGGTGCCCACCAGTAGATTTAATTGGAGTGCGTAAGGAGTAGGAGGGACTGTGGATGTATTGGATGAATACAATAAGGTTGCCTTGGGATAGAAAATCACTCATATTAAAGTTGAGCAATGCTTGCTGCCTGAGCTGTAGGTTGCAGGCTTTTTGTTCTTTGGCCTGACTTGCCCTTTGCTTTGTGCTTGAAATGAAGCAAGAGTCCTTCTTTGAAGCGATGTGATGCTTGTTACCCTAGCCTAACAGGAGGTAAAATGAGTCTGTAGCTAGTTCAAGATATTGCTTGAGAGCTCATGCTTCCACAGGAGGCTCTGCAGGTGAGCATCCCCACCCCTCCACTAGCCATACCCACCAAGGCAGCTGCGGTGCAGCACATGCAGAGGCTGTTTCAGCTGGTGACAGAGGAGTAAACACGCTGGGATTGCTTTGTGTTCCCCAGGGTCAGAGGCTGTGCAGGAACGCCTACCGAACACGAGCTGTGTGCCGGGACTTGCTGAAACAGCAGTTTCTGCTCTCTCTGAGCCCACAAAAAAGCAGAATGTGGGATTGCCCACGGTGACAAATATAGCAAATTAAGACAATGCTGGGCATTTAGAAGAAGTTACAAGAATGCCAAAGGATTATAGCTCACTACACACATGCAGTTCTGGGTTAGCATGAATAATACAACAGTCTAACAACAGAGCTACCAGAATGGTAAACCTGTCCATTTTTCTACAAGCAAAAATGACTGATTAAAATCAAGTTCAGAAAAAGTGCATATGCTAAGAGGATGCCAGAAACCAGCTCATTAGCATTGCAATAAAACCCACAAGTTAAACAGGTGAAATTCAAAGCTTGCAATAGAGAGCTAGTCTGCTTCGTGGGAATACATGAATTAAAGATGTATGCAAATTTATTTGAAAAGGCAGACCAGAAGGAAAACTGCCAGTAGAGGGAACACATGTTGGTCCCAAAGATGGTTGTGATGAGCAGAGAAGGAAGGGCTGAAACATTCCCTGGAATCAAGAGCTTGGTCCAGCATCACAAACCGTCAGTCTGATGGTCAGGTGCAAGAGTTAAGGCTCTGAAATACCAACACAGTAGAATTGAAGGCAGACGATGCAGACTAGCTCTCTATTGCAAGCTTTGAATTTCACTTGTTTAACTTGTGGGTTTTATTGCAATGCTAATGAGCTAGTTCTAGATCTAGAATGAAGCCTGGGGATTGGTGCTTAAAGTTTGAGACCAGAAAATGCGAGTACCAGTGCTCTCTTGTAGGATACTGGGTTTTTGGCATGGAATAAAAATATGTGGTTTCTGTACAGACAAAAGGTCAGTTGGCACTGAATAGGTTATAAGCAGCTGTAGCACAGAAGGGACTAGGTAAACATTGTATTTTCCTCACAAACATGAAAAATAAATTTTAGTGTGCAAATATGCAAAAGGAATTAAAAATTGAAAGATCTGCTGATTGCAAATGTGGTCCCCTGAGCATGTGAAGCAAAGGTTAAGAGATTATATATATCTTCATCTGATTAAAAAAAACCTGTTTGCAAACAGAACATGGATTGTGGTTGTCAGAGCTACTACTAGACCATGGTAAATTGTCAAGCAACTAATGCAAAGCAGCCCGCAAGGCACATTTCTCAACCTGTTATCAGGTAAAGGAGGAGTGTTGTGTATTAGGTGTGATTTTATTTACAGGCCCTAGGACAGCAAATTCTTTAGTGCAGCAGGAAAAAGGTATTGAAAGTTTCCTACAAAATCATCTGGAATCATTCAAATGCCAGAAAATAACTGAGGATGTCTTAATTGGGGCGAAATAAACAGTGATATAAGGAAAACTGTCATGTTGCAAATGTCAAAAATGCAGTCAAGTCAAACCAAAGAAACAAGTTCAGTATCACAAGAAACGATGCGTAGAGCAAATTCAGCAAAGGCTAGCTGACTGGAAAAGATATGTGCTTTATGCACTGTAATTCATACCCTGCCAAAGACAGCACCTTCAGGTAATGCCACAGCTAAATAAATGCAGGTGCAGAAAAATCTTTATTCTTAGACACAATATAACAGACAATGATGTCAGACAAGAGTTCATAGGTTACTAGTTTAAGCTGTTAGTTATACAGCTCACTATCAGGTTAGTACCTGATCACAGAAAACCATTATCCCTAACAGCATCAGATGCTGGAAAAGCATAAAATAAAGCACTTTTTGGAAAAGGGTACAAGTCAACTCTTGTCTGCATTTAGCATTGTAAAATTACAGGCTGTCACCAGGAGGTGATGCACAAAAAAAAAATATGTGTGGTTATACCACAAAAAAAAAGGAGTTTGTGCACAGCTGTAAGTATACACCTGAGTCACTAAAGAAAGATAGATAAATAAGAGAAGCAATAAGGCAAATAGAAGACTTTCTTGTGTTTTTTTTTAGTCCTAAGAGTTATCAATATTTCAGAAAAAAAAATGATATTGGGCCTTCTCTGATGGAAAAAAAAGCAATAATCTCATAAAGCACTAACATCCAATAACTTCACAGTCAGGTAAATTTGCAATACTATGCAAATATATAAAACAATCTGATGATCTAGTTTGAGTTTAATTGTCAGCCACTTAATAACCCTTCGCCATCCTATTATTGTACTTAAGTATAAGGAATAACAGGTTCATTGTTTCTTTGGGTGAAGCAACACTGAGGCAAACAAAAATCTTAGTACAATATTTGGCTTCCACACCTGGTCATGAAGCTGCTACTAGGCACCAGGCAAAGCTAACTTATAGAGACAGCAATTAATCTGGACAACTGCAGATGGATTTTTTTTTCTTTTTTCTTATACAAGAATATGCTATTATTTCAAAACCCAAAGGTCTACAACTCAGTACAAATGAATAATTCTCTCCCCACCAATTAAAAAAAAAAAAAAAGTAGTTGTTTTCTCTCATTGTTTTATTTACCCAAATAGCTATCATACCACTATCTTTACATTCTGCTTCTCTCCTATTACTTGGAATTCACTCTGAGCTACTTAGGATTGCTCAGAATTGAACAAGAGTGCTGCTTTTTATCATTTTCACTGGAAGAAAGACAGAGTTCAAACATGTAGACACACTACACAGGAATAGATATACTGATTCAGACCACAGGTCAGTCTAGCCAATTGTCCTGTCTCCAGCAACAGATGCATAGGGAAGAGTATGAGAACAGGGCAAGCGTGCAAGACTTCATACTCTCTCATCCTCAACAACTTGCAGCTGGGATATCCTTGGCCAGAAACAAATCTTTCTATTTAATGGCTCTTGGTGGATTTTTTTCTTCCATGAGTATGCTCAATTGTGCTTGAACTGATATAAAATTTTAACAGCTACTGTATCCTACAGTAAGGAGTTGCACCGCTTAACTGTGTGTCTTGTGGAAACTACCTCCTTTTGTTCATTTTGAAGCTGCCTCCACTAGGATCATGTAATGATTCCTTGCTCTACTATTATAAGAGAAAGTGACATTTGTTTCAGATCTGTTTTAATCTATTGCATGCTTCATCAAATATGGCTTCTCTGGTTAATATTTTTGACAACATTCAACAGTTTAATATTTTGATTACTAAAATTCATTAACAATTGCAGCATAAAACCTTATTCTAGTTAGAAAAGAAAAGAATCAGTGAGAGAATATTTAATGTCAGGACTAAATATGATCCTACCCAAATCCTACAATTTGAAGGAGAAATGATACCACTTTCCTTCTCTTTAGAGAGCTCTGTTTCCATTGATCTCAACACCTTTCATGACCAAGCTTTGAGCCGAGAGCTGTCTTCCATGTCAGTGTTCAACAGGCCCAAGTATCTACTTAGGTACAGCTTAGTGTGACTGAAAGCTCTGGATCCTGGTCCCAGTAAATAGTAATAGTCAGAGGTTTTGACCTTCAGTGAAAAGCATTTTCCCATATTTTTCACTGTATTGATAGTTAGGCAACAAGACACTTTACTGATATATCCATGAATGGTATGTTAGATACCCTTACGTGTCATCTGATTTATAATGAGAGTAAGTAAGTAAATGAACAAAATAAAGTCTTAATGGAAAAATACTTCTGTTATCTGAAAATAATATTACACAAGTTTGTCTTTCTGGAAAATATCCATTCATTTTCTTCATAAACATTTACTAAGGAGAAAACTATTTTATGAACATATGGCACTTGTCTCTGTTTTGGATGTAAAAACGTCTGGTATTTTGCTGACTTCATTTCATTGTGAGTCACTGTGTAGCTTTGTATAAACATCAGGGTATTTTCATCAATTAGAAATAACTGAGATTTTCAACATAACATCCCCATATTTACTTGTGCTTGAGAGTTCTCCTAATACCCCAGGCAATGCACACACAGTTATATATGCTGCACACACAGGTCCCCTTCTCCTAACACACACCAGTCTAAGAAATAACGCTTGAAGAGCAAGGATTCTGCTCAAAAACCCCACTGTATCCAGTAGCAAAAATTTCAAATGTCTTTTTGTAAATGGTTTCTTTTCGTCATTTAGAATTACTATGATTGGAAAATGGAGGCTCAGTCTTGAAAAACACTTTCTAATGAAACAAAACCTTATTGTCAAAAGATTGGGCTGTTTCTTAAGATATTTAGAGTCCATACAGAATCTCAGCTGATTTTTTGGGGGGAGAGAATCTTTCATCATAATACCTGCCTTCATGTCACTGGCTACCTGTATACCTGTGTTGTGCAGATTAATTGATCCATAAATACTTCAAGAACTAGATTAAGTCTGACCCTGTTCTGGAACACTGGAGGAGAGAGAAGACACCAGAAGCCTTACCCGCCTTAGGAAGATCATAAAAACACTCATTGCAATCATGATCCAAACCACTGGCTGGCACAACAGAAAAGATAGACAGCAATCCCAGTAACAGCAGTGGTAAGACTGGAAGTGGTGAGGACATGATCATGTATGGTGGGGCAAGAATCAGAAATAGGTTAGAAGTGGGAACTATTTATCCTACTAATAGTATCCTGCTACTGAAGGCATTTTAATGGGAGGTAGAAGACGTGTTCAAATCCCTTCAGCAATCAAATAGATAACTGCTTCTGCTATCGAGTTAGTTGGTAAAGCTGGATATCAAAAGCATGTGAAACTGGCTGAAATCACACTTTCTGATGAATTTGTCTCACGAAAAATGGGGAGCATCTTTTCTGACCTAGTGATAGTAAAAAGAGCAGCAACACCTGCTGTTTGTCCTCCCACAAGGTAACACTAGATGGCAGCAACTGAAGTGACAGCAGGAACTGCAGATCTCTTCCAGGGCACCAGAAGGCACTCTGGAGAGCAACCCTCGAAGTGTCAGGGAGACAGCCCAGCAGTCGCGGCTTCTCTGCCTACTTTACTGCCATGTGGGCCCACGGTGCTTGGGCAACTTGTGAGATGGAGTACAGACATGGAAATAGGATCACCTGTGCCCTAACTTTTGTATTAATTCATGTTTTCCTGTACGTTACTGGCTGTTCTGGCTGTTGCATCTGAGGCCTCTTCACCTGCATTAAAATGATAACTTTTCCGAAGCCAATGTGATATTTGTAGCCGTTCTATTACTCTGATTGCTACTTTGGAATCAGATTAGCTTTTGTACAGCTTTGTAGAAATATCAACAGTAATGAACATGATACCATCTAATTAATAACAATCCAAAATCAACAAGCACACTAATAGATTGATAATGCCACAACTTCCATTCAGATGATTTGCTAAAGGGCCTCCTATTCCAAAAGGAAGCTTCCAGAGGACAAATCTGAGACTCTTCAAAAATTAAACATTGCCAACAGAGGAGATTTTCCTCATGTTCTTGTAAGACAAGGCTTCGCTGCCAGCAAAATCAAAGACTATTCAATGTTTAACAAAAATGTATCAAAAGATGATGAGCAGCAACTAACATTAGTATTTCCTTTGGAATATTCATACATTTCATTTCCTCTCCACACCAATTTTGTTCAGTAGTTCTGCCACAGCTAAAGCTGTCACTGGTCTGTGTTACCATATCTTCTCCAGAGGGGTTATTGCCAAGCTCTGAAAATGTCTTTGGAACTTAAATCTGTAATTCAAGGTCTCAGCATGGAAAAATAACATCCTTTACACACTGATTCAAATGCTGATATTGAGCTAATGAAGATAAAACCCTGGGCTTAGTCACTGATAAGAACTACAGAGTCACTTTACTGAGGACCTCAAGATCCAACTACTAGCCACTACTTATGGTGCTGTGATATGGGTTAGTCAACTAAATCTAGATGTCTTTTAAGACGCACACACAACACTGACATGTTAGGGTGAGCTATTCTGGCAGTGGTCATGCTGTGTGTGTGTCAACCTCACTGAATGAGAAGGGAGGGGTGGAGGCACTAAGCATAAGCATAGGAGGAGTAAGTGGCACTAAGCATAAGCATGAAAGAGGTGAAAGCAAGGACAGGTCACCCAGCAGGAGTACAGAGGCACTGTTCAAGTGTGCAGGGACAGGGTTAGGAAAGCCAAAGTCCGTCTGGAGCTGATCTGGTGGGGAACATAAAGAGCAAGAATGAACAAAAGGAACACTAGGGAAAATGTGGGTCTGCTGCTGAATAGGACAAGGGATCTAGTGACAAAGGACATAGAAAAGGCCAAGGTACTCAGTCTTCTTTGCTTTGGTCGCTACTGGTAAGACCAATAAAAGAACTTAAGGATCCCAGGACCTGAGAATATCTGGAAAGTCTGGAGCAAGGCAGAATTTTCCTTGCTATAGGAGGGTCAAGCTGCAAAGCATTTATATGAACTGGACATACACATGACCTTAAGGAACTTTTAAACAAACTGGGAAACCACAGGACCATGGGACCTGATACAGTGCACCCACAAATGCTGAGAGGCTATGAAGTTACTCTTAACGGTCTTTGAAAGGTCATGGGTTTGGGGTGGGTTCCTGAGGACTGTGAGAAAGCAGATGTCACCCCAGTCTTCAAGAAGGACGAGAAGGAGAACTTAGAGAATTATGGGCCCATTTGCCTCACTCTAGGGAAGGTGATGAAGCAAATCCTCCTGAAAGCCTTTTACAAACATCTTAAGAGAGAGTAGTCAGCATGGATTTATGAAGCGGAAATCATGCCTGACCAACCTGATCACTTTCTGTGATGAAATGGCTAGGTTGGTAGATAAGGGGAGAGCAGTGGATGTTGTTTACTTTGACTTCAACAAGGTTTTTGACATTGCCTCTCATAACATTCTCATGCATAAACTCCTCAAACCCAGGCTAGACAAATGAGCAGTGGGGTAAATGGAAAACTGGCTGAACTGCTAGGCTTAAAGAATTGTGATCAGCTCAAAGTAGTGGCTTACCCCAGGGTCTATTTTATATCTATATGTATATGTGCATATATATTATGCTTAACATCTTCATTAGTGACCTGAATGACATGACAGAATGCACACTCAGCAAGCTTGAAGGTGACAGATGTGGGAGGAGTGGTTGACGGATCACTTAGGTTGTGATGCCATTCAAAGGGACCTTGACAGACTGGAGAAATGGGCCAGCAGGAAACTCATGAAGTGCAGCAAAGGGAAATGCCAAGTCATGCACCTGGAAGGGATAACCCCGTGAAGCAGTACATGGTGGGGATTGACAGGCTGGAGAGCAACTTGGGAGAAAAAGACCCCAGAGTGCTGGTGGGCTACAAGGAGAACATCAGCCAGGAATTTGCCCTTGCCACAAAGACTAACAGCATCCCAGGCTGCATTAGGAAGAGCGTTGCCAGCAGGTTGAGGGAGATGATCCTTCTCCTCTGCTCAGTTCTAGCAGGCCCACACCTGGAATGCTGAGTCTAGTCCATGGCATCCCCAGGAAGGTAGACATAGATATACTGGGACAAGTCCAGCAAAGAATCATGAAGACAATTAAGGGAACAGAGCACCTGACTTATGGGCAGAAGCTGAGAATTGGGAATGTTTAGCCTAGAGAAGAGAAGACTCAAGGTGATCTTATCACTGTGTATAAATACTTGATGGGAAGGTGCAAAAAACAGTCAGATGCTTCTCAACAGTGCCTACTGAAGAGACAAGCAGCAATGGGCACAAAATGAAAAACAAGAAGTTCCACTTAAACATGGAAAAAAGCCGTTTTACTGGGAGAGCAATCAAACACTTACCCTGAGAGGATTCACGGAGAGGTTGTGGAGTATCCACATCCTCAGAGACATTCAGATCCTGACTGGTCATGGCCCTGAGCAACCTGCTGTACTTGATTGTGCTTTGAGCAGGAAGGTTGGAGTGAACGATCTCCTTCCAACCTCAACCAGCCTGCAACTGCATGAATTTGTGATTCTACATCAAATAGCTCAGGCCTCCAGTGTCCCTCATCCCTTCTGCAATGCAGAGGCCACCCAAATTATGAGAGGAGTGCTGCAGGGTTAAAGCTAGGCCTGCCAGGCTGCATAGAGTAAGTACACACGGTTGCATCCTGTGCATTACTGTGCATCCCTAATTTGTTTGTGTTTTGGTCAATGTACCAGAAAAAGAAGACCCAACAAGAAGTCAGAGCAGAGATATGATTTGCAACAGTGGCAGAAAATGAAGAGCTATCTTTACCTTGCAGGGACAAAGTATCTTTGCTGGCAGCTCACTGAGGATCTGGCTTTGGCTCATTCTCTGGTTTTCTCAGAAGTACTGGAGACTGTAGGATCAAGGAAAAAACAACACGAAAAGATTAGCAGGCACCTTCTGGAGTCCTGTCTGTAAAATATCTGATGCCCTTCTGGAGCAATACATATATGCCTTTTTAAAGGAATAATTGTGTTGCTGAGGAAATGATTACTCAGAACTTACTAAAAGTGATAGAAAATTGGGATTAATCAGAATTTGGATCCCTATTCCAGACAAGCATCTTTCAGAGTGAATTTGCTTACATTTGCTAAGGGGGACAACCTATATGCAAAACTGTCACCTGCATTGTGAAATTAATGACAGAGAGTATCTTGATGATGATACTGTATCACATGAGGCAGACAGGATCCAGTTGTGCCAACTGACATATTTGGTTTAGAAATGCTGCAGTATTTGGTGTTTTTTTCTCAAAGCTACCACAGCTCCCAAAATGCTGTGAATGCATGAAAAACTCTCTATAGGTATCTGATTCTGATACTTCTGCTGATTGGCAGAAGTTTGAAAAGGCAAACACTAAAGCCTCAAAACTCTGAATGCAACAATAATCTGGATTGTTGATGATTGTAGGCAGATTGATTCATAACATTTCAATTCCCAGAGCAGTAGTATTCCCTACAGTTTCCCTTCTCCATATATTAAAAATAGAAGGGAAAACATCTGTCTTTGCTTTCATGGGGCTCAATCTTCAGTGTGAGGCCACCATCTTCTTTTTTCAAGTGTCAGGAAAGGGGCATTGAAAATTTTATAGTCACCATGGGATGAGGATACCAGGGTGTCTAGAAACCGCTTCTTACAATAGATCCAAGTCATTCCTTCCTTAAATCAGAGCCTGTTGTCACACACTCTCTAGTTTTATAGCTTTTTTTTTTAAATAAATAAAGCTACAAGGCTTAGTAGCAGCTTCAGTGGCTTCATGTGTTACAACTCAAAAGAATTTGAGTTTGTTCTCAACTCCCAACTCTTTACTCACGATAACAGATTCAAGTTCTTAATGTTTTAATAAATATCACAAAAATATTTTTATTTATCTTTTTTTTCCTTTTTTTTGGATGAAGATCTTAAATAGCTTATGCTGACACCTTTTTCCCCTCTTACAAACTAGTAACTTATTGAAATGTTTTGAGAATATTTTTGACTGCTGGTGCGTTATGAACAAGAGAAGACCTTGCTGACCCAACCAGAGAGTAACAGGTCAGATTTCTGTGGAATGGAAGACGTCAAGACTAAAAGTTCTTCTACCCCACAGATAGCTAGTCCCAGTTCTGTTGTTTTTTCCAGATTTCAGAAAAATCCCTGGCAAGAACTGTCATTTTTCCAGTCACCAAATTTCCAAGAATCTTCTCTTCACATCTCTGTCTTTTTCTTTTGACGGACTCTCCCATCATAGTAAATGCAGACCTCTTGCAAGAATGTGGGCCAGACATATGTGTAAGCCAAATGGCTTATGCCTGGAACAACAGTAAATGAAAAATGAAAGCCAGCAACCAGATGAAAAAAAAAAAGTTTTACATTTTTTTTTTCCATAAATGTTTCTCCTGTTTTAATTGATTTAACTCAACTATGCATTCAGCTCCGGATGGCTGTCTGATCATAGAGGGACACCATGTCCCATGCTTTCTCATAGAGATTTGAAATCAATTTGTCCAAACTGGAAGGGCTAAAGGAGATTTTTCACCCTTTAACCTAAGATAAAACAGGCAAAAGAACTTTTTTCTTTTTTTAGTTTTTTTGTCTTATTTTATGACATTAAAAAAAAAAGCGCACTTGTTTCTTGCAACCGACTGCCTGACTTTCTGTAAATGAGCGAGCATGTTGTTGCCCTCTAGTGACTGGTCCATACACACTAGAATGGACCTCCTAATAAGATCTTTTAGGAGTTTTGTTTCTATTAAAACAGCAAAGAGTTTTGACTTTTGGGGCCTCCTTCTTCGGTTTATAAAATTAGGCCCACATTATTAGCTTTGAAGATCGTCTAGCATTTGATCTAGCAAAATGGTTTAGAAAGTGATTAATTCTAAGTAAGTCAGACGCACTACACACACTCTTAAACTTGAACACCCATTTAACTCTTGAATGGATTTGGAACTCATTTGGGATGAACAGTTTTAATCAATCATGATCTGATTTTCAGATATACTTGCAAAGTTTGTTCTATATTTTCCTTCTTCCACTCCTCTGATGCTGCCCTGTCTCTGCTAAATAAAACAAGGAAGACTGTGTGTATGCTAGATGTAGTTTTATCTTGCTCAATGGTTAAAAATGAGAAATGTTATTCTTTAGCGAACGAGAATGACTCTAGGATAGGAATAGTTAAGGATCCTTTAAGTTCTAGTCCTCATGCTTACATTTTAGTCCAGACTGCTATAAATTAAGATTTTTTTCATATGAAGAACATTTATAGTCAGGCAAAGATAACTTTTTAAAAATAGACGATGGGAGGAACTGCAGAATAGTAAAGTCTCCACCCTACCCAATGGGAAGATTCTGAAGCAAGTCATGATCCTTATGGGAACCGTTTTCAGGAAAGAGAAGACAGTGAATGAGAGCAGCCAGCATGGATTTATCAAAGATAAACTGTGCCTGAGCTACCCAGTTGCCATCTACAATCAAATGCATGATTCTGTGGACAGAACCTGAGCAGCAGATATCATTCACCTCAACTTTAGTGAGTTCTTTAATATTGTCTCCCATAGCAGCCCTGGAGTCAAAATGGGGAGACATGGACCATGGTCAGGTTCCAAGATTGGTAAAACAAAAACAAAAAACAAAAAAACAAAAAACAAAACACACAAAAAAAACAAAAAACTTACTAGACTGTTGGGCTCAAATAGCCCTGGTCATCCATTTGACATATAAATAGTGACTGTTTATGGTTAGTGTTCCTCAGCATACAAGGGATGATACAGTTTGTCTTCATCAACAAATTGGGCAGTGGGGTAATGCACCTTCAGCAAGCTGACATCAATTTGCAGTGAGCAGGTGATATGCTGGAGACCATGGCTACTGTGCAGAGGAGTGCAACAGACTGGAGCTCAAAAAGTTTGACAGGACAGGCTAGGAACCATCTGCCTAAGCAGCAGCTCTGCAAGAAAGGGTCTGGGTGCTATTGGACACCAAGTTAAGTGCAAACAAGCGGTGCAGCCTTTGAAAATTAACCACATATTTTGCTACATTATCAAGACACAACCAGAAGACTGAGGGAACAGATTATCCACTCTGTTTGGCATTTGTGTTGCTTCATCTGGAGTACCATGCCCAGCTGGTGACTCTTGAGTACAAGACAGATTTTAACAAACTGTGGATATCTGTGCATATCAACCGTTAAAGGGTTGTGATATTTGAAGACAGGCTGAAGAAGGTGGGTTTGGTCAACCAAGAGAAAGCTAAGGGTCTTCAATTACCCAAAGGGAAGTTTTAAAGAATCTTCTCAGAGGTACACAAGAAAGGCCAGAAGGTTGCAGGTATATGTTGTCAGAGGGAAAAATATATAAAGTCAGTATGATGAAGGTGGTTCAACACTAGAGCAGAGAGCCAGAGAGGCAATGGCATCTCTGTCCCTTCAGGTTTTCATAATTCATCTGGACAAGGCACCGAGCAACACTAGCTTTAAGTTAGCCCATCCTGGGACAGGAGTTTTCCCTGGAGACCTCTGAAGTTCTTTCTGGCCTCGGTTATCCTGAGTTCTCAGTTCTGAGATCATAGTATTTTGCCCTACATACATAGGGCTCCATAATGCCCTATGGAGCAGGAGTAGCCCCAGCCAGGAGCACCACCCAAAGACTAAGAGAGGATGTAACATCTTTGTTATCTACGGAAATGAATCTCTAGTCCTATTAGAAAATGTTTCTCCTTCTTTACAACTCTTTGACATTCCTGCAAGGAGTCTGCATTTGCTATGATGAGAGAGTCCATAAGAAGAAAAAGAGAGAGATGTGAAGATTCTTGGAAATTTGAAGATAGACAAAATCCAGCTAGCAGTCTAACTGGGAGTCTTCAGAGCAGGAGGAAGGAAGTCTTCAGAGTAGGAGAAATGAGCCTGGATGCCCAGGGGGTAAAACAATGCACACCTGCCACCAGGCCCATGGCCAGTGCCATACCGGAACCACGAGGCGCCCGGTTATGGGTGCCCAAGCTACCAGTCTTACACCGCTTGCAGTCATGAGCAGAGGATATGGGTCAAACGAGACCCTTTCCACCATCACAGTGCTCATTCTCATTGCAATAAATAGAAGTACTATTTTTTCAAGCCGGGTTGTTTTTACTTGGGAGCTTTGAGGAGGAAGCCTGCGTGCGTAAACAGGAAAGCAGGGGCTGTTTTTACCTCGCTGTGTATAGCTGGTACATCCAGGCTGACATCACGCAGGGCCAGCTGCACCAAACGCACCCAACAATTTGTCCTCGGGGCAGCTGTGCCCGCGCCAGGGGTGCACGGCAGGAGGGAAACACAAACAAACAACCCTGTCGAGACACCCGCTCTGGGCACCGTGAGCGAGGTGGCACCGGGCCCGGGAGGGCTCCCACACCAGGCCGGCTCCTCTGGCCCCCATGGCCTAGACAGGCTGGCAAGGGGCATCCTCGCCACACCAGCCCTGCATTGCTGCTGGCATAGGTCCCATGAGGAGCACCCCGGAGACCCCTCACCAGACCCCACCGGGCACCCAGCACCACTCTGCACCGCGCACACAACACAGCAGCACCAAGCACTATTTTTAGTGCTTGTAGACCAGAATTGCAGGCTGCACTGCAGATTATCCCTCAGAAACGCTGGTGGGAAGGAAAATGCTTTAACGCTGTAATTTTGTCTCCTGTGATGGGATTTTCTTTCTAAAACTTGAGTATCAGTTTCATTCACTACTACAGGCTGCAAGAAGCTTTGCTTGCAACCATAGCATCTTCACTCCTGCCTAAATCTCACTATATAATAAAACACACAACAGTTTTACAGTCACTGTAGAGTTATTACCTGACAGATGTGTACAAAGCAGACAGGCTTATATGACCACCCAAGCGATTAATAAAACTGGTTGCCTGCTAGAAATGATCTTTAACTAAAGGTTGAAAAAGATTGCTCTGGAAACCTTGAGAATAATTTAAAGTAGTTGTTTAAATCACAGGGATACAAAGTCTGTAGGAGGGGGATCTTCATGCAGCTTTTATCATTAATGTTTTCCTCCCCACAGTCTCAACACCTTTAAATAGAACTTCCTTTCAAATAATATTTATGTTAATTTGTTTGTTTGCTGCCATAGAAAAATAACAACTGCAACAACAGTGCTAAGGGAACATGCATGAATAGGAGTTAAGAAGTGCCTCGGTTGTAATTTCTGTCTCTATTTTAAACATAGTGAGCAAATTCTGCTCTCAGTCACACCAGCCTAAATTGGAGCAAGATCATTTCTACTGGAATTGAGATCCAAATTTAGCCTACAAATTCAAATTATCACTTCAGAAAATAAGTAAATCAAAGAAAAAGATATTAACCACTCTCCATTTATTTTTTTTTTATTTTCCTTCTGTTCACAGAATCACAGAATAGCTGAGGATGGAAGGCACCTCTGGAAAGGTCAAGAAAGGTCACCTAGAGCATGTTGCTTAGGACCTTGTCCAGATGGCTTCTGAGTATCTCCAAGGAAGAAGACTCCACGACCTGTCTGGGCAACCTGGCTCAGTGCTCAGTCACCCTCAAAGTAACAAAGTTTTTCCTCATATTCAGATGGACCTCCCTTGACTTGCTGGCAACACTCCTCCTAATGCATCCCAGGATAACATTGGCCACAAGGCCACAAGAACACATTCCTGGCTCATGGTCACCTTGTTGTCCATCAGGACTCTCAGGTGTTTTCCCCAGCCTGTCCTGGTGCAGGGGGTTATTCCTCCCCAGGTTCAGGACTCTGAACTTCCCTTCTGGTTAGGTAGATACTGAACATATTAATTTTCTTTTGTGTTCTGCTACTTGCTAGTAACCAGAAAGCCACAATGGTATTGGTCTTGGCTTATATCAGAAAGTAAAACAAGCCAGAGCTCTGTAGCAGAAAATGACAGAAGGTGTGGAAATCATAGACTCTGCTCAGTCAGGACATTAATGCCTTATGCTTGATTTTATCACACAAATCAAGCCACAGTGTGCAGCAGTGACAGTGCTCAGACAGTCAGTTCTACCCCATGACTTTTGGGGTCTTCAACTCACCGTGAATGGAACAGCACTGAGAGTTTTTGACAGACATTAGTTTTTCTATATTTATTCTACCAACAAGGGGGCTCACTCATTTCATATCCATTCTTTAATTTGGAAAGGAGGAAAAATAAGAAAACACTAAGTTTGTGACTAAATTCTTCTCCACTGTCTGTTGACTAGCTAAGTCCACGTCACACTGGTTCCTAGCGAATGCTTCACTGCCTGTTTTAAACTCCCCTTCTGCCCAAACTCCATAGAGACCATTTACTAGGTAAGAATTGTATGTGATTCCCCAAGAGTCATTGGATAGACTTCAATATTTACTAACTTTATGTAAAGTCATCAGAGACCTCTAAAAAGAGCTGGACAGAGTTAACATGAGTCTCGGGTATTTGATCCAGGGTTTAATGTTACAGTTTCCAGCAAGCACAGTTTTGTTATGGGCTTTCTTTACAATGAAAAGACAGAAAGTCCTATTTTTGACAACGCAAATTAAATAGCTGACAATAACTCTGGCTGTTTCAGCTGAGTTAGAATTTGGAGAGCATATATCATGGAAATCAATCACCTAAGACAACTTCATCTTAGGAGTTCCAGTGCTGCAAAACAAGTATAGACCATATTAAATTAATGGAGTTATTTTGATACAAGTTAGAGTAGAGCAAGACTCAGAGGCTCTTATAGGCAGCATAGGCATGTTCTTCAGGATACCACCACTATGTGAAGGAGACAGTTTTATCCAGTCATGATATTTAGATCTAATGAACTTCTGCTGTGTGGTTTTCAGAGCAACTGCTGTTTGACAGCTACTTTCAGACCCAGTGGACTGATGTAGCATATTTCTATTTACCTGTGTGCATGTGTCAGAGTGCATATAGACAAGACGTACTGCAGCAGCCAAACTCACAGTTTCATCTCTTTCCAGACAGCATAATGCAACATGAATTCATCAGTGCCTGTCTTTTGTTGCCCCTGAGCTCTGTGAGCCTGGGTGTCTTGCCTGGCCTTTAGGCACAATATAGATAAGTACCACTTCCATCCTTCTGGTACGACCATTAGGCAGCATAAGGCTGTGCATGTTTCCACTTGGACGACTTCAAAATGGGTAATGTCTCACTGCTCTTCTTCTTAAGCAGAAAAGAGAGACAGAAAATGTAATTTTATTTTATAGTTATTATTTTAATTGTTATTATTTTAATTTTAAATTATTATTAAAATAATAATTTAATTGTTATTTTAATATTATTATTTTAATTGTACAATTTTAGTTTAATTGTAATATAATATAATCATTATTTATTTAAATTTATTTCATTATATTCATAAATATAAGAATTATTATATTGCATAGCCAATATTTCAATTTCTAAAAAGAAAGTAGGGCAGATAATAGATCCTCATACACATTTATGTATGTATTTCCTGGGAGAAAGTGTCCCTCCATCAGTTGCAATACTATGGAAGGAATCATTTTGTTAGGAGAAAGTATCTCTTCATCAGTTGGGATATGAATGTTCGAGGTTAAGCAGCAAGATGCTAGATAAGACCTCTCACTGCCTCAGCCTGTGAGCATCAACCAAAAGCAGTCCGCACACAGTATAAGAGCACTGTGACACACAGCAGGATGGAGGATGAGGTTCTGCATCCCCCAGCTGCAAGTTGGAGCAGCCAAGTCATCAGTTCGTGCGTGTGGCTATGAAAGTCATGCAGCCTTTCTGTGTCTGGGAATAAAAGAGTTACTAGTGAGAAAGCATAGAAAGACATATTAAAAAGCTAGGTGCTGTCAAGAGAGTCCTGAGGCACCTGTTTTCAGAAAAATGATCCCACTTTGCACTTGGGAAGGCAAGAAAATAATTTAAAAACTTCCTAAAGCTCCACTGCTGCATTCAGTTACCTCAGTTCAGTTCCTCATGGTACACAGGACAAATAAAACATGAACTGAACAGAATCATTTCTGAATAGCTGACTTTTCCCTTTCCTTTTAGGCTTCCCTTTCAAGTCTTTTTCTATGATTTCCGAATGAAATTTCTGCCTTGCCTTTGTGGTGAATCATGCTAGCATCTAAAAGTCTCTTGAGAAGGGAACTCTTTTCAAGAGTTAGCAATCATGTGTGAAGAATTTTGGTCATAAATACTTCAGAGATGTGTTCAAGAATAATATGCAACAGAAATAGGCAAGTTAAAAGAAAAAAACAGGAGCAGAATAACAGAGCCGATTTCACTTCTTTCTATTATAAAGTCCTTCATGCATCCTTCAGCACAGGGCAGTTTGAGGATCACAATAACTTTACCTTCAAGAATCATGCTGCTGGGCATGTGCACAAGAAATACAATTTTTCCTATGTCAATGGACACAAGGCTAAAAATTACATTTATGTGTATTCTTAAGGCATTCCCAATCCTTTTTCTTTTTTTCTTAGGGCATATCATTAGTACCAAGGGTAAATCCAGAGAGACGTAAAACAGACTCTCCCACTAGCTGTCATCACTGACTTAAGTCTACATTCACATTTTCTGAAAATACTCAGTGCTTTCATTTGCAATGAAAAGGCAGCTCCATTTGCCCTAAATAGGAAGATACTGAAATTTCGAAGAGCACAGCAACAGCATGCCCATATGAATGACAGCAAAAGCATATGCTCAGGCTGTCTTCGGTATTTGGTAACTCAATGCCTCATCCAGAGTGAGCAATGACATTGAATGGTCATTGAATGCATCCTTAAAACATCACTTCTCTGCTAAACAGTTCACGTGGGCCAGTGTCACTGACCAGCTTCTGAGAGCCCTTGCAGCCATAGCTGCGGCTCTGCCGGGGGAAATGCAGAGTGATCGAGTCAAAGGACCTTCACTGGAGGTCAGTCAGCTTTGCTGAGGTCCAAAGTTCCAGCAAAAAGGCAAAAACACAGAGGGGTTATACTTAGCCCACTCCTTGTCATCTGTGAAATGGCACTTTTCAAAAGCAGAGGATCATAAAGAAAAAGAAATTAGCCTACAAACCCTACTGAGCAAGTCGTCAGCCTTCCCAAGGCAGACATCCTCTTCCAGATCAATATAATTTCATTTCTCGAAAACATTCTGCTTTGTCTTAAATTACGGAGATTCTCAAAGTATCACTGAAGAATTTTTGAGAGGGAGGTTTACATAGCTGTGCTTTTGTCTGCCATTAACAGACAAGACAGAGAGTTTTTCATCCTGAATTCTCCCTGAAATTCTGGCTAAATAATATTCACAGATTAAGAATTTTGGTATCCATTTTCCCTTTTTCCTCCAGCCATTCTCATGATGGAGCCAAAGTTTGTTATTTAGTAATTAGATTTTGACTAGCCAGGTGGGAGAGACACAAAACCTTTACTGTTATGGAACATCTGGACACAAAAGATGATTTTGTAGCAGCCTTGACTGTGGTGAAGCACATGGTCACTACCATTAAAAATGTTATCTAGAGGGTGAAGAGTTCCTTTCCAACAATTAGAGATACCAGGTAAACTAGGATTCCTTTAAATATCAGAAGGAATAGCCATATTTGACAATCAGAATATACATGCAGGAAGTCTGGGAGGCCAAATGAGAATCAAAATCTGGGAGATGCATTTACAATATTCCATGCATTTCCAGTGAATATACTTCATACATCAAGATCTGAAGGCAGAGCAAAGCACTAAGCAAATACGGCTCTGCTGAAAGTAACAAATTACTCTTCTTAGGCTTTGGACAAGTAAATAGATCTTGTTGCATGTTTATATGAGTCATTTGAAATGATTTATTGATTTGTTTTGTCATTAAAACTGCAGGCTCTGAGTATCACTCAACTTCTGTTGCACGTGTTAAATTTTATCAGCGCATGCTCTTTAGTTTGACTTTATTAATGGTTCCAGCTTCTTGAGTTTGGAAAGAGTGTTGCAAATAAGACAACGTTCTATTTTAAGATGCCATCTATTTTCTATTTTGGCCCTCATTTAGATATATGCAGATGATTCTTGACAATTCTAGGCAGCCCCACAAAATAGGAAGCAATTAAAATCAGTAGCCAGCATAAGGTATGCATCAGAAGAATTTAATACCATTGTATTGCTAATAAATGGAAGTTTGACTGCACAGAGCTAATCTGATCCATTAGATCACTTCTTCCTCCGTTGTCTCTACAAACTTGAGTCAGGATTACTGAGGGACTTACTCCAGATTTGCAGCCTGCTTATTGAAGGAAAATCCTTCATGATATTTTATTCAAAATATGCTAATCAGGAAACATTTTGAAATCTGGATGTTTGCACACCACTGTACATCTCTCCAATGGTCTTATCCTTGCCTTATCCATCTCCGCCCTGATAGGAGAGACCATCTGCCCAATGGTGCCTTTGTTGTACCTTAAAAAGTGGCTCAGGTTTCTAGCAGCACCCACAAGTTAACATTTAGGGAAAAGCCCTAAGAAACAAGGCTTACACTGAGTGACAACCCCTGCCTCCCAGCAATTAATCTCTTGATGTCTGGGGCTACCACTACCTTTGAGACATTAACTGGGTGCCTCATCTTGTCAGAAGGTGGTCTTTGGTTCTTGTGTATCAAGAACAAATAACCAGGCCATATCACCTCCTGTCCTTCATAATCTTACAGACAGTCTGTTTTTTCTTCTCAAGTAACCGGTACTAATGAACACTCTTTAAAATACAGTGAGCAGTTCCCATCTTTCCAGCAACACCAGCACACAGCATACCTTCCTTGTCTCTCTTCCCAGAGCAGCTCTTTGGTCCCACAGACCAAAACTGCATGGGTTAAAGTGCTGCTGTAACCTTTGAAAAACATTTTGTGACAGGTCACATGTCTTGTGACATTGATTTCTCTTCAGCCCATTCAGATCTCACTCCACTCTTACCTCCACAGCAACTCTGAGTACACCTCAAACCATGGGGGTGCATGTAGCCCTTGCTAAGTATCTTGTTCTACACATCACATTCAGGCAGCTAAACAAAAAGTGTCGCTTCGTCTGTTCAGATTTTGCTTGATCTGATGGCAAAGTAAAAATAATTACAAAATTAAAGTCTTACCTCTTTCCAGGCCTCTGTAATGACCCACTAGTGCAGCAATAACCGGTTTTAAGATAGAGTCCTATAAGAGAGGATGCAAGAAAGCAGCACACAATATGATTTTTTTTCTGTTGTGCAGCTTCTTCTCTTTCCTTCCCCCATTTTCCAGCTTGTCCTTATCATGACTGAGATTACATAAGTCCTTTCTCTGCTAGGAATTGTGCTTACTTTAGCTGGTGGTGCTCCAATTAATGTTATCTTTATCTCCAGAATTGCTAGAATTCCTTAGAAATCCTATGTGGGATGATTTGGCCAATACTCCTAGAATATTTGTTTTCATTCAGACAAAAAAAATATCAGGCTATAATTTATCTAGCATAATTTACCTAATTTACCTGCTGACCTCCCAGACTATTCTGCAGAAGACATCAGGTCTGACAACGGCTACCGACAAAACAAATCATCTACTCTTATGCTAGTGTCGGTGGTGACCTGCCCAGGACAGCAGTCACTGCTGACACTGATAGTGCCATGCAGGTCCCTTTACATGACAGATTAAGACATAGAGATGCCTGGGCAAACTAAGTTCAACTCCCTGCCACGTGAGATCATCTGATTTTAAATAGTAGAAACCACTTACATTTTTGTTCTTGTTCTCAGCTCTCTCCCACATCTTCTTTGCTCTTTTTCTACTTAGAGCTATTTTATTGTATCCATTACTATGTCATATCAGAGAGAAAATCGTAGTGTTTAGCCATCATCCTAAAAGGTCTTGAATACAAATCAAGAGGCAAACCTGCAGTAGGTATAAATTGATATATCTTCATTGATTCCTTTGGATCTATGCCACTACTCTGGTTTTCATCAGGATATCTAGAGACTATTTTCAAGTGGGCTGTTTTTTTAATACTAAGACATAACAAAATACTCCTGCCACAGATCTCCACCATGGAACTGTCTTCATCCTGAAATACAGAACACCAGCTCACTTTAAGTTCAGCCTTTAGGTTCACTCACAGGTTACTTGCCTTTTTTTGCTACTGAGGTTTGGGGTCACTGCGTTGTTTTCTGTGTTTTTGTTTGTTTTTTGAAAGCAGATCTTTCATACATATCCACACTTTTCAAAAATCATTCTGTTGTTCTTAAGGAACTTTCTTTATAACAAAGAACTCATCCACATGTCCTGCCCTGATACCTGAGCTGCTGGAATAGAAATGAGTGGTATCGCTGATACATTTCAAAGCTTTGTTTCATTTACACAGAACACTTATTAGTTTACAGAAATTGCATACTTGCTGCTTTCACCTGAATAAATGGAAAAAGCCAGTTTCTAGAAAAGACTCCAACTTAAATCTAGGTGTGCACTCAGAAAATAAACTGCACCACAATTGAGCTGTTTGTAGATGGAGAGCATTTACACTTGCATTCTGTGCAGAATTACTGACATGACAGCTTCCTTTTGTTATTGCAATGTATTGGCTTCCACTACAGACCACCACAGAACTGAGCACAAAACAAAACTTCCACATTTCCCAAGTTATTTCTGGAAAATATGAAGGTCAAAAGGGCAAATTCAGCTCTACGCCACACCCATCAGCCTGACATCAGTAGCTCTGCTGTGGGAGAGCAGCTTGGCCTGTACCTGAATTATCGAGAAATTTTAAAGGAAGCTTTTCAAAAGCCTGGTTGCACCAGTCCAGCTAAGGTGCTATGGGGAATATATATATACTACTAGGAATATATATATATTACTATATTACTAAGGGCTTTAATTCTGCAGATCTTTTTTAATAATAACAACAACAACAAAAATGTGGGTTTTTTTCTCCTGGCTATATTTCCTGTATCTCTTTGGTCCTGTGAATCTACATCTCCTTTCCAGGCTCAAAAGACCTGCAGTCTCCACCAGCTCCTTTCAACTGTTCTTCTCCTGCTGTAAGTGTGGTTAGCAAAGCAACACCACAGCAAGCTTGCAATCTAGACCCAGGGGAATACTGCAGCGCTGGATTCACTGCTAGTGATACACACAGAATTTCCTCAACCCAGCTGCATATTTTTGTATGTTTTTCCTCCCCACCATTCCCCATGCTCTCTTTCTCCATAAATAGAGCAAATTACCAAACAAAGAGGGAGCAAACCTGAGTCCATCACTAAATGCAGAATCTGTCCTCTCATGCTCAGCCGTCACAGAGGCTTCAGGGGTTTCTGATATTGCTCTCAGTCACCAAAGGTGATATAGATGTAAGATAAAAGAACCCCACAGGCTCTATCTGCAGTCATGTGAGAAAGCTGGGGAAGTCTCCAGCTCACTTAGAGCAGCTGCTGACTGGAGCAAACTCCAGGGATGGATTTTGTTGACTTCCTGGCCTGATTTAATGCCTCATGTTAACTCAAGTTTTCAATTGCAGTCATTCTTTTACTGACTCATTATTTTTCAGTCATTATTTACTCACTGCAAAAACAAAATGCGTGAATAGTACTGGAACTTCCTCCTGGCCACCACTCTCATTTGCGTAGCAGGGTACTGTATTGTATGACGGGGTGGCGTTGCTTCCCTCCCATTGCTTCTGTAATTTTCTTATCAGATTATGTTTCCAACTAGCGCCCTTTGCGCACCTAACAGATGGCACAAATATGAACCTTTAGCCAATTAACAGGTGTTTACTTCATCTTTGAAAAGCCAAAGCCACATTCAGCTCAGGAGGAGTTTGCCAGCATAAGAAAAGTAAGCACAAGATCTTCTGGACTTGATCCTGTTACCTGACTTCTTAACTGAAGATAACATTGAATTATAATTATAACAATTGTCCTGAACATTTTTCTTGCATTTTTGTGTTTCTAGAAAAAAATCATATTATTGCATTGTAATAGCCGGAAAAAGATATGTTGTCACATGTTTGAAGACTGTATAGAGATCCTAAAGATAATTAATTTAAGCTCTGTTTTATATGCGGTCATAAGAGACTCTTCAGCATTTAATGAGGAGAGTTTAATCTGCTTTTGACATAGGTATTTTTTAGGAATTATAGCTTTTTATTTTGCTTTGTTTCAATTTCTGAATAAAATGAATGGGTAAAGAAACACCTAAATGCAAGAAGCTACAGACCTTATATCTGCAACACTCTCTGGCTTGTGAGAGCTCTGCAAATATGAACTCCACTTTCTGGAACTTACTCATCAAGATATTTTAGTAATATGTCCATTCTTGATTAAAGCCAATGAGTCTAGCCGTTCCAGTGAAGGTCTTTTGACTAAAACAATACGGAAATTTTATTCCTTTTTCTTTAATGGACATTTTTCTTACTCTTTCAGGCCTCAATATCATCTTTGAGCATTGTCCAAAATCACCCTTAGCAAATACCAGCAAAAATGTTTCTGCAGACAGATGCAAAAACACAAGAGTTAGACGAGGGTCTATATAGAAACCATGACTGTCTTTTGTAATAAATGGACTTTGAGGAAGAAACTACAATGTTTTCCAATGTGCATATAAGAACTAGAACCTCTAGGAAAAGATTTTATATACCTTAACTGTGACTGTGTCTGAACTATATGCTGTGTCTGAACTAGGGGATGCAGAATCACTTCCATGCTGAGGTTGACATTGTGGCTGCAGTTTGACTTACATCAAGATGAATGTAAAGCACACACAAGCCACCTTGCCCTGTTTCGTCTCCGTAGAGAAGAGTCTTGTGTGGACATGCTTGGAGATACTCATGCCCTGCCCTGACCAAAGCTGGACAACTGAGATACCCAGGACTTGGGACATGTTATGTCACAGACCTGCAAGTCAGTTTCATTGCAATTATTTTTATAAGGCTTTCAGATAATGTCTTCACTAGCATCATAGCATTAATCCTTTAAAGATATTGTAGGTACAGAAAAGGTTAGATTTTTCCATTCTTACTGGTCCAGAACAAAAGACACTCAAAATATTATCTGTATTATCTGAAGCAGTCCAGATTTATAAATAAATAAATAATGTAGGTGCTAAGGAAAACAATGTTGAAAAACAAATGTTTTTCTCAGTGGCCAAAGCTAGCCTGGAAGAATTAACTATATTTAATTGGGGAAATATTTGACGGAACTCAAGTTTGATTTTATTTAAGCATTTTGATATGGACAGTTTTGTTTTCAGTGAATTATGTTTACCTCTCAGAACAGGTGAGGAATAGGAATGTGGGGAAGAGTTATCAAATTTCATTAGAAGAAGTACTGAGGAACAGAAGCAGCCATTACATTAATCCTCATCTTCAGGCAAATTCTACTCCATGTCAGCAGTTGGTAAAAAGAGTGGGCAAAAGGTGACAACAGGGTAATCTGCCTTTCCATATTCTTAAGCCTCTTGAAAAAGCCACTTTCTCTGCAAGAATTAGGCTTTAACCCTTTAACTGTCAGACTGGAGCTATGCTGCCTTTTTTTTTTTTTTTTTAAAGAAGGAGAAAATCAAGCTTTACCCATTGGAAAACTTCCTTGGCACCCTGTTAGCATCCTGGCAGCCATTGCTGTAAATGTTGCACCCATCCTCATTTTTGACCTGCAGGTAAAACCCCTGAGCCTGTGGCCCAGAATGAGTTCTCTGTCACATCATTGGAGACATGCCCAGCATCCATCTAAAAGTCAGGCATCTTCTGCAGGTTGCTGGTGCACCCACGATGGGGCTCAACCCACCTCAGCCTAAGTATCTAGGCTGGATTATCTCCAGAGGGGCCTCTTGCCTTGCACTAATTCTAGGGCAGGCTAGAGCACTGTCTAAAATCAGACCCCTAGGTTTTAGGTAGCTAACACTGGAGTAATTGCACTTTGCCAGAGTCTCTGGCCACTCAGTTTCCATTTTGACTTGAGTCTCCTGACAATTGCATGCTAGGAGGAACTTGTTCCTGTCTTTTAAGATGATGGCTAAGGCTCTGTAGAACAATGTGACAGCAGTAGCATCTGCTACTTCTTTAATTCAGCCGTTCTTGAGATATTTCTGAGACAGCTTACAAATCCCAGTTTTCCTTTTATGCTATTTTATAAAGGTTTTATATGAGAGTAACTCTGTGACCTGTGCTAATATAATCTGTGTTGTTGAAGGTTGTTCTTGATTACATTTAGTAAAAGAAGCATAAAGACATTTTTTAAAAGGGAAGCTCCTGTTTGCGTGTATGGTATATCTATAAAATCTCTACTAAAATATGGACTCTCTACTAAATCTCCACTAAAAACTCATGGACCAAGAAGTGATATGATTCTTTAAAAATGTCCCAATGCAATCAAAATAGTCTTCATATTATACACTGTTATTCCTTCAGCAAAATCAGCCATACAATTGAGGTACATGTGCAGAGCATGGAGATAATATTTTACGTGCGTATTGTAGTAGTTTGTTGATACACTCCATAAGCATTGGTGCAGTGTAAGGCTGCACATTGAATGCATCCTTTTCAGCCTCTACCAAGTTCCAGCTCACTGCAGGATCATCGTAGGATATATCTGTAGGATATATCTGACAGGACAGTTCACTGTGGTCTTAAGAATAAATTAGTGACCAAATACACCTTATAACCACATCGAAACCACAGCAACTTTGCACACAAGTTAACTAAGACTGGAGAGGGAGTAAGATAGTGGCCTAGTTTTCTTAACACTCCCTATAAAGATTAGTGGGAGACAAGCACTGCCCAAGGCCTGTTCCTCGTGGGATGGGATGGACTGAGATGGGAGTCCCTGTTTCTTATGCAGGGAAATGTCTCTCCCTATTTGAGGAGAGACATTTGACTTTTCGATGGCTAAAGCTTGTCTAGATGAAACAGATCCCTGGGCAGAAGTTCTCATGCCTGTTTTTTTCAGCTGACAAGTTTATCTTTGTCCAGAAATAAACTCCCATGGATCTCACAGTAAGTTGTGGCTGAGAAGTAGTAGGAAAACTTTCTCTCTCAACTCTCATTTACCAGCCTCCAACTCAGTCCCAGCCCCTTGACTAGAGCTACATACACAGGCAAGCAACAGACATGCCATGACTACTCTTAAGATAAGGAACTCAGCCCTTCTCAGAGCCATGTAGACAGGCACTTCGGCACCATCTCTCTAAAAAAATAAATAAATGTAATAGAAAGTCAGTAGAAAAGTTTTATTCCTGGAATTGTCTTGCTTTCTTCTAATAATATCTCAAGTGGTACTTACCTTCTTGGATTTTTATTCCTGTTTTTATTCAGGAGAAGGGGAAGCAAATTAAAGGCATTAGTGATCCGACATGCAACTAGGGCAGACTATCTGAGTGCTAACCTCAAGTACTAGTAAGTCTTATGTGGACTGCAATTCTCCAAGCTCTGCTTACTCTGTGTACTGTTTGTCCTTGCTGTTAATGGCCTGTAAGACACTCATCTGACCAAATGAATCTTGCTCTCTCATAGGCAGCATGGAGGACTCCATGGATTGGAGAACATGGATTGGTTGTGCTGTGTGTGGGCTGGATTTATGATCAGGTTTGGAGGAAGTTGTTCAAGGGTTTCACCACCCTCCAGGGAAGCGTCTCACTCAGCAGGTTTGGGAGTGGGAAGGAAGAAAGAGGAGGAAAGCATGTCCCACTCTTTGGCTGCGATAAGTCTGCTTGGCCACTGCTCACCAGAGGAGCATCCAGACCTGGTGTCTAAAATGCCAGGTCTTGCAGGCGAAAGGGAACAGCCTATAGCTCTAAGTGAAAATTACATTTGTTTTTTGAAGTTTGACTTCCTTCATTTTAGAAGCGATGAAATAGTAAGACAAGACAGTACACAAAATCTGAAGGTGTGTTTTGTCCTTCTCTTCACTTTTTGTCTCCTAAAGACTAAGGGCAAACTAATTAGCTTTTACATTTCTTTTTCTTTTCTCATCAGTAAAATAGATGCCAAATTGTTGATATTTTCCTTGCTAAAGCTGGAAAAAATATGTATTCTTCTGCAATTAAACAAGAGTTGTTGTTTTTTCAATTGTGCTTGCAAACTTGGTAACTGTAGGAAATGGTTTGTGCTTTGCCCTCCCCCAAGAGGCCTTGGCTAAATACTGTTCCAGATAGTGACATTACAAAAAAGTAACTTGCTAAAGCGACTATCCCAGAGATGAATTTACTGCAGAACAAACAAGAGTGACATAAGCAAACAGGTGAACTCCTGAAAAGGGGCTGGGTAGGGCAAAGACCCAAGTTAATTTTCATTGGTTTCTCTGGTTCAAAAGGTTTAATTTCTCAGCAAAAGAACCAGTGAGTGGCCAGACAGTAGTAAGAAGGCATGTTAACTAAATAAGCAATTTTAAACCATTCAATCAAGCTAGCCAAGGGGAGTGTATGAAAAAAGTGTTTTTGAAAGCCATTCCTTGCCATTGAAGTGTTTTTTTTTTTTTCATTTCTCTAGTCTCCAGATTCCGGGATACGTTCTGGCATGTCACAGAAATCTAGATGAAATCTCCAAGGTTGAAACTCTCTACTGGGGGGCTTATATGGAACTTGAGCAGTCATAAACCTTGAATGGGCTGCTACACGGAAGGAATTTCATTCAGAGGGCTTACTTACTAAGTATATTTTATTTACATTTTGTAACTGTATCTTCTGCCTGCACTACTGAAACCTCTTAGCAACTTTTCAGCAATGAATCTTCTGTATAATTTGCTTTTTAAAGGTTCCTGAAATGAACCCCATACATTAAAGAACTAATATTGTACTAAAACGCTCTTTTGACTTTATGCTTTTCTGAAAGGGCAGAGAAATCCATTCTTCCCATTCCTCTCAGTGGTACGCACCTCAGAACCATCCATCATGTACAGATCAGCTAGGTCATCATCTGAATGAAGAAATAAGAGTTTTAAATTGCAGTTCCACTACCTGAGAAATATCCTGTCTTTAAGACCTAGCAGGGTGTTTGCATTCCTGCTGTGTAACCTCACACATCCATTTAAGGTTTAGGCTCTGTCTGAAATATGGCATTCCGCAGGATTAACTACACTGATCACAGCACGACTGATGCATGAATGAAGTGGCACTTTCTTTTTACCTTTTATGTTAGAAGATCAATCTGATGCTGGAATTTTACCATCTGAAGTATATTTTAATGGCAGTTCAAATAAGAAATATTCATGTCCTCTAAGAAGCAAGTTAAGTTGTCAGTAGGTAAAAGCAGAAGTGTGCAGCATGCTGATGTACTATGCAAACGCTCTTTGTTGGATCGACTCCATTTCTGTGCTACAATCAAACTATACTTATTAGCCATATAAATGTCAAGAAAAAAAAAACAAGCTACTTTTGTAATGTGATCAAAAGGCAACAAGTTGTCTGGCATTATATATGTTCTAGTAATTATATCTTGTTTACTATATCTTGTATCCTAAAAAAAAAAAGTCACCCTCAGAGATATTTTAAATGGGAAATATATTAAAATATTATTTCACAGAATCACAGAATGGTTGAGGTTGGAAGGGACCTCTAGAGATCATCTAGTCCAATCTCCTGCTCAGGCAGGGACACCTAGAGCACGTGGCACAGGGTGGCATCCTGGCAGATTTGGAAGATCTCCAGAGAAGGAGACTCCACAACATCTCTGGGCAAGTTGTTCTGGGGCTCTGTCACCCTCACAGGAAAGAAGATCTTCCTCACATAGAGATTGAACTTCCTGTATTTCAACTTGTACCCATTACCCATTGTCCTATAGCTGGCCACCACCGAAAAGAGTTTGTCCCCATCTCTTTACATCCTCCCCTCAAGTATTGGTACACGTTGATAAGATCCCCTCCCAATCTTCTCTTCTCCAGGTTAAACAGGCCCAGTTCGCTTAGTCTTTCCTCATACAATAGATACTCCAGTCCCTTCATCATCTTTGTGGCTCTACGCTGGACCCTCTCTACAAGCTCCACGTCCCTCTTGTCCTGGGGAGCCCAGAACTGCACCCAATACTCCAGGTGCGGCCCCACCAGAGCTGAGTGGAGGGGCAGGATCCCCTCCCTCCACCTGCTGGCAACGCCCCTCCTGATGCAGGTCAGGATCCCAACGACCTTTTTGGCTACAGGGGCACATTGCTGCCTCATGGTTAACTTGTCAACTAAGACTCCCAAAGTCCTCTCTGTGGAGCTGCTTCCCAGCAGGTCAACCCCTAATCTGTCCTGGTGCCTGGGGTTATTCCTCCCCAGGTGCAGGACCCTGCACTTGACTTTGTTGAACTTCATGAGGCTCCTAATACTTGCTATTTATAAGTACATCAAATGAAATTACTGAATGAAGCGGATCCATACATAAATGCATATCCATTAAAAAAATGGCTCTGAGAAGATTATATAGAAATATTCCTAAATTTCTAAAGGCTCCAAACACTCACGCCATTCCAGCCTACATTTCCATAGGTAAAAGATACTCCTGTCTATAGTCAGCAACTGAGAATGACATGGTTATTTCAATATAGTTTCTTCTGCCTTTTGGAACCTGTCCCCATATTTTTCTGAGTTCAGAGACTGCTGTGCCTTAGCATTTCTGTGTGGTTGGTGAGTGGCTGGAGGTACCGACTTCATGCTGTCCACAGCATGGCTTCTACTGGGCTAGACAGGTAGGAAGCTGTGTCAGGCTGGCAGAGTTGGATGATATAACAAAGAACTACAAAAAAAAAATTCTTTTAGCTTAGATTTTGAGAGTCTTCTTAACAATGGGATATACTGGGGCAAAGAATGTATTACAACAATTTAGTGATGAGGTGATCTTTCTGTGCAGTCTGAAATTAAAACAGGGACTTCCAGAAGTCGATTTTCTGCATGTATTTGTTTCTCTGTGTATTATCTGGACTGGCTTTTGAAAGACTGCCACAGTCAGCAGGCTCAACAGTAGCTATGGCTACTGTAAGAGAATGTGCCATGAATAAACAGGTTTGGATACGTTCTGCCCAGCTCTGTTCTTAGTGTTCGATGTCCTCAAAGACAGGAATCATTCCACACTTCTTGAAGGTTTCCCTCTCCATTCTGCAGTGCCATACATTTAATATTGCTGTTAATATCTGCTGTTTCCAGAGACAAGTCAAATAATCTCTTGAATTTGGTAGAACAGAATAGAAACATCTAGGTGCTTTTGCTGCTCAGTGTTATCCTTGAGCTGTAAAATTGTCTAGTGGGGAGCAAACAGTAAAACAATGTATTAACAAGTCTGTTTTGGTTCAAACAGAGTCTGTGTTTTCTCTTTCTTTTTTTTCTTTTTTTTTTTTTTTTGGTAATATTTAGAAGTTTTTATATCCTGTAACTGCAATATCATGTAGTTAGTCAAAAACATTTTCTACACAGTACACACAATATATTCTTTCCAAAACACAAAAGAGAATACACTGCACATATAGACTACTTATGTACTTAAGCACAATACCCTTATTCTAGCAATCACACAAAACTCAGTAAGAGAGTAGGTGCCACTAAAAATCAGCCGTTGCAAAACATGCTGCTTTACAATAACAGAGAGATAATTTTTATGAGTACAATGACTCAGATATGCCAGTTAGTGTGATAACCGATGGTAGATTTTTATATTATAAAAACAATTCTGAACATAGGTCATTTCTCTAATATTACCTGCTCACTCATTTTCTTGTCTTTCTTTCTAACCTTTTGCAGTCCTAAAAATCTCTGTTCAGTCCTCTTGTATTTCAGGATCCCAGCCTAAGCTGTTCCCTTTGCCCTTTTTGGATGAGGTTGAATTTCGTGCACTTCATATCACATGCCTTGACATTTGGATGCTGAAATAGAAGATAGAAAACAGGCAATGCATATTCACAACTACTGAAAAGAAAAAGAAAGCAGCAAAAGACATTAGAATTGTAAAATGTAGTAGAGAGAATCACATTATTCCCCAGGGGAAAGAACTATTGTTTTTATCTTTGTGTAGAAAAAAGGTGATGCTGCAGTCACCTAACACATTGATTAGATTAAAGGCTGCTGGTGGTTCTCTTTGGCAGCGAAGATGAAAAGGACATACAACAGTCTGATGAGGAATAAGTAAAAGGGGCAATAAAAATATCTGCAAAGATGCCACCTTAGCTTTGTGGAAGCTTGCTGACAAAATGCATAGTTTTTTATATTAGGTAACCCCTGAGCCATATTCTGCTCAGTTATACCTTTATATATTCCTAGGCACTGAGAAAGATACTAATCACTTACTTATACTCCTGTAAGAAGGGATGAAACCCCAAAATGTGTATTCACAGCTTTACTTGAGTATGAGCTAGTAAACTCACCCAAAAATCACTAAGGCCACAGCTGTCGTTCAAACCTTCTGAAGATAACCAGTCATTAGAAATAATCTTAACATTTTCTTTCAGTCCTTGTGTTAGGCCACAGATATGAAGAAATATGGAGAAACTGGGTAAAGGTGTTTATATTGCAAAAGGAGAATAAAAAGCCAGTAAAATACTAGCTTTTTTTAAAATTTTGCTACATTTTAAATGTCTAAAAATAAAGCCTTGTTTATTCAGTTTCGCTGATAACATTGACTCACCTACTATAAAGCAAACCAAAGTTTTCTCTATTTGTGTTTATTTTACAGAAGCAACTTGCAAAACAAGAAGTCCATTCAGCAACAATAATCACAGAAGAGCTGTAATTTTTAAGGCTGGGAACATGAGATGCCACTTCTGTTTACCATGTTTATACTGTCTCAAAGGTAAGTACTCTGGAGTAGAAGACTTTAACGCCTTCACATATGAGCTGCCTAGTGTGGAGTCACCTATGTTCTAGCATTTGATATAAACAGCTTCTGCTTTCGCCTGACTTACTTGTTCTTTCCTTGACTTGGCTTCACCCCTCCTGAGGTCAGAGATACATTGTGCATCAGGTTCCTTCAGCCTCTCCTAGGACAAGCCTCTCTCAGACCAGGGAACAAAACAGAAAACTGTCTAGTCAGCCATAAACAAAGCAGAGCTGCAGGACTGTAAGTAGGTGAATAGCACCAACTATCCCTAGATACATGGGATGTGTGGGCCTGACACATGGGAAATGCCATGTACATGGAAAGCAAAGGGAATTTTCAGTGTCCGCTGCTCAGTCTAGCACAGCGAAATATGGTTTTCGGAGGCAGGTTTGGCCCATGTTAATACCAGTGCACTATTGCACTAGGGTCACTATCTGTCAGCACCAGACAGCCAGCTCAATTCTCCTGTTCCAATGATCCAGCTGAGAAAATAAGTGAGAAGTAAATGGGCAATTGATTCACAAGCTACCCCATAATAGCAGCTACCCCAAGCCAAAGAGGCATTGGCCAAAATACCCAAGGAATCACCTTCCTCCTTCTTTCCTTAGAAAATTGCACCCATGCGTGTTCAAAAGAGAAGCACGGATACAGAGCACAGAGGTCTACTCACAGCCCATTGAGCCACATGTGAACATCAGTGACCAAAATTCCATTGTTTAGCACCATGGTCTTTTCACTTACCAGATGGAAAACTGGCCTTCAGACTAATCCTCCTTTGGGACTAGTTAGAAGGCAAGTTTCAGCTTGTAATGTTGTCATTTTGGTTGTGGAAGTGAACGCAGCAAAGCATCTCAAATCAATGTCCCGACTTGAGAAGTGTTTAGCACCTGCAGCTCCTATTGACTTCACTGGGATTTCTGACTGCCTGACACTTTCTAATGAGACTAATCATTTTGCAGTAGGAAAAGGATTTTTTTTTCTTCCCTATAACCCAAAACATGTGGATAAATTATATGCAACCTAAAAAAAAAAAAAAAAAAAAGGTTTGGGACTAAACCCACACAGAGAATTTTCAGCCAAAAAGTGTAGTTAGTAGCATATAGAGACAGAGGTTTTCACAGAGGTTTTCATATGCCGCAATATGTTGTTCTACTGCAGCATAAAAATAAAAAGGATGTAAGTATGACTATTGCTATAATAAGTTATTGTACCTATAGTAAGTGATTACAAAAGTTAGCTGAGTGTTAAAGACTCATTTGACTTAGGCTCCTTACTCACCTCCCAGGGATTTTTTGCAAGAAAGTACAAAATGTTTTTTGCCTTTTACAGGCTCTACTGTTCAAACTGCATTTTTTGTATATCTCAAAACAGCAACTTCTGATTTAAATGGCTCTAAGCAGGCATTCATAATTGAATTCCACTACAATTTTTGAATAAAACCACAGATAGGCTGTTTGTTTTTTCAAGCTAAAATTAGGGACAGTCATCAATACAAATGGTCTGCATACCTGCAGGTTTGTGTGGTGTGCTGCCCACAGCACCCACATGGTGCCAGCTACGAACTTAAACTAGCAATTTGGAAGGGTTTCAACATGAACCTTCCTGATTTCCCTGTCTAGGGACTTTCTGAGGAATTAAAGGTTGCCAGGCTCCTTCTGGAGGCCACCACTGCAGTAGCTAGTATGAACATGGAGTTTTGGCAAAATGTGGCTACTGTATTTAGTACCTGTATTCTACCTTTTTTTTTTTTTTTTTTTTTTTTTTTGTAATACATGTAGAAAATCATGTATTCACCATCCTTCCCTTAGGTGCTCAACCCAAGGTACCTTGGTGCTCAACCCCTGTACCTTTCCTTGGGTGCTCAACCAAAAACAGCATTGGAATGAAATAGCTTCCACATAATATCACAGTATTAACAAATAAGCAAAAAAGAGATCTACACTCATAAAATATACATATATATATATATATTTGAAGAAGAAATGGACTCTCCTAACCAACTTCCGAAATCACCCCAGTCTATAACCAGATATTTCTATAATATTTCTTTGAGAGGGTGAGAAACCTCATGGTAGGGAAAAAACACTAATCACCAGATAGCTTGCCATTAATAACGCTTTCACAGCTCCTTCAGAAGATGATCTTGAGCAAAGTAGGAAAACACTAGAGGAAGCTATTGTAAGAGATATACAAGGTTAATTGGAAATGCTAGTTACAGAAAGCAGTTTTTGTTGTCATTCTATCAGAGTAGAAGGACATCATGAACTGGGGTTTTTCAGGTCTGGTACGGCTGCATGTTTTCATCACAGATGTGGAAGACAATATAAATTAGGTTTATTGACATCTTCAGATGACATCAAACTGAGGGAGACTACAGGCCAGTTGAAGGACAGGATAAGCATTCAAAAAGGGCAAGTACAATGTTACAGAGCGATAGCAAATTCTTCAGGTAGAAGAATTTCATGGATGGTGGCAGTTTATACAGCAGTTGCTCAGAAAATATCTACAGGTTACAGTAGGTTTCAAGTAGAATGCTAATGAATGGTATTATGCTAACGTAAAAAAGAAAATACATTGAAATGCATTGTTAACCTTATCATCTATAAAACACGCTAATATTCCTGCAGAAAAACTTAGCAGGTATGTTCTATGGAATTTTCAGCTATGAAGTTCAAGGAAATTATGGAGCAATGGAAAGACCTCAAAAAAAATCAGAAAGAATCCCCAAAGACACATGGTCTGTGAAGGATAGTTGAAGGAAGAAGGCTGGAGGGAGATCCAAAAAACATCTTCAAAAACAAACAATTGCAAAGAAGCAGCAAATATATTGATCTCCTTGTCCAATGTTGAAAAATAAAGAAACAAAGGCTAAGAAAGGTTAGATAAAAGGCTGGGAAAACCTTTCTAGTGCAAAAGTTGCTTAAACCTAGGAACTGTACTGCAAGGGTGTGGGGCTTCCACCACTGGAATGTCTGATTAGACAATTTTTAACAGATTAGACAAAATTTTTCTAGGAATAACGTGAATACTGCCTTGGCGGGGGGAGGGGGCAGGCAGAGCTCTCCGTTCTGTTTTGTTTGGTTTCTATGGATATCCAAGACACCTTCCTAGCCAGCTGACACTGTATGGGGAAAAGTGGGACACTTGACTTCCAGTGACTTTTAATTGTACATAAGCCTCTAAAACCTGACAGCACCCTTAAAATTGCATCCTCTGCCAGTCTATTCTGTAATCATCATTCTGCTACTCGACAGTCTCTCATTGTGGATTTGCAATACAGCTGTGGTCCAAATATCCCTGAAAATTATAATTGTTCTTAAATCTGAAAAATCTTAATAAAATAAGCCCGTATGTTTGGACAGATGGATGGATGGAGGAAACATTTCCTTCAACATTTTTTTTCAATATTATATTAGCATATCTAGTTTTTAACAGGGTAATTAAAAGAACAAGTCCTAGGATTGATGTGTGTATGGTTGTTCTGACAGACTGTTCATGACTTCTTATCAGAAGTTACAGGGAGAAAAAGTTCTTCCAAGAATTCAATGCCTTCAAAGTGCAATAAAATGATTCAGGAATCAAGGAAACAGAGCACAAGTGGAAAATTAAGCATGCCAGGAAAGGATAACTTAGGCTCACATTCCTCTTTGCAACTTATTCTGCTTTAGAGAAATCAAGCGCAAAGCTTGGCACACATTTCCTCCAGCATCATGGACACCACAGTCAGGCCTTCAGCTCTGGAAGCAGAGGCAGGAAATGAAGCAGAGAGAGCCAACAGCACCAGCAGGGAGATGAGCCCATGTCCCAGGAAATCTGCAACTGGACAAGCATCATTCTGTAGACATGTGTATGTGTTTCTGGTGAGGAAAGGACAGGTATCTATTGAATGGAGAAACTAGGAATGAGTTTTCATGAAAAAACATCCAAGTGTACAAGTCAATAAATGTATCCAAATGCATACAAGTGTGAGCATTGCGGGACACACACCACATCTTGTTAGCCAGGCAGTGGTCCAGCCTAAAATTCTGACCAATAAATGAAAAATGCAATTTTTATTCCAAACCAAAACAAGGAAGGTACCTTGGAGCATAGATACCAAGAGTCCTGTATGTGTTATTTTCTTCAGAGTTCTTGTGAGAATATAGCTTAATTATAGAGATAGAAGATTTTTCCATTTGATTTTTTCACAGTAAAGATGATGTGCTTACATTATCTACATTTTCTGCCTGGGGTAGAAGAACATATCTATTCAATTACTTCAATTTATTTCCAGTTTCCAAAACAGTAAGCCATCTCCCATCAACTCTAGCTCACTGTGAGACCATTTTCTCCCAAATTCAGTGGAAGGCATTAGTCTGCATAAACTCACAGTGGGTGCATCTTACAGCACTTTCAGTGGATGCTGAGTTACCACCAATCCGTGGCTCAGTGTCTTCTGGCTCCCATCATTTGGTAAGAATCAGAATAAAAAAGCTGTATATGTGAGAGAGGATACCAGATGGCTAAAATCTAAATGAAGTTATCTTGCCTGCAATGAACATTTAAGTGGTGGCTAATTTTCAAAGGTTGCAAATAAAATATTTCATATTGCAGATACCAACCTGCAAAACCCAAATTACATAAAAAAAAAGATGATGATGATGTTAGATCAGCCTGTTACACAGTCATCCCCTCCTCTCCTTTCAGAAGCAAAGCATGTAATTCCTGAAACTCAGCTATGAGACCAGGAGTCACACCTCTCCCATGTATTCCCCAAGTGCCATCTGGGGAAGGGATTTATACCCAAATATACCAGTCTGGCACACAAGAAATTGCGAACCCTGGAAGGTCTCATATTATAGCAATTTAGTGTAATGGGATAGTACAGAAATTTAATGAGCTGCTATTGGAAACATAGGAAGCACTGTTTAATCCTGGATTGAGTAGGTGCCCTACTATGTGTCTAATCCAGCAGCTACAGTCTGAGAAAAGTTAGTGGCAAGTACTTCAGAGACAGAGTTGATCTTATTATTAGTTATGAAGAAAAACATTGAGAAGAACATTGCTTCCTGATCTTAAGCATATTTGTAACACTATAAATGCTCCAAATCTTTAGGCCATAATAATAGGGAAATGTTTTGGTTTTATAATAGTTTTAAAGCCTTTGGCATTATAGAAAGGTGTTAACATTCCAGACTAATTTTTTTAAAATATATAGAGGTGATTATTACTTATTAAAGTCTATATGACTTTTCCCCAAGGTGATATTTGCCTGACCAAATTAATTCAGTTTATATCCTAAAATCTGTAACAAATTTTATAACAAATCAGTGCCATGTCCCTTCAAGTTTGGCATCGTCATTAGGAACTTCACTGATAAACCTAGCTATAACTTGCTGAAAACCTGTTCTAAAAGAAAACATATTGACTTTAGAATTTTGCAAATATGTGCACAAAATATAACCTTACTATTGAAAAATACGACTTGTTAATTTATTCCCACTTGTAACACCCTTTAGGTATTAAAAGGTAAATATTTAGCTAGTTAGAAATGTTTTCTTTATTCTCTCTTTGGAATAGTTATACAGCTAATTTTTGTTAAATAAAAATAGGGAGCATACATGAAACCAGCAAATTCTGCCCTCAGTTGCACCAATGCAACTCCAGTGGGTTTCGCATAAAAACTGTGGACAAGGGGTGGCAGCAAATATTTTATTGCATTTGTGTGACATTCTTTAACTGGCTTTGTACATTCCGGTTTCACGCAAAGCTGTATCCATGCAGAGCTACTGCTGTGGTACAGGTAAATGCTTGAGACTCCAGAAAGATTAAAGGTATACTGTTAACCCCACCCTTGCCTTTAGCTGAAATATTTCCTGAAATTTGGAAGCTTTTATGCATTTCTTCAATAACTGAAGAGCAAAAAGATTTAAATGGCCCTTTTTGGCAATTTATTTTCATTTCAAAGCTAGAAACTATAAACATATTATAGGAACTGAGTGGCCTTGACATTATGATACTGAGAGTCTTAAAATAAAAGAGAAAGGAATAAAATAACCCCATGAACCTCATTTCAATTCAAAAGAGGGGAAAAAAATCCCAGGCTTGTTAACATAAATAGTATGTGCAAATATGCATAAGACAACAGCCCCTTGGTAACATTTTTCCCACAGGAGGGAATTCCAGCAAAACTCTAGGCTAAGAACAGATACAGTATTTTCTAAACAAAAATTACATTATGCCAAAAGATATATACATTTCAACTACTATTAGAGTGTAATTAAATTATGTTAGTTATCTTTGTTCGTAATACAAGGAACAAGATTTCTGTTGAAAGCACAAGACACTCCTAAAGTTAATATCCTTTCATCTCACTAAGTGTCACACTGTAGGTGGTCTGCATTGCTTTCTTATACAGAACTTTTCACAGGATTTGCTTGGTTCAATGCTACTTTTTAGCTTTTGGGTCAAGTGAAAAAAATAGCAGGAAAGCCACAAGAGGACAAATTCGCCTTTCACTTACACCACGTAAATCCTGTTGAATGGAGAAAGCAGGACAAAGACTGAATACTGTGCCTTTGACATAAGGAGAAATACAAATATTTCATGAACAGGGCAACAAATGTCTTTGAAATTTGCAACAAAGTAACAATTTTAGTAAAAGTGCAAACCCTATTATTTCCTACTCATTGAAAACATATGTTGATGCTGTAGCAGATCAGAAACTATCAGAAGTCATTTTATTTCTTATTTCAAAGACTAGAACAGTAGCTCACTATTTAATGCATAACCAATTGTTACAAAACATCTGGTGAGCCGTACCTTTCATGGTTTATAGACAAATTCTTTCTTTAAAGGCAAATTGGAAAATGTTATGCTTGCTTTTCCCTATAAATGTAGTATTTTCCTCAGCAGTTCCTGTAGAAGTGCTTTGCCTTGGTTACTCACTATTTCCATGCTGCCAGTGGACATAGATATTGTATATATATCTTTAAAAAGAAAAAATAGATTTTCTAGGGCAAACTCTTCATCTCTCTCTTTTCACTTCCCACCTTCCTTTTATTCTTGCACTTATCAGTGTCACACTTGACTTCCTCAAATTGTTGCCCTGCACATGCCACATGGCAGCTTCCTGGGCTCTATTGTGGTTATTAGCACTATGCATAAAGAAAATCCTAATGCCATGCAAAACATATGCAAAACATACGAAATTGCTCCCCTTTAAGAAAGGGGCCTCTGTGGCAAACTAGGTTTTATATACTCCAAGGTCGTAAGTTCTAAGGCATGTTACACAGGTCTCTTACTGTATTAAATCTTACAAAGCTTTCTGCAGTATTGCATTTGCCTCATAAATCTCATCTTGGAGACAAGGATTCTTAAATCAGATGACCCTGCTGTAGTTTCAATACTCACCTACTAACATAAAGAATTTGAGTTTACATAACATGTTGATATCAGATGTTTTGAAGCAGCAGCCTTCTAACATATGACACTATCATCTCATTTGCTAATCATTACTGAATTATCAAAGAATAATCCAAGATCCAAAAGCAAGATTTGAGAACTGCAAGGGCCAATTGAGCCAAGAAATACCAGAGCATTTAAAACATCAGATGTGTCCCAAGTATCTATGCAGGTTACTGGAGCTCTGCAGGAATACATGATTGGAAATGAGTGTGTGGAGAATGAGGAAGAAGACACTCGCTCTGTGGGGTGAGATGGATAGATAACCCAGGAAAGCGGAGTAGAGAGTAGACCTATGAAATGAAAAGTATGGCCTTGATAATCCTCCAGCAGGGGAGAAAAAAAGAAAAGAAAGAAGGAAAAAAAAAAAGAAAAAGAAAAAAAAGGTAGAAAATACTCCTAAACAGGAAAGTGCAAATGGCATCAGATCCATTTTTAGTTGTAATAAGAGCATCAACCAGATAATGTGGTTTTAGTAAAGACACACGTTACATAGAAGGATGAGGCAATAGTTATCCAAATACAACAAAAGAACTTATGTTTCTCAAAGGTCCAGTATGCATCGAGTTTCTCCATAACCCAAAACCTTAGCAATCAACTCATATACAAAAGAGCTCTATTATTCACTTTTTGCTCATAGTGCCAGCTGAAACAAACTACACATGAAGTAATATTAACTAATGAAAAAGGAAAATAGCAATATAATCTGGAATTGAAAGAGATACCACTGTTCATAACAAAGCATATAAATCTGGGTTTGCAAAATGATGTTTACTAAATTTGAATGTGGAAACAAGAAACAAGAAATAATGACAAATCACATTATAAGTGCCTTTATATAAGAGGAAGACCAAGAAAGATTGGTTCAGCAGTGGAGAAATGCCATGAACAGATGATTGCAAGAAAGGCCAAGTACTTATTGCCTCTTTTTTGCTTTCTGTTCTAACTTGGAAGGTCAGTTGAAATTAGGCAGCTGACACAATTACCTCCATTGACAAAGCTAAATTTTTCAACTAGAGTGGAGAGGGAAAAGACCTGTGCTTATACAACTTGAAAATCAGCAGGCCTTGTGAAAGGAGATGTTTGAAGAGCAGGTCCATTCAATTTCTGAGACATTTTCAATTATCTCTGGAAGCTATGAGGGACAGATCACATTCTAGGTGACTGGAAATGTGCAAAACCAACACTTATTTTTCCAATAAATGGAAAAGGATATCTGGGAAATAATAAACCAGATCAGTTTTTCTGTCTCCTATAATAACAGAAGAAAGCGGTAGGTTGTAGAAGGCATATCTGTAAACTTCAAGACTTGCAACGCCAATTTACTTTCATCCAACAAAAGGAAAACCTGTCTTTAACACTGAAGAAGTAACAAGTGATAACTTAACGTTAGTAAGGCTTTTGACACAGTTTCATATGACATTCTCTTAGGTAAGCTCAGAATAAATCATCTACATGAAAATGCTACAAAATGAGTTCAAAACCAAATGCAGAACAAGACCCAAAGAGTAATTTTTAGTGGCTTCACTGTCTAGAGGAGTGGTTTAGTGGATGGAGTCTAATACTATCCAATAGTTTCCTGAATGCCTTGGATGAAGGAGTAGACTATGCATATTGCCATATACATATAGAGAGATGCAGATATGTTGAAATATGGGACTATGTAATGGGTGTCTGAATTAACTGCAGGTAACAATGGTTGCAAAGAGTTGGAAGCTCAGTTAGTTAAAGATAGGATTAGAGTTCAGAAAGATTTTTTGGATACTAGATAGAGATTGCAAAAGATCAGGATGCCATTAAATAAGGACAATTACAAAGTTTCATAATAAGGAGAAATAAGCAATTACATAAGTAGAAACTGAGAATGAAAGGAAAACACAGTTACAGGAAAACAAAAGCTCACCATGAATCACCACACTGTATTTCTGCCAAAAAGCAAGTTTCACACTGGATACATTGGCAGAAGGGATCAGACTAAGGATTGTGAAGTAGTTCTCCTACCCATCGTGGCATTGGCAAGACATCAGATAGGGCATGAGTTTGTGTCCAGTTTGGGACAACACTTCTCAAGAAAAACATTATAATTCGAGGTCTTTCCACAAAAATTGGTTCTTTTTTTAAATTTAAGGAAGGCATGAGACATCATTTCTGCAGAGGAACTTCTGAAAAAGAATTGCCAAATGTTGTCAACAACTAATAATGGCAGTGGATTACTTTGAAAGATTGCACTGCCTCTAGCACTGGAGACACTCAACTTCTTGAACAAATAACTTCAAGGAAAGACTAAGGTAAATTGATTCTGTCTTTGAGTATGGGAATGTACTAACTTACTTTTTAAGGTCTACTCCAGCCATACTGTCTATTATTTTGCACCAGGATTTGATAGCACTTACCCATAACTCAGTCCTGTGCCACTTGCTCTAAGTGACCCTGCGTGTGCAGGGGGGTTGGACTAGATGATCTCTAGAGGTCCCTTCCAACCTTAAGCATTCTATGATTCTATGATAACTGATGTGTTCTTTATCTATGTGTATCTCATCATCTCATCTGACTCTTAATAGGTGATTTTTCTGATTTATTAAAACCATGTTTTTTTCTCTAGTATGTCTTATGGACTCCCTCATGCATGGAGGAGTAGCATCTTCTTTACTACCTTTTTCATCCCTTTCCAAACCAAAAGCTGCAAAGCAAACCAAAGTACCCAAAGCTTCCTGCGCCCTTCCAATCTTGTTCTCAGCCTTCATGAAGGAAAGCAGCCAATTCTCTGATGTGGCATGAGCATGAATGATGGCTTCATACTCTGTGCTCACCACTGCCCCACTTCCCTCTCCTACCTTCTCTTTTCCTGTGTTTTGTCCACCTGCTCCATTTCTTGCCTGGCCTGTAAGGAGCTCTCTGGGATGAAGCTGCCTTTTCTGCTCTTTGATCACACAGTACATAGGAGGATGAGTACTGAGAGAAATGCCCAGGTGCTACAATTAATTCATTATTATTGATTGTATTGCAGTAGTATTATTTTCCAGGTACAATTATTCTTGTGCAGCAATTAGAAATTTTTAAAATTTCAGTTAGTATGAAATAAATGTTTGGAGAGCATAATATGATATATAAACTTTTCTAAATAACCTATTTGCAAGATTACAGATTTTTCAGAGTTAAAACAGAGTGCTCTGGGAAAGGCAGAGATAAGGGAGTGGAAGAGGTTTGGGTGATTTTTTGTCCTTAAGTCTTCGCTGAACTCTTATAGGGAAATATTACTCCACTTATTATTCTTATCTTATTAATTCTTATCTTGCATCCACCTGCTTATCTACCACATTGCAGAGGGGTCCTGCCCACATTTAATCTACTGGTTAAGTGCCAGTTTAATTCTTCTATGCTGTAGGCCACAAGAAATGTGTTCAAAGGACAGCCCCTCATATACACACCACAGTATAAACATTTTAATGAAAGAGAACTTTTTGTAGGAGGAAAAAAAAAGTTGCTTTGCTTTGAAAGTAATGAATAAGCTCTCATTGAAATGAACCCTTCATGTATATCTTTATGTTTCTGATCTGGCAGCTTTGAAGAGCTGATATCATCAGTTTTAGAACCTGGAGTCTGGCCACTATTCTCTGAAACATGCTTTACAATGGAAAAGACCATTTGAAAGCAAGTAAAATGATTCAGAGTGAAAAATTCAGGTACTTTTCAAGGCTTTCAAATTTTTTATTATTTTGTAGCCTTCTTCCTTTACATATGAACAGTGCTTACCACCACTTTCCCCACTTCTCTGTCACTGCATTTAGATTGCTAGAGCTACAGATGGCAGTTTAATTGCAATTTTAATTTTCCATTGAAAACTTCTTGTGTAATTCCTAATGCATGATGCACTTGTTCTTGCATCTTGCAATGTATTGGCTCTAGAGAGTGCACACTTCTTCTTTTCCTTTCACTTGTAAGCACAGAAGTACAGCGGTAAAAGTCTGCCTGCCCTGAAACCACAAGCTAACCTGTATGTAGGCATCAGAAAAGATGAGAAACTTGCTCTAATTGCTCATCATTTATACAGCACTTCTCAGAAGAGCCGCATGATTCAATGAATGTAATTGTACACAGAGAAACTGAGGTAGAGGCAGTAAGGCTCAGCCAGCCCAGGAAATTTGACCACTGAATTCAACAAGAGCAAAGACAGTGCTTTTGAGTCCTTCTACCCTTGATGCACCCAGTGCACGTACCATCGCCACAGCAAGAATCAGAGCTGGAGTCAGGATGGAAGTAGTGAACTGCCCACCCACAGGCTGTAAGCCACAGCTTATCCCAGGCACATGAAGGGCAACTTTCTGCTTTTTCAGTCCAGCGTTTGTCTTGATAGTCCCTGGCTAGTTCCTGCATGGGCTGAGGAGAGCTAAAATGAAATTCCCTCAGCACAGCACAAATACTCCTTGCATGGGAGCAGACCATCCTACCACCACACAGCTCCCAAGCGCCCAGCGCTTCAGAAACACCCAAGATGAAACTGGGATCTCTAACTGTAAAAATAACAGGCCACACATATTTAAACTGTCCAAGTATTTCTAGGCTTTTCGTCTGTGATGAAAGATTCAAAATCAATTTTCTTCTCCTTTGTATAGCCATTTTACACATGTCCAACAGGGCAGTATCTATATCAAAATGTGCTTCACATACTCTCACAGCAGGAACTCATGTTGAGGTTCCCAAGACCAAAAACTCACAGCTCCTTTTCTATACATACTAGTCAGATATGTTAGACAGAATATTTCAAGAAAAGTCTTTAAATTTTCAGAGAGGCAATGGGATGTAACATTTGGATCAAGGTGGCTAAAAATGACATACCAAAGTGGGTGAACAAAGATTTCGGAGGCAGTCCGAGGAGACAGCACAGACTCCAGCAACCCACATTCTCCATGAATCTCAAAGGGTCCCAGGACACAGTCTTCAGCTATTCACCATCCACTTATATGCAGCAGAAGTCAGAGTATGAGGGCTTTTCTATTTTCTACATATAGCCTTATCCTACTGGAATCCCTACAAGCCAGGCAGAACAGAGCTCAGCTCTTCTGAGTTTGCACACTGGTTAACCCACTGTCAGCATATCCCTTCCTCCCACTTACACCAGGAGGAGGGAGCAGTCAGCAGAGAAGGTGGCTCCATAAATTCAATAGACCGGAGTATTGTCCCCATTAATGTTCTCTCAGTTTGTAATTAAGGTGAATATTTAAACTTGAAACTATAGGAATTTGGCTCTGGAGTCTGAAGTCCTCAGATTTCAGAAGTTCGTTGTATTCATAGGAAGTGCATAAATGGGCTCTAAATTATTCTGTTCATAAGCAACTTTAATAACAAAACCTTAATCCTAATACCTGGTAAAGATCACTTACAGCAGATTTTAATACATAACACTATTTACTTGTGCATGAGGGAGTTTTTCTTGAACAAGCTCAGCTCTGTGGCATTACAACTCTGCTCTTGCTCACTAGTTTGGTTTGAACCTAAGGATGATCCAAAAATCCTCGTATTCTCTCTGCTTTGTGGCTCAGGGTAGTTCTGATATATGCAAAAACATAATATATTCTGCTAAAGAGGTAACAGACCAGACATGGTTGGATTCCCTTCACTGCCACAAGGCGGGACTCTCCATCTCAGTTCATCATGCCTGCTGCAGTCATGGGAAAAGAAAAGGCAATGCCAGAAGGCAGTACATCTCATCCATCAGACAGCTAAAACCGCTCAGATTTTTTTTCTTGCCCATTAGGAGAACAAAGTCTCAGACAACAATTTTTGCCACACAAAGTCCACATGCTGTCTTACAGCCCTCACTTTCCAAGACCCGCTCTATTCCCTTCTGCATCACCCAACACTTCAACCTACAGAAACACCAGACCTGTGAACACTACAGCATGAAAAATACAAATAAATGTGCCAACCCCCTTGGCTGCTGGCTCAGGCTTGCAAGTACTTGGTGACATATTCATCCACCTGACATGGGCAGCTTAGAGGGGTTCTTCTTGCTCTATGCTGCTTCTGCATATAGACCATCTTGCTCTTTTCAGGAAGATTATGGCCATTGCATGTAGCTCATTTGCTACGCCTATCTCTAATGGCTAATATGTTTTAAGCAAGGAATAAGATGGCCTGAAGTGCATTAAGATCTGTTGGACATCCTTCAGTGTTTTCCTTCAGTCCAAGTCCCCTACTCATTTATGTGAAGATCCCTTCTGCATGACCATGTAAATCCAAATTATTTGCTAAATTGCAGTAGTGGAAGTCATGATGTTAACAGATCCATCTGGAAAGGAAAATCAGGTCTATGGCCACTTCTGGTAACAGAAACCTTAGAAACCTACCTGCATCTCTGCTCCTCTGCAAAAAGGCAAGGAAGAGTAGCTCAAGAGGCAGCACAAGATTTAGATGGGGAGCAGTCCTGCTTTCAAGCATTGATAAAGCTAATGTGGCCAGTCACATCAGTAGACATGACTGCTCGGGGAAACTAGAACACTGCACAAAATTGCATGGCAAACTGAGTTGCCACAAAACATTTTCTATGATTTTCCAAAAAGAGAAACGAAAAAAGTCCATTATAACTCTGGTCAGTTATTGTTCCATTGGACTTACTCAAGCACTTTCCCATATATCACTTAAAACTGCTCAACCCTGCTTTTCCATTAATAATACTGATTTACTTTCTTTTTCTTTTTTCAGAGCAAAAATCTGCTCTTTTTACACTTGCTTTATAAGGTAAATTTGGCATACAGTTCAGCTGCATATCCTGATGTGGGCTTATTGAAGGCAGGTGCACACTTCAATATATGTGGGCACAGAGACCCCCTTACAGACTATAAAAGAATACTGGGCATGTCCTCATTTGGAATATCTCTAGGTTTTTATTCATAAACCTAAAAATATGAGCTGTTCTTTTGCCTATACACATTGTAACTGAGTATGAATAGGCAGGCACTATATTTCTGAATTATACAGAAATCATATTAAAATGGCTACATTAGTGGATTTTCTAGTATATTGTCTTTATGTGACAATAATGGGAAAAGGAAATGTTACTGTAATGTTGCACTTTTATTGCTAATAAGAGAAAAATCATGCATGAAAATGTACCATGATGAAGTAGCTTCAGTTATCCCACTGCCATTATTTTATTCAGTTTGGAAAATATTGTCACATCATACTAGCAAATAAAAACCCTTCATTTACCAGTTAAAATTCTTATCCCATCTGTAATACGCTGCAAGTAGTAAGAAAAGGGAAGAGTTATGGTGTCTGTAACAAAATAAACAAGTCTACTATGATGTCATCCTCACAGATTTAAACCTTTGCAACATAATGTCCTTTAGATTTTAATAGATCTTCTCTCATATGAGAGAAGGCTGAGAGAGTTCGGACTGTTCAGCCTGGAGAAGAAAAGACTGAGGGGGCTCTTATCAATGCATACAAGAACTTGAAGGGAAGGTGTAAACAGCATGGATCTGAACTCTTCTTAGCAATGCCCAGCTACAGGACAAGGGCAACAGGCACAAACTGAAACACAGGAAGATCCCTCTGAACATAAGGAAAAACTTCTTTCCTGTGAAGTGACAGAGTACTGGAACGAATTGCCCAGAGAGGTTGTGGAGTCTCCATCCATAGAGATGCTCAAAATTCATTCAAACATGGTGCTGGGCAGTCTGCTTTAGGTAAAGCTGCTTGAGAGGGGTGCTGGACTGATGATCCCTAAAAGTCTATCCAATTATTTCAACTATTTGTGAACCTGCAGTTCTGTATGTAAAACCAACCCACTTGTAGATGTTAAAAGAATTTTTCTTAGTTTCTAAATGTCAAAAAAATTGAGATTAAATCATATATGTGATTTTATTCCCACTTCCTTGTTTGTGCTCCCTCAGACCTTACAAATGGCCCGATCTACACAGGTTGCCCCCACTCAGCTGACATAGTGGGCTATTCTTTGTGCCAGGAGCATCTTTCCTGTCATCTAGGCCAGATAATCTGCTGCTGGAGCAAGGAGCTGTTTCTCCTGGAGCATTTGCTTATGTTTCCTGTTTGTGAAAACTGTGATATGGAAAATGGAAAGGGCTGTGAATATGCAGGACTTAGTAAGGGACCAGGATGCAGTTGAAACTTAGAAGTGCCCCCAAGTTCAGATATAGCTATAAGATTTAGGAACATACTTCTCACCAGTTTCAGAGGCATCTAAATACATTTGTGAGCCTGTAACTACATCTACTCCAGTAAATGAAACAGGACAAAGCAATGCCCATGGACATCACAAGTCAGTTATCCAAACTGCCAGGTTGTTAGCATGGTCTCTGACATGGATGCAATCCTGGCCACCTTGCACTCCCTAAGTGTGGGTGTTCATGTGAGCCAGGGACCATTGCAGCTATCCTGGAGGAGAGGAGAAGAGAGTGTAGCCATCTCTGCCTCTGCCCCACAAATGTTCTTGGGGTTCGAGGGTGGCTCTGAGCATAATAGTTTACCTGCAGTCATAGCCTGAGAAATTCAGAAGTCTGTTCAAAAGTGTTGTTTGTATTACATATTTATATGCATAAATGTATATATTTATTTACTAAGGATTTAGCTGAGATCTAAGTTTTCCCTTACAGAAATTGAACCATTGTGGAGCTCCTCACTCGATGAGACATTTGAATTTAGTTATATCGCCTGTCTACAGACTTAGGTTCCATAATCTCAGAATCAAACTGAATGTGGAACTAGGCTTCTAAGTCACCTACGTATACATCCAAATCAAACCTATAATATTTGATATGCTCATCTCTTAATTTCAGTCAGTTTTCTTAAGGAGGCATCAATCTTGTTGTGTTCTAATTCACACGCTAATTACTTCTTACCACTTTAGGATGTTATTTTCTCCCCTTCTTAAGTACAAACCTACAAGACAGTAAGTTTCTCTTAAATCGGTCATATGAACAAATGAACACCAGTTGTCCAGCAAGTACATGCATGTTTCCATGTGGGCAGACATCCCCCTCTGTGTTTTTTTTACTGGAACTGGAGTTACTCTTAGTAATTATCTTGCTTCTCAAATTATATTTTCACTATTTTTCATAATAAACATAATAATTTAATAATATTTTTCATATTTTTTCAATAAGCTGTTATTGCTCCTTCAGATCTATAGCTACAATGAATGAAATAACAGAGAAAGGAATTAAAAATGCTTATTTTTAACTATCTACCTGAGTCTGACAGAATCAAGATTGGAAAGCATGTTATTGAGTAGATGAATAATTCATGAGACAGAAAAGGTTGCATCCTTGATCTCTCACCCTTGACACAATATGCAGAAAATATTTTCTAGGCAAAGCATCCTTGCTGGTATCTGTGCTTCTTCACCATTCCAGAAGCTTGTCCTCTGAATGCCCTATGAATTCTCCATTTTAAGCTTTCTACTATGGAAAAAAAAATACATTAAAGCATTCTGCTCCAAGAAATGACTGTAAAATCAGCACCCTTTCACTTTGTTTATCTTCTCTGTGCATGTATTCCGAGATAGCTCCTCTTCCATTACCACTAGTAGGAGGTTTATTCTACATTTTATTCCTTTTATCACTGCAGAGGTCATACTGGTAAGATAGCTATACATCATTAACAGAATTACGAAGTCAAGAACTAGCTCCCACACAGAGTGAAGAGATAAAAGCACACTGGAGACAATTGGGCCACGTAAACCAAGTAGCTGAAGAGAGAGTTTTGTCTGAACAGTATTTGTCCCAGGCTGAGGATGTTCCAGGCAGCAGAACTAATTTAGCTTTCACACCACTTGTCAAATTTATAGATCGGATCGTTTGAAGGAGAAGAAGCATTGTGTGTCTTCATAAACATATAAGTTTGTTTTTATTAAAAATATGTGAGTTAGAATAAATATAAAATTCCATGAAGTCTTACCAAACTTCAATGCTTAAAAGACAGCTCTAGAATGCCTGTGGCACCAAAACGCTCTGTGCAACCACAGGTAAGGAGAAAAATGCTTCCAGAGAGGAATCCATTCCCCAGTAAATACATGAGGGGGCAATTTCATACATAACTGTGACAGTATAACATCTCTTTGCCACTGAAAAAGGGGGTCTTTTCACTTCTTTTCACTGCTCCTCTTTCCCCGTTGTTCTCTTGATTACTTTCTCACCAGACTGGCCAACACACAAAGGTCTGATGAGCTTGTATAAAGTGTGTAGCAAGAAGGCAACCAGGACTGATAGCAAGGAGGGTGGAGGTGTTACCTTCTTGGCACCACTAATCTGTTAAAATGTGCACTACATTTTAGGACACTACAGCCTAAGAGCGAGACAGCTGACTTAGGCTTAGCTCAGACTTTTAGACAGCTACAGGAGGTGAAATTAGTCCCCACCAGGAGAACTTCAGCTGTGAATGCACTGTGTACTTTCTTCATTTTTATCACATTTCAATTACAGACAAATTTGGGGGTCCTTTTAAGTAAGTACTCAAGAACACTGCAATGACAAAGAGTAAAGGACTATTAATGTAAATTAAATATTCACAGAGGACTTCGGTATTTTAACCTAGTTTTGTAGCACCCTGAGTGAAGTGCAGGCATTTCCAATAGGACACACCAGGGACTGATTGTTTAATGGCAGGTACTGGGAAATTGCATCTATTTTCCCTCATTTCTTTTTTCACTTGAATTTATACAAGAAAAATAAAGTCATTGCACTCAAGAGAGTTGAACAAGAAAATAGTAGCAATTCCACTCTTTTAAAGGAGGAGAAGTTTTGTGCAAGGAATGCAGGTATGCCGACTGGCATAGTGTGTGGTAGGGCCAGATGTTCGACAGCATCTATGAACATATAGATGTTCAGATAACCAATGAGAGATGAAAATATATCCTTTTGACTATTCCATTGGAATGACTGGGTTGTGTTTGTTGTTTCAAGTGAGATTTGTAGGAAAATACAGATGGAAAATAAGGGAATACTTTTATATTTTAATAAAGGGGCTAGCTTTTATAAGTGTAAGTACATGTTTCCATTAAATACTTGGATTCTCCAGAGATTGAAGGAGAAAGAACTGTATGTTGAGTCTGCAGCTCTTGAGGCTGTCTCAGACTAATTGCCTCTACATTGACGGACATCTTGAGAACTTGGACTGCTTCAATGCATTGTTACACAAATACAACAGTGGTTTCTCAAGAAAAAATTATGTGGCACACACGAAATGGAAAATACCAAGAGTTCCAAAATGGAGCCAGTAGAGTTCAAGTTGGAGATACTAGAAAAAAAATAAATCCAAAAAATGCAACAAGCACATCTTGGAGAAATCAGTCTCTTCTTCTCCACAATCCATGAGCGGTTACACTTCCATTTTGATGAGGTGCTAAAGACTACACTGGAAAGACATCTGCAGTATTTTCTACAACTCTCGTACATAACTATTCGCAGAACACTAATTGAAAAACTCCTGTGCTGTGGGAGATAGTTCCCAGGTGTTATAATTCACACTGTTTACATAAAAATGATTGTGATTACCTGAATCAAATGAAGCTATTCTCTATTTTAACTATTTCATTTAATGCTAATAAACCATTTATATTTTTATTGTTAAGCACTGCAAACATCTCTTCCTTTCAAGCACAGTCTTTCAAGGGAACTCTTCACAACATGCCTCAGTGAGAAACATTTTTCTTGGGCTTTTTCCAACCATTCTTGCTAATTCTCTAAGTTCTTTCAACCATTACCTTAGAAATAGGCAACAAGCTTTAATTTAGAAGGTGGTTTCCTGTCCCTTGATGTTCTGGTTCTTTAGCAAATCTTTCTGTGTTAAGCTTTGTTTTTATTACTAACTTATGACTACATTAAAACTTAGAAATATTGTACAGCTAGAGTAGGTGTGGTACTATTTATAAATCAAGGGCAAGTTATGCAGTTTTCATAAGGTGGTTTATATTGCATATTTGAAATCTGGAGGTGTTTCAGGAATGTATCATAAAACCACCTTCCATAAACTGTCTCTCAGGAAACAGTAATGATAACAGAGGCAGACAGATCTCACTTTAAACAAGTTACCTTGTACACTTCATTTACTAAATTTCTGGAATTTTTTTTAAACCAGATTGAAAATCTTTCCAACTTTTTGAAGTCTTATCAGCTGAGTTTTCAGAAGATTAACTTTACTGTTAAGATTTCCAAACTTTCACTAATGTGAGCCTATCTGTCTATATAAATCTACCCCCATCGAGTACATATATATACCATGTGCTGGATTCAAAGAACAATAATTCCACACATAAAATAGTAAAACTACACACATTAATTAAGTGGCCCTCAAAATGGTGAAGATTTGACAGTTGTGCAATTCAATGAACATGAACTGTAACTTCCCTGGATTTTACCTCTCTGCTTATTTTCACAGAAAAACATGTGAGCTCTAAATGGCTGACAATGTGGGTGTCAGAAACCTGAAAAGAGTGAAACAAATTGGAAATATAAAACGAAAAATATATAAAAACCTGTAAAATTACTGTGTTGCTTGGCTGTAGGCAAGAGCTGTATTTAGATATGTTAACCATAATGGGACATTGGTCAAAAGATGAAACACAAATTTCAATATGTGTTCTTTACTTTAAAAGAAATTACACCCTGGAGAGTCTTTTATATTGAAAAAGTACAGCAGCTAAGAAACAAAAGCTTTTATAAAGGCAGGAGTGTACCTGGGCTATATTTTTCTGCATTCATTTGCTATTATTGAAGATATTCATATACACAAGAAGTGTCTTTCACAACTAAAATTCTCCATTTTCTCCATCTTTCAGTAAAGTCTGTTAACAGCACTGCAACCAGCTCCTGTGTGAGGAGGACCTGAGTCCTCCTCCTGAGGAGTTTTCCTATATTTAGTTAGCCTGAAATATTTTTCTCGCTTGTTTATTACTGAAGGTCTAATAAAACCTATCTAGCATCTCACATTTATCTCACTTGTTTTCTTGCTTATTCATTACTGAAGGTCTAATAAACTTATTTAGCATCTGAAATTTATCTATCTCACTTGTTTTGGTTTTCTTTTTCAGTTTGGATTGGTTTGGGATTTTTTTTTGTTTGTTTGTTTGTTTTTTTATGGAAGACTTTGAAGGTCTAAAGGAATGGAAAGGAGACCACAGATAGAGTTTTTTAACCAGTACAGAAATTATCAGTTCTGTTTTCTTTTCTTGCTGGTTTCTTTTCACAAAATCACAGAATCACAGAATGGTTGAGGTTGAAAGGGGCCTCTGGAGATCATCTAGTCCAACCCCCTGCTCCAGCAGCGATGCCTAGAGCATGTGGCACAGGGTCACATCCAGGTAGGTTTGGAAGATTATTGCCGGATTATATAATTGAATCACTTAAGAAGGGGTCCGATAGGCAACAGAACTGATTTATAGTAAAGGCAAAGAGTGAGAGGGTAAAGGTGGCAAAGAGTGAGGGGGTAAAGGATCTCTTTTGGCTGATATCAAGGAGCCTCCCCCTCTTAGGCTTTGCTTTCTAGTGCTGTAACACTGTTTATGCCCTATTATAGCACCACACATGATGCATAAGAGATTGGCTCCATATTGAAGTCATGAAGACTTCTGGATGCGCAATTTCCTGAAAGTAAGAAACATTTTGATCTCAATTTTGCCTTACAAAAAATTCAGTAACTTTACATCTTATTTCAGATGGGAAAGTAAGATATAAAGATTCTGGCAGGGTAAGAACTCATAGGACAAGACAAAACTAGACTGAAAGGCCACAATAATGGCCTAAAATAATTTCAGTTTAGGCAATGATTACAATTAGGGTTAAAGAGCCAAAAATAGCAAGAAAGGTTAATCTTACTGTATCCTGCAAAGATCATAAAGGCTAGGGAAAAAAACAGAGCAGATGGAACTCTGGCCCTGCTGTTGCAACCTAAAGTTAGATATGGCTCCCGGCTATATATGAGCCCACATGTGACTTCCTTGTTCTGGTCTTAATATGTTCTATGTTCTGCAAATCTGTGCTGTGAGGCAGCACAAAAAGAAACTGCTTTTAAAAAAAAGAGAAAAAATAACAGAGCAATGAACAAGAACCAGGGACTCAAAAACTGGAAATCCTTTTTCAAAGTTCAATTTAGAAAGTTCTAATCTTTTCCCCAGCTTTTACATGCCTCTGAGCTTCTTCTTGGGAGCTAAAGGATGAAGGAGAAAAAATCTCTATCATGTATTCTCTCAACACAGTAGACCTACCCTTCCAGGCAACATAAAGATTTAGGACTTCAGTCTTGTCCCTCACCATACTAATACATGGCCTGGCAAACAGGTACATCCCTTGCTTTTTTACCTGCTCTTTGCTCTGCGGAGCAAATCCAGCACTTCTTCCCACCATCTAATCATCTTCCTTTCTAAAGGATGGGAAGGGACTCACCACTGTTGACCCTGGCCACTTTCTGAGGAACTGGGACTCCCATCAAAAGACTTTGAGGGATTTCTGTCTTGATGTTTCTATGCAACTGTGTCATCAGAGCACACTAAAGGCCAGCAGTTCTCTAAGAGGCAGAGAACGAGGAGCCAAGGGTGACCCCAGAGTAGACTATGCCTTCATCAGTGGGACACAGTGTTCCTGGGTTTGAGCATTCAGGACAGATCTGGGTGTGTTGGGAAGCTGAAATCAAAAGGACTTCAGGTTTCAGATTCAGACTGCAGAACTTGTTTTCAGTGTAGCGGATGGGCAGATTGTGGTGCAGAAGCAGAACACCTAACCGGGAGATGCATGCAGTCATTAAAACCATCCTCTGTGCAAAGGACACCAGGAGCTGAAAAAGCCTGTTTTTGTTCATGTCGGAGAGTGCAGAAGGAGGATCAGACAATCTTTTCCACTAACATTTCCCTATGCTGTGAAAAATGCACACATAGCATGGGTTTTGGTAAATCTGTCAAATTAAACAGTCCAACAGAATAGAAAAAAATAGTCCTTAATTTGGAGGCAAAACAAATGGTCTGAACATCTAGAGACTAATGTTTTGAACTCACCAGCACGCATGGTTTGTAAACAATTTTTGAAGGCAATAATTAAAGACATGGTGATAAACAGAACATGGGATAAAAGCTTTACCAAAGTTTCACACCAGATTCAAAACAGTTCTTGTTCTGAGAGATTAAATTAAAAAGAAATATGCGGGAGATGTAATCTTTCTTGGAAAACTGTTCTGGAATAAATGGGAATTAATACAAGAATTGTAAGGTGCATAAGGATCCAAATAAAGGCGACCAATGTATGGGGAAGTACCTTGCCACAGAAATGTTGGCATGCTAATGAAATTTTCTGATAACAGAAATTTGGAAAGCATTCTTACTAGGGAGGAGAATCTGAATAAACAGGAAGAACTAGATGACCTTAAGGAGTGGAGCAATTGAAACAGGATAACATTTAATAGTATCAAATGCCGTACTTTGTACCTAAGGATTTAAAAAGCAGATGTATGCAATAAAATGGGAGCTCAGCAGTTCAAAAGGTGAGGAGAACACCCTGAATGTGATAACTATTCACAAGATGCTTTGCTAATGTCATGTTGCTAAGGCAAAGGCAGTGCAAACTTAAAATATATCAGAGATTTCTAATAGAGTTAGGAAAGTATCAATGCTATTTTTAAAATCCTGGTCAGGCACTTTTTGGAATATTTTATATTTTCATGGGAAATAATTTATATATCTTACATTAGGCACCCGAAAGTCAAATATTTTAGTATGAGAAAGTCATACTAACCCTCCTTTATGTGTGGTGGTGAGATCTAACACAAGTCCAAAGAATGATTTCTGAAGGTTTCTCTTTACTCTTTCTCTCATTTGACTACAATCAAAGCAGAATACCTCAGATACTTGAAGATAGGTAAGGTGGACACTGGGTCAGCAACAGAGACTAACAAGCAATATCTGACCCATAACGTGAATTTGGCCAAGTACAAATGGATATAAAATGACCACAAACTAACTTAAGCTGAAAATCAAAAGGTCTCTAACCATCACAGCTGTGAGGGTTTACAACTAGTGTACAAAACAACTTAATAGTTTTTAATATGAAGACCCATGCTGAAGAAGACTAGCAGAAAGAGACTGTTTTGAATGATTCCATTCAGCCCCAGGATCCAATTTTTAAAGCACTTGCCAGTTAGCAACTGATTGTTTAATCACCTTTATGCTTTCTTTACCAGCTGTTTAGAGATAGTCGTTCAACAGTATAGACAACTTTATGACTCTACAAAACTTGCAGTGTATTTATAGCATACTCCTTCCTCAAGTAAAACATTATGTAAACAAAGCTGTCCTAAACTAGCCTGTGCATATTTGTCAGTCACTGGCAAACCACAGTGTTTGTCCATTTGCTAATGTCACCTCTGCTTTACCACTACCTTTCTTTGTCTCTATGCTGTTCATAAATTGGCTGAGATGCTTAAGAGAATTATCAACACTAAACTTTTATGAAAAGCACTAACATACTCAAAAGAGACATGGAGACCATGTCGATAAATGTAAAATGTTTCCAAATGATCAGTGTAAATCTCTGGAAGATCACACACAATTCTGTAAATAACAGAATTTCAAATGAGACTGCCCTATCTTGTTTGGTATAAGGCTATTCAATTCTTATGAATTTTGTATCAGCATATGTTTCTCAGATGCTGTAAGTTGCTGCATTATTTTCCAATCCCTGTGACCTATTCTGGCATTGAATCATATAGCTCTTGAAATTTATCCTTGTCTGTAGAGTACATGTGCCATTACGGAGTTTTATAAATAGAAAGAAGGCATTTAAAGTTGGATTTTATAGCTTGTGCCTCTTTCTTTAACATGATATGTAACATGGGACATTAAAAATCACCAGATTAGCTTATCTTTTCAATATTTCATGATTTTCACAAAGAGTGAGAGGAGACTCTAGAAAATTTGTTTAGGATCACATACTTTCCAGGCTCTAACCACAGAATTGTTCTTCTTTAGCTGAGTGGCCAAGACTGAATCTCTTATACCTTTTACTTCTTTCTTAATAATCCAAGCCGAGGTGTAAAACCAAAGGATAAAGCCTTCTTTCCAGATACTCAGTAGAACCCTTGATGAAGCCCTCCTGGGGTAGAAAGAAATCCCGACATGCAGTCAGATAATGCCTTTAGCATAAGCGTAGATATCCCACATAAATGTGTGACCATACTCAGACTTGTTTCTCTGTAATGGTAGACACATGGTCTGTCAACGAGTTTCTTGTGATAGATGAACTATTGCTTTACCTCAGGAGTAACAAACCGCAAAATATTTACTGGTTTTCGGAGAAAATGCAGCTTACGTAATTGCAGTGACGAGCTCACATGATCACTCCTGAAGTCATGGGTCAACTTCAGACCAATCTGAAAGAGCCTCAAAGACAAATTGCATTCCTGCAGGTCTCATGGGGTAGGTGGTAGAGAAGAGGGCACCCCTTGTAGAAGGCAGTCAGTGCATGGGGAGCCACAGCACTTGGTACCAGTTGCAGGAAGCAGGCAGCACCATGATGCTGAGGTTGAGAAGAAGGTGCTGGGGAACTTTGGTGGTAGAGGAATAAAAGAAATGTAATATAAACCCTTTAGAAACTCTCAATTGGCTGCACTTTTCATGGAAAAACATACAAATGGCCCTTTGTTGGTTTTTTTCTGGGAGTTTCTAAGGAAGTGAATAGTAGGCTGCAGTGAGAGGTACTCGGCAGGCCAAGATATGCAGTGCTCTTCTGCCACTAGATATCACACACAGTCTCCAACTGGGTTAATTGCTACAATTTTGATGGCCTCTGCCTTCTCTAGTAAGCAAAATACAGCATTATTTTTAACTCTTGAAAACCAAATTCAGATCTGATTCAGTCTCACCACAGAAGACACCACATAAATCAATCAGGTAGTGGAAAGACCTGGTTAGCCAAAATCCTCTATAGAAAGCTTAAGTCAAGACACAACAGGCACATGCAATGCCAATGTGGCCTCCTCTTCCTCCTTGGCAGTAGAGGATGAAGAGAAGACAGAGACCTACCTGTCTTAGCATTGCTCTTTTCCATACTCACACAACTGAATCACAGCAGAATAATAGCCAAATAATAAACAAATTAACTACTCTCTGCTTTCGTTTCCCTTACAAGAAACAGAATCCATCAACAGGGGTTGATGTATCCCATCAATAAACTTTCATTTTTTTTTACATTAAGTAATCTTACACTAAGACTGTAGCTTCTTACAAAATCAATCCCGGTATACACTACTAATATTGTTTGGTTAATGGCAATCATGGAAAACTCCTGTGGCATCCATTAAAAAATAACAACTAATATCCTCACAAGTCAACAAAATCGAGATATTAATAAAGCTTGGATCATTGGATCTTGAGCAGAGAGTTTAGTTATTTTTTAAGAATTACTCATCAATTTTCACTCCTCCATGAAAAATTATGAAGAGGACTCATTTGCCAAGTTCAATGTCAGTCTCCAAAGAATGAGGAATGAGATTTTTGCATGTTCAAAACATATTAAGGCACTACTCTTTTGCTGTATCACCAGCGAGTGAGGAGATAATATGAAATGTTTGAAAGCAAAGATTCTTAATTCAATAACTAGTTTAAGCTCTCAGAGGCTAGAAGGCATGTTTAAATTAAACAGAGATCTCAAGGACTGAAGTATAGGGAATGTTTTTGTGTCAGTTTGATTCCTATGTGATCAAGCTCTCCAAAGAAAGTAGGAAAAACCTTTTGTTACTCCATACAAATATCGCTTTCTGTGGATACAAAACATTTTTGCTTTAGTAAACTGAAATCACAGCGAACTCCAACAGTTCCATTCCCCAGGACAGGATCAGAATGGACTCTTAAATTTATTGCAAATACCAAAGGCAGAAGGGGGATGAGCTGCACCTCAGAGGTGGAAGGAAAGAATCTCTCAAGAATAAGTCACAATCAACATGTCATTGAGACAAATTAATATCCCTACTCCCAGAGTTGTTTTTTCTTTAAAAAGAAAAAAAAAGAAAAAAAAAGGGAGGGAGAATGGGTGCTATTTTGATTTATAGGGATACTTCAGAATTCAGGGCTTAATTGTACTTTAGCCATGCAAGCTTGTTTAGATATTGTTACTTTCAAATATTTCAGACCTTCTCTCCTTGAAAGCTCACTTTTTCAAAACAGTATCTCGCAATGCTTCATCAAGTGTGTAAGAATAAACTGAGATAGAAGCCCAGACTGCAAACACTGAGATTAAGATCATTAATGTGAAGGAAAGCCGTCTGGACACAATCCTGTGCAACGTGCTCTAGGTGGCCTGCTTGAGCAGGGGGGTTGGACTAGATGATCTCCAGAGGTAGAGACCTTCCAACCTCAACCATTCTGCTCCTGTGGTTGTGCAAAAACATAAAGCACATTTCATTCACAAACAAACCATTTATCCTTTTTACTTCCTGATTCACCTATCAAAGATAACTCGTGGCAGACGTTCACAGGGCAACGGAGTAATGAGCAGGGAGAGGCAGCGCAGGCTCTGGGGCGCAGACGGGGCTGGGATTCCACCACCTGGACTTGTGACCTTGGCACCTCTCCTCCACCTGCCCTCCACGTGCCCCAAACACTGACAGGCAGGGACATATCTCCTAGCAGGACATGTCATCAGCACTTCAGGCAGAGGTTTTTTCCCACACGTTTTCACACGGGGGTCTTTTATTTCAGTAGGACAGTGGAAGAGCTACTGGAATAAAAACTAGAACAAAAATTGGAAAATAATAGATAGCAAAGGAGCCACAGATATTAGTTCGGCATATTTACCTGCTGTATCCCACAGCGTTGAAAGTTCACTGTAGTTACCAGGGAGTTCCTTGAATGTCACAGCGTCTTGTTCTGATAAATTAGAGTCTAATCCTAAAGGTGGCTCATTGGTTTTCAGTATTAGGCCCTTAATCTCCTTCCCTAGCTCAGGAATCTTCTCACCCTGCTGCTGGAGAGATCATCAGTCATTCCTTACACAGAGTTACAAACAACATCACGTTTTTTAGTAAAGATGTCAAAGTGTCTGTCTAAACATCTTCTTTTTTTTGGCCTGAAATTGATACGGGTTGAAAGTCTCCAGCTCTTCACTAAATCCTGACAGCTAACTAACAACAAATAAAAAACAGTCCCGTGATTTACTGTTTCAGTCCCACATTATTGTGCTCTGTGTTTCTTTAAGAAAGGTGTGAGTATATGTGTAAGAGTCTTGAAATACAGTGGTTACTATGGTAATTATCTGTGTTTAGAGAGTGGAGGAGAGTAAAGTTCCATGTAAGTGGCCAGAGTAGAGTGCAAGTTAAACATGCCTCTTTGCAGGTCTAAATTATGTACTTTTCTCCCCCCACTAAAAATATTTGTGAAAATATGCATAGATTGTCTGATGAGCTCCAAAGCTATTCTTGCAACAAAGCCAGCTTTTTTTTTTTTTCCTCAATATTCCCACTCGGCCTGTAAGTCCTCAAAGAATAAAGCATAACTTGAAGGGGCAGGGGAAAGAGAAGTTTTGTGAATACCGTCTTTCTAGAATCGACTGACTGTGCTACCATTTCTTATCTGGCCCATTTCTCCCTAATGGGAGTGAGTGCCCTCCTCTTGCAAAACTAACAGATTAAAAATACAGGTATAGCTAAATGGCTGCAAATTTAATAGGAAGGGAATGTTATATATGTATAAATCATCAGCACAAATACCCCCTAACATTTATATGGTGCTTTGCATTTTCTATCTGCTCAGAGAATTTGTTGGTTTTTAATAAATGTGCATTGTGTCTGGAACTGCAAAGGCTATACTTCATAAATCTCTGTCCCTTTATGCTTTCTTAATTTCATTTATCAACATGGATTTTTCCCCCTTTCCTCACCTTCCTGATAAGAGTATGATTTCCCACTGTATGCAGTTCATAGGGCTGCATGCATAGAACTTGTGATGTTTCTTTGTCAGGTGTTCAACTCTCCAAGCTGATTTTCTAGCCCAATGCAAGACCCTTCTGCTTTTGTAAAAGAAAATTGTAATGAAGCAAAAACTATGCAATCTGATGACAATTTGCTCTGATTTCACAGGGACAGTATTCACTCAGGATTCTACAAAATGAACAGTGTTTTTCAAAATATGCACAGGCAAGCCTCATGTCCCACTCTCAAGCCTGCCTTCTGCATGCCACTTCTCACAAAAATGGCCTGAAATGAGCACTGGCACAGTGGACTCGTAGCCGTCCTGTGTAAGGCATAATGGTAAAACTAGATAATAAGTTACACTTTAATGCTTATTTAGAGCCTATGTGCAATACTTGCTTGTTCCACTCGAGTATTCAGCAACTCCAGCTTTCTTTTATAACAGATGCCAAAGGAGCTGGTAGCATGACAGTTTGCCATAACTACTCTTGAAATGTATTGCTAAAGGTTTTTATTATATTTTATATTAATGAATAAATTACAAGCCAGAAATACGTAATTAGGTCATTTCAAAAAAAATGTGTCTCCTGAGGCTCTGATGGTTTCAGAGCAGTTGTTATTACAGGAACGATGTGTTCCAGTAGCTCTTAGCAAGGAAAGGGAAGCTGGTTGTGTTTCTAGGGCCATTCAAGTCATTTAATCCATCTGTTCCTTCCTTTATCAGTTTTTCTAAAGTTATAATCCTTTTCCCTTGTAAAATATGGTAAATATAATTTTTTAGGGAGTAAGCTTCACTAAAGAATTAAAGTGACTTGATCTTTGCCTCACCGTGTTTACTATTCAGTTTTGCATGAGGCAACTGGTGACACTAATAAACAAGATGATGAGGCAAGGAAATATAAAGATTACCCAAATATAATCACAATTAATTATGGTGTGTGACCACAATGGTGGCTCTATGGCAGGTTGGTTTGCTCAGTAAGCAAGCTCCTTTCTTGCAGGCAGTGTGGGAAGAGCAGCATTTTAGGAGGGATCTGGACAAGAAGAGGGTGGTAAACAGATGGAGGAAGGTTGAGGGAAAGTTCTTTCATGATGAAAGATGCACTATGATTGATGTAGTAAATGTGCCATATAGGTAAATCATTTCCTTTTTCACTACAATAGGGACAGTTACTTCCAGAAAAAAAAAAAAAAAAAAGGCAAGCATCGCACCATCTACCCACTTCCAAAGAAAGCATTACACCAGTATGAACTCTGAGGTAAACTGATACTGTAAGACAGATACACAATTGAAAGGGTCTCCCAAAAACTGCCATCTCAAAAAAAAATCACATTTTACAATTAGGCATGAACTCAGTTCCCTACCATCTTATTTGTTGCTCACCTACTGCTCTTCAAATTATCCTCTTGGTGACTTTAGTTATGAGTGTAGCACTCTTGTCACGATGGGAACATGACATGGACTCTCTGGTCAGTCCCAATGAGAATGGGAAATTGGCCCCAGGCCGACCCTGCTCAGAGCTGGAGAGTTCACTGGAAAGTCCTCTCCTCAGATCTGTGCAGCTCGGGCAGATCAGCCTGGCTGCTTTGAAGCAGACCTGTGCTCTGCTGCCTCAAGGGTCTCTCCATAGTAACTCGCTGCACCAAGGACTCATGCCACAGTTTCGCTTTGCGTTTCTATTGCTATAGCTTGTAATATATTAAAATGTGCTAGTTGCTTCTCTGAGTCCTGTCCCATAGATCTTTCTATCTAATTATTGTGTAATTATGGTAGCCTCTATAAAAGCTTAGCAATAAATAGCATTTCCGTTGAGACTGGTTCTGTTCCAAACAGTAACTGCTTTCATATGCATGGTATGACTGCTTTCTCCACAAGCTGATGTCAGACTATCTCCTTAGCTGTGTTCCTATATGAGCACACAGCAAGCAGGCATACACTAGTCCACAGTTTAACCTACTTTCTAAGTACACAGGCTAAATCTGTGCTGTTCAGCTGCTAGATGTGCATGAGGCCAGGAAAATATTTAGAAAGAAAAGTGCAGGAGCATAAGGTTAGTAGGAAAAGACTGTTGCTGAGAATAAAATGGCAAAGCTGTGCTGGTAACCAGGCAGTCACCCCTTTTGACTGGTAGGGTATCTCAGGTTTACCAAGCCAGTTTTGAAAAGACAGATTAAAAATATAGAAGTCTACAAAGGGAAAACAGCTATCTCCTCATCAATATACTCTGCACATTCATGTAATTCAGTGCAAAGTCATATAGTTAAAGGTCCTGTTTGACTCCAGAAAGAAGGTTTATAAAACCATGTTAGTGCAGAACGGTATAGGTGGTGCCCCATTTCATTGTGCATCTCCCCGGGAATCTCACATTCCCACAATTGCCAAGGCTATGGGTCAGTTTTAGTCTCAACATTAGCCTCAATTAGGTCAACGTTTCCCTGGGGGTGGTGTTGCAATGATGCTATGGAGGTGCCAGTTCCTCCCCCTGCTTACCCTCTGTTCACCACATCGCCCTGAAGCCACATCCATGTGCAACTCGCACTGACTTTGTCCTTCCACGTGAGCAGCTGTCATGGGTGCCCCAGCACACCCAAGCATCGACCAGCCTGCCTTGCTGGCAGATGGACCTCACTATTTCCTACCTCCTGGGAACAGTCTGCAGTACCTGGGAACAAGAGCTTTGCAGTGAAGGACAATTCATCCTTTCCAACTCCCACAACTGCATAGTATCGCATAGCATGACACATGGCCCATGTGCTGCTGTTGCTACCTAGACTTGACTTTATTTTAGCTTTATAGAAAATATAAGCTATTGCAACCTAATTTGTAGATGAGACCATGACCTAAATAATCTCTTATTATTTTATTGATCATTTCATAAAGTCCTGGATATTGTGGCCCAATCTTGCAAAACACTTCCAGTGTGCTTTGCGAAACACTTGTATTCTCACAGGGTAACCTTGCTTTTTTTCAAGACTCTTTATAGGCTTACAAAATGCTTTGCTGGATTGGGCCCTAAGTACTCAAACAGTCTTCAGCTTGTTCAGGTAGCTTAATGAGGCAGTTTTTATCAGACTTCAGATTTAGTTGTACGGCTTTGTCCGTTTCAGTGAAACTTTCTTCATGAATTGAGTGTTTTAATGATAGCAGCATTACAGTACCATGACCACAAAACACTGAATACCTACATTTCAATTTACATTAGAAAAGAAATAACATGTCATTTGTAAATTTAAATATAAATCAAGTACAATGAAAAAGGTGTTAAAAGAGAAACACCTTAAAAACAAATGGGGAAACTCAGGCTTTTTTCATTCTGTTAAAAGAGTGTGACAGCATATGGTACATAGTGGGTGGTTGTTCTAAACATAACACGTATGTGTTCGACCTAAAGTGTTTTATTGGTTCCTGCTTATGAGAGCAGCAGCTAAAAATGACTGATGACTGTTCTTTCTACATCAGCAGCGTGTAAAGGCCCAAGTGAAAAAAAAAAGTCTTTATATTCACAAACAAGCATAAGCCTCTGTTTGACCTATTGTTTTCTCCAAGGTAGCCTAAGTTTAATGTTTCCTATTCATGAAATCATATGATCACAGTAATTATTACTATTCTTTTTTATATTATCCTACAATATGTCAGAGAGAAGGAAATATTTTTTCCCTTCCCCACAGCTATTGTAGCTCTATCCTAGGATATCCTAGGATATTGCTGTAAGGGACAATATGCTTAGAGTATAGGTAGAACTATATCTAGCACTATACAACATACCCAAGTTAACTTAAACAAGGGAAAATGCAGATCACAAGCACAAATCTCATCGATCAATAGGAACAGATACTTATATCCCCATCATCACTGTGACAGAGTAAAACTTGAAATTTGCACAGTGAAATGTTACCATTTTCCCCCTCCTCCTTCCCTGTGAGAATTATCACCACTAAGAAAACTGAAACTGAGAAATCTTACATCGTGCTCCGAATAAGACCAGTTTGTTATTAACCTGTCTTCCCGGGGCAGCAATTTCTGTCTAAGGCCAGCTGCCAAGCATGTTCCCTCTTCCTCCCACACAAGTTTCATCCTTGTGGTCAGCTGTTTCTTGGAAGCTCGGGAACATAATTGATATTGCAACTATCACGCTGTGCACAGAATGAGCTTGCACAATGTTGTGAACATGCTTTTCTTGCCCTCTCCACCCACCTTTCTCTAAAGTCATGTGTTTGAAAACAGGATTCAGGTGTCGGCTTTTTGGGTGGAGCCCAGGTGCTTCTCCAGGCATGGGTCCCAAGTCTACGGCCAGGGATGAGACTGCACCCAGGTGACGCTGGTGGTGGAGGGAACTCAACCAGACTGCACATGGGGCCCCCTCTCCACTCACCCTGGTCCCCAGGAGGCTAATGTTACAGAACAGCTTGAGAGGGACCCTCAGGGGTTGACACTCTTGTTGGGGAAGCAGAGAAGATGTAGCACATGCACCTTCTGGACCCAGGACCCCCAAGGCCTCCTGAGATCAAGTTGTTTCTAGAGGTTCAGAAGCTAAACATGCCCTCGCTGGTGTGGGACACTTTTCTACACTGCAGGCTGTGAAAGACATGAAAGCTATGAAAGCACATCTTGTGGCATTATTCCAAAGTGCCACCGCAAATTTAGGAGGGATTAAGGCTTTGGAACCAAGTCAAAACTATTTGGGTTTCTTTTGTTGTTATTCTGGAGTGCCTTTTGTTGTTGTTGTTGTTGTTGTTGTTGGGTGGGTGGATTGGATTTTTTTTTAAGTCGATGCTACACAACTGCCTGGCTTTCCAAAGGAAAAGACTACAAAGCCATTCAGCAGCCTTTCCCTAAAGCTCAGGATGTCCAAAAGAACTCTGGGGAAAAACATGTTTTCCTTTGTTTTGTGCAGGCCTAACCTGGAAAACGGGAAAACTCACCCAGGTCACTAAAATATTGATATATGAGAACAAAGCAGGAGGAAATCATTCTTAAAAGGTTCCACTGAAGAGATAGAAACATAGAATCATCATGGTTGGAAAAGATGTTTAAGATCATCAAGTCCAACTGTAAAGCTGAAACTGGCCATTAAATCACAGAGGCAAAAGTGACTTCAAATCTCAGCAAGCAGCATTGCCCTGACCCTGGCAAACGAGTCACAGAAGTAGTAGTGACATCACAAACACAGACAGTAGCATTGTTCTGACACTGGCCAATGACATAAAGAGGTAATAGTGACATCACAAGATCGTAGCATTGTCCTAACACCGACTAATGAAATAAAGATGCAATAGTGACATCATACGCAGAGCCAGCATCAGTGGCCTGATGGCAGCCATTGAGGCACCGAGGCAATAGTGACATCACAAACAGAACCACCAGCACTGGTCTGATATTGGCCAATGACATAAAGAGGCCATAGTGATGTAATGAGCACAGCCAGCAGCACCGGGTGTTACGTCCTTGTAATTGTTATTGTCATAAGAACCCCATATGTCCTTATTCTTAATAAAGCTTATCCAGCCCCACACGTGGAATATGTATGTATGTATTGCACGCTGATGTGACAAAAGATTTGAAACACTTGTGTGCTATGAAAACTGTATATCGCAGCTTCGTTATTTATTATACATATGGCCTCATAGATGTCTACGTAATGCACAAATCATTGAATGAAGATATTCAGATTAGCGTGGAGAAGGAAAAATCACAATAAAGAGAAGTGTTGGAATTTGGTTGCAATAAAATTATGTGATCCTTTTTAATATGTATATCATCTCATGTACTTCCCAAAATAAATTAAGATTTGTATAGCACCTTTCATTACTTCACAGATACCAGGGCTTGCCTACACAGCTGCTTGGAAAGCTCTACATGACACTGCAGTGTGCTGGGCAGATAAATGCAGAGTATACAGGGTAATCCTTATATCTGGCTCTTGCAGACAGGGAACTGAAATCACTTATGATGCTTAAGGTAGCATCGGGTCACAGAATACTTCAAAAGACTGAGGAGACGAGAAAAAGAACATTCACGTGCTTCTCCTTAGAAACAATTCCCTGAGTTTTGTAATATTCAGAGATTGTAGAAAGAATACATTGTTCAGGATATGGTGGAATAGAAATTCACTATACTTAGGCCCTTGGCAGTACAGTTCTGAAAACAGGTAGAATTTGGGCCCATTTTGTTATAGCCCGAAGTGGCTAATAACAAAATTTCCAGTGGTGTTTCAGAGATGCTGTTTGAAGGTATCTGCTTATCTGGCAAAGTTTATTCCAGTACTTTTCTTCAGTGAGATTAAAGGAGATTTTTTTTAATATTAAAAGTTTTATATCTGGGTGGATATTGAAAGTCATACTTTATTGAATCTCTGTAATATAGTAAATGTAATGAAACATGTTTGAAATTTAAAAGGCTTAGAAGGAAAATCCGTGTAACAATTGTCAACTTTCTCTTCAAAAGAAAGTTGCATGTTTAATATACAATCCTTTCTGGGTTTCATATGAATTGTCCTGTTTTTCTATACAAAGAACTAAAAAAAGCATAGAAAGTGTCCAGGTAGGAAGTTCTCTCTTTCTTTCTCTTAAAAAGCATTTATGTCCAACTGGATAAAATATTAATTAAAACTGACAGAAAAATCACTGAGCATCTGTTAACAGGGAAGAAAGGGGAAGGGGATATTTATCAGGTGTTTTCCACAAAAGCAATCATCTTTCTAATGGAAAAGCAAAAACAAAACAGCCTTTCACAAATAAGCCAATACAGTCCATTTCTCTTGAATCAGCAGTCCAGTCATAATGCATGAGCTCTCATTTAAATATTAGTTCTATTTTAATAGTTTGCTATTGAGCATAAGCATTTTTTTTCGAGTGGAAACACTGCCAGTGGTTAAAATGAGACAAAAATCATTTAACAATTGATTTTATGAACAATATTGGGAGAAACAAATTATCTTAATACAACAGGCATTTTAAAAAGTAGGAAAATTATGCACCAAAGTATAGCATTAACATACTATTTAATATTAAGAATGCATGAGGAAAGGAAACTCATATTTCTTCTGCGTGGATTGTGCTGAAGTACTTGATAAAATGCCACACAGGAAATTCTTAGTTTAGCCACACAGAAGAGGGTGACGAGAAAACCCTTCAGATAGATGCAGAAGAGGCTCGTGGAGGTCACTATAGACTCTGTTAGCTGGAGAAACTGCAGGCCTAACGAAGATGAGAGGTGGAGCTTTGCAAGGACAGTTTTTAGGAGTTATCTCTTTGCCATGACTCGTCTATAGTACATTTATATTGCACACTCGAGGGTCCAGCTGGGCCAGCAGATTAGCACTGCCAGAACACAGCTAATGATGCTGCCCTGGGGATAAGTCACCATCTGCTTGTGCTTGTTCCTTCATGAAACAAAAAGCCCACATCTTCTGCAGAAGACATCCACTATCGCAACACTGGTTCTCCCCATCATCCTTGAAGCTCATTCACTCAGAGAGCTCTCAGACATAACTGGCGGGTACTTCCAGGAGCGTTTGTGGCCATACTTCCCAAGTCCTCTCCTTTATCGGGTACTCAAACTGAAGCACATGCTTAAACACTTTACTGGATCCAGGCCCATTTTCACACATAAAAACTGGAGAGGGACAGCTAGAAGTGGTCAAGAAACAACGGACATGGCTCTCCGGAACAATAAGTGAATTGCCATTAAACTGGGGATAAATTGCAAGAATTTTAAAAACCACTGATACTATAATCCAGCTGTTGAGTGACCTGGTTTCCAGGGTACACAGCCTTCCTAGCAAAATTAAAATATGAACACGAGGAAAGCAGTTGCCCAGCAGATTGTTGAGTGCAGGGGATTTATGTCTAGGCATTTTGTATTATATTACACTCACAAAGTAGAATCCAAGTATCAGCAGCTGTGTCTTGTATCCATTATTTCCCTTCTTCCCCAAATATAAACCTTCCTCACCTTTTTAATTAGAAAAGCTGTTTATTGACTATGACATGGAAATACTTTGCATGTTGTTGTCCAAAAATGCCATTATTAAATAATCAGGAAAATATGTTCGGTGGAAAACAGAGACATTTTAAAGCAATGTCAAGCCCACACACTCCATAATTTGTGCGTAGGTATGTGTTACTTTCAGAAGAGAAATCACTGTAGATTACTACTAAAATGACATGTAAGGCTGCTATGGAAAGTATCTTTTACAAAAAGAATTGTAGGGTAAATAAAAAATTAAAAGCTAAAATGCACAAGCAGCAACTTACCTAGTAAATTACCAAGTTAAAATCAGGACTGTTCATGGGAGGTCTGGCTTTATATTCAGAGTAACCAGGAACAAAAAAGTTTTGCTGTTTTTCAATGCTGAAAAATATCTTATAGCAGTTAACTGAGGTCAGGACATCTCTTGCTTTTTTGGCTGACTCATTCTTCACTCGTACAGCAGTTCTCTCATGCATAACAAAGAAACACAGGAGTCACGCAAAGAGAGAAGTGGTACCGGGAAACCCAGCAAGAGATGCTAAATTCACTGTGTAAAAGTATGGCATTCATCTACAGGGAAAATAAATAAATAAATAAAATAAGCATTAACGTGTCCTCTCCTTCCTTCATGCAATACCAGTAAAATGAAGAGGCTGTGTGGGGGTTAATGAAGATGGATTTTGGACTTAGCAGCCACAGGAAATCAGCAAAACTTTTTCATTTTATTACTGTTGCTGTTGCCGTTTGTTTCAGTTTTGATTTTGTGTTTTGAGAGGAGGTGAAAGAGAGGTAAAGAACAGAAAAGCTCTCTGTGTAGGACAGCAGAGCAAAACACTGACTTTGGTAAATTACGTTAACAGTAACTGTGAACTTTGATCGAAAAGCCTTAGAAACCTGCTTTAACTTGGGCGTAAACTTAACTGGGCGAGACCCTGAGTCTTGTACACTGAGGGGAATCCTGGGTTTTGCAGGAGTCAAAACAAGGTTATCTGATTGCAAAGCCTGCGCTGCTGGATGTCTCTGCCCATGTGTATTTATATCACTATCAAGAAAGCAGTCATAGCAGTCAAGAATGCTTTGTTTATTTGCAATGCATCATATTCATTATATTTGTTTTAAAATTTGTTTTAAAATACTTTTAAAAAGTTGTGGCTGGGCAAGAGGAGGAAGGTCCTTCTTGCCTCAGCCATTGCACAGAGGTTAGGAGAGCTTGGGGGCAGACTCAGAGCTCCAAAGAATCCTGATGCCATTGCAGAGTATTTTATAGGATACCCATTCCCAGATGTACCAAAGGAACCACTCATTGATGGCCACAGTTGATAGAAAGTAAGAGCAAGATGTATTTAAATAAATTCTTTCTTTTCATAGGTATGAGAGAAGGGGTGGCAGGACCTTCTCACAAGGAATTGGCTAGAGAGGAGAGCAGGTCACTGCAAGGTACTTGCCTAGAGTTTTGGTGAAGAATCTCTTAATTGGACTATTCTTCATTGGAACATACTAAGTCAGCAAAGTCACCACTTTACATGGAAACTTACTCATTTGGATGAAAGCTCACTCAGGAAGGGCCACTGAAGCACCACTTGGAATTTGGGAACAAAGGAAGGGAGAGAGCTTTCACAATAGTTTGGTATTCAAAGCACTCATGTAGAGGGAAGGGAAGGCGGAAAGAAAACACACACACACACACACACACTTGTTTTCTTTCAGCTAGCCAAGAGTAGAAGTTTGACCATGAGTTCTCCTCATGAGGAAGTCCTGTAACAACCATGAAATTCAAGAACATTTTTTTCCGTGCTTTTCCCCAGAAAATCCACCAATATTTTGAAGGTCTATCAAACTGGAACATTTTTTAAATCTCAAATCTTCACATGATCATTTCCCCAAAATCTGTCTATACCCAGTATTTTTCTTTTCACCCTGCAGCATGAGTGTCTCCTTGAACAGCCTCCCAAAAGCCACAAATGGTCCTTCCCATATCAGATAGCGGTGGCCCACAGGCAGCCACATGGACCCTACTGAGTGGGTGCCCCATCATCCTCAGGTCATATGCACAATGATAGCAGAGTTTCTAACACCATTTCATGGCTCTTCTTGGGCATTCTTGGACGGTCATAGGTCACCATGGGTAGAGGAGAAAGCTTGGAGATTTAAGCTGTATTTTATGGGATATTTTTTATTTAAAAAATGATTGTGGTGTTTGGAAAGCTATAATAATACAGAAATGATGACAGATCAAGAAAGGAATAAGCTTTCAATACAGATAAGTATGTTAATTCGTGCATTTTAGGCACTGCAAAGGTCTGGTAGAGCTTCTTAGAATATTTTAATAGTTTTAATTTAATTAATAGTTTTCCCATAGGAGTTAGCATACTGGGCCCCTTTTTTAGGTCTCACTATTGATGCTAAGCTAGAAAAAAAAGCAAGTAGACCAGATTTTTTTTGCCCATGCACAACTTTCTTCAAGCTCTGCCTGACTTAAGAGAATTTGGGAGAGTTTGCTGGTTCCACAAGAGAAACATTTTATGAACTGTTCAGCTGCCCCTGCGAGTGTCGCGGACTGCACTGAGATATGGATTAAACGAGCAGAATATGAGCTGTCAGCGCTTATCGAGCTTGTTTCAGGGGCCACTCGAGAAAAGGCAGACCAGGAGTGAAGACGAAAGCTTGTGGGAAACCCAGGAACATCCCAGGACTCCCGTTTAGCAACACAAACTGCAACTCATCCTTCTTCCCTTTACCTATCTGAAATTAGCTTCAAGCAGCCCCATGGTCACACCATCTTGGTATCTCATTGACAAACAATTAAAATGGAAGAGTTGCCAGGAGGGAGGATCGCAGTTTATTTGCTATGACAGAGATTCTGCAAAGGAGATGGAGATTAAAAATGTTGAAAACAAAACTTGACTTAGTGACTTTGTTGGCTCCCCACCATCCAGGGTATCTTGTTCTTCATCACGTCTCTTGCCTCTGTCACTGCAAAGGTTCTGGACCACCACATCACGTCCCACACTTCCATGCCTTTGCTAAGGACTTCACTACTCCTCCCATGCATCCTGCTACCCCTGCCCACATCCAAACACCCAGGTCTTGGTTATTCTTTCCAAGCTCCACTTTCCAGCAGAAAAGCTCTCCCCAGCTATCATAGGGTTTTTTTTTTTTTTTTCCTAGAAAAAGAAGTCCTTCCTCTTTTCTTCTCCATTGCTGCTTCTACACTTGAATTTTTTGCACATTTTGCCTCTGCCTATGCTAAATTATACACTCTTCTGTGAACAAGGCCTCATTTGATTTGCTTTATAAAACACCATTCACATGGATGGAAGTGTATAAATAATTAATACATGCCTTAACTTAAAGATTATGAAGAATAAGGTGGTGATTGCTGCAGAAAGATTAATGTGAATGAAATAACTCAACCAGATTGTAATTTTCTCTGCGACCCATGAAAGAATTAACCCAAAGGGGGCCCCCTTAAGTACTTTTGCAGATAACCTAATGAATTCTGGATAAGGCTTTTCTTTGCATTTTTTATTTTCTTTTTTTCTTCCAATATCTATCTGTCTGTCTTATATGCAAGCATACACATGTCCATTCCTGTTTTTATGCAGGTAGTTTCTCCAACTATTGTTGGAGAATTCTATTCTATTCTGTTCTATTACTTTATGTAATTCCTTTCAGTACTTAAAGAGCAGAAGGTGCAGCACCATCATAACTTTTTGCCTAGGTGACAAATTGTGCAATATAGATATGCTCATATATATCATATACGGTCACAGGCTCTGGCATTTCTTTGCTAAACGTATCCTCAATCCCTGAACTCTGTGCTCAGCTAGCAGGTTGGACACACAGAGCAACACACACTGAGACCTATGCTACACATCCCTCATCAAGATGATTTCATGAGCCCAGCACTTAGACCAAGTTAATAAATATTGCACAGGGGCAGGGCCCATTAACATGGTATGGCATAGCTGGCATCCTGGTGCCAGCCAAGGTATACTGCTTTCCAGATCCCGGATTCAGTACCTCTGCACCTACCATCTTATTTGGGTCCAGCTCAGAGCATCACCATGCCAGTGCCTGGGCTGAGTAACCCACAGGGAACTGAAGACATCTGGGTAGGGACTCTACACATCTCAGAGCATGATGGTGCTTTGCTATCACAGAATCACTGAATGGCTGAGTCTGGAAGAGACCTCTAGAGATCATCTAGTCCAACCCCCTGCTCCAGCAGGGACACCTAAAGCACATGGTACAGGGTGGCAACCAGGAGGGTTTTGAAGATCTCCAGAGAAGGAGACTCCACAGCCTCTCTCGGCAGCCTGTTCCAGGGCTCTGTCACCCCCACAGGAAATAAGTTCCTCCTCATATGGAGATGGAACTTCCTGTATTTCAATTTGCACCCATTACCCCTTGTCCTTTTGCTGGCCACCACCAAGAAGAGTTTGGCCCCATCCTCTTTGCATTCTCCCCTCAGGTATTTATACGTATTGATAAGATTGCCTCTTAATCTTCTCTATCAAGAAAATCTCCAGGGACTCTTAGCATGACAGCTCAGCAATCAGCAACAGTAGCTGAAGCACAAGCCTTGCTTTCCACCCTGGAATCAGTCCAGCATTTCTTTGTAAATGTTTCATTCTTTCCCTGTTTTCCTTCAAGAACCTGCAAGAGCTGAGGAGGCTGGATGGGATCTGGGGATTATAAAAATGGGGAGGGAGAGAAAAAAAAAAAGAACCACCCGTGGTTAGCTCAGCTGAGACAGTTCCAGTGAGCCCAACAGAGCTGTAAGGGGAAAGGTCCCTTTCTACCCTTCTGTCTTTCTAGCAATGCCTTAGAGAGAGAAAATAACTTTATAATGGCTTCAGCTTTCATTTGTCAAGGAGGAATGAATGAAAGTTATTAAAAGCCAAGAGCAAGCCTGTGCCGGACGTTGTGGTAGCAGTGACTGAATGGAGAACTGCTGGTTTCCATTCATGGCAGCAACTTCACAGTAGATGAAGCAGGACAGAAATGTTTTGGGCCCTCAGTGCTAGTGAAAGAAGTTGAACAGAGATTTTTATAACCAGGGCGGGAAGTCAGTCCCATAAGGACTGTCAGGTGGGTACTTCAAGGGCAGCATACGCAGCTGGATCAGGTGTCTCAGCGTGATGCAGCTCTATGTCATCTGGTCACAATGAGGAAATGCAGAGAACAGATGATGTTGGACAAAGAAGGACCAAATGTGAAAGCATTTCAGGCACCCTAGCAAGCCCATCACTATGCTAATGGATCTGTGCCCATTTATCTTTGGTCCCATGTATCAATGCCAACTTCCAACATTATTTTCATCAATATCATCTTACATTTAATGAAATAGTGGTTTTAATGCAATACTAGATACAACCAGAGATCACAAAGAATAATTTGAAATGTGTAGAACTGCTTTCAGCTTTCGTTATATACATATATATATATATATATATATTTATATCAATCAGATGAAACCTGCTGCAAACTCTACCTAGATACATATGTAGACCGATCACACACATAAACACTTTCCTGTGGAGAAGGGAGGGAGTGGAACATGCTCTAGGAAGGGAAGATGGGTACCTGCCATGCTACTCAGGACATCACCATCACAGAAACATTCTGTTCATCTCCTGCCCTTGGTAGGAAGGAGAGCAACCCCAAAAAACAGTAATGTGGTTCCTTCAAGGTTTAATTTAACTGGGTATCCATAAAGTCATCATCTCCTTTCTAGCCCCTTCAAATTTCTGATTGTTCAAATGTTAGAGCTTTCCTTTTATCCCATAGGATTTGGATCTTTTTTTCTGATCTTTTTAGAACTTTCTTCTGTTTTGACAAAAACACTTCCAGGATTTTCATGCAATAAATCACCTAGGATTAATGGTTCAACTTTTTTCAGGAGACACTCAACTTCCATTGAGTTCAGTAGGAGCTATTCAACTATTCAGCACTTTGACAGATCAAACCTCAAAAGCAGGCTTAATAAGAGTCACTAAAGCTCAGCTTATTCCTTTGGTTTACATCAAGTGATGATTACCATTTTTTTCTCTTTCCCTATAAAATTGCAAATCTTTACCTAAGATACTGATTTTCATGTTGGCATTATCTACCACATTCCATTTAACAACCTATTAAAAAAAAGAAAAAAAAAAAAAAAGACAGGCATAGTAATTTCATGTATGGATTAGGTGTCTCAGATCATTCCCAGAAACTGTTTTTCTTATTTCACAGATTTCTGTGCTCACCTGCAAGTTCTGCCTTGCTCCCTTTCTCTGCTTGACTCCTGCACATAAAAAGTGAGACTCAATTGCCCAAACACACATTCCTCACTAGCAGTTTACATTAATGTCTCTCTGCCTATCCTGTAACTGTGGTGTATGTACTCTGGCTCTTTGCATTCATGTTTGTGGAAGGAGATGTATCTATCTCATGTGTACCTGCTTTATCTATCATAGAGCCAAGACAGCAGAGACACTTTGAAGTTCACATTTGGAAAATGCACAGCCAAACTGTCCATAAATATTCTGGTTAATCATTTCATTCAATAGTGAATAAAACTGCTTTAGTTTTAGGAAATGATGGTGTATGAGGCATTCTGCATCACTGTGGATGCAATTACCTTACTTCTTCAGGTCCAGAAGATGGGTTAAGATTTGAAGACTGTTCTTATGTATAAAATTTGTCCTTTTGGTTTACCTCTCAATGCCAGCTTTGGGATACAAAAGAATCACCGTCACTAACAGCTTCTGATCACACAATTAAGCTTTCATATCTATTTGGCAACTGCACTGTGCTGCAGTTTCAGTGAACATGATGTTCTCTGTCTTTAGTCTAAACTGTTGTCTAAATAGCAGTGCATTAGATAACTAAATTAAATAAATAGATAATGGTATTAAAAAAGAACACTGAGGGGGATAAAGTGACTTTTGAATGAAACATAGGGGTGAATGCTATCTATGTACTTGGCTATACGGTGTATTGTAGCATGTCTATAGAACAATTTAGGATGGAAAGGCTCAATCCCGAAGTGTGCTACATGTTCTTACTGCTGCCCGGAAAAGCCCTAAGCACAGTCTTAATTTTAAACAAATTAATAGATCCACCAAAAATATAGCTAAGTCTGTGCTTTTAAGGATCAAGGCTCCCACAACACTGCATGATCCAGCCCTTGGCAAGGAGACATTTAACGGGCTGTACGGAGCACTGTGGGCTAACGTCATGTGGAGCTAGGGAGTGCGAACGAGGGAGGACCCGGCTCCCAGAAACAGTTTGTTCACAGGCTCTGGTTGCAGTCAGTGACTCAGGATCAGATCAAAAGGGATTTAAGCTATAGCTGAAAAACAGATGGGAAGTTGCCGAGGTGGAAAGAGGGAGAGCAATTAATCCCGACAGCTGGCACGGCAGCAAGACGGGTCTGACCACCAGTGGTGGGAAGGAGAGAGTAGAGAGCCAAGGGAAAGCCAGTGCTGGCAGGCATGGAGAAATGGAGAGGCTTGCACAAGTGCCCAGGACACAGACATTGGAGGCTTAAGAGGATGATTTCTACAGCAGAATATTCCATTGTTAAGGCTTATACCAATTCCGACAACTGCTACCCCAGAGCCTCTGGAGTCCGTGATGGCGTAGCTGCATGTGAGCCCCACATTTGGGCAGGTGGGGAAGGATCCTGCTGCAGCATCTGCCACAGCCTGGCACTTGTGGGGCTTTGGAAAAGGGCCCGGGAAGAAGCAGCAGTTATGAAAGCGGGAAGCGCCCAGTGTGCAAATGAGTGATCAGCAGAGCATGCTTCAAAGCCAGGGAGCTCGCACGCCCGTCACGGAGCACGGAGCTTGCCTTGTAGGAAAGGAGGCACCAGACACAGCTTCCTCCTGTCACCTGGGTGCTGGGGCTTGAAGAAGTGCCAGTGCTGCAGAGGCAAGCAAGAAGGATGTGTGTGAGTGTCCTGCACCGCTCCTGACGGGTCTATGAAGCACTCTGAGCAAAATATACCTTGCACATTGTGCAAGAACCCCTCTGCCCAAAAGGAGCCATTTGGTACGCCAGGAAGTTCATGAGATTTCCTGGCTTTTCTTGGGACATACCTTAGGCCCTGACACCTGATGTTGTCCTTAGAGAGCAGTTTCAACTTCCATTTTCACAGAGAAGATAGCCAGGGACCCTGGTGGTTACAGAGAAAAACTCGAAAGATGCTAAACTGAGAGCTTCTGAATCCCAGTCAGAAAATGACAATATTCCCTTGTTCTTGATAACATTATGGTGCTTGCAGTGGTTGCAGACTGCTGGGGATGGGCAACAGAGAAGAAAGTGGGAGGACGAACCACAGCCACCTACCAGAAATGTGTAGCCTCTATTTTTAAATGCAAACACTTTAAAATAGTTTACATGGAATATTTAAAAGCTGCTGGAAATCTATGAAACCATGGATTGTGATCTAACTTGCGAAGCAGATTTCAAAATGTGTGCATCCCATCATCTGATCCACTAAACTGACGCAGCTAATTCAGCAGAGCATTATAAGAGCTGTTGTAAGAGCTATTAAAAGGTATCTTCTTGCCTAATAAAATAATGCGCCAAAGCTGTGGAGAATCAAGACAGAAACAATAGCATCATGAGAAAGCAGTTAAGCATGACTTCAGTACTTATCACAGCAATGCTACAATGAATATTTGCTCAAAAACGTAAATAAAACCTAACTAAACAACCTTTTGAAGCTTCTGGTTCTATATGGCTGCTTTGGATAAAACTGTAGTATTTCGGTCTCCCAAACACAGCTAACCATTCTAACTTAGGTTTTTATTGGCTGAAACTCTCCATATAAACCTAAATGTTTGGTTACATGTTATTTTAGCTTTCTGCAATAAAAATATTTTTGGGGAAATAAGTTAAACAAAACAAACCCCACGAGTCTATATTATTAATGGCTTATGCCAACACAATCACTGAAAGCAGTACAATTAATACAATTTTCAGCAGCTGTATGGCATGAAGGAAAACATGTATTCTAAGCTGTAAAATCCTTTTTACCAGTATAAAAATTAAATTTAAGCAAATTATTTTTATACCACTTTGATGTAGCAATGTTTATTTTAAATTGAAACAGCTAAACTCAGTATTGGAGGCTTTTTGACATGTCACTTGATTTTATTAAATTATAATGGCTGTTAATTTTCATATGTAGCATGTGGAACTTGTTAATTAAAAGCTACTTCCTTGTGTTAGGTCTTGATCAGATTCCAGAATCAGATACTTAATGTGCTATTAAAATCATTCTTTGACAGCCCAAACCTGGGAGGTGCTGAATACCATCAACTCCCACTGAACTTTCTAGGTTGCTTTGCACTTTGGAGGTTTTCCATGAGTTAAAAGTCAGGCTGGACTGTTGTGATTGTCCTGGCTGGCTGAATATCTACCCCTACTCCATGCCTATGCCCACAGAGACCTCAGGTCCTGGTTCACTCCCTTGCCAAGATTAAATATTGATTTTTTTAAGAGCTCTGGGGATACCACACGTTGGCCACACTTACCTGATTGCTCCTTGTTTTGGCCACTGCTTGCAGACTCCTAAAAGGAAGAAATGCAGATATTAAACTCTGACCTCAGAGCTTTCAAAAATGTAAGTAGGATTTTATCAACTATGGAGAAAAGTTTTGGGGACGAGGTTAGAGAGAAATGGAGTTCACTTACCTTCCCCCACTGGTAACTTGAGGAGATGTAGCTTCTTGGCTTGCACGGTGAAACATTGGCAGCATCTCAGTACCCCTCCCCATGCAGACGTCCCCCACAATTATTCCTCCTCTGAGGAAGCAGAACTGTCCTGTCCTCGGCAGTTCAAATTGAAGCTCAGACAGCACAAAATGGTGGAAAGCAGCACAAGGTCCAACCACGTTTTTGAGATCCTCTTACCTAACACTGCTCCTCCAGCATTTGCTGCAGCCTCTGCTATTTTCACCACTGGCCCAAGACCCCTCACAAGGTTAGAGGCACCACAGATGTCCAAGCAGTTCCCAGACTGTGCCAAAGCAGCCCTGGCTCTAACTCTGAACATGCGGTGAGAGTTCTTGCCTGAAGCTGACCACAGAACATATCCAGTAGATTCTTGCAGCAAGAGCAGCATCTTTTTAGGGTGATCAGATCCAATGTTTAAGGTTCCTAGTCCTGATTCAAAACTGTCAAGTGATGCAGTCTACTACATCCCCTTCATGAGTCTTTTCAATGATTAATACATGTTATTCTGACAGCTTTTGTCCTTCTGTTTCTTAAGTTGTCAATTTTGCTACCTTCACTATGTTTCTTTAAAGTATTTTTCTACATGGCTTTCTAATTTCTTAAAAAAAAAATCAAAATCAAACAATTCCTATTCTCATGTTGCTTCATCCACTTTTCATCTCCCCCAGTGGCTTTTCAATACCCATCTTCTCTACAAACCTTCAGTCATTCCCAGTATCCCCTAGCTCCACCTACATCATCTTCTTTCTCCTCCTCTGTTTCCACCTTTCCTTTTTTCAGAGTAGTTGGGGCACTAACTCACCATGGTCTCGTCCTCAGGTCCAGTTTTGAACTTATAGCTTATAGCAGGGCACTCTTGGGCAGATATCAGTAGGGCTTTCAGGAGGCTTTCCCAGGCCTGCCTCTTGCACCTACCCTGCTTGGCTGTGTCTAGCTGTTGCTCAGGCTGGAGAAGAACAACTCTGCTGCCTGGGCCCTTGGGAACAAGGAAATCTAGATTCAGTTTCAGCTCTTGTGCTACTTAATGAAGAATTATATACTGGTGAAAAAGAAATCTAGGTCTTTATTTCAAGTGTCTTCCTATCCAGGTAAATAGTCTCATCTCTAAGCAAAGAAATGCCACTGTAGTTTTTCTTCAATTTACTCTAACTTGGAGACCATCTCCATTTATACTGAGGAGCAGATTAAGGACTTTTTGTATTTGCAGCTTGAGGAAAGGTGATCAAAAAGTGTCCAAAGTTCTCCTATGTGCCTTCCTGCCTCGCTCCTGTGCAGTCTAGCTGTGCGCAGTCGGGTATTTGCACTTTTGGAAATAGTTGCAGAGCTGAAAGACCTGCAGCGTCTGGCTCTGAGAGGTGTAGTTCGTGGAAGCGCACCTCTCCACGCGGTGGTCCTCGGCAGGCCGGTGCTCCGCAGTCATCCCCGGAGAGCTGGCGGCGCGGTGCCAGCTGGCCTCCGAGCAGCCTTGGAGGAACTCTTCTGAAATGCACTTTTGAGGCAGAAACAGTGGGTGAGTGCTAAAGGTCAGGATGCTGGCAGGGAAAATATATAGCACGGCATAAAGGAGCTTTTCTGCGGAAGTGCTCTTGGATAAATATACTTAGTTCTGAGGAAATGCCAGAGTAGGTAGCAAGCAGATTCAAAACCATCCAGTTAACCATGGAAAAGGCAGCCATGGTGCCCCGGGGCCCGGGCTGAGCCCCCTCAGCCTCACACCAGGGGAGCAGTGACCAAAGTGCCTGGAGGCAGCCACCGCAATGCCAGGGATGTGCCAGCCCATGGACCCAGAGCACGAGCTCATCTCCCTGCAGCCACCTAACAGGGGTCAGCAGATAGCAATGACACTTGCTCATCACTGGCAAGCACTGGCTTCAAACCCTTCAAACCCAAGGGACACTTGGTACACACAAGTTTAAAAAAAAAAAGCAGAAAGTTGTTACCAAGATGTGTTACACGTGGCAGGTTAGATTAACGCTATCATTTTTACCAAAGAAATAGGCATGCATTGCTAAAGGTCAATAAACTGGCAAAGGGAAATGTACAGCTAGTCATAAAGAAGCTTTTCTGCGAAAGTGTTCTTGGATAAATAAACATGAGTTCTTGTAAACACTGTGTACTCTCCAGATGTAAATATTCAGAAGGTGTGTTCAAAAAGCCTGAGGTGGTTCCAGCTCAGCATTTTATTAATAGGAGATGGTGAATTTTTGGTCAGTTATTAAGTACAACTTAATATGAAAAAGTGTTTGTTTGCCTAACAAGACTTACCGCTTAGACCAAGCTGCCTCCAAGATTGTGATAAGAGTATTCAAAACAGTGAAAGATACTTTGGATGTTAGCAAACACCTTATGCAATATATAAAGATTAGATATGGAGCTGGTTGTCAAGCATAGGCTGGAATGGCCTTTTCTTTTTTTTTTTTTTTTTTTTTTTTTTCCCCTCCTTTTTCCAGAGTTCAAATTTGAGAGGTTTGATTTGGGAATATTGTTTTATGTTATTAGAAAAGTACAGGTTAGCAGCAGCATTTCTGCCTTTTTTTTCAACTTTCAGCTTCCCTCAAGTCTGGGAATTGTTTCAAGGATTTATGTTTGCTGGGCTAGGGTGAAAGATGGAAAATTTGCTTACAGGAGAGTAAGACTGCCAGCCCCGTCAGGACCTAGAGGGAAATGTGATGCTGCCTTTTGCCTTGGCAACATGTATAAGGGGACATGTTTTACCCACCCCACGCTGTTGCCAGCCCACATGGCAAGGGCTGGAGAGCTCCACAGGGGTCACTGCCTGTGGGCAGCCGGTCACTCAAATCTTATTAAACTTAGAGGGTTGTTTTCCTAACTCGTCCTTAGAGTCTTAATTACCGTCGTCCTAAGCACACGGCCAGCCTCCTTCCACCAGCTCCGGACAGAAAGCACCTGCTGGGGTCAGGCGCTTCACCTCCCTCCTGCTCCACGTTGACTCCTATGCACTTTCTGCCTTTTCTCCCCCTTGAATAATTCTGAAAACATAGAGTGGGTGCAAACGCCGCAGAAATGCCCTATACAGCCTGGTAATGCAAACAACAGTTGCGGCCCGGTGCAGCCCTACACCACGTTCACTCCTCTGCAAGGCTGACTGGCACGTGGAGCCCTGGCCTGGCTATGCTGTGGCCTTGCCAGCTGAGGTGCATTTCCCTGTTTCCCTCACTATTTGCTAAAAAACCAGGAAGTAGGAGAACAGCACCCTTTCCAGAGCGGCACCCAGCGTTTTGCAACGCTCCTACAGAGCCCGGGAATTTCCCCCACTAAGCCCCAGCACATTGCCAGCATTCCAGCAGCGAAAAATCCAGGAACAGGTGGGGAAAAACCTGGTCGTGTGAGAAGGGCTGAGGCAATTGCATTTCACAGCAGCCTGACCGGACGTCCCCATGCTCCTTGCTGGCAGCAGCAGAGGATGCCCAGCATTGCCATGAACGAGGCATGGGACCTGCCATCCACCCAGTCAAACTTACCCCATGTCTGAAATGTGGTTCATGCCTTGGAAAATGTCCTCAGTGGCACCACTGACATGCAGTGCCACCAGTGTGTGAGATTTCTGAGCTGCCCCTTCAGAAAACTGTCGGGGACAGCACCTGTAGTCCCCACACTGGTGCAGGGGTCTGCAGGGACCCCCAGCACAGCCAGCCAGGAGGTCTTCCAGGAGAGGGCTGGTGAGTCTCCATCCATGCAATACCGACTGTCTTGAGCTGAGGACCTGCAGAGTCAAAACATCTGTCATTGCCACAGTTTTGCAGAGCAATTGTCACTGCTCAGCAGCCTCGCTACACACACGGCAGCTGTAAGGGTGTATAGCATGTTCCCCATCCCCATGAGGAATGTGCAGGAAGACACAAGACCTCATTGCATGTGCGCCTGGGAGGGACGTGCAGCACCAAACAGGGCTCTGATGTCCTCTGGGGCATCCCTGGGGCAGCCCCACTGGCTGCTCCAGCAAAACCAAACTACTCTGCAGTGCCCAAAGCTGCTGCTGAGGGCAGAGCATGTACCAGGAAAGCTTTAAAAGCAGCTTTCACTTCTGCAGCACAAGCTGTGTCTTCATTAATGCCAAGGTCGAACACAGAGGACAGAGGTAGGAGGAAATCTTAGTAAGCAGGAGGTCAGTTGGCTTTCCTTTTTGCTTTGCTCCAGAGGGCCTTTTGCATTTTTAAATCCCTTTTTCTACCAGACAGAATGAAAATTCTTTCCTTCTTCTGTCCTATAACACCTATAACAAAAAATCATATCCTCTTTTTTTTTCTTCTTTTTAGTCAGAGGCCAAAATTTATCAAATTTGAAAAAAGAAAGAAAGAAAGAAAAGAAAGAAAGAAAGAAAGAAAGAAAGAAAGAAAGAAAGAAAAGAAGAAAGAAGAAGAAGAAGAAGGAAGGAAGGAAGGAAGGAAGGAAGGAAGGAAGGAAGGAAGGAAGGAAGGAAGGAAGGAAGAAGGAAGGAAGGAAGGAAGGAAGGAAGGAAGGAAGGAAGGAAGGAAGGAAGGAAGGAAGGAAGGAAGGAAGGAAGGAAGGAAGGAAGGAAGGAAGGAAGGAAGGAAGGAAGGAAGGAAGAAGGAAGCTCTGAGCAGGAGTTGTTGTTTGATAGAATATATATATATTAACCTTATGAAACACCACCCTACCAGGGTTTCCTCTTCAAGGCAGGATGACTGCGTCACACTGTCCCAGTTGTCCTCATCTCTGCTGTCCAGATGAGAAGACTTCAGCTATGAGACGGGCTCCATATAAGAACTGATGAAAAACGGAAAGCTCCGGCTAGATCTGGAAATCTAACAGATTTGCTCAGGCCTTTGTTTTTTCATCAGCTCACCTGGAATTGAACTGAATTCTTCCTCACCCTTTTCCAAGTCGAAGGCTGAATTTAGAAAAGCCTAAAATGAAAGAAGCAGAAGCCTAGGGAGCACTGTCCTCACAAAGAGGATTAAAAGACATATAGAAACGCTTTTCCTCTCTGAAAGCCAGGTAGTTTTCATGCTTTGGTTGTACACTAAGGCCCATTTCAGATAGGTATCACTATTCAGCTCGCAGGCAAGGCTGACTAGTTCCCTTGAACATCATGCTCCCCTTCTCTAGGGGACTTTCCAATTCCCTTTCCAGTCTGAAATGCATCTTAGCTTGAAGCCTGACATAAAGCAGGCAGTAACAACCACCTCTCTCCTATTTTTTCCCCTGTATCATCTATAGGTAAACTCCAGACATCCCTTATTATACCTCCCTTTTTATACTACTTTTAATCATAGCATTCAAAATTTTCTAGCTTACTGACTGCCGCTGCACATCCTTTACATATTGTGGCATCGGAGGCGCTTTTTGGCTCATTCCTCACGCCTTTATGTTTATAGCACAGAGACAGAGAGGGGAGGGTGGAGTAATCTTTACACCAGCTATTTAAAGGCAGTGATGGCTGCATGCAAACCAAGGCACACAGCCATGGGAATTACATGTCTGGAGGAAACAGTTGGCTGGGTGTCTTCTCTGATAGGTTTTTTTTTTCCTAATGTGTAACAAAAATGCAGCATTTACACTTCGAAAAAAAGACAGAAAATACCTGATCACAATTAAACGGTGGTAGGTGTTTTCAGTTGTCATCTGAGAAACTGAAGTGGTGCAGGCCAGGAATAGACTGCCAGCTGTCTCTGGTCGTGTTCTCTGTACAAGTGGGCTAAGTGCCCCCTCGCCTGCGCCCTCGTGTAAATCCACGCATGCCTCCAGCTCCTCCTGCACTGCACAGCTGTAAAAGGAATCTAACAGTTTTAGTAAGGGCTGAGAAAAAAAAAAAAAAGTGGTTGGTGCTGCTGCCTGCTAACACCTTTCTGAGCACAGCCAGTGGTCCAGCACATCCCTGCGCTCTGCTCTCCTGTGGCCCCAGGAACCGCATGGGACCCCATGAAGTGCAGGAGCGACAGCCCAGACCCCAGCACTACAGCAGCCGGGCCACCTTGGGACACATGTCCCTGGGAGCGATCCCCACTCGCTAGCAAGAAGGGAGTTCCCAAAAGCCGCCTGGTCCTCGTGATGCAGGTGCCAGTTCACTTCTCACTGCAGATTACAATCTAGATTGATCATTTTATACGCAAAAGACAACACCACTTGTTATGGCAGGCTCACGAATCTTTCCACAGCAATTGTACCTCTGATTTGAAAATTGCCAAACTGGGATATTTTGCACCACTAGCTGGGTCCTACCCCTCCTTTGGATATAATTGATACTGGCAAAATTTTCAATTTTGCTTTATGCTTAACACTTCCTGAAAAAAAAAAAGTGCATTCACCCTTACATTTCCTCTGCTGCCATTTTTGGAAGGCTATGTGCTTTTTAGGAAGGACAGCCTGGGAAGGCGAGTTGGTGGAGTTGCTCTTTATGTGAGAGAGCAACTGGAATGCATGGAGCTCAGCCTGGGGGTGGAGGATGAGAGAGTTGAGAGCTTGTGGGTAAGGGTTAAAGGGCAGGCAGTGGGAGACACTGTGGTGGGTGTCTGCTACAAGCCGCCTGACCAGGACGAGGAAGTTGATGAGGCCTTCTATAGGCAGCTGGATATTGCCTCACGGTCACAGGCCCTGCTTCTCCTGGGGGACTTCAGCTACCCTGACATCAACTGAAGGACAACACATCCAGGCACAAACGGTCCTGGAGGTTCCTGCAGTGTGTTGATGATAACATTTTGACGCAGGTTGTGGAGGAGCCAACGAGGAGAGGTGGGCTACTGGACCTCGTGCTAACAAATAGAGAGGGACTTGCAGGAGATGTGAAGGTGGGGGGTAGCCTCGGCTGCAGGGACCATGAGTTGGTGGAGTTCAGGATCCAACGTGGAGGTGGCAGGGCTGTAAGTAGCCTTGCAACAGTGGACTTCAGGAGGGCGAACTTTAGCCTCTTCAAGGACCTCCTCGGAAGAATCCCATGGGCTAGAGCTCTAGAAGGAAGGGTGACCCAAGAGAGCTGGTTAGTTCTCAAGCAGCACTTCCTCCATGCCCAGCAACAGGGCATCCCTGTGTGTAAGAAGTCAGGCAGAGAGGGCAGGAGACCTGCGTGGATGAGCAAGGAGCTTGTGGCAATGCTCAAGCAGAGGGCGGCGGTATACAGAATGTGGAAAAAAGGACAGGCCCCCTGGGAGAAATACAGGAACATGGTCAGGGAATGCAGAGGTGCGACAAGAAAAGCTAAGGCGCGTTTGGAACACAATCTGCCAAGGGACGTTAAAAATAAAAACTTCTTCAAACATATTAACAGCAAAAGGAAGATCAGGGAAAACATGTGTCCGCTGGTGAACGGAATGGGCACCCTGGTTATGAATAACACAGAAAAAGCAGAGTTGCTGAATGCCTTCTTTGCTTCGGTGTTTACCAAGGGCAGCCCTTTAGAGCCCCAGGCCCTAGGGACAAGAGAAGAAGCCTGGAGAGAGGAAGACCTGCCCTGGGTAGAGGAAGATTGAGTCAGAGAGCACCTAAGGCAACTCGATATCCACAAATCCATGGGCCCTGATGGGATGCACCCCAGAGTGCTGCTGGAGCTGGCAGATGTCATAGCTAAGCCGCTCTCCATCATCTTTGAAAGATCCTGGAGAATGAGGGAGGTGGCGGAGGACTCGAAGAAGGCCAATGTCACGCCAGTCTTCAAAAAAGGCAAGAAGGAGGACCCAGGCAACTACAGGCCAGTGAGCCTCACCCCCATCCCCGGAAAAGTGATGGAACAGCTCATACTGGCCATTGTCTCCAGGCACATGGAGGACAAGAAGGTGCTCAAGAGTAGTCAGCATGGATTCACCAAGGGGAAATCATGTTTGACTAACCTGATAGCCTTCTATGATGAAATGACCAGCTGGATATATGAGGGGAGAGCGGTAGATGTCATCTATCTCAAGTTCACCAAGGCTTTTGACACCGTCCCTCACAACATCCTCCTGGCAAGCTCCAGAAGTGTGGGATAGATGAGCGCACAGTGAGGTGGATTAGGAACTGGCTGGATGGCAGAGCTCAGAGGGTGGTGATCAGCGGTGCAGAGTCTAGTTGGAGGCCTGTAGTTAGCGGTGTCTCCCAGGGGTCAGTCCTTAGTCCAGTCCTGTTCAATTTATTCATCAATGACCTGGATGAAGGCACAGAGTGCTCCCTCAGCAAGTTTGCTGATGATGCCTAACTGGGAGGAGTAGCTGATACCCCAGAGGGCTGCGCTGCCATTCGGAGGGACCTGGACAGACTGGACAACCAGGCGGTGAAAAACCTCATGCACTTCAACAAGGCCAAGTGCAAGGTCCTGCACCTGGGGAGGAATAACCCCAGACACCAGTACAGGCTGGGGACTGACCTTCTGGAGAGCAGCTCTGCAGAGAGGGACCTGGGTGTCATGGTGGACAACAAGTTGACCATGAGGCACCAGTGTGCCCTCGTGGCCAAGAAGACCAATTGGATCCTGGGGTGTGTTAAGAAGAGCATCTCCAGCAGGTCGAGGGAGGTGATCCTGCCCCTCTACTCAGCCCTGGTGAGGCCACATCTGGAGTATTGTGTCCAGTTCTGGGCTCCACAGTACAAGAGGGATGTGGAGCTGCTGGAGAGAGTCCAGCACAGGGCTACAAGGATGATCAGGGACCTGGAACATCTGCCCTATGAGGAGAGGCTGAGGGAGCTGGGCCTGTTCAGCCTGGAGAAGAGAAGGCTGAGAGGGGATCTAATCAGTGCCTATAAGTACCTCAAGGGAGGCAGTGAGGAGGATGGCGCTGGCCTCTTTTCACTGGTGGCCACCGACAGAACTAGAGGAAATAGCCGGAAACTGAAGCATCAAAAGTTCCACAGGAACTTAAGGAAAAAATTCTTAACAGTGAGGGCGACGAAGCATTGGAACAGGTTGCCCAGAGACGTTGTGGAGTCTCCTTCTCTGGAGATCTTCCAAACCCACTTGGGTTTTGTGCCACGTGCTCTAGGTGACCCTGCACGTGCAGGGGGCTTGGACTAGATGACCTCTAGAGGTCCCTTCCAACCTTAAACATTCTATGATTCATTCTATGATTCTATGATTTCATCAAGTATTTCTGCTTCATGTCTTATTTCTGAAGAATTTGCCATCCTGTGGAGATCTTCAAAACCCACTTGGATGCACTCCTGTGTAACATGCTCTAGGTGACCCTGTGTGTGCAGGGGGGTTGGACTAGATGACCTCTAAAGGTCCTTTCCAACCTTAAGGATTCTATGATTCTATGAATCCATTTTCCCTCCACTGCTCTTTCATTCCCAACCTCCTTGTGACTTGAACGAGCAGCCAAATTTCAGTGTCCTACATGTTCTTTCCATTGGAAAAAGGAAAACGATGCAAGGAGGGGTTTGTATTTTATATTCCACCATAATGCTGGTTATTACAAGGCTGCATCCCAGGCCCTGAACACGGCAGGGTGTGGGTGAGGTGTCTCACCTCACCGTGCCCCCAGGCTGGCTCCCACTCCTGCCTCTTTCCCCACACACAGGGTTGTGGCTAGTGGGGTTGCCCAGCATGGCCCTGGCTGAGGCTCCACTCTTTATCCCAGCTCCAAGGCAAGAGGCTCCCATAAAGCTGAAATTACACTTTGCTGCACCCACCAGGACAGTCAAGGCTGGTCTCAAGTTTACCAATGAAACAACCCTCCATTCTGCTTTGTTCATCTCTGTTTCCCTGGCCTTTTTGGCTGCTTTTGCCTAAAAAAGTTCTAACTATTTTCGTATTTGTGATGAAGGGCACAGTGTTTCCATGGCTGGTACAGCCCTCAGGTGATGGATGCTGGGTCAGTTCCCTCTGAGGAAATATCACATTTTTAGAAACAGAGGATGGAGCCATGTTCTGGGCAAGCTGTGCACAACAAGCAGAGCCCTTTTCTTTGATAAAAGCCTTTGACAAATGGGACTTGGAAGAAACATTGCCTAGATGGTCTTTTAAAGGTGGAAATTGCTAGCTCCTAAAATCAAATTATGTGAAGCCAGAGAAAGAGAGAGAGCAAACTGTGCCAGACAAACTGCCACGCTGCTAATATGTTCCTTTCTAAATATAAGGACAACCTACTGCTGACACTGCCAGTGCAGCACATAATCAAGGCAGGAGTGATGTATAGTGCCAGCCTGAAGTGGGGCCGCGAGATTGTGTGCTGCTCTTGGGCTCCTTTCTGTAATTATTTACAAAAGAGTGCTGGGGAGACAGGGGAACATGTGCCCAAAGGGGACAAGGCGTCAGCTGAGCCCTTTTAGCCACAGGGGTTGTCCAAACCCGCAGCTGATGCTGACGGCAGTGGGACTCTCCCCTGAGAACATTTCTTGCCTTGCTCCTGCAGCACTCAGGGTAAAAAAATCATATAAGCCATAGAAGTAGCTTCTGCCTTACTGGACTAACATATCAACGGGGCAAGACTGGGGGCTCCCAACAGCTCTTCTGAATCCCACTTGTGGAGAAAAGCAGGATTTTAAATGGTGGCATGTCCATGCCCTTTATCAGCCCACTCCTGCTCTCTCAGCAGCGCATATAACCTTCCTCCACCTCAATCAATGTCATGTATAGGACACTGCACAGATTGACAGGTTCCTCATTTTATTCCAATTCCCTAGCCAGACCGTAAGACAGAGAGAGGAATAAAGGCGTAGATAATTTTCTAATTCTTCATTCTATAACCTTAATTTCTCATCTGGCCAGCCCCACCAGAATGTCATTGAGTTTCTTTTTCAGATTATAATAAAATCAATTCACTTGTGTATGAAGTTATTTTTAGATCTAGTTTAAAAAATCATTTGTAACACTTATCTGTAGTTGAATTATACACTGAAAGGCTTTCTTGGAGATTGTGATGCATAATACTGAAGCCCACATAAAATCCCAGTGATTGCCTATGGAATTTTATCCTTTTCTATTTGAAAATTAAAGCTAAAGTTCAGCTTATGAAAACTATTGAAGATCTCTGATCAGGTATAAGTATGCCAGTGTAGAAACTGAATCCATCTTTTCCGTTAAAGAAAATAATTCACTTTGGCCAGCAGGTCATCAGCTACAGATTCCCTTCCAAGCTTCAGCTCTCAATAAATTTTAAACACAACATTCTCAGATCCTCAGCTAGAAGTATCATTGTTAGTCATTGACTTTAATAGCAGTTGCAGTATCTGAAGCATCTGAAGCCCAGTTAAGCAGAAAATGGGAGTTGAGAACATAAAGGGAACTGAGGGGACTTCTATTTTTAAATAATAATAATAAAAGTTCTTAATAAAGTAAGGTAGCAAATTAAAATATATTTCTTTATGCTGTTGATTTTTATCATTATAAAATATTTCACAAACCTGAAAGGGAGGAAGTTTTTAGCCTGCTGTGTCCTCACCCCAGCAAAATACCAAACAAAAAAAGAAAAAAAAATTTGGACCTGGAGAAAGCTCTAACTGTTAAATCCATAGTAGAGACTTTTATTTTGCTCCTCTTAACCTTGCACATTGCCCATTTGCACCTAGACAGGTTGTCAGAGAAGCCGCTTAGACTTTACAAAGACAGGAAGCATGGAGGCTTTCTGAATATTCAACTGTCTAAGTTCCAGGAAACTGTTGGTACTTGATACAATTCAACAGGGCAAAATGTTGAGAAATTATTTTGTTTAATTAAATATCACCTACATTTTGAGGCTCAGCATTGCATAACCTATCCAGAGTAGAAATATTTTGGCAGATTGGTGCGGATAGCATTCAGGGTCGGTTTTGACAGAGCAAAAATGGAAAATCAGCAGTGCTGACTTTCTAGAACCTTTTCTAGTGAAGAAACTTGGAAAAAAAAAAAAAAAAAAAAAAAGAAGGCTTAGGTTTCAGGGCTCCTTTCAGCAGCTGGGTCCCCAGCCAACGGGAGTGCTTTGTATTAATTTCAAACACTGGCATCATGATCCTAACGTGCTCCCATGCCAAGTGGTTTCCACTAAGTTAACAAACAGAAGTATTCAGCCTCATGCTGGAAATCTACTCGCATTCCAGAGGACTTGAGTAGATGGGCACCAGGTTGTCATTCACATACTCTGTCTAGCAAAACAACGTTCCCAGCTTGCTTAAAAAGAGCAGAAGTGTTCTAGGAATTTGCAAGTGTGCTGTTCTTAGAAGCAACAACCCGTGGCCGCTTCCCCTTAAAAGCGTCTGCTTGCCGCGTGATGCGGTGATTGGCAACATACAAGGAACCAGGCATTGAAAAGGGGTGAACAGCTCTGAGAAAATCAGTGTTCTTCTGTGAGATACCTCACAGTGCAAGATCCGGGAAAGAATTCCTGGGTTATGTCGGGATGAGGCAGGGGGAACTCCCACCCCAAATATTCATCTTTTTGTTCACCTAGCTGGTGGGTACAGGTAAAAAACATGATGGACCTGTACATGAAATTTAACATAATGTAAGAATAATCCACAATGCAGAAGATACTGTCAAATGGAAAAATATAAGAAGCAAAATGAAGCTCAGAATGGAGCTGGATGGAAAAAATTGTCTGCAGCACTGCACACGCTGCGTAGTTGTGGATGCCAACGTCAGCCCAGGTTAGGCTTCGAGCTGAGTCCAGAAACCTCCAGGAAGTCGGGAATGGAGACAGGATGGAGCGATGCCCATGCCAGGGCCCATGATCCAGCAGGCAGGGACAGCTGCCTGTAGGCTGCCACTCGCTGCCTGTAGGACTAGAAGAGGAGAAATATTTTTCTTGAAGAAAGGTGGTGCAGATATCACCTCCTTTCTCTTCCTTCTTTGTACCCGAAAGGGCACCAAAGTGGGACACAACCTTCCAGCACTGATGCCACGCTCCAGCAGTTTAACTACTGCAATGTAACTACTGAGCAGGGAGCAGGGAGATGCCACCTCCTGTATCTGCAGGCTTTAGAGAACATCACTCAGCAGTGGTGGCAGTAGGCTGCAGTAACTAGCAAATTTGGTTACTCTGCTCTGTCACAATAAGAATGACAAAACAACTGTTGCCACTCTGACCCTCAAAGCTCACTGTTTTGCAAGGACTCTCCAAAACAGGGGAGAAAATTCACCTTTGAACTCCCTCATCTTGTTTTGTGCCTGTGGAAGGAAAAAAATGACAGTGTGTTCGGGCTTCCTTGAGATTAGATTCCAGTGTTAATGAAAGTGAGCAAATTAAATAATTTCCACGTTACATATCCAAAAAATATTTTTTCACACAGGTCTCTGCTCTTGGACTCACTTACTGAGCCGTTTTCTCATTGAAGAGTTTGGCTACTGTTGCTTTCCTGCCATTAGTAAATGAGGACTCTAGCGATGAGGACTCTACAATGGAGGGTTTTCATTTTAGAAGGTTTAAAATGTAAAAAAAAATCCAATCAGAAATAATCCTAGTTCTTACATAATGTCCCAAGAATTTTTTTTCACATCTGTCATTTGTGCTTCCTGATATAGCATGTCAGGATCAAAAAAAAACCCATATGCATCAGTCCAAAATAACAGGGCAACTTTTGTGTTTATTTATAATGGAATTATTTGTAAAGTATTTGTGCAGCTTCTCTTTTTTCAGACACAAAGACAGAAATACTGGCCCCGCTGAATTTAACAACAGTGCTCTGATTGGCACAAACAGCAATAGGCCCTCACCCTTAATCTATATCATAAAACCATAATTGGCAGTTTCCATTAGGACTAAAGTAGCAGGAATGTTGTAGGTCAGGATGAAGGTGCATTTGCAGCCCGCATAGTTTCTGCACACATTAATAGTCCTTCATGAGTATTATGTTCACATTTTTAAGCATGTATTTGTGGTATTTTATTTGCTAAAGCCTGATCGGGTGGTCATTGCTGTCTGAGGCATAAAACTGTGACAGTCCCCAGCTTAATCAACAAAACCAGAGGCTGAGCTCACTCGGGCTGCTGGGAGAAAGATAAGCCTTACCCATTTGAAAAGCAGTGACATCCACTGAATATCTTTCTTCTTCTGTCTTTGCTAGAACATTAGGAATTACAAAGGAGAAAAACATCTCTAGGAAAGAAGTGAAGAAGCTGAAAAAGTGCAAAATGTAACAGCTCAGCCTGCCTAGCTGAGTGCTGGCTTGTGCCACTGTCTTTCCAGGGGTCAGAAGCTCTACTTTCGCTTACTCACTGCAGCAGCAGTCGCAGAAAATCAAACCTGGCGCACTAGACAAGATCCAGTGTCTGCCTCACTGTTATGCCTGGCAGCTGCCTCCGTGTTTGACTTTTAGGGCCAGGTCATCTGGGTTGGTAAGTATTTGGGGCTTCAGAAAAAAAGAGGGGGAAACAAAGGGAGACACCCCAGCGCAGGAGCTGCCAGCGCTGTCTCAGGGCTTCTCTACCACCTTGGGCAGTGTCCACCACAGAAGGTTGGTGTCGAGGACCACGTCATGCTGCTGGGCTGTAGCCTCTGGCCCCTTGCATAGGGATGAGCTTGTTCCACCCCAGCGGGTCTGGAGAGCAGGACCATTGTCCACCCCCCGGCAGGGCCAGCCTGGGGGACGTGGTGCTCATACCCACTGCCTCCCCACCGCCTGCAAAGCAGAGACACCAACTCTGCATAGCACTAAAGCAATAAAGGTCACATGAAGAAAAGCTATATATTGATCTATCTCCCTGTAAGTTTGCTTTTTGGTTTCTTTTCCATGCAGTTCAGCTAGTCCAGTCTGTTCAGAAACTCCAGTGAAATCACCCCATGTGAGATATAATGAGAAAAATTTCCCTGAGACTCCACTGATCCAGTTTCCACAGTAAATATGGACTCTTCTTTCACTGCTTCTCCTCAAATATGTGTTGTCATTAGCACAAATTAAAACCAAGCCTGATAGGCTGCAAAGCGCAGATTAATTAACATTCCAAGTGGATGTTTTTGTTTTCAAAGAAAGGATTGAACTAATGAAGGTCACTTTGCTCTCAAGTGAAGAATGCATTCTGCTGCAACCTGCTCTGCAGAGGGGGCACAGAGCCAGGCATGTGAACCACGCATTTCTAGCAGAGCTCCACATTTTGGCACACTCAAATAACTGGACGTAATGTCCTAACTCAATGCTTTAAAAACAAGAGGGAAGAAAGAACAGGACAGGGGGAGTCCATAATCGTATCTTATGGCACGAAAGGAAGTTGGGCTATCAGAGTCTTTGGGGACTGATCTTAATGAAAGAGATCGGGCATAACTGCATAACATGGTGCATCGTGAGGTAGCTCCGAGCGGTCGCCGTTGCTGCTGACCGAGCCATCTTCGGAGCGGGAACCCTGCAGAGCTGCTTAGCACAGGCACCGTGCAGCAGCAGTGCAGCTCTACAGCTTTGAAGAACAAAGCTGATGTTTCTGTCTGTCCCAGCACTGCCCAGTGACTGCGTCAGCATTAGGTCAGGGACCTCTGCATTGCAGTCCAGTTTGTGACACTGAGCAGCTCCTCGGGACTATTTGGGCATTTTGAGAATGCTGTGCCCAGTTTTGGCACCACACACACACACACACAATGCTCAAGAGGGATGCCAAGAAACTGAAGAGGATCTGAGCTCACAAGATACCAAAGTAGTTAAAACAGCACCTGCAAGGAGAGGTAGAGGGATCTGGGCTCGCTGCGCCTGGCAAGGAGGAGGTGAGAACCCTACAGTGACCTGCAGGGCAGGTATGAGCTCAGCGAGCCAAGCTCCCCACCAACGCAGCCAAACCAAGGGGAGGCAGTCACAGACTGTGGCTCCAGAGGGTCAGATCAGGCAGCAGGAAAGCTTTTCCACTGGGAGGGAAGTGCAGCTCTATGTTAAGGTGCCCCAGAGAGACTGCGGAGCTTCCATCCTTGAAGGAAAAAATGAGCTCGTAGTTTATGGATCTCACTGAAGTTTTGGTGCTAGAGTGCTCAGTCCCAGAAAGATTAGGGAAGCTTTAAAGCCAAAGTTTAAGTCAGAAAGGGCAGAATGGGCAACAGCTACTTCCAAGGCTTCTTTATTTCAAGCTCACAACTTTGGCTGACTTTTTTTTTTTTGGATTGATTTTGTTTTAGATTCATGATGCTAATATTCTGGCATGTTTTCATTCAGAATATAGTCAAGTAAAGGCTGTCGGAGACATTATAAACAGGTACCTCCTGAAATTACAGAGTGTGTCCAATGTTGGTTTATCAGCTACTGTCCTTCTTAGAAAGATTCAGTTTGTGCAGGTTATTTTGTAACCTCCTGTGCAACTCACCAATCTGGGAACTGTCTATCTGTTCTTACATTTTTTGAAGATACCACCACCCAGGTTTTCTCAGAACCACAGTGACTAGCCCAAAATTCACACTACTTCATCCTCTCAGTAAAATGCATGGAACTGACTTACTCTGATTTTTGAAGCAAGTCAGAACTGAGTTCCAGTCTAAATCTGATATTCTGGTATAATTTAAGATAGCTGTTAAAACCTGTTTCCTATTGAAGATTAGGTGCCATTCAGCTCACTACCTCTTTAACCAAGGTGACAGTCTTGGTTGGTGGCTGCCACTGTGATGCTGCTTTACAAGACCGGCTGCAGGTGATTTGCTAAAATGCTCCCAGCTTCATAGAGCTGTAGAAAAGACAGAGCAAATCTCAGTCCTTGAGTCTGATTTATTCTGATCTTACCTCAGTGTAGTTAGTTTGTATTTCCACCAGGATAAATGTAAGACTCTTGGCCCAGACTTTCCTTAGATGTTAGGGGAAAGGGAGAGGAAGGTTCTTGTGCATCTCAGTAGAGGCCCATCTGTTTGGATGAGGAACATCTTTGTCTGCATCATGTTTGTCTGCATCATCTTTCAGCTGAGGCAGTGACAACAGCACGAAGCTTCATGCTCGGAGCATGAATAATTCAATAAATGAAGATTTCCCTATTCTTATAGAAGGTGAAAGAAGCGGTAGGAAATGCTGCAAGACCAGCATAAGCTGTAGTTCCCAACAAGGAAAAACAGTACTAGAAAATATAAGTCTTCAGCATGGGATTGATGGTTGATTCTTTGTGTGCTTCAGGCAGGAGGATGATTGAGAATGGTAAATTAACTGTTCAGATCTTCCAGAAAATGTAACAGGCATCAAGCTGTGAATTTCTGACATTTCCCAGCATCATAACAAATACCTGGAACAGCTGCAAGTATAAGCATAAGCTCAATAGCCATTTATCATGCCAAGTTATGAGATGAGTATGGTTGACTGTCAATGTTTGGAGTCATTATAAAGGGGATCATTCAGTCCTTTAGAAAGCAGAGACGAGTCAAAATACCGTCTTTTTTTTTTTTTAATCTCACATCTCCTCCTTTGCTCCTAGAATTATGCAGTAATGCATTATGTTAGTCTTTAAAGGCCACAGTCCAGGCATTAGCATTACAGACACAGCCGAAACCCTGCCTGTCCAAATTACCTGAAGACGCAAAATCTCAGACTAACAGAGGAAAGAAGAAGAGGCAGAGGGAGTTCATGAAAAACTGCTGTTCACCTATTTTTTGCCAGGAAGGGTAAAATACAAAGAAAAGTTGAGGAAAAAATAGGTAATTCAGGAACATCTGCCTGAGTTTGTAGATAGCTTGAAAAATATAGCTGTGAAATATGACTTTACCAATTTATCCTAATCATAGAATGCTTAAGGTTGGAAGGCACCTCTAGAGGTCATCTAGTCTAACCTGCCCTGCGCACGCAGGGTCACCTAGAGCATGTGGCGCAGGACTGCGTCCAAGGGGGTTTTGAAGATCTCCAGAGAATGAGACTCCACAACCTCTCTTGGCAGCCTGTTCCAGTGCTCTGTCACCTTACTGTTAAGATTTTTTTCCTTAATAATAATCAGTAAATTCTATAAGAACTCAACATTTTGTAATTGGCTGTTCATCCTGAAATCCAGGGCTCTGGGAGTCCTGGTTGATGGAGAGTTCAGGGACATTGGCTGCTCCTTCCGGCCACTGCTGAAATGGCTTTGGTGCTCCCACCGGTGCAATGGTTTGGGTGTGTGCAGGCTGGGTTAGCTCCTTTGAGGGACCTTCATGTCCCCAGCCAGCACATCCAGCGGAGTCAGGGGTGAGTGTCAAGGGCAGGGATGGTATCGAATGGAGCCATGTGCACAATGTCCATTATCTGCTGCTGCCAAAAGACAAGCAACGGGCTCCCAGAGAGAGCAGCGTCAAGAAGCAGCTTGAGGCTGCCAAGATGTCCTGTTGCAGCACCGTGTCTGTGCATAGCAGTCATTGCAGGCAGGAGCAGTGCAGTGACCAGAGGCTCCAATACTCTGCACCCAGACTAACTCATGCAGAAGCTTCAGTGCCACTTTTTGGTACGTTTTGCTGAAGAAGCTGGTGTCAGGCCAATCTTCCCAGATGCCATTTCCATTCTATATATTTCTACACCAGGCTGTAGTTTCAATAACATATACTGAATTTGGAGACCACACACTGAACAAGAAGGATCCCAGAGAGACATCTCTATAAGAAACATCCCATTCAAGTCTTCAAAGAGCAGCATTGCAGAAGAAAGGAAAACTTTTTTTTTTCCATTAAGCCTCACTCATGAATTCATGAATCAGTTATACTCATCATATAGCTTTTATTTTCCCCCAGGCCAGGACTTAGCTATAAATTCATTTATGTGAAGATAAATTGGGAACAAGTTGTGCACACTTTTCAGTAACCGCCTGCAGCGTATGGAGGATTTGGCAAAGAAGGAACGTGGAGGTCACCTGACTTTGGGAACTCCCGCCACGCCAGCTGCCTCCGTCTCGCCACCATGGTCCTTCACACCTCTTGCTCTAACCAGCTGCAGCACCCAGCAGTGCCAACCCTGAGGCTTCTACAGACCTCACCAAAAGGGAGAAAGCAGCACCCTAATCCTAGCAATCCAGGACGGCTTGCAAACAACCCTCCTCTACAGCCAGGCCCTTTCTGGTATTATTTGAATTATGAAACTAATCCACAAGGAGAAAGATCACTTACTAAACACATGTAATGCATGATCTTTTAAAGTTGCTAGGAAGCAACTGTTGCTTTAATTATAGTGATGCATGTGATCTTCCCCTTTTTAGAGGGGATTTCCCTGCTGTGCTGACAAGCGCCTCAGCCTGACTGAGAAAAAAACACTTTGCTGCAGTGGAAGTTCAGCCTCGCAGCTGGATGAAAGGCAGCTGAGAGGAAGGTTTAATGAGCATCTGTAGCAGGTGGGTAGTAAGCACTTTTACTGGGCATTGAAACCTCAGCATACCCCTGTAACATCTGAATATGGTCTCCAAGACTACATTTCTATGAACAAATCACATTTTCCTTCAAGAAAGAAACTGATGTTCAGCTGCACATTGATGAATTTTATCACAACTAAAACTATGACTACAAATAACAATATTTTGAATTTAGAATTTCAGCTAAGGAGTTGCCTGATTTTTAAAGTAGAGCTGAGGAAGAGGCCATAAGGTAGATAATACATGTAGTGATACTAAGACATTCAGTGTGGAAAATTCAATCTCACAAGAAAAGTTTTCTTGCTCTTTCAACAATGCAGTCTCCAGATAGATTATAAGGCCATAAAAATAGAAACATTAATTAAATGCATAGGATATGAGCTGAGGTGGTAAACATAAGAGGTAAAATTCTACTGAAGCCAAGTATGAATTCCTTCATGCAGGCTTGCAGAGGGGAAGATGGGCTCATCCTAAGGAAACTACAAGCAACAAGCAAAGCATTTCATTCTACATCAAGCAAAAGCCTTGTACAACACTGTTATGGAAGTTGAAAGAAGCAGTAAACATTCAGCTTGGAAAAGAACGGGCTGATTTCAAGAAACAGAAATTGTCTATGGCTGTGGCACTATGCAAGAGCAGTCTCTTAAAGCATTCACAGAGTTTGTTGCACATACACTTTATAGATACTGCAAAGAGCTGTTGATAGGATGGCAAAGATGGAAGATATTATGGAACCTCAGAAAGATAATTAAGAGTGTGGAAATCTCAGATCTTAACATGAGCATAATCTTCACATTAGCCCTCCTTCAAGCTCACTTGAGATAAAGGGTAAGATCATCTAGTTTTCTTTTGCTTTGTTGTTTCTGCCAATATTTTTATGGGATGAAGACAGGGTTGATTAGAAATGAGTGTGCTCTGTATACCTTCACAATAATTACAAAATCAGACAGTGTTTGCCTCAACACCCAAAAACTACAAAAATGAAATTAAGACAAAGGTGATTAGAAGAGGATGTTAAAAAAAGATTTTTGGAAGAGAAAGAAAATGAAAAGAGAATACAAGAGATAATAAAAGAGAGAATGCAGAAGGGTAGGTGGCACAGCAGGCAAGTTGACACACACTGAAGGCACTAAGAGAAATGTTTCCCTCAAAAGGACATTGGGGTAGACTGGTGCCAGAGAGGAAAATATCCAACTAGAAAAGTATAGATGACTTTCATTCTTCAGAAAACAATTCAGTCTTAGGATAAATGCAACTGGCAACCAGACTTTGGGTCTTTAACACAAACGTTGCAAACATGGAGTAACACAAAGTGGCTGATGAAGAGATTTGAAGTTAATAAGCTAATATCTACCCTGGATTTTAGGTATTCAATAATAAACAAGAACTTACACAGAACAAAGAAAATACTTTGTGGAAAGAGAAATGGAAATTGATCCATTAGAATCTGAATAAACTAACATTAGGGCCAGTCTTCTCAAAAGCCCACTAGTAGCACAGGCAAGAGAAACACCCAACTCCTCTTGGAGCAGAAGATGTGAACATTGATTTCATTTCAAGCCAAATCAAACAATGACCCAAAAATGAAGATGGACTTGGACTCATTAACAGCAAGTCTTCTCTTTGCCTGGTATAAGGATAAGACAGCAAATACAAAAGGCTGTAGCATGAGGGGTCTTTGTGAAGGGTTGTGAAGGTAATTACACTCCGAATAGAAAAGACTCACTGTGCTAGGAAAAAAAAAAATAAAAAGAAATAAAAAAGAAAATAAGAGACCTAGACAAGAATTTCATCTTATTTTCTTACCTGTCCTCATAAAAGGACCAGAAAGAGAAAAACAATTTATCTAAAGAAGACAGTGACATATATTTTGGCTGCAATCGGTGCAGAATATTCATGACAAGTATAAAAGTTTCTAAAATTAATAAGAGTATTGTATAAGAAGCATAACATAAAAAAGTACTCAAGAGCACAGATGTGACAGCATATTTCAATAGTCTGTATTTCAATGTTTATATCTACCCTCAATATATGAAGGATAGGAATAATAATAATTTTAATTTAAGCTACAGTTTTAATGATGGCAATTTCAATAAAATGCATGAATTACAACATTACAGAAAATGCTCTTTTCACCTAGACTTACTGCCTCCAACAGTAAGACATACATAAATCTAGGCCCTCTGGATATGGAAAAAAATTCTACAGGGCATATTTTGCATATCACTGTAATTTGATGGCCTACGATTTCTCAAGAAAACAGAAATGTGAGAAATATGTTGACAGTTCAGTCTAATTCCAGATTTTTTTGACTATGTGATCGTTGTTACTTGTATCACACACAGAAATCACTTTGACCAATCTAAAGAAAAAATTGGGGGATATTTTGCTATGAGATGAAACCCTTTGCATCAGAAAGCAATACACAGTTCAATTCTGCATTGTGAATTTCTATCCATGATAAGGTGTTAATGAATGTGCATTTAAGAGACAGATACTGGTTTAGCAAAGCCTGTGTAGCTGGAGGATCATTTGCAAATCTCACCTGTAGTAGCAACAAAATACAGTGTACTGAAGAACAAGTAATGTTGTAGTCCTCTGTGTGGCAGATACAATGAGACAAGGTCATCCTATGGAACATACCCCTAGTGTGAGCACAACTACAGCATCTCTATGACGCACATGATCCTCTGTCCAAAGCAAAAATTATATGCTGACTTTCCTGCCCCAGGGTTGAGATGTGAATAGCTCTGAAAAATTGTACATAGATAACTGTACTTTGGAAATCATGCATGGAAGAGTCTTTTCTGATAGCTTTTGGTAAAGAAAAAAAAAAAACACAAAAAAACACACACACATGTTATTAAAGCTGCATAATTCCTGGAAAAAAAAAAAAAAAAACACAAGGCAACAAAACAGAATTTTAGAAACTGCCTTGTAGAAACTCATTTTGTAACTTGGTGGTTCTCATTTCAAGTTTCCCGCCCACTAAAAAAGCATTTTCTGCTTTCAAACTTCATGTTCACAACTGAAGTACCCAATCAACTTTTGCAATCATGCTGTTCCTTTTTAATCCCTAATTGTCTTTTTGTGTCCTTGGTGGATCATTTTTATAAATTCTAAATTTAAGGTGCTAATTTGCCTTTCTCTGTTCAATTCCCAGTGCTAAACTGTTCAGCAGAAAACTCTAGGACAGGCTATTCAGCTTCTCGACAGCAGGAGATCAGGTTATACTACTGGTACTTATTCAGGAGCCAGATGGTCAAACCACTTTTAATGTTATTTGAAGATGAAAAATAACACCAAGGCAGAAAAGAATGGACCTGTGGGCAACCCACAGAGAATTGAGGAACAGAGATAAAAGTCTGGAATCAAAAAATCTTCTAGTTTCTGTTCTCAGACCTGTAAATGATGCACCACATGGGAAAAAAAAAAAAAAAAAAAAAACATTCAGGACAAAGCTGTTGGTTGCTTCTACCCCCCTGCTCTCTATGTCCAAGTGTGGCTGCATAGACCTACACATCAACATGAGCAGGGGACGTTTGAAAAGGTTCCATCAAAACTTCAGATAGTCCAGAGTCTAGCACTAGTTTCAAAAAACAAACTGCAGGAAGCAGAGCCTCGTCATATTCCAGTCCCCACAGCTGTAAATTAAGGATAATGGTCAAGGCAGCTCATGGGAATGTAGTGAGAATCCACTAGCTGGCCCAGGAGGTCACACAAAGGAGTATTTAACATGTGTGTAAGCCCATTTATTTCTACTCCTATAATTATGGGTAGCAGAGCTGGACCTTATATGTGCTCCTTTACTTGATACAAGAGCAGTACACAAAGCAGAGAGCAAACAAACTAGGGTGATGCAAGTGTCCTTGAAAGACATGGAGAAATAGATGCTGCAGGTGCTTCTTCTCTTGCCTCCTGCTATTTACTACTCCACAGAAACCTGAAGAGTGCCCCGTGAGCAGTGTTCCTTGTTTATTAAAAATACTTTTAGCTTTTTCCACAAGGATTATAGTAGTGCTTGATTTTTTTCAAACGCTAGTCCCATCTCTCTCTTTCCACATTTTACCCAGTCGTTTCTGAGAAGTACTTTTTTTTTTCCCCTTCAAATTGGCAGGCAGTTAAAGCTCTACACTGATGAGTGACATTTTCAGGTAATGTTTATCTGCTTTTGCTCTTTCCACTTCCAGTGCTGCCCAGCTCTGATAGGCTTCATCCACCCCTCTTAGCTGGGGAGCGCTTGCAGGTCGTGTTATCAGATGCAGCCCACAGCCAGCAGGTACAATGACATTACCTCAGATCACAGGCACCTTTTTGCCTCTGCTGCCCAGTAATGAACAGATCTGCTTCAGGTAAAATGGTAACACCCCTCTTGCCAGAAAGATTTTCCTCCCTTATTTCCAGCTTAGCGAAAAAAAGAGATCTAAAGTGTTCACAGTTTTCATCTTCCTGGAATTTTCTTGCACCCTTTCTAGGTATAAAAAATCTTTTTTGCAATCCCATAATTACACATATGTACTGTTTTAAGAAATAGCTCTAAAGGGACATCAAGCAAATAATACCAATTTTCAAAATTCTATAGCAATGTATTTATACAAATTACAGATTTCTGTATGTATTTACACACCAGTACAGAATATCAAGTAAATAACACCAATTGTTCTTTTATTTTTTTTTCCCTCAGATTTTTCTTCAAGTGAATTTTAGTGCTCAGGAAAGGTGCCAGATTGACGGCACTAGAAAATGAAGATTGCTATTTCTCCATGGCCCAGGAATAGCCAGCTGAGGTATCTTCAGACCTGCAGCACTGCGTGAGGCCAGGCAGGGCCTCCGTGCCCATCCATCCTTGGCAAAGGAGCAAAGCAGCACCCAGGTGATGCTGGCTTTGCCCATCCCCCATCAGAAAACAAACAGAAATAGCTCATTTTACATCGGTGCCTGCACAAAATCTGTTGTTTGCTACTTGAAACAAGCTGAATTTGACCCAGTGAACCTGCCGTGAGTGGCAAGCTGCCAACTCCTGGATCATCCACTCTCGCAATAATGCCTATGTTAAATTACATGTTTCTATATTTACATAAAGTCAGTATTTACACACCATTATGGGTTATTAGAGTAAATTGGTTACAGTTTATTTATATGGACTGCCATAAACTCATAACATTTTTCTTGGTTTTAATCCTTTCTTTAGAAAAATACAAAAAAAAATAAATTAAGTAACACATGTTAACTAGTAGTAATGATTTACCTATGACTAAAAATCCAAGTTGATTTAACATTAAGACTCAGACCATGGCCTAGTATTCTGGCCTCAACTCATAGTATTTTTAACCTTCACAATTAATTTTCTGGTGTATGAAAGATTTACTGAAAAACAAACAGGGAGTTGCAAACTTCATTTTCTTGCAGTAGAGTTAATCTTTTCCATACTGAGCAATGAATCCCAGTACTTCCCAGAAGTTCATTTCATTGTTTGATTGTCCAGGAAGGTTTTACACCTTCTGGTCAAATGATTCAGCATTTGGTTAACCCGCAGCTAAATTGTGGGCAAGTTTCAGCAGTTCTGAAGGGTTAAAAATAATCTAGTGGGCTGCAGTACAATGCTGGAAATTCTTAGGCAATAACAGTACCTAGACAAATAAGTATGTCTAACTGTATCTTACAAATCAACTAACTTAATTTACGTATCTTTATCATTACACAACAATTAAAATAAAATGCCACATTTTATTTAAGATTACTGATACTGCAAGTTGAGATATGGCCTCTCCTACCTGCCAGAGTACCAAAAGTTCAGGTGTGTTCAGGACATCAAGCCATAGGTTATTCCAGAATAGATTTACTTTTCAAAAAACAAATGTTTATATCACACAGAAAAGTGTGCATTAGAGCTAAAACAAATCAGGATTACTTAATTAAAAATAGGCTAAAAACTTATGTATAACTACTCCAAAGTACATTTCCACTCAGCCTCAGTGCCCTTGAGGATGGGCAGGGGTGTCAGACCCAAGCATTCTCCCCACAGATTCAATGGCAAAAGTTGCACTCATTTTAATGGTACTAGATTCAAAACTTCAGGAATGCACTTTAAAACATATGTGTTATATGCTTTCTTTCTCTTTTTTTTCTTCAGGGTATTGATTAAAAAATAGTTTCTTTTTAAGGATTTTTAAGGATCCTACTGGTAACTGCTAGTCAATGTGTTCACCTGCTTAACATAAAATGCTATAATTCCTTAAATATTATATACTGCCATCTCACAGTTCATGAATATTTGAACATATTTTAGGGAAAGAAAAAAAAACAAGTCTAATACTTTCCCCCTCATTGTCATTATTTATAGAGATTTATTAGTTTCATTTTGCAAGTTTTACTTTAAGAAGGGTGCTAGTATCGTGTACTATGACAGTTCACACTGAAAGCAATTTTCCATAAAAGATGTTACAATGACCCCTATGGAACTTGTATAATTTCATAGTAGATAGTCAAGTGCACAAATAAACATGTTTACAAGAGTGATCCTGTTAACCTGGTTCTTGCCCTCTGAAACCATTATATGCTATTTGTGGATTCTAAAAATCAGTACAATTGTTGATATTACTTATGTTGTTTCTGGCATCCTGCTTTAGGAAAAAAAAGAAAAAGCATATTTATCATTTAGCTTTGGTATAATCTGCAATAGATCTTAACAAGTAGAATATATTCCAACCCCTACACACCTGTGTAGTTTACAGCAATATAATAAGTCACTTTATCAGAGAGGAAATATTACAGACACAGAAGAAAAGTTGAAGACCCAGTTTTTTTTTTAATCCTCTGGGGGTAAGCTATGAAACAAGCAGTCAGAGAGTGAGTACTCAGTGTCACGAGTGGTGTGCATACTTTTACTTTTACAATAATATGGGCACAAAATAGATTGTCGCCTTTAGTACATGAGGGTCACTAGAATTTATTATTATTAATTTTTATTGATTTTTTATTATTTATTTATCCATGCACCTTTATATTTACTTGCATGAATTTACCACAGGTTCATAGCGGCCTTTGCCATTTTAACGCTTACAGAGCCTAAAGCTTCCAAAATGCCTATCTGGCCTGTACATATTTCATTAAAAATAAACTCTATATAATAAATAAATATATAAAATAAATAAAATGTTGCCTTTGGAATTTCTATAAATAAATTTAACTTTTTTACTTTTATTTTCACTAAGAGGTCTTTGCTTTAAACTCAGTGGGCGGAGACCCAGCGAGCAGTTAACTGAAAAGTCTCTTGTTAAGTAAGACTGCACCCTCCATGCCTTTGTAAATGCAGCGTACACTTGAGCAGGCCACCAGCCAAAAATCCAGATGAATCAAAGTATGGCAGCTAGGCTGATATATGACGAAGTACAACTGATCAAAAATTTAAAAGCGTGTCTATTGCCCAGCATGCATTAGGCCCTTTTCCTGCTTGCTTTTGCCTTTCTCCCTCCCTCTCTTACTGCCATTCACACACTCGTCTCCTCTCGCTCCTTCGCTCACGCACTCTCTCCTAATAAATCAAGCGAGCGGGCATAGGCTTCCTCCAGGAGGGCAAACCTTTAAGTGCAGAACAAAATCAGCATGTTCCCTCCAAGCCTCCATCATACATTATGCATGCGACAAAGTTTGGCAACAGTGGAGCTGATGTGATGACACAGCTAATCAATAAGAACCCACCGTATGAAACCTTTATAGTGGTTACTTTTTAAGGGCTCAAGTGAAGGAATTGTCTTTGTCAACTTTGGCTTAAAATATCCTTATATAGTTCGGGTACTTTCTCAGGGTCCACCGGTCTAGGTAAAAAATGTGTAAATTTTTGATGCCGTTTAGTCCTAGTCCCTTCTCTTGGAGTCCCATCTTTATTTAGCGCAACGTAGTATCGTCTTCCAGTGTCCACATGTTTATATAGATTTGATGAATATGTGTTATACCAGTTTTCTTCAAACTGCTCTCTGAATACACATTCCTGGGTTAATTTTTCCTATAATAAAAAGAGAAAAGATAGAAAGAATAAAGCAGTAAGGAATCAGCCACAAAAAAAAAAAGAATCTTTCTTAAAAAGTATATGTATCTTGTTTACTGATTAAGATCAGTACCTCATGGATCAATTCATAAAAATAACCATTAAATGTTCCCAATTTTAACTAAATAAAAGCTGTATTCCTGGGCATGCCATAAAGTAATCACAAGGATAGATAACTGCATGTGAAGCAAAATTGATTCTCCAACATCCCGATTGCCAAAATCAAAACAGCAACAGCAGAAATGATTTTTTTTTTCCTAATCATTCTCAAGCAACTTACAAGATGTCACTGGACTGGCATAAGCTATTGATTGTACTGCAAGGGTGAGTGTTTGAATGGCAAGACATAACAAAAGGGAAGCAACAGTGCTCTGCAGGGCTCTCCTACAACACAGGGCCTTGAAATTGCTATACATTTTCCTTGCAAGGAGTACTCATGTCATTAATTAAAAAAAAAACAGATTAGTAACCATTATTTGGTTTATTGCTGGCACCACAAGACCACAGCCAGAGCAAGCACAAAGTCCGCGGGGCACAATGCATGTAGGCAAGGAGCAGCCACCATGTGTTGTATGAGGTTGACCTGGTGTCTGCTCTGGTGAGAGGTGCTATTTAAGGCCTTGGTTGATGCTACGGGTTCCCACTTCCTCCCAGCTCACTGGCCACTTCAGGCCATGACATCCTCTGTCCTTCCAGGACTTGATGAACTAGGCTTCCTGAAGAAGCAGGTATCCACTAACCTGGTTCAGCCTGGATTTGGAAGCCCTCACACAAGCCACTGAGCAAGAAGACTAGAAAACATGGTGACCTCCAGCCTGACAGAGCTGATGGACAACAGGGAGAAAAGAGCCAGGGAGCAGTCAGGTTATTCTCAGGCTCTCACACATAAATATAATAGTGATAATATAATGCAGTTTTGTATAACAAGAGTTCTCCCTTGAACAGCATTCACAGCAAACAGATTCAGTTTGCAGCTGAGGAGCAATTCCTTAATGCCAGACAGTCCAGACTTTTGCAGATGGGTTTCACAGAAATTAATCTTGAAACAGGCCTTTTGGATGGCCATCCAGAGAAGGCAAAGCAGAGACCAAGGTGTATAGGCAGCAAAGCATCTAGGACACCTAAACCTTCAAGCTGAGCATGACTAAGGAGCTGGGCCTCCAGCTGCAGGTCACTCCAGCAAGTACGGTCTGGGGCCTAATCCAGGACCTAGGCTTTCAGAAAGGAGAAAATTTCCTGGAGGTGCTTTGACTGCAAAATTTTCATGTGTGAAGTAGCTCAAACACAGCAGCACTTTCTCCTGCTCACCTAAAGATAAGAAACAAACACTTGTTTACGTTAAATCCTCCTCTGTGGGGCAGACCCTGCAAGTGCTTGACAGTCACCTCTACTTTGACTGTGAGGAGCTGCAGCAATAATAAATGTTACTGGAGCCAGAATCCACTGAAGTTAAATCCATTCCAGCATCCACCTTGCACAGGCTCAGAGTACAAACTATATTGTAAAAATGATTCAGCTGCTATAAAGATTGTCTTTAAGTACAGCTCTCATTAGTATTTTATTTTGCGCGATGTTTAAAAAAATCACTTTGTTTGCAGATGCTGAGGGGTATTATATGTTGGGTCTATAGGTCCATGGAGGAACAAGAAATTAATTCAGACTCAGTTTTCATGCTCTCCAAAGGCAATAGGATCACATGACAACACTGCAGAGGCACTCCGCGCTAAAAATAGAAACATTTTGGGAAGATATTTCAGTGTCATCTTGAATTCATTAATTATTCACTTCATCTGCATTTTTTTTAGCATGATCATAAATTTCTATCTTTGTAAGAACAGTTCTTCCCCATGCCCTCAAGGAGAAATTTATTTAAAATAGCCTCACTTTGTCTGGCAGGTTCGATCAAATATGACAGTGCTGTGGTAGAGGGTTTTGTATAATACCACAGCCTGGCTGAGTTCAGGGGATTTCAAGACTACAAATTTAATCTTTATTTTAAACTTTACTCTGATTTTGCATTTCTTTCTCTTAGACCACAGCTGGAGGGTTTTTTTTTTTTTTTGTCCCTAAGCAAAATTATATGGAATATATATTTGGTCAAAATTAGACCTTAGAGAGATATTTCAGAGGGAACTTCACACAACTATCAGGCTGCAGGTAAGGAATTCTAGCTACACTGCTGATCACACTTGCAGAGAAGCAAAATAATTTATTTAGAAATTCGTGAAACAGTTTCTTTCAATGACACTAAGAAATTCTGGTTGTAGCCAAGGACCACTTAAGTAAACTGCCTTGAGGGACTTTGAATCGTGCCCTACAACTAGTTTGGGCCCAAGATCCCAGCACACTCCCACCACCTGTCCTGATTACAAGGTTCTCGTGCTGCCTGCACTGCCTGGATGTGCAGAAAACCTCCATAGGCACACTCCAAGGTTTAGACCTAGAATACAGCAGCCTTCCCATGCCATTATTCCAATAACTGGTGTCTCTATCATTTCTTCAGTGCCAATATTTCCTTGCACCCTGTTTCACATCACCAGACATCTTTGTGGAAGAGTAACACAAATGCAAAACCTTCCCCACTGCAATGGCTGTGTAAAAAAACTGTGTTCCTATACAAGGGAAGGCTGCCTGCCAGGATCAAAATCATTCTATCGGGGGGCCAAATAAGGAGGTGACCTCAAAATTATGTACATCAGATGTCACATCACATACCATATGTTCTCAATGAAGACTGTTTATGCAGTATTCCACTATAAAGTGATCAATTCTTATCTTACTGTATTTCCACGTTAGCTTTTTTTAACCTTTTATTTAACTCAAGCTGTTCAAATAATTTAATTGTTCAAAGACACACATATTGCAGGGGCAAAGGAACCAACGTGGACTGAATTCAGAAGTCTGATCAAGTCTGACCAGTGTCAGTGAGCCTACAGCTTCACTTCTCTTTTTATATTCTCCACCAACTAAACTGTAGAGAAAAATAATTATATCATCCTACTTCCAGGCAGACCCATTAAAAGTGAGATTATAAATTAACATAGTAGAGGGTTACACAATGACAGCTTTGGCTTCTTACTTAAAAGAGATATTCCTATGAAGCAGCTAATTGAAAATATGTGCGAATAGGAAAAACACATGTACACTGCCCAGAAAATGGTTTCATGACTGTAAATCTGATAAGGCATTTGTGTTGCTTAGTAAATGAAAGCGCAGTACAAGATCCTGTGTAAAACTTCTCAATATTCATTTTTTTCTTTTAGATAAACCTGCAGAGTTAAAACTCTACTTATTTTGTAATCTGATGAAAGGAAACCTCTTCTGAACATCATTCCTAGAATCACAACAAACACATTTCATCTTTAGCTAACCATTTTATTTCTATGCCTATATATAGTTTTGTCTTACACAAACTACTACGCTGATTGATTTAATATAGACACTTCGCAAGTAAACAATCCAAAAGTCCAAATGCTATTAAAAAGTAGTACATTTGATGTAATCAACCTTCCTACCCATCTGCTCTCTGTTAATCTATCTGTCTAAATAAAATCATGTTTAGATATTTTGTCTCCTATATAAGCTCATGCAACTCCCTTATTATGGCTATATGACATTAATGAAAACTATATATGCAGGGAAAAGAAAAAAGAACTGTTGTCTTCCAAGTTGTTTTTCCTTGCTGTTCTACTTACAAACACATACATTTTACCCCAAATTGGCCTTCCTACTCTGTAATGCAAACAGCTTTTAGAACATACCATGTTTAGCTAATAATTAACGCTCAGCAAGAGCTGTCATAAACAAGTCTGTAGTAGACTGCTTTGCCTGACGTCCCATGTAAAGCAGGGTAGCCTCTGGCTGAATGGACAAGCTCCAGAGGAATCTTAGCCACCACTGCAAGCTAAATACTGCCACTGAGCAGTGTCCCTTCTTTTCCTAAGAAGTTAGTGGACAACAGTGCCAGTCAAGCACTGCTTTTTGAATGTCTCATTTAGGGGATGGCATGGACTTCTCTTTGATAGGTTTCTTCAAGTTATGTTTCTCCAGAATGCTGTTTGTTTAATAATTTGACAGAACATGAAAGGAAAAAAAAAAAGGAAATAAAAAAGGTCTGCTAAAAATATTAGATTTTTTTATATATGTCTGTGTCATTATTTCTCCATGAGTACTGGAGGAAGATGTAGGAAATCCTGCATGTCTAGAAAAGAGATCTAGCAAATAAGTAGGCGTACATGCTGCCAGTTACATGCATTTCATATTCCCTGGCACTTTTTATAAGAAAAGGGAAGTTAGGCAAGGTGTCTTGATAAAAACCCTGTTGGGCAATTGCATTTTGCCTTACCTTGTACTTTAACATAGGAAGAGTATTTATCTCAGCTTCTCCTAAACTGCTAATTGGCATTGGCATGAAATTTTTATTATATATACACACCCCCCATACACACATACCAGAAAAAAAAAAAAAGATATTCTGAAAGATATTCTGTACTACAAACATGAAGGCATTCGGAGTGCTTAAAGCGAACATCTTCCATACAAAAGGCTTGTAAAATCACCACCACCTGCAGAAACTTGGAAGCCTTTGATCATTATCATCAGAAGGGGCAATAGCTACAAACACATAGAATCTGCTGTGGCACCACAACACAAGCAAGGTGATAGAAAAGCAGCTTTCTGACAAATAAGTGGACTCCAGCATCAAGAGTAAAATCGCAGGGGCTCTGTAAGTGCAGTGGGATTTCTTTCCTTCTCCCTTTTCCACCATTTATCTTGTTTTTCCCACTCCATACCCTCCATGCCATCATGGATTCCTCTGGACAGAGCAGATGGGGAGGCAGAGCTTCTCCCCTGCACACCAACATTGTTCACAGAGTCCTTCCAACACGAACTGCAGCAGCAAGCGAGGCCAGCTAGGCCTACATCCATTTTTGCCATTGCTAAATCTACAGTTATTATTTTTAGTGATATGCAACCACCCAGATTTCCATTTTGAAGTGTCTGTTGAGCATCAGACATGGCCTCCCTGGTCACGAGCTCTTTATGGGAAGAACAAGCCCACCATGCATGAGCATTCACCCACCAGCACATGCATCTGGCCATGACATAAGCAGTCATGCTTATGTCCATAAAGGTTCACTCTAAACCTACCTGGTCGAGTGAATTAGATGAAAACTCATTTTCACGTAAACACCAAAGACTTCTGTTGGAAGAAGTGACAAAATTCCATGTCAAGGCCTCTGGCCATGAAAATTGCCACAACTCCATTTCTGCAAAAGCTGAAGAGCTTCCTTCCCTCTGCTACAACAGAGCAGCACTGGGAGGGAAGTCAAAAAACAAGCAAGCAGGTGTGTTCCCCTCCCTCCTATGCCATGGACCCATATGGTGCATTTACTGTTCACACTTCTGACCTCTGTTTTATTTTTGGTTCCCTTGGCACAATCCATAGCTACAGTCATCAATGTTATCTCAGCATCTAATTCCTAACGCTTGGCTGAACCCTTCCAAGAATCAGAAAACAAGGTGGTATGCAATCTGATACAGGACGAGAGCCAATTTTTAAAGAAGACAGCAGAAAAAATCCCACCAGCTTAAATTCAACTTGGATCAGACTTGTAATGATAAAAAGGCAACAAATACTTTAAGACACTAAAGGAACCATTTCAGGCATGCTCACACTTATTGAAAGCTGTAACTTGACCTACCCTAGTTCCCCACTCCACAAATTCTCTTCTATCAAAAGGCATCATGTATGTCAGACCAGGTCCGCTATCCTACTGCTACGCGTACTCACCACCCTGTGCAAATGAAATACTAGTTAAGCTTTTAACTCAACAAAGGTTTAAAATGAATCGCGCTTTGCTAAAAAATAACTAAAATAGTGCATAGCATCAAAGTGCTTTGGCAGCATTTTTTGTTTTGTTTTGTTGGTCCACAAGTGAAGAAAAACAGCTCAAAGGAAAGTATAATCCTCCTTGAGCAGAAAGTGTGTGCCTTCTGTGTGCGATGGCAGGAGCACCTAAACTCACAAGCTGAAAGACATAAATTCAGTGATAAAAAGCATTTAATCTACACGGGTCTTTATATTCAGATGAGTACCCATCCAGACTTGACTTTCCGTGCCTAGAGAAGCACCTCATCCCTCAGCTACAGGGTCTTATCATAAAAACAAGAGAACACACAAGGTCCTTCATGAAACATTTTGCCACAGGGACCAAACAATTATAATTTATACTCTGATAAAAAATTACCCTACTAAAACACTTAATGCTCTGTTCTTTCAGCAAGTTGATTTGGCTAAGGACTGATGAACAAAAGCCTGTCTCTAGATTTTGTTACTGATTTTATGTGAAGCGAGGTCCTAGCTCAGATAGGGACATTACTAACCACAGTGTCAGTCTGGGTCGATGTGGGTGCACTTTAAATGTCACCAGAGTTAAACAAACAAATCTGCATAGGCTTTTACATTTGGAAGGATCCTGCCCTCCTTGCTCAAATGCCAAACATCCACTAAAGTCTTGGAAAACAATGTGGGATTTGCCAGAGAGATTTTCAAAGATGCAAGGTTTTGGTGGGCAGAACAGCAAAGGGCTGGTATTCTATGATCTTTTCCCAGCAGGACTCAATTGCATATTCAATTTAAATTGTTTGAAAATAAGGCCTTTTTATTTCTAACCTTTTGGGCCATAAAGGAAGGCCACCATTTCAAAGAGCAGCTGCTGAAGAAAACATGTCATGTTCACCCATTTAGACAGCAGTATCCTTCCATTTGCTAATGCTTCTCACAAGTGCTCTCAAGAAACTGTTCTTTGGACACCACTTTCATTCCTTTTCCCAGAGGCAATCCCAACCTAACGTCAAATATTAGGTATATATTTTTTTTAGTATTTCACTTTCTAAGTAGGACAAAGACGATTTCACAAAGATTTCTCTGGAAAGCCACATATCTTTTGGTGCTGTGCAGGGCTATGCCTTAGGTTCCCGGGGATACAGCCGACCCAGCTTTTAGAAAACACTTCGGCGAGTCAGAGGGCTCTACTCTCCTGCTACCCCCTTCTACCTACACCAATGGAACCTGGCTGCACACACCAATGGAACCTGGCTTTTCAATGGATCAAACTTTAACCATGCAGTTAATTTCAGGTTTGATGAAAGAAATTGTCAAGCTACCTGAAAGAAACAGATATATAATAACCACTTCAGCAGAATCGGTGAGTGAGGAGGTCAAAGACCAGGAGATTGTTCTACCATGTCATATGGACCTTCCAAAGAATTCAGTTTTAGCAAGTATAAAGAAAAAAAAAAAAGATTATTTTGTTTAAGCATGACAACATTGTTTTCCATATTTGTATATTCTAAAATGACTCAAAGGATTTTCCTTAAATCTTCCCAAATAAGTTTCCTATTCTAAGTCCAGATTGTGCGTTAGATGCTGCCCTAATGAAGGCATTAGATGCTGTCCTAATGAAGGCCAAAATCACTCTTGCAATTCAAGGACCATAAACACATTTTAAAACTGTCTTTCAATTTGCAGCTCTCACAGACAGAAACCATGTCTTGATTTAGGTTTTTAAAATGATGAAAACAGTAGGGCTGTTATCTTGATCGGGGTCTGCTGACACAACCGTAAAATTAATAGGTGGTTTTACAGGAACAGGTCCAATTCTGCTTTCATTAAAGTCAATAGCACTTTCCTCGACACTTTCACTGGTAATAGAATCAAGTCAGAATTTCTCCCAAGCACTCAGCCACAATTACAGTGCCTCCATAACTGCGTTAAAATCAAAGTGTAAAGTTTAAAAGATTAAAGATACACAGTCCAGGCCAAATCTCAAAAGCATGTGGCATACATAACAAAAGCCCATTTTTTTCCCCAGTAGTCATTGTAGAACACGGATTTAAAACCTGATCTTCAGATCAAAAGTAGCGGCAAAAGTCTGTTGTTGGAAAAGGAAAGAGAAAGAAGCCAAAGGGCTTTATAAAAGGAGGAAAAATAGATTTGCACTGTAACAAGCATTATTTCTTAAGCTTTTTGAATGCAACACAAATGAACTGCATTACTGCACATCACCAAGTCAGCTTGAGTACATTCAAACTGCAAAGCAAATCCCAACCTAGACAAAATCCCTAATGAAGTCCCTGCAGGGCAGACTTTTCTACTCTGTCTTTGAAAATGATGAATGGTAAAGTGGAAAAGAGTGCCACGTTCGCATCCCACTGGATCCTGAGTCAGAAACAGAGCACATCAGCTCTTTATCTGATGCAGCGCTTAATCCCCAAGCACTTCTCAGTATGTCACTGCTCTTTTAGTATGTCACTTCCACACACTATTCTCAGGTCAGCTCTCACACATCACCTTTTTACACTGTCTTTCAGCTTTCACTGCTAGCTCTAGAAACGCTGGGGCTAGATTGACTGGGGAGCTATATGGCTGCAAAACACTGAATCTGAAATATCTCAAAGTGAACATGTCCAGCATGAACTTTGCATGCAGGATTCCCGTTTACAGTCCCAAGGACAGTGTGAAAGCCTGGTGCTTTCTCACCCCGAGCATGTAGTAGTAATCCAAATTCAGCATGGAATAACACAGGCCAAGATAAAGAGATCATTGCAGGTTTTCTGTCTTACGAAACTGTTCTCAGACCTAGTCAGGATGTGGAATGCAGTTCTCCAAGGAAAACCAATTATATAAGAAAGCGTACTGATTACTCAGTACCTACCCCACAAGGCAGTACTAACAGGTGTCTACCTTTTGTGACAGATATTGTTATTTTCAATTCTGATTTTTAAAAAAACAGACCAAAGTCTCAGTTTAATAAGAATCGTAAGAGGTAGTTAGTTTCACAAATAACTTGTCCCAGATTATCTGTATTAAGTGTATATATTCACCTATCAGTTTTTCTTACACTAATACTCATATCCCAAAAGAACTTTCTTTTCTATAGATTCCTTCCTAACTTCCTATCATCTTGCTGACTAGGTCTGTTCTCCTGCCTGATGCTGGCATCTGTGACAAACACTGTTTAACACTAACCAGCGTTCAGTGAGGCTGCCTATGCAAATTCAGAAAGAAGGTGTCTGCAAAGTCAAAATAGATGAAATTGTAAGCTACAAATAACTGAAACTTCAGGGCTTCTCTCAGACCTATACTCTGAGTAAAGAAAATATTCACTGTGACAAATCTGTTTCCTATCATACAGTAGAGGGACAAAAAAGGTTTGTGCCTCACCGCCCTGCTGTCTGAAAAAAAAATCAGGCCTGCTCAAAATCTCACTTCTTCAGTGATCCAAATTCTCCTAATATCTAGCCTAAGCTTCCTTTTGAACTGCTCATACCAATTTGTCTTTGTCCTTTATTTTAAGGATTTTTTTTTTCCACTTCTTGGTAAAAACCTCAAAGCATTTGCAGAGACAAGGATGTATCCTCTTGGTGTTCTTGTATTTTGCTAGACTAAATAAGTCAAGATACTTAGACTCTGTCCTATCTTTCGCTTCCTCTGATTATCTAGCATGATCTTTCTGCACCTGTCCCAGTTTCAGTTCATCTATAACAGGCATGACCAGAACTTCATGTTGCATTTAGACTAGATCCTACCGTTGCCTTATGGAGGAGCATTTTTATGGTTCTTCAAGGGACGTCTTTCCTAGAACATCTTAGTATTACCTCTGCCTTCCTCACAGCTGCTCAGCCTCATAGGCATGCTGTGATGAGTTAGTGTCTCCAGGATCCTCTCCGCTCTGTCTGAAGAGCACTCAACTCAGAAAAACTTGTTAACAGTAGCCCCAAGCACGTGAGTTCACATTTTGTAGACATTAGGTCACCTAGTCCCCTCTGGGAGACAGCCCTCTGCACTGAAAATACTTCCCAACTTTGCAACACCTGCACATTTCAGTAACACACTCCGGCTTCTTATGACAAGATGTTTAATGTCCCTAATAAAAATCAGGAATAAAAGTGGATTGAATCCACCCCAAGGACTAATCCATAAAAGCTCCACTAATAATTTCACTCCAACCTAACACTTTTCAACACTTCCCATTGCTGTCTTCTCTTCAGTTTTTTCATCATCTATCAAATGATCTCCTGCTAAGCCCCATCTTCCCCACTGTAGCAAATACGCTTTTCTGCTGGGTCATATCTAACACAGTCCCACAGATTGGCAATGTTATTTCCCATTTCTAGGGGAAAAAAAAAAAACAGTGTTTATCAAAGGTAAAATAGCAGATTTCCTTGAAATTATTAATCCAACTTCAGTGAACTCATCCAACATTTCCTTCCAGGCCCTCCTCTCTTCTCGCACTCAAAAGCACGTTCTCAAGCCATGAGCACAAGGCAGGGCACACGAACGGCCTTGCAACTTCCCGGGTCACGTCCTTTGCTGAGCGGGAACCACATGGCTGCGGGTTTGCAAACCGTGGAAGCTGCCAAGCACCTCTGGAAAAGCATCCCCCGCTCCAGGGTTTGTTCCCACCTCAGCACCACATCCTGCCTCATGCAGCATCACATGGGGAGGCACCATGCCTGAACCCAAGCCTTTGGTTTTGCCAGGTTATTTCTCAGTTCCCTGCTTCAGGTCCCCATGCAGCAACAGAAACGCCTGTGCCAACAAAAGGGGGGAAGGAGACAACTTCATTCAGCGGTGTTGTCACCTGCACCCACTGCGACTGTGCATCAAGCGATAGCCAAATCTCCCAGGCCTGTTTTACCATCCCAATGAGTGTATTAGACATACTTGCTAGCCAAGCTAGCTGTATTCAGACCATCTTCCATTTGCACTCCAGCCCAAGTACATAATTATTGTAAAGACTCCTGTTCCCTTTTCATTTATGCAGCTTTAAAAGCTTTTTCCATAGGCCTTAGTATCCCCTTGAAAGGCCCCATTTAGTTTCACTGTAGCAATTTGCATTTATCCTCTTGCTTGTGGGGATAAGACACTCTTAAGGCTTGTGGGCCTTTTCAAATTAGTTACAGGTTTTCTTCTTACAAGTCTTCTACTTAAAGAGAATTTAGTCGGGAAGACAGGAGTCACTGCTGCCGGTAAAAGGCATCATCGGATTTTGGATAACAAGAGTGCCATCTTCTCCTGACCATCTCCAGCTGAGCACTGAGTACTCCTTGCAACTCAGTTGGGCTTGAAACCACTTTCCGATTCTCAGGATTTTGCATCATTTATCAAAAGACACTTTATCTTATGAACAAGCAGAAGACTGTAAAATCTGCTGTCATAGCCATGCCCTGCTGGGATGTGACCAGTCTCAGCCTAGAAGTCTGTGCTTTCATTCAGAGAAATTGCATTTAGTTCTTTCTCCAAGAGTTGTTGTGAATTGCAACTGTTCTGTTTTCAGGTTCACCTCAAGCACAGGTGGCTGCATGTATGCTGAGGGTAAATAATGCAGCTTAAAGAAAACAAAACGAAACAGAATCAAAAGCACACAGAATCCCTTTAGATCAAAGCTGTTTAACAGGAGCAGGAAAGTGTGAATGACACTGCAAGGTCACTTCATTGTCTAACTTATTCTTAGATAACTGCATTGACCATATACTTGGATGACACACTGTTCCCAGCACACACCTTCAACTTTCTTTTTATGTTGCTTCTGTGCACCTTGACCTACCATCTGAAGGGCTGAAAAATTCTCTTCACTTATTTGCACGTGAACATAAAATGTGATAATACAGTTCCTTACCTACAGCAAGTTATTTTTAGCATTCTGTCTCCTTTTCTTCAAATGCTGTTTAACCATCTTTGTAGTTGTACTGTCCTCCTAGGACCACAAGGACCTGATAAATGCACACCACATTGCAGGTGATGTCCTACTCCCATAAGGAGGCATATCGCTACCTCCCTGCACACTTTGGTGAAAGAAATGTTTCTTCAAGGGCATTACTATTTCTCCCCTCTCCATCTTCACCCCAGTAGTTTCAGGAGCCTGAAACTGGGTTTAGTCCCAGAAATGCTGCTCCTACCAGACCCTGCAGCTCTGCTCCAGGTGCTCTGTGGACACATAAGGTCCTTGTCCTACCCTCACTACCCCTTCAAAATGTTCCTGGGTCTCCTCAGCATACCCAGCCTGCCCTCCTGTCTTCCTCCTCCTCTCCATACTGCCCCCCAATATCGCTGTTCCACATCTTCTCTGCACACTTTTCATTGTGGCTGTATAACATGTGTTGCCTCCTACTCGGACCAAGGAACTGGCATTTGTGGGGAAGAGGAGCAAGGCAGCTCTGTTTCCTGGGTCTGGCATGTGCTAACCCAGCATGCAGAGGCACGAAGGCCAAACATACACACAGGCTTCCTTCACTCCTCCACATGGGTCGGGGTGGCATGGCTATTATCCCTTCCTTAACACTTGTCAAAGGTGTTGGCAAGACCAACTTGGCAGTCGGAAAGGAAGGAAGTTCTTCCTGTCTCGACACTCTCTGCATCCTATTTCTAGTTTGGATTTTTCCTCCTGTCCAGTAACAAGCATATTAACTGTTGTGAAACATAATAAGTCCCCTCGCCTAAGGGAAAAGTGAGGTAAATGGAGAGCATAAAAAGAGTTAGACAGGAGGGAAAGCTACTGTCACTGAATAGCCTGCAAGTCATTGCTGCACAGTTACCGCTTGCTTCTTCAGAGTATAACATATATCTTCAGCTTTGCCTAGCCAAAGCCCAGGAGTGGAGGAGAATTTAGGAAGATCCACCATGTGTTACACATTCCTGCTCAAGAGCAACATCCAAGGTGCTGCTTTAGCCAGAAGATGCAATGGGAACTGCCTCCTTCAAGAGTAGCCTGGGAAGAGCGTTTGTCAGGCAGCAGATGCAGCACTTCAAAAGGCCAAAACAAGCATGTCCAGATCAAGATATTCTGAAAGTGATTTTACTGCTGCCTTTTGTGAAAATTGGCAGAAGTCACCCACCCTGGCTGCTCTGCTCTACCATATGTCCCATCTCCAATGGCAATGCTGGGAAAAAAAATCTTCCTGTGCTAAATGCTTCAAGCACAGGTCTGGAAGGATGTAAGTGCCATAGTAGCTGATCTGATCCACACCTAATACAATTTTCTTAGAGTAAGTTAAATATAAATGCGGTATCATGATAGACACAGGGCATCTACCCCAGCAGTATCAGAGCCGCAATACTGAATGACCAGAGAAACACACCTGTGTAAACCCAGAGCACAGTAGTAGAGCAGAACCAGGTATTTGGCTACTGAACTGTGAGTGGAGATCAGCTTACCCATCTTACCATCTTACATGACACATTTACAGACCCATAGATATACCTGCTGTGCACTATGACAAAGCCAATGTCATACATGGTCTTTTATAAAGAAACTAAGGCAAAGAGACCAGATCCACCTTCCAGAATTAGAGAACTTCCTATGCAAGAACAGAGTTCTAACAGGGCAGAACAGTCCAACTCAAGCACCTTCTCAGATGAAAACTTGAACCTCAGTCTATGTGTCACCTGTCAGCACTTAAACCAACTTCAGTTAAGACGATTTTCTCTCTTACCAAAATGAGAACTCTAGACTGGATTGTGACTTGCTTCCGGTTCAAAATGGCACATTATTACCACCAGAGAACTTCATTTTCAATTAAATGCCCTTTTTTTGACCAAAAGCAAAATACTGTCACTTAAAAATGTCCAGGCAATTCTACATACAAATTTGTTCTGCGGCCTGCTTATCTCAGTGTTTCTATGAGAGCTGACAGTTGCTGAAATATAGCCACTAGAATTGCTAGTGTTGACAAGGCTTTAAAGCATCGTCACACTGAGTAGCCATTAGAGGTTATATTTCATTGGAAGTAATGTAATTCAATTACCATCACTCTTCAGTCTGTTCCATCTCTATGGCTGACAATATGCCATATCATCCATCAGATTTCAGGCTGAACTTTGCATTCTGGCCCTATAGATTGCCAGTTCTGCACTATAAATGGCTTCATATTTTTAGCCTCATTTCTTAAGGATAAGAGGTCATACAATTATTCTGTGCTTCTGTCTGCCTGCTAGGCTGTCAGCCCTTCTTAACTTGTCAAACAGTTTCAATCAAGAGGCAAAGGTCTGCAAGAAAATTAAGTTCCTATCAATTTTGTGACTAATCAGGGGCAGTGTAAAGAAAAGAAATCACTTGCTCGTCCTGCTTGGATGTGCTGAGATAGGCAGCCAGTGAACGTAGACACCTAAAGCTGCCTCTTTCTCAGTACAAGTGCAAAAGGCTGGGGAATTTGGGGTAGAGCAGAGGGAAAGTAAGGAGAGACCCATGTCTCAGGCTGTGAGACATGAGCCCTTAGGAAAGCAAACTCCCCTAGTACTGCTGCTCATGGAACAACTCTTTTTGCTATCACTGTGAGCTGGGTAATTTACAGAGAATTTCTTGTGCATATTTCTTTGGTAAAGAATGTTTTCAGCAATTCACTTTGGCAGCCAAACATTTAACAAACTCAAAATGAAAACTGCAGAGAAAAATGATTTACCATTTGCTGTCCCAAGTCTATGTATTTAAGGTCTAGTGATAACTAATCATTTCTACATTTCTTTCTGTTTCTGGATATCCAAAGTTTAGAATAACTTAACCAGTTCACCGACTACATAATTGTCTGCTTAAATGATTTCTTTTATTGCTGATTTTCAACATTACTGATTCATATTGCTGTTGGTTTTCTGCTGTTTTGCTGCCTAACCAAATCATAAAACTACTTTATACTATAAATCAGCTGCACAAAAACTGTTACTTATGACAAAATATTTTCTATCTATAGGCAGCCTGTTTCCATCTGTCATTTCATTCACTCCCTTCCTCCTTGCCCATGTGCTTTTCCAACTTTCTCCTCCTCCATACTGCCATTTACACTAAATCCCTTTCCTTTCACTCCGTGGTTCCATGAACTTCTTAAATCTCCACTTTGTCCACATGTCCTCTGCCCAAGCCTTGCCCCTCATCCTACCACCTCCTGTTCTGCCTCTGTGATACCGCACCTTTCACTGAGCCTTTCTGCACTTCCACCCTTCATGGCTCTTCTCACAGAGGACCTTGACTGCCCTACCATCCTCCTCTAACATAAGAGGTTGTTAAGCAAGGATCAGTGAACCTGGGTATCCTGCTGAGAATACTTCTGCTGGACCCTCATATTTTAAGGTCTCTTCCACAGACGGAGCATGGGAAAGAAAGACTTCCTTCTCTCTCTTTCTGTTTAAACCCCTCTACTCATCCTCTTCTTCTCACATCTCCTCTCACTCTAGCTGTTGTCCCACTCAATTCCCTCTCCACCCTTTTCCCAGTCTCCCCTCCGACACAGGTATCTTCAGTTCTACACAGTCGCACTTGTTGCCACTTCAGCTTCTTTCTGAGTGCCCCTCTGCAGTGCCTACCCCACCAGACTCCCCCACCAGCATCTGGTCAATCACTGGATCAAGTCACTAATGAACTCCAGTAAATATACAACCTCTCCTTGTTTTAGGTATTTACCTCTCCTTCAGATCTACCATCCTCTTCTTCAAATCGGAGTACCTCTCTAGTCCTGATAGCCTTGTCAGTCTGGGAGACTGGCACTTGACTGATACAAGTGGTTGCCCCATCATCTGGGGAGTTACCTACTCGATTTCAGATAAACCCCAGCCATGATCTGAGCAGGACGTGAACCCCAGGAGCTGCCAGAGGTCTCCAAATCCCAAAAAGGGCCATGTCCCACACAGGGACATGCAAGCAGGGATAGCAAGATGGAGGTCACTAAGGCAGCCTAGAATTGCCAAGGACAGTCACCCATCAGCTGCAGGGGTGTTGTTCACCGCTCAAACTCCCACATGAGAAATGCCCATTTTTACTTCTTTCTTAAACCGTTCCCCACCACTGCTGCCATCCCCACAGGCAGCAAGAGTGAAACTGCCAGGATACGATCACCAACCCTTTTGCCCTCACTCATGTGCTCTTCGTAGCTTTTGCCCATTTGCATTTCTTGTTTTCTCAGCTTTGTCTACCACCTTTACTTCCCCTGTCATTTGTTCCTGCTAATTTCAAGAAGCTCCCTGCTTACTAACAAAAAAGCAGCAACTTTGTCTTCTTTTAAGTCTCTACCAAAATGATACTTTTACGGATATTACAGTACACCTTTTAGTCTTCAGCAGCCAGCTATGGCCATTGATCTCTGCTGCTTATATCTAAACTGGTCAGTATCCACTATCTCTCATTCCTGATTTTGTCACCCATTACCACTCCTTTATTTGTTATACCACAGGAGAAAATCTTGTTTCTAATTAGACTAGAAGATATTTAAAGCAGAAGCAGGGTTTGTAGAGCACTAGCACAATAAGGGCTTGTAGGAGCTGTACACTATTTTTGTTATAGAAGACAAAGGTTGTAATTTTTGCAGGCAGCCAGGAACTTACCGAGCCGTACAGTTCCCCTTTCTCATTCATTCCAAGGTAGAGTCCACTGTCTACTCCTCGAATGCTGACCAGGCCCACTGCTATACTGATAAATTCCAGTATACCTACAAAATACAAAGGAAAAAACAATGTACAGCTTGCCTCCATCTAAAGATTCCTCTCAGACGTGACTGCTCCCTGAGTGACAAGCAGCCATCTTCAAAGGAGTCTTTCCATTTTTGGAGTTGCTTTGAGGAGGCTGAGGAACAATTGAGTATATTTTTGATTGTGGTTCTTGAACGAGTAAGTCCTTTGAGTGTCTACTACAACGATGCAGTGCAGAGAGAATTAAGGTAACAAAGCAAAAGATTAGTCTCAATCTTTCTCAGCATTTTTGAACACAAAACTAAGCTCAGGCATATTACAACACATTTGTCAGTATCAGTATTCTGATTTCCACAACAAACAATATATTCCAAGAAGCAAATCAAGTATTCAGGTAACCAAAGTTACCATGATTAAAGAACTTACGAGATTTGGTTTGCAAACTAAATTCCTAGATATACATTTGAATCGGAACTGCAAGCTGAAAATAAAGTGTTACACACAGAACCAAAAGATCTATTTCAAGGAATCAGTGAATCAGGAATACAGAGAAAGAGTTTTACTCACAGTCTGATCCTCTAGAAGCTCCAGAAATGAAAATCTGTAGTACAAATCAGTCTCACACATGTTCTCCTAGATATTAATCATTCTAACTCCCTGGAGTGTTTTTACTCATTCAAATCTGAAAATTAAAATATTCTCCACCTAAATAGTAGTGTATAAATTATTAATTCTCTCTATACACAGAAACATTTGTGCGCTACAGCTAAGAACGTTTTGCAGAGAAGCGCTGCTCTTGCAAAACTCCCTAAGCTCGGCATCAGTGTGCATGGGACAGCAAGTGTCTGTATAAAATACCAAGCCAACCAGTTCTGAGAATTTGGGCTTTTTTTGACAGCCTTCCTGCAAATTGCTTATCCCCTCAGTGAGGATGCTACTAGCCACGTCTTGCATAGATCTAGAATTCTTGTGGAACAAAATGGAAATTTCAGGGTGTTCATCTAAGTCTAATGACAGGAGTTATCCTGAAACACTAAGCAGCATATTGCTGCAGCACACTACTTTCTGAGCCACATAATAAAACAGAAAGTAGCATTTTCAATATATTTTTTGAATTTTATGTCTAAGCACACTACACTTTAAGCATTTAAAGCTTGTTAGAAATTATATTTACATGAAATAATACAATATGGTATAATATGAGTTGAACCTCACATGGCCAATAAAAAAGCACTTCGGTGGATTTTTTCAACAATTAATTTGGCATCTCTCGGAAAATAGTTGTGCACTAATCAATAACAGGCATGAATCACATAAATCTAACAAAGCGTGGGTTGAAGCCAATAGGGAAAATTTATAGCCCAGCTAATGTAAAGATGAAATGTATTCCCTGTAAGGGACTATTGATCATTACCTTATATATTATTCAGTACTACAAACACCGTATTTTTAGTGTTTTCATAACCTTGTTTCATGGCCTACGCATTTTAAATTATTCTCTACATATATGCAAGGAAAATGGCTTCACAAATACTGGGAGGAAATATTTAGTAATTATGGAATTTTCTGAAGTAATAAAAAGTGGTAGTATGTTGCCTATATGGTGTATGACAGCATCTCTGATACAAATGATTGATTGAAAAACTTTAAACCTTCACCTTCTATCTGGACATGCAATGCTTCCAGATTTCTTAATAAAGCTTTTTCTGTAAAGCTTGCCCTAAAGTATCAGATTTCCTGGTACATATTACCAGGCAATTTTAACTGAAGTTAAATCTTATGCTAAGCGTGTAGTATGCCATACTGCAGCTAAGCTAGTGAGTCTGGCATCTTTCACATCGGTATAAATGTGGGCTTTAATTGCTGTCCTCATTTCAAGTATTTGGGTGCACACTGCTTGGTGTGTAAAAAGAACAAAAAAGCACTGTCACATCCTATTGTGCGTGCAGAGGATGAGTTTAAGGTACTTGGCAAAGAGCATCCACATATTTGAGATCAGAATAGGCTTGTTCATTTAAAAATTTCAAAAGCCTATTCACATCGCCAAGCTTTACGTGCCATGCTATTAAGTCCACAAGCAATTGTCTGGGGCCAATCATGCAATCTGACACAAGTTTTGAGAGTTTAAGGGCTGCATGAGTTGGTCCAATACTCCTATGAATATTTTCTCTTTACAGTTTCCATAATGCGCGCATAGTACTTAGGATCTGAACCGGATTATTAAAATAGATAGCCCCTTTCAGAATGAGTCTGGAGCAAATGAAAAACAGGACAGCTCCAAACTTTAAAGGCTAGACTTTAGAAGTCAGGTTGGCCTGCACATGATCCAGCTTTGGGCCATGCAGGATACCAGGCTGGCCACATAGAGCCAATCCTGCACTCCCACCAGGCTCACGGGAGACAGCAGGGAGGTCATGTACAGTGCGAGAAATTTTAAGTTTCCTCCAGTTTATCTGCAGCAAAGAGAGCGCTAGAGCACACCTGCCTTGGCTTTAAGCAGCGGATGTCCTGACAATGATTAATCTTTTTGCATTCCTCCTTTGGTGGATTTTTTTTTTTTTTTTTTTGCCCTTTGCTATGCCTCGGCTCACTTTGTATTGCTGGATGGAGGCAGTTTAGCTCCCTAAAACTCGGTCTACAATAACTCAGAGAGTAAACAAGCCCCTGCCAGCTGCCTGACAGATTTCCAGGGGAAGTAATAAGGTGCCCTGCACAGAGAAGGGAAGGCACAGAGGACTTGCAGACATAGGGCAAGGGAAATAGAGCTGCATGGCAATATATTTAGCAAACTATCATACAGCCAGAAGAGAGAAAAATAAAAGGTGGGGGGGGAATAGAAAAACAGAGAGGAGAAAGAGAGAAGAGCAGCTCCTGGAGCTGACCAAGGCGATGGGGAGGGGTGGCCGGGCCCGGGGGAGGCCCGCAGGGATTCCCGGCTCCCCCGCTGCCCGCGCCGCGCGCCGGGCTCCGTCCCCGCCGCCGCCCGCTCTCCGCAGGCTGCGCAGTTGGCGCTCAGCTGGAGCGGCGCTTCCAGGCGGGATGTTCCCCGCCCGCCACAGCTGTCACCGCTCCGCCCTCTCCCGCGCATTAGGCCGCCTCAGAACCCGGCGCGCCGGGAGCGGCGGCTCCGCGGGGGGCCCTTCCCTCGCTCCCGGCTCCCGCGCCGCGCGGTGCCCCCTCCGCAGCGCCCCGCGCAGCCGCAGCGCCCCGGCCCGCAGGGAGCCCCGCCACCCGCCTTGGCCCCTGCCCCGCGATGCGGGCGGCTGCCGCAGTGACGAGCGCGGCGGCTCCTTGTAGCAGCAGGTCCCGGGGAGCGGAGGTCACCTGCTGACGAGCTAATTTTTAATTTTTTTTTCTTTTCCTGCATGCTCCTATTTTTTTTAATGCTGTGCATGCAGTACTCGTGCTGACGCACAGGGGCACGCCTCTCCACTGGGAGAGAGTTCCTGAATTTACAATGACTCCAGTGTCTAGCAAATGCCCTAGACTAAAGGAGAGTGCATCAAAAAAAAAATCTATCCCTTGTCACCTAGGAAGGATAAGGCTTTGATCACATAGAGTCACGTTCCGAGGGGTACCCGAGCCTGCTCTCCCGAGGAGCTTTTCATTTTAGAAATGGACATCTTACTGCAGGCATTGCGAAATGCCAGCGCTTCCAGAAGCGGGCGAGTATAGACATACAATATGGCTCGGTTTATTGTATGCAATAGGCACGCATCCAACATAGCATCACAAAAGAATTACTCTTATCTGATGCCTCTCCAGAGGTGTATGCGTGTGTGTGCGGGGAGGGGGATTCCCACGAGGCAGCGCCAGGAGAGGAGTTTACGCACAGCCCCCGGGCTCCTCTTTGTCCTTACTCCTGCAGGAAAACTTCCTCCTGGCGGGGGTTCCTGCAGACCTCCGCGGGGAGGGACTTTGCCATCACCCAGCCCCTCGGAGCATCTGCCACTCGGCCACCTGGCCGATGCTCACGACAGCCCTGGGACACCGAGCTCCCACCCCGCTGCTCTAAGCGCGGGACCTCGAAGCACTCATCCCGCCGCAGCACCTTGCCCAGCGTGACTGAACCGAGAGAGCGAGAAAAAAAAAGAGAGAGAGAGAAAAAAAGAAAGGAAAGCAGCTATTTAAAGCCGAGGCGCTCCAAGGGCGAGAATAGCCGCCCCTCGGAATGGTTAGCTTCCTGCAAGCGCGGCTGCAGAGCCATTTTTAAAAACAGACGCCCCGAATAGCGCGGCCGCGCTGGGCCGGGAGCAGCTGGCGGGGGCGGCGCGCGGGCGCGGAGCCGCGGGCAGGCGGTGCGCGCAGGGGCGCGGGCCGCGCTGCACCTGCCGCCCGCCCGCTCCGCGCCGCGCCGCCCCGCGCACCCTCCGGCCGCGTGCGCGGCTCTGCGCAGCGAGCAGCGGGGGGGACCCGAGGGCGCCCGCACTCTCCGTGCCGGGAGAAGGAGCGGAGGGCACTAAGCGGAGGGGACTAACCCGCTACCGGGCGAGTTTCCCCCCCGCGCCTTCCGCCCCTGCCCATCTGCGCCCTTTGGAGACCATCTCCCGCAAACCCGGTAGCATCCAAACACAAACGGCTCCGCAAAGCAATAGCGTGGAGTTTAGGTACCGCTCGGCGTCCGGCATGAAAACACGGAGCGAAAAAAAAAAAATGACCACGGGACTTTGTTTTTACGAGCTCAGTTAAGTGCTGTCAGGTTGGTTCACTCGCAAGTTAACTCCTTCTCGCAGCGCGACTGCCCAAGCACCGAACCCGGCGTTTTTTTTTCAAAACCCAGTTGCGCGCGCACCGTCCACGCTGCTCCTGTGGCTCCGCACACGCGCCCCCGCGACCCGACCCGAGAGCGCAGCGCTGCGCGGAGCCGCCAGCGCCGCAACCGCCAGCGCCGCAGCCTCCAGCCTCGCTGCTGAGTCACAGAGTGGGCTCCGCACCCGCGCAGCTCCCCCCGGGCCGGCTACCTGCCCGGCCCGGCCCCGCGCCCGCCGCCCCCGCCGCGGGGCGGCCGCTCAGTCCTTCGCTGCAGATCCGAGAGCGGCCGGTCCGCGGGGCGCGCAGGTAACCGGGGAGAGAAAACGAAAGAAAAGGCTGCGTTAAAGTGCGCGCCGGGCGGCGGCCACTCCCTTGGGGAAACTCGGCGGATGTCAAACTGCGGTGGTTAATGATTAAAACCCCCCTTTAAACTCGTGCAATCAAAGCGTTCAGTGGAAACGTCCGGAGCAAAATCTCCCCCTTCCCCCGCCGCACCTCCCCGCATGTATCCGCACCCGCGCAGGGCTCGGCCCCGGCGCCGCCGCGGGGCTGCCGCAATCCCGGGCACGCCGCAACCCGCCCCCCCTCCTCCCGCCCGCATCGCGCCCCCCCGGCCGCCCCTCTGCCACAGGCTTCATGGCACGAACCCTAAAGGGTTAAGGGTAATACCTACCAAATCTGCTGTGGTCTTGCCTGGTGCCCTGGATAGTACCATTGGGGAAGATTTCTAAGTGAAATCCAGTCCTGCAGTATAGCTGCCTCCGTCTGAGGATCCCCTTTAAATGGTCCAAGTCCGTGACCGCAGGCCCCCTGGGTAGCCCACCTGCCTCAGACTGACCCAGGTGGTCACTTAACAAAACCGGACTATCCACCGGCAAAACGGGAACATTCCCAAAGGGTACTGCATCCTGCACACCGAAATAGTTCCCAACTTCACCTAAGGGAGCCATCAGAAGATTCTGCTTTTAGAGAATAAGAATAAACAATAATGATGGTGCCAAACCCAGGAGATATAAGATTAGGTATATTCCACTCCTCTCCCCTCCCTAGCGCAGTTACAGAGAAAATGTTCTTTCTTCAATCCATTAAATGCATAAATAAAAGTAATATTCTGTTTTGACTGGTACAGGTTCAAGGTCAAACCAGTTAGTCTAAGAAACCACCACTTTATACTCACACACTGACATATTTATAAACATATAGATGTGTGTATCTATATATATGCATATATTCCCGGCTCTTAGAAAGCAGTAAGGTCTTCAGCCCATCCAACTGTAATAAAGAAAAAAAATCCGTAGTTTCTCCATTTGGTTTAAGATAAGAAAGACCATAGCAACTTAAATACCTAGGCGTTATAGGGATTTTTTTTTAAGATGCACAGGCTACGTCAGGATTTATGGATTCTGACTCCAGAAAGGCATGCGCTGTTTTTACTCTATAACAGACTGCATACATCAGCATGAATCCCGCAAAGGGGGGAGGGGGGAAATCTCACGTTGTTGGCTGAGATAAATCCCAAAAAAAAAAAAGAAAAAGAAAAAGAAAAAATAAAGGAAAAAATAAAACTTTTGACGTCCAAATCTATTATCCAGAGCGGTCGGGAGGCTCAGCAGAGGTCCACTGGGGCAGGATTACTGACGATCCACAAGCAAGGCAGAAACGTACAAGTGCTTGTGCCTTTCTTGGCCGCCTCGGAGCAGGTGCTGCTTGTGCAGGGCTCCCCGTGCGCTGTCGTGCTCCGGCCGCGCGCTGCAGCTCCTGGCTGTGGGTCTCCATCCAGCACGCAGAGTGGCGCAGGAAGCGGCATCGGGCTCGCTTTAAGGTAGTCCCGGGCGCCGCGGGGAGGCTCCTGCGAGGTCCTGGCGCGCAGCGCTACCTGCCGCAGCGGAGCGGCGGCCGCGGCGCGCGGCACCCGCGCTCCTCCCGCGCTGCGGCAGCGCGGCCCGGGGCGCAGCGGAGCGGGCGCAAGTCCGCGCGGCGCGAGCGGCATCGGCGGCGCGGGGCGGCGCGGGGCGGCGCGGCCGCTCACGGCGCGGCGGGGGGCGGCGCGCGGCGGGAGGCGCCCGCCGCCCGCGGCATCGCCCGCGACACCGGCACCGGCACCGGCACCGGCTGCGCTCCGCTGCTGCCCGCCGGGGTCGGCGCCAGCCGCTGCGCTGCGCTGCGCTCGGGCGGCGGCAGCAGCAGCCGCAGCAGCCGCCTGGGTGCCGCGCTCCAGGTAACCGCGCTGTCGCTGTCCCGCTGCGGGTTTTAAGCCCGGCTGCGGGGTCCCCCAGGGAGGGGGTGGGAGCAAAGGGGGGGGGGGGGGGCTGGCAGCGCTGCTGGCCACGCCGCAGTGCTCGTCCGTCCTCCCTTCCCGCCCTCCTGCCCACCGGGCGGGGGCTCGCGGTCCCCCTCGGGAGCCCGCAGCGCTCCCGGCTGCCGGGGGGCGCTGGGGAGGGGGCGCCCCGGGGGCAGAAGCGCCTCTCGCCTCGCGGCCGGGACCTGCCGCGGGGGCTGCGGAGGGCGGGGGGCACCGCGGCAGAGAGGCTGCCCCACGCTGGGAATATATCCCCTTCCTCCCCCCCCCCCCCCCCCCCAAAAAAAAAAAGACAAAAAAGACAAAAAGAGAAGTTATTCCAAAGTGCTGGGGGAAGGGGTGGGGAGAGGGGGAGAAAGGATTTCTGTTTCTTCCTATGATGCCTCTGATTGATGTTATTGCTGCTCTGCCGCGCTCTGATACAGCAGCATTAACCAGCAAAGGGGCAGAGGGGACTCCTGGTTTTTCTCTGGAGCAGCGCCCAGGGCGTGGGCACGATGCGAAGGGAGAAGGAAACTCCGCAGCCTGGGGGAGCCAGTGCCAAACCTGAAGGCAGGAGCATGGGGTGGGAGGGATGGGAGAAAGAGAAGGAGTAAAGAAGAGGACACACAGCATTGCAGGGGCAAGGGGCAGAGGTGGCACCGTGTGGATGAGGACGGGCATCTCCAAGAGACATGGCCCCCGAAGGTCACTGCTGTAGACTGGAAAAAGAGCTCGGGGCAGGAGGCTCCACAGAGATGGTTAGAAATCCACTGGGACACACTGCACAGGGCCCTCCCTGCAGCCCTTTTGCATCATACCATGGGTCAGCAGTGGCATTTGCGGGATGAGGATCAAGAGCTGCAGGGTAGGGTCCCAGTGCCCCAGCTCTGCTCAAAGCCACAAAAAGAAGCAGTTGCTGCCCATCAGTCCATGCGTTTCCACGTGCAAGAGCAGACCAGGCCCCCTCCCCCCTGCCCAAAACCCAGGAAAATCAGTGCTAGCAAGGGCCGCTTCAACGCTCTCCGGGAATGTTCCACAGCATTTACCATATAGATCAGGTTTAAGGACGCTGCTCAAATGCACAATGGTTATATCAGTGTGAACAACTGCAGAATGACTTGGTAAAAACTGCAGAACTCCCCATGTCAAAAATCATTATTCTTTATCAACTTGATCATGGCAGGCCCGGGAGGCCCCATTCAGGGATCACGGTCCCATTGTGCCGGATACTGTAGACACTTGTAATAGGAGCGATGGTCGATGCCCGAAGAGCTTATGATCTTAACCCATGATGAAAGACAACAGGTGTATCTGCAGACACATGGGGGAAGGATAAGGGAAAAGCAGAGTTGGGAATAAAAAGCAACAGGCCTAGCCAATGACAAGTGTTTTATGTCCAAGGGAAGTTTTAAGGAGATTTGAAGGAGAACAGTGAAGGAGCTTTATGGTTATTAATGGGAAGTTGTTTTTTTTTTTTCTTTTTTTTTCCATGCATCATGGGTGACTTGGAAGAGAACATAAATTGCTTGTTAGGAAATTGGACTGCTGAGTAATTAAGGCTCATGCCACTGGCAAAGCACAAGGATTAAAACAGAGGGACTAGAGGTCCTGATATTTGGCATGCTATTCAGTCTAGAAACAATGGGAAAGAGGCTTCCAGTCCTTCAAAATTTACATTTCTAGTCCCAGTGAAGAGTAAGATATGGGATTTTTTTCCTCTAGGCCAGGCTTCAGTATTTTCTACCTTGTGCTTCAGAACAGCATTACTTATGCAAAATACCTGCAAGTAAAGAAGGAAGTATTTGTATAATTTTTTAAGAAACTTAAATGAAAGCCTATATTACTGGCTATGGGAAGTTGGATGTTATAAAAGTGTTATCTAAGTTGAGGCTTTGATGTCTGAATTACTCATAAGTATCAAAGCCACACATGAATAATGCAGGACATCCCCCAAATTATACCCATCTGTGAGTAGGTGGTGTTCTAACCCTGCTTCACATGAAGCCTATGTGTGATGTGTAATGCCAAACTTACCCCTTACAGAAGCTTGTCTCTGCCAATATCTCAGGCTATATCCAAAGCCTACACTTCTGCCCCCAAGACACTGAGGCAGAAGCATCTCTGGCTCTAGCTCCCCTCCAGTGGAGATTCACACCCACTTCCCTTACACCCTCCTGGAGCTTGAGGCTGCATCTGCCACTGTGACTCATCCAGAGCTTACTCATCAGCTTTATGCAGGGCTTTAACTCCTGCTAGCGGAGCTGGTCAGGAGAATCTTGCTTTTTTTTTTTTTTTTTTTCCTATCAGTTGCTGACACACATTCTGCTGGCATGAACTACACTAATGTGACACCTCTAGCAAGTTTGAGGTATCGTGACTATTTTTTAACTGTTTCACTTGAACTCTGCCTACCAGTGCAACTTTGCAACAGCATCTCACACCAAATTTTGAGCACCGATTAAAAAAAAAATCAGCCTGCCACAAGAAATGTTTTCTTTATTCACTCAAGATTGCATAATTTCAACAAAAATACAGATTTTTTGCTCTGGATTTACAATCTACCTGCCCCCACCCACCCTCCTCGTATATTTCCCAACACTGCAGATGGAGAATTTGAAGATTTATGCCATTAACAAGATGGGATTTACAACTTGTCACTGAAACACACGGCATCTGCCAACTTTACTAAAAATGTGCTGAATCAGCAAACTTTAAAAGGCTGCTTTTTATAAATAGAAAATAATATAGAAGCAATGTCATTTTCAGACTTCTTTGCAGACTGGAATCTTCAGGGTATTTGAAGGATAATGCAAATCTGAATATGATAGCATATAATTAATCTCACCTTACTGCTTGCTGCTGCAGTCTAGATAAGTAAACTCCTGTTCTTTAATGCAGATAAATAAGTGCAATTTTAGGGAGCGAATCATCTGACCCATTCAAGGCATCTACTTTAGAATGATATGACTCATGCTCTAGAGATTCTTTTTTTCCCCTTGTGTACCAAGGAAGCCTATATTAAATGTAGACTTCTGCATAATCCAGGTCTAGATGTGTTTGGATGAATCCCACCTGCTATGCTATACATGTGATTCAGCATTTCCTTAGGACAGTTAGTGAGGGCATTAAACTATTAATATAAATGCACAAATTAATCTTCCAAAGAAAAATCATGATATCTCAGCAATGAAAAATTACTGAAACCCATGATTATGAGACAGTAGATTAATATGAAAATAAACAACTCATTTGTGAAATGGTTTGATTAATCTACTAGCCACATATTTCAAGTTGATTGGGTTAACATAAGAAATGCTTACAAAGTTACGAGAAATTGATGTAGAGGAATTTACTTGCCCCTTCATTTCAGAAACTGAAAGAAAAATATTCAGAAGTATTTATGACATAAAACATCACATTCAAGGATCCCAGAATTTGGTATATTTAATATGACACGATTATAAAGCATAACACAGTCTAGTTGCAATATTCTAAAATAAAAAAATATATCAGCACCAGTTTTTCCATGTGATACACAGCTGCAGCAGCATATCTCACATTATGATATTTTGCCACTTGCAGGAATTAGTGAATACACATAAAATAAGCATATCAGAATACAATCTTTGTGGCTGTCCTTGGAAGTTCAAGGAGTCCAGGAAATATCAGGTTATGTGCTTAAAATATCTTAATTTAACTACAAAAATAAAGCCATTATCAGTCAGATATAGTAGAGTGTACTGGGAGAGATGTTGATGTAGGAAAGCTTCTATGTGCTGGTGACGGTTGAGGGCAGAAAGGGTGCGTATCTGCTGCTTTTATACTGAATTAGTTGTCCATTTAATAAGTTCCTCCATCTCAGAAGTGAAAGCACCAGAAATTGGAAGAAAAGGGGAGGAAGTCAAAGTTGCTGCATATGCAGAGGACTGCACAGGCCTATCCATGGTAAGCAGTTTTTACGTCCCGTTCACAGTCTCAGTTTGAGAATCATCCTGCTGCTACTGACCCATCTTCTTTCTATTCTACATTCCCTACCCAACAGCTCCTTTTCAAGGGGATTTCTGACCTCTTCATGGTCACTTGTTGTTGCTGCCCATTTGTGACTGCAAGCTCAAAAGTGTATGTCAGTAGCCTGCACTCAAAACAGCCTGATTAGCCAGCTACGTTTTCTCTTCAACTAGTTCACTATCTGAAAGACATGCTGACACTCGCATACCAATCACAGTACATATCCAAACCATCAACTGGACCCCACTTTTCAGTGCTAGAACAGATATGCAGTCAACAGCCTGGCTTGATTACCTTGCCATCACCCACCTTGGGGCAAAGACAGAAATTGCTTCTTTTGGAGCTTCTGCAGCTCTCCATAGCTGGACATATGCTCCTTCTTATCACTTGGTCAGCATCCTGGCAAACACAACACCCTGCTACTCCTCTATCTTGATGGAGACCTTGGTTTCATGCTGCATCCAGGCTCACTTTCTGGAATGACCAAAGACCTCTCTAGCTTTCTGGAGGCAACTGATTGCATCTTCACCAATGGTAACATCACCATACAAAAAATTTCCAAAGTAAGTGAACTCAGGAGTAACTGGTATTTTGTTTCATGCTGGATGTTGAAAAGCTGGCCTCCATGAGATTCCCAGCTAATTCACCCAGAGGTTTAGTCTATCCAGATGCAAAAGCAGTAAGTCTACAATGAGCTGAAGCACTTGCTTCAGCCCACCAGCACAGAGCTGCCAGTGCATGACATCCCTGTGAGGTCTCTGGCAGCCAGTGCTGGGCTGTCCTCCTGCATGTCAAGCGCATGTCCTGGTGCCAGGTCCTTCTCACCCTCTCCAGAAGAAGTCTCCATGAAGGAGGACAGCTCTTCGTTGGCAGCACAGGCGCCAGGCTCAGCCACCTCTGCCTGAGGGACCATACCAGTGTAGCCCTCCTTTCACGCCAGCCCTGCACCTCCACCGGTGCGCAGGGGGAGCAGGAGGGAAGGAGGCAGCCAGGCCTGGGCAGCCCAGGTCGCCCCGCTGCGCTTGTGTGGGTCTCTCTTGCCCTCTAGTGGGCAAAGCCAGCGGGGCGGCCCCGCAGTGCCCCCTGCGGCCTGCCTTCCTCCTCCTCCTCTTCCTCGGCTTCTCCTTCTCTCCCACCCCAGTCTTCTCTCCCATGAGACAGCAGGGTCTGGGGGATCCCCAAGCAGAGCTGCAGCTCCTGAGGCAGGGGACGCTCCTCAGCATTGCTCCATGCCTGGGATCAGGGCGCTGGGCAGTGCGGACTGGGCTAACCCGAACAGGGACATGGGCTGACCATGTGGCTATGTCTTGCAGGTGGTGGCCTTGGTGGGGAACGTGCTGACAAGGGCCTGCCAAAGCTGTCACCTCTGCCATCCCCAGCCAACAGCAAGAAGAGGGGCCAAGTGATGCAGGCCCTGAAGATCAGTGCTAAGAGTACTAAGAGTCCATGATGGGGCTGCCTAAGGTGCGACCTGCTCAGTGGCAGCACCATTGGTTTTGGATGGATGGGATGTCCCAATGGGTGGTGTCCTTGTAGCTGTGGATCATGTCCTCACTGCTGGGGCTTGCAGGCTGAGAACAAGGTGCCTAGTGCATGATCCTGGGGCCTATGTAAAGCTGAGCACAGTGGTGGGTATGTTTGGAAAAGGGAATACATCTGTGCTCTTATAGGACTTTTTGGCGTATCCTATGAAGACTTTTTTTTTTTAAAGCCTTTCCTAGCCTTCTGTTAACAAAAGACCTTTCTCCTCTTAAAAAAAATCTTTTTTTTCCTAATGAATATGAAAATGAAGGAAAACATTTAATTCATATCACAGAATCACAGAATGGTTGAGGTTGGAAGGGACCTCCAGAGATCATCTAGTCCAACTGGGACATTTAGAGCATGAATAAAATTATTTTATCACCATCTCCATCATCCTGTTTCTCCTCACATGCAAACTGGAAATACATACAAAAATTTTGTCTTTTCTACATTATTACAAATTTACTATCTCAATCTAGAAGAAGATTGATACCATCAGTAGGAATTTTTCTGTTACAAATAAACATTAGAAAATTTCCATTGTTTTTAAATTTGCCAGCTAATCTTCCTGTTTTCCCCACTTTGTAAATAAATCTTATGTTTTTCTTCTCTCCTCCTTTTTTACACTATTACCAATATTATATATTGCATTTTTCCTCTGACTGCTGTTGTTATCACTGAACCATATTATCCCATTAGAAAAAGTCATCCTTTTTACTGCAACATGGTTCTTCAGCCTTCTAACAGATTTCACAATTTAAATTCATGTACTTTCTCTCTAAAACTTTTCTCCTCCCAGTCTTGCTCATAATTTACCATTCTCTAGGAAGTGTTAACACCTGTGGAGTGATTGTCTCCTCTCTTTATGGTTCCTTGGAGTTGACTACTGATGAGAAAGTCCTCTGCCTGCCAGCAGTGAATGTAACCAGGTCACTTGGAATAAAATCTCAAGGAAACCTCCTCTTTCTGATACCTTATTATCCTTTGCACGACAGTGTCCATTTCATTTGTTTTAAAAGTACCCAATTACTGTTGATAACCGAATATTCTGCACACATTGTCTTTTGTTATCCTTAATCATATTATCAATAATCCCAAAGTACAAAACTACACTCTCATTTAGTGATGTGAAGGGACCAAAATTTATATAACCATTTCCTTCAAATAATTCAAAATTTATCAAGACCTGTGCTAATCTTCTCCTTTTTACTGGCCAAGACAAAAGCATCTCTGACTAGAAACTGGGTTTGGTGCTAGCTAATCCTTTTTCTCCTGAACCTTCTTTTATAGCTAGAGCAGTGACCCCCTCCCTTTTCTACAGTGAAAAAAGGGTATGCTCAAAAGGATATAGTTGGTCTGGGGAGCTGAGGGACAGCAGGACTACTAAACTGTTCCCCCATGGAGAAGTTTATAAAGAAACTAGGAAAACATGTTTTCCATTTTGGAGTGGAGGATCATGGAAAACACATGCTACCTTTTGGGTCTGAGAGCCAATATCTGACATATTTGTTTCTCCTCCTATGTAAGATTGTAACATGGTCATAACAGACTAGGGTAAAGTTAGGTCCCTATCTTCTCTAGGGCAGTATCAGTAGGAAATACCATTTAGGGAGTGTGTGTGTTCCTGGCCACTTCGTGCAGTCTATTCCCCTCGTACTCCCCCAGCAAACACAATCACCAGGGATGTCAGAACGTACATCCTTGCATACTCCTTTTAGTATCAGCTTATTGACTTGCTATCCCTGAATTTGTCCAGCTCCCACTTTGACCCTACTGATATTTTATGCTCCCACAGTCCAATAGTACAGCAAATTCTGGAAGTCCATTATCCTCTGTAAAAAAAGAACTGTATGAAAAAAAAAGAACTTTCTATTAGTTTCACTCAATTAAGTTTCACTCCTACTTCTTGTTTTGTAGAATCTAGTGAGTAGCACTTATGCATTCACCTTATCCACTCCCTTCATGACCTGTAGACCTGTATACCTCACTCATTCTCCCTCAGCCTTCTCCTCTCTGAACAGAAGAGTCCCAGTCAAGTTAATCTCAGATGTTCTCAATAATTCCAGCTGCTTTTCTGTAACTCTTTTTAAGGTATACAGAGCAGATCTGCAGACAGTCCTTCCCATTAACATAGGTTTTGATTACCCTGCAGTAGAAAAATGCCTAAATGGACATGGGACGTATGGACACTGGTCCAAGGCCTCAGTTTGCAGGCTGTCAAGATGAAAAATCCCAGGCCCTTTCCTCTTTCTGTTCTACCTCCCTCCTTCCAACCCTCTGCCCATACTGTCTCTTACAGGGATAATTTCAGAGCTTCTTTCTGCTTCTTGTCTAGCTCCAGTTGAAAGCATCACTGTGCCAACCCCATTCAGCCATTACAGTACAGTATAGCTCCTCTGAGAACCAGGCAGTGGCAGTCAAGTCATTGTCTGCACATGTTGGAGTGCAGACAATAGCAGCATCAAAGGCAATTAATGGGCATTAGTTAGACTCATTATCTTTGGTGGTAGCCACCATTTTAGGGCATTCAGTGCTCTTCCATCAGTGGCCATAGATGGTAGTCCAAACACCACCAACTGTTAGTGAATTAAAAGGTGAAGGGGAATATTTTTGTGGCACAAAATGGTATATTCTGATGACAATTACAAACCAGCATAGTCTATTCTCTCTCCTGCCACCTTGTAATCCCTTCAGAGGAATTACCTCCCTGCAGAGACACTAAGGAGAAGAATCTCCACCCCACCACCACCTATCGCTTGAAATTTAGACTGGCTTTCCACCTCCTGCTACTACAGTTCTCAGCAAAAATGGATGAGGAGATGGAAAACTCTCATCCAGTAGGAGTTTGCTTCTCTGCTTTCATAGCTGCTCTCAACAAAGAACAAGTTTCCCACTCTGTTGTTGCTTATAGCTGAAATCCAGCATAGGGCTTTCAGTCCCCTCCCAGCAGCTGCTATTCCAAAAGGGTTTAGATACTCACAGTAAGAGCACTCGAAAAAAACATAGCACTGGAAATCTACAGCTTAGATTTCACACTAGAAATAGATGATTTCTGAACTGCTTGGTTAGGCTTTGCAAGGAAAACAATGAAAGGCAAAGCAAGAAGAAACAATTCAAGAGGTTATTGTGCCTCCTCTTCTTCAATTATACTACATTTCTCTAAATTTGAGAAGAGCATTACAGTTCTCAGGATGAGTTCCAGGGAATTTTCTTACAGCACAACTAAGCAGTGAGAACTAATTTCTTCTAGGGATACAGACAAACTGGCTCTGGCTACCCTGCCCTTACTGCAGTAACATTGCAGCCAATAGAGCTACACGTAAATGCTGAGACATCAGCCAGACCTCTAGCGTTAGGTATCCTGCCACTTTAATGAGGCCAGGTCTGTAAAAAAAAAAAAAAAAAAGGCAAAACGGAAGGAAAATTATCTTGCCAGGCCACAAGTTATGCTATTCACTTAAATCTTGATAAGAAGAAGCAAAAATTACTTGTTTGAAGTTTTTAGAATTCATAGCTCTTATTCTTGCAATCATGTGATGGTTCCAGCTCTGTAAGCAGGAGCCTGGGTGCTGCCATGTCGAGAGGGCTGCTCTCTGCTCCTCCAGAAGCTCTGCAGCAGGTTCTGAGCCTCGGTACATTGTCACAGCAGCCTCCCATTGACCGTCTGACAGGTGACATGAACAGAGGATAAGCTTATTTTGGTCTTTTATTCTCTCAGTAACCTAAGAAGAAAAGCAGACAACAAAACAGCACTGAGCCTGTATGCAGCATACACCATGAGACAAAGAGCATTCGTTTCATGCTAAATTCTGTGAGTAACTGGCCTTTACAGCCTGACCTTAGTAAATTGCACTGGGACACTACTTTTGGCTAGAAAGTTATAAAACAGTTTTTTTTTTCCCTCCATCCTTTAAATGCCATTTAAGCATACAGTTCTCATCCTATTGCACTCAGAGCAGTCCACCACCTTCTCCACCACCTTCTCCCTCGCCCTGTGGGTTAGTGTGGGCACAGAACGCAGGGCTACCATGTGTGCAGGGACTCCTTTGGCCTGGGGCTGAATGGCAGCACTTTATCCCTCAGTACTTCAGCCACTTTTGGGAGGCTGGAAATTCAAATCACACTTGCTGTCCACATGGCAAATACTACGCAGCAACATCAAACCTCCTGGATACAACGTTCACACAAGTGGCTCCAGCTGCAGCTGTTCGCTGGTATAGAACTGCCTGAACTGAAGCAATCCTGAGAGTCTTATTGCTGATATTTAGAACACACATAGTTGTTGAAAATTAATATCCATTAGAAGGCTTTTTTTTTTCTTTTAACAAACCACACTGTTTCAGCTTTGTTAAGACTAGATTGACTATCTATTGACACAAAAGGGAAAAACTAAAACTCCTATCTAAAGAGAGATATATGCTTCATCTGGCAGTTTACTAACAGGAAACTGTCATTTTCAAAAAATTTTTCACCTTGAAAAATACTGGTCTAATGCTCCTCTGAGGACTTTTGTTCCCAATCACTGAAGCCTATTTGGTTCCCAATAGTTCCTGCATTTCACAAAGTGCTGACTGCTGCCACATGGTCATTACTACAGTGTCTGCAGAAACTTGTGCAACCTCTTTTTGCTGACAGCCCAATCCTCTGGAAGACTGCAGTGTCATGCAAGCTGTTTTTGCAGACCTTGTCTTTTTGTTTGTTTGTTTGTTTGTTTTGATTGTTTTTCTGATTTCTTATGTTTATGGAAAGGTTCACACCCTTCTCTGCTTCTTCACTTTTGAAGGAGGATGCAACCAACTCTATTCTGTTATCTCTGATTTCACCTCCAATTCTTTTCTCAGAATGGAGCTACCTCATCAGCTTCACCTTGCACTGCGGCCTTGTCTACATTTCAGTTATCCTTTGGTGTTGCTGTTTGATGGTTGGAGCAAAAGATGTTCATTCACACATGGAGTCCTCCACTCTTCACCACTGTACATTTAGAGCAGAAATTCTAGCCTTTTACATGATATTGTGGTTGGTATTACTGCTCTTCATCTTGTTCCTACCTCTCTACTAAAAGTTCATCTTCTTGGGTCATAATCTGATCCTCTTCTATTTTGCCTCTCAAATTTTGTCATCTTTCAACTACAAGGTTCCTCAAAGAACTATGTGAAAGAGAGACAGAATATGCTCTTCCAGAGTGAGACCCTCTATCTTGGTACCAGCTGTGGCCACTGTGCTAGAACTCTACTCTTTGACTGCCAAAGCTGTCCTCACTGCAAGCTGCCTCCTGCACTTCCACCAAGGGCTCTGCACTTCAGCACACACATATCCTGACATGTCAGAAGGAGTTAATACATCATCATCATCCTCTCCCAAATTCTCAGCTGTGCAGAGTTCAGCTACAGTAAACAGAGCGTGGTCAATGCCTCACTTAAATCTGTCCTGCGAAGGACAGGCCACATCCGTATGGAGACCATCCCCTTTGTACAAAGCTCAGTATGAACGCTCACAACTCAAGTGCTTTCTTTGATCAAGCTCTTCAGAATCAAGCCAAAGATCATAGTTGATTAAGTGACTGGGGTTTTCTGTTTGTTTGTTTTGTTTTGTTTTTTACTCTTGTGACTATTATTCTCAACGTTTGCTAAGTGGCAACGTGCCTTTAGGAAAGAAACGCTATACACTATCAGAGTTCTCTGGAATATTTTCCTTGTTTTATAATTTTGCTAGTTTTAGGGCAGACAACACTCTTTAATGGAAGATGAATTAGAGAGATATAGAGCTATACACCCTCAAATTTTAAGTATCTGAAAGTCAGCAAAAGACCTCAGAAAGAACAAAACCACTATTTAGGTTTACATGGTGCACACAAAATATGGCAGCATCTCCTTGAACTAAAAAACTCCGTAGCAAAAATGCAATTAATATGAACACAAAATAATAGACCACATTAACAGATTTGTGAATAAAATATGATCTCCATCACAGACTGGGGGGTTAGAGAGGGTTTGTGGGGACTGACACTCAGAGGAGAGTAATGTGGATACAGGAGAAAGAAAATGCTGTTTGTTTGGGGGCTTTTTTGTAGTTTGTTTGTTTTGTTAGTTTGTTTTTTTCCCACAGAATCACAGAAGGGTTGAGGTTGGAAGGGCCCTCTAGAGATCATCTAGTCCAACCCCCTGCTCCAGCAGGGACACCAAGAGCACGTGGCACAGGGTGGCATCCAGGCGGGTTTGGAAGATCTCCAGAGAAGGAGACTCCACAACGTCTCTGGGCAGCCTCTTCCAGGGCTCTGTCACCCTCACTGGTAAGAAATTTTTCCTTAAGTTCCTGTGGAACTTTTGATGCTTCAGTTTCCGGCCCTTACCTCTAGTTCTGTCGGTGGCCGCCACTGAAAAAGAGACCAGCACCATCCTCCTCACTGCCTCCCTTGAGGTACTTAGAGACACTGATTAGATCCCCTCTCAGCCTTCTCTTCTCCAGGCTGAACAGGCCCAGCTCCCTCAGCCTCTCCTCATAGGGCAGATGTTCCAGGCCCCTGATCATCCTTGTAGCCCTGCGCTGGACTCTCTCCAGCAGCTCCACATCCCTCTTGTACTGGGGGGCCCAGACACAATACTCACAGTCAAGAAGTTCTTCCTCACATGGAGATGGAACTTCCTGTGTTTCAATTTGCACCCATTTTTTAAACTTGTATCCATTTGTATCCATTTTTTTTATTATTATTATTTTTTATTTGCTGTTGTTGTTTTCCTGACAGAAAACTTTGATCTGGAAGCCTTTCAAGGACAGAATTCAGGCAGAATTTAGAGGAAGTTTTGTGAACACAGAACGTGAAGGATTAAATCAGGTATACAGCATATTCATGTTCATCAGCATGCTCATATACATGGCGAACTCATGGCAAAATCTAAGCAGACACTCCGTCCCTTCTTGTGGAATTTTGGGCTGAAGGGCTACCCTTTATTTTAGCTTGCACAATGTAAAAGATATATAAGGACAAACAAAAATACTCCTGCTTTTTCTCTCATCACCATAATTCTCTTGATTGCAAGAGTATTAGACATTTTTCAAGCTACAAATACAGTGCCCTCTGGCAGTTCAGTTTGTTCCTCTTCAAATTCAGTTTAATGGTGTCTTGTCTGAAATTCAAGTCTGGTAAGTACAATAAATTTGACTGCAACATAGATTCTCTATTTACTAAATTAGTTTCTCTTCAGAAAAGTGCTGAATCTGAAGGAGAAAAAGCTGTAAATTATAGCTGATAGTTGTAATGCTCTTACAACTATTTTAATAGAAGATGTTCTGATTCATCACAAATAATATGGCTTCATACAGTTTGAGCGATCTGGGAAAATAATGCTAACAGCTTTGAAAAGTTTACTTACAATTTAAAATAATTTGGGTTGCGGGGAAAATGTAGCAAATTCTGAAGACTACAGTGTGTTCCAAGTTCCATTAAATTCTCTCTTGTGTATTCTCTGCTTTTGTGCAAAACATAATAGTATTTTCTACTTGAATAACTGTCAAGGGTAGATTAATATCAAGTGTGGAGAAACCAAGCAACTTACCATTCCTGAGTTGAAGCTTTACAATTTTTCTGATCTGCTAGAATGAAAAATGTGGCTGACAGTAAACCCTTAACTTGGATTCATAGGCCTACCTCTTAATATTATTATTTATGTGATAACAGTGTTTTGTACTGCACAGGTTCCATAAAGAAAGGCAGGGCAGAGGACTTTAACACATTCAATGACTCACACTGAGAAATCAGAGGAAACCTAGAGTTCAAACAGTGGCACTCTGGTCCTTTAACTCAGAAAAGGAAAAAAAAATCTTATAATCTTTGCTTTTAAGATTTAGTATAAGAAATTAAAATAAGGGCTTGACTCCTGAAGAATTTTCCCATTCCATTTTCATAAGATTTTTTTGGTATTATTTGCATATCTATATATAGATTTCACAGAATTGCATAGATTTTGGGCTGAAGGGATCTCAGGAGATCGTTTTCTCCAACCACAGAACTGTGGCAGGATGAAATATGCATAGAACAGACTCAATTACTCTGTAAATTCCTTAATTTATCTATCTATCTATATATATATATAAAACATGAAGTGTGTTCAAGCAGTCTGTCCATATAGCTTGTTCCATAGCTTTCCTACATTCATAACTAAACTGAGTTTTCCCGCCTGGAAATTAAGCTGTTTCTCCTTGTTTTTCCCTTTAGGACAACTGAAGAACAATTGATCACTGTTTTTCTTATAAAGATTTTTCTGACCTGGAAGATGTCAGCACTTCCTCTACTTTCCATTGCCTAGACCCAACAAGCCTAATAGCTGCAATTTTTCTGCATAGTTATGTATTCCTCTTCTATTCGTGTCGCCCTTCTCTGAACTCACTTGAATATGTTTACTTTTTTTTTTTAGTGTCCAAAACTTCATACAGGAAAAACTCAAACCTCTAAAGGCTTCATTTGTAGCGGAGTACCCAGTCCTCTCCCTGACAGCATATATCATACATGCAAATTCACTTCAGGCAGCAAGATCACATTTGTGGATTTAATTTAGTTCGTGGATTTCTTCAGATCTTTGCAGTCTTGCTGCCCCAAGACCTTTTTCTTTTTTTCTTTTTTTTTCTACTTTACAGAATTTCTCCTTTTTAATGTAAAAACCTACATTTAATGCACCTGTTGATTTCAAGTCATGTTTGCAATTTGTGAGGATCATTAATGATCATTCTGTATACTTCTGTGTGCAGTGTACTTCCAACTCCTCTCCGCTTGACACAAATTCTGAAATTTGTAAATGTACAGTCCAGTCAGTCATCTTAACTGTTAAATAGAGAGCTGTCCTCAGAACAAATTCCTAGCGAAGCCTAAATGAAATGCCATTCCAAAATGACTGTAAACCACCGACTAATAACTTATTTTTCAAAAACTATTATTTTTCAATCAGTTGCCCCCATCCTTCCTTATCTTCGAGTGATTTAATCTCTGCTACATTTCCTTGGTTTCTTGTAGCAATAATGGGTTGTTCTAACGGAATGGATTTGGAAGCCCTACTAAAATTTAGGTAAGTTGGTTTTACTGCTCCATGATATTCATTAGGCTATTTAACATACTGAAGAAGAAAAATAGTTTGGTTTGACATAATCTGTTCCTGACAGAGGCATTGTCAGAGGATTGTTTATCAGCTTACCATTTTAATAATGTGTTCCAGAACCAGGGATGGAAGTTAGTTAAGGCTTGTAATTACTTGGGTCTTCCTTTATCTTTTCTTTCTAAAGGAGTTGCTATGTCTCATTTTTCAGTCTTCTGCTGTTTCTTCTGTCTCCTAAGTTTTCAAAGATATCTGATGTATCTGGAAACGGTTCAGAGCATATTTGGGTTACTTCTTGAATTACTCCAGGAAACAGATACAGGAAGCCTTAATGTATCTCTCTCATCTCAGTATCTTCTAGCTCTTTCTTAAAGACTGTTTTGTTAAGTATCCAGACTGCAATAGCCTTTCTGCTGAAGTATGAAGATGACTTGACATTTGAAAGTCAGAACAAGCTTTTGCTTGTTCGTGTAAGTAGATACCACTATGTTTATTACATATGGAAATTCCAATTAACCCAATATATGGAATGTTGACTAAAAACATTTAAAGCTTTGAAAAAAAAAAAAGTTAAAAGATGAAGTGGAGACTGGGTTAGATATTTAATTTAATGCTTGAGTATAAAGGCAACTGCAACCTAGTAATTTTTAAAATGCTATTACCTAATGTTCTGGAATTTGCTAGTTTGGGGTAAAAGCACATGATTCAGATCAGGTAGAACAGTTGTTTCAGAAAGAGAAAAATAACGTTACAGAACATCAAACCATTTCTGATAAACATTTCACTGCTTGTTTTGGCTAAGCTATTCCTAAGGCTAGGGAAAAAATGGAGCTGATGAATAAGGTGAGCTAAGTTTTAGGTCTACTCTGCTTCATGTTATCAATAGGAGGCCATCAACCTGTAATGACTCTTCGTAGATGCTGTCATATATAGTTCTTGTTCAGGTACCTCAGTGACTCAAAGCAGTGGAGCCCTTGTTGCTACTTCTGCAGGGAGTCTGGTACATTTCTGACCAGTAACTGTTGTTGAGTTTCTGGCCATTAGCAACTAAATCTAGCTGCTGAGTTCAGGTGATATCACTCCTTGTAAAATAGATGTTATATAAAAAGTGAGCAATAGAAACAGAAAAGACTAAAAGGAAGAGGAGGAAACACACACAGAGTTCACGGCTGTTAAATAATTTAGATCTTAATTCATCTGTAACAACAACTGAAGACCTACAACTTTTTCAATTTAATACTGAAATACTTATCCCTCAAGTTTGGTTTCTATTTCCTCTGTCCAGATCTGGTAAGAGCAGTGGGCTTTGCTGGTTTCCAGGATGTTACCAAATGTACCAGACAGATGTCATGGACTTTGGGAAGGCTCAAGCCATGGTTGGTCCCTAATTTTCAGTAGCTGACCTATAGACTCTGCTGGTCCTCAATCCTCCACTGGTGCCACAGCTTCCCACAGCTTATGGAGCAGAAAGCCCCAGGCTGGACTCAGCTCCCGAGTCAAAACTGCAGTATCTCTTGCTGCTGTGGAGAATAAAACAACTTGTTTTCATCAGTTTTCATCCTCTCCTTATTTACAGAGTCTCCCAAACTAAGCTTAGGATCTGCTCAGCATGGTAAGTAGCCTCACCCACCACAAGCAAACAGGCAGGCAGCCTCTGCTACACAGGACTATCTGCATGCACCAGCTATCGCTGAGCTACCTGTGCAGCAAACGATGGGAGTAATGGCAGAAATAACAGAGGGCGCCCCTACAAAAACTAAGTGGATTTATTGCCTCTGCTTAAATTACCATTATGTTATCTAACAATCATTCTTTTCACATAAGCCAAGACTGGAAAAGGCCATAAATTCCAATGTTCCAAAATACAGATATTCATAAGCCTAGTAACACTAGTAACATCATTAAGATGCTCTTTCCTTAGCTATACTTTGAAGCAACATATTCCACACTTCCACCTGCTATCAAGGTGGCTGCTACATAAAAGGGGCTGTGCTTAAGGACAGGAACCCTCACCACAGAACTTGCTAAATTGCTAGATTTGTCCTGGCTCTGTTCTGGTTGCTTGAACTAAATCTCTCCAGTACAGACCAGATATGGAGGTGGTATCCCAACGCTGTGTAAACATGGCACCTGCTGAATCTCGTGAACATTACATGACCACAAGACCTCCTAAGCCTGGTGAACACAAGCCAGTCTATGTATCCTGGCTTTCTGCTGCTGGCTTCTCTCATGGCTCCTTCGACACATGTTGAAGAGTCACCTCCCTCACATCCACTCAATAATCTTACCTCTTCCAGACATGGGTCCTGTGGCAGCCTGGGCCTGCTCTCTGGGCACACACAGATGTACTCCTGACCGCATCCAGCCCTTCATTCCTCACTGGAGCCAAGGAGGGACTGCTCTCCAACTAGCAACTTTGTCCACAGCATCTTTGGAGATTTTCATCACTGCCATTTATGAGTGGCCCAACAGTCCCTTTTAATGTAGCTCCAGGCCAGGCAGCCCATTACCAGCAAATATATAGAGGCTTTCACAATATTTCTGTAAATAATACAGCTATTTTCCAGCTCTCTCTGAGAGCCAAATGCAGAAATCAATGGAAACAGAAAGGCTTTGCTCACCCCAGTGAATTTTGTCTTAGAACTTTCAACAGTTTTATTAAAGGATCTCAACATTTTTATGGTGAAGTTACGGGTCTACCTCACACATGTCAGTAGTACGAGCTGAGATCTGACCTTAAAGCAATTTTAGGTACTAGGCAACCAAGCACACATATTTGGAAAACATTCCTCTGCTTATATAAAAATAGATGTTATTAAAGACCATTATAGTACTCTGAGCAAAAGCAGTAAACACTACTTTAACGTATACTATTATATTAAGTAGTCTTTATTACCCTAAGTAGCACAAAGAAAACAGTAATTTAAGGTGAAGTTTTATAATTCCTTTCTTTTCAAGAAAATAATTATATACACTTCGTCTTCTTCAGCAGCATTAAAAATGTCATGATTTAAGATATCTTGAATTAATAAAGCATGGTAATGCTACAAATTGTTACTAATAATAGCTTTAAGCAGTGGTCCAGCAAGGAAACAAGAAAGAAGCAGCTGTGTGATGACGCTTCTACTTAGACATTGCCAGAAAACATGTATTTTAAAAATAACATACAGCTTAAAATAGTGATAATTCTATATTTTTTCTTTAGTAATACTGTGAAGTAATGTTTTTGCCATCTTAATTGTATTTTTGAACTACATAACAATAATTGCTTAAAATTATATCAGTCATATTAAAAGTATGAGCCTGAGTCTTTAATAAATCTGTTTTTAAAAGTACTACAGATAAAATTAACTTTGCTAATCTTGACTTGCTTTATAATACCCTTATGCACAATTTTTCTCCCTCTCTTTTTAGGTATACAATCTATATACAATGGAAAGTATGAGGCAACCTTAGCTATAGTTATTGCCAACTCTTCCTATAAAACCTAGGGTGAAATACTGGTATAATTAAAACTGATGGCAATGCTCATGCTGATTTCAGAGAAAGGAAGAAGAGAAGGAGAGAAGGAGAGAAGGAAGGAAGGGAGGAAGGAAGGAAGGAAGGAAGGAAGGAAGGAAGGAAGGAAGGAAGGAAGGAAGGAAGGAAGGAAGGAAGGAAGGAAGGAAGGAAGGAAGGAAGGAAGGAAGGAAGGAAGGAAGGAAGGAAGGAAGGAAGGAAGGAAGGAAGGAAGGAAGGAAGGAAGGAAGGAAGGAAGGAAGGAAGGAAGGAAGGAAGGAAGGAAGGAAGGAAGGAAGGAAGGAAGGAAGGAAGGAAGGAAGGAAGGAAGGAAGGAAGGAAGGAAGGAAGGAAGGAAGGAGAAAAAGAGAAAAAAAGCTCCCTGAAATGTGGTAGTGTCCTAATAATTTATATTTTGAATGGAAATTTTCGTTTACATGAGATTCACTTGCAAAAGGATTAAGGAAATCCTAAGATTATATTATACTGTATAGTATTGTTTTATAAATGTTTATATCTTACAATAGAAAGGCAAACTACTACAATAGACTACCAAGGAAAGTAGGATACTCATAATATCTTGAAAGGAAGGCTTTTCCCTGGCTGAGGAGGATTAGATTAAAGACCACTTAGACAAACTTGACAGCCACAACTCTATGGCCCCAAAGGGATGCACTAATGAGTGCTGAGGGAGCTGGCAGACATCATTGCTAGGCCAGTCTCAAACATCGTGGAGAGCACATGGTGATCAGGAAATCTGTGCCTGAGGGCTGGAAGAAAGCAAATCCCACACCAGTCTTCAAGAAGGGCAAGAAGGACCCGGGGAACTACAGGCCACTCAACTTCACCTTGATCCCTGGAAAGGTGATGGAACAGCTCATCCTGGATGCCATCTCTAAGCATGTGAAGGATAAGATCATCAGGTGTAGTCAGCATGGATTTACCAAAGGGAAACCATACTTTACCAACCTGGTGACCTTCTGTGATGGAATACCTGCCTGGGCAGATGAGGGGAGAGCGGTGGATGTTTTCTACCTTGACTTCAGCAAGGCTTTCAACACTGTGCCCCATAACATCCTCCAAGGCAAGCTGAGGAAGTACAAGTTGATGAGTAGACAGTGAAGTGGACTGAGAACTAGCTGAATGGCAGAGCTCAGAAGGTTATGATCAGCAGCAGAGTTTAGTTGGAGTGGTGTTCCGTAGCCTTGCTGACCTTATTCATCAATGACCTGGATGAAAGGCAGAGTGCACCCTCACTGAGTGGCTCACACACCAGAAGGCTGTGCTGCTGTTCAGAGGAACCTTGACAGGTTGGAGAGTTGGGCAGAGGGAACATCATGGAGTTCAACAAAGGCAATTGCAGGGGCCTGCCCCTAAGGAGGAATAATGACATGCACCAGGACAGGCTGGGGCTGACCTGATGGAAAGCAGTTCTGCAGAGAAGGACCAGCACGTCCTGGTGGACCACATCAAGCATGAGGCAGCAATGTGCATTTGTGGCAGTATCCTAGGATTGTATTAGGGAGAGCAAGACAAGGGAGGTGACTCACCCCTCTATTCAGTCCTAGTGAGGCCACATCTTAAGTGCTGGATCCACTGCTGAGCTCTCCAGTACAAGACCGACATGGAACTCCTGGAGTGAGTTCAGTGAAAGCGTTTAAGGGACTGCAGCATCCCTGCTAAGAGGAAAGGCTGAAAGAGCTGGGCCTGTTCAACATGAAGAAACGACTGAGGAGGCATCTTATGAATGTTTATGAATATCCAGGGGTGGGTGTAAAGAGGATGGGGCCGGACTCTTCTCAGTAGTGCCCAGCGACAGGACGAGAGGCAACAGGCACAAATGGAAACACAGGAAGCTCTGTTTGAACATGAGGAAAAACTCCTTTACTGTGACGACTGAGCACTGAAACAGGTTGCCCAGAGAGGCTGTGGAGTCTCCAGTTCTGGAGATACTCAAAACCTGTCTGGACACAATCCTGGGCAATGTGCTCTAGGCGAGCTCGAGGTACTCTTCTTGAGAAGGGGTTTGGACTAGATGATCTCCAGAGGTCTCTTCCAAAGTCAATCATTCTGTGACCCTGAGGGTTTCAAATCAGATCAGACTCTTGTACTAGATGATATACAACAATCCAAGCTGGCACCACGTGACTATGAGTCGCTCCAGAAAATAAGAGCCCCAGCTGAGGTGAACATCAGGACCGGTCAGTAAACCAAGTGGTAGTTATGAGAAGCCATACCAGCATGTTGTTGCCCTCGCTGTGCAAAGTGATACCTGACTGTAGCTGTGTTCCCAAACCTGATTTTAACCCAGCCCTGTTAAATATTGAATTCCCAGCAAGGTAAAATGTTTTAATTTAAAAAATTTTAACAGCCTTCAAGATGTTAAGCTGACGATGACAATATAATGCTCCCTTCTGGCCATAAACTCTACAGATCTGTGAACTGTAGCTGCACAGTATGACTTGGTGAGATTGTATTTTGCTATTCTCTCCAAATTCTGGAATTTTCACTTCATGGTAAGTGTATATTGACTTTCCGTTCCTATTTGGGAAAAGAGAAACTTTTGAAATTTCCAAGTTTTCCATTCAAATAAAAGCCATGAATTTTAACTAGCGCAACAGAAGAGATTTTTCCAGGCCATGGACCTGGGAACAGTGCTAACTAGGAGCTCCATACAGGACACTTTGCTGCAGTAGACCGGCAGACTCTGCCAGAGAAAGAAGGGCTGTGAAGACCATGCAACAGAGATGTAAAAGAGCAGCTCAACATCAAAAAGAAATGTACATTTATTCTCTAACATCTGAAAGATCCTTCTAAGACGAAGTGAAAGGAAAAACATGAAAGAGATATTATTTTAAAGTACTTGAAAAAGGATAAATTAATAAGTCAATGAAAGAGGAGAATGAGGCAGGCTATTTGTATTGTCTCATACACATCATGCTTTAGGATTGTGTATTCCTGCAATTACTATTACTAGCAATTTGGAAAGAACAGCTTAGGTTAAATTTTACCAGTGTTCCTAAAAATAAATAAATAAATAAATAAATAAAATCCTATATATACAAGTTTCCTCCAGAAAAATCACTCTCTGGAGTACATATGTTTCATATGCTCCTGAAGAGAATATAATTCAAATCCTATAGTCCTCACTGGTATGATTCAACTTAGATATATATTTTTATTTTTATTTGGTGCTAGCAATTCTACAAAAAAAAATATTTGGAAGGAAAGACAAGCATAGCTTGCTTAGCTTGAACCATGAGGAAAGTATTAAGCACTGAAATACATGATATAACTCTGGTTAAACTTACAATGTTTTCAGGAGAACATCAGACTTCTATTATTGCTGCTGAAGTGCCATGGTATCCTATCATTAAAAGATAAAAGAGCGTCTGAACCACAGCTCTCATCTAATAGTTAACAAATTTCCACTCTTCAAAGATTACCGTGCATAGAAATAGTATAGCTAGTTTTATGTACTAGGCATACCCTTCCTTACAATCACAGAGCTTTTCAGAATGCATAAAATTAAGTGTACATACAACTCTTCATAGAATTGAGGCTTAAATTATAGTCTAAATGGCAGCACAAGTTGCAGAACCGGCATGAATATATTTAGCAAATTCCAAGAAATACACACTCATCCCTGAAGAGTATTAATATTACCTTTAGTTCTCACATACAAGAATACCATTTCTTTAATGTATCAAATATTAGAAAAAGCTCACTAACAACTCAGAAACTGTATTTAAACATTTCCCCTCTAATCATGTTACTTCAAATTATTATTTTTCTAATAATAATGTTTTATCTTATTTCAACCTAACTTAAAATAGTCATTCTTCTGAAATTTGAGGGAATCTGTCACATATGCCAGTAAGATGTTTTCCAGCAAACTATGCAGGAACAGTGTGGGAAGACAGTGTGTTAGAAAGGTCTATACAAATTAGTGCTATGAGAGGTATTTGGGGACACATATCTTAGATAATTTCTAATTCTTTTCCTCTCAAATGGACTCTATCATGATAAGCTTTCAAGTAACTTTAGCAAGTTGAAAATACTTGAAGATAAGCTATATTTATGGCCTAGCTCCTAAATGCAGACATGGTTGTGAATTCTTACTTATTAGCTGAATGGTGTTATCAATCCATAAAATGTTAACATTTATTTGCAGTATTACTACTGGAGAAATGCTGAATATGTGGTAGTTAGGTCCATTGCCATCACCTCTAAAACCTGTAAAATAACTGGACTTTCTGTAAACTAATAGCACATTGTCTTCTTAATCTTTTTGCTTCAAAGGAGGATATTCCAGCTTCCTTCAAACTAGTTATTTGTCTTTTTCTGGGAGGGAGGAATGGGTAGTTAATTATGGAATAACAGTCTCTCTAGAACGCAAATCATGAATATTTTTTAATCCATAGCTAAAACATCAGCTTGCCATTAAATCAGCTTGTGGTTTTCAAAATGTGCTAGGATTATTTCATTACATTACTTTCAATAAAACTTGTCTTCCTTGTTCTTATATCCTTACCTGGTTCAGTGTATTTTTCTTGTCACCATAGGCAGACAGACTGCTCTAACTTCCACTAGAATAAAAGTGATAATTTTAAGGCAATGTAGTTTCAGAGGGAATAAAAAAGGCCTCTGCAATCTTCTGCTTCAGTCTTTCTGTCTGACTTTGGGCAGAATTTAAACTATATTCCATTGGAGCATATATTCTTCACCTATAAAATAAAACAGTGGTATTTCCTGCCTTTCAACTAGCTTGTCTGTTCAGCTTCTCTAGGAAAATAAAAATACTCGAAATATTATTAACAAGGTGCCTAACATACTATAATTTTACTTTTTGTCAGAGGTTACTGTCAGATGTGCATATAGTAAATATAACAGACTTTCCCCATGCTATTTTTCCTAAAAGGGGTGTCACACACAAAAAGTCACAGCCTTCTGGCCCCTCTGCCAATTCACAACTGACCGGCCACCCTCTTCCCCCACCCAGTTTACACCACATCTGAAGTCCCCAAAGACAGACTAGCACGATGGGTGGCCCTCAGACCAGATGACTGAATCTACCTCCCAGCTCTTCTCCTATCTAAAATAGTAAGAAAGGATTTGGAGTTGGAGTTAATTTAAGCTGTTACAAGAGTAAATGAAAGCTGGCACTGTGCCTAACACTCTTGAGGGGATTTGAGTTCCAGTGGAGAGTGAAGCGATGTTGGAACTTGGCCTAACATTTTTAGAAGTGGAAGCAGACTAAATGCATGGGCAGCTGTAGCCTCACTTGGCATTTTTATTTTTTGCATGTGATGATGTAACAAAAATCAGAAGAAAAATAATTTTCTGCTAGCTATGATTTCTTAAGATTCAGAAGGAATCACACGGACTTTGCTTTACAGCAGCATGTTTTTGACTTCTGATGTGACTTCATACCGTGCCTGTTATTCCTAAGAAGTGATTGCATCTAATATAATAATCATTGAATCTTACAATAAAATTACGCTCTTGGACATTTCAGAAACCATTTATTGTTTTTTTTTTTCATTTGCTTTTGCCCATTTTAGCAATGCAAATACTACATCTATAAGCAGGTTTGAATTTAAATGTAGAAAGCACTTGCAAAAAAATGAGTATGTCAGATTGCTAAATATAATAATTTCTGTTTATAATAGCCAAGCAAAAAAAGTGTTTAGAATGGGAAGGAAAGCATCTGAAGTAACAGGTGAGTGTCACAGGACTCACGGCAATTTAGCGTATCTTTCATCAGACGGCTCAATTTTTATGATCAAATTCAAATTACAGTTACTAGAATGTCAATATGGTTTTTATAGACACAGTAATCCTTGCTTTCTGTCATGATGTAGTTATACAGTATGAAGTGAAACAAGAGCAACGTTTCAGCAACCAAGTGTTTTCTAGCAGTTGAGGGAATATATGAGCCTGGCTCCTGGGAGGTCAGTGCAAGCCAGGCTCGCGCAGCGGCGGCCGTGCACGTCTGCTGAGCACAGCACACACAGGCAGCACTTACTGCAGAGCGAGGGGGTGGCCAGGGACACCAACCTCCCCTCTTGGCACTGCTCACTAGCACTGCAGTCACATGAATGCAGTTCTCCCTTCACATTGCAGTTGTATCTGCTCCAGTCAGGAATGTCCTCTGAGGAAAGCCAAATGACCTATTTATTCATTCCTACTCAAAGGGAAACTAAAAACGCCTTCCAGGGTGCCGAACCAAACCTGCTTGTCTATGCTGTGCTCATGTATCCAGCGTCATATCATCTGATGTGAGGAATTCAAATCTCTTTGCCATGCTTTACAATATTTGTGGATAATGCCAATCTCTGCAGAGTTCTTGTGACTGCCTGGCACAGAAAGCACTTTTAATATGTTTGTGCAGTATTCTGCATTAAATTGTTAAGATTGGGGTCCCCTCTGTCCGGAGGGAAGCAGACGTAGGGCACAGGAACCTGCTCTATAGAGATTTACATCACTAGCCACGGTGGGATTTTGCAGTATGTGTTCACATACGACGATCCAGCTGCTGTGTTTTACAGTGCTGGGGACCAGGAATTATTTTCCTGCATGAGTTACTTTCTAGTTCTTTGGGGATATGAAAAGATTTTGCAAGGCACATTACAGCCTGTGAGGATTGAAAGCCATCACTCTGCACGTTTCACCACCGGGAGATCTTGCAGTGAGTGTGTGGTCACTCGGGCTCCACAGAGAGGGTGTTTTTGAAGAGTTTGTGTCCTGCTAAGGACTCAGGTGGCACATTCCTGAAGACGTCCCAAACACTTCACAGGATGACACTCCTCGAACAACTCATGCTAATGGAGGACTGGATAAATTCTGAGATGCCATTAGTCAGATGATTGAAATTACCACGTACAAACCTGAATTCACAGCTCTGAATTCTGGTCAGGGAAGGATACTGAACTAGAACTATGGTAGTGGCACTGATGGATAATTCCCATCTGTCAGTGGATGGAGGGCAAAACAGCATTATCATGTCCTGGGGCCTGAAGCCAGTATTATAAATGGTGACAATACAGCCCTTGATGTCTTCTCAGGGAGAGATGAAAGATGTGGTTTGCTAAAATGTCATTGAGCACCTTCTAAATGCCTTTAACCCGACACCAAGGTAATGGGAGGATCTCACCATGGGACGCCTCATGCCCAGCCCTTTCCCACATTTGCAGGAGCTACGAAGAGATGAACTGGGCACGAGACACGGGCCCAGGTGCCATCAACCTACATCAGCACACAGCCCGCTCCCTCCTTCACCGCGCAGACTACAGCACGGACCCCGGCATGACCCAATGTTTCACTGTGACCAATTCACTAGCAGTAAATACGAGGCTTCATCTAACCAGGTGTTTGTGGTCCTGCTCCCCCTTAAGCCCTGTTTCTGGGGAGGGGAAAAAAAAAAAAAAAAAAAAAAGTTTGACCCCAGGGGACAGGCTGCCCTTGGCTCGCTTTGCCCGGGAAGGAGGAGCCCCTCGGCGGCGACAGCCCCGTTAACCCGCACAGGGAAAGGGGGCTCCGCCAGCACCGGGGCCGTTTCGGTGCCCGGCGCTAACGGCCGGGCCGGGTCCCGGGGCCCCGCGGGCAGCGCGCGGGCCCGTGCTGCGCATGCGCCCGGCGGTGGCGGCGGCGCGGGGCCCGTCGCGGCGGCGGCGCCGCTTCCATGTCGGCGGCGCGGCGGGCGCTTCCGGGAAGATGGCGGCCTGGCGAGCGGCGCTGGCGGCGGCCGCCCGCGCTCCGCTGCGCGGGCGCTTCTCCGCGCCGCGGGCCCCGCGGCGGCGGCCGCCGAGCTGCGCGGGCGCCGCCGTCCTGCTCGGGGGAGGCGCCGTGGCCGCGGCGTACGGCGGCTGGCGGGGGGCGGGCGCGCTGCCCGCCGTGCGGGCGCAGGTAAGGCCGCCGGGGGCCGGCGCGCGGGGCTTCGCGCTGTCACCTCGGTCTGTCTCAAGAGCGGGGCAGGAGCCAGCCGGAGGAGCCGGCCCGCGCGCTCACGCCGGTAGCGCGCGCCTCGGTGCCCGGCAGCCGTGGGCAGCGGCCCCTCTTCTCGTAACTCAGCGCCGGCCTCGCCTCGTTGGCTGCAGACTCGCCGTCCCCCCGGGAGGGAGAGCAGCGCCGTCCCCCCGGCCTCGGGCCCTCCCGGCGCGCTGCGCTGCGCTGAGCCGGGGCGGCCCCGGGGCGCAGGTGCGCGGCAGCGCCTGTCCCCGCGGCCCGCCGGGCAGCGGGGCGCCTTCTGCAGCCGCGAAAAAAGGGAGTTTCACAGAAATGCTGCCCCGAGGCCCCCCGCGCGGTGCTCGCAGAGCCCCTGCGTGGTGTGAAACGCGCGGCACGTGCCGGTGGTTCCCGCTGATGCGTCCAGCGGCTCTGCTGTAAACATGAAAACACGGTTAGTCCCTTTGCAGCGCTGGCACTCGCTCAGCGGCGTGCAGGATCACTCAGGTCATTATTTTCATTCAAGTTATTATTCCCAAAAGATTCTTGCTAGTCCCAGTGTACAACTGTGTATCCCAACTTCACTCTTTTCCCATAGGAAGTGGACGTTTTTTCCCGTTCTTCTTGTAGAGAATAAATTCACATCAGTTAAACCTGACATATTTCCCTCTGCTTAACTGTGTCAAGGCTGGACGATGTAAATGTGATGGAGGCTGGAGGCGGTGGCTGCGGGGGTCAGTGTGTTGCTTGCAGCTCACTTCTTTCTGGAGCTTTTTTAAGTTTTCAAGACTTTGTATGCTTTGATACCTACTGGCGAACAAATATTGAACAGACCGAACTGCAGTAGCTAACTAGTAATATGATTTATTCTCAAGTCAAGAAAATGATTTTTTATATTGCCTTTATGGTTTTTAATAAAAGTGTTGATGCAGGAAATAATGACTTTTAAATGATGTTTGGTTGAATGAATCTAGTTTTGATGCCAATGCGTTCACAGAATAGCTTTATTTACTACATGGTCAGTTCCACAAATACACTTTTTAATGCTCTAGGGGATCTCTGAGAGTCTAGGTCTTTTTTGCAATTGGGGAGATAATTTGTTCATCTCTGCCGATGTTTAGTTTATTCAATTTTCCTTTTTCAGTTTTCCAATAAAACACTTTTTGAGGTCCTATTGATACAGACAGACACTCCCCATGTGTCTTGTAGTATGCTTTGTTACAATTAATGTTTAGAGCTTTTCAGAACTACTTAGAACTGTGACATAAGGGTAGTAAAATGAAGGTGGAAGCGGTTGCAAAAGCTATGTAGAACAGAGAAATGGAAGCAATGCAGTATGCTGCATGTCTTTTAAGCAGTTTAGCTGCTACGTGTATATTCGTGTTGACAGAAGTAGGAAATGGGCAAAAACAAAGTGTTGAAACAACTTTATGCCATCTTTATTTTATGTTTTGGAGATTTTTTGTTTCTAATTCAGAGCTTTTGCAGTCCTGTTGAACTGAGATGCTTTCCAGCTTCCAACAGTGGATTGCTTATTATTATTATTATTATTATTATCATTATGCTTTTCATTGTAGCAGATCTGAAGCAGCCTTGCTTGAGTTTATGCTTGCAAGCAATTATGAACTGTTTGCAGTGGAGGGTGCTAGGCAGTGGAAATACCTGTGGTATAGGTTTGTGAATTGCTGCAGGTTAAGACAAATATTTGAAATTAAACAGCGTAATTTTCATTTATCATTGTGGTAGTATAGGAATATGTAGTGGAAATTTTTACAATTCTGCCTCACCCACGAGGACCATGTACTCTTTAGAACACTGAGTCCTTTGTGTTTCAGTACTTCCCTATTTCCTTGGGAATAATGTCTTTACTGCTGGGCAGTAAGAATGAAAGACTGCAAATGGGGAATTACTAAAACACATTCATGAGGTCACACTATTTTAGTATAACTTTTGCTACGTCTCATTCTTATCACGGCAACGAGATATAACAACCATTATTAACAGAATTGTAGAGTTGAAGACTTAGCAAACACTAACGCAGAGGTAATGTCACAGCTAATTCTCTAAATTCACATTGAATATTCTCCTAAAGCCATACATTATTTTTAAAACAAAGACACTGATACTTTTGACATGGAGTTTCTTAAGCCCTTTTTTTTTTTTTTTTTTTTTTTTTTGAATTTCCAGTCTTTGCATACTGCTGCATTGACTTTATTATCATGGTACTATTGGTTCTTGGCCCTTCTGAGTTCTGTTCATCATGAAGGAAATTAAGCTTGTCTGCATCTCTCTGCAGGATCAAAGGTCTTGCAAGGTCAGTCAATCTATTTTCCAGGTCAATTAAAATCAATTAATCTATTTTCCTATTGTAAGTAGAATAGATAGTATCTGTACTATTTTATAGTGATTTATTTTTGGTTACTGTGTTCTGCTGTTTATCCTGGCAATGCACTTTGAGTTTAGATTATTTTCATCTATTTATTTTAGCTATTTCAAAATTTTCTTTCATTCACTGACGGTTATCTGCTCTGTGAGTTTGCATTAAGTGATGGTGTATTAGTAGTAAAATTTCTAAATTTAATGTAAACTCACATAGTGTAACATAATGTTACATCTAAGATGTATGTACATGTAATGTTATATCTTAGATGTGTATTTGTGCAGTTTCTTCAGAGCTTCAGTGATTTATGACATTATCCTCACTGTGTATTTGCTGGCCTACTGTTTAGAAACGTATGAGGATGGAGTAAGTCTTTAGCGCTGATTGTAGATTTTTATTGTATGAATCACAGAATGGTTGAGGTTGGAAGGGGCCTCTAGAGATCATCTAGTCCAACCCCCCTGAGATTTAAATATTAAATTAATGTATTTTTCACTCTTATGTATAGGGGGGGAAAAGGGGTGAGGGAGTTCTGCCATTTTCCTTTAGAAACCAGGAATATGTAAAAGTTCATTAGAAGTATTTCTTCTGTTGTCGTAACTAACATAGCTGTGTCAAAGGTGTACACATTGTGTTACAGTGATACTTTATCATTTGCTTTTTCTTCTTTAAAATGGTAATTCACATGACAGGATAGTATTTAATTCACAACATTGATCAGTGCTGCTTAGGCAATCCTGTAGGTTGTGCCTTTAGCATCTCGGAACTTATAATTTACATTACTGATATGGTACTGTGTTGTCGAAAGCTGTTAGAACTGTTAAAATATACTGCTTATCACCAGGGAGCTTTGCAGCCAGTTGGGTCATCCTTTCCATGGTCACGAATCAAGTGACCAAAGAGCCAAAGAGCATGTGAGTGAATCTGAACTGACCCCCTTCAGGGACCTACTGCAATATGTGAGGGGCAAAGACTCCCACCTCTTCAGTCCAGCTAAATTTGGAACTTGCCAAGAGTCTGTGGTCTCTATCTCATACACACAGGCTGCAGATGATAAGGAAATTCTGAGAAACACACGCTGTCAGAGGTAGCATCTCCTACTGAGGTTTTGATGAACGTGTTTAATCGTAGTGCCAGAAGGAAACATACAATTTGATAAACCCTTGACAAGTTGCCATCCTTCTGGAGTACTGCATTTTGTGCTAAGTCCAAGCCACCGTTTCCAGATGAGGCTGGCTAAAGTCGTCACAGTACATATGTGAAGTTACGACATCTGCCAAGCCCTGTTTGTTCGGTGACAGTTCATGTGATTTTGTAGCACGTGTTTTCTTCCAGAGCATTAGTTGATACTGAAATATTTGATACCGCATCCTTGAGGTAAAGCGAAAACCACAGGTTTTACTAATGGTGTTTTCTGGCCTTTTTAATGCTGTTATGGCCTTGTGCTCTAATTGCTTCTCTTTATTTTACCGTTTCTGCTATTGTTTGTGTGGCATCAGGAAAGTGTTAGGATTCCTCCAGATTAGACTCATATAATTTCCTGGAGGTCTTACACAACATACACAAATTGTATTTTATCACAACTAAGATATTATGATAAAGCTGCTCTTGCAACAATGATTAACAAACCATTTGTGCCGTTTTATTGTAATATCTGATACTATATTTATGAAATTCTCATTTAAAGAGCATTTTTATTGAAACAGAAAAGATGTCCATTAATCTGTTTTGGACTGTATTAAGTGTTTTATTTCAACTCAAAGTGAGTTTAATGTTTCATCCTTTCCAGATTTCTAATATGAGTGATTCTTAAGAGAGACAAAGATGGCCACATGTGGTAGTGGTGACTTTGTGTGTGGCCACTATATGAATTTTTTTATTCCAAGCAACTGTGACCAAAATACTTTTCACGATCAAACCTGCAGCTTTGATGAATTTTCTGTGGGTGTATGTGTAACCACAAGAAGGATTTATTTTGGAACTTTTGCTTTACTCTTTTAAAAGAACTTGGAAAACTGTAAAGCTGTCCCTGAAACACCAGAGGAAGATGTTCTTGGTACAGGCACTACAGAAAAGACATGAAATGATCCATTGGAGGGCATCTTCACAAATACTAGTGTTACAGAGAATTCAAAAAATGCCATAAATCTGGGGAAACTGTTTATATATAATTAAGTTTATAAACTGCTTAAAGTTTAACTGCTAAGTTTATTAGACTGGTATCAGAAATGTTAAAGCTGCCAGACTTGGAAGTCCAGAAAAATAGTTTAAAAAGTTCTTAAGTCCCGTTTCTGTGTCCTGGCCAGGCTGTGAGTTGCATGCTATGCCTCCAAAGAGGAAAATGCTGAAATAGAGCTTCCTTATACAAGTTCTTCTATACTGTGCTCTCTGCATGGGAAGTGCTGTTGTTTATCATTCTTATATTTATTTTACAGAAATTAAATATTGGAGTTTAAAATGATGTGATATTAAAGAATTTACTGTTATTCTATTGCACATACATGGTCTTCACTCAGTAAAATTTCCAATCCAAGTCAGTGGATGATTTGCACAATAATGTCTACTATGAACATGGTACTCAGCCTTTTTTTTTTTTTTTTTTTTTCCCTTACTTGGTAACCTCTGGCATAGGCATGAATAGCATTATATTCATAGCATTGTCAATACCCTAGCTCTGTTTCCTTCCAAAACTAAATGTTCTCATCAGCTGCATGCATGTCAAAAAAGCAGCTTTTTCTTTAGATCTGTAGAATCAGCTTCTTTAGACCAGTAAAAGGAAGAAGAATGTAACTACAGGATCTTGAAGTGTTTTAAAATGTCTGATGTATCCGGGTCCACTTTGATTTCAGTTTTGTTTGCACCACTTCTGGCCTGCACTGTCTCATTCAGGATATTTGTGTTTTGCTTTTTAAGGAGTGATGTTATTCAGGAGGGAAAGCTGTGTAGAATAACTGCATATACAGAATTTTCAGTATTGGTGGATAAAATCTGTGTGCCATTTTAATTCAGTCATCAAAAAAAGGAGCTGAGTGTATTTCTTTGTAGGAGCTATTATTTAATCTCTAATTTACATGTAATTGCTTTAAATTGAGAGACTTGTTGGCAAGTCATGTAGTAATTAGAAAGCAAATTTTTGTGGGGGATTTCTTCAAGTCTGTTTTAAAAGCCTGGTTCATGCTGAGAGAAAAATATTGCTGTTAGGATGAGGTGTCTGTTGATAAATATAGAACCCTGGATAAAATTGCATAAGGATTTGTAGTGAGGTATGGAATTGCCTGTAGGAATTTGCTTCTAAAATAAAATAAGAAAGAATATGTACAGCCTAATTTGAGAAACGTACAGGATTTTTTTTTGCTTATTCTAGTGTAAAAAGAAAAATTTTGCTTGCCCTGATCAGAAATCCAAGAACAGTTTTGTGTCCTAAGTAATAACTTAAATATTTTTCTCTGAGACTTTCTTTCTTTTAGAAATTAATGGAAAATGCAAATGTAACAGCAGATAGATATAATAGGTTACTGAGACATTTGCAAAATGAAGTTAAGCAGGTATGACAAAGAAATGTAATAGTTCAACAGATTTTAAAAAGCTTAACACAAACATTTGTCCCCATCAGGCATGCTACTTGGGGATAACTTGCAGACCTCAGACAAGTCTCAGTCTTGAATTTAGCTTGTTCAGACCTGACCCCTTGGCCGCATGATTATTAGTTAAAATCTGACTTGTAAAAAAAAAAAAAAAAAAAAAAAGGCTATGTGAATCATTTCAGGCAATTTCATAAGGCCTTCAGGCCTTCATATTGCCTTTAAGGAAGCAACTTCAAGAATTATTTATAAGGATTATTTATATGCACATATATTTAGATATACACATATAATTACTTCCTCTTGTACCGTACTGAAAATGCTAATCTTCCATTTTCTTCTGCTTATTTAGTTTTAATTCCCAGCCATTCTCCCCTCTGATAGCATCTTATGCCGTACGGAGTGGATGTGGGAGTGCAGCGCATGGAGCCAGGCAGTATTGACCTGTACAGCACGCAAATTGCCTTCTGGTTATAGGACAGTTTTAAAGGTATCCTTGAAGGTGTCGAGTTGGGTCCTTGGGCTGTGCACAGGATGGTGCCTTTAAGCCTCCTTCCAGCTGGAGAATCTGCAAACCTGGCGGCCTTTGGGTTTGGTTCAGTTTGGGACCTTGGTTTGATTCAAGGTGCTTTAGTTGCTGTTTAGTTTGGATGTGTTGCCAATCACATTTCTCTATAGCAGAGCCCAGTGCTGATGGTTCTTTGCTGCTGTGCAGTGTGCTCAGGCAGTGTTCCTATGAGCATGTGCTAGCATCCCTCTACCAACTCCGTGTTTTACCTTCCTCTGCATCTTAACTGCTATTTTTACTGTCTCAATAAATATTATAAAATATGTTGCTTGAATTATAACAAGACAGCTAGTGTTTTGGCAAGGACACTGAATACTTCCAAATTTTTGAGTCCGAAATGGGTAGCCGGTTTGTCATTACATATGTCAGATATGAGTAGTCTGTGGCTACATATGTAACATTTTAACACAATTCATATATATGCCTTCTAACTCTTGCGTACCATGTGATTATATTCTTACCAACCTTTCTTTCTCTCCTGTGCATGTAGAAGCCAATTGAAATTAAGCAATATAATCGTTTTGGTTCTGTGCATTTAGATGCCTTAGTAACATTGTGAGCTTCTGAATGTCCGCTAGAATAGAGGAGTTTCAGATAATACCCCCAAATATTATGGAAAGGATACGAGTTTAAGTAGTGCATTTTGCAACAAAAAAAGTTCCTTTTATTTATTTATTTGTAAACATCAGTGAACATAAATCTCCTGTTAAGGATGAGCTATTTGGAATTAGGCTAATAACACATTTTTTCTAGTTTATTTCCTCCTCAAAGATTCTTCAGTCTTTCTGAAGCTGTTTCCTTGTGCAGCCCAACAGGGGAACCTTAGTTACCTCTTGTTTGATTCTGTATTTCAGTGTTTTGGAAATACTGTATGTATCAGGTATCCACTGTGTGGTCTAAATAACAGAGATATTAAATATATCACAAGCATCATGCTCTGCATTAGTGACATACAGACATTGTCATGTCGTTTGCCTAAAATAGAATATGGTATAGTAAGTATGGAATCTGTAGGGCTATGATGTTGTAATTAATTATAGACTTAGATATTACTTATGGGTGTGCATTTGTTTCACAACTTTAAATACATGGTATCCATTTCAGCTTTTTGAATGTGAGATATTTATATCCTGAAGTTTAGTCTTTGAAAATGTTTACATTTATTCCCCCCTCTGTGCACAGAGATTCTTTGTACAGGTGTCTTCATTTATATTAAAACAGCATGATGTTGAATGTAATCTTAGGGGTTGAGGTTAAAATTTTAACTGTCGCTAGCGTGATCTGTCACTTTTACTTGCTTTCACCTTTTCTGTGCTAGTACAATAATTTGGAAGATTTAACAAAAATTCTTTCTAGATGGTTTGGTACATGTGGACAGATTGTGTGAGCTGAAGTCACATTGCTATGTTGTTGTTTTAACTATTTTTTTTTATTTCAACATAATAAAAGGCTAATGTTACTGTTTGAGAGTCTTACGCTGTTTATGTTAGTGTAGAAATATGATCAGAAAAGAAAATAGTCCACCTGAACAGTAAAGCTTACACAAAGTAATATGCTGACTTTTGACAAAAATCACAATACAGAAACTATTATTACTGGGGTTACTAGGCCTTTCCTCCAATATATACCTCAGAAAGTTTCAAAATAAGTATGATAAAGTGGCTGCTTTCTTAGCTGGAAATAGCATTTGTAGTTTTTTGTGTGTATGTGTGTTTGTATGTTTTAAATGTTTCAGTAGTTGGTGTTAATTAGCCTTTTAATAAATGATCAGTTATGTGCAGACAGTGGCATCAGTTTCCTGTTGTTGCTGCTGTTTCACTTTATCCTTCAGACGTGTTCACTGGATTAGCACAAGAGCTCTGTATTCCACTTCCTTGTAGACCGCCTTGGAAAGGCTGTAGCTGACAAACAGCCTATGCCCAACCTTTGGATGAGCTCATCAGATAACCAAATCACAAAGAAATAGTTCATATTGTGGGAAAAGCTATCCGGACGTGGCTGTTGCAGGCTGTAACAGTAGCAGTATGACTGTTTAATGCACATCTCCTTTTTTCCTTCATTGGATATCTTCAAGTCATGTAAACTGTTGGTAATTTGATGTGATGTTTCTTCTTTTCTTCTTACTGTGATTCTTATAAGAATGTTACTTAACATACAAAGGCTTTATTTGGTTTGAATAACATTCCAGAAAGATATTAGCTAAAATAGTCAACTGAGAGATGAGCCAAAGTAGTCAATCTGTATGAAATGCACATTTAGAATATGTACTGCAGGCCATATCTTCCTGCTGTTACTTCTGGATCTTTTTATTACACTTTGAACTTAAGGACAAGAGAATGGAGTCCTGACAGTGGCCACAGCAGGCAGAATTCCTGGTGGTTCCTAAGGTTTGTGTCCCTTTCAGCAAATTTTGTATCGCTAGAGTAACCTTCTTGCACTGATGGAACCTGTAAAAAGCAGCTGCAGCAGATGTAGCTAATAAATGTTATCAGCACTGATACCTTCCCTGCTCCTTGGCCAAATCAGCAGATAATTCCTTCACCTGCCCCCAGAAACTGCAGGTTCTAACCCTAGCATAGATAAAAATTACATGAACTGAAGAAAATGGCATGGTACTGGAGTATTTTATTGATAATAACGAATTTTAATGCCAGGTAGTGTAAAATAAGTGATGAAAATGTATATGCACATATATTTATAATATCAAAGTATAATTTGTAAGGGTATAATAATATGCATATGTACAAAATATACTTAATACACATGTGAATAAAATAATTTTTAAAAACTGTTAGTAATGGAATTTCGGGTTTATTTCAAAATGTCAAATTTCAGAATGTCAGTTGAACCCATGTCCATGTAACCTGTACTTAAAGGATTGATTTGCTTAAAGTTCAGTCGAAGGGCCCCTCTCCTGGCCCCGCTGGAGGTGAGTGTGTGAGTGCTGCAGACTCGGCCTCGCTTTGGAACTGACTTAATGCTCACACTAATGTGAAATCTTGCCCAGGTGAAAGGCGAAAAGGTTTGTTCTGCCGTGTTGGTCAGTGTGATGAAAAGGACTTGATTATAGCATTAATTTCTCTCTCAACGGTACCTGAATGAACTTTATTTTTCAGTACTAAAGTCTCAAAGGTACGTACCATGTTATTTGACTGTCTACTTCCTTTTCTAAAACTTGAAAAGTTATAGTCAGGCATCAGAGCGTGCCATAGTCGAAAAGGAATTGGTTTAGGGCCGCAGCACCACTTTTGTAGCAGTTCTCCTTCAGTTTGCTTTTGAAGCATATGTGGACTTGTCTGGTATTTCAGTGTTTTTTTTTTTTTTTATGAGAAGGCAATTGAAAATAATAGTGGAACAAATCCTAAGGTTTGGCGTGTTGCAGCGACTTCATGAACTTAAATTGTCTGCATATAAAGTGACAGTGGTCTCAGCAGCCCAAAGCTTTCAAAAGGGGAATGCTTCCCCGTGCTCCTTTCCTGAAGGGAAGGCATTAGAGTAGGGGGCCTTCTTGGGAATGCAGCTAAGCTGATTGATAAGATGTCCTGCACACTCCTTTACTGGAAAACAGGCTTAAACAGGTCTTAAAATTTAGTGAATACAGCAGTGCCACTGCTGCTTAGGAAGTGGCAGGAATGAGCATTGTAATCTCCAAGAGAAAGCCCAAAGATTAAAAAAAATACGCAATTTAGATATTCTTATCTAGTATAAAGCATTAATAAAAATCTTTATTTTTCAATAGGGACCCAATGAGAAGAACTGGTGCTTGATTTAGTTGTTTCCATTTGGTAGACTTCTGGATCTTACTTCAGAACTCTTCTTAACCAGTTCATTTTCCATGTAAGAGTATCTTTTCTGTTTTTTGAAATGAGCCATGTATACATGATAGCTTTTTTATATCTTGTTTATTTATTTTAAAGGCAATTTAGCTCTTAGGAGAGGTCAAAGAAAACAAACAAAAATATTTTCAGCAATCCAGGCAAGTGCAAGTTTGTCTTCTAAGTGACTTTTTTTTTTTTTTTCTAAACTCTGGAAAATTTCATTTAAATTGGGTATAGCCAGACCTTCCCATAGGAAAGCTCTCAATAAAATCTCAAAATATGTTGAGATTAATTTACATAAATAACTAAACATACTCTATTTTGTAGTATACAGTTAAAATATGCAGTTTAGTTAGCTGTTCAAAGTAAAGGAAGGTCTGTACTATATCAGAAGTAGAGTTTGTTTTTATAGCTTAGTGGTTATTGTGTGTGTGTGTGTTACTGCTGCAGTGTTTTTCTTTCTGAGCAGAAATATTTTTTTTCTTTTACGTGAAATTGTAGTTAAGCAGTTTTATAAAGAGAATTCTGTTTGTTTTTCTTAAGCTCACCCCAGTGACTTTCTTGAAAAGAGTACTAAAGAAGACCTAAAAACCCAAAATACGGTATTAGTATGTAAAGGCTGTGACCTACAGGAAGGACTTGGCTTGTAAAACAAAAACGGCAAAAATTAAAGCAACTCCTCTGTTTCTGGATTTTTTTTTTTCAAATCTAGTAAAACTTTAATTTTTCAGCTTAGTTGAAGAATCATCCTGAACAATAAACAGTGTAAAGCATATGAAATTACTTTTCCTAGAACACAGTGTATTCTTTTATTCTGAATATGCCTGTTGTGTGGAATGTTCCTACTCAATCTCCCAGAAAAACACTGTAGGAAATTGCTGACATACTTTTTTCCCAGCTGCTGTTAAATTTGGAGAACTGACAATGTCATATTACCAAATGGTGTTGCATTGTTTTTCTTTAATTTTGAGATTCATGTTCTTATTTCTCCTTAGCCTCAAAAGTGCGAAATGAAAAATATAAAAATTTCAGTGCACCAGAATTGATGCCTGTGCTAAGGAAGCAGGCTTTGTTTAGCAGTAGGTAGTGGGTTCTTTACATGAACACCTCTGTAGAAAGCAGTGTACTTTCATCCATCAGTATGCCATCTGTTTGCCGTATGTTCTGTCACGATACCTCGTTTGCTTCTCTGATGAAGAGGTTCCTAGACAGTACTGCTCATTGAAAGGCCAGTGATGTGATCAAGATGCATTGTCAGAAGTAATGAAATTGAGACAGATTCCTGATGTAAAACCCTTCAAGTAGTAAACAATGGTTCAGTACCTCCAACTGGTGGAGCGGCTCCGACTCCTTCATGGAGCGGCTGGGCTTGGCTGTTAGTGTGGAGGTAGCGGGAAGTCGGTACAGAGTGGATCTGGGCTGGCCAGCTGAGGTTGCCTGGAGCTGAGATTCTCAATTCTTGACATGGTGTTAATATGATGCTTGTTGTTTTGTGGAGTGTGGTTGCGTATCGCCTTTGTAAATTCATGTTAAATCCATCTGTGTCTGGCCATCAGAAGTTTCCAGTTGACTTGGCTACTAGATTACCATGAGTAGATTTAAAGGTTACTTTGAAGTGTATTGCTGTTCGTGCTTAATGTGTTTCTTGTCATCCTGGAGGCTGTATCTGTGCTGTTGTTTTGCCATTTAATACCTGGAGACTGTCAGGTTTCTTCTCTAAGAGAAGTCTTCTGCCTTCTTGGGACCCAGGTTAAGGATGTCACCAGGAAACTTCCCTGTCTGGTTCGACCCACAGACTATTGTCCACTGATGGTCCTACATGTCGGAAGAGAAGCAGCAGCAATGTGCCATTTTCTCCAAGCTCCGATTGGTGCATTACTACAAGTAAGAAGTCAAGCAAGGCAGGGAAGGAGACCTGCGTGGATGGGCAAGGAGCTGTTGGGTAAACTCAGTGAGAAAAAGAGCACGTACGTAATGTGGGAGAAGGATCAGGCCACGTGGGAAGAATATAGGAACATCGTCAGAGAATGCAGGGATGCAACAAGGAAGGCCAATGCCTGTTTGGAATTAGTGTTAGCGAGAGATGTCAGGGGCAACAGGAAGGGCTTCTACAAATACATCAGCAGCAAGAGGAAGACTAGGGAAAATGTTGCTCTGCTGCTGAATGGGGAGGGTGCCTTGGTGATGCAGGGTGCAGGGAAGGCAGAGTTACTAAATGCCTTCTTTGCTTCTGTTTACTGCTAACGCCAGTCCCCGTGAACTACTGAGCCTGGAGACAAGAGAGATAACCGGGACAGAGGAGGACTTTCCAGTAATCAAGGAGAATTGGGTTAGGGATTATTTAGGCAAACCGGACACCCATAAATCTATGGGGCCGGATGCATCCAAGAGTGCTGAGGGAACTGGCGGGGGTCATTGCTCAGCTGCCCTCCATCATCTTCGAGAAGTCATGGAGAGTAGGGGAGGTGCTGGAGGGCTGGAGGAAACCAACGTCACTCCAGTCTTCAAGGAGGGCAAGAGGGAAGAGCTGGGAAACTACAGGCCCGTCAGCCTCAACTCCATCCCTAGAAAGGTGATGGAGCAGCTCATCCCACAGGCCATCTCTAGGCATGTGAAGGAAGGTGATCAGGAGTAGTCAGCATGGATTCATCAAGGGGAAGTCGTGTTTGACAAACCTCATAGCCTTCTACGATGAGGTGACCGGCTGGATGGACAATGGGAGAGCTGTGGATGTTGTCTACCTTGATTTCAGCAAGGCTTTTGACACAGTCTCCCATAACATCCTTATAGGAGAGCTCTGGAAGTATGGATTGGATGAGTGGACAGTGAAGTGGATTGAGAACTGGCTAGATGGCAGAGCTCAGAGGGTGGTGATAAATGGGGCTGAGTCTAGCTGGAGGCCTGTGGCCAGTGGTGTCCCGCAGGGGCAGTACTGGGCCCGGTGCTGTTCAACTTGTTCATCAATGACTTGGTCGAGGGCACAAAGTTCCTCACCCTCAGCAAGTTTGTGGACGATACCAAACTGGGAGGAGTGGCCGACACTCCCGAGCGCTGTGCTGCCATTCAGACAGACCTAGACAGGATGGAGAGTTGGGCAGAGAGGAACCTCATAAGGTTCAACAAGGACCAAGCGCAGGGTCCTGCACTTGGAGAGGAATAACCTCAGGCAGATGGATTAGCAGTTGGCCTGCTGGAGAGCAGCTGCACGGAGAGGGATTTGGGAGACCTGGTTGACAACAAGTTATCCATGGGGTAGCAATGTGCCCTGTGGCCGAGAAGACCAATGGGATCCTGGCCTGCATCAGGAGGAGCGTTGCCAGCAGGTCGAGGGAGGTGATCCTCTCCCTCCACTCAGCTCTGGTGGGGCCGCATCTGGAGTATTGGGTGCAGTTCTGGGCTCCCCAGGACAAGAGGGATTTGGAGCTTCTAGAGAGGGACTGGAGCATTTGTTGTATGAGGAAGGATTGAGCGAGCTGGGCCTGTTTAGCCTGAAGAAGACTGAGAGGAGCTCTGATCAATATGTACAAGTACCTGAGGGAAGAATGTAGAGAGGATGGGGCAAACTCTTCTTGATGGTGGCCAGTGACAGGACAAGGGGTAATGGGTACAAGTTGAAACACAGGAAGTTCCACCTCCATGTGAGGAAGAACTTCCTGTGAGGATGAGAAAGCCCTGGAACAGGCTGCCCAGAGAGGTTGTGGAGTCTCCTTCTCTGGAGATCTTCCAAACCCGCCTGGACATCACCCTGTGCCACGTGCTGATGATCTCTAGAGGTCCCTTCCAGCCTTAACAATTCTGTGATTCTGTGATTCATCAGTTCGTACTTGATGGAAACTTCTAGCCCATTTTTATGTGAATATATTTAGCAAAACCAAGTTGATAAAGGTAGTATCTTTTAGTAGACCAACTGCTGTAACTGCGAAGAGTATGCAACATTTTTGTCACTAGAGCCCTTAGGTCTGGAATTAAAGCTGGGCAAAATGTACTTTCATTATAGAAATTGTAAAATAGGTCTTCCCTCAGTCTAATAATGAGTTACTGATGATTAGGGAATGTTCAGGTGGTCATGAGAGCCTGTGATGCTGTCTTGGTGAGTGGAGTATTGCTCCTGGAAGGCATACTTTTCGCAGAGCAGAGTCTGTAACCAAACCAAAGCAAAATATTCCAGGCCCCATATCCTGAGGGTTGGTAGAAATGGTAGATTAGTTTGTGGAATTGGTATATGCAAAAGGCACTGAATAAAGCAGCCTTGGTATTGCAGTGGTCTCAAAAATAGTGTTTTACACAGCAAGTATTACAATAGCATAACTAATTTTCCATTATTTATTGTCTATAAAATGTTCAACATTAAAATAAACTACATTATATGTAGTTATATTTTGTATATATGCAGTTTACCTACCACATAAGCAACCTATTAGTGGTAAAGCAATGTTTTGACTAGAGACTAAGTAGAACTTCATGGTATGATGGTGTGGTAATGATAAATATTTAGAAATCATAATTCAGGTGTTTAAATTGGACTAACTGAAAATGTAGGTTTTTGTTTATGATAATGTGAGTTCTTTTCATTGTTCTTTTTTCTAATATTTAGGTTTCACACTTCCTTAATTGTGAGGACTAGAAGATTTTCCATGAAAGTTATTTTATCAGTACTAAAACAATAACATGACTTCATTAAAGTAAGTTTTCTTTACTAATATTCGTGATGAAACATGCATGTTTGTGATGCAGCAGCATCACTATATTATTGTGCACCTTTTTACACTGAGCTTCTAGAATATTAAAGAGTCTTCATGGGGCATTGATGGTTTTGGTTAAATCTCAAGGTGAGAAACTTCTCAGTTGTTAAAGTGCCAAGAAAAACAAGCTTGCACCAAGAGGAAAATGACACAATGCTATGTAAGAAAAGATGACTTACTTCAGCTTCTAGAACTCCTAGTTGATTTCAAATCCCATCTCCTTTAGTATAAGATTACTCCCCTTGTTTTCTTGATTTGTTAAACTGAGTTAATAACCCTCAACTTTATCCAGGTGGAAAGCAGGAAAGGATCACTTCCCCTACAAAAGAACTTCAGAAAATTGTAGTTGAAATGGTATGGAGAAGGTGAAGGAGATATAGCACTTTTCTTTACATGGAAATAATTTTTCTAAGAAATATTACGGTCTTTGGTTATCTTCTCGTCTGTTACTTGATTATGTCTTGCACATTGAGGTCTTTTTTTAATGATAGGATTTTCAGGCACCACAGAGAAACAGATACTATAAGGGCCATGACTCCTGAGCAATGAATGCTGAATTGACTTTTGCTCAGGAATTAAAAGCTCCCTCTTTTATGTATATATTTAGTATTTCAGTTCAGTTTTTCCGTGCTTATCCTGACCTGAATGGGAATATCTGCATTTATAATGCGGTTTGGCATGGAGTTTTAGCTGCCTTATGTTAAGAATAACAAGGCCGTACTTGATCTTTCTAACAGGTATACGAGGATATACCAGCCATACACATTTACATATGGAAAGCTTCAAATTTCCCTGTAGTTGTAAGTTTGATGGAGAAACTGGCATTATTTTTCTAATTATTTTTCTCCAGTAAAACAAAGCATGTTGCTCTAATGTACACAGTTGTTAGGACTGTATCTGTTTTGGCAAATACTTATTAGGTAGTTGTCTCCTATCGAAGGACAAATAGGAAAGTGATCCTTTTTCAGGATAAGAATCTGAAGGCTGAGGTGTGAAATACATAGGTTCAAATCTATCCTATAGTTAGTGCACAACACAAAGTTCAACCTGCATCTTCTACATCACATGTACGTGCCTTATCATCCAGCTTGCTAGGTGTTCTGGGATGAGTCTCTTTTGTGGGCCCTGGGGTTTTTAGTTTAAGTAAAACAAATAAAGAAAAAATACTCAAATGTTCTGAAACTGGGATTTTTGTATCCTGTCAGCCCAGTCACTTCAGTACTTAAAATCACAGTACTTTCTGGAGATTCATCTTTCGTTTTAAGTAAAGTTATTTGGATTCTCACTTCAGATATCTTCATATACTGTGCATCTATGATAAAAATATGACTCTTGTGGGTCTTGATTCCCGTAGGACCTGAATACAAGATAGAGAATTTGAAAGATAAATTGTTTTTTGAAGCAGGTTTTATATAACTGGATACAGTAAATCTTCACAACAGGAAAAACAGCAGTTTTGAAAGAAAATCTGTCATTAGCTTTTCTGCATCTTGTCAGTTTGTGAAGATCTGAAAAATAACTAAATTTATTTAGAGACTTGCAGTCAAAAGAATTGTTTTTATGGAGCATTTAAAAGGTTCAGGCACAGATAACTTTGTATACAAGCTCAGAGGGCTCAGTGTAGCTCATGGGAGCATCTGTGTGAATTATATCATTATTTAATTTGCCTGTTTTTAAAAATGGTATTAGATTAGAGGTGGAAAGATAACGTAATAATTTACAAAGTGCTAAACTGGGTTTAAAATCCTTCTTAATGGTATAGCCTGAAGTATATATCTCTGTTGTGTTAAAGATACTAAAGTTAAAAATAAAGGGGAGGAGGAAAGGCATATCTGGGGTGTCACCAAGGCATGTGGTAAGTTGATGTATAAAAGGAATGTAATGGATATATTTGGATTCCATCCAATGTTGCTGGACACAGGCATTCTATCTAGGCACATTCCCGAGCATTAAGTGCAATCTTTTCCCGAAGGGTAGCGATCCTTCTGTGTCATTCATCTTCCCTGCCGTCCATTCAGCCAGAGGCTGGGCGTGCAGCTTAGCTCATTTCACTGCCCGTGTAACTGCAGCCGAGCCACTTTTCCAGTTCAGAGCAGTGTTTCACTTCTAAACACTTGCATACAGGAAGCTGTATTTGAACGTAGTATGGAGGGACTGTCTTCCAACTCACAGTAACTTTGGATGGGGTGTTTGAATCTGTTGTCTCTGACAAGGATGTTCCTGATCAAAACTTACAAACAAATTAATCTTTTTTTTTTGTGTTTATTGATCCCCAGTTTTTAGTTTATAAGCATTGCTGATTTTGAATGGCAAAATTTAGTGGTAGAGGGGTTCATTTTTTAATATCTCTATCATGATAGCAATTTAGTGGAATAACAAAGTTGTTTGCCACTTATAGCAGTAGCTTATGGCATTTTTGGGGGGAAAAAGAAGGGTACAATTCATTTTTTGAGCTAAACTATCACAGTAGAAAACATGAAGAGGGAGAAGGAGAAGGAAAAAGGAATTTTTCCTTAGTAGGAGTCATCTGATTTATTTCATTACTTAAGTAATGGCATGTTACAATAAATCTCATGCTGCGAAGGTGTCCAAGATGAAAATTTTCATCCAGGAGATTGAGAGAAGCGTCACTCCCATTTTCCCCACCCAGTGTAATTTTCCTCATTTTCCTGTTTTCTTAAAATCATGGTGCATTAGGTGTCTGGCTCCCCAATAGGCCTTTGAGGCAGTTACTCCAGGAGATGTTGGGCGACGCTGCAGGCCTCTGCTGAGACCAGCTGGCTACGGGGCCGTCGTCGTGCGCCGGGCGGCTGCTGAGGCAACCGGCCGCGCGGCGCTGGCGTCCGAAGGGTCGCTCCGAGCCCAGAGGCCTGTGCGAGCTTGGATTTGTTTGTGTGGCATGTGCCGTCCTAGGAAGTAACTCCTCCAAGGTCACCTTGACTGCCGCTGTTGGACCACTCGTTTTATGGGATGGCCAGAGCCTGAATGTGCGGGGAGTAGCCTCGTGTGTGTTGGTGGGCAACCTGCTTAAAAATAAATAAATAAATATTGTAAAAGCATTTGCCAAAGGTATAAAAGTTCGTAATATTACAGCTTTTGATATCAACTTGCCATGCTAACAGCTGTGATTATTTTCCATCGTTAATGAAAAGCTGTTTTGTAACAAGAAACTTCAGATAAATATTTAATGTCAAGCTGACTTGAAATTGGTCTAAAATGTTATTAATATGCCCAAGGCAACCATGACCTGCACTTTGAGACTTTGTGCCTTGCATTCTGGTATGAGTGTTTTATTCACTTTTTAAGAGCCTAATGGCTTAAGCTTGTTATTTTAAAATAACTGCCTGAATTATTGATACACATTAATCCCCAGTCAAAGATGCTCTATTACAAACTAAGCCTGTTTAAGTTCTTTAAAGAACTTTAATTTTTATTTTTAAAGAACCTTTAATTTCCCCTGCCTCTTTAGAGCCCTCTTGGGCTCAAAATGGTGGCATAATATTGTCTCTAGTTGTGGATGTGAAGTGCTGTAGTCCCTTGGACGCTGGAAAATGCAAGGGAAAGAGGGCATTTTTTCTGCTGTAGTATTAGCAATTCCACAGTCCCTTGAAGGCTTCTCTATCCCTACCACCTTGCTCAAAAAGGAGCAAAGGTTCAAAAACTTGTGTTTAATTTCATGTCATCCTAACAAAGCTATTCAGACTTGGGACCTAAATAGCTGCTCACAGCTGTCACCAGTATATAACCTGCTGATGTTTAGAGCTGCTCACCATGACACTGGAGAGACTTCTTTTAAATATAGTATTTTGGCTAACTTTAAAAATTGTTTGTTGGTAAGGCTCTCTACCACTGTTAGAACCCTTGTCTAACCCTGTTCTTATTTTGTACATTTAGGAGAACTGATGCTAAGCTCATCTCCCCTAAATATGGGGAGCCATAACCACTCGATGTGACCAATGACTCTTAGAACAAAGAGAGCTAATTCAACAATACTGTCATGAAATGGTATAAAACGTGCTTGCACTTGACAGATTATTGTGCAAACGAAAGTCGTGTTTGGAAGATATATGGTGGTTTTAGCAAGTTCCTTTGGATGCAGTTGTGATTTTTGTTTTCCAGGTTGTTGTTGAAATATTCTGTACCTGCTTTTAAACCTTGCCTTTCTGTTAGCTTTTACTGGGTTTTCCGAAACGTTACTAGTGTTGTGAATCTAAGGAAAAATGAATATAAAGCTAAACCAAAGACTGTAAAGTGAAAGTTTAAATAAAAAAGTAACATCAAGCTTTTTCTCCTCCCTTTCTCAGCTTCCTTATCTATCCATTCTATAATCCTATAAAAATAAAGATAAAAAAGCAAATACCCAAATCATATGTTTGTGCTCTTGTGTAAAGTGGGAAGACGACCCACTGGAACACACAGTGACACAGTGTTTTGACACAGTGTTCTTGTTTTCCATGTTGGAATTTTTTAGTTCCATCTCCTGGTTCCCTCTAATGCTGCCAGTCAGTGAGATGCAGCCTCAAGCGGCTACTTTATGCTATGAATTTTGTGTTTCTCTGTGCATTTTGATTTTAAACAAGCATTTGCTTGAGGAAGAGTGGAGAATAGCATCCTATTCTGAAACTTAAGAAAGTACTTCTTTTTCCTGTAAAAATAGCATAGATAAATATCAAACAGCTAAAATATGCACTCAGTTTTCCATGTTGTGACCAAAGCAATTAGTTTTTTTAGTGATTCTTGTTACTATATTTTACAAATATTGCTGTACCTACCAAGCTGTGATTTACTGTGAGTAGTATGCAAAACCATAAACTTTACACTTATTTTGTGATGGAAAGGATTATGAGATTCTGTGTATCATAGTATGTAAGATCATATGCAGAAAATAAGAAAGGAAGTTCCTTTCCAGTTAATAAGAGTTGTTTTAATTCTGTGGACATTGAAAAGAATTATACTTTTTGTAAGTTGCCTTCTGTAATGCATTAGGATTTTTAAAATACTACATGAAAGACGACTTGAGCTTTCCTTAATAGAAGCTTTAATGACTAGCTTGAAGCAATTTTGTTTTGAGGAATTAATATTTAGACAGACATAACATTAGCTATGGGAGTAATTAACAAGTTTAGAATAATTAATGAAAAAAATGGAAAATTTTGCATTGCCTAATACCAAATTTTGCAGATTTCTTTAAGGATTTTTGCTAATTAAAATATTAAATGGGTTTTATTTTATGAGTAGAATGTGGAAAGATTTGTTTTCTTGTTTAGTTCCTTTGTAAGCTGCATTTGACTTAACACCTAATTGAACTCAAGCCTGGATTCATAAGTTATTCTTTTCTGAATCATAAGTTATTCTTTTCTTTAATGGAGTATAACAGTGATTCTAAACAACTTGTTTAAAATTACTTATTTGAAGACCATTTGAAATGTTACCTTTGTGTTTGGAGTTGCTCCTTTTTGTAAGAATTAAATATTTCCTCTTACAGTATGCGGTATGCATTGCAGTGTGCAAGAGTATGATATGTAAAATATGGCTGGAGTTTTGTATTCATAAATTAAATGTATTAAAAACCATAAATCTAGATTTACTCCATTAATACTTGGGCTTCCTCAGAGGAAACCCTTAAATATAGTTGATAGTCACATAGTTGTAAGTATAGTTACGATAGTTGTATTCTTATTCAGTATATTAAGTTTAGACCTTAAAATGGGAAGCATTTTGTCTGGTGCCATAAGACATAGTTTAAACATGCTGGAAACAGTAGCATGCATTCGACTAAACAGTATGATTCTTCTTGTTGGAAAATGTTATTTTGTCGTTTTGTGATGAGCTCTTAGCTGAAGCTTCTTCATAGATTAAAAAAGAAACGTTGGATCCAGTTCATCATTGGGCTACAGATAGCAGCTAGGTTGATCTTAATTTATAGCAAAATAGGCTTTTGAGTTCAGTTTTGTTCCCAAAACAGATCCTTTCAAGGGTTAATAAAGCCCTTTAACTGAAATATGAAATACTTATGTCTTGGTTTGCATGCTCCATTTAAGTTTGAATTGAAGGAAGTTGATAACATATCTGAGGAGAACTTGACCACAACAGATAATTTAAGCATGGCAAACTGCATCTAACTTCCTGTAGTTTGGTAGTGCTCCAGATTCCTAATTGTTCTTAGGAAATTCCACTCTGGACTTCAAAATCATTATAAAAAATGAACATTAGTAACTAATGTGGGAGCAGCATCCCAGAGCTTCTGATCTCCAGTGTTAAGTTTTTTGAAGTGGCAAAAAATAGCTTAGAAAAACTTGATTGAAGATTGCTTTAAGAAAATTGGATTTAAGAAGTGGTTGCTTAATTGATGTGTGATCTGTAAAGTTAGAGATGCCAACAGCAAAAATACAGTACAGAAGTTGGGCTAAATTTTATTTAAACAATGCTTTCAAATGTTGTTATACATTCAGATTATAATCAGAGTGATTATTTTATTTGAAGACCAAGTAGAAACAATAAGAATTGGTACTTTATAATTAACAGTAAATTGCTGTTTGGCATTTGCTCAGCCCAGCTCATGGCTTTCCTTTCTCTACTTTCTACTAATCAAAGAGAAAACCAAACTGTGACCCAACTTAATACTGGCCAACATCGTGTGATCACAACTGTCCTGTTCCCCGGGGTTTCACCAGTGAAGCGAGTTTTGTGCTACTTGTCAGAACGTGGTGTAAGATAATTATGTTCCTTGAATATTACTGGGTGTGACATAGGCTGTGTAATGTTTATTTGGGGATTTCTCTTTCCCATCCCATACATTTGAAGGCTACTTTGTTTGTAGTATGCTTTTAATTTCTATGTATAAATTGCTGCATGTTTTCCAAACCTGTTTTGTCAATCTCATAAGGATTGCTAAACTTAAATTTATGAGTTTCTATTATGTCATGCTTATTTTATTTTTAGTGATAAACTAGAGGTTTTTGCTTTTTCTGATTTATTCGGTATGTGTCTATACCCTCATTTCAAAAAAGTTATGGTCAGGTGATTATTAACATTATATTAGCGTTGTTATGTGACGTGATGGCATGTAGCAGTTGTGGGTGAGGATAGTGCTGTCTGACATGTTAATCCTGTGTTATGCCTGGCTGTTTGCAGGCCATTCGCATCGTCTTCATTACTGATCATTAATCTCCCATGTCATACCTTCTTTGCATCTTTTGCCTATGATCATTCCTTACTTGGAATCCGTGTTTGAACGTATGGGACATGAAACTAGTGAGAATGTAATGCAGCACTCATGGAGGGTTAACTGAGCTCTGCTGCTCTTCATTAAGCCTCTTCTCATTGTCACTTGATTGGGGTTTTGACCAGGACAACCTAATTGTATTTTTTCTGTTTTAATGTTTATTTATTTATATATTTTGGACATAAAGTCACAAATAATTGTAGACTTGTCAGACATCATCTATGAAATTATTATGAAAGTATGGTGATTCTAACCAGGTTGTGTGTGTTTAAAAAAAAAATCTACATTTGTCTTTACTTATCAGTTTTACTTCACTCTCCTAACAATCGTTAAAGGGTTTACTTGCAATCTGTGAAATCATTCATGCCTTGTTTTCCTGTGCTATTAGTACATTAAGTAAAGATTAATATAGAGATGCTTCAGTTTAATTATGAGGAAAATCAATCCCTTCAAGTAGCGTGGCAGAACGACGGCCAGAATTACTGAAGCAATTGGTACTGTCATCATTGAAAAGGACAGGAAGAAGCGTTGGTGCCGTTGAAGTGTTCAGGGATTTGGTGTCGTTTTATGTTGAATTGTATAAAATGATGTCTTTTTATGGGCCCAGCAATTGCTCTTTGAGCAGGTGAGAATGGTAAAAGTTTTGGGTTCTCTAAAGAATATTGGAGAAACTCTTGCAGATTCAACTGTGTGTGGCTGGAAGTGCAGTAAGATCTTTTGTGGATCATTCAATATAAAATTGGGGTTGTGATTCTTTGTATTGTGGGGTTTGGGGAAGAGTTTGGCTTTTTTTTAGAACTTTTAGCTGTTGCGATCATTTGCTTTAGCTCATTGACAGAGATCTGCAGATGCTGACAGATGAGTGACTGCAAATTAGATGTAGAGATTTCAAGGAACTACTAAAGATATATTTCATTTTTCTAATAGCATTTCTAGGTGTTTATTGCAAATGTGATTGTAGTGTAATTCATGTATAATTTCAAAACCAAAGATCTTTCCTAATGCACTTACATAGAGAGTTTATTATTGACTAGGAAGTTCAAACAAAGCTTTGGAGTAGACTAAAATGTAATGGGATGGATAATAAAATAATAGCAGTCCTGAGGCTTGTGATTCTTTCATGGACTAGATACAATGATATATTGCTAGCACTGAGTTTCAAAACCTGTTCCTTTACTGTTGTTTGCCATTCGATTTCAGCCATGCATAGACTTGTTGACAGCTATTTACGAGAAGTCTACGTTTGCAAGAGACTGGTTGCTGCGTAGCAAGAAAATTATCAACATAGCAGCTGCAGGAACTATTTTTCAGCTTTATTTGTATATAAGCATTAGAAAATGGAAAGGAAGGCACTTTTAGCCAAAGTGTGTGAAAATATTTTTTTTTCTCTTATGAGTTGCTTGGTTGCCTAATGATGCAGTTTTCATTAGAATTGTGCTTTATACTGTATATCTTTAATAAATATCAGTATTCAAATTATTTTTTCAAATTATCTAAAGAATAAGCACATTTTTGTGGAAAAAAAAGAAATAGCCTGTCTATAAAGCCCCAGACTACATTTAGAGCCTGTCATGTGCGTTCCTGTGTAGCAAACACACCTATTAGTAGGTTGGAAATGGTTGTGCTGGGCTTTATCTGCAGGTGAAGATGCCAGCCTGCTTGGCACAGTGTTACTCACAGTATATGCCAGGTACTGCTGAATTACACAAAAGTTTAGCAAAACTCTTGAGTTGGACTCAAGAAATGGAAATACTTGTTTATAAAGTTTAGAAAGCTGTAATATGTGAGAATTAAGTGAAAGCTGTGGGTTTTCTTCCCTCTTGCCTCACACACACTTTGAGGATACACTAGTAACTATGTTCACTTTCTCTGCGTAGCATCACCTGGCTTTCTACTCTGTATTCCAACTTTAGCACAGAAAAATAATCTTGGATTTATACTACCATAGTAGAGATATTTTTTCCCCTTAAGAAAGACTTCAAAAATTCAAGTAATCAGTAGTTTGTGTAGAATGAGTTTTTAGTTGTAATTTAGAAGTTTGTAATTTTAGAGGTTGTATGTGGCTGTAATTTTAGAAGCTGAATCCAAGGTGGACATCATTTATACCTACCACTGGGTTGCATGTACTTGAGACTGTGAAAACTGAGATAACTTGCCTCAGGAGATGAGGAAAATTCAAGAAATAAGAGTTCAGCTATTTTTCAAAAAAAAAAAAAAAAAAAAAAACACCAGTAGACACTAGCTTGTCACAGTTTTGTCCTTTCTTCATATGATTGAGATGAAGTTTGACCTAGATGAATCTCTCTAGTACTTCCATGCTTGAGGCAGGAACTTTTACTTTGGCAGCGAATCTAAAAGGATCAAGAGGGATGTGGAGCTTCTAGAGAGAGTCCAGTGTAAAGCGACAAAGATGATTAAGGGACTGGAGCGTCTGTCATATGAGGAAAAACTAAGCGAGCTGGGCCTGTTTAGCCTGGAGAAGAGAAGATTGAGATGGGATCTGATCAATATGTATAAATACCTGAGCGGAGAATGTAGGGAGGATGGGGCCAAACTCTTCTTGGTAATGGCCAATGACAGGACAAGGGGTAATGGGTACAAGTTGAAACACAGGAAATTCCATCTCCCTCTGAGGAAGAACTTTTTTCGATACCTCTGTCTGACCAATTTACAGATTTCTGAAAATTGTACTTGGCTCAAACTTAATAGATGCTTCTTATCTGCTGGTATCTGTAGCTGTGTGAAGATTCCCTGTACACAGGGCATGTTGTGCCCTAGAGCTGCAAAAGCTACACAGACCTTCCTCTGTAATTGCTAAGTGCCACCATTGCCAAATGCTCTGTGCCAAATGTGCACACAATCCTTCTCCTTATGTTCTTAGTGCTTCCAGCACTGATGGACAAGAAGTGCCTGCAAGAGGAATTAATGCTGCTATTCTGGAAACCAAGGACCACTGGGATGCAGCTCTGGAGAAAAAGAAGAACTTAGGAAAGCCTGAAATTACCTGAAATTCTCTCTGAAATACATTGTGATAGAAGAAAAACCCTACCTTTAACAGCTTATCCACTAAAAGTGTACTGATGGTTGTAGCTTATGAACTTCCCCACATAACCTCGGTAGGCCCCTAGAGTCTCTTAGTGCTTTTGCAGCAGGCAATAATTCCTTCCTTTGCTGAAGGTCACACGTTCACTTGGGTTTGGTGTCCCCTGTGTCCCAAAACATGCTTTTATGTTGCTCTTAGGTTACGTTTTCAATGGCACTCCTTAGCCTTGCACTTACCACCTACCCCTTGTGCTTTCTATGCCGCAATTCATAACAGGAAGGGAAGTACACGCAAACTGCCTTTTGAGGACTCTGTAGAGTTCTCTGCTATTTCTTCTTCCATTTCGTTTGCCCTCATTTACCTTTTTCTTTTCCCAATGGTATTTAAAGACAGGCTGTTCCTTGCACCATTTTGTTGAATGTCGAAGCTATCGAGGCGGCTGCTGCTGTTACAGTTCAGCTGTTACCAAATTAGCTCTGAATCTCCACAAAAACATCATGAGTCTTGTGGTTATTTTGTTTCCACTAGGTGGTCTTTTGATGAAAAGCGAGGAGGGGAAGGATGTTCACTGTGAAGCAGTGGGTCTTGAGGCGTGCATCACTGCTCCATAGTCATTTCTACTCATCGCTTTGAGAGGAATCTGCCTTGTTTTATATATTTGTTTCCAGTCCTGGAATGCATACTAATGTTGGATGTGTTAGTAGCAATTTATATTATTGGCGCCCTCTAGTGAACCTTCCCTTGGTTCTTTTTAAGGTCACTTGACATCTCTTCCCACCCCTCCTACAATCTGTTTTATTTCTTGGGGATTTTGTGCTTTGATTCCTTCAGTGTTCCCTGGTAAATTTACACTGAGCTTATTTAAATTGGATTTCAGCTGTTAAACTTTTCGTGGCTTAGTGCACAATTAGCCCCAGTTTGTGGGGGAGTAGAGCAGTTTTTGTCTCTAAACCTCCCCTGAGAGCTTGGAGTGGAGCTTTTGCCAAAATTTTCTTTGAGGTGAAGAACCCATTTTTCATAACTGAATTTGTATTGCTGGTAAGGGTTATGATCTGTGAAGTTTCAGGCATGTTTATATCTTCAGTCACATTCTTTAACCATAAATGTCACCCACTACCTTGAGATTCCTCTTTTCTGGTATTCTGCTTATGCCATACAATATTTGGAACAGTTGTGTTCAATTTTTATTTATCATTTAAAACTTCTGGTGTTTAACAGTTTTAGAGAAAAATGTCTGTCAGTGTTCATGTGTTTATCTATTATTTCTCCATTTGTTTTCTGTCTATATAGAGTCTCACTGCTGATCTATTCTTTTCACTGCCTTTACTTTGGGTTTCTAATTAATTTATCTCTTGTTTCCTTCAAGAGTCTGTCCTGGCACTTCTGAAGGTCTTTTCTCATATTCTGGCATACACTGTTCCTCGCTAACATTTGTTTTTTTCAGTTGTCTTCTCCCCCTAATATTTACTGCCTCCTTTTACACCATTTGGAGCTGTAACTGCCATCATTAATTTTGCATTTCAGCAGTTCTCTCTCCACAATGACAACGATTCGATCAAAATAGAGTGTATAATTTTAAAAGGTGCACTCCTGTTGTTAGAGCCAAAGAAAGAAGATACAGTTTAGTTTCTTCTTTAAATATTTTTATGTTCCTTACGATATTGTCGTTATTACTGTAGTTTTCCAGAAACTCAGCTGTTGCAAACAGAGAACTCAACAAAAGTCATTTTATTTCAAGAACATTAGATTTATGTGCCTTTTTTAGTGTATGCATTTTTGGTGAAAATGGTATGCAGGTCTGCATAGTTTGATATTTTGGGGGTGTAAGTTTTTAGCATTCTTGTTGCATTTTACATGTTGGTCCTACATTCTCTTGTCTACATAACTGTATCTCAAACTCTACAGGGAGATATATAGATTAATGATTTCTCTGGGATTGTGTGTTTAGTTGCTGCTTGGAGGTATATTTCTGTTGTAAGCTTGAAATATTCTCTCAAACACAAATTATCTGCGATTAAGAAATAGCCCTTTTCATTCCTGAACAAAAGGGTGAGAAAAATGTACAATTTGCTTCTCTATTGTATGCCCACCTATTCATAAAGTCTACTTAAAATTCAAGCAATATTTTGTCAAATACAAATTATAAGGACATAGTAGCAACATAGTCTCTCATTCTGTCACTGTACTCCTTATGCCACATTATTTACAATACAATGTAACAACAGTTTTTGACTGGATAGATGTAAAAATTGGTGTTTCTCAATAGTCATCATGTAGGGAAAAAAAAAAACCCACTGAAAATATTTCATACGGTTTAGGTCATTGGTAGCCTGTTTAGGCCACCACCACTGTTTTCCAGTTCACAGAATGCCTGTTTCTAGCACTGTGTGTATGTGTGTGTGTCTGTGTATGTTTGGATTTTTAGCTGTTTATATGTGCACCCACACACAGTGTGTGTTTCAAAGCCTTGAAAATAAGAAAATTGTGATTTTTATTACAAAAAAGCAAACGATTATAGATAGATACATGTAATTTTAATTTCCAACTGAGTTTTAGTGTTGCATTTTAAGCTCACAAGTGATCACAAGCAATTTCGTCTTCAGGTTGTGCCCAAGCCTTTGGTTCTTGAAGCCCTGACAATTAGTTGGATGTTAGTTCTGTAATTTTCACATAGATAAGCACTCCACTCTGCCAGACCTTGGAAAACACAAGCTTCCAAGGGCTTGTCCTGCCCTCCCGCCGGGAGGGAGAGCACCGTAATGCCGAGTACTTCACGTTTGCAGCCCGATGTGGTCGCACGCGCGTGTGTTTAGCTCTTGGGCTATCTGTGCTTTGGTAGCTACTGATAAAAGGCACCAAAAATGCACATTACGTGCAGGGATCAGCCCATGTGTGTGAGGCTTCATGTGTCAGGTTCCTGCTTATGGGCAGCTAGCAGGCATTAGATTTATAAGAATTTGGGGACTTTAACCTGTTACAGTGATGACCAAATCCAAGGTTACCTGTTTTAAATTATTTCTGCAAGGTTTGAAGGATCAGGCTAAGATATAAATACTGCCAGAGAGCTGACATCTCAGACCCCTTGTAGATTCTAATTTGCCAGCAGTAGATCCCAAGAAAGCCATTTTTATTGTTTTTATAAATCACATCAGTTCACCTGCTGCTTATTTCTATTTATGCTCCCTCCTCAGTTTGGAAACTCTCTGCAGTTTCTACTTGCTTAGTTTGTTGTGCCTGTAAAATATACATGTCAAAATTATGAGGTTTTAATATATTTCTAGATAAGAACTGCACTAAAGTTTTTTTTTTTTTTTTAATGGGAGAAATGTTTGACATCTGGATGTGTTTTACAAGATTGAATCATTGTCGTAGCTCATCTTTGAGCCTTTTCTGCTTTTTTTTTAATTGTTTTTCACCAACTTGTATGTGAAGGCAGTGTGATATCTGTACTCTTGGGCAAGATGTTTGTGCTTAATTCCACTGACAGAAAATATTTTATTTACTGTATTCAGAAAAATATGTATAGTAAATCCTGCATCATTTTATTTTGCATAATAAAGCAATAATTTCTGGAAACATTACTTTTCAACATGGAACTGTGTGTGTATGACCTTGTGCATGACTGTAAGTGAACATTTGATTAATCTTATCACTGTGCTCTGATTTTTGGTTCCTGTGAGCTATCATTTGATATTTATTTCTATTTTATCATCTTTTGTATTGTCGATTAGCTTTGTTGTCAAATCTCATTTTGTAGGTGCTTTTCTAACCATTTTTTTTAACCTTCCACTTTATCAGAAAATGCTATTAGGAAGCTTGCAGTGTATATGCTTAACAATTTCCTTCCTGTTTTGAAATGAATTTCAAAATGAATGAATTGAATTGAAATGAATTTCAAAACAAGTTTGATTCCTACTCCTCTTAAAAGGAATTTGTAATTTGCTTTTGTAAATGACAGGGGAGAAAAAAGGTTTTTTCATTCTGAGCACTTGGGAAAATTCTTTTTAAAAGATTCAAATTCCTGGGCAGGAATCTTTTCAATATGAGACTTGTGGAGGTAAATGGATCTAACACGCAGAATCAGATGGAAGACATCAGATTAGAAGACATCCAGGTGACTTTCCTCCGTCCTTCCCCATCCAAGAGAGAGAAAAAAAGATGCAGCAAAGTCAAAGATATAAGGAATTGGGAGTATAAGGAAAGCTTGGAGCTGTTCTGTCTTTGAAAGGCAGTCAGAGGAAGACAAATTTGTTGATGGATGAGCTCACAAGCTCCATGTCTGAGACAAATTGCTTGTGGCTTCTGGGATAGCAGACCAATATAAATTAAAGAGAGGGCCTAGTGTAAAGCTTGGGAGAAGGATGTAGAAATTTCTTTGCCTGCCTTCAATATGTAGTATATCAAAGGGGAATATAGCAATGCATAAATGAATAGGCAAGAGTAGGAGGCAAATGGCAGGAAGCAAAACATAAAAGCAATAGGTAAGTGATGTATCTACTTCATGAGCAGACTTTATATTCTGTACTAAGTTTGAAAATGTAACCACCTCTCATCATTCATCAGCTGGGGTTTGTTCTCCCCACAGCCATCCCGTGTGATCATTCCCAAACCTGCTTCAGGCACAATCCACTGCATTAGCACGTATCACTCATGGTGAAGTGGTAATGAACAGTGGGAAAGCAGGGAAGGATAATAACCTCTTTAGCCAGCACATCTGTTTGTGGAGTGGATGTCGGTGTCTGTAATGAAAGGATGCTGTACTGGCTTCAGAAGAGAAAACTGCAATATCTAGATGCCAATGCAAGGAACCGAGAAAGTAGAACTACGTTACTGGATCAGGTAAAGAGATGCTAATGGGTGCACAGTGAACTTGTTATTCACACACGAGACACAGACTGGAGCGAAGGAAAACCATTTAGCAAGTTCAGAAAGATCTCCAGAACGCTTCAGAAGCACTTCAGAAAAACAGAAGGCTACAGCAGAAGCTCGAATTTATGTGAGGTCAAATGGGATAAAGTGAGACACACTAGAAGTCAAGGAAGTTAAAGTTTATAAAAGGTTCACCTGTCTGAAGGGGCAGAGGGGGGGAAAGGCAAATATTTTAAATCACAGAATGCTCAAGGTTGGAAGGGACCTCTAGAGATCACCTAGTCCAACCCCCCTGCTCCAGCAGGAACACCCAGAGCACGTGGCACAGGGTGGCATCCAGGCAGGTTTGGAAGATCTCCAGAGAAGGAGACTCCACAGCCTCTCTGGGCAGCCTGTTCCAGGGCTCTGTCACCCTCACAAGAAAGAAGTTCTTCCTCATGTTCAGATGGAGTTTCCTGCATTTCAGTTTGTGCTTGTTGCCTCTTGTCCTATCACTGGGTGCTACTGAGAAGGGTCTGGCCCCATCCTCTTTATACCTTCCCTTCGGATATTTATACACATGATTAGATCCCTCCACACTGTTCTTGAGCAGAGAAGCCTGAAATCTGTTTTCACTTTTTATTTCTCTTTTTTTTTTTTTCCTTTGTTTTTTTGATCTAGTAAGCTGGTTGATAAAGTAGGAAGTAACTGGTGTTATTCTGCAGATGACCTAAAACAGACCATGTTGGAAAGCAAGATCACTTTTCAAAATGAACTTGCAAAACTGGAAAAAAAAAATTTGGAAACCAGTAGATGAAATTCAGTCTATATAGTCTAAGATCTGACATGTTGTGAGTAAATTGTAGTGATCCTCCAAAGAAGGATTTGTTTTGTTTTGTTTTTGTTCGATTCATTAAACTGTATCAGAAGGTGCTCCTTCCACAGGGATGTAGGGATATAGGTGTGAGCGGCGCAGCAAGCACAGCCCGCCCTGCCTTCCACAGGGATGTAGGGATATAGGTGTGAGCCAAGCACAGCCCGCCCTGCCTTCCACAGGGATGTAGGGATATAGGTGTGAGCCAAGCACAGCCCGCCCTGCCTTCCACAGGGATGTAGGGATATAGGTGTGAACCAAGCACAGCCCGCCCTGCCTTCCACAGGGATGTAGGGATATAGGTGTGAGCCAAGCACAGCCCGCCCTGCCTTCCACAGGGATGTAGGGATATAGGTGTGAGCCAAGCACAGCCCGCCCAGCTGCGCTCAGCGTCAGCAGAGCCTCGGCTGGCGCGCGGAGCCCGCGGGGCTGGGCCGGGACGTGTGGGAAAGGAGAGACCGATTTCAGCTCTTTAGCCAGCAAAAGGGAGGACTGACCAAAGTGGGTGGTTTTCTCCTATGTAAATGGCTCTTGCAGGAAGAAATAAAGAAATATTCTGTTATCGCTGATGAAACAAAGTGATAACTAAGTTAAAAAGAATTAAAATTCCATGAATTATTTAAGGTAGATATTACAGAAATCTTTATAAATTTGAGCAGTGAAAGAATGAAACAGATTTTACGAGGAAATTTTGAATTTTTATTGTTGAGCTTTAAAGAACTAGCTTAGCAAATGTGTAGGTATAGTTTGTTTTGTTTTGTTTTTGCATTTGGGGATTAGCTGGAAATGGATTAAGATTCTTCTTGCTTTCATCCATGCATTTCTGTAACAGAAGTGCTCCAGTTGAGGTAACGTCAGCAGTTATGTCTCCTCACTGCTTGAACTCGGCTTCCTTTTGAGGAAAGTAGGGAAACCTTTTCTCCATGATGAAACCTTTGCTGCTCCAAACTGTAGAAATCTGGTTTCTTTCAGGAAGTTTCTCATTTAAACTGATATACCTTTCTCTCAGTTGAAAATAAAGCACACAATTTAAGAGACATTTTGAAACCTCTTTTTAATGCTCTACTGAGGATTTGAATTCTAGCAGCTGGTATTTTCAGGTTAATTTTAAACTATATTTGTGTTTGATCATAGCTTATAGTCAGAAGTCTCTCACTCTTCTTTCAGTGGTCTGAATTTTAGTAGATCGCTTCAACATGACTGTCAACCTTCTAACAGTATTGTTTTCTTTCTGTGTATCATCAGAGGTGGTCATCTATGTGTTTTCTATTGTAATCTATAAATATATAAAAAGCTCTGTATAGCTTTATTAAAAATTCATTGCCATTTAGTCTTTGACAAAAAGCTAAACAATGTATTAAACTAGATTGTCCATTACGCTTTTATTCAAGACAGCACAATTACATGAAAAACAGCATGAACAGCAAGAACAAAATTTATCATAAGACAGTGCTAATGCATTTATATGCAATGAGAGTAGATTTAATTACAGTATGTCTAAAATTGGTATGCCAAGGGCAATAAACTTTACAACAACATACAAAAGTTTAATAAGCATGAAACATCAAGAACAATGTAGACTAAACCTTGCTTGCATCCGAAAGGCTGAAATGCAAAGAAATTTTTATTTATTGCCTCAGGTAGAAAAGTCTGTAGAAATAGATAAGTGATGACAAAGCTTTGATGTTAATAAACCCAAATGGAAGTCAAAAATCAAAGTGTGTTAACGGCTAGGTTATAAAAAGAAAGATGACAGAGTTATACCCTGTAATTAGGTGTAATTTGTGCTTTTGGCACAGCTATTTGTCCTGCGTGAATGAGAGGTTGTCTTATGTTTTCTTGTCCCTGTATAATAGAATTGAGTACTGGCACAGCCCACTTCAAACCTCCATGGATTTTTTTTTCCAAGTATTTGAAAGCAGCATGCGTAATGATTCCTTGTTATGTGAACGCTGTAGTTAGCCGGCCATTCCTACTACTTGAAAGTAACTCTAAGCCAAGTGCTAATGAAATATTTGCAGCTAGAAACAAAGTAACAGTTTTTAGTAAGATGAACCAAAACATAAGATATGAATTTGCCATGAGTGTAAATCTCAGAAGTACTTAATGTTATGCAAACAGATTACATCAAACTAGGAAATTAATAATCCAATTAAATTATTTAATGAGTTGTTCTGTTTAGCAGCTGCATAATTGGTTGTCTCATCCATATTTTAGACTGCTGTAGAATAAATTGCGATTAAGTAATTACATGTAGTTGATTCCTTTCTTGTTTTATGGTGTCTCTAATACAGGATATCTGAATTTTCATTTTTCACATGAAACCTATTTTACCTTTAGATATGGTTATATCTAGTATGAAAATTTAAAAGGTATCATTTCTTGTACCTTACAAGTTTCAAAGAAGCCAAAATTGATTCAAAGAAAACTACAGATTTTTGCAAATAGCAAAATATGTACACAAAACATCTAAATTTTAAACTTTCCTGTTAAGGAATAATTACTCTAGCTTTAGACAGACCAAATGCTTTGTGTCTTTAGGAAATTACCACAATGTATTAGTTTGGTCCCGATACATGGCTTTAATCTCTCTGTTGTGAAGATCACAACTCACATGTGATGGAAGATATCAAATACCCTAGTCGAGCACCTTTCACCTTAGCTGCACTTTTAATGTTGTAATTTCATGATAGGCAATGCAAGAAATGACTTCTCCAGCAGTGCAAAGACATTTGCAGAAACTGGAAGTTATTTTTCCTTTTGTGCATGGAAATATACAAAAGGGACAAAAGAAAAAAGTGGCATACATTTTTTTTTTAGCATGGCCTACAAACATTCACAAATTCTCAAACAATTCTTACAAATGCTCAGATTGGTTTCAGTGTTCACTGGTGGCATGAGATGGCCCTTTACCTCCCATAGGTATCCTTCAACCCTTATTAGGCCCTTAGAAGGATGTGTGCTTAAATGCAATGCTTAAATCTATCTGCTTCTTTTTAGTTAGCTTTCCTAAAGCCCAGTATCTGTCTTTGGTTCATGAATTCTACCTTGGAGGAATAATTCCTCGTCGAGGAAGAGGCTTCTCTGCTTTAGACCTTTTCTTTCTGCTTGGATCAGGGTGTGCACAGCTGCTCTTCAGGGGATCTCTGTTCATTCAGGAGTGAGGAGCTCCTTCCTTCCATGCGAGGATCGTTCCAGACACTGCTGTATACCTCTTGTCTGCCCAGTGTCATAGCTCACTTTGGAAACTGCTATGGGCTACACTGGGAGAAAGGATTTGGTCACTCTATAGCCCCTTCTGCAGTTAAAGGAATAATCCTGTTAAAAAACCTGTTCTGTAAGTATTCAATTTCAGAAGTCAAATTTTGGTAATCTGTTGGCTAAGATTGCTGAAATTGTACAGGAGACTTTAAAAAAATGTATTATTTAAAATCTGACAGCATGTGCAGCAGTTTAAAATATCTTTGAATGAATAGAATATTTCTGCAATAACTTCAGTTGGGACTGGCTGAAATTAGGGTAGAATTCCAAAACCCATCTAGGATGTGACAACAGCTTGCAATAGAAATTCGGTAACAGTCCAGTGATCAATTAGTTAGAAATGTAGTTGCCTGTAGACAAATTTTAAGTCATTTTATTACATCACAAGTGATTGCTGTAGCCTTAATACCTTTAAGTTAAATTTTAAACCCTATTTCAATAAGTGCCAAAGATGTACATTTTTGCTTTTAAATGCATTCTGATCATTATCGGGTTTATCTTTCTTGATAAATGTGATGCTTTGTTAATGATGCATTGATGAATATTTGCCATATAAATGCAGAAGTAAGAAAATGCTGATCTACAGGAGAATTCAGTAAGTGGGGTTCATGCTGTGATCAGTTACTTAAAAGGCTCTTTGTTTTCTACTTTTCCTCCCACTGAGATCCACATTTTAGTTTTATCTCTAGCTTTTAAGCTGCATTTTCTAACTGCAATGGAATGAAAAGATTTGACCTATACTTCTCTCATAAGTCAAGTGGCAGATCTGTGCTTCAAATGGTTTAGCTCATTATCTTTTCTCCTGCTAACACTGGGAGTTTGTAGGCATTCCCAGACAGACTTGTTTAAATCTGTTTCTCGGGCCGAAATATATGCTAAGAATTGTTCCTGTTCTTTAAGTGCCAGCACTTGTTGGAAGTTATCAGAAGTTTGGAACTACTGGCAACTCTCCTCTCCTAATAGGCTGACAACCCATCTGGAGTTAAGAAAAATCAGTTCCCCTTCCTACCTAAGCCCCCAATGTTCATTCCTATCCAGGCTCTGAAACCTGGACTGCTCGGGTCAAATGCACATGTCTAGCAAGTCTGTATGACTTACGAGGGATAGCTAATAATTAACTTGGCACTTTCTGGTGTTCTAACTATACAGAACTTGATTTGCCTCACTCGGTTGGTGGAAAAGTCTATGGATTGTTCTGCTCTGAGTTTGCTGTCCCCTTCACATGAACGAGTCTGTGAGGTTTTACTGTGTTTAACTATGATACAGGAAAACCGAATGTTTTTGCATGATTTTGAGTACAGCAATTGCAAATTAAATAAAGTGTAATTAATTTTGAATTAAGAGTTGTAGAGTTGTGTTTTCAAAAATCCAGACTTACCTGGAGTATTGTGTCCAGTTCTGGGCTCCACAGTACAAGAGGGATGTGGAGCTGCTGGAGAGAGTCCAGCGCAGGGCCACAAGGATGATCAGGGGCCTGGAACATCTGCCCTATGAGGAGAGGCTGAGGGAGCTGGGCCTGTTCAGCCTGGAGAAGAGAAGGCTGAGAGGGGATCTAATCAGTGTCTATAAGTACCTCAAGGGAGGCAGTGAGGAGGATGGTGCTGGTCTCTTTTCAGTGGTGGCCACTGACAGAACTAGAGGTAAAGGCCAGAAACTGAAGCATCAAAAGTTCCACAGGAACTTAAGGAAAAATATATTAGCAGTGAGAGTGATGGAGCCCTGGAACAGGCTGCCCAGAGAGGCTGTGGAGTCTCCTTCTCTGGAGATCTTCCAAACCCGCCCAGATGCCACCCTGTGCCACGTGCTCTAGGTGTCCCTGCTGGAGCAGGGGGTTGGACTAGATGACCTCTAGAGGTCCCTTCCAACCTTAAGCATTCTATGATTCTATGACTTGAAATAGAATTTTGGAAGTATACCTTAATACGGCTTGCATTGTTGGGAAAGAAAATGCTAGTGTAGACATGTGACATGCTGGGATTCTAGCAGATGTCATATTTTCTGAGTTTTTTTGTTTGTTTGTTTGATCCTCAATTGCTACACATGCAATATGATAGTAACATACACTATTGAAAGTGATAATTTCTCTTACTCTGCTGAGCTGCCACTGCTTCTTGAGAACTGGGGAGATGCCTCAGAGGAAAGGGAGAGTTAGACTCCATGTATGCAGAATTGTAGCTTTGCTTAGAGATCAATGTCATACTAAAAGAAAAAAGAAATCTATAAAAATAGTCCAGATGATCCAGTTACAAAGATCTGATTTGATACTCATTGTAAAAAGTGTGTGCAGATTAAAACAAGAATAATGGATAAGTTATCCTTTTTCAAATCTACGTTATAATTATGTTAGGTTCATAGAAAGGAAAATATTTCTATCTGCTTGTTCTCTCTGGAGTTTCAATTGGACCTGGAGTCCTTTGTCTGTCTTTGGTGGTCTGTTTTTTGGAGTCATTAATTTGATGGATGTCAAAGTGTTCGCTTTGTTTAAAGTGTAATAACATCTTTATTTGAGAATGTATGGGGATGTTATCATTTGGAAATGACAGAAGACAGATTTGTGTTCTTTAAAGCACTTTTGTCCCAAATGATAATTACTTTTGTTCTAAATGGTACTTCCAGAGTGCTTTTAGGTCACTGCTTTTAGGTCAGTGGCTACTATTGTCATAGCAAATCTTTCCCCATTAAAAGAATTGCAGTAAATCAAACTTGCTTAGGTAACAACATCATATGGAGGGGATGGGATCTGCTCTCCTTGGCCCACTCTAAAGAATTACTCTGTTCTTTGCCCAGGTAGGCTAAACTGTTTAAGGGCGAAGCGTACTTGAAGTATCCAGGAGCAGCTTACAGAAGTCCAGCTGACTTGCTAGTTGGCTTAGTAGCAGCCAACTTCCAAGCCTTCAGATAGCCATAGATTTCACACATACAACTGAATGTCTACTGTTTAGATTTGAATTTTCACAATAATTTCCTGTGCTGTTTTTCCTATTTTCATTTTTTCTGTGTTGGTGTATGCACAAGATGTTTTAGGTTTGTATTTGCATTAGAAACTATGTAAAGAAATTGCAGTAAAAATAAATTATTTGGGTAATGATGTGCTTGATCCTTTTGAAGTTTTAGGTGTGGAGTTCACGGTCATGAAAGACTGTCAATATGCTGACTTCAAAAAAAATCTAGTTTCGGGGGCAGATTAAAACATAGCTTTCTTTGGACCTATCTAGCAAGCATATTCGAGGTCACATACAGGATTCTTCCAAAACGTGGTGTTTTTTAACATTTTAATACAATTAGAGAGTTGGAATGAATTTGTGCGAAAATAAAATATGATTATTTTCAAAACACTCATATACTAAAATATTTGATTACTGCATAAACAAAGTAGCAAAATCAGTAAAAACTAATAAAATATGTTGATGCTTCCACATCTGAACTTGCTAAGAGAAAAAGGTGAGAAACTTGCCGTTCTTATCTCTCATTTTCACACAGTCACAGTAATAAGCTATGGGGGAAAACAGCTACATAATTGAGGACAGATTAGGTTAGTTGACTTACCTGTTTACTCTCTGGTTCCCCTGCTGAGAATGTTATTTTATATATATATATATTTCATTTTAAATAAAACACACTCTTACTAAAACAAAACAGATAAAACTATCCTGTTATTAAAAGTAGACTCTTTTGGATGAAAATTTTACTAAATCTCTTCAGTCAGGGATATCTTGGCTTTCCCATGCTTTGATGTCACTATTTGTTTTCAGACAGAGATCCTGGATACCTTTCACAGAACCTTTTTGTATTGGTTTTGAGAGGATTTTTTTCCCTGTTCCAGAACTAACGCATCAATGTTCATTTCAGGCATTTCACTTATTACTGTAGTTCTGTAATTTACATTTTTCAGTGTCTTTGGCTAGAATCCTAACAAGTTCCTCATAGGATATTTGCATCTGAGGTTATGAAATATAAGTCTTTTCTAAATCATCTTTCAGAAGCAGCATTGTCTGAATGCCTTATGGCTTCCCTAACATGAGCAAATCTAATCTCTCCTGCCTTTTAAAACAGTAACATGTTTTGTCTTTTTAATTGGAAGTGAGAACAGCATTATATAATTGCTGTTGTTTTTAGTTCACATTTCTCGAGAACACCACAGATAAAATCCTAGCTATTCTGTGGTCATTGAAAGTGTGGAGGAAAACTTAACGACCTTGATGATTTCTAACAAACAAATGAGGGCTACTTATGGCAAGGCAGCACTGTTGAATTAAAAGCTATATTCCAAGCCTGCTTGTAAGTCTTCACAAATCCTAGCACAATGGCAGCCATGGAGTAACAAAAATATTGTGAAACAAATGCCTCCTGGGTGGCTAATTATTGGCATTCTTTCCTTTTTACTCAAAGGGAAGCTCTGCATCTTCTCTGTAAAATGCTGTCTGACTTGAGAGCAAGAATGCTGCTCTGGGGTGGGGAGCTGGAATCTCTTCCGAGGCTTATTTCTGAGGGACTGCTGATTTATGCTTTTACTTTATTGAAGAAAATAGCTCTTTAAAAGAAGTGCATTAGTTCTTTACTGTCACAAAATACTGTTAATACCTTGGCTTTCCTTATTAAAATATTATGTAAACAATTCTTGCATTATTTGTGCTGGTTCATGAATGTTGTTCCTGTTTGAAATAAATGTTGGAAAAAAAGAACAGTTAATACAGGATCTTAATTTAACATATTTTGTTTGGATGAACTAATGGAGTGAGAGGGCTTTTCCATTTATTACTATTTCTTTTCAAGTGAATGCCAAAGCTTTTCTGCTAATTTGAAGTTAGATCATGGTACTGTTTATCATGCAGTGTAGGATTTGCAGTCATGTTCTTTTTATGAGCATTTTTGTATCAACTTGATTATTAAAAGCTTTAGGTGCCATAATGTTAATTAGAATATCCATTACAGTGGTGTAATTCTGTGGTGCATTCTGCTTTTTATGAAAAAGTGGCAGTACTCAAAGAAGAAAATCATAAAAGGGCAGTAAGTGTCTTCCTGTGTCTGTCTATCTGAAGGTGTTTAATGAATGTTTAATGAAGTTTAGAAACTTTTCGACTAGCCTGGAAGATTAGATCCCTGAAGTTGAGACATATTTAGAAACATTATGGAAAAGAAACTATCTTTGAGAAGTCTAAATTGAGGGAAGAAAACTTAAGTTTCCCCAAATCAGGCTTTGTTTATATTGGCCAGGCGACTCCCTAAACCTTTTCTCACGTAGTTATTTTTAATGTAATAGGCCATCCTTTATTTTCAGCTCTACTCTTTGTGTTCCATTAACTTCGGTACTTTGCAAAATCTGAGGAAAGATTGTTGCCAATGTGAACAACAGTTATCCCTGGTGATACCTTGGTCGCCCTGCTTTCTATTTTTGGGTTTCTTCACTTGTGCTCTGCCTCCTAGGAGATTAGAAATTCATTATCGTGCATCTGTTCTTCCTTCTTTGTGAAAGCTGTCAGTTCAATATTTTGATACGGTTATGATTTGGGGGAAGAGAGGATATGTGACTGAGGAAGGGAGGATCTGTTATTTTCTGACCATGCCACAAGCAGGTCTTGTAATGCTGCTTTTTTATTCTCCCAATTTTCCTCCCTCCTTCAGAACTATAGGAAGGAAGGAATCTGGCTTCTCTGACATTAGAGAGATGTTTTAAATGAAGACCGTGTATGTTTCTCAGAGCTTTGTTAAGTATTTTCAGCTTTCATGAAGCTTTCCCTACTGTTTATTTCTTAGTCCTAATAGTAAAAGGGAAAAAAAAGTGGTTTTTTTTTTTTTTTTTTTTTTTTTAACTGCATGGTAACAAGTGCTTTTGCTGGTCTGTGGAAGTAAAATACTTGCTCCAAATCTTCTTTTTTATTTTAGTTAGTTTGTTTTTAATCACTTTTTATAAGAAAAGCCTGGTGCTGCAAGTCAGGTCACATCAGCAGCTTGTTCATCTGAGAACTAATTCAGTGATAACTTTCCCTGAGTAAAATAGTTCGTCTCATCAACAGAAAGCTGTCATAGAGCACCAAAAGCCTATGGCAGCTATTTAAATTTCAGAATTTCTTAGTTCCATGTTTTTGGCATTAATGAGGAAATAGATTTATGGTGTAAAAGTAAATGAATAATTTAGTATTGGGATATAAAAGTGAAAAAACCCTCCTTAGTTCAGACAATGGCTTACAATGTTTATTGAAAATCCAAAATTAATTTACGATGTGTTAATTTTGTAAAACTTTAAGGCTTATTTTTCTCTCTTCTCTTAATTGTGTGTATATGTAAGCATCACGGCTGTCTAAATGATTTGTGTGCGTAGCAAGGCTAAAGCTAATGCTAAGAGCGCTGATTCAAAATCATTGCCAGGCCTGCAGTTATTTTAGACATTAATAAAAATGAAATAGATTCTCAGATCTGTAATCATTATAAAATCATTGAGTCTGCTGGTTTATACTAGCATTGCTCAGTTTTTACCTACTAAAGAGGAAAACTGAACTGGGATTAAATAGCATAAAAGGAGAGAAGGCAGGTGGGAAATAGTGACAATGTCCTACAGTCACTTTGAGGGTCAAATGTAAGAGGTAAGAAGTTAAGCTGAGAAAACTTGTTCTATAGCCTGACCTTGGAATACAAAATGTGGGGAAAATGATTTAGATGGTCTAAAATTTTATGGGCTATGCCATTTGTAGAGAAACCAATGTGTGTATCTATAGAGTGTAATTTATATTTAATTTTCGAAAGTGGTATAACAGCTTGACCAAAGAAAGCAAACTAAAAGATTTTTGTTTTGAAAATGAGATCTCCAAATTGTGCTTATTCCTGTTCACTTAAATCCTGATTAAGATAGCTCAGCACAAATAGATCATTAAAGCTGAGCACAGTTTTATATGCTTTGTTGAATAGAAAGAGACTTAAGTATGCATTTAAATCTTCTGATGTGTTGTGATCTACTAAATACTACCGCCTGTTTTTCTGAGTCTAATAGAAACACAGTATTTTAGGTTAGAGGTGTAGGGTTGGAGATATTTTGGCTTTAATCCCTTATGTTCTCTTCCCGATGTGTAGCAGCAGGCTGCCTTCTGCATTAGAAAGCAGAAATGGAAACCTGGCTAAGTGTGTGGTATTTCTATAAACTGTTGCCCTCAATGCTTCTCAACTAAATTATCATTATACCTCAGTGTTTACAGAACTAAGTACAAAATAAGTTACCTAATGAAAATACAGGAATTTAATATCCACTTTCAGTGTCTTTGAGACTTAACTCTTTCAAAAAAAAAAGAGAGAAACGTTAAGGAGCTGTGACTGTGATTGCACACAAGCATTAGATTTTAAGTGAAGGCTGAGATAAGAAAATGATCCAGTGCAATTCCTTAGAGAAACTGGGAGCAGGTTTTGCAGGAAACTTGGAGAACAGTCATAATCCGATGTTCAAGTGAATCATCCCTTCAACTGTTAAACTGATAAAATGATACAATGGTACAATGTCTGTACTCTGTGTACACACATGCACATATAAATATCCGCCCATTTGTGAATGTGGAAAATGCTTTTTGTTGTTCTAGAAATTGAAATTCCCCCCTTCTTTGTCACTTTCACTTCTCCCTACCTCCCTCTGCCCCAGCCCTGCTTCCCCCTTCCCCAGTGCCTGCATGCTCTAGAATATAACCCCGAGGATCTAATCCAGGAAAAGGCAAGCACTGAAACCATGATGAAAGCTTTGCAAAAGCTCAAGGTGTTAATAATTTCCAGGGTAAATCAGTAATTTATTTCTTTCTGACCCTTGGAAGTAAGAAACAGCTATTCTGAAGAAGCACAGCTTTTATTTAATTAGTGGCAACATTTTTCAGACTTTTAGTTGGAGCAAAAGGTGGATTAGCAACCAGACATTTAAAATATTTCTAATAGATCTGACTCCAATGGATACACACTGAAATGCTGCAGTTTCACTGCTTTCCAACCCTGCTTGTAGCTGCTACTGATCATTAAAATTTATACCAAATTTCACAGCTGCTATTAATGAGTTAACTAAGGTAAACAGCTGGTGTTACGTTGGAATTGGACGGCTCTCGCTGTCATCTGCACTTCCAACATTTTGAATTCCAGTTAAACATCATTAAACTTGTGACACCCTGTGGCAGGGGGCAGCCACTGCATATTAAGCGCTGCTGCAGAGGGTGCATTTTGGACACCCTCTCCGGGTAGAGGCTACACTTAGCAGAACTAGTGACTGCCAACTACTTTTGACCTCCCAAAACAGACACTACCCTCAGAGACATGGGTAGAAGCCAAGCTCGTTTTCAGTACCCTGTTTTCCAAATACGTTTACTTGCTGGACTAAGCAAACGCACAGTATTTTACTTATCTTGTTTTGAAGCTGCGTCATGGTCACTGCTGTTTCTGCACCCCCTTTCAGGCGGTACACAATGCCGTGCAAAGGATGAGCAAGGGCAACTGAGTATTTTTAAATGCAGCATGTTTAACAAACTTTGTTTTGCCGTGAACCCTTGAAAATGTTTTGTAAAGCAGCTCCCTGTTATTAATATTTGTTGCTAAATCCTAAAGTTCTGCCAGAACTTGGTAAAATACTTAGCATTTTTCAGCAGGAGATAAGGTTACTTAACCCTTTTGTTTACATGCCCAGTTCCAGTTGTTCAGAAGTGTCAAAATGTGGCTGCTCACTGTGAAATTCCCTGCACAGCAATGTGCCTCGGGCTGAATTTGTGTTTGAAAATGTTCCGTGAAGGGGAAGTGGAGGGTACAGGCCCTGGCAGGGCAGTGTCCTAGGTGAGAGGACGGAGGAGAGGGGCAGAACCAGGCAGGGACAGTGAGGGGGAAGAGCAGCTGCTGAGCCTGTAGCGGGAGCTTCACTGGGCAATGAGAAGGGAAGCAGAAGAGTTGGAGAGATGGGACACCAGGGAAGATGGAGTAACCAGGGCAGAACAGACCCTAGGGTCTGGATTCTGGGAAGTCTGGTGTCGGCACGTTCCTTTGCTGTCTATAAAGTACGAGGGGGGAGGTTTTATTCCTCTCAATCAGTCAAGCAACATAAAGATGAGACTCTCTGTAGCTACTGAGTACTCCCTCATCCCCCATGGTAGAAGCTGTTGGGAGGAACTAACACGGTGTATTTATGGAGTAAAGGTGGTGCTATGTAACAGAACTTGGGGATTACTTAAGTGTATTTTAAAGTGCTAAAACAACCGATAGAATTTTTAAAGCCAAACGTATATGGAAGAGGGAGAGCTCTTAACATATCTGAGTGAGTAATTGAGGCATTTTGAATCCTTGATTTTAAGTTTAATGTTCAACAAAGCCAGATGTCAAAATACTTCCACTAAAAGGATCAAAGCAGTGAATAGAAAGTTGAAGTTGCCCGTTTGCCAGAAGCTGATAAAGCTCTCAGCAGTTGTGGTTTAAAACGGGTCAGGGAGGCAGAGAGTTGGAGAGAAGAAGACACCAAGCAAAGCCTTCCACACAAGTAATGACTTTAGCTGTCATTTTCCTGGAGTGACCTTGGGCGACACGGAATGCTACAGGACAAAGTCCCTGCTAAATTTTAGAAATAAAGAAAGAAGCAGCAATGGTAAATGCACAGGCCCGTAGTACAGGCCTAGAGAATGTCCTCTGGTTTGAAAGTTTGTGTAATGGGATTGGGTACAATAGTGCAAAGAATGAGTGAAGTAGAAAGTATTCCTGAAAAAGAAGTGGAACTTGGTCGACTCATTTTGGTCATAAGATGGTGTTTAGGCATCCAAGAGTCCTAAAAAACAGGACTGAGTTGCAGATCTAGTTAGTCTGAGCTGGTATCTGTAAGGAAATCTGTGCATCACCAGCATAAGATCCTACTTAGCCAGGGGAAACACTGGAGTGATAATTGTGTAGCGACAGAGGAGGGTAAACCTGCCCTTGACATGCACTAAAGAGACCTCACCAAGTGCACTGCAAGTAGTAGTAGTCTCCTCCCTGGCAACAACTCATAGCGCTGGCAACACTGTACTGCATTGAATGCTGAATCTTGAACTCTGAGGTTTTACCAAGCTCCCTGGCTTGACCTTTGCTTAGGGAACAGCTATTGCTTTGGACCTTGTCCGTCTCTCCCACTGTCTTTGTCAGAAAGATTATTACATCACTGATATGACCATCATTGTAAAGTATGAACAGTATTTAGGAGCAAAGGCTGCTTCATGTTTATAATATAATTAAGAGTACCTTTTAGTTGGTTGGGTGTTTTGCATTCCTTTGGGATATCATGTATATCTCAAAAGAGTAACCAGTCTGTTAAACCCCGCTCTTTTCTTTCAAGAATCCGATGTTAAAATAATTATATTTGGCTTCTAATTTTGGCTTCTTAATGCTTTTTATCGAAATGCCACACAACAGACTTGGTGTGTTAGAACACTGTTTTAGACCAAAGACTATTTGACAATGGTCATACCCTGGAATAAGAGAATCTAAGTGTTAAAATCAAATGTAAAGGAAGACTACAATTACCAAATACCATTGTTTATAAACAAAAGTTTATAAACTTTTTTCTGTCGTTGGTATTTTTTGCTCCCTACTCTTGGATTTGGTGTTTCCTGTTAAATGCTTGTGACCAACTCCATCAGGCTGTTAGTTCTCGTGCAGCTGGGAAGCACTGAAGTGTTCTTCAGGCAAAATTTCTTTATGGTACACTAAAGGAAACATTTCAGGGGCATAATTTGTTATGTTTTCATCCTGATTGTAAATTGATTTAACTATTTTTGGAATTAATTTTGACTCCCTTTAGCAAAAGAGAAGGTTCTGTCCCAGGGATATATAGTTCTCTCACTATGGTAGTATTTTCACCTTGCTTTATTAACAGAGTATACAGGTCGTTAGTTTTCCTTTTCACAAATACAGTAATAAGATTTTACCATTTTCCTTCTTTTCTTTTCTTTTTTCTTTTTCTTTTTTGCCTATGAGAGCAATGCTGGGGGTATCAGGTACACTCAGAAGCAGCAGATATTGCTGTAGCTGCGGTTTGTCTAATTTTTACTGTGACATTTTTGTCACAGAGAACATTCCTCAGATCTGATGAAGAACAAAGGATGGCTGAAAAGCAATTGCTCTGAGGGTAAAATAAAAGTATCCAGTAGACGTATAAGAGAAAAGGGCAGTTGTTACCTGTGGGACAGAGGGACACATTGACATTGGCCACTTTTGAATGGAGTGGCAAACAGCAATAGTTACACCTTGGTTAACAGAAAATATTATGTGGAAGGCTGTAATAGTCATATTACAGTCAAAATCAGCATTGATATTAACATCATTTTACTTAGTGTACAGTAAGGTTTGATTTTTAGTTTGCAAGCTCTTTTTCTAGAAACATTTTTGAAGTCTACCTTGAAGTTAAAGACTGAAAGGTCAGAAATAATGGTTTTATTTATTTACTTATTTTTTTCCTTTGGGAAATAGTCTGCTGGTAACTGGATATTTCCCTTTTCATCCAGTTATTTGATTTTATGGTCTCCATGAGCTCATCTGTTGCACCTGTTTGTATTCATATGAAAAACATGATTTATGATTTTCAATTGGGAGGTATTTATACTGGTTATTGTGGAGATGGTGAGGAGGGTTTGTTAAATCTTGCAAGATCTTGTTCGCTTCTGCAGACCATTGGAGACCTGCTGCTGATAATGAGTTGGCGTAAGGCTGAAGGGGTTACAAGAATGGGTTTAGGAAAACAACTTTCATGATGTACCTTTCTCCTTATTCCTTTTGGCCTGTATGGATATCAGCGTGGAGCAGTGTGACAGATGGAGATAACGTTTGAGGAAGGACGTGGAGACATACTATCTGTGTCTTCTTCAAAGACATAATTGTTTTCAGTTGGGAGTATCCGTTTGGGATGAAGCTCATCCTTAGATTGATTAGGGAGTTATGAGTGCTGCTCTTCAGAGTAGAAGTGATCGAGTTGCTGGTTTGATGGGAATGAGTGTGTTGAGCTACGAGTTCTTTGCTTCTGCAGGCAAGGGGTGCCCTGTTTGTCATGTCCATTTGAATTGCTTGGGAGTTGGTCTTAGTGCTGGATGCTTCATAGGGTGACTTAGTGAAGGAAAGAGGTTGATGTCTCTGCAGGAGAAATCAGTGAGGAGGCCTGTGCTTCTGATCGAGATGATAATTGTGTGAGCTTGTTGTGGTGTAACTTTGCTGGTGCCATTATGGAGAAAGTTAATTCTTGAGATCATCTATTAAGAAAAGTTGTGTTGCAAGTCTATTGAGTGATCTGAGTTATGAAGAAAAAAAAGATAGTTATTCATCTTTGATTGGACTAGTGGTTTCTGGGTGCTAGGATATGTGAAAAACATCTTTTGCAGGTGTGATAAGAGGGAGACTGCTTGGCCATAAGTCTTGGATGCCTAGAAGGTGGATCCTGTCCATAAATGGCATTAATGCACTAATGCAATGGAAGCTGTAAAAATAGTTATGATTTGCTAAGCCTTGCTGCAGATAAGATATTTCATTGTGTTAAAATCTGAGATTAGAGGGAGAAAAAAAAAGGTTGCTAATAAACTGCAATACACTTCCAGTCAGTTGCATACTCTGTTCTTGTTTAAAATATCCTTACCCTGAGCTTTCTTACTCTACCTTGAGAGTTACTCTTGTTTCCTGACTCTTCAGAGAAGATTGCACAAGTTGCTTCTCCTTGAATTTTAGCTTTGCTTTTCAAGAATCACTATTGAACAAAAGTAACAACACTGATTCTGCTATTGCATTCAGTTTTAGACATCAAGTAACCTGAGTTAAAGATTTGAATGCAAACATCTTAAAATGAGTGAGTATTATTAACTGATATTTTACATTTCTCTGCTACTGAAATGGATTCATGCTAAAGGCTTTGGATCAAGTCCTGAAAGATTTTATTTTTAATGACTTTGTAAATAGCTGTTCGACTCAGGCTTTTATGAAGCTGTTTGTGGGTATCTACAGATTAATAATTGCTGAAATTTTTTAAATAGCTAGCTGGCTTATTTCTAGCACGCTTTCTTTTGCAGATGGCTTTTGAAAGCATGCTGTGTTTAAAACCCGAGCATGGATTTAGTAGGGCTTTGAGATAGTTTTCAAGGTGGCAGAATAGAAAGAGTGTGACATGACTACTTAATCTCTAGCTGAGGCCAAGGGTTCTTTTTACATAATCCCATCATTCTTACAATATGTTAATGCAGTGTATATAGTACCTGGCCAACAGTTGTACGATTATACAATAAACCAGTCGCCCATAAGAGAGTCTGTAGTATTCAGTAAGTTGTATTTGAGGAGGACAGACTGTTATTGGTGAATTTAAATGCACTGTCTTTTTTTTCCCTTTTTCTTAATGATGACAATGAGACTAATAGTGTTTTACATGTTAAATATATATATGTGTTCATGTGAATCATCAAAGGACAGTAAAATAAGAATATGTGCAAAATACTTAATTTTACAAATTTGTACATTGACATTCCTTTTAGCTGTGTTAAATAAGTATTTGTTTTGGTACAGAAGTGTACATTGCAGCCTTTGTGGTGCTTCAGTCTTGACTAAGCTTATTAAAAGGTTGTTTTTCCAGATCTTTTGGTAAGTCAAGACTGAAGTGGGATGAAAATCGTCTAAGGAAAAGAAATATATCCTGACCTTAAAAATCAATTCTACAAAGGTGATCAAGTTTGTGCTTTTCTTTTAAAGATCAAACTTCCTGTAGTAATTCCCATATAATCCCTGTGCAGTTAAACAACACAGTAGTCATAACATGCTTGAAATGTATGCAAAGCATCAGCCCAAAAGTTTAAATCTTAATAACAGCAGGATCAAAGGACTTCACTGACATTTTATTTTATTTTTTAATAAAACATGATACAGGCATAAATGTTAGTCTGAGTAAAAGGCTTTTATAGCATGCATTTTGGATATTTTACATTATAGATTAAAACCAGTTCTCCTTGCCTCAGCCAGAGAAAGAAATCTCATGTACCTTCATCGTTCTACAGCAAATGTTGTCATTTCAGTTTGTTCACCAATTTACAGGTCTCTGCTGCAGAATGATGGTTCTGAAAAAAGAGAGACAATCTGTGACACACTGCCTGTTTTCCTGTGTGCAGAACTAAAATGTGCATGTTTGAAATTTGCTTTGATGTCAAAAAAAAAAAAACCCAAAACTAATAGGAGGGAATATTGTGTGTTTTTAACTTGCCATGTAACTTGGAACGATTAAGTAAACTTCCTTTGAAAGTAGCTATGTTGCTGTAGGGTACTGAAAATAATGGAAGTTACAATATCCCTTTAGTAATTAGAGTGAATTATAAAGACAGCTCAATAGCTTTTTTTCTGTACTGAAATTTGTTTATAGACCCAGTTGTGTGGGCTTACGTAGTTCTCTCCTGTTCTTCAGATGACTCTCACTGCGATGGACTAAATCCCAAAACTCCTTAAAGAGGCTCACTTTAACCAGTGGCTTTTAAGGTTGATTTAAAGACTAAAATGCTATGTTTATAGGAAGTTTGCATCCATTTTTTCAGAATATTTTTTTTTCTGAAGTGTCATGTTATAAAATGAAGTGCATTCACTTCCAATTCTCAGAAGTTTTAGATTTCTAGGTATGTTCAAAATCTTTATAGATAACATTCTTTTTCAGCCAATGCAGTATCAGGTTTATGCTTTGATATTCTAAATTGAATGATTAATATCAACCATTCAGAAAGACATTTCCAATATAAAGGAGAGAAACTGACTAGTCAGTAAAAAAGTTACTTCATTGTTGATGGTAGCCAGAATATTTTTTTTCTTGTTTTACCAAAAATACACATTGCACCTGCAGCATGATTAATTGAAGCATTCCTATAAAGAGCGGAAGTGCAGGAGTAGGGTCATAACAATTCACAGGTACAGAAATATAAAATCCAAATGTTTTTTTTTTCCAGCTGCGGGAGGTTCAAAACCTGCCAAGCTCTTTGGTTAGCCCTCATGATAGGCAGTGCCTCCCGCATCTTCTGTGCGGGGCTGGTAGAGCTTTCGGGCTCGGGTTGGCTTTCTTTCATAAGCTGATCAAAGCCATGTCTGCAGTGCTTCTAAAATCCACTTCCCTGCAGCTATTGCAACCACTAGCCATTTTTCACATTTTCTTCATGCACTAGTTGTAGAGTGTCTTTAGCCGGAGCTTCTGGCTTGGTGCTGGTCTGTGGGCATGTGCAAAAGGGACTGGTTCGCTCCATCCCTCCAGCTTCCTACCTTGCCAATTTAGGGCTGCAGATCCATGGCCCTGTACTTCCCATAATTTGTTAATGGGTGGTAACTGCTAGTGTAGGGAAAGCCCTAAGCCTATGCACTTGGGATGGTCCAGGTCGCAGTTCATACGTGTGCCGGGTTGGGCCCTTCTGTATTGATTAATTCAGCATTTAAAGATTCTACCCCAGTGGCAACAGATTTCATACCTAGTAGCTCATATAGAGCTCACCATCAATCATCAGCATAAATTTTATGTGGCTGCAGATAGAGAAGTTTATCCTAGAATCTCTCTGATATTCTGTCTGGATGCAACTTCTGGGTGGTTGACCTCCTTTCTCAGGCTGTTCCCTTTACCCTGGGAGCTTCCTGCATCCCAAATTGTGAGCTACTTTACCAATATTGTTCAAGATGTGTGAAGTTTGTAAGGCTTTGTTTACTTTGCCAGATAAGGATCTTGGAAATTAAGTTATAAAGCTCTATTGTTGTAGTTGTAAATGTGTTAAAATAATGAAAAGTTTGTTATGTTTTACACAGCAATTTACTGTGAAATACATGACATTACAGCACCTTTAACTTTTCTTCTCAAGAGTCAAAATATTTTTTTTCTAAATAGTGTACAAAAGCTGCAGAATATTAATTTATACCCTTTAAGACTATGAAAAAGCTTCCAAAATATAAAGATAACAATGTAGTGCTTATCTTGCATTTTTTCTAGATATCTGAAGCCATAAATTTGCAGGAATGGCTGTTCTCTTTTCGTCATTTAAATGAAGTGCTAAATGCTGAAAATATAAGTGCAAGTGATAACTATGTGGTTGCTGATCAAAGCAACTAAAGAGAGTGCAAGTCCTATAATGACTTAGGTGATTTTTATTATAAAGTCCATAGGACCCTTAGGTTTAATCAGACAAGATAATTGTGCTTTGAACACATGTAAACTCACCCCGAGCGTTGTCCATTTTGACTTCTAGATGTACCTAGTGGTTTATGAAAAAGATAAGCAAAGGACTACACTTGATCCAGGAGATCCTTTCCAGTCCTACAGGTTCCTATGTTTTCTGTTTCTCCTCAGTGTTATTTTTTTTTCTCATCTTTCTCCTTTTATTAGCAATGTTTCAGAATAGGTAGTAGATATTTTCTCTTGTCCCGTTACCTTATGTAACTGTGCTCCTTTAGTTCCTGGTCTGCTTTTTTTTGATTCCTAGAGCCAAGACATGGTATTCGTTATCCTAAGGAAAGGAGTAGTTTCTCTCCAGTTCCTCCCTTATAAACCTGTAATTGGCTATACAAAAGAAGTTAAGTACATCAAGCACATCTATCAGTCTCAGTTTAGTCTCTTGAGAATTCAAAGAAAAATATGTGTTCAGCATTTAGACAGTACAGTCTGTCAAGTTTTAAAATCTGAAAATGCATTGTCAACATCAAATATGAGTTTAAAAGGAAGCAAAAAAAAAGCTCTTTATGTTAATCATTACATTATATCCTAATAACAATCCTTCAGTGCTTTACTCAAATCAGTCTATTTTCAGAGGATTTTTGGAAATCAGTGTTGTCTCGTGTGTGGTGTTTCAAGACAGTTCTTTGATTTAAGCAGTAGATGAATTTTGATTTGCCCTGTAACATTCAGAATATTGCTACACAGTGGAAATTACATGTAAAATTGAAATCTTAATATTCATATTTGCTAATATAGAATGCCTTTAAGTATTTGCAGTATATTATAAATCGCTTTAGAAAACAGTATGTGGGTTACATTAAAATAGAATTTCTTACAGAAACAAGGCTGCCTGCAGGCTATCTGCTGCAGCTCCTACCTAATGTGGAGATAGCTGAGGCACTGGGTATATTCTTTGCTTAGGACGTGCCTCTTCCCTGGCTGATCTCCACAGGCAGGGAATATTCCACCAGCTTGCCCCTTCAGTTACCACCCACTAAAAAGAAATACAGAAAAACTGAGTTAACAGTGATGGAAAACGTTAGGGGAATAGGGTGGAATTGGAATATGCAGTTTATAGCAGCTTCCATAGCAGGCTGGAAAGGAGATGACGGTTCCTCGGGTTAGCCTGGCACCTGGAGGCCTGACAGCAGCGACGGCCCGCGGGGCATCGGCAGGCGGCGGGAGGATCTGCCGGAGGAAGGAGAGCATATGGTGGAGAGACTCCTTGAGAGTGCTGTTTGTCATGGTTCTTCATATCCATATTTTAAATATAAATCTTTCTAAAATCTGTTCATGTTAAATTTCCCATATTTGATAGTTCTAAAAATGCTCCCTGCAAAATTTTTAATCACCCCATCTGTTAGTTTGCAGGTGGCAAGAAGCTATCTACCTCCATTATAGGCTCATTTTCTAATCGCTTATTTCTGGAGGAAGACTAACTGTAGATTCATTTAATTTTTTTACAAAAAAATTTGAAAGGAAAATTCCTTCCCATTTTTGAACATATGCATATCTAGCAATTTTAATCAGTATATTCCTTTTGCAGTGACTCCTTTTTAGGGAGGACACTCATGTTGAATTCATAATCAGCTGAAGCTCAATTCAGTAAAAATAAAGAGTAATATCAAACTATGCTTTTCTTTTGTTCCATCAGCATGCTTCCACTTCTATTCTTACTTATTCTTCTTCAGCTTTGTACAAGTTTACTATAATTTTAAGTTATTCTAACTCTGAATTTAGCCTGATTCCTTTTCTGACAAGCTTCTAACATAGGTCCCGGGCTGCAAAGACTTGAGGTGATGTGTGATCAATTTTAAGCACTGTGAATAAATTTGTTGAAGTCATCAGGTCCCTTGCCACATAAAAATACACAATGTTTCCTAGTGCTTGGACTTTTACCTACTATAAACTGCTAGAGCTGCAACAGGTTGGCTCAACTGAGACTTTGGTTCAGTTTCACATTTTTATTGGAATGTATTGTAATTTCATAAATAAGAATGTGAGTTCTAAAACTGAAAGTACGATGAAAGTAAGCATTTCAATACAGAATTAAAATATAGTAAAGTTCAGATAGCTAGAAGTCTTTTCTCTGTTTGAAGTGCAGAGGCAATGAAAAGAATTTTTGTATTCATGTATTAATTTAAAGAACAGTTTATTGTGACTCTCTACATAAGATAGTCGTATATGTGATTGGAACTAACGAAGATTTTACTCTTGCAAGAAATTTTACTTTACGAAAGCTACTAGAGATCTGTTTCAGGCTAGTATGTGTGTGCTTGTTCTGTATTACTTTTTTCTCAATTAATTTGGCACCTTATTTGTTGACAGATTATTTTATTGAAACATTAGTCTCATTTTTAACTAATTGCATTACTTTGAGAACTCTTCTTTTAGTTTTTTGTTTTACTATGTAGAACTGTTTTGAAAATATAATTTATACTATTAGACTGTGCAACTGAAAGATGTTTTTAGATGCCCCGTGTTTGAGCATTATGGAAAATGCTTTGTCCTTTTTGTCCTTGACAACATGTAGCCATAATTTCCAAAGTATTGTTTTAAATAACTCTGCTGAACAAAGATTCACTGTTAACATTGCATATTATTGTTATGACCCATTTACTTGTGGTGATGGAATAGGCCATAATTTGCCTCTGGTTAAGCCATAGAATTTATTCATTCATTCATAAAGCAGCCTTTGAAATATACTTTATGTGTAAACAATTTTTTCCTATTCATAAATATTGCACAAAGCTATAATTGTCTTTTTTTTTGTCCCTATCCTGAATGTTGTTGTGAGTATTCTAAAAGAATCTGTTTATTGTATTCAGTGTGTGGTGTATTCAGATATGTGGTGTTTAAATATATATCTCTTTTCATAGTGCATCTTTGAGACCATCTCCTAAAGCATTTAATTGGCCGTCTATCAACAAAGACAAATAGAAGGCATCAAATACCAATATATATTTAGCTAAGTGGATTCGTATTCATATGTATTTCCTATATCTCAAGGGGTTTATGTTTGCTTTTTGTTTTCTAACCTCACTTCAGAAAAGTCCATCCCAACGCTCTGCTGAGCTTCCTGGCAAACACAAATGATTTTGAATCAATTAACAGTAGCTGCATCCTATTTAAAACAGCTTATTCCTTACAAAGGAAGATATAAGAGCATCTGTTTTGTTGCCAGCCTAGGTGCAACAGGGGATTGTTGATGTTGTATTTTCAGGTACCATTGGAGCACTCTCAATATATGAACTGGACGTGAAAAAGCAATTAAGAATTAAATCAACCCGTGAGGCTTGAAATCTGTGATACTCTTTCATTCATACCTACAAAATCGCAGTGTGAAGCAGCCAGTAGAAGGCAGTTCCTGTCATTTGCATGGTTTCTGTTACAGCTGAGAGAAGGAAAAATCCTGTTATGGAGTCAGCAGTGGCACCACCCCTCTGTCACAGGTTTTATTTTCACTTATTTTCCATTGGCTAATTTCATGGATGGTTTGGTAGTACTTGGTAGTGTCCAATGATGTATATATGTATATATTTAATGCAATAGCAGGCCATAGCTGTGTCATTTCTGTGGCAATTTCAAGTTCAGGAGGGCAGTCATCTTCCCCATATTCTGCTGAGGTACGTTTTTACAGTGGTGTAGTGGTTGTGTTACAAGAGGGATGTGGAGCTGCTGGAGAGAGTCCAGCGCAGGGCCACAAGGATGATCAGGGGCCTGGAACCTCTGCCCTATGAGGAGAGGCTGAGGGAGCTGGGCCTGTTCAGCCTGGAGAAGAGAAGGCTGAGAGGGGATCTAATCAGTGTCTATAAGTACCTCAAGGGAGGCAGTGAGGAGGATGGTGCTGGCCTCTTTTCACTGGTGGCCACTGACAGAGCTAGAGGAAATGGCCACAAACTGAAGCACCAAAAGTTCCGCATGAACTTAAGGAAAAAATTCTTACCAGTGAGGGTGACAGAGCCCTGGAACAGGCTGCCCAAAGAGGTTGTGGAGTCTCCTTCTCTGGAGATCTTCCAAACCCGCTTGGACGCCACCCTGTGCCACGTGCTCTAGGTGACCCTGCGTGTGCAGGGGGGTTGGACTAGATGATCTCTAGAGGTCCCTTCCAACCCTAAGCATTCTATGATTCTATGTTTCCTGCTCCGCAGTCAAAAATGAAACATCTAATCATCTAGCACAGTGCATGCCACAGCCATCATTGCAGTGAATGGACATGGTTAAAAAAATAGAATAAAAATAAATACAATTAATGAAAATTTAGACATATTAGTCATGGACGTAGGGAATGATTAGAATCAAGGATTTGAGGTAAAGAAATTACCAAAGAGCGAGTGACCTACTGTTAACGTTTTAAGGAAAATAATCACCTAGTGGTTTACACGATTTGTCATGCACTTATTTTAAACTTCTGGAAAAGACAGCATTCATGTGACAAGAAAGCACAAAAAAAAAAAGAAAAAAAATCACAACTGTATTTTTCTCTAGATGGGGAATGTACAAGCTAATGTAGCTAAAGTTTCTATGGTTATTTCATAGTCCTGGAGTTACAGCAGTAGTAGCAAAATTAATTCCTGGTATAATTCCCTTGTTTTTGATCAGACTTCTGCATGTTTGAGAGTTGCTTCCTTCTAGAAATTGAACTTGGATGCATCTTCAATTTATGTTTCCTCAAACAAAAGCAAAGCTAGATGAAGTTGGGGACAGGTTGGAATAGGCTTGTCCAGGAAACATTTATATTCTCACTTTCTTTGCCGTCTATGGAAGCCAAAACTGCAGTGACCGATGTGACCTGGGGATCAGCTGTCTTTTTCCTGAATAATTCTAAGAGAGTGGGAGCTGCTTGTGGGTTTCATTTTCCTCAGAAAACATTTTATGCCTTTCCGAAGCATTTGGCATGATTTATGTGAGCTGTATATGCAAATCATCACAATCATCTGTCAGCTGTCCCGTTTTTTTTTTACTGTACCTGCGAAGTAAGGAGTTGAGTCATATGGATTTACAGCCAGAAGCCCCTGTCACTGTTGTGACCAGGGCATGCAGCTGCTAGGAGGAGATAGGATGGGGCAAAGGTGGGACAAAAGCATCTTTTTCAACAGGCCAGTCAGCTTGGTTAGGATCTGGATTCAAAGGCAGAGCAAAGTGGGCACATTGTGGTGGGGCTCTGCGCAGGCTGCCTGCTCGGGAGAAACAGGGAGAGGGAGACTTTTCCACACAGCCGTAGGAAGCCTCATCTACGCAGGCCCTGGACGTGAATAACTGCGCTGGTAACCGCCCTCAACAATCATTTTATTTCAGTTTATGTAAGCGACTGCTGTTTCAAAGTCCTGTAAATAAAAAACAGAAATCTTGTGATTTGGCAATCGAATTTTACATTACTATAGTGAAGAAGCCTGCTGAAAGATGCAAATACACCACTGCACACTGTCTTAAAGATACCTCAGACGCCACACCATATTTGCCAAAAAAATCAGGACAAGGTCATATTAGTCTTTAGAGTTAATTTGTGTTTATTCTTTAAAAATCATTTTGTTAAAACGTCACAGAAATGGCATGGCCGACATATCATGATCTTTAAAACTTTTCTTTGGTAGTCTCTGGTGTTGAACTGCAGCAACCAAGATACTTGGTGGAAGAAGGATTAATAGCAACAAATGGGGACTGGATAAAAGAAATCTCTGAAATTCCTAAATTCTGTTAAAACATTCACCAAGTTGATAGTGCAGGGAGACACAGGTGCCAAAACATTTTGTTTTCTGAGCTGATAGCCTGAAGAGGAGCAGAGGCTTCAACTTTGCTCCCTCACATGTAGAGTAAAGGGGGATTGCATGGAGAAGCTGGAGACTCGGAGTTACTGGGTGATTTCAGAAGAGCGGCCCTTGAATCAGACATTGGCAGGGCAATATTTAGACTATTCATTTTAACTCCACAAACTTTGAAATGGAAATACTGCTAATGCTTTGAACTAAAGGAATGTTGAGTTTCCCTTAAGTTTTCAGAGTTTAAAAATTCACAAGGAAGTGGCAGTTTGTATTTCAATCTGTGATGGGGGTGACAGGAACCTTTGGGGAGGGTCTGTAAGCAAAATATGAATGTGTGGATGAAAATGAGTGTGTAAGGCAGCCATATATATCATAGAAAGGTTGAGTTAGTGGATGTCTGATGAATGTAGTTCCCACCTCCATCCTCAGTGGTTTTCAAGAGCAGGCAGTGAGTATGTTGCAAAACCAAGACTAAATATTGCTGACTCTTCAAGATGAATATTGAACTTTAGGCAAGTGGCAAAATTACATTTGGGAAAATAAACATTTTTGTGGCAGCTTTTTTTCATGGCAGCTGTGTGTGTGCTCAGAAGTGGAGTGTCAGCAGCAGACCCAGCAGAGATGGATTATTAGAAAAATGCAAGTGGGGTGGGCAAAGGTGCCTGATGGATTGCAAAGCCATATGATAAATTATACTGAGCACTTGCATATGGTCTCCATATAAGTATTCTGTATTTGTGCCCTGAGTTTTATCCTTTTTTCGGGGAGGAGGAGGAGGAGAGGAGCCGTAAAATTCAAAGCAGTGAATTACGAACGATACAATCAGATGCAAAAGGATTTAGAAAACTGGTGTTGGTGACTGGACCAACAGCTGGCAAAAGTAGTTCACTGTGGAAAAATGTAAAATAATTAGTCTGGGAGCAAGGAGCCGAAGGAAATACAGTGTGTGCTAGAATGGAACGATCATTCAGCACACTGACTAGGAAAAGGATTTGAAGGTTATTGTGGAAAAATCATTGAAACTGTGAGGTTTGCGCACAGCTGCAAGAAAGTAAGTTACAATACTAGGTTGTATCAGAGGGATAAAATACAAAATAAGAGGCGGATGGATAAGGAGTGTTAGATTCCATCTGGAATATGTATATGTCACCATGCCACACAAGCAAGGTATTATTTTCAAAAGGGCGCAAGGGTGGTAACAGAGATACATGCTTTGTGTGTAAAAATAGATGGAGACGATCTAGTAAAATTGATAAGTATATCCTTTTCTCTGTATGAGGTAAAAAATGAGGAGTAATCTTAAAAATGGGGATATAGAGTAGAAATGGAGAGCTCAGAACTTGATGAAAAAGGTGATAAGCATCTGGAATAACTTATTTCAAAAAGACATACACAGAATATGCATAAATTGTGTGGACAAAGAGAATGAGAGGGAATGACAAACAGTGATAAAGGTGTGAATTAATTTTTAAATCTAAGGACAGGCATGCTAAGCAGTTTCTCCTTCATTCCTTTGTTAAAGTTGATGAGTTGATGACTTGGATGACTTTTTTCAAACTTGTTAGGCCTCAGGAGTGTTTTTTTCTGCCTATGAATGAAGCTTCTGCGTCTGCCAAGGCTACTTTTAAATGGATTGAGCACCTAAAATCTTTATGCTGTGTATTAGGAATAACATATTCATTCTGCCTCTGTTTTTTCACTTGTTTTTTTGTTTGTTTCTTTTGTATTTAAAAATTCTGCAACTAGAAGTTAAGGTTGACTGTATAGTGCCTCTCTAATGCCAGTTCAGGATAATGTTGCACTTAAAACAGTATGCCAGAGGTTTCGAAATATGTGTTAAAGCATTTGCTGTTCTGTCAACTTCATTCCTACCACTAAAAAAATGGTTTGGTGTGAGGGATTTGGGGAAGCCAAGCATATTAAAGAACATAGTATTGAGAGTTTATATAATGGCTGAAGGATAGTGAAAATGAGAGGATATGCTAAAGAAATTAAACTAAGTAAAAAAAAATCCTTTTTTTTTTCTCTCCTTCCTTTTTTCTGGGATACAGCTCTTGGCTGAGAAAGTTGCTTAGCTCTGTTTTTTCTTAATACTTACCTCCCTGTTGCAGAAGCAGTATGAGAATTATGTGAGGGATAACTCCACAGATTGCAGTTCCATGGATAAATGGGCTCTGCTTTGTACTAAGCTACCTGCGACTTCAGGTTTGAAACAAATCCACTTGGCCATTGGACTGATGTTTGAGAAAGCAACTTGGCAAACTTGGTGTAAATTGTTAGCGTCTCCTGGGAACCTTTTACATTTTGCTACCCAGCTTTGCAAATTTTAGAGTTGTTAGGTCCTAGCTGCTCTGTCATCATATGGCAGTGGTGACGAGGATAGTTCTGCTCTGTTCTGTGGGTTCCATGCGCTGCAGTCATATCTCTCTCAATATTTTTATGGGAGTACACAGCAAAACCCCAGCATTAGCTGTTTGAAGTTGTGATTCTAATTTTTAGGCAGGTAAAGGAGGTTGGAATAGCCTGTCTTGGAGACCAGTGCCTCAATTCCGTGTGTATTGCAAAGGCAAAGGAATTTGATCTTGTTCCTTAGATTGAATATTGATTAAAACACAGAAGGACAAAGTTTTCTTTCTACAACAGTATTGCAGTGGTGGTGAAGTTGTGTTTTTGATCTGTGTGGAGTTTTAAATTGTTTAGGTAAGAATTTAATATGATCATTGTCCTCAGATCTTTTTCTGCTGTATGGTGCCTCAAAAGCTGCTGTCAGTTTTGTATTTTTGTGTATTAATATTCATTCCTAAGTGCTTGTCACTGGTCTCTATTGAATTTTATACTTTTTATTTCAGTGAATCAATCCTTTTTCATTCTAATTGTTCTCAAAAGTGCTTGCAACTCTTTGTAGCTGTGAGTCAACTGCAGATTTTATAACGGTACTTCCTGTTCCACTTTGCTAATAAAAATACTTGGTAGAACCAGGCTTAGGACATTTATGTGATGACTTCTAAGCTGTCAGCCTCAAAAATAACCCAAATATATTGCCATTCTGTGCATCATGCTGGCATAGACACAGACTTCAGGTACGTCACTAAGAAAGATCTTTGTGATGCTCTCATCTGTATCAAAAGCAAGGCATCAATCTTCCAGCAAAAAGCTGATTTTGACTTTCTCTTAGGCTGAATGTAATAGTTTTCCAGTGTTTCTCCTCTGTCATGTCAGAAATTTCCTTTTAGTTATCTGGTCAGGAGCTGTCAGCAGATAAGTTTGTTGATGGGAAAAAGTTTCCTTCAGGTTGTTTCCAAGAGCTAAAGAGCAGCGTGTGTAATCACTGCAGTCGGGTCTGAAGAGCTTGAGGGGTTACCCTAAAAACAGCTTGGCAATCATAAAAATACTCTAGCTAGAGATCAATAAAGTATAAGAAAATAGATCAGTTTTGAGCCCAACCATGTAGCTTCATTTGAAATGTGCAGCTGCGGTTTTGAAGAACACAGCAGCAAGCACAATGCTTTTATTCAGCTGAAGGGTAAGGCATTTTTTTCCAGCTATCAATTTACAGCTTAAGATAATGGATTTTGGCAGTATGAACAGCTATTAAGTAATGTTTATTAAAATGGATAAGAGGGAACTTAAGAGGTGGCCTGTAAAAGAGAATTTTTGAGTGACTGATTAGTGGAATAAAGAAATAGCATTTTCTCCTAGAAGTAAAGTTTTATATCCCTGGATAGGTCATTAATGAAAAATATTGTGGTGATATCATCTTATTACTTAGTGCAGTCTGCAAAGGGATATGGAAACTGTATCTCTAGAGTTTTTTCCACTTCTGCTATGAGGCTGAAAAACTGGTGTATGGTGAACAACTGTCCTGGAGAGAGAAATAATCAGCTATATTTAAGTTTCCCTTAATCACAACGCTGGCATATAATTGATGTAATTTGGCATTCCCAAAGCCTATTACCTATTGTGTGATTCTTTGTGATAGGCAATAGATGTGGGACATGCCATGCCAAAAGCCAGAGTCACTAAAGTTTGCATGGGCTCAAGGTTGGGCCTGAAATAGAAATAATTGAAGGTTATAAAATACATAGAAACACATCCGGATCAAGATGTGCCTGAGCTCAGAATACATTGAGACTGAGGGACTATTTTTATTCCTTCCTAAGCATTTGCTCATGGCCAATGAATTGATGCAGACACGCTGCCTTTGGGTTATAAGTCTGGTGTGTCTTTACTCATTCAGTTGTTCTGACTTTGCAGCCAAAGACCATAAGGAAGGAGACGGGTTATGGGGTGAGATGGAGCTTTGGTCTGACCCAGTTCCTCAGTTCTTCCGAGACTACTGCTGTCCAAATTCGGAAAATATTTAAATGTTTTTAAAATATGTTCAAGATAGACACAGAGATGTGCCTCAGTTCAGCGCTGAGTGTGAGCACCCGCTGTGTACGTGTGCGTTTGTTTGTTTTCCCAAACAGAAATGCTTTTGAAATATGAAGGTGGGGAAGTCAAAGCTGTGGGGCAGTGCAGAGCCCTGAGCATCTCTCTGCATTCTGCCTTGTACACAAATGATGCAAAAGACTCTTAAAAGTGCACAGGGTCTCTTAAGGCACATTTTTGTGGTTAGAAGCAGTTATCTGTGTAAACACTTTAAATGAATGTTTCATAATAACCTTTCGTGTTGTATGTATGCAAAGTTTTCCCCTTTTCCCTCCTAAAAAAATCTTAAGTACTACAGAGTTTACAAATGGACTTCTGTTTGGGCTGACTTCTATTTTCACTCTCTGTTTTAGTGAGTAATAAAAAGTACGGTGACATTCGGGCAAGATGCTGTGTTTATGCAACACTGTGTTTTAGCTTGCAGTTGTGAGCACCCTGGGGCCCTGTTCTCACACACAGATGCTCCCCGAAGGACCCCTTAAGCTCATGCCTAAACGCAGACGATGGCAAGGAGGGTTTGAGCTTGACTAAGCCCATGCATTGGATGGAGTGGAGATCTTTTAATGTGTGTATCTCTCTTCCTGTCATTCAGAATGAACTCGGTGCTTCCTAAACACAGAAAAAAGCAGCCCTGCAACTATTTTTTCTGCCTGTTTCACTATTATCTTCAGGGCTGGAATGGTTTTAAAGTTATTTGACTGCAGAATAAATAGCATCTTCCTGTTCCTGATAAAAAGGAGGAAATGTGGGAAAATTCTATTGCAATACTTCTAGTTACTACTGTAAACATTTACAAGTAAGTAATCTATCTTTGAAAAATGTAGGCATGCCCAATGTCTTAGGTTTTCGATAATTCATTTTTATTAAGGGAAAAGAGATGGGACACATAAAGTATTAATTCAGCCCAATTTGCTTTTCACACTATTTTGTCTGTCTTGAATTAAATGCTGTAGCCAAACTTCCACAAAAGAAGTCTGAGATGCAGATAATCTTAAAAGGTGTAGGAGGAGAAGAGAGAACTGCCTGAGAGGTGAGCTCTGGACCTCCCAAAGACAGGGGATGTTTGTGCTGTTAGCATGGGCTGCTTCCAAGGCTGATAAAAGGAGCAGAGCAATAGCTATAGGGGTCTTGAAAATGAAAGTCAGCAGATGACCTGCTTAGGTGATGCCACAGCCTTTACAAAAGCAGTTTAAGGTGCAGCCGGAATGACTAAAACCGGCTTTATCTCTGGTGCAGAGGAATGTAACACAGAGAAATTGATGGTCTAGCAGGTACCACGTCTTTGCTCAACTCGTGCTTCAGAGAGGGAAACTGTGGTGCTGTGTTGTGACCTTGCTGTCTGGAGAGAGGTGCAGCAGTGATGGGCTCTGAAGGGAGAGTTCAGTAAAATATACTTGAACTTTCACTAGGGAAAGAAAGGTCAAAATCAGAGGATGGAATTTATAAACAATAGTAGAAAAAGAGGGATCGTTACAAGTCTACTGTAATCAGGAACACACCAGTTTTACATTCTGTAATGGCTCCAATTCAAATAAATATTTGGCAGTATTGCATTATTCTCAGTGCTTCATACCAAATTTATTTCAACTCTTGGGATAACTGCTCTTAAAACTATCAGACGTAAAATTGTTCTTTTCAGTTTCTGTAATGTAAAGGTAGTTTTCTGGACAATCATTTGTTTGATGCCCAGTTTAGGAGGATTAAGGCATTTTCCTTTTGCAAATAGAGTGTATGTATAAATATAGTTGTCATATGCAAACTTGTGGTACCTTCTGTCAGTGTCCTTATGTTTCTCATCAGTTCTTTTTTTCTGTTTTCTTTCTGTTAGAGGCTTTTAAAAACTGCTTTTAAAAGTCCTGATAAAAGTTGCAGTGGATTGGTGTGCTTAAGATCATTCTTAAACAGTTTTAAGTATGAAGAGTTTTACAGTCCAATGAGGCTTACAAATATTACTCAAATCTTTGAAAAATCTTTGAGTGACTGATGAAAAAGTGCTCATGTCCTTCAGAGTGTGTCAGTTTGAATAAGCAGAATTCTAGATTTCTGAGCAATGTTGTTTATTTGTAGCATTTTGACAGTTTATTATGGCTGATTTCATTTTAGAAAAGAATGCTGACAAAAATGGCCAACTAGAGAAGGGGAATAGCAGAATTTAGCTAAAGCTTCTGCTGTGGTTTCTGTTTCCCAGTGCTGGACAGTGAGTGGAAGAGCAGGTCTGTGCATGACACAGGTTTCTTAGCTGTTTCCCACAATCCTGTCTTTCTATGTGTTGTTTCTGTCTCAAATGAAAATGTTCTAGAAGAAAAATTCTGCATAGGTAGAAAGTTTAAAAAAATAAGCAAGACTAGAAAAAAATACAAACCTAGTCATTAGAATATATAGTGTGCTTAAAGACACGTAAGTTTTACCCAATGCATTGCTCCAAGATCACTCACTCCCTCAGAAAACAAATCATCTGTTTAGAAGTAAAGTCTGTATCTTTATGGAGAAATAAATATAATTTTACAACTTGATTATAATGTAAACATTGCTTGTGATTGAAATTACTTTATTGTTATTTTTGTATTAATCTTTCAGGACATGTGGATGTTTTTTTCTTGTCTCTGCTGGGACCAACTGAATCCCCTGAGTGTAACTCTGACCTGGATCCTAAACAGCTTAACTTGATAGCCATTTTTCATATATGTGACTAAACCTTAAAAAGCAAAAAGAGGAAGAAAAAAAGCTGTAAAGGAACTCTGTTTTCTTTCTTTTACATGCTGTAATTCTGTAATTGTCTGGTTAATTTACTGCTATGGAAATTTCACCTAACAGTGTTAGTTCACTGTGTTTAAAAGTGAAGATTTTCACACTTCACAGATGCTGTTTAATGCTTTATTTGAGAGGCTTCATGATAGTAAGAATTTCTTTTTTTTCTGACGGCAGCCTAGCCAGTTAGTTCCCCCTCAGGTATGCCACCTTTTTAAGTACCAGGCTCTTGGAGAACTGAGAAAATATGTTGATATAGCATAGATAATACGAAGTTTAAAATCTGTTTGCTTTCTTATAGAGAAAAAGAGAGTATTGTGACAGATTATGTTATTTATTTATTTTGGTTTCAATTTGGCAGTTTATGTAGAAAAATCCAGAGTGTATCTATTTTATTGTTATTTATAATTATTACTGCTATTATTCTCTTATTTTCTTGGCCATTTCCATGTGTCTTTCATGTACAAAATGTCATTATTGTAAAGGGATTTAAAAAAAAGCTTTAAAAGCATTTTCCCTAGGAAACCTCCAAGCTTTCTGGGAGAGCATTAATGTAATTAGCATCGTAATATTAACATCATCACCAAGGGAGAATCTGACTTTTTCGGCACGCAGCGTTCCCTCATTTCCAGTAATCTGTCATATCTAGACTTCTCATATATTTGTTTCCAGAGAAGTATTGTTTTTGAGTATCACTCCATTTTTTTGGCTGCTTCTTTATTTCCAGAGTGGTATTTTTATTTTTTATTTATATGTATTTATTTTACATTTCAGAATATTTGTAGCAAACGCTTGTTTAGCTGCATGTCGTCTTCTCTTTTGTTTTCTTGCTAAATGGACAGTCTCAAAAAAAAAAATCCTGGTTTATTTTTGTTAGGTGTTTTTGAAGTAGCTTTGTGTAGAGCCGTCATACCAGCCTACAGTGAGCAATGGACTGTGATACGGCTAAATACGTGGGAGGGTTAAGCCAGAGCCTGAAAACACCAGCTCCCCAGCGGCCAGGGAGGCTTCGCTTTCCATGAAGAGTGAACTCAATTCTCATGCCTTTTCCTGAAAGCATTTGCAGGCTGACTAAAGAGAAGCAGTCACAGAGAGGGAAGACAGCATATATAATGCTTGTGTCTTTAGGATCTTAATTTTCATTCTTTGAAAATATAGTAGAGCTCTTACATAGACATTACTTCCTACTGTCTTCAGTTTGAGCTGCATTTAATCTTCTGTACAGAACAAAGGTATTTGGTTTTAGTCCAGAAAAATGGTATTGCAGAGCGTTTCTGTTTTGAGGGTCACGGTACACGTGGCAGAGAGGGGGTTGTCGCCTGCCGTCGCCGTGCGGGTGTTTGGGATGAGCACAGTGTTTGCCTCAACAGCCACTGGAGCACACAGCCTACTTCTTTTACAGTAATCCCAGCGACGTCATGAAAATTCCTGGGGGCACAAATCCAAAGTACCTAGGTTAAAAAATGTCAGCTTAAAGGATGCACGTTTTAATGCCTCATTATAGCTGGCACATAGCAGATTTCACTGAGCTGATATGTAAATCTAAGTCTCTTTATCCTCAAACTTTCTGGAAGATGCTGTGTATTCAGCCACTGTTTAAAACATTTTGGACGTGCAAACGTGTTAAAAATAAAGTTTTAAAATGATAGGTATTTTGAAAAGTGCTTTGAAAATATACGGACGACAGTCTTTTCTGGTCTATCCTGGTCTGTCATTCAACCGCTTACTATTAAATCCCTTAAGAAGTTTTTTCTCTCCATACAGTTGTAACGGGATCAAACAGTATGACAATTAAAAAGCTTTCAAAGCTGAAAGGCGTCAGGCAAAAATATACAGCTCTGTGCAGTTGTCACGAGTTGGACTGCAGAAAATCCTGTTTCTCATACTGAGAGGCAGACAAAGTCCCATTTTGAAGAGCACGCAGTTAAACTGGGTGAGAACAAAATAAGCAGACTATCTCTACCCAGTTGACATTGTCTAGAACAGACCAAATGGAGCTGCTGTCTGAGCTGCCCCAAAAACCAAGAAACTATTTGAAAAGGGCGTGAAAAGTCCTGAAGATCTTCAAGTCCGCAGTACGCAAGCAGCTCTGATGGCTTCGAGCTTCTGCCGGGTCCTCCTGCAGAGCGGTGCCTCGGAGACAGTCCGTGCAGGGTTTGAACCGGGAAAATGCTAAGTGAGGGAGATGATGCGGCTTTGTAGAAGCAAATACGTAAGCTCCATGCATCAACTTCACATAGGCACATGACATCTTTCAAAAATATCTAGTTATTACTTTTAAGGATACGTGCATTAATGCCCTCATATTTTATCATTCTAATGTGCGATTGTTCAACTGAAAAGATCAATGAGAACTAGGTACAAAAAGCTTTTCACTTAAGCCAACCGACTTTCAGATATAATACCAGTGTAATGAGTTATCTAAGAACACAGTATGAATCTGTTTCCTGGAGGTGTTGCCTGTTAAGGGCCTGCATGGTCCTCCTGCTGCTCCGTGCATGTTCCGTATTGCGGCGGAAGAGTGTTCAAGCAGAGCATCAGCTGCAGCCGTGGAATCTGTAAGCAGTGCAGTGTGATAGCTTGCAGGTTGAGGTGAAAATATATGGTTTGTTAAATGAACTGGTTTTCTGCTGTGTTAGAACCTGTGGACCTTATCTGCCTTTGTTATACTCTGCTTGTGAAGAAGCCTTAGCTTCCTGCTACTTTTTGTATTTAAAAAGTGAGCTCTGCTGAAACGGAGATGCCTGGAAACGAATAGTGAAATTGAAAGAACTTTCAAACTGAGCCAGTTCTCTGTGTTATCCACATGCTCAGCTTAATTCTTGATTCAGCAGGGATTCTGTTAACAGCGAGATACCAACTTTTTGTCCACCAGTTTATTCTGAAGTTGGTGAAATACGGAGTGGGACAGAAAGATTAAAAACAAAAACTTGGGGATTTTAGATGCAAATAAAAAAACGATTCAGCTGCTGCTTCGAACAACTGTCAGTAATTAGCGTTAGCGCAGCGTAATTGTCTGAGCAACTATTTGAAGGAAGGGACCAGAGCGGCACCTGTTGCTGCGTGGAAATGGGTTATCTAATTTTGGAGCACTTATATTCAGCAGCACTGAGATCATTAGACACGAGGCTCTTTCATTCCCATAGCGTACAGTTGCGTGCGCTAACGAGCCCTTGTAAGAGGCTGCTCTCTTTCCATCTTTTCTCCAGTTCATCCTTAATGATTTTAAGACTTTTAGAGCTTTCAATTGTCTAGTTTTTTGTTTAATTTCACATTGCTAAATAGTCATTAGTTGTTTTTTTTTTTCAGATAGAATCACCTTTCATTCCTGGTTTATTTCATGTCCAAGTTTGCAATTCAATCTGGTTTTTCACACTGGAGAAATAAAATGTTGAAATAGAGTAATACAGATTAATTCACTTCATTAGAAGAATTTGCATCTCATTTTGTCTCTTTGACTTGATATTGGTTTTGATAACTCATGGACTTGTTATATGGCTCACATTCTTTATTGGGAAAGCGTAAACTTCTGCTGTACTTACAAGCTTAAATAGTACAAACCTGAGCTTTCTGAGAGTTGCATGTTTGTATAAAATGGATTTCTTGTCAAAAATCCTTTTCGTCTATAAATCATTGCATCAAATGAAATATCTGAACCTTGAGCTTTAGACTTTATCTGCTGCGTATTCATCACGCATACCAGGTATGCTGGTGTGTGCAGCAGGGATCGAGGTTAAGTTACGTTTTCTGTTATTTTGATCATTTCAGATTGAATTGAGTTGAAACTGATATACAATAATGACACAAATTAACTGCAAAGTTTTCGTGAGTCTTAGAGAAATTTGATATGTGGTTGCTAAATCCATCTGTAGATCGCGTATGAATTAATGGATCCAAATCTAAGGTTCCCAGAGAGCCTGCTGGCACCAACTGGATTTTAATGTACATCCCACACATTGGTTTAGTTATGCTTTTATAGCGGTTAAAATGAGTGGTGTAAATTAACTCTTCCAAATCAGAGAAGAAAAAAAGAGCCTTGATGCTCCTTTTGACAGAGAAAAAAATAGGTTTTGTGGCTTTCCCTGGGAGGAAAGTGGAAAGTGAAAGAAGAAGGATTACAGATGAAGAAGGGAAGACAGACATTTAAAGGATGCAGAGAGGCAAAATAAGATAATATGTGAATGAGTGAAGAAAGAAGAATCGGGGGAAAACAAACTGGGAAATGCCACTTGTTTAATATTACAGGAAAAAATCATGATGGAAAACATATAGAAGATGCAGGCACACCAAGCTGCCAAGTTCCATGCAAAGGGAGAAAAAATAGAATGAAAAAAAGTGGAAAACAATCATAAATACAATGGAGAGGTGCCTAAGTATATAAACTTATTTTAAAATTGTTTCTAATTTCTGCACTCAGCTGCAAGTATTTGAGTTTGTACAGATGTACTTACATTTTGGATGAAAGCAGAATTTACTTAGCTGTGTTACCAAACTAACATTAGCTAAAGGTCATCAAGATCTTATTTATGTAAGCCTTCATTTTTATTAAATGATTCAGAAATGTTCAAAGATACAGTAAATATGAGGCTTTTGCTTCCACTTAAGCTTGCTGTTTTCCATACCAAGAAAATATATCAAAGGCCAAAATTGAACACCATGCATTATTTATCAGCATCCTGAACTACGAGACTGATAAAGCAGATTTGTTGCATAAATCTGAAAGTTCATTTTAAGAAATAATGTTGCCCGTTGGCATTTCTCAGTGCGGGAAAGCAAGAAGCAAACCGTAGTCTCCAGTGGTGCTTCTAGGTGCCCGTGGCTGGCCAGGAGCTGATCAGTTTTCGCATCAGTCATAGAAGGAAACGTGGCATCATTGGAGAGTCCTTTTTATATCATCCAATTTAATTCTAATTCACCATTAACTGGCGTAGCTTTACTATTCTTAAATAAACATCAACCCTTAGGCATAAAACCATAGAGGCAGCTCAGGTTAAGGTGAAATTTTATTGAGTTTTGCTTTGGTATTGCAGAACATGGGATTTGTGGAACACCCATGGCCCAAAGCCCTTGCCCCAGCTATGTACAACAGCACAAGTTAAGGATGGAATTTCAGCCAGAACCTGAACATTAATTCAACATAGTTGTTTGTTATTTAATTTCATCCTATATTTTCTACCCAAGAAATTTTTACATTTCTTTCATTAATTTCTGCGTAAAGACAAAAATAAGCATAACTCAATCTTATAATCATTTTAAATTACGCCTGCAAGAGGCATAATCTTTTTAAAGAGAAAAAAAGAGTAATGGATTCTTCTCACACGCTGCCTCTGAATTTTGTATCCTACTTGCTTTACGTTTGTGCTGCTGAGATGTTGGTTGTGGATCCTTTAGTTTCTGAAGTCCAGCCTTAAATATATTTTTTTTCCTAAAATATATGTATTACTTTATTCTACAAAATAAATTAGGAGGACGAAAATGATGCTGATGCACAGTTCATGCATTTCTATGAACAAAATTAATGCTTTGTCATTCTTTTTAGAAATGTCAGGAATGTCAAATCCTATTCTTTTCTGGCTGAAGGATGTGGATGACTCAGGGAAAAGTGCTTGCAAAAAGTGCTTGGAAGTTATTCAGGACTTTAATTGCAGATCTGAACTGTTGAGAGAGAACTTGCTCCCGTCTGTGTGTTCTACATTGGTGCTTCACAAGCAGTAGTTTTCTCCACCCTTTCCTTAAAATATGATTTTAATTCTGCTTTTAGTGAGGTATTTGGAATATAAATTAGAATAGCTGTTCAGTCATCTCTCCTTTCTCAGATCAAATGCAAGTTATGCTTCTGACCTTTAAAAATATTCATAACTTTCTAATACTTCCCACGTATTTTCTTCCCTTGCTAAGTGCCTGCTGTGAGTCAGGCATTCTTGCTTGCTGAGGACATGGAGATCCACAGTAGCAAAGAGAAAAATGGTGACTTACAGGGGCATGTAAGGTGCTACCTTTCACTTGACTGTGTTTAATATTAAGCCATAAAACATGGCCTGTACCTGCCTTAAGACACACCCGTGTCCTCGTTTTTTCAACAAACCATAGTTTCAAGAATAACTTTATCACTCGTAACAGCAGTTCAGAAAAAAAACGAAGATTGTTTGCTGGAAAGAAATGATCTCATTAAAGCAAAGAGCTTGGTAATTAAGCTCCAGAACACATTCTGAAAAGAGTATTTTGACATGGAGAACAGCCATGGTAAACTGTGTTGCTCATACTGTTTATGAAGGTTATGAGACTTGGCTTCATATACTAAAATGCGAAAGAAATGAAGCGGTCTGAGGGTAGTAATTGGCAGTTTGGCTAACTGGAGAAGTATGATGAGCAGAATATGAGTAAGCTGTCACTCAAAGTTTAATTAAATATTGGCAGTTTGTTGAATGACGAAATCACAAGGAATAAGTTGTTAAAGTCAGACTAAACAAACAACCAGTGGTTCCCATTGTAACTTAAGTTTATAACCAAATGCATTAAGCAACTCCATGTGGCTCCAGAAAGGCGAAGTGACAGTATTGGTCAAGGCTGTTTCTGTTCTGTTTTTCACTGTGCAGGCCTGTTTTTAGAAGACTGATAATTTCTTTTGCTGGAATTGTTTGTGACTTTGTTACGCTGAGTCAACCTGCTGTTTTTCATGGCCACAGGAACTGGGAAATACCATGTAGCAGGCACGTATGCCAGCTTTGTCTGAAGGATCTCGCTCTGTTCACGTCCCACCAGCTGGCTCTGCGCTCACCGCGTGTCCTCCCTGATCTCCAGTAAAGCCCCGGTGTCTGCGTCGCGCTCCCCAGCTTGTGTGTTGATTCCATCAGGTGCAGATTTATATGAACGCATGGAAACCGCTCGGGTTTGACGTGACGGCAACGCTGCCTGGTCCTTCAGTGCTGTGGTGGTGAAGCAGCTGTACCCACCCTTCCTCTCATCATTTGGGCCTTTGGGTAGCTAACTCAAGCATCTTTGCGTTCTGTTTTTCCATCCTTCAATGAGAGGGCTTATGAGCTCCAGGGCAGCACTGGGCTTGAGCTAACTGTGGTTTTACATGTTGCCATGCTTGATGAAATAAGCCATCTCGGAGCAGAAACAGTGGATACTCATGGAGTCAAGTGGAATCCATGTCAGCCAGTACAAACCAGCCCGCTGGCCTTGTGCTGGTTCTGAGGAGTCACTGCAGCACGTCCATGCTGCGTTCCGCAGCTCTTCGCGTTGAAGAAGCAGAAAGGAACCTGATTGATTGCCACTGGGTGCCATGACCTTCAATCTAACAGAACTTCTTAGTTCAAATCCAAAGCAGAAACTTGAGTTAATTCTCCATCTGTGGTGTCGGTAATCTGCAACCAACGCAACTGAACGCAAATAATTGAGTTGACAATAATCTAGTGTTTGGTCTGTCACTTGGTCAGATGAATGTGTTTGGAAGAGATTGAGGAAGTCATTTTATTAAGCAGAGTTCCACCAAGAGAAACCCTTCAACCCTACAGAAACAATGAATAAGCATTTGCAGTTGAAAAGAAATTAAAGGCATACTGTTTTGGTGCTTCAGTAAGAACGAAACAATAGTGGAAGTTATAAACATACATAGGTATACACATTGCCATTTACACATGGTTGTGTTTTACTAATAGTATTGACTTTAATGTAGGATTATTAAATATTTCTGTACTTTAAGAATGGTGTTCTGTTGTAGAAAGTAGTTGATTTCATACAGAACGACAGGATCTTGATTTTAAAATAACTTAAACACGAATGGGACAATGGTGTGCTCCTAGCCTAACAAAAAACATTACAGCAGAATGGCACCACATAAAATCTGGGGGGTGAAGGTGGTCATTTTGTGAGCTTCCTTTCTGTTGTTTTACTTAAATCAACTTGTCTTCCATTAGCTAGGGGAAAAAAAAAAGGACCTTTGAGCAGTCTGTCAGGAATCCCAAGTAACGTTTCCTTTTCCTTTGACAGAACCAAGGGGAGTTGAACTATAAATTTCTCACAACATTCTGCTCTTTGGTCCATGGCTGCAGCAATTTCAGTGTATTTAAATGCCTGTATCAACATCTGATTAAATTTTATCAGACTTACACTAATCAGCTCTAAGTAACAAGATTTTTAAGAGGCAGACATCCAGTTGCACTCCATTTAATTAGAACTGCAGCAAAAAAAAATGTATTTTCTCAAATTATAAATGACATGGCATACACTCAAGTCTTTTTTTTTATGTCAGTACAACTTGATTGTGAATATCTAATTTCCGAAGCCAAAATTAGCAGACTAAGTCCTTACAAGAATTTCAGGATGAAGGACTTGCTATCCTGGAGAGGTTACAATTCCCAGGTTCCCTCTGCAACAGTGATGTGCAGAGGCATTTAAGTCTTTCATGATACTGAGACAAAAAAAAGCTATGATATCGTTGGGTGCCAGAACTGTTTTATACCAATTCGAAGAGTCTTGGTTTGAGTTGTGGAAAACATAGTGGGAATGATGGTAATTACAAGATATTATGTCATTATGACCTGTTATTTGTGGCTTTGACCACAAATGTGCTAGCAACATGCTGTTGCCATCCCTCGGACTGTAGAAATCATCATGTGTCTCACTGTGTATTCTGTCTGAAAGGGGTTTGTTTCATCCAGAGCTGGAGCCACGTTAGTTGCAATTTGTGCCCCTTGCCACTTGCCTTCCTGCCACACGCTGCAGTGTGGCCCCTCATTCCTCCTTGATGGCAGGTCCCTCTGAACCTGTCTCCTCCATCCTGAAAAAGCCCCATTCCCTGAGCCTACCAGGTGATCTGTAGTGGCAAAGATGTTGAAATGAACTTTCAAAAAAAATGCTGAGTCTTTGCACAGAATGCAAATATATTTGGGGAAAATTCAGCCAAGGGGAAAATTCAGATTTTTTAAAATTCTTTTTATATGCTTTCTTTGTCTTTATATGCTTTTCCTCCCAGACTTTCACTGAAATCTGCCTTGTGTTCCTACTTAAAAAGGAAAATCTTGGGATATTAGGTAACTGCAAACATTGTGCTTTCATTTTATGCTACTTCAATGCTCTCAGTCTCCTGATTGCTGTGACGTTTTGCTGCTGATTTTCTGACGTTCTCAAGCAGAGTTGGCCCCGTTGCCTTTATTGGGCTTTTTATGGTTATTTGAGTAGATATTGCTATCAGTCCAAGTTTGTAATTACTTTAATATGCTGAAGAGTCTATCCCATTAACCAAACTACCAAGTGGAGTGAAGATACCTGCCATTATAAAGAAGGGAAATTAGCTTTGTCACTGATGTTAGTTGCCCTGCTTTCACTGGAACACCATGAATTTACAGTGTGAGGACCATATACTATTCAGAAGTACAGGCAGTTTACTCCAGTGTAGCCATAGCTGAGCTCTTGACATTATCCGGGGAGGCTAGACTTCATTTAACAGGTGCTATGGCTTGGACAGGACTTGCAGCATTTTGCAGAAGCTTTGAACAAATAGCAGGAATTGGCACATCACATACATCTCACAATTAATTGTGTCAGGTTGGCTTCTCAAATTGGTGCTAGTATTTGAAGCTGACTTGAAGTTTTGCAAATATGAGGTGCTAGCTTCATCAGAGACAAGGGGGCTCAGTGAAGCTGTGCTCACACATTATTGTTTTGAGGGCAGCACATTCCAGAGAGAAGGAACTGTTTGGAGTTAACGTGTGGTCTTGTACTTATCATTAGGTACATTAAATGATTGTACTATAATTAAAATTAGGAATTGCTGAAATTCAGTGCATTGATGTCAGTACTAAGCTTTTGCTTTAGACAGAATTCAGACAAATTCTGCAAGATTTTAGAAACTTGAAAATTCAGTTAGTGTGAAGATACAGTAGGATTAACTCTGTTTCCTCATTTATGTTTGCACTTTCCATAATTTCAGCTAAAGCGTAACTGCAAAGCAATTTTCCATTTTTAAATTTGCTGTAGGGAAGAAAAATGTTCGTGTTTTTATGAGAAGAAAGTGAGACTCACTGCAGCGGGCTGGAGCGTGAACTGGGGCTGGACACAGAGCCAAGGCCCTGCACACACTGGTCCTTTTGCCAAACGTAGCCGGCAGCGGCATCGCACAGAAATGCCCCAGTGCCAGGCGGACCCTCGGAATGGTCCGGGAACTGCAAACCTCACGGGCAGATGGTGGGAGTTTGGTGGGAGACTTAACGCTGGGCTTTCGTAGGCAGTGCCTTGCGGTCGAAACCAACGGGTGGGCAGTGCCACGGACCCTCCTCTGCCTGGAGATCTGTTTTGCTGCAGCTGCTCGTAGCAGCGTTGTTCAAGCTGGAGTCTCTGTACTCAGCCTCATTTTAGATTTGCTTGCTTTGCCATTGCTTTCTCACAGATTTTAGCACTCCAAAGATCTGATTAATCTTAAACTTAGCTGTTCAGTCATCCTGGTGGTGATGCTACTGGTGGTAAAGTTGCTTTGTGATTTATATTCAAATACTTATGTTCAAAATTTTATAGCTTATCACTTTCCTGTGCTCAGTTGTTATTCTTGAAATCCTGAATGGTCAAAATCTGAGCTTCACTCTGTGCCTTCCCCTTTTACCATTAAATACTGTTACTGTCAGCCCTACTGGCAGCCGCTGTGGCTGTGATCCTGATCTCAGTATTTGGTGGGGTTTGGAGAGTTTTCTGAAAGCTTTTTGTTTCCTTGAAATGCTGAATCTTTGGGATTTATGGTACTATCTCTCTTCATTGGTGTTTATGTTGCTCTTTCTGTTTTGTTTGTTTTTTTCGCTCCTAATGTATCTATATTAGGTATCTAGGCCAATACCTAAGCTGGAACGTTATTATTGTCCCATCTTGAAAGTTGTTCCGTAATTAGACAATCACCTCCAGGAGTGATTTATTTGCACAGATGTGCACACTTGCACCTTTGCTGAGTCCATCTTTAACCTAGCAAAGTACTTTTTGCTGTATGATCAGTTTAGTTTCCTGTGAGTAGCACAGTGAGCTTGGCGGCGCGAGCCTGAGCAGGCGAGGAGGTGCAGAACCACGTGGGAAGAGTGGGAAGCAGGGGCTGCCTTTGGTGACAGCGAGCCATTAATTTGGCTCTGCTACATTTTTGAACCATACTCTCAGTGAAGCCAGAAAATACTTAAAATGTCACATAAGCATTTCTTTCCTTAGGACTATGCCGTTAAAGTTTTAACTTCTGATAGATTCTCGTTATGGTTATCCCAAAAATACCAAGGTTAATCATGACGAGGTATCGTATTCTTTCCAATTACAAAATTAGTCTACAAATCCGGCTGTTTTCTACATTTTTTCCCTCTCTTTCAGAAGGAAGATACTGCTAATGAGGAAATGGCAGAAAGACTGACTCTTCGGAAGCATCGCTTCATGCATTTTGCATCATTGGAATATGAAGGAGAACATTACATGACACCAAGAGATTTCTTGTTTTCAGTAATGTTTGATCAGGTTGAACGTAAGTTATTTTCTCGTTGTATTTGTGAAGGAACAAAAACCTGAAGTTCTCTTGAGGATATAATTTACAAGTCATTGTGATAAGATCCTTTTTCTGACATAAATCAGCAGAAGCCTATTGGTAAATTTGTGTGGGTATGGGTTCTCCCAGGCACTAGCCTGTACTCTACTTAAGTAGCAGTGATCTAGAAACTGGAGACTTGGTGGTGCATAATTTGCATGTCTAATTAGTTTGTAATTCTTCAGAAAGGGGAAAGGATGTAATATGTTAGTTTGCTGTATTAATGCTCATACCATTCCAGTCACTATTGATAAGTGACCTGAAAGAGTATCAAAAAACATGGAGTTCAGCTCTAGGTTTCTGATATCAACCTCTTCTGGTCTGTGAAGATTCAAAGTTGTTTGCAAAAAAAGCAAAAAAAAGAAAAGTACTTTTAAAATGTACAGAGAAGAAGCCAGGACAAATGCACTGATAAAAATCTTATAGGTAGTTGTCCTCCTTTTTTTATGGATATCTGACCTCATTCCATCTGGTTAAGTCTGTCTACATCTTAAGCTTCTTCCATTTGTCTTTTTGTCGTCTTCTGTACGTACCGTGTTAGAATGATTTTTCTCTCTTTAATATGATGCACCTCTTTTCTCCAAATATGAAGCTTTCACAGCTTCCTCAATAAAATTTTGCTTTAGAATGGTTAAGTTCTCAGATTCACAGAAAATTGCAATACAGAAGAGAAATATCCTGTTATACTAATAATCTGTCAGTATGTCTGTGAAGGAAAAGATGGGGAAATCCCAGCTTTAATTCTTGTTTGCTGGCCACTCTGCATATATTAACTAGTCAAGCAAAAGCCATACCCAGCCTGTGGTGGTCCTTGCCCTGCTAGCATGGCTGTTAGAGAGACCTGAAGGGGTTTAGAAGGAGCACAGGAAATACAGAAGGGACTTCACAGTAGTGTTGAAAGGTTTGAGGGACCTGGAGAAATGAGGAGGCCTGAAGGTGCTCTGATTTGAGACTACGGGAAACATGAAAGTGGAACAGAAGTTATTTTGCTGCAAGTGGTCAAACAGAGCACAAGAATCTGTAAAAAAAAAAAAAACACTTTTCCTATGTCTGCCAAAAATCTATAGTTGATACGAGTGTGTGGCTTAGCTGCTGACACACAGCTTCTCATGCTCTATAAAGCTGAATATAAATCCTTAGAAGGATTGAAGGATTTATGGTCTTGAAAGTCAATGAGTCTGTGTGTGTGTATATATGTGTCTATATATGTATAAAGATATAGCTAATAGGAAGAAATTTTTGTCTGTTAAAACTTACACTATTGAGTTAAAAAGCCTTTAGGGATTTTCATTGAGTTTTCCAACAAGAAACACTGAAAGACGGTGAGTAATGAAAATTCCTGTTTGGAAGGTGTGGGTTTCGTAGAGTTGTCTGTGAAAGCAAGGTTAGAAAAAGGAAGTGTTTTTCAGTCTTAGCACTTCATGCATATCAATTGCTTACTCCAGCTATAGTATGCATGTACATTTTAATGAAGTGGATAAGGTTTATTTATAATGCAGCCACGTTAGTTTCAGTTACTTTGTTAATATCAATCGGAAATTCTCTGCTTGTATCATAAAATATATGATCAGCCTCTTCCCAAAGCCTCCAAGGAAAAAAAAAAAGACATGTTCTTCAAATACAGTCTTTGCAGCACATTTGGAAGGTTAAACTCTGGCTACGTTGGACCAATGCAGCAGGCAAATTCCAAAGTGCTGAGGTCCTCAAAGGTCAGCTCTTCTGTGCATCTTCTATCAAGGTCCATGCTGAGACTGCAGGGGGAAGAGGTCGCTGCATAAGGGCTTCTGTAGGAGGGAACCAGTTCCTTAAACATTATCAATAAGCAGCTAGTGCTGATTCTGAAGCACTGGTGCCAAAATTTCTGCTGAGATAATAAATAATGATCATGAATTTATTTTTGGAAATATCAGCGTAATATCTTACAATAAATTCTGGTTTTGTGGTTAGCTTGGGTGAGGCTTCCATTAAAGACTGCAAGTTGTGAAAATAAGTTGCTGAGATGACCAAGTTTTACCTTTCTGTGTGATGATTATAAAGGTTATATAGACAGTACTGCAGTATTGCATATTAAAGAACTGACTCTGTTCATGAATATTGTTTGCTCTCTCCCTCTGCTACATTTTCAGGGAGAAAATGAGCGTAAATCTGTTCCTAAATCTTCCTAAATTTGTTCTTTCTGTAATCTTGCGTGTTTTACCCTCCTTTGTTGCTTTCTTCCCTGTCCCATTTTCCCCTCTAATATTTTTGTTCCTTTGTCCTCATTTGTCTTTCTTTTTGCAAATTACTGGATTCTCCTTTCTCCTTTACTATTTCCAACTCCTTTTTTTCCCCCCAGATCTCTGAAGAGGAGGACAGAGACTCCGTGTGTGTGTGTGTGTGTGTGTGTGTGTGTGTGTGTGTCATGCAAGCACTTGCACAGAATTACCCAGAGTAAAGGGGAGGACGACTTTGGCTCTTTGGCTTGTGTAAATCAGCTGTCGCAGGAGGCTGGACTTGCAGTTGCAAAATCCCTGTGCTGCAGTCACAGAAGCAAAGCGCAAAGGGAGATACTTGTCCTCTATCAGCAGGGAGATAGATGCAGGGAGACAGATATTTTCTCCTTATATGATTACAGGGAAAGTAAATCTCCCCTTTTGACTTTAGAAGTTGCATGCAAGCAAAGTATTCCATTTTTGGTCAGCAGAGTCCATTAACAACTCATATAGTGTTTTTTGTTATGCAAATGTGTTATTTTTTCTCTTGTATTGAAGGAGTGATGTCTGCCATATGCAAAAAGAAATAAGTAAAGGTCTAAATGCTGGTTTGGTAATTTTTTTTTCTGCATCTGTGCAGAAATGCATATATGCAGTAGTTTTGTTTTGTTCTCTCTGCTCTGACTAAGTGTTTTGGAACTCGAAAAGAAGCCCAGGTTGGAGGAACTGTATGTTTGGTGGAATTTCAAAATTGCTGTGATCCTGCTTGGATTTCTGCTGGCAGATTCCAAGATGAAACTGCAGTATGAATTAGCTCTATGCAATTTCATTTAGGATACTGAGGACAGAAAAAAACGTGATTGATCTGTGGTGCTGCCAACATTTTTAGCGAAGATGAAAATAAGGCTTTCAGCTAGTGCACGCACATAATCATCTTGTCTCAATAGCTGAACCTTAATTTCATCAGGAATCGGGTTCTCCCTGCTGAATTTAATCAACATCTTTTGCTGGGTCCTGCAGAAGACATTAGCTTTAGGCCAGAGTGCTGAAAATTGATCTTGAGATTGAATGTAGGTGAAAATGCCACATTGGTCTGCCCATTTGTGCAACAGTGACTTTTACCTAAGGAACTTTTTGTTTTCCGTAAAGCTCGAATATTCAGGGTTTAGTTCAGTGCTTGCTTTTCTCCAATTGATCCAAGTTAAGTTTGACATGATAGGAATGATGACACACAGGCAGAACAGCTGAATGGGCTGAGAAGGGACCCAGATGACAGTCCAGTCAGTTAGTTACACTGAAAATCAGGGAAAATTATGTGAGTTTTTGTTAGTAAATTAATTTTGTTGCTCAACTGTCATGTTACTTCCTGGAGGTAAGGCAGAAAGAGAGAGAAGAGCACATACGTCGCTTCAGCATCCCTCAAGTCTTTCAATATATGTCTGTAGATATTTGTGTGAGGGGAGTATTTGATCAGTGAACCCTACCTTCTGTGATTACTGATTAGGCCCTCAGTAATCTTCTGCAGAAGAGAAAACAAGCTGTCATCAGGCTGTCTCAGCCACCTAGCCTGTGTTGGGTTGCCCTGTGCATTTCTGAGTAAGGAGTAGCTTTGGATTTCAGTGATCCTCAAGGTACCTAATGCTGAAGCACCTAAATGCCCCTTGTCTCAGTGATAGCTCAACAACAAAATACCAGCTAAAGGTGAGAACAGCAAACAATTTAGCCACATGCACCAAGAAGTGTAGCTGAGCTTGATTCCAGCTTCCTGTTGCTTGATTCATATAGAGAGAAAACAATCCCAAAGGAAAAAAGCAACGAAAAGGAGAGAAGGAGAAGCAGATAAGAGGTGGGAGGAGAGGTCCTTGTCCAGCCTTGTTTGCTTGCTGGTGGTTTTCATTTGGGGAGTTAATTCATAATCTCCTGTTGGTTTTTAAGCGTAGTTTAATTTAGGCAAAAGTGAATGTGGTTCTGCATAGACCAGGTGAATAGCTGGATTTGGTGCTAGATCAAAAGTACTGAAGTCAGAAAATGCCAAAATGTTTTAACTATGTCTAGCTTGTCAAGTGAGTTCCTGTATGCTGTTGGGTTGAATTTGTTATTGAAGCAAAATCTTAGGTGTGCCCTTTGACAACGCAGCAAAATATGCAATAGATGATGATTTATTATTATACAACACTTTCTCAGATAAGAAAACTAGTGAACTGTATTGCAAATATATAAAAAAATACGACATAAATCACCTTGACCTCTGCTTCATAGACCTTAGTTCACTAGTTCTATTCACTTGTTTCCTGGTGCATGAGCTTTCTTTATTGCTGTTTTTCTTTCATATGGGCCAAAACCTGTGAAAGTTTGGCGTTCTTATTGATGAAATCACACCTGCAAAGTTATTTAGTATAGGGTGATAGTGAAGAATAATATTTGCAGTCCTGCCATTAAAGGAGTATGAGCCGATAGCAAATACGGAGTTTCCTAACAGTCTTACCTTGTTTTGTGCATTTACGCGGCAAAGAACAATGTAAAGGAAGACCAGCAGAATCTAAAAAAAAAAAAACCCTTTTGCTTGCTTTTATATGCAGTGTTTCTCACTGGATTATTTTTGTATATAGTTGCTTAATTCTGTAGACCTGGGGCCATGTTTTGTACCAGTCAACTTAATGCATAGGAAATGAACCTCTGAGAGTTGTAGATGCATGGCCATACGCCCCCTAATCATATGTTAAAGCAGTGTGACTGCAGGGATGTGTGGCAAAACTGGTTGGAGAACCAGTAATTTGCTCAAGGGAAATCTTTAAAATGCTAATGGAAACCATAATATCTGAAGCAGTGATAACTGAGTGGAAAAGTACTTTTCGTTGCTCTCATTATTAGGTTAAAAACTTTAAATGTCTAGTACCGTCTACTACGCTGTTGTTGTATTGCATCAGAAATACTAACGTATCGTTCAGGTAGCAGGTATAAGAAGGGTAAGGTTCAGCTGACTTTCCCTGAGTTTTCATTGAGTCGCAGGAGCATTTTTAAAAGGTCTTTCAGGCTTCCTGTAAAAATTGTATTTTAAAGTCATGTATGTTAAGCTTATATTCTACCTATACAACCTATACTGTGCTAGGACCATCTCTGGTATGCTGCTATTGTACAGCCTCGAAGAAAATCTATTTTTAATAGTGAAAAGGACTGCAGATATAAGAATGTTCCAGAAAATGAAGTTGCTGCAGTTCATTAAATCTAGACAGGATTTAGAGAAGCCTGTCTTGTTCCAGAAGTTCCTTTCCCAGCAGTCTTTCTCTCGTAGATGATAGAGATGTCTAAATTAGCTTATCTGATAATATTTTATATCTACTGCAGATTTGAAATATCATAGCATCTTTACCTGTTGAAGTACTCATTTATCTGCTGTCCTTTTCCAAAGTTAGAACATATTTCTTATGTTTTTCAAAACCAGTATGCCGGAGGTCCGGAGGTGCGTGTCCACAAGAGAGTCCCAGCACTGCACATTTCGGTGAATATTAGTGTGTTTTGAATTGACTGAAAAAGTTGGTTGACTTGAGTTGCTCTGAAAACTTGATTGATATAATGTAATTCTGAGTTTGCAAGTTTGCTGTGATGTGTTCCTGCAAGTTGTTGGAGTATCAGTGCCTGTCCATGAAGATGAAACTGTGGGAATAATATAATGCAGACTGCAATTGCTAGAAAACTGTATTCTCCATTATTCTTAGCAGAAATCTAGTCTGTGCAGTCTCAGGGGTCTGGAGAGCAATTTGCCTGGTCAGGCAATAGATGAATACTTTAGAATAAGGTGATTCATTCTTTGTTTCCTTATATTTAGTTTCGGATTATAGTGGGAGTTCTGATGCCTGCACTTGGGTGTGTCTTAATTTTGACCTGAATTTCATCAGTGATAACTCATTAAACTGATGTAAATCATGCATAAGATTCAAATCCAAAACCTACGGTTCAGAGTTGAAGGCGAAGACTGAGGCTTGCAGGAATTACAGTTACATATGGGAAGCATGGGCTGAAATGTCATACAGGGAGCCATTGGCCCAGCCGGGCACTGAATTTAATCCTCTTGAGTTTCTCGTATTTTAAGAAGAGGTCATTTTCTCTCTATGTCTGTGACTAGAAACTTTGGTACTGTTATATTATTATTGCTCGAATTCCCTAAACACGATGGAGATCTGGGATGTGAGGAGCTGGTGTGACCCTTTGCCTGGTGCTGAACTGTAGCACTAAGCAAAGCCATGAGGAAGGAGCAGCATCATGGTTGGTGAACATCACACAAATTGCTTCTCAGTTTTACAAAAAGGAAACAAAATCAGCCATTTCTAGGCTAAGCTTGCAAGTTGTCATTGTCCACTCTCTTTAAGCTGGCCTTTGAGGGAAGGAGAAAGGTTTACCCCAACCCTATGGAATTCATTAAAACAACATACTATATACATTTAGCATTTTATTTTCTCTTGAAGTGTCCAAACATAACATTAAAACTGGTGTTTCGGATAAAATATTAGACCTCAACCATTTGTTGGTAAATAAACTTTTTTTTTTCTTTTTCCTTTTTTTTTCTTTCTTTTTCTTTTCTTTTTCACCCATCATACGTGAACACTGATACCTGAGTTACATAGGATGTGTCTGATGCAGGACTGATCTTTAGTGATTTAGCTAGGTTATCTAAAAGTTTATTTGAAGGGAAATTAATAAGTTAGTTCTTACTTAGTTGCAGTAGAAATACCACAGAAATTCTTATGATCTTAGTAAAGTGTATTTATGTCTGGACATTGTTGTAAAATTGAAGCCATGGAATCTGAGTTAGGATACTCAGGAGAAATTGGTTTTGTTTCTTTTTTTTCACCCCAGCAATCGAATCTGCTGCTTCAGCCAAGCTCCCCTCGTGCTGTATTGGCAGCTGGCAGTTGCACTGATTTGTTTGCCCTTGCTTTTCAGAAAAACTTGTTAGATTCAGCGTGCCAGAAACGGAGCCGAGAGCTGCTGGGCTGCAGAGCGGCGGTGCCGGCGGGTGCCGGGTGCCTTTCCGCGCGCTGCCGGGAGCAGGAGGAAGGTGCAACAGGGTGCCCAGAGGAAGGACAACAGCAGTGCAAAGGCGCTTAGGAAGCCAAGGGTTAAACATGTCCCCACACAGTGGGCTGGTGCCATCTCCATGCTCCAGGTCTTGTCTTGAACCATGTTACAGGACAGCGCTAAGGATTGCCTGTGATGGCTGTTTGTTAGAATAAATAGGATTTTTTTTTTGGACCTTAAAACTCTACTGAGATTGTTAGTCAATTTTATATATATATATAAGTATGTTTGCATGAAACAACAGTGTGGTTATAATAAGCTCTCAGTAGTTTTGATTAACTCTTGTTTTTCCCTTTGTGATGCTGCTGGTTTTTGTTCAAGAGTGATTCAGAATCACTGTTGTTAAGTGATGCTTACTGTTTAGCTTGGCTAGATGTTACAACATGAAAACGTATTATTGTTTTCTGGAAAACTCTTGTTAATGAAGATATATTGCAACTTCACAATGAAAGCAATTTTTTAGAACAGCACCAAAATAGCATCAATAATAAAACTGGTCAGACCAGCGCGGTTGTAAGAGTCTTGAAGGGTTTAGTTCTTTGAAGTGTGCAAGTTATTGGTTGTTTAATAGCATCTGAATGGAAAGCAGATTCCTTGAAATGAATGAAAATATATTGTGCGCATGCAGAATACTTGTAATAGAAGTAATGGAAAGATCTGGTTATTAATAACAGGAATCTGCTTGTTAGATAAACATGGGCTGCCTTAGAATTTCGGAAGTCTTGCAACAGTTTCTGCTTTAGTCAACTATTCCAGTTTTGGGACGTGCTACTGTGATATTTAAAATACCTGATGGAGAAGTCACTTTCCTATTTTTATATATATGGCCAAATTTCAAGAATTCTCCCAACCATTCCTGGTTGCCGAGTATTTTTCCTGTTTGTAATAATTTTTTATTATTGTCTTTGTAAAATGCCACACACTACTTAGACAATATTTATAACATAATGTTGACATACCACAGAAAGTATTTCTGGGATTTTTTTTGTTATACGTTCAGAATACTTCTTGACAAATTACTACAGTATTATTTTTAAAATAAATGCAGTGGAACTTAATCAGTTCTGAGACATCCTGCTTAAGTGACAATTAAGTCTTAACACATCTAGTGTGAAAATCAGACTCAGTGAATTTTTATCACTCTTAAATGTATCTTAATTTCTTGCAACATACATATGTAACAAAGGTATTGTTTTGTACCTAAGAAGTTAAATAAAATCTGTTTTTAAAATATCTTTGATCACATTACAGTATTGAGAAATGGTGGTGATCTGGCAGACCCCTGGGTGGATGATACCAGGTGCCAGAAGTATGTATAACATTTCTGCCACAATCTAGCTTCCATTCTAATCACCCATTTCCAATTATTTGCAATTTCAGGGCATCTTTCTAGAGGGAATGCTTCTATGGTTGTCCCGAGGCCAAAGTTTAATTTGTATAATGTTCAAAATGATTAATCCGTTTTGGGGTAATTTTGATATAGACTGATTTTTTTTCCTTCCCTTCATGTCCTGGTAAGAAGTGTCCTCGCTTGCCAAGGAAATGGCTGGCATCTCCAGAGAGACTTTTGAGAAGTTCTGCCCCCAGTTTGATGGCATTGGTGTTGATTTCCTAGGATAAACTACCTCACAGTTTTGCTCCCTGCTTTTAGGCACCTGCAATGGATATTGCACAGATTGCAGTCAGTAACCTATCTCATAAACTATGAAAGAAAAGCAAATACAAGCTCAAAATATCTTCCATACATTGAAACCTTATTGAAAAAAAACAAACGAAAAGAATCCAAGTTGCTCTTGTTAGATCAGCCAGTCTGTCAGAGGGCTCTGGTCCTCATGCCGCTGTCCCTAATGCGGGAGAGCACCTGAGGTGCCATTAGCTGGGGCTCCAGTTAAATATCCTTCCTCTCTGACCTGAAAAAGGCTTGTGTACCTGAAAGCTTTCAGATTTCTCAGCTGTTTCTAATGAAAGATGCCACTCTTTCCAACACGTCGTGCCGTATCAGCTGAAGGGTAGTTCAGAAGCTTGAGCAGGTCTAGATACATCCTGACTGACACTTCTAGGTTTGTCTGATTTAATTTAGTGTATGGGAAATGCCAGTATTTTGTGACCTCCTCGTTCACCAAGAGCAGCACTCCCAAGCAATCCTACCATTTTTTTTTTTTAAGGAAAAGTTGGCTTCTTGTATGGAATGTCACTGTAAAACACAGCCAAGTCAGCTGCTGGTTGACTTTGTTCAAGCTATTTCAGGTCTTCTGGAAGAGCTGATATTTGAAGTTGTCAGTATGATACAGCTCATTTTTCCAAGCACTAACCTTCCTTTCATACCTTGAATTCATGACCTTTTCTCTGCTGTCTCTGATACTCCTGTAATGACCACAGTGGTGGAGTCCTGCTGCCGTGTTGGTGTTGGCAAGCTCTTAGTAAGTCACATATCCCACTGGAGAAACAGTCAGCTTTAGATAATAGATATTTTATTGTCTTTTTCTGTTCTTCTCCAGTGCTTTTCCTTGGGAGAGTGAATGGTGTTTGTTCTCTGCTGTGGACTGAATCCAAACAATTGTGAGCCTGACGTAGCAGATTCCTATAATAGGCAGCACTAAAATTAGTCGTTTTGTCTCATGTGAATGAGCATCTGCTTTTCTATCAACCAGGACTATATCTATTTATCATGTTGGACAACTTCTGAGCAGTCATCTGTGGCCTGACACAGCAGTTGATTCTGGATTTTCTGGTGATACAGAAAGGGACAGCTCACTTTGGTGAGCAGCACTTTCTTGGGAGAAAATATAAAACCTAACATTTGAATGTTTCATCTGCTTCTCTAGCTTTATTCCTGCTTCAGATTTAGTGTAAGAGAGCAACTTTTTTTGTAATGTCTATGATGGTAAAAGCAAACCTCACTGGAAAAAACAGAGGAGCTTTGCTATGAAATCTAGGAAACTGCATTTAAACCAATATGCTCAATTTGGAAGAACAGTGGGCAGTGTAAGAATGGTTTCTCTATTGTTTGCTTTTGATTTGCATTCACTTTGAGAATTGTAAAAAGCCTTCTTAAAATTAGATAGAAAATTTTTATGCTCTCCTGCCTCTGGAGTGATTATTTCAGTTGATGATTTCAGCACAGTCCCTCTTCTTTATGGTCACTACTGCTACATGGAGGAGAAAGGTTATCTGCTTAGTCACAGCCTAATAAGGGCACTCATACATACTATTACAGTTTACATACATACATATGTAATGTCTTGTAATATGTTTATAAGGATTTGTATTCTATACCAGAGTGATACTTACATGTTTTTTCAATTCTTTTTAGTATTATATTGCTAAAATGTATCAAAAAATGTCTTATTCAAAAAATCAGCTCCCATTGTAAGTGTTTAGAAACTTAGAATATAGATGTCATAAATTATTCATGTCAGTTTAAAATCAGTTGCCACCACTGTTTATATTGGAAAACAGTGACACAGCATCTCTTCTTATACCTTAATACTCTCATCTACTATCCAATTTTAAATTAATCTCTCTCTGTTTATACCTCCTTGCTCTTTTGCCAACATTGCCCATTACTTGAAATAGTTCTGTATTTCTTTTTGGATCTTAACCCCATGATGCATTATGGATAATCATATTATCCCTCAGCCCTGGTCTTGTTAGGTTAAACAAGCCCAAATTTGTCTCCATTGCACTGCTTCATGTAGGAAGCCTTATTACGTTCTTTTTTTCTTTTTTTATTGCATTCTTTCTTTTGCTTTTGCTTTGCACAAAGCCTCCGTCATTCCCAGGTCTGGCTTGCAGCACAACCCAAGAGCGATCACTGTGGCCGAAGGGGTGAGAACAGGAGAGATGTTGGGATCTTCTTAAGCTGCTGAAACATATGAATTGTCAAATTGCAGCTTCAGTCAAGGAGAAAAATGGGACTAAGTAGTGCTTAGGAGAGCAAAATGTTAAACTTGTTTAGCTTGTGCTTCCCTCGCAATCAGTTCCTACAGAGCACAGCTTTCAGGACTGTCAGTGTTTTGGTCCTCATTTGTAGTCCTATACATTCTCACAGCTGGGGGCAGTACAATAGACTATATTATGTTCTATGTTCATAGACAAAGAAAGTTGAAATGAAGTTGTGGAATTGTTGTTAAGACAAACAACAGATCAGACATAGAATATTCTTGTAGAAGACTGTGTAGAATCAGTGCTGGATGCCCCAGATAATGTTCCCTTTTGCACAATATTTGTTCTTTTTTCCTTTTGCTCAGGATTGCTCCTAGAGGAGCAATTACTTTTGTTGCAGCAAATGAGTATGGTAGGAAGGAAACAACTTATACTAATCAGATGCAGTGGACACAGAAGTCCATTATACTGAAGACTGCTCCAAATTAAATGAGATAATGTTACTGGGGAATTTTGTGTAAAGTTATTTTTTTAGATCTGACTGCTCCATTACCCTTTACTGAAGAAATATTTCTGTTCTCTTTCTGTTTCAGCAAACTGAATACAGTGTCTCCTTTCATGCTTAGTAGGATCAGAATTCTCTAGAAAATCTGAATGTAAAATTAAAGCCAAGGTAATTTATTTTGAGTTGTCTTTTTGAGGTTCGCTTCATCAGATTGTTTGAATTCAGGGAAGTTGGTTTTATTATTATTTCTGGGCAGTAGGACGATTCTAAGAAATATATGATTCATTTGTAAAGACTTTATTGATCGTCTTGGTCTCTGGATTTTTTTTTTTTCCTTTTGCTGTTTTTTTTTCTTTAAAGTGTGAGGAGTTTTAAGCCACATGGTCAAGAGCAGGTTCATGCTTGCCTCTCTTATTCAGTGTGCAGAGTCTCCCCTTAGGGCAGAGGAGGTCTTCCAGTTGGTGCAGGAGACTTTCTTCTTTTCTAGGAAGTGGGAATGTTGATGAACATCTTGTCAGGAATTTACTATTATACTTACTATTAGCAACACTATTTTTTTTCTAAATTGCAAATCCACAGAAGTGTTTTAACTGCTATGATAAGGCACAATTCAGCACCTCTTTTTAAGCTCTTCTCTGTTTTCTCATTGCTTTAGTTCTCTGATCTTTTCAAGCACCTCTCAAAATTTTCGTGATCCTTTCCATTGCCATCTAATCTTCTAAATAAGGATAATGTTAGCAAATTTTGCAGGGTGTTTTTGTTTGTTTGTTTGTTTGTTTGTTTGTCCTGAGAAATGAGCCATAACTAGATCTCTACAGTAGTCTTCTCATGTTGTAAAAATAGAATAAACCTTTCTTGCTTAGCTGGAAAAAAACAGGAGTGGTCTCTTATCACTTGCAAGCTCTTGGAAACCCTGCTGTAGGAAAACTTCCCAAACATCTGTTTATTGCTAGGTGACAGATGTTAATGATGATATGTAAACAAGTCAGACAGCAGGAGCTGTTTCTGGTTTGCTGGTAGTTTCTATATGTGCTAAGAAGAGAACGAGCTAATCTTAGAAGTACAGAGAAGCTCCTGGCTAATTTAGAGGTAAAAGTGAGAATGACATTAGACCATCAGCTGAAGAAAAGCAAGGCAGCCAGTGGCAGGAATCTCTGATGAGGCACAAGAAGAAAGAAAGAGGGAAGAAAACCTGGAATGTCATTGCTGCAGTCATTGACATAAAACCGGCCTGCAGATATTTCATGCGAGGTTGCACTTTGGGGTCTTGTAAGGTGAAAAGTTTCTTCTGGAACTCCTGACCTGACAGAATTGACTTCTTTCTGCTCTGACTAGCAGATCCCTTTGTATGTATGCCAAAAGTCTTTTCCCTTAAAGTAGTTAATTTTTTCATCTTTTTTTTTTTCCCCACTTATATCTGCTCACCAATCTCTAATGGACAGCTACAATTGTCCTGATTCTGCTTGAAAAAGAAAGTGATGTATTAGGTTCTCCTGGAATAGACATTCAGTAATTCCATTCATTCTTTTAATTAAAGGAATTGCAAAATGTAAATGTTTCTTTCGTATGTTTTTATTCACTCTTTCAGAAGATGATGTCGGGAGAGTTTGGGATGCTGAAAAACAGATGAAGAACAGAACCACCAGTTACAAATATACAAGCTTCTTGAGAAAAATCAGAGAGTTTATTCTGCTCTGAGTCAGAGAATAGACAGTGAGGTGGACTGAGGACTGATTGGATGGTGGAGCTCAGAGGGTAGTGATAAATTAGGCCAAGTCTGGTTGGAGGCCTTTGGCCAGTGATGTCCTGCAGGGGGTGAGTACTGGGCCCAGTGCTCTTCAGCTTGTTCATCAATGACTTGGATGAAGGCTCAGAGTGCACCCTCAGCAAGTTGGTGGACGATACCAAACTGGGAGGAATGGCCGACACCCAAGAGGGCTGTGCTGCCATTCAGGGAGACCTAGACAGGATGGCGAGTTGGGCAGAGAGGAACCTCATGAGGTTCAACAAGGACAAGTGCAGGGTCCTGCACTTGGAGAGGAATAACCTCAGGCACCAGGACAGATCAGGGGTTGACCTGCTGGAGAGCAGCTCCGCGGAGAGGGATTTGGGAGACCTGATTGACAACAAGTTAACCATGAGGCAGCAATGTGCCCTGTGGCCAAGAAGGCCAATGGGATCCTGACTGCATCAGAAGGAGCATTGCCAGCAGGTCGAGGGAGGGGATCCTACCGCTCCACTCAGCTCTGGTGGGGCCGCACCAGGAGCATTGGGTGCAGTTCTGGGCTCCCCAGGACAAGAGGGACGTGGAGCTTGTAGAGAGGGTCCAGCGTAGAGCCACAAAAATGATAAAGGAACTGGACTTTTATGAGGAAAGACTAAGCAAGCTAGGCCTCTTTAGCCTGGAGAAGAGAAGACTGAGAGGGGATCTCATCAATATGTATAAATACCTGAGGGGAGAATGTAGGGAGGATGGGGCCAAACTCTTCTCGGTGGTGGCCAGTGACAGGACAATGGGTAATGGGTATAAATTAAAACACAGGAAGTTCCACTTCCGTGTAAGGAAGAACTTCTTTCCTGTGAGGGTGACAGAGGCCTGGAACAGGCTGCCCAGAGAGGCTGTGGAGTCTCCTTCTCTGGAGATCTTCCAAACCCGCCTGGACGCCGCCCTGTGCTCTAGATGTCTCTGCTGGAGCAGGGGATTGGACTAGATGATCTCTAGAGGTCCCTTCCAACCTCAACCATCCTGTGATTCTGTGAATGTCAGCAAGTGGCTATAAAACCATCTTGCATGCTTCTTGTTTTGTTTTGATCCAACATTTTAGAAGTTCCACTTACCAACATTCAACAAGGGGGATAATTACCCAAATTTGTAGCAAAGAGGATGATTTCATCCCATTTCTTCTGCTATTCCTGAATAAAGTATTTGTACTTTCTTCAGAAAATTTGCAATCTGCTACAAAGCAGAGGTGACGAGGAGGCAGACCAAGCTTGACCTGTGCAGTAACTGAACACCATCTAGTGTGTGATGGAGCAGAATTTATTTTGGTTATACCTGACAAAGAACTGTTCTATAAGCTCAACAGCAATATCCTTTGACATTTAATCACTGTAAACTTCATTAAACTTCATGTTCCTGGCAGAAGCATACGTGCTGGAAGATGAGTATGATGAGGTTCTGACCCTTTTTGTAGTTTACCTTCCTCTGGGCCACAAGACAAAATGTCACAGGCTTGATCTTAACCAGATATCTCTCATTAACAAAATTATAAACATAGAATTCTTAAAATTTCAACAAAATGCCCCATATCACTGTTAAATTCAGTATTTTGCTTTCTTGGGTAGCTAGCGATTGAGGATTACAGCAGAAGAGATGTGGTCCTCCTCAGTAGATGTCAGTGACATGTGAAGCAGGGTACAGTCTTCAGCTGCATTGCACAGAATGCTGTTGCCTTTCATTGGAGCACGGGGGAAATATCGTACACTTCTGTGTAAAACTTACCAAATAGTGGTTTTGTTTAGTGTTAGTGTAGGTTACAGAATTGCCTAATTTGACATTTTCCTTCCGCAAAGAGGATACGGCAATGACTATACAAGAAGTTATTAGAGAGATGTTTTTTATTCATAGCCTGTCTAGAAGCAAATGCCAGCCAGCACACTCATTGATTTTGTCTGAGGAATGGGGGAACAAATTTCTGTTAGCCACAGGTGAGCTCCAGTTCACGGGGTTTTCCATGAAATTTCTGACTCTCCTGAGACCATCTTCAGCAGTCACCAAAAAGTTGATGGTTGTGGAGTATTCCCTAGAGGAGTTGTCACAGGTAACCAGACAGGAGTAACACGATGCTGGAGGGGTGCACGAAGGGTGAAGGATATGCCCTTGGTGCAAGGGCAAAGATAATCTGCATCACTAGAATAGTAGAGCAAGAGATACTGGGCGTATTGCCCACGAGCTTTCCAGATCTCATGGTTGCTGTGCAGATGGACATCAACCTTTTTTTTTTTTCTTTATCCCAAATGTATGACTAAGAATTGCTGGGATTGCTGGGATATAATGAGTGGAAGTTTCCCAAGCCGATACTTTTAGCAAAATTTCATTGTACTTTTCCAGTCAAATGTCACCTCATGGAACACTTTTTTGCCCAGTATTTCTGAGAACTTTCATTGCATGTTGCTGTAGTGGAAATAAATTAACCTTTAAAAGAAAAATACTGTTTTAACAGAAAAGAAAGCTTTAATGATGATATAAATAATTTTGATATGTGATAGGGTAAAATGCAAGAAAAAAAGTGAGCTACTATGTAAACTGGATCTAAATAGCTTTTTATATTTACAGGACTCTTGAGAACTCATTCAATTTATGTGACATGTCAGTGTTCCCAGTTATTTACCCAGTGCAGTAATTTAAATTGGCTTGATGCACTAATATGTCAACTATTTACTGCTTAGACACATGCACTATAAATGCCCTGCATCTTAACAGAATTATGGTAAGGGCATTGCGTTTTTCATGATGATTCCATCAATAACTTCAAATTTTTGTTTTAAGATTATGTTATTACATTCAGCATTTTATTTTTAGTGTTTTTGTTTTATTAGGAATAAGCAGTATCAACATTATCCTAAAGCTCAAACTTAGATGTTTAATGGAAAAACAAGCTATTCCCTAAACACAGTTGGATTAAAGTCACCATTGTCTTTCAAAGCCCAGACTACAGCTTAATATTATCTTTTGAATGTGTGAATGTGTATTTGTATGTACATAAACAGATGAGGTAATGCATATGCAAAAGTCTGTCGGGAGCAATAGGTCAAACTAGGTGACTGGAGTGGTCTTTTCTGTCCTCCTTATCTGTAATCGCTGCATACTAGAGTATTTGTTATGTTTCAAAGTGCAGTAATAAAACCATACAGTAACTTCACATAATCTGGCACTGTTTGATACGATTTGCAATTGCTGTGTGGGGGATAAATAACATCAAAGCAAAAAAAAAAAAAAAGTTTTTAAGTCTCCTCTAGTAAAAAAGAGTTTTATTGTCCATAATAAATAGATACAATTTGATTCCCTACTGCAGCCAAATCATTTACCCTGACCTGACACAGTCTCCCTTTTTCTTCATTCCAGGATTAGTTAGGTAGCTTCTGTTAATGATAAATTCCCTTGCAATGAGTGAATTCTTTGCCTGGCACTTCACTTGTGCTATCCAGTGTGTGGATGGAATTTGTAATAATTAGTTGGCATTATTCTGTTACACTTAGCTGTAACTGTCCTGAAGGCTTTTTTACATTTTGTAAGATGCATAAGAAAAATGAGTCTGTCACAGCAGATAAGATGCTTCAGATGTATGTAGAACAGGTCAAATTGTGAAGGAAGTGATTGACTAGGACCAAACTCTTCTCGGTGGTGGCCAGTGACAGGACAAGGGGTAATGGGTGGAAGTTGAAACACCAGGAAGTTCCGTCTCCATGTGAGGAAGAACTTCTTGACTGTGAGGGTGACAGAGCCCTGGAACAGGCTGCCCAGAGAGGTTGTGGAGTCTCCTTCTCTGGAGATCTTCCAAGGCTGCCTGGATGCCACCCTGTGCCACGTGCTCTAGGTGTCCCTGCTGGAGCAGGGGGTTGGACTAGATGATCTCTAGAGGTCCCTTCCAACCTCAACCATTCTGCGATTGGAATACAATAGGGATAATTGCTAAAATGGTGATGGTGACTTTATATTGAGCTACATGAACTTGAATGAAGTCTTACACTTTCTGTAGTGAGATGAGAATAGATCTGTGGTACTGTCAGGGTGTTGACCTCTTCTTCATTGGTTTTGATTGTGTGAGGATTGATGTACACACTTCTTGCTTCTGAATACAAATTTATCTCTTCATAGCCGTAAGAGAAACAATTTGTTCAAGTCATGCAAGCAGTTAGATTTTTGACTCTGTCATTTAATTTTTGTTGCTGTTATCCTTCTCATTATACTAATTTTCTCTAGTCATAAAATAGATTATAGAAGCCCATGGTCAGGGATGATGACTTCTAGCATTAGCTGGTGAGGAGGAACAGACTTAAACCTCTAGTCCTACTTGGTTATTAGCTTGTTATCCTCATCTGTTGTTTGTATCTCAATCTCCATGTGCTTCTGCACTGTAGTACTTCAGAAACTAGTCTTTGTTAGCCATAGGAGAGAATCACAAGAAAATTTCTGTAGCATCGATATGCCTTATTCCTTGTTTATTTCAGGAAGAAACAAAGTCAATGAATTTGGAGTCTTAAAGGCTCCATCCAGCTTGGGTGTTTTGCTTTACTAGATGAGTATGAGGATCATGTCTAATACTAGACATTGTTTTTGAGCTAAGGGTCTTCCTACCTGCTCTCAGCAGAAGATCAAATTTCTTTGCCGTGTAAGTTTGCAGGAGTCATTCCTGACCCTCCTGGTCTCCTAAACGTGTATCATGGTAGAGCTCCTTCTGAGTAGCCTTTGCTATCTTTCTAATAACTATTTGCTCAAATTAGGCAGCTTCCTCTACCTTTTTTGTGCTGTAGTTCTTTCTGCCCCTCTGCTCCTGATTAAGTTCTTAATGAAAAAAGTCAATGTGCTAATGAAGCCTACTGCTATCGTAGAATTAATAGGAGATTACAGATACCACAGACATAAAAAGCAGTCATGATTTCAGCTTTCTGGTTGCTTGGAGAAAGATTCATCTACCCAAACTTAGTAAAAATGGAGTGGCAGGTCAGAGCTAGTGACTTTTGAATCTCTTTAAAGTTAGTGGAGGGAAACAGGTACCTCCAAGGCACTGTATCAGGCCTATAATAGACACCTATTTCCATATGGAATAAATTGCTCTTTTGTTGTGTCTATTTCTCTTCCTTGATTATAAAGGGAGCCTGGGGTCATTAGTCAGGATGAGGTTTGTAGACAGAGATAGTATCATTTATTAGACCAGTTGCTGTAAGTTGGAAAAATTAGACAAGCTTTTGGACACACAAGCCCTTCTTCAGGTCTGAAATAGGAGCAACAGATTTCAAAGCTAATTATAAACCTTATTTTACGTACATCTTTACACCACCATAGCTACAGCGAAGTACCACAGAGATCACTAACTCAGATTTAGGCATCTAATTTTTAGACGGCTAAATGAAGTCAGATGAATTGAGTATGACACACTTGGGAATTTGAGGGCTCATGTTTCATGCAGGACATTTTCCTTCTGGATGCTGCCTCCGGTGCTGCACGCGGAGCCGAGGCAGAGGGTGGGAGCTGCTCACCTGCCACCTCTGCCTCCTCCCTGCTGCTCCTTATGGGTGGCAAAGGGAGTCCCAGCTCAGTCCTGTGGTCCTGTGGTAGCCAAGGGCTGCCAGTACACATGTGCTCTGTGCCAAGAGTCGTTGTATTGCGGGGCCTGCTTGGTCCCAATTGCCGTTATGCCTTTTGGAAAAAATGACTTCCTGTATACTGAATCATTACAAGGGTTGCGGTGGTTGATGTATATGTTTTGGGAAGTTTGGGAGTTTCACTATGTCATCAGCTTTTTCTGCGTGAGTCTTGGGTAGGGTATTGAAACCTGCCCAATGACAAGGAGCAAGTCATGTTCCCTGGATGATACCTAAAGAAACATTGCTCCCCTGTTCCTCCCCAGCCCTTTCCAAAAACTGTGAGTGTCCCAGCAAGGACTGAGGTGCTCATGTGGCCTGTAATGAGGTCCACAAGGTGTGCTTGCAGCCTCGTCTGATCAGAATCAGAGAATGACTGAGGTTGGAAGGGACCTCTAGAGATCATCTAGTCCAACCCCCTGCTCCAGCAGGGACACCTAGAGCACATGGCACAGGGTGGCATCCAGGTGGGTTTGGAAGATCTCCAGAGAAGGAGACTCCACAGCCTCTCTGGGCAGCCTGTTCCAGGGCTCTGTCACCCTCACAGCCAAGAAATTTTTCCTCGTATGGAGATCGAAATACATTCAGGATGTATTTCAGTTGTGCCCCTTGCCTCTTGGGCACCATTAAAATTAGTCCAACCCCATCCTCTTGATATCCTCCCTTAAGATCAGATCCCCCCTCAGTCTTCTCTTCTGCAGGCTGAACAGGCCGTGCTCTCTCAGCATCTCCTCGTAAGCTGACATGGTAATACTGACAACTGCGTGTCACTCCTTCAAAAGTTTGAGAACTGCCTGTCTTAATTTTTTATTCTGTTTCAGTTTCCTAACCCGCTGTGTCAGTCTTTGAAGTTTTCTTCCTACATCAGCCTCCCACCCTTTTCACCCCAGGCCGCCTTCCTCACGGAGAAATCTGCTGCTCCAGGCTGGGGCTGATGCAACTCTCTTCTGAAGTGGAGATTTGCCAGTGCTGGCCTCAGCCCAGGGCTGAGTATTTCCCATTTCCCCAGAGAAACGATTGCTGTGAATAAAGAAGGACAGATGCAACACATGTTTCCAAAAGATACAAGACTTGTCTTATAAAATGTTTGGGAAACTTCTAGGAGCGCAGTGTTGCCCCTTCCACTGGGCACCCCAGGGCTTTAATTCGGATGCTACATTTCACTAATTTGGCTGATTGACATGACTTTTATCAATTATATTTCAGTAGAGTAATGCCTTGTCTCAATAAAAGATTTCTAGCTGAAGTGTATTCTCAACTCCTTTAAATAGTGCTCTCATTTATTCAGATACTGATTTACTAGAAGTTATAATAGAAATCTGACTACTTGTTTTATCACGCCTTCAAAAAGCCTTTTTTAATTTATTTTTTGACTCTGCTTGATTTATCTGTTTCCAATATTACAAAAGTAAGCTTTTTTAAAAGTCTAAATTACTGATTTGAGTTTTGCCCTTTAGATTATGGCAAGCACTTTGAAAAGGCACAAAGGAGACAATCTTTTCTTTAAGGAGTTGGTAGTCTAACAGGATAAACACAGGAGAACTCGCTCAGCTAAGCTACCTGTCCAGTATCAAAAAAGCTGGGAATTGAATGTAAACTATTTAATTTTCATAATTGTGTACTTTAGACTGTTTTAAACAAAAGCTTTAACCACATTTCCCAGAGGAAATCCACATATATGATTGTTATCTAACCCAATCCACTTGGGTACAGACCTACAATGTTCCGAGTTCAGATTTTTTGCAGATCGGCTAGAAAGGAGAAATCCAAATCCCTGTCCCCAACGCAGGAAGCCTGCGGCCCTGGCTCTCCGGAAAGGCCCCGGCCCGAGCTGCTGGCAGCAGGTTTTGTAGCGGGGCCCCGCTCCTCGCCGTGCCCTGGCGAGGGCTGTGCCGAGATCCCGCCTGACCGCAAGGGCTCGTCCCGCACCCGTTTGCAGAGTCAGAGCCCTCTTTTTTGAATTGTGATGTACACAGTACTGTTCTTTCTATGGTTTTTCAGAGAATAACTGATAATTTCATAGTGCCCCAATCTGATTTTGAACTTCACAGGCTTCAACGAAGATTGCCAGCCAAAATAAATGTTAAAAAACTGCAATTTCTTTTTTTTTTTAACTTGATTATGACTGTGTCTGTCTAAAATAGAACTGAAAAAAGAGAATCTGGTACAATTTTCTCAGAGACTTCACTGGAAAAGTGATAGGCATCTGTTGTTTTCCTGGTAAAAGGTGTCCGTTTAGTTACTGTTCTAGTTTGAAGTTAAGGCTATAGAGAAAGATTGCTTTAAAAATTATATTTAACTTCTATATTAAGAAATCAGGGCAATTATTAAGATGTGTGAAATTCTGCTTTATCTCAAGGAGAAATTTCTCAGCTTTTGTTTCGCATTTGATTCTTGTTGTTATAATGTTTGATCTTACTGATGTTTTTCATTCTTTGGCTCTAAATATCTTTTGTCAGATCTAAGCCTTTCCCAAGCTATAGGGGTGTAAATGGGTGTTGCTGAGCACAAGTGGGTACTTGTTTAATTCAGCCCTTTCCTAATGTTAATCCTAACATTGATGTCAGGTTCTTTCTACATAACAGTGTGAAAAACAGATAGATGATGGAAACACTTCTATTGTAAGAAATACATGTGACAAAAGACCCAGGTTTGCCGAGGGCAAATTAAAGCTGAAGTAGCTGCTCTTGGCAGGGTTTTTTAATTACGGTTGTCAGCTAACTTTCCTGGCTAATGGCACAGAATTTGTATGCTTGTAAGTAGACTTGGTATTTATTCCAATAGATTAACTTTAAAAGCTAAGAAGGCTTTTTTTTTGTTTGCAAAAGATGTGTCTATACCTGGTTGTTGCTTCGTGGATCCACTATAGATAGTGAAAATCAGATGATGGCATCTGTAAAGTAGGTACAGACATTTGAAAATACTCATTTTACTTTAATCAAGGATTTCCATCTGTCTTGGCAGATCTGTAGAAAAAAAAATTTTTTTCTTCCCCTTCTTTCATGTTAAGGACAATAAAAATTCTGACTTTCTCTTTATGGTATCAAAGTAAGACTGTTACTACTATGAGCAGGTTTTCTAATATGCCATTGATTTATGTGTTATTAAAAATATATCAGTTGAAAGTTAAAAGAATAAAACTATAGAAAAGTGAATCCTTCAGATCTTTTTCTTATTACATAAAATAGTTTCCAATAATTATATCCTTGGCTATATTCCTTAGAGAGAGACTTAGATCTGGATACATTTGTGGTCATGTATCAGGAATGACAGCGCCAATTACACCCCAGTTTAATTAATAACGAGGAAGGGGTCTCTTTTTCAGCGTCGGAATTGGCTAAGAAGTTTGTTGATACCTTTGCCGTGCATTTGTTGTGAAGAGGAGTTGTCCTTCTTTTCCTAATTATGGGAGACAAGGCCTCAACAGACCTTGTTGCTCGGAGGGCCGCACATCCGATACGGGAGCACACGCTGTCTACAAAGCTCTCCTTGTTGGTGCTCTAAAGGGAGCGCATTGTTGGGAAGGGAATACCGGGGAAGGAGAAGCAGTAAGAGCTAAATTAGTGTTCAACTAATATTACGAATGCTACAATAAAAGTAGCTAATGTTTCTAAGTGAAAGTTGAGATTTGAATCTTCACAAATGTTTCTATCTGGTGACAGCACCAATAGGGTGTAATTGTATTTCGTTCCTAGCAAATATTAAAATAATTATTGCCGGAAACTCATTAAGCAATTTAAGTGATAAAATTACTGTAAGGTTGTAGTCTAATACTTTACAGAAATAACAATATGAAAGGTAACGCTAATACCCCAAATGTAAGGCTTTTTTTGTTAACAAGATTACTGACTACCAGTACAGACTTGCTGAGATCCATATGCCATTTTCATTTAACTAAGCTGGAAGAAATTCTGTTTTCTAAACCCATTTGAGAAGAGTCATTAAACAAAAACAGGTTTCATGTTTATTACTCTGCCATATTTCCTACTTAGATTTTTTTTTAAGTCTCTTTACTTCTCTCTCCTGAGCACACTGCAGGGCTCAGGACTGTTGTCCTCTTCCTCCTGCTGCCCAGCAAATGCTGCTCCTCCCTCCCTGTCCCCTTTCACCCCAGCGCGATGGAGCGAGGGCAGTGTGTGCACTGAGGCCGCTGCGTCGCGCTGCTCCCCTTCCTTCACCGCTGAGACCAGCACCGAGGCTGCTGCGTCGCGCTGCTCCCCTTCCTTCGCCGCTGAGACCAGCACTGAGGCCGCTGCGTCGCGCTGCTCCCCTTCCTTCGCCGCTGAGACCAGCACCGAGGCCGCTGCGTCGCGCTGCTCCCCTTCCTTCGCCCCTGAGACCAGCACCGAGGCCGCTGCGTCGCGCTGCTCCCCTTCCTTCGCCCCTGAGGCCAGCACCGAGGCCGCTGCGTCGCGCTGCTCCCCTTCCTTCACCCCTGAGACCAGCACCGAGGCCGCTGCGTCGCGCTGCTCCCCTTCCTTCACCGCTGAGGCCAGCACCGAGGCCGCTGCGTTGCGCTGCTCCCCTTCCTTCACCCCTGAGACCAGCACCGAGGCCGCTGCGTCGCGCTGCTCCCCTTCCTTCGCCCCTGAGACCAGCACCGAGGCCGCTGCGTCGCGCTGCTCCCCTTCCTTCACCCCTGAGACCAGCACCGAGGCCGCTGCGTCGCGCTGCTCCCCTTCCTTCGCCCCTGAGGCCAGCACCGAGGCCGCTGCGTCGCGCTGCTCCCCTTCCTTCGCCCCTGAGACCAGCACCGAGGCCGCTGCGTCGCGCTGGTCCCCTTCCTTCGCCCCTGAGGCCAGCACCGAGGCCGCTGCGTCGCGCTGCTCCCCTTCCTTCGCCCCTGAGGCCAGCACCGAGGCCGCTGCGTCGCGCTGCTCCCCTTCCTTCGCCCCTGAGACCAGCACTGAGGCCGCTGCGTCGCGCTGCTCCCCTTCCTTCACCCCTGAGACCAGCACCGAGGCCGCTGCGTCGCGCTGCTCCCCTTCCTTCGCCGCTGAGACCAGCACCGAGGCTGCTGCGTCGCGCTGCTCCCCTTCCTTCGCCGCTGAGACCAGCACCGAGGCTGCTGCGTCGCGCTGCTCCCCTTCCTTCGCCCCTGAGGCCAGCACCGAGGCTGCTGCGTCGCGCTGCTCCCCTTCCTTCGCCCCTGAGGCCAGCACCGAGGCTGCTGCGTCGCGCTGCTCCCCTTCCTTCGCCCCTGAGACCAGCACCGAGGCCGCTGCGTCGCGCTGCTCCCCTTCCTTCGCCCCTGAGGCCACCCGGTGCCACGGGGCTGCTCCCAGAGCACCTGCCTGTGCCTGTGCTCCCGCTTGCAGCCCCTGCTGACCTCCTTCCTCGTCCCCTGGAAGACGCCGGCAAAGGGCCCGCGCTCGGTGCGCTGTGAATTAGCCGTGTCCTTCCTCCATGGGTGCACACGCACGTGGCCAGCAGCAGGTTGAATGAGAGGAGCTGCTGTTAACCAAACACAGGTGCCTGGCTGACTTCAAAGCAGGCAGCAATTGCAGAAAGCATTTCCAGGGAAAGTTGTTGTACAGTGACTTTTCCTTTTTTTTTCTTCCAAATTTTGCTTTTCCCTGAAAAGCAGCACCCGTCTTTGGGAGCTCTTGCTCACTCTGCCTGGGCTGGTCAGACGTGGATGAAGAGAGGAGCACGTTCAGCCTGCCTTGCTCCCTCTGATCGGGCGTCTTGCCACGCAGGTCTCCCCTAACCGGAAGGGCTGCTGCAGTGTGATTGAGTTGCAGATTGAAAAGCACTGTGCAGACGAGGTGACGTTTTAAAGCAGACGTTAAACTGAGGTCTAAATCACATAATTTGCTAAATACCCATTTATTAGGAGGGCTCTACAGGAGTGAGCAGCGTTAAATTGTGGAGTTACATCACCCGGAGCTGGACTTTGTCTTGCTGGACGCAGTGGTGAATATATGTTTTTGCATGTTCTGCCAGACTGTCATTAGTCTGATTTCTTTTATCTCAAATGAGGCAGAACTGTGGATTTGTTTTTCTCCATTTCAAATAGAAGGTATCCATCTATGTGACTTTATGTGTGTAAATATATGTATACACATTGCACAAAAATGTACTCATACATAGTAAAGTAACAGGTGGTGCTGGCAGCACCTGTTGTTAGGGTCACTCAACACTCTAGTTATAAAACCCTAATTTTAGTTGCCTATAACTTTTGTCAAACTTAAACATTTGGGTTGAAATGTTCTGTGCCAGGTGTCTGCCTTAGGCTGATTTGGGATTGGGGGTGGGGAGAGGAATTTATCAGCAAAAATGTTGCTGCTGGTGCAGAGAATAGAGACCAGTGCACTGATTTGCCCAGGCTGAAACCCAAGCACTTGCTAGCAGGGATGTTCCAGCCCCTTCCCTGGCTTGAAGCTAAAGGTTGCAAGGGGAGCCCCTCTACTGTTGGGCACATCTTTTACCACCCCTGCTAAGGAAACTTGTTGTGTTCCTGAGGATGCAGCTCCATTTGGCCACAACATGGGCCTAGGAAAGTGTGGAGGACACAGGACTGGGAGCTGCGTGAGGAGAAGTGATCCAGAGACCTGTGCAATGAGCCAGTGCACTGAGACTAGCAAGTTGGTCAGAGATACCCGAGCTGCTCGCCGTTCCACCTGGGTTGCAAGAACATTTGAACAGACTGCTTGTATTATAAAATATGTTGTCCTTTCTTGTCGTTGTGGGAATTAGAAACAAACTGCCCGCTACAAAATATTCTGTTTCATATTACTTAGTATTTTCCCATAAAAATCTGAAGAAATGTCACAGAACTTGATCAAAGTTTAAAGTCGGAGTTGGTTATTGTGTAATGATGATTTTTTTTTATTTATTATAGGTAAAACTCCAGCCAGGAAACTCACAAAGAAGGTAAGGAAAATGGTCCTTACCCTCTTCAAAGGAGCTTGCTGCTCTTGCTGTTACCCAGTCAAGTGGTCTCCTCTTTCAAAACTGATTTTATATTTTCTCGTTTGTGTCTTTAAAGGAGGTAGATGCTGCACTGACAAACATTACAAAAGCTAAACCTGGACCGACCTTTTTTAGAGAACTTGGTGATAAAGGTAACGGGGCACTCGTTAAAAATATGAAAAAATAATCTGGCTTTTGATCTTATCGCGTAGTAGGAATTGAATATATGTTTAAATAAGCTTCTGTGGATTTGACTTCTTCCATAGCTAGCCAGGAGTTACCTCCCCAGCAAATCTCTCAGTTATAGAGGAAGGATTAAGGAGGCAGAACTGGGCATTGAAAACTCTCTAAGGTAGAGGTAGGATGCAGCAGAGAAACCAGAATGTCTACTTAAAATAGAGAAGAGGGGGACTGAAAGAGACATCAGTCAATAACCAATGGCTAAAGGCACCTCAGTACAAAATTGGCTTTTGAGTTTTGTTATTAGTAAACTGCTATTTCATTATAGAATTGAAATGCACTGAAATGACTAAAGATAAAACTTGTATCTGATGATGTAAAGTGGTGTTTCTGCTCCCAAGAGCAGAGAACTTATTCATCCCATTTCAAGGAACTTGGGGACCCTTTGCAGATTCAGGTGCTTGTAGTTACTTCAACCTCCTATCTAGCTGCAGAAGGGGAATCCAAACCTCTGCGAGATATTGCTTATGTAACACCAGGGAATTAAAGAACAAGTAAACTTCATACATTAATTGAAGGGGGTGAAAACTAACAGGAGGGTCAAGGAAGCCAAATAAATGGGTTATTGACTGTTATTGATGAAACGGTTACTCACCCATTTTTTCACCCCAAACTAAACTAGCTGTGGAGAATGTCCCACAGTCTCTATTCTGTTTCGTGGAGTTCAAGTCTAAATCCCTTGCCCAAGGGATTTGTCTGGGAAGCAAAGATGCCTTTCCACGGCTGCCTTGGGAGGCCCCGGGGTCTGTGCGCAGGAGACCCGCAGGCATGGATGGATGGTGCCTTGTGACACGGGAGCAGCCCCCAGCCCTGAGCCGGTCCCTCATGGCCTTTCCATACGTGTTCACGCCTTGCAGGGTGGTGCAGAAATGGATCTTCAGTAGGTTTAAATCTTTAATCTCTTCTTTAAATCTGTCTGCATAGCATCGAGGCTGCCGACATTCCCTCTGTGGCCCAAATACCCCCATTGCCCTGTAATATCTCTGGACATGCTAAACATTTGTTTCCTATCCTAGGGAAGGCTAGATAGGGTATTCTTTCCCTGTCATCACTGCTGTTTTAAAGCCTCTCTTTCTGCAGTGGTTTTATAGTAGTTGTCATTCTGGATCATAGACCTTCTGTTGTTTGGGCCTGCAGGACTGTCCTCCCTCCCTCTGTGCACCCAAAATCCATCAGGAGCCCGAGGTGTTGCAGGAACATTTGATGCAGTCGCCCATGTGCATCCGCAATACGTGGGATTTCAGCTGGCTTTGGACATGACGCCTCTCCAGTGATTTTCATGCTTTTGTCTTAACATTCATTAGTTCCTTTGAAAAGCTATAAATATTTATGTATTTTAAATACTGCTTTTACAAGTACCAAAATAATAAATCTACACCTGTTCCACTGTTCAGATGAGATTATTTTAGCTACCACCAAACTGGTTTTTAAATATTAAGTGCAGAGCATGTTGTCATCACTCCAGCTTGTAAAACTTAAAGCTAGGGAATTCTGCCTTCTAGTGGGCAGTTTTAAAATGTGTGTTATAATCTGTGAGGATAATTATGATTTATTCAGCAGCAGGAATATCGTACTATCAACATTTCCTCTAAAGTTTGAAGATAGAGTTTTCTGGGAAAAGAATAGAAGATTATTGTGTTTTTGCTAGTGCCAAATGCAGGACCTTGGTTATGAGTATGCTGAATCATTCAACAATGTAGGAAGTTTTTATCTTTTCAATTTTCCTTGGACATTATTATTATTATTATTATTATTATTACTATTATTATTATTAGTTGCATCTTTACATGTAAAATTTGAGTAACTTTAGAGTAAAATAAACAAGATATTTAATTTACTCTATGCATAAATTGCACACATCCTACTAAAAGTAGTAAAAAGACAGTAAAATTATGAGAAGGATTTTTATGTCAGTAAATCTACAGGTTAAATCTTATCTCAAGTTCAGCCCTGATATTTTGATTTTGGTATTATCAGCCTGCTAGAAAACGTCAAACATGCCATGGCTTTGCTTTAAGTCACTGAAACAAGTTTCTAAAACACAATCAAGTTTTTTTTACATGCTTTTGTTGTTTTTACTTTTGTACCTATTTCACTATAGTGACTTCTCAGACAGCTTAAGATAATATGACCGAAAAAGTCAGTCTCAACCTGTCATTTCTTCCAAACTTCTTTCCAGGCTTCTGTGATTAGAGTGCGTAGCCATCCTGCTTTTCACTTGGGTGACAGGGTGTTCTGTCTTTAAGTTAGTCTCTCCTTTGGTCCTACCATCTCTGTACAAAGCTTTTTTTTTGCAAAATACAAAGGTTCTTTCTGCAATTTTTTCAATATATCATTATCCCTGTCCACCTGGATAGCTAAGACTCTCCAAGTTCTCAGCATTTTGTATCTATCATCTCAGTTATTACAACTTTTTTTTTTCCCTCTGCCTTTAACAGTCTGCTAATATCCTTTCAAGTTCTTTGATAAAGATGTTTTTCTTACTTATCACTCTTTTGAGTGCATCGTCTCTTCTTTTATATCCCAGTACTGAACTCTTTTTCTCCATCATATCTAGCAAAAACTTTCCAGTTCGTCAGGAATCTTTGTACTGGTCCTGTTGCTGTCCGCATTTGAGAGGGCTTTTTTATTTGTTTGTTTGTTTGTAAGAATGCAAATGCAGGGATGTGACCATGATCATGAAACTTGTAAGCAAAACTGATTTTTTGAGTTGAAAGTGTTGTATGATGGTGCTGACTTAAACATGACTCACCTGCCGAATAGTAGGGTGAATAGGTGTATTTTAATGGAGAAGGAAGCTGAAGTGTAGAACCAGAGTGAATCAGCAACAGGACAGCATTAGATCTGCCTGTAGGTAAAACCTGTTCTCAGATGTTCAGACTGTTGTATTCAGCAAATTAATATTTCTAAACACTGGTATTTAAACCAGTAAGTGTTAAGTCACTAAATGAAAGCAGATACAAATGCTGTTGGCTCTGCATGGTAATTCATCAGAAATTAATTGTTTATCAACGAAGTGGATTCCTTATCTATCAATTAACTAAATGTAAATTATAGAAAGTGTTTATCTTTGCACAGATAGGCATGTCTAAACTTCATTATTTTAAGCAGCTTCAGCATTATACAATGTTTAGTTCACAAGTTAAAAGTAGCTGAGTTATTTCGAAAAGCAGTTTATAAAAGAGCCCTTTACATTTTTTTCTTCAAGCATTATTGCAGGGCAGATGGTTCAGATTCTGGTGCTTCACCATCCTTGTTCTGCATGCGCTATCTTTAGCTCCTGCGCTCTATTTTGACACTGTCACATCTTTGTGTTTGTTCAGGCTTTTCATTTGAGGTGGTATTTCAAAGGAAAACACTGGAATTTTCCTTCCAAAGAGGTGGGGGGGAAATACTTTCACCTTGCAGAAAGGACATGTTCCTATTTGAAAAAAACCCCAGCCTTCCCCTGGCGCGGGGCCCGGCGGAGCTGTCGGCGCGATCCGGCAGCTCGGCTGCTTCGCGCCTTGCCGCGTCCCCTGGAGAATGAGAGGGAAGCTGCTCGCCGCCTCTCCAGGGCTGCCAGGGCAGGGAATACTTTGATCCTGGAGGGTAACGTTAGAGTAGTTCTCCTCCCAGATACTAAATGTGACAAAGCACAGTTAATTTATTTGTCTTTTGTATAAACATGGCATGTTTTCAGTAAGAATCCAAAGATTTAGTGCAGGCCTTCTATTACTACCAAATAAGCCTGACTGTCTGGATTAGATATGAACATTGATGAGTCTCTTGATATGGAATTCCACCTTCAGAGTCCTCAAAACAGAAGTAGAGACTAACCTACATTATTTTTATTTAAGATACCAGATCTTTCAAGACTTGCTATATCTATATAAGTTGCTTGCAAGTAATTTTTTACTGTTTTATTTCAGGTTTGATCTCATATGCAGAGTACCTGTTTTTGTTGACAATCCTTACAAGTAAGTTTACATGTTTTAAACATTACATGTTTAAAAAGCACATGCATAAATACTGATCTGTTAGCAGTTTTCCAGGGATATTTTTTTGATAATCTTCTAAATTTATTCCAATTTAAAGAACTATAGAGTGGTAAGACATTAATTAGTGGGCATATACTTTTAATTGACTGCAACCCAATTCCGTACTGTTATCACTAGTCAACAGTGTCTCTTCAAAACCCTTGATGAACCCGGAATCACAAGATCAGGACAGTCCTTCAAGAGGACTTGAGGAGGAGAGGACAGGATAGGGAATCACACGCTGAGAACAACAGCAGCAGTGGGGGAAGATAAAGCAAGGTGTCTTCTGGATAGTCATTTTAGTCATTTTGGACAATGACATGTTGACATTTTAGTTCATGCTGTGACATAAAAAAATGCAGTGTTTGAAATTTTGTTGCTTGTATTTGTTTGCTCAGATATGTAATGAATGATAGACAAAAGGCTTCTATGGCATCACTTTGTGTGACTTTTTAATCAATTATTTCATTTCAAGAGTTCTTGTTGACTTTATTTCCTCTATGTATTTGATAACTCCAGTAGCCAACCTTTTGACTATCCCGAGATAAGAAATGTGGTGCTCATGTGTTACCAGGGGTGCAGAGAAGAAAGGTGTGGGCAGCTTCTGTGCTAGTCAGCCCTGAATGCATAGCCGTTCTTGCAGTTCCGTTCAGCCATCCTAGAGAGTATGGACTAACAGCAGGTGCTTTCAAAGGCGGTTTTTAAAGGAAGCAAATTTGCTGCCTCAGTAAAGAGTAGGCATTTTTTGGCTTGTGAGTGGTAGTGATCCAGGATCTTCTAAGTTTCCTCATCCATGATTATTCTGCCTTTGCAATCCATGCTTACCCCCTCCCTGATGAGCTTCAGTTGAAGCTGGAGTACACAGAGATTTGGGGTGAGACGCGAACAGAAGCACTGCACATTGAGATCTGTAAACTACCAGTGATACAGACTGGGGGCACATCCATATAACCCAGCCTCCTTTGACTAACTTACACATATCTAACACTCAAAGCAAGTGACAAACCAGGCATACTAGATCTGTTCCATCTCAACTGATGGAAGGAGGGAAGCAGTCAACTTTTGTGCAATTCAGGTAGTCCTTTTACAACGTACATCACTTCTCAGTGGAACCGCATCAGTGCACTTGGCATGGCATGAAGGGTAATCTCCTAAGAAACTTTGGCTAGAATAGCATATGAGATAGCATATATAGCATAAGTATTTACATTACCATATAAATATACTGTTTCCCTAATCAGTAGTGACTGGCTGGGCATGCAGATAACTGAACATGAGCATACGAGTGTTTTTTAAATTGGAAACAATGTAAGAGTCCAGCCCAGCCATATTGGTGATTAAAAATGTTTGTTGCAACAAAAAAAAAATCATTTTAAAATGACTGAAATTATTAGAGAATTGAAGCATATTGGAGCAAGTTGGCCCACTTCTCCAAACAATCATACAACATTATTTTTCAGGAAATTCACAGGAAATTCACATACTGAACTGGAAAAAAAAAAAAAAACAGAGACCTTCCTGTGCCAGATGACAATGCAGTGCTGATGTTGCTGCTTTAGTTACATGGGGGTTCTTTTCTAAATGTTCTTCTGAATCCAGAACCAGCAGACTAATAAGCAAACAGGAGCAGAATCGCCCGTTTCCCGAGCGGCGGTTCCGGCGCTCGGGTGAGCAGCCCGCGCGGCCCTGCGTGTCGCAGCAGTGTCTGCGTGACCGCGCTCAGCTTGGAAAGTGTGGGTTTGAGGCAGACAAAGGCTTTATTTTGCAGTCCTCTGTTCTCTGCACTGGGTGCCTCGTGTCATCGTTATCTTTCCTCTCTGAGTGCAGTATTCAGTTTCCTTCTCAGAAGTTGCTTAATGGCACTGCTGGTAAAGCCCTGCTTGGTGAATGAGCCCAGCAACTGAAATTGTCACCTTTGCTAAAAGCTGGCTCCAATTAGTCGTCACAAAAGTTGACAGTTTGGTCAAAGTGGGAATGGGTTGCAGAGGAGGCAACCTGCTCTCACAGCTAAGATGAAGCTCTTGTGTTCACATTTTGGAATTTTGCCTGATTCTAATTAAATACAAATATATCTGAGGTATTCTTTGAACTCTGCTTATTTTATGAATGCATACCATTGTAGTTACATCATATCAGATAAATATGTCATCTCTGAACTGTATAAGCAGCTTTAGGTCCTATATTTTCAGTAACAGCTTTCTTATCTGAAAATTTCAACACAGATGGTATAAATTACTATTAAATACATGAATTATTTTTATTCTGTAAATATGTTATAGGATAGACTCTTCTTGCTTTTGTACTAGTAACACAAAATTTACAATGTGGCATTTCCATGGAGAGAAAGTTTAATTATTGTGACCCAGTTGCTGGGGAAGAGCTCTGCTATGCACATTGCCATGGTATTTATAAAATATCACTGCATCACAAGGTTGCTTAACAAAGAACACTAATTGGCTGCTGAAGATGTAGCTATTTCTAAAATGTAAATATAGTACTTTATTTAACCGTCTCCTTGTTAAAAAGAACAGGGTATTTCTTATGTTGTTTCCTTTGCTGAAAGGTTTCTGCCACATTTTTTTTTTTAAAAAAAAAAGCTTGTTTTTATATGGAACTGGAAGAATGCACTTCCAAAATAAAAACACTGAAGGCATCATGCTCCCTAGAGATACTGCTTCACTGCTAGAGTGGGTCCAAGATTTTTCTTGGAAACATTTATGTACTCTAGAGGAGGTAGCTCCATGGCTTTTATAGTAATGCCTGACTTGACTGTGTTGTGGTGCTAATTCACTAGCTGCAGGAATTCCGGGGATAAGTGGTGCTGCAGTGAAGTGTGAACACCTCCCAGCAGCTCGCTGCTCCTCTGTGGCCTTGCTAGAGAGCTGCATCACTCCGTGGGAGCAAAGGAAGGTCAAGAAATTGTGGAGCGGAGCTCAAAAAACGCTATTTCTTATGGCACCTGCAAGATGCAGAACTAATCATACTCTTGTACCAAAAAGGGACATCCAGATGTTGAAGGAAAAGCAGTGTTAACTACTGTGAAGCTGCCTAAAAATTCAGCTTCATGGGAAGATTTATACAACACATATACACACGCGCGCGCACACACACACACACATATATGTAATTTTACAAAAAGGCCAGGAAGGATAATTGATCACTTTTTGGTAACATTTGGGTATGTTTTTTAGGGAAGAAGGGAGGGGAAGCAAACAAAAGCCCAGTGGGAGACCTGGCTGCCATTCCAAGCTCCATCCTTGTTCTTCAGAGCAGCAAAGGCTGGAAACATCAGTCTGTGGTGCTGCATGGCAGGAGTGTCTGAGCAGTGTGCCAGCTCTTCTAAGCAATTTGGGAAAAAAATATCATTTTCTCATGGCACTTTTCAGGTTTCTCAGATGATATGTAGGTCTAATCTACCTATCAGAGGTAGACTTTGAAAGTATCCAGAGATGGAGAAATCTGCAGGGAATGTAAGCCCAGGACAGTAATGCAGGCAACATGTTCACGGTAGTTAAGATCAAATTTACATCCACCCCTCTGTTTAGGCACTGCTGACATCTCCTGTTTTGCCTTTGCATTAAATATCCCTTAAAGGAGTAGTAAAAAGATGTTTTACATGTTTGCTTATAATTATGTGTGGTACCTGGATAACATACATCCAGGTGCCAAAATGTGTGGTTTACTGGAAGTATGATGTATGTGCATAACCATGGAGAACTGAATCCCTAGGCACTATTCCTTTTATATGAAATATTTATGTACTAGTGTGTTTGTGCACATGTACACACAGTAAAATGTTTTTGCATTTTATTGCAGAACCACAGACTGGATTTAAGATTGCTTTTAAAATGTTGGATGTAGATGGCAATGAACAAGTTGAGAAGAAAGAATTTTTTAAGGTATGTGTATTTATGTGTATATTAATTTTTAAAGTATTCAGATAGTATCCACATTTAACAATACCCATGCAATCTGTGGTCACATTCTTCCTAAAATGCTTGACAGGAAAGAAGTGGCTAACGAAGCATTGCTATAGAAATCATTATCTTGAATTGTCTTTTATAAATGTTACTTTTGATTTGCAGCCAGAAATCTGTTCTCAAGAAGAGTTCTTCCCTTAATCCCTTGACCTAATTGAAGTAATCATTCAAAATAGTCTTGCATTTTCTAAATATTCTGAAATATTTTGTAAACTTACCCATCTCTAATTTTTTATTAGTTTATTAGTTTTTTTTTTTGTTCTGATTTCTTTTGTTTTGTTATTCCACTGGGTAAATACTAACCTGTACTTTAAGGAGAGAGGAATTATACTTTTCCCGTATTTTGTATAAAATATGGGAAGAGAGACAGATTTTCCAAAAATGAAAGGGAATCCTACTTCAAAAATCTGGAATGGAGTAGGAGTAATAATACATCTTATAAAACTTGCTGGCATTTAGCAGGAAACAATTTACTAAATGTTAATGTCTAAAGTAGAAAGTAAAATTAACAAGCTTTTTTTAATAGATTCCCCTCTTCATTCACATCATTCACTCATATTGGAAGTGAATAGAGGAAGGATTTTATATGAAGCCAAAAGGATCACCATCATATAGTGCAGATTACTTCTGTCACTGACATGTTAAAGAATGTTGTTGATGCAACAGCTCTAGACAGCCAGGAGAATCTAAATCTTTATAAAAAAATAACCTGCCTGATTCAGAAAATTACCAAACATTTACTTGTGTAGCCTTAAACTCTGAATTAATCTCACAGTAGTTGTTAGGATGTCTTTTGCACTGATAGCCCTTTTTTTCAGTGTGTTGTGTCTTAGCAAGATTACAAGTGATGACTCATACTTGAATGTGTTTTAAAATATTTTTAAATTGCTTTCAGTTTTAGTAATACCTGTTGAAAACAATGCTTGAAATTAGACCATTTCCCAAGACAGTGTTCCCAGAAACCTCTAATTGAGCTGCAAGATGAAGTACACCCAGAATTTGCTCTACTAAAGTATTAATTATTCTGCTGATTAAGAAGAAATCAGTTACAGCTGTTACTCTTTTTTTTAATCTCTGAGTTGTTACATCTGAAGTGAATTGTTATTAGAGTAGAACATCATCACTGGTGATGTCGCTCATCATTGAAATATGTGTTACAACCATATAGTTGATCTGAAACATCATATTCACTGCCCACTTCAATTAACCAATAATAACAACAGAAAGTCATCATAAATGGAGGGAAAAATACAGATTTTGCCCTGGATTTTGCCCTGTAGGGGCAATCAAATTAAAAGAAAATTATTCTTGTTCAGTAGATTGCTACTTTATCTGCATGTCCTTTGCATTAATTAACTGAAATAGATTAGTAAAAAAAAACTTACAAATCTTAATCCCAACTCAAGAGAGATATTAAATTCAAGTAAATCCCACAGAGTTTGAGAATGTCATGAGATGACTGTTTAACTTTTATGATAGGTGACTGTTTTAAAGCACAACTTCTTTTTTCAAAGTTACGTTTAAAAATAAAGCTTTTGGAATGGAGGAATCTGGAAAGAGCTGTGTGTGTGTTTCTCTAAGCCTTCGCGTGGTGTGGCTAGGTAATGCGTCGTAGGAAGTTGCCGTGTAGTCAATACGCCAGTAGATGGTCTGGCTGCCCCGTGCCATGTCTGGGGGCCGTTGGCGCCCCTGGCGAGGGCAGCCGGGCAGATCTCCAGGGTTTGCAGTTGGTCCTGGTGCTCGAGAGCGCCAGCCCGCAGGGACGGGGTCGGCCCTGACGCGGCGGGTGGGCTCTGCGCAGTATCGCACGCGCTCAGCCAGCTGCTATAGTATCTTCTCTTTTTCAATTAATGGCTAAGAGAATGTGTTTTGGAAGATACCTTGGAATGTGGCTGTTTTGAATTGATTTTTCAGGAAGATGGATCACATTTAATGCAGTTTCTGTAATGTTGTGAAAGAGAAAATATTCATTGTTGTCTTGACCCAGCTCCATTTAATTGCGTAATTTTACCTGATTCCAGATCATCTGGGAGAAGTTTTTCCCACCACTTGGGAGATGAGCTTGTGTGCTTAATGAAATCCAGCAGGAATGTCTTGGCCCAGCAGGCTTCCTCTTGTCCTTGTTCAAAACAAATGCTAGAAATTGTTTCATAACTTAGCGTCTAGTCTTTAACTATCAGTTTGTGAAAAAGGCTTTAAAGAAGGATATCTCGGGCAAGACTAATTTGCCATAAAACTTGAGATCTTCAGCAAAGTCTCCTGCTTACCCTACTTCAGCAGGGCTTTATACTTCATAGCAAAACTAGGCACAAGTGGGGCTTGTGCCTTGTGGGACTTCACTTCTGGTATTTCACCAGAGCTAATGGATCCTGTTCTTACAAAGAAGAAATAAGGGTGCCTTTTTAATCTTTTAAAAAGGAAATGTATTTAGATATGGAAGTATTTGATGATTTGTTGAAGATCATTGAAACAGACTCATTAGAGGCTCTATTAGACAAACCATAATGTGGTACAATTAGTATTTTATTTTCCCATGTCAGGGCAAAATTCTGTTATCTTGTTGAAGTGAAATCTCTTTACTCATTGCTAATGTCCCTATTTGTTTGAAGAATCCTGGAGTAGCTGTAGGAAAATATCAGGTAAATGTACTTTAAATGGTTAACCCACTACTTCCAATAATATTGTTGCACTGATGAAAAGTGCAATAAATATTGGCAAGTCATGGATGACTTACAGACTTTTGAATTAGTTACTATGTTTTCATGCAATGAAACATCATCTGATTCAGGTGAACTTTTAAATGTGCTGGTACTTGAAAATAATACCTTCCATAACTCATACCCTCAAAAAAAAAGTCATGAAAATCTGCTTAATAAAAATACAGGGAAAAGAGGACAATATAGAGCATGCAGAAAGTTAGCAGAGCAGTATCAATGATAATATTAATTATTTCTGTCCAATATTTGACAATAATATTAGGAAAATTAGTGCAGGGAAAGGATACTGTAAAAAAAATGATGCAAGAAGCAGAGGCAACTAATATAAGTAGGAGGGGATACAAAAAGAAATTTCAGTGTTTTTATTCTCTTGCTTTGTCACTCCTCCTCCCTCCATGTGGGCCATTATCTACTGATTAGAAAATCAGCTAGACTAAATTCTCTGAAGTAAGAATTTTGTCTCTTTGCCAAATGGCCATCGTTTTTAAATTCTGTATGTCAGAAGTAGCTTCACTGCTGTCTGCTAACATGAAAAACAGAGATCTTGAATGCAACTCTGTGTTTTACATAAGGTATTCTCCTATCCTTCATAGTCTTCTCATTTCTGGGTACATTTCCCTCTTTTCCAGTAGGAGTTAATGTTCTATCCTTTCACAGCCTTCTCTTGTTTTCTGTCCTTTCTACCTCTTTGTGTTCAAGCTAGTCTATTTTTACTGTCTCCTTCATCCAATGGTAAATATCCAAAATACAAGCAGCATCACACCTCATTTCAGTGTTAGGGCCCAGAATCCCAACCATCTCTACTTTGAGGTGGACATCTACAGTGATTTCTTGTTCAGCCTGGCAGCTCCAAAATGAAGCAGCCTTGGTCGAAGTTGCACGTTCAGATGTTGCCTGTGGCCAGCACTGCCAGGCTGCAGAGAGGTCTTCCTCAGAGCCTCCTTCTCTGCATCTCTGGGAGGGCAGTAAGAAGCCCCTGTGAACTCAGCGCTTCCTAGACACTTCCGTGCAGCTTGGCAAGGGGAATTTCCAGACATCCCTTGATGAGGAATCTGACACTAGTGCACCCAATAACACTTGTACATTAAACCTACCATCAAGAGTAAGGCTGGCAAAGGTGCAAAAATCCCCAACAAAAAAGGAATTCCCCTACCTCTATCCCAAAGAAAGGCTCCTAAGGAAAATTAACAACTGCAGCAAACTGTTGGGATTGGAGATAGGTTAGCTCTGATGGCACATTAAAAAAAACTTGTTTGATTTTATCTCTTTTAATAGACTGTCTTTGTACAGTTGTACAGCAGATAACACAAGAAAAAGAAATTGTGGAGGTTCATCTAAGACTGCACTAGCACTGGGAGCTCTGGTGAGCAGCCCTGGAGGTGCAGAGCACCTGCAGACTCCCACGGCCTCCACGGGCACTGGGTTCCTGTAAACAACTGAAAGATGAAAAAACTTCTTTTTTGTCATCCTAAGACATTTCCTCTCCTCTAACTCCTGTATCCTTCTGAGAAGATTACTACTTACCATGCTTCTCTGGTATAGAGGCATCGGTTATGGAGTTATGTATAAAATACCTCATTCTCTTTCAATTAGCTGTTCGTATATTACAGTGATGAACAGATCTAAATATTAAACACAGATAAGTGCTGCTAGGTGATGAAAGGAATCGTGGAGCTGTTAAATATGGAGTCATTTGCTGGAGGGCAGAATTCTTATCCCCCCATGAGCAATTGCTTCATTGTGCTGGAAAAATATATTAAAACTGCTGGAAATTATCATCATTTTTTTCCCAAGGAGTTCTTTCAAGAATCGTAAGGATTTACATGCAGTCTAAGAAAACAATAAGTTAAATCTTCCAGAACACTTAGAAGAAAAATTATACTGCGTGTGTGTCCTTTAATATTCTCTGCAGATTTTGTAAAGGGTACTTTAAAAATAAAATCCAAGAGAAAAATCGTATTTTGTCTTTTCAATAAGAAAAAAAATGTTTGGAAAGTATTTGCAGCTGTATTTCTTATGTGTGAGCAAAAGATGGATTTTCCAGGTAAGTACTAGTACTGTTTAATTGTTTGGTGGCAGATTTAGACTGATTTTTTGATAAATACTTTTTTAAATAGCATGCCTTGACAAAGGCAAAAAAAAATGTTGTGGAGAACTAAAGCAGACTGTTTTTTTTGCTGTTGTTTAAAATAAAAAAAAAGTCAGGTCAATTAGTCTGTGAAGGCTGAGTGAAGACCTGGGGCAACAGGAATAGTAAACAGAGTTCTTTCCTACCCACTACTTACAAGCCCATATTGGCTTCTCTTAACAATGTGACAAAGAAGAAGACCTAAGAAAGAGGTCTGGGGAGAAAAAAAAACTGCCATGTCAATTTGGTCATGGATATTTTTTTCCCATAGAGAGAGTGAGAAATTAGTCAAAAATGTTTGAGGAGCAAACCAGCAGCTTCACAAAACTTGAGCTTTGAAAGTCTCTTTCCTAAAGCTTTCAAATCCAGAAAACTGTGTTTAGGTCCATATCTGTACCTAAAATATACTAAAAGTCCCTTGTTCTTTCATTTTTTGCTGTCCATTTGAGGAGTCATAGAAATGTCTGTGGCAGGTAGGTAAACCTCGTGCTATGTTAACATTACTCATCCTTCTGCCAGTGTTGACTTCTCAAGCTAAAATACAGTCATCAAGAAAGCTTGTAGCATGCAGTGTTTCACAAAGATATACTTAAGATGCTCATAATAAGCTAAAAATCAGTGCACTCTCAATATTTCTTCAAAGCCTAATTTTGGAGAGTGGAAGTTTACCTTTAAATATCTGAGCCATTTCAATAATTCTTAAAATCTTGTTAGCTGTCTCATTCAAGATTAGTTAATTGTGCACTGGAGGGAATATTCCACCTCATGACAGTTCTAAAAATGTTTGCTTACTTGATTAAATAACAATTTCTAAAAAAAATTATGTAGTACCAGCTCTAAACAGGCATGTTTTTCATGTTCAGCAGGTCTTGCCCTTTACATAATCAGGTAAAGGTGTCAAGGAGGACAATATGAAAATCACAGAGTAACTATGTTATTCCCCTAATGTTCCTAGATAAAATATCCCTGAATTTCAAGATCTCATGCACTGAATGCTAAGAGCAAATCTAATAGAAGAGAATCTATTCTAAAAATAGAACAAGCATTGGGTAGCCAAGAGAGAGCCCATTTGATATGCTGTGCACAACTGAACTAACCACATGAGATAAGACATTTCTAACGAAAAGTGTGCTTCAAATAGAAAAATGTCCTTAAGTATGCAAATACTTTGTCATGACTAGAAGAACTTGCAAATACACATTGAGGTATTAATTAAGAAAAGGTGAAAATAATGCAAGTTTCTGAAAAAGGAGACTCTTGTAAATGCAAGCTTATAATTTTCTTCTTTTGTCATGTTTGAACAAATACAGCTGCAGAGAATCATTGGAAAGCAAGATGATTTGAAAACAGATGGAAGTGAGACAATATTCCAGGTATGGAACAGTCATGCACTTGGCATTTTCTTTTGAAAGACACTGGCATATTTTCTGTGAACTTTGTTATTTTTTTCAGAGCTTTTAGATGGATATAAATATCAGTGTTAGTGGTTCAATTAAATGAAAGCATCCGATTTGTCAACTCTCCTTTTTAACGGAAAAAGAAAAATGTTCTAAACTTCTGAATCTCCTGATGAAATATGTGCAATTAATGGCTTTTATTACTGTTTAGTCACTTCATTATTTACTCCCTGTATGTCTCTATTTCAAAAATATATATATATAAACTCTCTTATTTATGAAAAGTTCAGGAGGAACACTGTATTGCCACATGAGAAAAGACACTTTTCAAAATAAAACTTTCCTAAGCCCGTGGTGCGAAGACAGTAGCTGCTACAGTCGGTATCAGCTTAGTTTGAGTGGTTTTGCAGTGTCCTCACTGTTTCTGAGGTGACAAATGCTGGGCCCGCTACCGAAAAGAAAGGGCTTAAATCCAGACCCAAAGAAGGAGGATCCACAGATTACAAATTCCAGTTGCATCCAAAGCTTCGGGTGGCAGGTGTGTGTCCATGAGGAAAGCAGCAAGTAAATCCTTCTCTCTTCTGGCTGCATCTCCCCAGGTGGCACCAGTGCAACCTCCCCTCTCCTTTAGGCAGCCTCTGACGCCTCCCACTTCTCCTTCAGGCTTTGCCCAACAGGTCCACAGTGTAGAGACTGGAAAATGGACAGGGGGGCTCTCAGAGTCCTGAAAACGCCTCAGAAGAAGCTGATAAATCAGGGGCTAGGGGAAAAGATGGATTCACTCGGTCTATGACTCCAAGACAGGTTGGCTGTAGCAGCAGCACAGCTTCCATTGCATGCTTGAATTGGACAAGGTTCTTCGAGGATATTTTTCTCACCACAAATTTGCTTCCAGTCTTACCCTGAAAACTGATAATCAGGCAAGGGGCAGAAACTGCTGATGGGGGAAGCATTTGATAGCAAACTTAGGCACAGTTTATAAACCAACCATGCAGCAGCAGTGCCTGCAAAGAATAGGTCCAGCTCTTGTTCTTTGGTTTTTCACCAGCCTGGGGGGCAGAAATGGCAGTGGCAGCATTGCTGGCACGTTTGATGTCTACTAGACATATACAAAAATTATCTTTTGTTGCATGAAGGTATTGGCTTCCTTGCTGTCCGTACAGAGATCTGTTGAAATTCGTTTGATGGAGTAACAGCCATCTCTTTTTTTTTTTTTTTTTTTTTGAATCTTTTCATCAATCACCAGATTAAAGTAGCTGGGATTAATCGGGTTGTCTGCTCTTCAAAACCAGTTTCAGTTGACACTGAACTGCCCCAACAGTGAAAGGAAAAGGATCTTTATTCTGCATGAATGCACCCTGCGGTATAATATTTCCAGAGAAACTTTGATACAGCTGGACAGATTTAGCCATAAACACATCAGCTTATTGGAAGCTAATTAAATACCTGAACCTGAATGCCCTTATTTTGTTTTCGTCTTGCTTTAAATTTCATCTCAACTGAAAAAAAATCTGAAATTGTTTTAATGAGAATATTATTTAATACAATTATTAGCAGATTACAAATGGAATTATGGTTATTCAAAAATGAATTAAGTAATTCAGGGAGTACAGCTGTCTTGAAATACTTCTGATCTCTATGTTTCTATTGAGCAAAGTCTCAATTATATAAGTCTCTATTTTTTCTTCTTTTTTTCAGTTTTTACTTTACGCCTATGTTTGTCTCTCACAAAGAAGTTCTCTATAGGCAGTGAATCTGACTGTATACAATGCAGTGGCAATGCATATGTTTTTTCTTCCTTTAATTTCTGACACTTGCAGCAACAGTTATAGTATTGCTTTCAAGCAAAGCAGGAAAAAAAGTTAATACATAAAAATAAGGCAGTGTTCTTTGAAAGCTGGACTATTGCAACAGGAGTTTGGTGTTTAGGGTAGTTCTGCACTTCCACAGTCACAGTTTGCATAAGAGTTTGCTGAGCTTTCACAATAATTCCGAGATTACCTCTGATACCAGATAAGAATATGCCACATAGCCATGAAAATAAGTTTTAAGTCTGTTTTAAGTCTGTAACTTTATTTAACCAGTAGATTAAGTGATATTAATGTTGTAAGACTAAGTGATATTAATATTGTAATATGTTGGTATATAATATAATATTATTTACCTACTAGCTTAGATATATGCAAGTATGCTCCCTGTCTAGTATGCACCAGTATTCATTTACAGTTTGGAGATACCACTCAATATTGGTGGATGTATTGCACTAGCAAAAGGAGCTCTTGTGTGCTGTGCTCCTGGGGTCTTTGTATCACTGTATTTTTTGCTGATGCTCTGAGTTACTCGTCCCACGTTCATGCGGGACGTCCTGCTGAGCGCTCCGACACGCTTCACGGAGAGGCGCAGGGCGGTCGCTTTGCCTGGAGCAGCTGTCGGGCGTTAAAGTGCACGTGCCCCAGGAGCGTGGTGTGTTCTCAGAAAGGTGCTACCCGGTTAGCAGCTCCTTCCTTCCCTTCATGCCCCTCAGTTCGTAAAGGGCAGCTGCGGCAGCGTGGGCCGTGCTGCTGCGCGGGCAGCGAAACCAGCGCTGGCGGGTGCAGGTACCGGGAGGGCAGACCGGCCCTTCCGAACAGGGACTTTGCTCCTGGGCCCCTCCATTTAGATTAATGAGTTAACAAGCAGTTTCGATACCTCTCGTTGGTGTAATGGCTAAAGTTAGAAATTAATTTTCTTTACTGTTAGGAAAGGAATGACTCTCAAGTTCTATATTCTTAAAATGGAATTCATGTTGGGAAATATTATGTGCTATGTCTAGTTTCCAAATGATTAAGTATATGGTTCTGAATTCCATAATGAGCACATTTTCATACAAAGTATCTCATTTGCATGTTTTGTAAAACATTTAACTAGTAGTTGGGGACACAGCTGTTAACCTCTTTTAAACAGATGCTTTTGAGCTAAAATTCAGCTGACTGTACGCAATGTACTTTTAAGCACATCCCTGGATATTTTCCTATTGAAAATGCATCAGTTGTTTTAGCTTCTCTCCTTGGTGGGAGAAAGGGGTTGTCTCAAGATTGCTGAATGGCATCAGTCATACATACGTTTGTCACCACTTACAGTTTTTACACTTGCACATTAAGCCTTCAGATATTTTAGCATTGAGTTGTATCTTCTCAGCCACACACACAGTGCGGGACAGCTTAACCTGCCCGCCTGTGCTGAATTTCTAATAAATTTAAATCTTTGTATCTGTTGCTTCAAAGTCTGCCATGCCCTGGGCCCAGAATAGCTAAAGGCTACCTAAACTGAAGGGAGGAAAGCTCTGCAGCAGCACATAGAATTTTCCAAGAGTCTGGTCCAACACTAAGATGAATATTCCCCTAAAGCCGTGCCATAAATCTTGTCACCTTTCACGTCAGGTGTAAGGCACATTTCTCTGACCTGTCTGCTCCAACATAAACACGTGTGATTTGTATCAGCAGGTTAACACTGAATTCTGCTGAAAAGTTTTCAAATACTTTAAACAAAGGAGCATTGCTCCTGCATGCTTTGAAGGAAGCTCTGCAGGCAGGTAAACCCCATAAAGGACTGAGGCACTGGGGCAGTTAAAGACATTAAAGCTATTAAAAAACAGCTGGGCCATTGTTTTAACTCACAGACAAGGAAAGGATTTTACTTTTCCAAGTGCTCTGATGACATTGTAGCCTCAAGAGAGACAAAGAAACATCTTTCTGACACCTTTCTCTGTACCTATGTACATTGAAGTACATTGAATCTGACTTTGGTAGTGAAATTTGTCTCTCGGGAGAGTGTATCTATCTGGAGCCCCGCTGTGGCTACCATCACTTCGCTTTCCATTTTGCAGATGTGTAAGACAGTGTTACCCCTTTAATCTTTGCTACGTAGCCTAGTCTGAGGCCCCTTAAATTGCCTAACTGCAGGGGCTGGGTGTCGGTGCGGCCTTGTGGCAGGCCCTGGACGATGCACAATGTCCGTGCATCGACTGCTCTAGTCTTTAATTCCAGATGGTAAAATCTACTCCTAATCTCTCGAGTCTAAATAATGCATTTGGTTATAAAATTAATGGGAATAAACTGGAAATGGTGCCTGTGAGTACGTATCTGCAGCGGGTATTCAGGGCTATTAGGAACATCAGAAGGCAGCCAGATGTGGCATACTTGGCAACACACACGGCGAGAGGGAGAAGTTGGTCACGGTCAATCTAGAGGCTGTTTTAGCCTAGAGAGAAAAAAAAGAGGAGCTTTTGGTTCGCCCTTGAGGCCAAATTAACATTAATCAGGAGAATGTACTGCCTAGAGTACAGTATCTCCCTAGGGGGTTCCTAGTTATGAGTTCTTTATTTCTTAGGGAAATTAATATTTCCAACATCTGGTGTGATAGGGAGAGAGACTGAATTTTTGTGAGGGGCCGTCCGGAGCCGCGTGTGGGAGCTGCTTCCCCAGAGGGCAGCAGCAGCGCAGCGGTCAGGCCGCCCCGGGCCTCGCGGTGCGCAGGGCCGTTCCCGGCCTCGCGGCGCCGCGGGGTTCAGGCCCCTCAGCCTGCTGGCAGCACAGGCAGTTAGAACCTGTGCCTGTTTTAGCATAAAGCATCTCCCCAAGCATTTGCTCCCAGATAGCCTATCTGGCTGGACACCTTTCTAATGCTCCATGTCCGGTTGAACTGATGCCAAACTCTGGGTGAGGTGCTGAAAGCTCAAAGGACGGTCATGTGAGAAGAACCAAGTTACATTTTCTGCCTTGGTAAAGGCACTAACAGTACAATCTGCCAATTCCATGGCATTAGTTGTCATTAGAGAAAACTAATCTTCAGAAAGTGGCAATGCCGGATGTTGCTGAATGCTAGATATTGATTATTTATTGTTTGGAAAAGTGTTCTTCAGATCTCAGGTATTGTCTGTTACACCCTCTGTAGAAAACAAATATATACACAGCTTAGACTGTCTGTACCAGATCTGATAGGTTCTTAAAGTCTACCTAGTGAGAAAGTGCTTTGCATTGCATTAAAACAGTGGTATAAATTTTCAGGATTAAAGCCAATACTGCATCAAATTTTATGCTGTTTGTTCTGGTGCTCTCAAGCTCTCTGGGCTCTGCCAGAAAGGCTGGCGCTGGAGACCTGCATCTCCCCATGTCACTAGTTTGCCTGTCTGATTACAATTCTTTTGACGTGCTGTGCCTAGTACGATTAATATTACAATGGATATATCTTCAGAAACTACTTCCAAGAACTGAATTTTGGGATATATCCCAACATCTTGGAGACTCCAAATTCAGGGTCTTCATTCTCTCAAGCAGTGCTTGAGACTGAACTTTCTAAATTGAAGACTAGACATCCCCCAGGGATAGAAACCTGACCTAGCAGCTGAAAAACAAGTAACATTTCAGAGAAGAGACCTCTTCGAAAAAAAAAAAGGGAAGATTTGGGTTTAGCTTTAGAAAGATTCAGGTCATTGTTAGCAGATAGAAGCTAAAATGTTTTTCTCTTTGACTCTCTCTTCTTTCCCAAGCTGCCTAATTCTCTGTCCTAAGCAAAAGAATTAAATCCAAAATGTGCGTTATTTTTAAATTTTCCACCAAAACGGGACATTGCACAGTGAACATTATCTTCCAGGAAGCAAGTAAGAGAACAAGGAACATATTACGGATTTTAATAATTTCCAGTCATGCCTCTAGTGAATTCTGCAATGAAAGGTGGTAAGAGTCTAGAGATAGTCAATCTATTCACAGCTCAGATGTGTTTTGAAAATCGGTTAGGTACGTTATTCTGAAAAACCATCTCACTGTGTGCTAAGTTTCTTCTCAGTGGCACTTGCTGCTACTTGCTGCAATATCAGGTCGTAAATATCAGAAGATCGGAGAACTACAAGGTTAGGTCTGAGCTGAGCCCCAGTGTTTGCAGCGTGCACCTTCTGCTCTACCATTCTGTGTAATGTAACAAAGAAGTAAATGTGTTATTTGATATTGTTTAAAATGGAATAGTTGTGTAATTTAGCAGTTCATGGTGCTTTTGAAGAGTGTACCTGGAGTTAAAGCTACTGTAGAAAAGTAAGCTTATATTTGTAACGCATACACACATGTTCGTTAGCTCCTCTGGACTTGTGTGGCATCAGAGCTTGATCTCGGTGATTCTCTGTCTGAACAAGTGGACCCAGGACACACCTGAGCTCCCCAGTGCCGACCCATGTGTGCACCGCAACTCATGCTCGCATCAGGGGCAGACTCACAACTTGCCCCAATCCCTTCTCTCTCCGTATCTGTAATAGTTACTCTCTGTAAACTCAGAAAGGGGCTGTGGGACACCTGCCAAGGGCAGAAGCCACCAGACACACCAGAGTACAAAATTTCCCTGAATTTAGGTGGTGGCTGTGTGACTGAAAGTTGCAGTCTGGTCTTTTTTCCAGCTATAAGATTAGGTTACCACTTCCCTCTCATTGCCAAGAGAGACATTCCAAGTGTAAGTTATTCTTTCACCAAGCTCAGGAGGGTGAGGTGTTGGAAATATTAATAGAGCTGTCATTATCTTCTAACAAAGATTTGTCATGTTGGTACTAATTTATACAGCTCAGCAGCAAAAGTTCCTAATGATTCTGTGGACAAAAAGGAATTATGTACTAACATGTACTTTAATTTAACAGCATTAACCCTAGTGAAAGCTTTTTTTTTCTTTTTCCTTTTTTTTTTTGAAATTTTACCCTCAAGCTGTAGTCTCTCTGGTTTCCTATTGCATATTCTGTATTAAAGAAATGTACTGTTTTGTAGTTTTAAAATACATTTAACTCTAACGTAGTGCTTGGACATCTGCCAGTTCCACATTGGAATTCTGACTGATAAAGAGGGTAGCCAACAAGTAGGTGCATATTTGTTATAAATCCAGGGATAGGCTTTGTCATCTTAGATAAGATGAGATAGGTATTGTTTGTATGTCTTCTAGCGTATAATTACAGAAACCCGAATAAAAGAAAAAGTTTTTTCTGTTGCAGACCTAGTTTTTAAAATTATTTAAGTCTTGTTTTTCAGCATGCTTTGAATGCAATACCAATTTTGATATGGAGTAATAGTTAAATATGAGTTACTAGAAGCATTAAATCAAGTAATCAGGAGCTCAGCTCTAAAAGTTACTTCAGCTTTTTTTTTATTATTGCATTTTTCGAGCTTCATTTACATATATAAACCAAAAGCACAAAAAGCAGATGAGAAATGCATTGATTCTGCTTTGTTTCTTCATATGAAACTTTGCCTTCTGTCATGAATAGTTTGGTTTTGACTTTCAGATAAGCATACAGGAATCTTTATGTATCAGTTGTCTTCATAATGTCAACTGTTTAAACTTGAGAAGCATGGACCTTATGGGTATTAAAATATTCGTTGCCTACAGTTAAATGTTAAAGTTCAATAAGTGCAGTTTACATATAACTTGAAACGTCTTTTCTAGGTTCATTCATACTTGACTTCGTATCACTGGCCTTTAGTGAAGTGTGACTTGCAGTAGAAATGAGGAATGTTACCTCTTTAATGATAAAATATTGTGTCACATATGCAGTAAGCATGAAACACACAGTGGACTAATGGGACTTGTTATTGATGATGCTGAAAGCTAAATAACCATTAGTATTAAATCTTATGAATAGGCTCTTGTCTTTCATCTTACCTCTTCAGCCAGATAAAAGACACAGAGGCTATTTAGATGTCATAAGAAGAGTTTGTTGAAATCCCTCCAGACTTACAAAAAAACCCTCTCTTCAAGTTTCTTAGTGTTTTGTTGCGTTCAAAGAAATGCACTATGCTAGTGCTGAAAGAAGAACAAAACAGATATCCAGCATTATGTGTGGTTTTAGGCTTGTTAAAGATGCTGATAACAATTTCTGAGTTGAAATAATGTGCATCCTTTTTCTGCAGAACTTTTTATCAGATTAAATAAAATATGGAAAAAATAAGAAATCTGGAAAGAAGCCATATAAAACATATTATGATAAAACACTGGGAATATGTCTTTCTGGTTTTGTTCCGTAAAGTCATGAATGTAGTTACAGAACAAAGTTTGCAAATGACTAGAACAAATGTGAAAGATCTCATTAAAACACCTTTTTACAAAGATGTGGACTTTTAAACATCAGTATTCAGTTAGGTGTCAATCTTTTTAAAAATATAACTAGCAATCTCACAAGTGCTAATCAAATAGACAAAAGGTAGTATTCAGGCCTTGTAGAGAAGCGTATATTAGAAGAACATATAATGCATTGCTTCCCATTCATGTGGAGGAATTGTTCAACTCTGAGGTTTGCGCTAGCTTTGGAAATGGTAATTAAATTACAGTGGTGTCTTGTAAAATTTTAGTTCAAAATATTTCAAGATCTGTGTTGAATATATAGCAATAAACATTCAGTGCATAATAATTAAACATAGCTTTTCATTTTGTAGGGAGCAGATTTGGAAGGCTCTGATGTTAATACCATGCTGCTGGTACATTTCTTCGGAAGAGAAGGAAAGGAAAAGCTTCGCTATTCGGAGTTTTTCAGGTATTTTTTCAGATACACGAGTCTAACATCAACCAGCCGTGTTGCTTCTCCCTGTGCTTTGCACGAGCACAGGGCTTAGTCTGGCCTCACACGGGGTTTGTTCGGGCGCGGGCAGGAGGCTCTTGGTGTTTTGCCTGGGGACGTCGCCAGCTCAGCTCCCGGGGGCTGCTGCCCGCAGGAGCAGCTGGGCACCACGGTGAGCTCAAACCCGCCTGTTCCCGTGAGGCTTGGGGCTGCCCTTCTTGCCAGCCACTCGATGGCAGCCTTCAGGGCAGGATGACTCAGGAGCATTTTTCTTATTCTTGGTCAAATCTCCAAAACAGGGACCACTCATCAACAAAAACCATGTGGGACCTGCACCCTGCCCCTCCCCCTGGCTCTTATGGTGGGATACAGGCAACTTCTCGCTTCACATTCCAGCTTCTGTGCAGGCTTCAACCAAGCCTTTTCTTTGATCCTTTGAGCCGCTTTTGCAAGGGCACCGGGCAGGTACTTCATGGCACTCAAGTCAGAACTCAAATTAAGCCTGAAGGTAAACACTGTATCCAGCTGAAACTGCAGTGAAGCACTGAGGGACCACTGCTCCCTGAAGCGTGTGGCAGCCCATCTTATACAACCTATTTCACTGTAAGCTTTGTAAAATCAGAAGACAATAAGAAGTTCTAAGTCTGATATAAGGAGTAATTCAGTTCAAGACACCACATCTTTCCGTGTGAATCTGGGAGTCCAAATGCACGCTCTTTCATTGAGATAAATGACAGTTAAGTGCTCAAATGCCTGCATGCGTCTTGACACCTGTATTGTAACACAACATCAAGAGAAGATCCATCTACATTACTAGTGCTTTTTCTACAAAAAAAAATCAGTTGTTTGTGTTCTGCAAAATTAAGTCAGGATAATATGTGTATTTCAATTTATATTCAGAAGCAGGGGAATCTGTCAGCTCTCTTAAAAATGGATATTGTTGCAGAGGTTTTGGCAAAGCCATAGTAAAAAAAGGAAGAGTGACAATTTTCCTGACACTACAGAGCGTTCCACTCCACTGACTCAGGCACATACCAGTCTTCAAATAAACAACCTTTTTCTTCTGAAGACCTCGACTCAATAGAAAACTAAATGAGTAAAATACATTTAAGATGCCTACAGCTCTCTTCTCTATACCGTAGGTCCTCTAAATGAAACAAAAGACAGAGAGCACCAGTAAAAGGTTGTGTTTGCATATATAGTGTAAACTGGAATGCCTCGGGTTTTAGATAAAATCCCATGTTGACCCGATGAGGCATGACATTGATAAAACTAGGTACCTAATACATTCAGAACATGCAGGTTAAAGACCTTTGCCTACCACACAGATAGAAGCCTGTAATCAAAATCAAACTCCCACGTCTTGCTCTTAAATTTTGTGGGATAAGTGTAAGGTTTAATGCAGGTAATTTTTCAACAGTGGCAGTTATTTTTCATGGAGTTGGAATGTGCCTCTTTATCACTGCGAATACACTCCATGTCAGTGGCAACATGACAGCCAAGTTTGTTTAACACACAGAAAGGTGAATAAAAGGATCGGTATCTTTTTAACCTGTGTGAAGATATCACTTTTCACATGATTTTTATTTGCTAGTAAATCAAGCACATCATTTCTGGGTTCCTATTGTTCAGAGAAAATGTGATTTCTGTCTGAGGGCCGCTCATAACATTTTACCTTACACGGGAAGCTCTTGTTGGCTGTTTGATCAAAGTGCCATGCTGTTTTTACAAGAGATGACTGATGAGCTGTACAGACATAGATCATTGTCAAAAGCCGAAAATAATGATGGTAAATGCTTTTATCATTTTCCAAGTTCTTGCTTAGAAAGTCTTTCATTGATCAGCATTGTACCTATTAGAAAGTAGGGATGATTAAATTTGATTAGGACACACTAAAACTTGTCACATTACTTAAATATACAGATAGCACTGTGCTGTAGAGTCCTCAAAACTTTAAAAAAAAAATCCCAGGAATGCTTTCTTTGTGGAAATTCATTGTACTTATAAGGGAATTCAGAAAGCAGAAACTGATGTTCTCACCTCATTACTTACATATATTTTACTCATGCTCCCTTTTCAGTTTCTCTGGCTGACTTTAAAATATGCTTTTGTGAATGTGTAATCATCTGTATCTTCATGTACACCAATGATGTCCAACTCTTTTAACCCACTGTCCAATGACTTAAAAAATATCAGAGGAACAATATAACAGAGCAAACAATTTGCCGTTTTCTGCTTTCTGTACGTTCTGATGGCACGAAGATGACAAAAACCATCTTCAGCTCTTCAGGCAATGCAGAGCTGCTCTAAGCCAGCTCTCCTGCCTCCTTCCCATAGCCCCAAAGACAGGTGACACATTGACTGAAAAGAGGGAAAATGTGTAAGTACGTAGTGCTCTGACCATCTCCATCTGGCATGTGGTTCTTGGAAGTCATCGCAGATGGTTCCCACATCCTTGTCTGTCTCTGCTGAGCTGCAGGTGTCTAGTGGCAGGATCTCTGCCTCTTTCCGCAGCTTCACCTGAGCCTGCTTCAAAGCTGTAGAAACAATCAAAGAAGCACCATCCCACTCCTTCCCTGTAGGAACAAGGCGGTTTCAGAGGTCCTAAAGCTTAATATCATAATCTTGATTCAGGAACACATGTTCCGCTCAGAAGCACTATGTGATTTCTAGCCAGATGCGTTGTCCCTACTGTCACCATTCAGAACTTCAAAAGCAACAGCCAGTTTCCTTGGCAAAAATTAGGTGGTGTTAATTGGAATTATTCTGGAGTAAATTGACATATGTTACTAGTAAAGGTGATGCTGAGACAAACACAACGGGAAAGCTTGTTCTTCTACAAGAGTAAAGATGCGATAAAACAGCAATAATACAGGGAGCTGTAAGCAGGTCACACTTTCTTCTCAGAAGACCCAAGAAAAATTCAGTTTCAGACAATCATCACCAAGTTTTACATTGCAGCCATAGAGTCAGCCAGAAAGTCATTGGAATCCCAGACTTTCTTTTGTGCATGGTAGTTGTCCCTATTTTTTGAGACATAGAAACCGTATTTTCCTTCCAACAGTGTTACAGTTGTACTTTGAGTTTTAGTATTGCTGTATGTGTTCTTTTTTCTGGGCAGAAAATTATTTTGTTTTAATAGTATTAGCAAGTATTTCTTCTTGACAGCCACATTTTTTTCTGAAAAAGTCCCTTACTGATCTTATTTAAGCATGTCTAATCCCAAATAAATAGGAGACAGTAATTTACTCCCAAAAGAGTTAATTTTTTTTTCTGCCTGTCCCCAAACAAGCTTAAGTCTCTCACAATCCACTTGAAGGGAAGGAAAAAAATGAAAGAAAGAAGTGAGGAGTATGGAAAGAAAAGTACAAAAAGAAATCCCTGTAATGGCTGTATTTTTTCTGGTTTGCAAATGGCTTACAAAGATTATTTCCTGGTATGGTTAAAAATTGGGCACCTCTCAGATCTGTTTCACAGTATTTTCTTACCTGATTTGTTTGCTTTAAAACTTCATATACATTAATAGAATTATACACCAGAAATGTTCTTTATTCATTGTTTCCTCTTTGTTTTCTGCTTTAACTCAAATGACCATAAGTTCTGTAACCATAGGAGCCTTTTATTTACCTGTCCTGTTCTGGTCTTTCAGTATTTTGAAATTTCTGGTTCCATTTCATTTGAAGCCTTTCATGTAAGAAACCAGAATGACTGGGAAGAGACCACACTGCTAGTACTGAAATTCGGTGCTTTTCCATGTTTATGCTGATGCACAAATGCAGAATCCCTTCCAAGAAGCCTCATGAAGCAGCAGTACTTCTGTTGTGGTGATAGCTTATACATTTGCAGTGATTTTTATGAAGGGATTTAGAAATGCTTTGCAAAGAGATTTATGGTCGTCCCCTTACTTGTCTGTATGTACATATACATACACACAGATACGAGTAGATGTATGTACATAACCCCCCAGTGCACTTAGAGATTACTTCACGTGTAGCCAGTATCAGACAGTGAGGAATTGGAAGAGCTGGGAGCAAAATCTGGCTTTGTGATGATATATTCATATCGCAGATGAATTTGAACATTTCCCAAATAGTAACAAGGTTAAGAAGAATCTCCATTTCTTCCTTTTCTATGTACCTACCACAGTAAAAGCTTGATTAGTTTCTACAGAATGTTTATAAGTGAAAGTGAGTAATTTTGTTATGTTTGAGCTGGAAAATTCTGAGAACATTAAATCAAAGTGCTTTTTTGCTGTAATTCTGAAAAGGGTGAGATTCCTGAGCTGGCTTGCAGCTTGCAAAATGAATTTATGAGATGCATGTGAAGTTCTGTAAAGCTTATGGTCAAGTCCGTGTTAGATTTTCTACATTCTGGTTTGTAAAGTCAGATTTGCAAAGAGGCAGCCTTGAAGCTAGGTTGAAGGAGACCTTTCCTGCAGAGAGGACTGATCTTCAGCAGGTCTCCAGTGTCCAAAGAGGACCCTCAGCTCAGCTCAGATGCGGGGGTGATGCATCCACAGCAAAATTGTTGTTACTTTTCCTGCCTACACATGGTGCCACAAGCACTGGCCAGTTCCATATCTGAGTATTAAAGCTCTGTGCAAACTTTTAGTACGGGTCAAGAAGTGTAGGGGGGGACTTCCCCTAGCCTTTCCTTTGGTGCTCCCTTCTGCTGCTTTGCATGCTGTAAAGAATATACACAGCTAGTGCTTCGTTTCTGCATCTTGAGTTGGAGGAGAGTAACTCTATTCCTGAGGTGTCCCCACTTTTATTACATTTTCACTTCTCTGAGAGGTGAGTTGCCAAAAACTCTTGAGAGATGCCCTCTTTCTATAGGTTTGCAAAGCACATTGCAAAATGAGGACTTAAATTCTGATAAGGTTTCTGGGGGCCGTTGTAACAGGATAACAAATTTGGCTGTTAGCCTTCAACATGGGTGTTTTAAAGAGTGTGGATAAAGCAGGCTATCTTAAAGTGCTGTCTGTTCCCTTTTTACTATCTTAAAAATTAAGAATTTGCCCTTTTTTTTTTTTTTTTTTTTTTTGTAAACTTTGTACGTCCTCTTAGGACTTTCTTTTATTGTCAGCTACTGTAGGGTTAGAGTGTTCCCGCTGTAATTACTGTGGAGTTGTAGAGCACATTTGGGGTCAGAATCCTCTTCCCTGTTTCACGTTCTGTACCACTGGACCTCAGCTCCTACGGCCAAGCTCCTGTTGACCTCAAGAGAGTAGGAGTTTCATTTCTCTGCTTGTTTTGCCCAATATCTGAAGAAATTTCAAGGGTTTTTTAGCAGAAACTCATCACACTGATTCAGAAGGTACAAAGGCAAATATCTGTAGTAGTGTCTGGCATATAAATATCAAGTTTTATTTTCTAACTAGAAAGTTATTAAACATAACTTTTAATAACTATCTAACAAAATCATTAGGATTTTTAACTCTCACATCTGGGAATAAAAATGACCTAGAATTCTGATGTGATGGTTCATAATATTGTATTTTTTGTAATATGGGAGACTCACATCTGAACCTTAAATTGCACAGTTCAGCTTCTGCTCCAAGGGCATTTAGTACTGTATGAGATCTTCCCGTTCCACCTTGCCAGGAGCAAGCCTGCGTGGTGAAATGAAATACCCACTGGATTCTTCTTGGGCGTAAATAAGAAGTAAGTAAAGTAGGAAGTGTGATTATCAGGCAGTGGGAGGTATGCGGTGTCATTGCCTTGAGGCAACAAGAACGGGCAAGAACCCAGGCCTGAGAAAGGGGAAATGTAGCACTTCATCCTCTGGCAGACTGGAAGAGGCTGCAGAAGCCCTTGCACATTAGAAATGCCACAGCCAAACCCTTCCCTTTCCTTTCTGGGTTGTTGCACCTTTCCGCTGGCTGATACATGGGGCTACATGAGCCACCTGGGTCCTGTGTCCCTGGATGCACAATTTCTGACAGCGATGGCCCTTTCAGCAGCAGTTCCTTCCTCAGCCCAGGCACCGTGGGCTGCAGCCTGCAGTGGAAGATGCAGTTGTCGACCTGACATGTGCCGGGTCCTCCCTCTTCCCCAGACCTTGCCACACACACTGCAAATGCAGCCCTCACCCTGTAGCTCTTCCACCTGCCTCTGAAAAGTTGAGTGTGGTTTGCAAGCTGTCGGGAAGCCCTGGGGGCTCTGTATGGCAATGGGCTCTCCTTCCCATCTGCCCAGCAAGCGCCTTCTCCTTGTGAGAGGGAGTAAGGGGGCTTGAAAGGGAGCCAAGTCCTAAGGTGGATTGTGGAGGAATGTGCCTCAGTGACTGACTGTATTGTGGAAGTCCTGTAGATCCACTTTACTGGGCCAGGTATCTTCATATAAAATGAGAGAGTGCACCATCCCCTTCCTCGGCACTGCAGTCATGAAACTGTAGCCACTTAACATCACTTGCACTGTGAGGCTCTCCTTTACCCGCGTGCCCTGAGCAACGAAGCATTTGCTCAGCCCTTCACTTGTATGCGCAGCTCTACTCATCATGGAAGACAAGAGGAGAGAGCTGCTGCTGCAGCAGCAGTCTGCTGCGAACCCCTTGCAGACTGCACAGAGCTTCAAGCTACTAATTGTCCAAGTGATCTCATTAAAGAGCTAAAGATAGCTGCATAGACTAAAAGGCCTTAATTTCAGCGAAAAGAATTCAAATCCAGAGAGGCCATGCAAATACTGGCAAGCTCCTCCTTTTTGCTGCAGGGACACTCAGCTGTCCTCTCCTGCAACTAATCGCCTTGTGTCACTGCAGCGGCTGCTGTAGTGAGAACACCCTGGCAGGCATCAGTCTGCGTTTAGCCTTTTCTTCCATTGAAGAAAAATATCACTTATTTTTCCATTGTGCCATTTCTAAGGTAAGAATTGTCAAACAGTTCACACACACCACTGTGGATTTTTTTTATTTTTCTCTCTCCAAATTTGTGTCAGGCCAGAAGACAGGATAGTAGCCATGCAAAGCAAACTGAGAAAACTCAGAGCCACAACTGCGCTTGTAGTGGTAGCTTCTGTGCCTGCAGGTTGTTACTTGTTTCATGTGTTACTCTCTTTTTTCTCCTTAAAACAAAAAGATGTATCCTAAAAACCTTGATCCTCACACATCCCTTTTTCAAGCAATTCTCGTTACCTTCCCAGACCCTGTGACAGCATTTTCTGCTCTCTCCCAAACTCTGACCGTGTCAACTGTAATCCTCTCTAATCCAGTCTCTCCTGAGTGCAGACCTGGTTGCCAAACCCGTCTTTGCAGATATAATCTTTGAGGCTTTTAGTCATCTTTTCCAGTATTGATTATTTCAGTTTTCCTTCTGTCACTGTTCTAGTTTGACCTTATGTTGCTTGTGTTTATTAGAGCCCCATCTTTCTCCACGTTTTCCAACCTTTTCATTCTTCCCTGGCTAATGTGAAATTTCATAAATCATGTCAGGCCCTTACTTCTTGTGTCCTTTTTCATTCGTTCATTCATTAATTTCAGTACTGCCTCTTCAGTAGTTTTATCTAATCATCTGCACATTTTTAAACCTTTTTTTTTTACATATGCAAAAACTATATACTGGGTGCATTTGTAAAATATCTTAGCAGCAGCAAGTTGTGTACGTAGACTTGGAGAGCACCCTACTGGTGCAACGACCAAAATGCAGCAGTGGCAAGAAAGCAGTACCAACAGGTAAAATTACATCAACAACCTTTGCAACCCTTTTTAAATGCACATCAACAACCTCTTTGAAATGTGGGTAGTATCTGTGATTAGGTGTTAGTGTCTGCTACATTTAGTAGCTAAGGCAGGAATACTGATAATGTGGTGCAGGTAGCAACTGTTGGGTGATGTTTGCTTCCACTTAGATTCATGGAAAATCTGCAAACAGAAGTGCAAGAAATGGAATTCATACAGTTTTCAAAGGGCCTGAACGTCATGAGGAAAGAAGACTTTGCGGAATGGTTGCTGTATTTCACTGACGAGGAAAACAATGAGATTTACTGGCAAAATGTGAAAGACAGATTTCATGCAGGCGAGGTTGGTACATAAATATGATTTGTTTTGCTTCATCGTTTTTTAAGTACAGGTTTTCACTTGAGTATGAATATACAAAAGTGTAATTAGTTTTGGAATGAATTATTGCAGCTTTTTCATAATGATTTTGAGTGATAAATTCTCAACTGAGAAATACAAACATTGAAGATGAATAAGCAGATTCACACCTAAGTATTAAGTCCAACTAGTTTTGAGGAAATAGATTTACTAAGATTTTAATACATTATTCACTATATATCATCTGAATTCTGTAATACTCTAGAATATCAGTTTGGAGGAATTCAAGACTTTTTGCAAGTTTACAAACAACCTGGAAGACTTCTCTATTGCCATGAAGATGTTTACTGTAGCTAATCGTCCTGTTAAACGGGGTAAGTGCTGCAAAGTTTCGTATGTGTATTTTTAAGAGGGAATATATTTCTGTTATAGAATTTATATAAATAACTTATCTATAAGTAGCATTATGGAATTTAAAAATATGGGATCCTATTCTTCCAAATTAATTCTATTAGATGAAAAATAATGATGTACCTTTCCCAAAATGTTTTAATTTGTAAGTTCTAGTGAGCTGTATAATATCTCATTCACCAAACCATTTGCATCAGACCAAATTATAAATCAGGAAATCCTACTGAAGGTTTTCATGGAAGAATGCATGTTCTTATAACAGTTGATGATAAAACTTTTTCTACTAATAAAACTAATTTTCTGAGGACACTAACAGCATAGAACTGTTCTTTTAAGGGGTTTCTAGCAACTTAATAAGTTTTATATATTTCTCCATACTGTCATCTCCATGTGTTTATGTAGTATTACACAATCATACTTATTTTTTAAAAAAATGTAGTAACATCTTAAAGATTTAGGGGAGAGAAGTTGCAGGTAATTGCTGATAGATAGGAGCAAGGCAAGAACATAAAATTACTTTTTGTTCTAGTTCTGAGGTTGTTATCTACCTGCTATACTTGAAAGACAGCCCTCGTAAGTTTTTTGGAAATAGTAGCATAAAAAGTTGCTGGGGAAAGCTGATGAAACTTCAACAGTTATTGACATAAATATTTGACTGGCTTATCTTTAAAAAAAAAAAAGGAAAGAAATCATGTAGATGAAGACAGGAGGATAATTCAGTATTCTTGAGAAAGAAATACTTGAAAACCATGTGCTTTTACCATCCATGCTGTAATTTCCACCACCAGTTAATTCAGTTTTCAGTTTGCACAGCCTCTCTGGGCAGCCTGTTCTATGGCTTGCTCTTGCCATTCTCCTAGTGAGGATTTTTTCTCTGTTTTCAATCAGATTACGTTGCAGCAGCTTGTGTCGATTGCCTCTTACCTCTGTGCACCTCTGTGATTGCCTCTGTCTTCTCCATAAGCCCCTTAGGCACCTGAAGGCTGCTAGTAGATCTCCCCCTTGTCCTTCTGTTGTCCTCAGCGTCTCTTCTTCCGCCACATCTGCCTGTCCCCAGCTGGCTTCCTGGCCCTCCTCTGCCTCGTTTGTCAGCATCTTCCTTCTGCAGGGGGATACAAGATACACAAGCAGGAAGAAAAGGGGATGAAGTATTGGCAAAGCGATAGTTACCATGGGATATATGAGTATTTAGCTCCCCTTCACATAAGCAATGCATTTTTAGAGTGCCAAGGATCGTAGAACCACAGAATTGCAGAACGGTTGAGGTGGGAAGGGACCTCTGAAGATCATCTAGTCCCTACTCAAGCAGTGTCACCTAGAGGATGATGGAGCCAGTGATTGGTGTTTGCTTAGGTAAAATTTAGTAAGAAAAGCTCATTGCTAACCAAACAGTCTGAGGTAACCCGTGAATGTTAACGTGTATACATGTTTAACAATTCATTCATCAAAGTTCTTCAGCTGTTTTGCATGTGTGCACGTGTGTAGTCACAGGCATATGAATATTTTTTAAAAACAGGTTGTCCTTTAGCACTTCCCGTTATTCTTATGCATATTTTTTCAATTCTAAATTCACAGCTCATGTTTTCTCTCTGATAAGATGAGCCTTTTTGATTTGAAAATTAGTATGCTTCACAATTCTGGAAGGTCTTTTTCCTTCCTACTCTATTCAAGAAAACTGTAGTGCCGTCTTCGGATTTATATTTAGTCTAAAGAGCTAAAACAGCTTACATGTTTCTAAAGGCAAAATTAAGACTCTTCATCTCGTATTTCATCACACTTTTAATTTGTGGTATATCCTCTTAGAGAAAGATGTTCCACCTAATTATATGTGAGCCAAATGTGAATAAATCAACTACATTTATACATGAATTCCTCAAAGGAGCAATGATGAGAACTACGCCAAGAGTGCTCTTTCCTCCAAGTGCCCAGAACTAATCATATTTATATCAGTGTTTATAAACAGCATTTGTCTGTGAAAATAGAGCAACTTTATTTATACATTATACACTATATATGATTTAGTTTGACAATTTCTTGTAACAATCTACATTTCTACTGTACTGTAGTAAGCTCTAGTCCCTCCTTGAAATTCATATTTCCATGATGCCTACAAAAATGCATCGAATTTATGTGCTGTGATTGTGCTTGCTATAATAATCATTTCAACCCCAGTGCCTGTCTCTTTATCTATGTTTGAGTCAGATCTTGAAATTCTTTATACCATAAGCCCCAAAGTGGGGATATTAGGTGTTACTGCAATGCATATGATAGGGTAAGAAGAGGAGGACAAGAAGCTGGAAAGTAGATCTCCAGTGAGGTATGACAACTATTTCTGCTTTAAGTCCTTATAAACTCTTCCCCCATAAATCTAGGAGGAGTTAACCTACTTCTTAACACCTCTTTAAAAAACAGGACTGCTAGTACATAAAACCCTGTGCTGTAATCAGTGCTCAGAGTATCTGTCTGATGGTGCGTGTTTCTACAGAATCTCTGAGGGGATTGAGTGCAGAGTGGTCACTGTGCTCTGAGGAGCAGACTGTTCTTACGGAGTTGCCTGACATGAAACAGGTTCAAGATAAAACGGCTGTGTTTTTATGAGGTCGTAGCAGGGCAAATGCTTTCTACTCTGTATGCACAGGTGTATGTCAACCAATACTAAGTACTTTTTTAACATGGCAGCTATTTTCTACTGATCACTTTCACTGTTGTGTGAAAATGAGTAATGAAGTTTAAAAATTTATAATAAAGGTAATAAAGATTATATTGTGAAGTAAGGAGCAAGCTCAAGTAAATCTGGATTGAGGCTTTCTGATCTAGTTTACTAGTTTGCACATTCCAAATGCTCTAGTTAAGATGCCAGGAGACATTGTAAGTTGTACAGAATCATGTTATTTTTAGGTTTACAGTATATTTACAATATTTTCAGTTCACAGTCACATACAACGTAATCTTATGTCTTTAACAGCTGAGTTCAAGCGAGCAGTGAAGGTGGCAACAGGACAGGAGCTCTCAGATAATGTTCTGGATACCATCTTCAAGATCTTTGATCTAGACGGGGATGATTGCCTCAGCCATGGGGAGTTTCTTGGAGTCCTCAAGAACCGAATTCATCGAGGTTTGAGGGTAATAAGTTGGCATTTGCAGTTATATATTTATCATACTTTAAAATACAACAGATGATTATTATGGAGAATTTGCAGCTTGTTAACACTTGTAGAAATGCAGATGAAGTTCATGGATAGAAAGAACTTACACTGTAAACTGAAGATTCCGTAGTACTTATAAATGTGGGAGGACTGCTGCTACTCGTTCCTATGAGTTATGGGAGCAGCAGCATTACATTATGTATCCTATGAATATTTACACAGTCTGTAAGAGTCTGTTTTTGTGTAAATGCTGAACACACTGCAACTTTATTACAGGTACCACAACAGCAAGGCATTCAAGGTTACTGGAAATGTGTGAAAAGAGAAAGCATTAAAGGAGCAAAAGAAGTCTGGAAGCAAACTGGGAAAAGTCCTTTCTAAAACAGTCCTTTGTGCCATTACTATAAATGTTGTTATTGGGTGTTTTGTCCGTCTTGTTTTAGCTGAATCATAATTAATCATTTTTACAAGAGTTAAGCTTTAATGAAACCAATTTCTACTGCTATAATTTTACAGTTTTCTAGTGCAATCAGTTGTTCTACAGAAATGTGATCACTTTTGACCTCTGTAAGAAACACTGTTGTTCTGGGGAAGCATTGCTTACTCCTCTGTGGACTCTCACCCTGCACCGTAGCATGTGGGATAGGTGGGATTTAATCGTGCTCACTGGCCGCTGTGATGCAGCCGTAATCTCTCCTGTTGGAAGAGTGGACATCATCTCAGTCAGCCACCAACACAGCAGTTCTGTCCTGGCAAGGACCGCCTAAAACACTGGCACAATCCATGTGAAATCCATGAGCTATCCTAAATCGAAGAGCAAAACTCACATGTGTCCTCATTACTGTGAGCACTTGTGTGCTAGTTCCTGGAGCTTGTGTGGTTGTCTGGTTTTGCCAGCCTTCATGATGACAAGATTAAACTGGAAATACAAGCCTGTTTATACAGGCTTTAAGTTATGCATTGATCTATGAATGTGCGTAGTTTTTGAGACCTCTTCAACAAACAGAATAAATTTAAATCCCTCATTCTATCATAAACAATAGTAGATACAATTTTAGACATAACTATTTTGCTTTAATTGTATTGCAAAAGGTGAATGCTTATCAAATAGCTACTTTATCTTAATAAAGGTGTGACAGGGAAAGCTGCAGTATCTCAGGAACTCAAAGCTGTACCAGAGTGTTGAGGGCAGGGGAGAATAGGACCAGGGGAAAAAAAAGTTAATAAAAATAATGGGTTTTACTCCAAAATATAAATAATTATACATAAGACTTTACGCAGTAAACCAAGAAACAGATCAAAAATAGTAATTAGCAATTATAGATGAACGTTTTTCAGCCATAACAGAGTGCTTCTGTCTGTGCACAGACAGACATGTTACATGTTGTCTTTTCTTAAGGCATTCATGTTACATGTTGTCTTTTCTTAAGGCATTAGCCACTTGTATCTCCAGGATCAGGTCAGTCTTCCTGAAAATATAGGAGATGACTAATTTATTATAAAGAGCTTGATGTTCTTTCTCATTCCCCTTCCCATTTTTCTGATCTGTCTAGGGTAGGGTGAAAGCTTAGCCTTTCAAAACTTTTTTTTTTTTTTGATACTAGACTCAAAAGATCAATTGGGAGAATGTTTCAATTAAAACAACAAAAAGATCTCACTGCTCTGAAGGAATATCCCCCCTTTTAAGCATGACACTAAGTATGTTATTCTCAAAGTTGTTTTGTTGTAATTTCTTTTTTGGTGCAGGTGAGGGTGGTTTTAAGAGGAGCAGAACTTTACATAATGTACAAATATCAGAACAGCACTCAGATGGAAGACAGGAGGGACTGCATTAAGAAGCCATGAAGACCCTCTCTAAGTTGTACAGAGGTTACCAGTAATGTAGTTGCTATGTCAGTAGTCCTTAGGCCAACCTGTAATGAGGTGAAATCTTCACAGGCTCCAGTCCAGTGTCCTCACCCAAGGCCGTAGATTAGGAAGGCAGGAAAGCAGCAGCGTGACCTGGCCGCTGCTGCTGCTCCCACCAGGGCCTTCTCTTGCAGGTTGAATGCAAATTGTGTTGAAGAGCAAATGCTTGAATTCTTGTCTGTGAGCATGCACCCAGCGTCTTCCACCACAACGACAGCATGTGGGTATCAAGAAAGAGCTATGTGGGCATTGCCTATCTAGAAAATCTTGTAGCAGTGGCCACCAACAATTCCTTTACTTCCCCAAGAAGCTGTCAGAAAGAAAGAAGACTCAGTATGAGCCTCTCCCTCTCCAACTGACCTCAGAGAGTTGTGTGGACAACAAGAAATGAGATGGGTGGGTTTGTGCCGTGCATTTGGGAGATACCCTTATTTATGGTGGTGGGATCTGTCAGTAGCAGGTGGCTAATAGGAGCAAAGGTGGGGACTGGCAGGAAAATACCACAGCAAAACTCACATCACCAAATAATAACAAAGGACACAAGCAAGCAAGACACTTCTGCATTGCCAAAGTAAGCGTGCTCAGCCAGCGTGTGCTTTTCTCCTTCTCTGGCTTTAAAGCAAGGGTGCCTTTTGCTGCTCATATTTTGGAAAATTGTTTTTACTTTGGAAAGGAAAATAATAGCTGACATATCATTCTGTGAATTGTTAAGAGGTTTATAATGTTCTTTTTTGCTTTTTAGTTTCTTTTTTTTATCAGTGACTTGCTGCCTTCAAGTTGACTGGTTTTCTTTTGGAAAAATCAGTTCATCTGGGTCTTGTGTATCAGGAGGTTTTTAGTCTCATTGCTCATTTGTATCTGGGTTTGTGCAATCAGCAATACCTGGTTTTGTCAGCCAGTTACCAAAAATGTGATTTCAAGTTCTATTCCTAAGCAAAAGGTTTTGTGTTGAGTTCACAGGAAAAGAGAAACAGTCACACTTATTTTACAATGAATGTTTTATCTGTAGTAAAATAAAAAATGGAATGACTGATTGGGAATTAAAATACAGTTAAGAAATATTTTCAGAATAAGTTGTTTAGAAAGTACAGCCAGGAAGGAGCACTTAGAAGGCCAGGGAAGGTTTGTCTCAGCTTTAAAGAATCAGACTCTGGTTAATTTTCAGTTGATTTCTTGTTCGTCTTCACTAAAAGGTTTTACAGAACAGTCTTAAAATAATTTCTCAAACCTGCTATCTTAGACTGAAAGACCTGTTTACATAAGTGTTTAGATTGACTTTGTTTTGTAAGGAATCCATAGTAGTTTAGATGTTTTAGTTCTTTTTAGAGCTAAAGTGACCTTATGCTATTTGCAAGCTGTTTATCAGCATTACTCAATGCAATTTATGTAAATCTTTATGCCTGTTGCCATTCTGTCAGTTAAGTTTAAGGATTATGAGTTTTTCTGTTTTTTTTAATGTTAGAAAAAATAAATAAAAATAAATTTTGAAAAAAAAATGCTAACTATGCTTATGAGTGTTATGTGGAATAAAGATTAATATGTTACATATTTTGGAAGAGCCCAAAATTTATGTAATATATGCCGAAAGGGTGCCCAGAGTGAATACAAGTCATTGCAGAATGTAACTCATTTACAGAATTGTACTTATATTTCCATAACAACCCTGTTTATGGTCAGTTTGTTTAGTGTAAGATAATTCTTAACATTATAATTTAAGAACATTAATTATTAAAATAAGTAGAGGAAAAATACAGCATGATATAAAGAACTAAGAGAAAACATTGGTTGTTTCTAGAAATCCATTTTGATTTCTTAATTTTCACAAGCCACTTTCTAAAGCAAAACTCCCTCTGGAGTAAAATCAAATTGTTGAGTTTTAGCAAAATACTCAACAATGAGGATACATATAATGCATGTAATTTTTTAAAAAATGTTTTATCTTAAGATCATATGACTATGTCAAAAGCAAATCTCTGAGTTACTCCCTATCCTCCAGTGTATGTTGTACTTTGATGGTTTACATTGGCTGATGGTATTTGTAAACATACTGGCCTTCGGTCTAAACTCACTTAACATCAGGATGCGTTCCCTGCTGGTATGTTGATTGAACCAGTTATTATCAAAAGGGTGAACAATATATTCTGCTAATTTCAAATTTTCTGTGGAGAATACTTAAGGTTTTTTCCAATTAATGTGCCTACTTCAGAATTGTTCTGTTTCTGGATTCTTACAAGTTTTAGAGCACATGTGGAATGTCAAATGTAGAAATATGACTAGGCCTTGTCTCTAAAGAATTTACAAATTACACTTCCAGGTTACCTGGAGAACAGAGCTGAGTGAGTAAGATAAGCTAGCAAGTCTTTGTGTTACAGGTTCATGGCACTTCACACCTACCCTGTGTTAAAAAAGGATCATTGCACAATAAAGCGCTTGAATAAGGTCGGATCCAGACATTCAGAAGAAATGCTTTTAAATTCAGTCATCTTGACTACACTTTGACTTTAGCATAGAAGTGCATCAATAAATGTACACTGAAACTCAAAGATACTGTTTTCTTCTCATACTTCAGTTTTAGGAGAGTGCAAGCATGCCTTGTGCCCTGAGGTTTAATTTTCCCTGTAAAGCAATCACAGCTAGATCAGGAAAGTACTCCAGGGCTGAAAAAAAATGTTCAGTCCTTCTGAACAGAAAAGTTCAGAAAAATAAAATAAATGATCTGGCGTCATTATTAGTCATTGGTGGTTATTATTAGTCACTCCAACTTGGCCAAGCAGCAGTTCCTGTAATACAGGAGGTCACAAAAAAAAATGCCATGAAGATGAAGGCTGTGGATGTAGATACCTCGCCGTGAGCACCCAGACCTAGAGAAACTGAAGATGTCACCCAACAACAGGATGGAAAGGTCTATTCAGAAAAGGAAACTTGAGACTCGAGCATGCCCAAAATAATCTGCACACAAGTGCACCTTTCTTCACTTTCCTGCTGCTTAAATGTTACTTACTGTCCTTGTTGATTAAAGTAATTCTTCAGTAATGTACAAATCACTGTGGCATACGTGGAGAAAGATTCCTGTTAGGATGGTGTTGTTTTACCTCATGGTGTTTGCTGTTCAATAGCAATGTCCTAGCACAGAGCATGCCTCGCCTTCCTCAGGAACTACCTGGCCACTTGTGCAGTCTGACACCCTGAAGCCTGTAAACAGTGTGCCCACCTGGGAGGTTTTAGAAAGATTGCCTTGATTGTTTTCTTGAAAGGTAAAAATACAGATTTGTTTTTCACAGCCGGTGCGAAGGCTTTTCCTTCCTCTTCTAGCATCTAACTGCAAACATGGAGTTTGGGAGTAAATTCGGAAATAACAATCAAGAAACAATTCCCAGAGAAAGCACTACAGGACTACAATACTATAGTAGCGCATGACACAGGTCAACTGTGGACAAGGGTTTAGGGGAAAATTACCAGTTTAAATATCAGTGCATATAACCAGTTGCTCTAAATAAACTACTCCTGCTTTTAGCACTGGGAGTAGTATAATTGTTTTGTCACTCACCACATATGAAGTTAGCACGAGAGACAGTGTGATGACTGGGAGCCAAGCTGGTGCTTGGTGATCCTGAGCAGAGCTGGCTCCCGTGCTTGGCGCCTGTTCAAGAATCGGGTGTCTGCTCAAGGGGTCACTGCGAGACGCAGCCCAGATGGCTTTGCAAAGCAGAAGATGTTTCTGCCTGTCATTTGTGCCAACAGGCGCTTTGTCTTTGAGACTGATGGTCACTCTCTGCCATCTGACAATCTCGTTAGTACCCTCATTTAATTCAGTGCCACTTCAGTTAGTTTCTGCATTAAAACACAGCACAGATGTGTTAGCAGACAATAGCTAGTCAAAACTGTGCAGCTTTTCCTAGTTTTACTCAGCTGCCACTATCTTTCTGTCGTAACTAGGGCATCCGTCCACCCCAGAACACACACACTGCCCAGGCGTGGGAGCACGTCCTGCCAAACCTCATCAGGGCTTCAGGCGTTCCCAGTGCTGGAATCCTTCCAACTGGCGCCTCAGGCCGAGCTGCTAGCACAGTATTGAACCGTCCTTGAAGCAGTTCATGAAAGTGGCACAAGTGGCTCCTACTGGTAACATCATGGCTGAATCTAGAGTCAGCTTAAGCAAGGATGGGTGTGCTAGGGCAGGTCGTGTTGGATCATTTCAAGTCTTTTCTGACATGATGCTCAGCATGCATGTTTTTATTAGTGGCTGTGCAAGTCAGCTTTTTAGTAGCTGGGCTTCTTCCCTATTAGGAGTTGCATTTACTATGATATAGGTTCTTGTGATTAGCTTATACAGGGATATACCACATCATTCTCCGAGCTGGTGGGACTGGGCATGAGAAAAGATTCAGCTCACAGTAACAGCCAGCCATTCACCCTGCGAGCTGCCTGTAGCTGTTACTCCAAGGACTACCTCTCCCCCTTCTAGACTGCAGGCTTCACACATACCTGATTTAAAAGATACAATGTTTAATGATTAAATACACTGCTAAGAATGTAATAAAGCAATTAAATGATTAATAATCTAAAAGCACACACAAGTATGAAACTACTAATTATGATTTGTAAATCTTACAGATTACACCCTCATTTTAGCTGTGAACATTTCAATACCAAATGAATTTATGATTCCATTTCTCATACACATTCCTCCCACAACTGCACTTGCTACACCTTAGGTACGTCAACACCTAATATTACTTCAGTTGCAAAGGTACCATTTGGATTCCATGCAGCTTCTGCACCTGTCCCATACTGTGCTCCAATCCAAAAATCTAAGTGGTTGCTTCCATTTTTGCTCATTCCATACTCTTCTAAAGGTAAAATCATTTTCTTCCTAAAGGACTATTAACAAGTACTTATTACTAGGATACTGAACATTTAAATTGGTTCCAGTCGTCTCGAGGCTTATTCCCTTGCAATCTTTTTCCCGAGGAAATAAAATCATCTGCAATAACAGTGGTGTTCCACGGCCACACTAGTTTTTATGCCTTGGAACAAACAGAACAAACCAGGCAGGAGATATATTAGCAATATCTCTAACATGTTAACCAGAATATCACCTTAAAATGACAACAAACACCCTCAAGAAGACATTTTCTTCAGAGCTTTCTGTTGTCCACCTGTGGCCAGTCCCGTGAATACATTCTATGCTAGTAATTAAGCTCTCAGTCTCATGATTTCAAACTCCCTCTTCAGATGTTCCCGCTGCCTGTTTCTTCCCGTACTTGGATATAACTTTTTTCTCTTTTTCCTCTCTTTCAATACACATAGTACCAGCACAAAACCACTTTTTTCTGGATCCCACAACACTGGTAGAAGTGGATCTCGCAAACACCAGAGGTTGGGAACTCTAATCTTTAATATCCTAAGGATGAGCACAATTATTCCTCTGGCTTTGGAGGAGCTGTCAGCTTCATCCCCTCCAATTTTCCCAAAACATCCTTGTTCACCTACCCCTTTTCCTGTAAGCTTTCTTCTTCTTTTGGACAAGTAATCAGGCCCATGGACTGATTGATCAGCCCTGACGGCTTCTTCCAAGCCTTTTCCTTTATAGACACCCTTCTCTACATGGTGTAACTCCCGGGCTGCTAAAGCCCTAACTCTCTCCCCTACTGATTTCATCTTTTTAGTAACTACCACAGCAACCCCTGGCACCAGAGAATCTTCCTCAGCATTAGCCCCAGATACCACTGTGCCACATCTCAGGTCCTCTATCCTGCTATCTTTTTCCCCCCCCCCCTTTTTTTTTTCTGATTTAAACTTTCTCAGAGATAGTACTGCACCTGATCATTAAACCTACTTTTTAATCAAGCATTATTAGTTTTCTCTGCCCTTAGTTCTCCTTTCAATTCACATAATTATTTATCTTAATTGCTTAGCAGAGTGTTACTGCACCATTTTGCTAGTATCTCTTTACTCCTTCTCCTTTTCAACCAGACATCTTAGTATCAGCTAACTCTAAGCCCCCAAACTGTGAGATCCTGCATAAGATCCTCCCTTTTTTTTCTGTGCAAAAACAAACAAAAAACAGACATGACCTTATATTTTTTCACTGTGCCTCCTGTCCTATCACTAACTCTGTTTATGACATATTGGGGCATATTGATTAGCATATTGTGTGTTCCTGGTAGAATGATAAACTCTCTTTCTTGCCGCACTTCTAAAAAACTCTTTTTTGTTTCATGTAACTCACTACCGTTTCCACAATCTGAGCAGTGAATGATAGGCCAGCTGCAAGGGCATGTATTCCTAAAGAAAGAGTAGGTTCAATATAAAAATTATGTATTTTCTATTACAGAGCTGTCTTCTTAGAAGCAACTCTAATTCCCCATGAGGAGCTGACATGGCAGCTCTTTCTAAACTGGCTTGGTCTGATCATCACCAGTGAGGGAAACGCTTTCCTCTCATCCCTGAGGGATGATTTATGGAAATACATGACCAAAGGGTCCTTACAAATACGGCTAGGGTGAGATTGCTTGGCACACAGTGCTGTTCAGCCCCGTGCTGGCATCCTGAACACACTGTGCCCTGCTTTCCTGCTTGTTTTTTATAATGGGACCCTCCAGCCAGCTTGTATTGCATATAGTATACATGAACTGCAGACAAACCAAACTGATAAACCCCCCCATCACTGGAAACAAAATGTGTCATTTGGCTAATTCTATCAGAATTTTGTTTGAACAAACATTTGCTCAAAAAATGAATGATTCATTCAAATGTTATAAAACGTACAGTTTTCCCTTTTCCTCTTGCTGGTAGAGATGAGAGAAAAGGAAGAGAAATTGAATGAAGAGAGAAAATATACATTCAGCAAATGTCTATCATACTCTTTTTTTGTAATTCTGTCATTTTTGAATTCTGGGAGGCAGAATGACAAAACAGTAATGGGGTTGGAAGAGAGGGTTGGTGTCATGATGGGATTATGTGGTTGGTTTGGAAAGACAGGACTGAAGCTAAGAAACTGATGGAAATGAGGAAATGTGGGAGGTGATGGTTCAGTCCTCAGAGCTGGGTTCCTTAAATATGGAACCTTTGTTCTCTTGTTAAAGGGAATTGTCTACAATTTTCCATTGTAAACAGACTGTGTGATCACACAAATAAGACATACTGCATTTTGTGGTGCAGTGACACATTTTGTTATTTTTTTAAGGGCAAATGCTATTCCTGAGTAGAGACATTGTGGCTAAGCTCGTAGCCAATGTACTATCTCACAAAATCAACAATTGCCCTTAAAAAGCCTATAGTGCTATTTTTGATTCAAGGTAACGGACAGCATTTTAAATAGAGTATGTAAAGCTTTTTATCAAAAATAAAATATGTTTTAATGACCTGAATGTGTATATTTTGTCTCTGAGAGTTCTGGAAAATGTAAGGTGAAAGGCACAGCAAAACCATCTGCAGTTTCATACAGCGGCAATGGGGCTGGTACGATATTGATCTACATACCCTATCTAAAAATATATGAATAGTAAGCATATCTTACATAACTTCTGTGACTGAACCTGAAATATTTGTGCAATCTTTGGGCTCTTTGTCAGGATTGTGTTAAAAAAAAAAAAAAAAGGAGAGAGAGAGAATAATGATTTGGTAGTCAAATAACTCACTTGTGATAAGAGATTTAAAGATAAACTAGAGAAATTAAATAAATAATCCTCACCTGGAATACACCAGCCAGGATGGACAAGGTCCCGGGCGCCTGCACAGGCTGACAAAGGGAGCGGTTAATCTTGGTCTTCCCGTGGCCGCGGCCTCTGTTTTACTGTTTTACCGATTCACCTCTGGCTGCCGGTCCTTTTGGGGGACGTTTAGGACGCGCCGGAGGCTCGGGGCGGCAGAGAAGCGCAGCCGCCACAAGATGGCGCCCGCGCCCTTGCGGAGCCTCCTGCCGCCCGCGCGGCCGTTAGCGCCTTTCCCGCCGCGCGCGGGAGCCCTGAGGAAACTTGAGCGCCGGGAGCCCCAGCGCCGCGCTGGTTCCTTTGATAGACACCCTTCTGGCAGGCCAAGTACGGGGGTAGGCAGGGGTGACCAAGGGGAGACAAACTGAGACGAAATTTCACCTCCGATTTTGCTAGGAGCAAGCTTATGTTCCCGAAATACAACATATTTCCAAACTCTGAACCTTGAGCAAGCTGGAAACATCAAGGTTTCCACTTAGAAGGTTGCCCTTTTCCATTTTTTTTTCTACATTATCCTCTATCTCCACTCTGCGTCTGTTCAAAGGTTATTTAAAATTAAGTTGTAATGTAAAATAAAGTTGTAATGGATAATAGAAATTTAGGTTAAAAATGCCCTGCTTTCACAACACGATGTGCCGGATGGAAAAGCTACATGAGCAATATGACTGTGCAAGAAGGGAGATGTTTCTTTTAAATGCCAAGTACCTGGCCTTAAATTATATCTAGCCACTTTATAAGCTGCGATAACATGGCAATGCTTTAAGCAGAAATACTCTGAAGGTGCTGGGAGCCCTGTCCTATGCTAATTCCTCTCAGCCTGGAATTTCACCAGAGGGAAGGCTGAGCAATGCAAACACCACGCGTTTCAATGTTGTGTACTTTGCTGTATTCCATGTTAACTAAGCCCTATGAGTATCCAGATTTTGTCATTGTGAGCATATTACAGGCTGGCATAACCTTAGATATTGCGACCTAGGCCCTGTCAGCACAGTCACTGTTCAGCACAGACACATTCTGCTTGTACAGTCACTATGCAATTAACCTTAAAGAATATGTAAGAGCAATGCTGAGATTTAGGGTCTTTTTCGGTTAGAGGAGAATCCAGTCTAGGAACAGACTAGCTAATGAATGATGTGATTTAATCCAGACCTCCTAATGTTTTTGTTTTGTTTTGTTTTGCCATCTGAGATAAATTCCTAGTCCAGTACTCATTTAGATGTAAAAATATCATCCTTTTAAGTGTGAAAATTAAACCATTTCCTAGGTGAGTTTTGAAGCACAGAAGAATATGATGCATCACTATTTTCCAATAGCTGTAAGAATAACATTATACCTCACTCGGCCTGAGGTTTTCAAATACATTCCCAAGTACGCAGCAGCCAGGAAACCTATGAACTACGCATCAGCCTACACAGTTATGATTAGGACCAATAAAATTAAGACTTTCATTTTTGCACACCTCACGTTTAATTAACCTGCTCTAGAGAAATACTCTATCTGTTGTCAGATTTGCATCTTCTTCGGGCAGTTTCTGTGATGCACAACCCGCTACGTGCACAACGCCTGTGCTCACCCCCTTCCCGCCCCAGAGTTCTTCCAGGGGCAGCTGAGGTGTGCGCTTTCCTTGTGTGACTTTACTTATTTACGTGCACACGAAAAGCTCCATCACGCTGATCCCTTTCCCGGTGCTCACTTGGGATTTCTGCCCCCACGCGAATGCCCACCCCCAAAGTTTTGCGCCACGTTATTTATTTAGGGGGAAAGGGCTGGTGCGCTTAGCTCTGTGCTGCCTGGCGTGACACAGCGCGGGGTAAGCGCGGAAAGGGCGCGCGGAGCAGCCCGCGGGGCCGCGCGGGAGGCGGCGGCGGGCGCCGCGCGGGGCCGCCCCGCTCGTGCTCCCGCTCCCGCCCACTGCGGCCGCGCCGGCCCGGGCGGCTCTGCCCGGCTGTGCGCGCGGGGGGCGGGCACGGCCGGCCCCGCCGCGGCAGCGCGAGCCGCAGCCGCCGCCTGTGCAGCGCCGGCGCCGATGCCTCCTGCCGCGGCTGCAGGGGCTCGCCAGGGAAGATGGCGCCGTCCCACGTCCTCAAGTGCTGCCAGAAGGTGCTGGCCTGGGTGCCCGTGGCCTTCATCGCCCTGGTCGTGGCCTGGTCCTACTACGCCTACGTGGTGGAGCTCTGCGTGTGTGAGTTGCCGGCCGAGCGCGCGGGCGGAGGCGCCCTGCCCGCCCCGCCGCCTCCCGGGGCCTCCCAGCCCGGCGGCGGGGACGGGGGCAGCCGCGCGGTCGGGCCCCCGCGGGCACCCTCGGGGGGCGGCGGCGCCTGGTGCCTCCCTGAGGCGCCCCCGGGACTCGGCGTGCGCCGGGGCGGGGGGTCCCGGCGGCGGCTCCGCCGCCTCGGGGCGCCTCATGGCGGCGGGGCCGGGGCAGCAGCCCGGGGGTTGCGGGACGCGGCGCCGGGAGCTGCTGCGGATCCGGGGCGGGTCGCGTGGCCCCTTGGGGACGTTTCTCCCTTCCTTCCTCCCTTTTTATTTTTTTTCCCTCCCTTCCTTGTGAGCCAGAACTTCCTGATGGAGCAAATAACCCCTTGAACGCGTCGTGGGCACGTTTTTTTTTTCCTCCTCCACCCTTCTAATTAAGAGTCCCAGGCCCCGGTGTCACCGGGGTGTAATTAGGCTGCGGGCACCCACCTTAAGCAGGCAGGGGAAAAGGATTTAGGGCTTAAAGGTCTCCCGGACTGCGTCAAGCCTTTCGAGTCGGGCTTATGTAAATCTCATTTGTAGACGGGATCTGTCGGGATGACATTTACCTTTACCGTCCTTAGGAGGAACTTGAACTCTAGTTTCTTGGAGGGACAGCATTTAGGATAAATGGAGCAGCATAGTGATGCACAATACTCGCCTAACTTGGTAAAAAGCATTGTGGAAAGTCTGAGAAACACATCAGGTAGGGATTTACATTTTTAGTAAAGAAGCTGAACGGAGGAGAAAAAAAAATCCAAAATGTGAGAAAGATCTTAAGGTTTGTATAGAGGTTTCCCTAGGTTTGTGGGCCCTCCAACTGTGTACTTATTGCTGTTCATGTGAAATGTTTGAAATGTTTTGGTCTTTGTATCTAAAAACGTAAGGCTTATGTATACCTTCTTTTTGGAAAAAAATTGTAAAGATGTATGTCTGTTTGAAATACTCAAGCGGAGGGAGTCCCGTGGGACTTGGGCAGTTTGAATAACTCTTCTGAGTGCCTATTGTGTTTTGCAATCTTTTTATTAGATTGGGAAATCCAAGGCATTGCGAGAGTTGTGGACTAGAGAAAAGTCCCAACACAAACCATGGGCAAAAAGTTGTCTGGCTTTAAAATAATTTAAAATAACATTTAAAGTTTGTTGATACACTACATGAAACGTTGACGCAAAAGAGTTGCAAACACGTCAGTGTATCCAAACTTGCCAAGTAGTGAGCTATGGCTTAGTAGTCTGTCAGAGTAAGTAATACTGCTATTTTTGGAAAATCCTGCTTAAAACTATAAACACTTGGAAGCAAATTTTAGACAGCCTTTAATACTGGAGGTCTGGGGGCAGGAATAGATGTTCCAGTGGTCCTGAGCAGGGCTGTGATGTGGTGCTGTAAACTCACATGTTACGGACATGACATGATGGTTATTTCTATGCACAGGGAGCCTGAGTACAATGGCAAAAGGCAAGTAAAGGGTGTGGGTTTCCTCTCATAAATAAAGAACAGAAACTCGGAGATGAAGTGACTGCTCAGGGCCACGCAGGTCACCACCCTTGGCTGCGTCAGGGGCAGAGCCTCCATCTCCCAAGTTCCAGTCCTGCATCCCCGTCACAGAGCGGGTCAGTGCCAGATGCTGCTGAAGAATTCTGCCCCAAAAGTCTTTGACTGTGATCTTACAAAGGGCCTTTGCAGGCACAGAGAGACTGCAGAGTCTTCCAGTTCAGTTTCATCGATAGTTATTGAATGTGTCTGTTTATGCAAGAAGTTCACATCTATAAATCTGCTTTCTAAACATCTGGCACTTCTCATTCAAAAATCACAATTATTTTATCCTTAACATCTGCTGATACAGAAATAATGGTCCTTTAGTAAGAAAATTGCTTCATATTTTTGTTGCTGTCAGTGACTTGTTACCTGTCAGAATCATGACTGGTGATGAAGGTCCTTGTTTTCCTGTGGCTAGTAGTTGGTTCTTTGACTTTTAAAGCCTTTACTGTGTTTCTGAATTTTGTTCGGTAAGAGAAAAGGTCATGTTTGGTTCCTTGGTTTTCATTTTCTCCTGTGTTGAGTTGAAACCAGCATAGAGAGAGTTTATAGCAAAATACAGGACTATTTCTCTTGGCAAGCGTGTTTACTTCTTTTCAGTGCTCCATATGTTTTGTTTTGGTTGCAGAATTACCGCAGTGTGCGCGAGAGGGAAGTGCATGGATATGCCTTCATTGCACCACTAATAAATGAAGTGTCGGTGGCCCCCGCAGGTTTGCACACACACTAAGTACTCACAGAAGTGCCACTTGCTCCCGAGTCCCTTGCCTCGGCGAAGGGACAGCGTGCGAGCAGCGTGTGACCTGCTAAAGGCCGCCAAGTGACAGATGGAAGAGGGGAAGTTTGAAATAAAAAGAGATGGCATAATAGAAAAATTAGAGTAAATACTATGAGTAAAGCAGAAGTCGAAGCCGCATAGACAGTGATGTTTTTTTCAAGGGTATTCCTACAGAATAGCCAGTTGTTAAGTTGTGACGCTACCAATATAAGGGTACAAGAAGAAGCAAGCCTTAATTTCACCAACTATTTATGCCATCCTATTTTTTTCCTTATAGTCCCTTCTCATTATACTAAAGGCTAAACATATGTATTAATTTAGTGGGAAACCATGCATCACACAGTGCCATTAAGTGTTCCTAACTAGAGTAAGGTTGGGGTTGCTGCTTACATCCCGTCGCCTCTTTCCTTTCTGTTTTGCTGCTGTGTGCTGCTTGTCCACCCTCTTTGGCCCCGTGCTCGCCGATTGCTCAAGGTTTAGGTGTCTAGTGGACTCGGGCTTGCTTTGTAATTCATAGCTTGTGTGCATTTACTTGGTTACACCCCTTCTACAACCATAAATTATGTTCCTTAGGGCCTGGTGTGAACGCTTAGAAGGACTGGTATGGAAAACACGAAGGGAGGCTCTCCATATGGGCTATTTTCTGTTGTTTTCTGCCCACTGAAACAGCCAGCACTGCTGTATCTCAATGTAGTTCAAAACATTGCTGCAGCACAGTAGTGCACACAAGCCTGTTCAGACTACTAGTGCTGGGTAATTGTGAGCCCTTGGGTAAATTAGTTAAGCTAATTAGAAAGGTTAAAACAACTGGTTCTGACCAGATGCATAAATGCTAAAGGAATGCCAGGAGAGGGGTTTTCATTGGTTTATATCCACCTTATGGGTTCTTTCTTTTTATCAAAACATGTTTTCCTTTCAAGATTGCCTTTGTAAACAATGGCCGTATTCTGTGTTGATAGTGAATTGAGCCAATTGTTTCTGGTTTCAAGCTCAGTATTTGTTCTCTCTTCTCTTGTTTTCATTTATGGCTGACTTGCAATCCGCTACCAATCCCACCTTCCCCGAAACTTTTTTTTTAATAGGTGATTAGCTTTAATTCAGGCTGATTTGACCATGATCAGAAAACCCTATGGTGATCCATGCAGTAGGAACTGGTGAGCAAGACCAGTCCCTTTCCAGGCACCCTTTTTAATAGCAAAACTTGCTAGCAGAAGTTGGCCATGCAATAGGCACTGTTAGGAGCTGCATAAGAGAAAGAAATAATCTCTGGATGAGTTGTCTGCAGATCATGACCAAGGTGTGTTGGCTGATTTTATAGAAAGATTAGTCATGTTCACGTTAACAGTTTTACTTCTAATAAGCTGGACTGGTTATTCTGAAAAGTGTAGTTCTGGCTTTTCTGCTGGGCTGGCGATTTGGAAGAGACCTGCTTTTTTAATGCAATTTAGTAACTGTGTTAACTCTTGTAGTTTTTCATAGGTGTTTTAAACCCTAAAGTCTTTCAAAGTCTGTAAAAATAGTTTTGGAAATTGTGATTCTGAGGACCACTGGAGTAATTAGTTGCAGATGCTTTCATTGCCTGTATTTACAGAAGGACTTTTTTTTAATACTGTGTAATGTCTAACAAGGGTAAAATCTTGGCAAAGAAAATGTTTGCAGTTTGGGATTCATAACTTTGTCATAATGATACAAATGTAACTCCTTTTTACTATTTTGGGACACTCCAATAGTCCCTCTAAGTAGAGAGCTGTCTGATTTCTCCAAAGAAGCACATGCTGATCTGTTGTTTGAAAAATCTCTTGCATAAACAAAGCAAAAGTAATTCCATCTGCCTCTTTGGAAGAAATCTGTACTAAAAATGTTAATGCAGTAGCTAACAAGAATGGCAAGGTCATATTAACAGCAGTATGTCAGTAGCTTCTGATTTCTGACTCAGGAAAAAAAGTAAACTCAGTGGGATTGTAGAGCACTTGCATGGTATGTATGCAAAAACATTCCAGTAGGAAAGAAGGCAGCTATTCAAGCAAATGAACAGCTAATTAAGTGCTTGCATTAGATCATTAGAAGATGCATATAAACATAGTCAACTGTTACTATGAATTTCAAAATAAAGAAATTGAACTGTTTTGAATAAAGTTAATTCTGTTTTAGTATCTGAGCTCAGGTATGTGTGTTTTCATCTTATATGAGAACCTTTTCTGCTGCTATGAATAAATATAATTTCTTTTGAGATCCTCAGACTGGATGCAAGTATTTTGACAAGTCGGAAGTCCAGCTTGACCAGAAAGTTTATCAAGCTTCTTATATGGTGCTCTTCATTGTACTGGTCTTGTTAGCTTAGAAGGAAGGGTGGGCATGTGCCCTTTATATGGTATGAAATCTGCTCCCTTGGCAGTCTCTTATGAAAAATCAGTTCCAAGGGCAATAAAGCTAGTGCAGCCTAAGTCAACATGTCACAGGGAACTGACTTGCTGCCTTTTTTTTTCCAGCTTTTCTGCAGCAGAATAACTTCAGCTTCTCTCCGCCTTCCACCACACTCTACCACCCTCTGCTTTATCTTCAGCCTTCCCCGCTCTGTCTCGAGTTTTCCCCTCTATCTGCTGAACATCAGATCAGCAGTATCTGTGTTTCTCCTGTCCTTGTCTTGGTTATCATTTAGGTGTGAAGCAACACGGAGTAGTGGCCAACGTGGCGGTGGCGGCAATTAGCCCACTGGCAGGCAGAACACTTGAGCTCACAGCAGCTCTGTTCTTACTAAGGACAAGTGTGAAATTTTCCCTTCTACCTATCTAGTAGTGTCATTGAACTTTCTGAAGTATAATCAGCATGAAACATCCATTGCACAAAAAAGCTTGGCCAAAACTGGCCAGTGGACTGGACAGTTTTGGGGTAGGAGAGAGGAGGAATTTGGGGAAAGCAGGGAGATGTGGACAGTTCTGTGAGCCAAGCCGAGAGCTCTGCCTGAGCTCTTCTCTGGGGCTTTTGCTGGTTGCCTTTCAGATGTGCACTATAAACTTCTTGTCTGCTACTTGGGTAGCACGAGTATTAAAGATCATGAAAAGTAACCTCTGTTTTGTTTTGTTTCTCTCTGAGACCAACTTAAGGGTGTGTATTTAGAGTTAAAATAGTTCTCAATTAAATTGTTCACTTCTGCTTTTTAATCAGATTTTACATTACTCCATCTATTATCATTCTACTTCTGAGTCTCCCAGTTTTCCTGAAAGACGCTATGCAGTAAAAATACCAGAATTTCAAGTGGATGTTTTAAATACAGAGTACTTTGAGGTCAGTGGTGCTGTGTGTACTGTGAACTTAAGGTTCTGCTCTCTATTGAAATTTAAAGAATGAAAACTTTTCCTATGTTTTTATGAGTTAATGTAGATGAACTTCTCATATCCAAAGAATTTATGGAGTTTAAAAGGTATGTGAGCTGAGTCTGTCTTACAATGGGAGCAAATGAAACACTTAAATGGTGCCTGATTATTTCTTACTTTGGAGCCTGAAACTGTCTGTGATGAAAACCAGGGATAGCAGAAATCTAAGCTGTCTATTGAAAATTCTTCCTGTAAATGCTGCAGGTTTGTTGTTGGCTCTTACTGTTTTTAATTTTTTACCCCACCCAGCACATCAGTGTTTATCTAGGTCTGTTTGTTCAACAGGTGTCCTACAACTGATGACAATTTATGCTGTTTGGGGATTTTCCTTCCAAATGTTATAAACAACAGTTTTCTCAAACAGTTTACGGAATTTTCAGCCTACTTGTTAACTTCACTCCCCCCCCCCCCCCCCCCCCCCGCCCTCCTTCCTTAATGTCTTCCTCTGACAGGGCAAGAGCATCCAATTTTCTCTGATTAGTATCTATGGAATCTAATAGAAGAGTTTGAGGAATAACAATACCTTGATACCTCACTCCATGAGCTGCATCTCCAACGAGATGAATGTGGTGCCAGCAGTAGATGCCTCTACTCTTTCAGCCTCTTTTTCAGTGCCACAGAAATATTTTCTGTGAGATATGTTTATTCATATGTCCCCCCCCCCAAAAAAAAAAAAAAAAAAAGAAAAGAAAAGTTTCATCTCTTCTCCCCTCCACCCCCTTCTTGTAAAGAGAAATCCTTTCTGGAGGCTGTCCTACACTGTGTCCTTTGACCATCTTCTCCTGTCTGTGCTAAAAACCCAAGTTCCTCCTGCTCTGCACCCTCCTCTGCAGCATGTCAAACATCTGCTTTTTCCTGTTCTTTTCAAAAGGCCAAATGGCTCATCCATTCCTTAGTCACACTCTCTTTGCCTATTAACACTGTCTTACACAAGATTGTTCACGAAAACCTTTTTTTTTTTTTTTTTTTTTCCTTTGGCGAAATTTATCTTCTTATTTATTACTTGTGCCATCAAAAATGCTAGCGCAGATGTCTGCTTTCGTGGTGATTGTGTCTAGTCAAATCCCTCCCATCATTTTCCAAGCAAATAGTTTCAAATTGGGATTTCTTGCTTTGCCAATGCAATTTCTGTCAGTCTCTGTCTGATTGATAGCAGAAATGGTGCAGTGTTGTCTTCAGCATGGCTTGCAGAACTATTTTAATCATGGGCATTACAGAGAGCGTGAGTGAAGTTTTTGTATGAGGGGTTTTTTGTTTGTTTTTTCGAGAGGCCCTGACTATTTGGGACAATTTTAGAGTTGGAAATAGTAGTTTACCTGAATTAGACAACCTGCTACTGCAGAGAGATTGAAACAAAATTCAGATTAAATTTATGTAACCTTGAGAACAGACTTGATTTGTTTGAAATGAGCTGAACAGAAAGTTACTTCACAAGTTGGTTCACAGTTGTGTGGGGTGAACTTAACTTGCATCACGCCTCCGTTGCTGTCTCTCCTCACTGAGTATTGAGGAGCTATTAGCGCCTCTTTCTTCCTGACAAATAGCCATTGCTTTCACCTTCATCAAGTCTGGCTTCGAACAGAAAAACGAAGTGTATCCCTGCATTGTTGGCACTGATGGTACCTGAAATATTTCAGGTATATGTTTTTGTAACATTCAGATTTACCTGAACGTGGCAAAGGAGCCCAAAACAGAAAAGAATGGTGGTTTCTCTTCTGTTCTGAAAAATAACATATATCTAAGACTATAAAAAGGTGGGGTTTTTTTCCCTTTTTTTTTGGTGTGGTATCCAAAAACGGATACAAACCATAAATAAGGTATTTCTGGGGATTTAGAATTCATTCCTGTTAATGAACCTGTTTTCTCCTTTCTCCTCACATTCGCAGAGCCCTCCCCATCCGGAGACGCTATTGCCAGGGAGGATCCGCCAGTGGGAGAGGGGATGGGTTTGTGAGCAGCGCGGGACCTGGCCTCCCGCCACAGCCCCTCTGCAGTTTGCACCTCCTCAGCCCAGCCAGCCCGGGGCTTCCGTGGGGCTTCTCAGGAGGCAGCAGTTTTCTGCAAAATCTTGGTTCGAGACACTTGAAAGCGGTTGCTTTTCTGGTCTAAGGGCAGTTAAAGCTCTTTGGAGCGCCTTGGGGGGCAGTTGGCCGCTGCAGCCGTGTGCCACGTGGGGCCCTGGCGCGGGCAGCGCCGCTTGGCCCCGGACACACACTGCTGGGCTAGGATCTCCTGGAGCTCATCTGCCCCGTTGACAGAGCTCCGAGTTAGTGCTTTGCAAGAACGAGGGTGATGCAGTGTTTACTGAATGAAAAATACATAAGTAGGCATAGGTTTTGTGCTCCTGTTTCTATCTGCCTCCTTCTGTTTACTCTGGAGGACCTTCTTATTTTCTGCTAAGAATTTCTGAAGTACCCAAAAATGCAGTAGCTCATACAATTTTTCTGTCGTAAGTGGGCTTTTTTATGATCCTATCTGGTCTAACAGTTAGATAAGATGTGATACAACAAAAGCATGTCCTTCTGATCCTCTCTTCTAGCCAAAACTTTCCATCCTGTTATCCCTAATGTATTTTTCCCTTTTCCAGCACCTGCTTGTTTTGTTATGTTCTTGGAACTTTACTCTTGATTTTTCCCTTTGTTGAAGGAAACTAAAAGAAGTAGCTTTCGCTGTAGCCAAGGTTTGTCCCAAGATATTTCAACTGGAGTGAGTTTACTAGGTGACATTTTGTTTCACCAGGATAAGTGATGAATCCTCTGTCATCAAAAGACGACAGCATTTGCTATAAACAAACTTGGTAAGACATGTATGGATGGATTCTCCACATCATTAGAAGTCTCTGAACCTATATTTATTCCACCTTTAATATTTACAAGTTTGGTATTTTGAAGGTGTGAATTCTCAACTATTAATCTTTCCCACAAGGGGCAATGTCATGCTTTTCAGAAATGGGGCCATTCCTTAGATGGCCCCATTCAAAGGCTTTTTAATTTCTTGGTGGGATTTCATGTGAAGTGCTGTATTCCACTGTGGTGTTAATGTATTACTGGCAAAAATTTACCCTTCTTGCCATCGCCAGTTCTTTATTTAAGCTCAGGTGTCAAAGACTGATCAAACTTGACAGGCATTGCAAAAATAAATATTAAAAAAAAAAAGTCAACTTAAAGCTTCATTTGAGAAGTTCAATGACCTAATGCTTGAGAAAGCATCCCTGTGTGCCTACTGGTTGGTTTGGTTTCTCCCATTATTAGATGAACTTGGCAACAGCAAAATCTTTTTCTCCAATAAAGAGTGTCTCATACTTTGAGATTTATAAGGTTCTTTTTTAACGCTTGAGGAAAGTATTTGCTGCAAGAAGAGTCCATAAATACAAGAGAAAACTAATTTTGGAAGAGATGGATAAAAAAAAAGCCTATCAGTAAGTCCTGTATAAGATTTTTAACCCTTATTTTTTCATTCATTTCACAATTCACTCATTGATTGCTCTGCATGTGATTTGTTTTATTAAGACACCAATTTCACCCTTTTTTAATATAACCTTTGAAAATGTTTAGGAAATGCAGTGTTAACACTCTGTGATGTCTGTGTAGCCAAATGCCAAGATAGGCATCTTATTAAAAGAAAAAAAGCAAGGGAGCTGCAGCCTAATAACAGCCAGCCTGCTGGGGTTAGTTCATATTTTGAAAGTCAAATCCTGCCTAGAATTTTTGTTCCTTGATAGCTGATATAGCCGCACACCTCTCCTAATGTCTCCAGTTTGTCTGGAATGGTTAATCAAGATTGTTTCTCTGTTTTCATCTATCTAAACTAAAAGGCATTGGATTTATTGGCAGCTCCTGGGTCTCGATGCATTCGTGATCTTAGTAGTCAAGGCAAGTACTGACTGACAGTTATAACCATGAATCTATGACGAGGTTTCCTGTTTTAAGAAGCAATGATAACTTCCTAATTACCTCAAGTTTTGGTATGACAACTTGTTGCTTTTTGTTTTGTGGGGCAGTTGGAGGGTTTTATTTTGTTTGCTTTCTGTTTTTAAACTTAAATGTATGGATGATTTCTAGTATTACCACTAGAACACCTAATCTTGTGTTAGGTATAGATACAGAAGCCAGCTGGGTGCAACACACGATACTAGGAGTCTGTCAGCACTAGCTGATTATCTTATTTGTGTCTCCCATCTCTTGCAAGGGTTCTTATGCAGTCTTAACTACAGAACCAGCTGGAAGTTATTCCTGCCACAAAAAGCCCATTCACAAATACAGATACTTGAGCACAGTGTTACTATGAGCTTGATCTGGCTAGCCTGAGTGTAAATACCCCCCTTCAAATGCAAATGTAATTAATTTGTGGTGTGAACATAAGCTAGCTCCACTCAAATTCCTGGCTTTCCATGCCTTTCTGTGTTATTTTTTCTTCCCCATTACCCCATGTGCCAGAGGGGGCAGAGGGATTTCTTCCCAGCTCACTGACTTGTGCAATCGATAGATCTCTTTGTCTTTCAAAAACACATTTTTGCTTTTGGCTTTGAATGATATCTTAAAGGCAATTCTGGAAACAAATTACATGCAGCACTTACTTGTACATGCAGCCCTTACTGCAGGGCAATAAAGCTGTTACTATGATAAGAGCAGAGTTTGGGGGAAAGATCTGAAAGAAGAAAACCTAGTAATTTTAGTTACAGCTGAGGTAATCACAAAGAAGGAATGCTAATATTTAAAATGTATCAAAATACAAACAAAATGAGCACCTGGCACTTCTGATTGACTAGCTGAAGAAAAATCAAGTTACAAGTTGAGTTTCTTTGGGCTTTATGTGTGTGCAATTATGGTTAATTAAAAGTGAAGAGTGCTTTTCAGGGACAATAAAACTGGTAAGTTTTTGAAGCTGGTTATATTGCTATTTTCAGGGAAAAAAAAAAAAGCCTTTAGTTATTTGGAGCTATTGGGAGATAGTATCTCCTAACACATTATGGTTTCAAGCGCAGATGCACCTGTGAGATGGTGAACATTCTCAACTGGCAAGCGTTCTGTCTGCAAACTAGCCAGGTAGAACCCTTGGTTTGGGGATCCTTTAAAACATATATACATATATAAACTCAAGAAGAAAACCACTGAGAGCCTTTGGGCTTTACTTTTAAGAATATTTTACAGAAGTAGGGAGTCATCCATAGGAGTTGGTGGATTCCAGAAGTCAGCTGCCTTCGTAGCTGTGTTCTTGAGCTGTGGAAGTGGTAAAGCAGACTTTGCTGTTCCCAGAATAGGCAACAGAAATCTTTTCAGTTGTCACGGCTTAATTCATTGCCAAATGTAACTCAGAATCCGAGGAGGATCTTGCATTGATTATGGTAATTCCTGCTGTAGCCTTGTTTGTATTTATGCACATACTGCCTGCACTGGGGCTGAAAACGCCTTGTATAAATAAAAAAAACTCCTTTGTTACTGTGATGGGAAAATGTTTTCTGGGTAAGAAGCCTCGTGGCCACTCTAAATTACTTTTTTTAGTCGAGGATTTTGATAATATTGTTTTAACCATTCAGCAAACGATAACCATGTTTGGTAACAAATAATTAATAATAATAATAAAGAAAAACAGTCTGCAGTTACAGCTGTAACCTTAACAGCCTTACTTGGAGAATTAATGCAGTTTACCAGTCCCAACGAATGTGCTGCTTTGGCTCCTCTGGCCATGATGGTCATGATCATAACATTTGCTGTTTATGCTGGCAAAAACAGACAAAGTCCCCACTTGTGTCACGGTCTCTCTCCTCTGGCTGTGTTCCCGCCCAGCTTCCTCCTGCCCTCTCCCCATCTTCCTTGCCCCCTTCGTCTCCGCGGTGCCTTGAGGGCATCGCTCTGTGATGAGGCTGCCGTGTTCCTCTCTGCAGTGCTGCTGCTGTGCACAGCGTTCCTAAGGAGCCCAGCTCCAGCTCATGTGCTGCTGGAAGTTATTCCACCCCTTCCCTTGGCAGGTTTTCATTCCCCTTTATGACCCAGAGCTGTTCACTGGTGTCTTCATCAGCACAGTTCACTTTGCCTGCACTCAAACTTGCCTTCAGGCTTGAATTTAAGAGGACAGAGTGAGCTGAAGTGCCTGGGTACTCACTCCTGCTCTGCCTGTCTCCTGGAGGCAGGCGGGTAGATATTTGGGTAACTTCTTACACCTCCACATAAGAGTTGTCCCCTCACAGAAGATGCCTTTGGGGTAGGGATGTGCCGGATCTTCCGTACACCAGTGCTCCCATGCTGCAGACCACCCCAGGAGCTGCTGGGTGCAGAGTGCAGCAACTCGTGTTTCCTCGTGCTGATGTGGAGCCACAGAAAAGCCTCTGCCTTGTTAACAACCTGGCAGAACGTTGTGGAGAAACCTGTGTCCTGTTGCTGGTTATCTTGAGTAAAAACGCTATCAACACATTAGCAATGCATTAAGGTAAAACAGCTGCAGCTTGGCATGGCCCAAATCTCTGCCCAGGACGTTCGTTCCAGCTGGTGACAGGATTCTGGGCCCCCGCAGCCCTTCAGCGGGGAAAGGCTGCGCGTGCCTTGCCTGGCAGCGTCCCAGCCTGCTGGCTTTGGGCCACACGCTGCTGTCAACTCTGTCATCACAAGTCATTTGTCTAAAAACAGCTCCTTGTTACACAGGGAGGAGAGCGCTGGCAGGTGACTGCCGGTCGGGACGCAAGGAGCTGCTCGGGTAGGAAGGCCGCAGGCCTTTGGCTTTTGGAGACCTTCAGCGAGTGCCCAGGTTCTGGGTGGTGACGCTGCCTCGGTCCGTAAGAGAAGTCAAACGAGAGTTTGGCCTCGTAAGAGCACTCGGTGTCTGCCCTAGCTGTGCGGTCAGTAGTGTTTCTGCCACGCTCACGTGAATGATTATGAACAAAACGGAATGACGTTATCATGGATCTATGTTATTCTTCCTATTCAGCACCCTTCTCTGAGCAAGTAGATGACTTCAGATAACGAGTGATGTCTGCAGATAGAGTAACACCCATGACTCGAGTACCAGCAACTGTACTTCTGGTGAAGGAACACACTTGAAAGTTTATCACTTGGGGTGGGAACCCATGAGGAACGTCAGGCAAAATGTTAAGTTTGCTTTTGAGATTCCTGGAGAGCCTGTAACACCCAAAACGTCTTTTGCCAGGAACCTCTGTGGGAAGGGAGAGGTGGAAGGGGAAATGAGCATTGCACATAAGGAACAAGGTCACTTCCTTTTGTGTGCTGCTAGATTAGTTAATTGTAGCTGAATCTCTTGCTCTGGAAAGAAAGAATCTGACTCAAGGATGGATTTGACTAGAATATGCATTTTAGGGGAGTATGTGGTTTGTGGGTGTTTTGTTCTCTCTTTTTTTTTCTGCTTAGAAGTTGAGGGGGAATGTGTTTTGCTGCAGCAAACCTCTTATGAGGCCTTGGCAATCATCTCATCTCTTGCCTCGGAGCAGGGAGATTTTTGTTTGCTTGTTTCTTTTTCTTACCCTGTAGTGATTTGAAAAGTGCCTGAACACCTCATATTTATCCCCAAAATACACCTGTACATAGTAAGCAACCAGTTCCTTTTCCGTATAGTAAGTAACAGTTCCAAGATGCTCTGGAGGCTTTCTTGAAGGAACTTTAACAAATTTGCTGAAGGTGGGAGTTCGGCGCTTTCTGCAGTTTGCATCACTGTCAGGCTGTACCTCAAGGAAAGAAGCACCTAAAACTGTTAGTTGCTCGTGACAAATGGCACTTCTGCCACCGCCAGCTCATTTATTATACAGCCCAGTGATGTCCCTGTGACTGCAGGATTGTTTCCTGTGATAACAGCAGCACTTCCATCTCTTATAATTCCTGCGGTGCAGGCAAGATGAAGGATAACGGGAATGATCTAAAGGAAGAGTTGTTGGGAATGAGGAACCACAGATGATGAAGGGAAAAAGGTGCTTCTACTCCCAAGGGTGATAGCAAGTGTCTTAAAACTCTAGACAACATTTTCATACATCAAAGTCAAAACTGGAATTTTTGTTCACCCTCCAACTTGATCAGGTTAAAAAGTATATTTGGACCCAACCTGACAAAACGCTAGGCTGTGTATTTTGGAGAGGCCGTGCTGTAGAAAGTGAAAGCAGGTGCGTAGTTTTGGGTGTTCATGCTGCAGGGGGCCTCCGAGCATGAGCCGCTCCGTGGGAGCCGTGTGGCGGCCTGGGGCGCGCTCAGGGCCGGGGTGTCCCCAGAGCTCCTGCAGCAGCAGCGTGGACTTTGCTACAGGCCGTTTTCCGCTTCCCCAGCGCGTTCTGCTCAGCAGCTTCCTTGGACAAAGCACCTGGGATCGCTGAGGTGGCCAAGGTCCAACTCTGCGCTGCACTTAGATAAAATACCTTTGTGCTGTTCACGGTGCTGTGACACCTGAACAAACGCTGAATCCTTCAGGGTATGAGGCTGTTGTGGAAACTTGCTGTGTGCGTGACCACGTACTGCCAGCCTCTTGGCAAGGCTGAAGTAAACTGCACTAATCACTATCTAGCCATATTTTTATCCTTCCCTAGCAATATCTTCATAAAACTTTTTAAGGCTTCTTTAGAAACCAAAAAACAATCCTAATTAAAAGGATATTAAAAAGCCAATCCTAGTATTTTTGCTCTTATTTTTCTTTTTTTTTTTTGTAGCTGAGCTATAGACTGGTAAAGGAGAGATTTTGAAATCCCCAAAACAAAAGCTGGCCTGCAGTGCTTATGTTTCTCAAATACAACAGGCTTGTTCTGCCTGCAGTGCTAAGGCACTAGCTTGTGCTTGTGCTTGTTCATCTCATCTAATGTGCAGCACTATTGCGTCCTGGCATTAACATACAAATCTTGTGTTGTGTTTTTTTTTTTTTTTGGAAAGAAACAAAAACAGTAATTCCAAAGGTAGCACTCCTTGATTTCTGCCATCAATCCTGCTTCCCCTGCCAAAAAAAGAAAAAGGGAAACCACATTTAGAAATGCTTAAAGTGGAAGTGATATCCATTTCACTGGGAGCTGACAACAGCCTCTAACTGGCAGCAGAGGAGGAAGTCGAAAACTGAGAGCTGAGCTTGTAAGTGAAACTGCCGGCCGGGGTGACGGGGTGCAGCGCGTACGTCGTGTTCTGCTTTCTTGTTTGTTTTCCGGAAGCCAAATTCAAAAGTTAGAATCATTTTCTTGAGGTGCAAAGCTGCTTGTTGCATTGCAGTCTAGGACATGCTTCAAGTTCTGCTTTGTGTAACTAATATTTAATCTCTTATTTGAAGGAAGGCTTCATGTTACAGTGTAAAGATCCCGTGAAATTGTTGACTTGTCGTTTGACAAATTACTGCAGACGGTAACTAGGCTCTGAGCCTCAACATTGCTCTTTATTAATCTGCAAATGGGAATAATATCAGTGAAAGGGACCCATGCCAGCTAGGAGCAGTGATGGCTGAGGTCAGGACTGTGTCTTCTCCTCATCTCCTGGGGCTGTCTATACGTGCCAGGGCACTGGCCAGCTCTTATTTTTTGTTTTATGTAAGGATGATAAGACAGCATGGAAATCAGAAGTGCTTCATTGTGGGGTTTTACTCCAAACTGCAAGAATTTGCTAAGCTAAAGTTGTTCTGCGCAGTGTAATAGCTGTGCAGTCTAACCTAGGGGAACTAGGTAAGGATGAGAAAATTATGTTCCTGGTGAAGCTTTAATTAATGCTTATGAAGTTACTTTAGGGATTTTTGATGAAGTCTCACAGGTAATAAATATGTGATGTAATCTTACCTTCTTCCTGCCTTCCTGCAGAAACTGTTCATTATTCTGAATCTTTTAGCATCAAATTTGGCTCTTCATTTTATGTTTTGTACTAACAGCAGAAATGAGACTACAGGTAATGGAGACCCTTTAAACAGAATTGCTTTTTAAAAATCCTTTTGTTTTATAGATATGATGTTCTTATGATGTCGTTAGAGGCTAACTAAATTTTTTTTAGTGTTCCTTGCATAGGGAGATATGTGTTTATCCAACTGTGTGTGAAGATGTTTGCCTGTGGAGCAGGAGCCAGTGACAAAGTTTAGTCTGAAATATTCTGGTAATTTTTGAAAGTGAACAAGCAGACTTTATGCAGCAAATTTGTTTTAATTTTTACCTTTTTTGATTTTATCTTCCCTTTCTTGTGTTATGTAGTTTAATTTTTTATATCAACATGGAAATAGAAAAATAAAAAAAATAAAGAAACATGGATAGTATGCACTCTTAAAAAAAAAAAAAGTGACATCCGTAGCTTGCAATGGAGTCACACTGAGACCCTTTGCTGAGACCCTTTTTAATGTGTTGGTGCTTTGCGGGCAGGTCTGTTTTTCCGTGTGGCTCGTGCTGGAGGGCAGTGCTGGAGGGGGGTGTGCAAGGATGCAGAACCAAGGAGGAATTAAGCTGTCCTTCTGGAGCAACTGCCTTTAGTTTGAAAGCATCCAGGTGCTGTTTGGGGTGATAAAATGCCTCCTTTACATGGAAGGCATTGAAGCCTTTTCTGTTAACTTCCTAGAGGCTTCCACGGATGGGTAGAGAGTGCTGAGTGAGTATTTTAAGAGAGGAAAAATCGCCGTTCTGAGCGGAAAGGGAAAATCTGTACATTGAGGCAGCACCTCATTACGTCTCTTGGCTACAAAAAGTGTCTAGGTCGTGTAGGCGAAGGCTGCAGCCCTCTTTGCTATGGATGTCCACAGTTTTGTGAGAAACATGCCCCCTCTGTGACCAAGGTCTGTTGCACGTCAGGGGAAAAAAAAAAAAACCTTTTTGGAGAGGGCAGAAATGTGGGTGCTGAGCGAGAGGGCAGGGCAAGGAGCATCGCAGCAGGGCTCAGCTGACCCTGCTAGCGCTGATGCCAAGAAGCTTAAATTCGCTGTATTAGATGCAGAAAAAATCCCTTCCTTACTGAATTTCAAGATCTCTGTGCCTGTGTGAGGAGAGTGGCGAGAGTGACCTGTAAGGGCAGCTGCTTTCTACTCAGCCTTTTCCATGGCCTGATGAATGAACTGTGATGGATGGTTTTGGAGAAGCCTGAGGGAAGGAGGTTGCCCAAGCTGGGCAGAATACGAGGGGGATTTCAGCAATAGAATTGGCTGCCGGAATAGAAAGAGGTGACTATGGAGGACAGGGGGAAGTGGGGAGGTTTTAATTATGCCTCAAGAATTCGGGTCAGCAGAAGAAAAGTCAAAAATAGCTTGTGACAGGGGAAGAGAGAAGCCGTGGTAGAAAAGACAGAGTGACATAAGTAGAACACTTGTAAGTGATACGGTTTCACGGGGACTTCTGTAGAAAGTTTATTTCGTGTTCTGCTTTCCAAGCACATACCTGCTAGCCTGCTTGCTTAAGTGCCCCATAAAACATGGTAGATGCATATCTGATAGGCAACATATATAAGTTATGATGTAATTAATGTCTGTGAAAAGGAATATGCTTGCTTAGTTATAGGAGGGAACCAGTTCCCTTCAGCTCTTCCACTAGCTCACCAGGCCACAGAGCCTAGAAGAAGGAACATTAATTCTTATTTTATCCCAGAAGGATAGGACGGCTCTATTAACATCTGAAACATGCCTTGGGACAAGTCAGCTATCTCCATTTATTTCACTTTTAACCAAAATTTTGACTCAGTACAGATTTAATTACCATATCTCTCTTTTTTTTTTCCAGTTACCATTTCTTCAACTGCAGAAAAAGGTAAAATGTTTTATTTTTTTATTTTTTTTAATATTTAAATAATTTTGTTATATACTAGTATAGGTTATATATTCCTTTATGTGCACGATCTGTGTAGTGAATATATTGGCACTAGGAGACCAGGTGAATATTGTGAGTCCTAGTCTGCTGAATGTCTAGTACCACAAGGTTGAGATGGTGACAAGACCTGTGAGTAATGTAACCATGATTTAGGTTTGCAAATATTTTTAAATAGGTTAAGTCTTAGTGTTTAAATACTACCCTCTAAGAAGAGGAAAGGAGAACACAGAGAGAATTGCAGCAGATACATAAGATCATTTTATATTTATTTGTCAAGGGATGTTGAATATTGTTCTCACCTCCTCACATCGTTCAACCTGAACCCCTTTGGAAGAGTTATGGTTCTACTGCTTGCAGTTTTTCAAAGAGTTTACCAAATTCTGCAAAACGCCATTCTTCAGCTTTGGTTATAACTATGCATAACCATGTAATTTCAAATGTGACCATACATTTTAACTCTTAAGTGTCCGGATGAAGTGGTTACAGCCCTGTATTGACAAATTCTGCTTGAGTCTTAATATTGCCTTTGGCAGATACATGAAATAGAGAGTACTATTTACAGAAGTATAAATTGACTAAAGAAATTCCACATTTCTTGATCTGCCACTTTGTTGTGAACAAAAGCTAGACCAAAGGATCATTCCATTCCGGTTCAAATTTTATTTCTATAAAGCTCTGGCTTTTTTTTTTTTTTTAACAGAAACACAGAATGACCAACAGGACTTTTGTTTGAGAGCTCACTTTAATTTATGGTGCGTGGACTTGAGTCGTTGTCTCTTACTATTTTGTAAGTTTGCTCTTCCACCATCCACTCTAAAGACACAGTTACTGTCTTTAGAGTATGAAGCCATTGGTGAGAGGTGGTCATCTCTCACATAAAGAACAAGGAATTTGGAGGTAACTCTACAGTTTACTTCCCAATAGGAACATCCAGGGAAAATAGAAAAGAGGAATCTTGATAGAATCTCCTCTTTTAATGAAGAGGTGAAGTGGTAGAGAACTCCCCCAAGTTCTTCAAGAACTGTTATACCTATGTTTTTTTTTACAGCACATTGCACAGCTGAGCTCCATCAAGACTTCAGGAAACTACTATTACTACTATGCTTTACTTTGTGTGAATAAGTTTTACTTCCCAGTTTCTCTCTGGCAGACAAGATCCATGACTCTGTTAAGGAAGCCTGTCCAAACAATGCCCTCGGCACCGTGCAGCCTGGCTTTAATTAATTAAAGCCAGTGTCCTGGCTTTAATTCAGATGTAGTGCCCATCAGACTGATGCAGGCTCTCTTGGATCTACTGGAGATTAAAAATGCTTGATTAATTAATGAGACTGACAGTATCTTTGAAACCTGACTTAGGCTTTTAACAACATGCTTGTACCCCTAGTTCTACAGAAAGCCACTGGCATCCTTCAGACATAGCTTGACATAGGTTGATCTGAAAATAAGATTCTTCATGTTCACTTTCCTGGGGTGTAGTAGTGGTTATTTTCTTGGTCTCTCATTAAACATTGAAGTTTTTTCTTACTTTTTGGAAGGATTCAACTATTATACCCAATGTGCCTGCAAGATAGCACTTACCTACCTATCTCCTTTGTTCTTGTTTCATAGCTTCTAAGCAGGGGGGAAAATTGTCTTAATTTGGAAATCCTCAGAACCAACATAATCTTTGACATAGTTATGGAGGTTATCAATAACTCACCTTGAGGAATAGCAATTATCACATTTGATGGTTTGGGGGTTATTTTTTGTTTGTTCGACTGACTGACTGTTTTAAGTATGCCCTCCTGTAGACAGGCAGAAGTTTAATTAATTTAATTTTAACAGATGATTTATAATGTAATAATTTAATCCTTATCAGAGAAAAGTTCTTATCTCGTTTCAGATATATTCACCCAGCTCTTATTTGTGTTTTATTGCAGTTGTCTACCTTGTGGTTTTTCATCTGTCATTTTTCATGTTTGTATGGTCCTACTGGAAGACTATTTTCACATCTCCCGCATCCCCCACCAAGGAGGTAAATCTGACGTTAGAAAAATGTCTGTGTTTCCCCCCTTTATTTTCCCTTTATAAATAGCTGAGCTGTTTTCAGTGGTGAAATTTGTTTGTAGTGCTGCATGATTCACCTTTGTGTTCTTACTATCTAAAATAGTACAGCATGACAGCAAATCATAAATGGAAGTCATCAAATTGCTCTTAAAACATTGTATCTTATGTTGCAGGGACAGTATTGTATATGAAATGTGTTTAATTCATCACAAGTTTGACATGCACATATATGTGCTAATGAGATAAAGATGCGAAGGTATTTCTGGGGTTACAGCACTTTGCTATGCAGTAATTTGTATACCACCCATATTTTTAAAACCAATAAATCAAATATAACAACATTTTTGTGTTTCCATTCTAGGCAATTTTCTCTTTTAGGGGTAAGAGAATTAGTAATGCAGTGAATACTCATAACTTGGAGGACTGAAGTCCTTAGAAGTAAATCAAGAGTTAAGGTTCAATGACAGCTGAGAAGGGAGTATGTAAAAGGAGTTTACATAATGACAAAAGAATGCCTGATGACTATAAGAAATTTTGTTTTGAAAGAGAATGGTGTTAAATGCAGTGAACCCAGACTGTGTTATCTTGTCCATTCTCTCTAATGGTGTGTATAAGGGTTAAATAGTGGCACCAAATTAAAAAAAATAATAATAATGGAGTTTTATAAAGCTTTTAAAATAGCTAAACTGAGGTTTTGGTTGCTCTATGGGGTTTGCACATTCATTCTATTTTTGGCAAGAGTGACTTTCAGTGCTAATGGCTTAGCCTTAAACAATTCTGTAAGGAAGTAAAAGCATTCTACTGTGGAAAAGCAAACACTGTTCTGCCATGCCTAACTTCTACTTAGATATTTTTATCTTAGAAAGCTATAGAATGCAAGTTGAAAAAATACTATTCTACTCTTTAGCTAAGCAAAAAGAGTAGTGCTGAATAGTTAAATGTGAAAATTCAGAGGAGCTTTCATCCGGGGTGATTTGTCTGGCTTTATAGTTTGTTTACAGAACCATGTCAGAAAATGTTTGATAGGCTAGCCAGCTAAAATGTGATTGCAGTTGTGTTACTCCAGATCTTGTAAAGCTGTGTGAACTTAGGCTGCTGCTAGAGCCTAATAATGTTTTCTGCCTGCTTAGATTCTTTAATAATGGAATCCTTCTTCACACAATACCTGTATTGTAGTTAATGTTGTAACAATATTTCCATATTCGGTGCATAAAAGGAATGATTCGGGCATGTGGGACACCATGAATATTTCCTATTCTAAGTGTGTGGGAGGAATCAGATCTTATATCTATCTATCTATCTACAGCTACCTCAAAAAAAATCTCCGAAAATACTTTTCTTTCCTCCTCTGTTCATGTTCTAGTAAATAATTTAGGCTGGTTTTGTTTAAAAACAAAATCTGGCTTCAGAATTTCCCCATTGTACTAGAGTGTTAATGTATATATTTTTAGTTATTTAAATTAGGTATTCTTTCAAAACAAATAGCATCCTGTGATCTTACTATTGAACTAAAAAAAGATTCTGCAGCTGTTGTTGTTGTAGTGTAATCCCTGTACATTTGTCATAAGAAAGAACAATCAACATTATGCAAGATCCAAAAAGGAAGGAAACAAAGGGATTCTTTCTGTTTTCAATAAGAACTACTGGAACCTCTTTGGAAATGGTTAGCTATGTGGTAATAGACAACTCTTGATGTTTTTGAACATACATATCCTGCCATTGTCTAAAAAGGCTGTGGACTTGTGAGCCTATTTATTTCTGAAATTAGAACAGAAACATAGCTTTGGGAAACTGAAATCCTCATCTAGGATTTTTGGAGTCATATTTTTGAACAAATTCAAAAAGCTAATCCTTGTGACCTACTGTCTTTTCTGTGTGTTAATGGTTTGCCATAGAAATGACTTCTAGAAGTAGTATTTCCTGTCTACATGCATCTTCTAATTGCTTATGGGTCATGGGACACTCATTTGGCCACCTAGCAGGCTCCCAAGAGGCAGTATGGGAAAGGCATATTGCACTGCTGTTAGCTGGCATAATGTGTCGTGGCTGTCTTAAATTTTTGATGTGAGAATCTGTAGTTTTCATAGAAGAGTAAGCCTCTAGCTTAGAGATGGATATAAATGTGCTTGCTGATGACCTCAAAAATAAATCTCAAGTTTAGCATTTTACTAGAGTGATCCTAATTTCTGATGATTTGAAAGGGATGTTTGAGCATAGAAAACAGAGTTTCAATTGCAGGAGGCCTTGAACTGCTCCATGGTTGGACACAGCCATTTCCATCTGTCTCTAATGGGTTAAACAGCCCACCATGCACCACAACCTCGCTCAGAGGAGTGCATGATCCCTCTGCCAAAAAAAACCGTGAACATATTGTAACCTTCACCCCTTGCCCCTGTAAAACACAAAACCAAGAAAGTTACATTTGAACATACAGCCATTATAAACTCCACCCCTTATCTTCACTGACTAGACTATCAGATTTAACTCTGAATATTATTCAGGCCTTGTCCCTCAAATATCCACTGTGCTTTAGCATACATACCAGTGATGAAGACCATATAAGCAGTAAGTACCATCACCACTGGAGGTACCTGTAGGTTTGGAACTTCAGTCACTGCAGGGTTTCTTCCATACCCACAATGGGTGGTGAAGACTTGATGGAGTGTGAGCATTTCCTTATTAGAGGAGTAAAAGGAGGGACTGGAACATGTTCCACACCTTCTGACAGCATTAACTGAGCTCTGATCTTTCCCCTGCCCTTGCAATTCCTTTCATTCCCACTTAATCATATCCTTCTCCTCCTTTTTTTCAGTAACATTCTTAAGTGCTGATGTATAGGGTAAGAACATGGGAAATTTTCAGCCCTTCTCGATACGTTTTTTCAAAGCTGACCATACTGCTAGACCCTACATCATCCTCAGCCATGCTACTAATCCCACACCATTACCCCCCAGTACTGAAGATATGGGTCATCATTTGATCAACAGACTGTCCTACCTGATAAGATTATCAAGTGATACAAGAGGGGCCTGGTTGTCAGGGCCTTTGGGTCATGGCATAAGCCATGACTGCTGTTCCAGAACCTCCTTCTCCTTCCTTGTCCAAGCAACTGCAGTGGCTCCCATCCTTCCCCCAGGCCCTCCGCAGGGGTCTCTTAAAGCATTATCCCTTAAAGAATTAGCCATTGCTCCATTTATCCCTCCTGTAGCTGATCCCAAAGCCCTGCTCCATTGTGCAGGGCAGCATTTACAAGTGGTATTTGCCTCTGTAGCAGCATCTGCGGCGCTGCGGCCGTATCCTCTTCTTTAGGTTCCTTTTGAGGAAGGCACCATTGAGTGGTCATGCTTGGGAGGCAGCGCTTCTGTTTCCATAGCTCTGCTTAGCCCACTAACTGAAGGGCTCCATTTTATACTTCATACCCTGAGTCCTCAGCCTCGCACCCGGCTTCCTGGGTCCCTCTGGTCAGTAAGCCCCTGTGCTCATTCCCACAGCAGCTCCTTGCACCCCGCTGCACTGCGGCCATTTGAGTACTGCTCTCTGCTGCCAGGGACCTCCCTTTCCCCTGAGCACAGGCCACCACCTGGTGGTGCCTGATGCTGCGGCAGAACATGAGCAGCCTCCGGAGCTCTGCTCACCGCCCTGGAGAGCAGCTGTGGGCCTGGTGCTCCCAGCAGCACTGCCCCAGCTTGGCCACAGTTCCTGCAGCCCCCAGCCTAGAGCTCCTCGATCCTGAACCCATGAGTTTGGGGCCATCCTGCCTCTTCCTTGTTGCCTTCTCATCTGCCAAGGGCTCTCTCTGGTCGCCTCTGACTCTCTGTTTTTCTCCTGTTTGCACATTGTTTGTCCCTATTCCCCTAAATACGATGGGCACACCATCTCCGCCACTGATTCCCTGTACCAGAACCAAGGTTCCTGCCAATGTATCGAAGTCACTACAGTTACTCCAGTTACAGACCAGGCATGCATGGGGTGTTGCCCTCATTCTCCACCAAGCAGGCAAAGCAGATTTGGGAATTTTTCCTGAATTTACTGACAGTGAGCACAGGCTTTGAAGGACTGCTCTGGGTACTGAGAAGCAAAGAAGGCAATTAAGAAAGCACTTAGGGAAACACCCTTCCTTCCCCCGGCTCTGTTTCCCGTTCCCAGTCTGCACAGCCCTGGATTTTGCCACAGGTTTTTCTCCTTCCTGTCAGTGAGGCAACAGGCACTGCCACTGCTGGCTTCTCCACTGGCCACAGTCCCTTTGGAGGTGTCGCTGCCCTGGTAACACTCCCCCATGGCCACATTCCCCCTCTCTCACATGTGCCCTCTCCATTTCCCAGCAGTTATGGCCCTTCCTTAAATATATTTGACAAGAGCCACTCTGTGCTCCTCTGGATGAAGTTCTGGCACACGGTGGGTTGTTCCCCTCAGTTGCGGAGCTGGGGGAACAGAGTGTGACAGGGCAGCTCCTAACCTCTTCCCACACCTTTGCAATCCCAGCTCTGCCAGGCATGCCCAGTAAAAGTGGCAACGTTTCACCCTCCACCCTTAAATGAATGAGCAGGCATATATATATGTATATATATTATACATGTACATATGGAGTGTGTATGTGTGTGCATATGTAATGTGAGCTTATCTAGATTCCCTGGAACACAGGTGAGTTATTTGCGTTCCAGATTAGGAAATAACATCGCACAGTCAGAGCAGTGTGTTACTGTGTCCTCTTTTGCTGTAAATGAGGTCTTTGTTGGTGCTTGCCAACTGAGTAGAACCCAGAAGAGGAAAAAGTACAGGATGAGAGGAAAATTCACATGAACTAATCATATAGATGCTCTTGATAGGAAAATATGTTCATATTAAACCACATTTTTGTTCCGTTTGCAGACACAGCATTTTCCACTCACCAGCATGAATACTCTGTCTATGTGTGCTTATAAAAAGGGCTCTTGTAGTCCTTGCTGGAAGCTCAGAGTTTAAAATGCTCCAGAACAGAAAATATCAGAGAAATAGTGAGTTCAGTGTATGTTGAAGCCATTGCATCGGTACTTGTCAGTGCACTTTTTTTTTTTTTTTTTTGTGGAACTTAATGGTAAAGCTTGTAATTTCAATGGATAAAATACTAGTGTGTCAGAAGTGAGAAAAATCTCTCTGGCTTAGTCCGTTGAAGCCTTTCGTCTTAAACAGGAATGCTTCTTGTGCTTAATTCAGGATTGTAACTCTCCCTGAAATTCCACAGGTTTTGCTGAAGCTGCTCTCAATACAGCTAACAGATTTTAAGGCCAGCTTTGACTACTACTAGTTAAAATTTCAGTTAAACACATTCAGCTTCTGTGCTGCAGCTGTGAAAAGTTGCTCCTTGCCCCCTGCCCCCTTCTTCCTCTGGCTTGTAGCCTTCTTAAAGTCAGGAGGATAGCGAGTAAGAGAACTTCAATCTCTTATAGCAACAAAGGACTCTTGTGCATTCCTTTGGCTCATGGATCATTTAGATTTTACACTCATCACAATTTCAAGGAAGGTTTGTACCTTCTTAACACCCTCCTGAATCTCTGGCTTTTGTGTTGCAAAGGGAAACTTAGGAGATAAGGAAGAGGATGATGATTCTCTGTAAGATATCACTAATATACCTTAAAGATACCAAGATACCATCATGTCCTTTCCAGTTGTGGTTTTGGGGGTCTCCTGTAACTTAGTAGCATTCAGTCTTTTTTTTTTTTTTTTAATTTTGTGAGATAAGATAGGATTATCCTGCCCAAAGGGATAGGATTAAGATCCATAGGGTATTTTCTTTGAATTGTACACAAAGTGATAATTATTCTTTTCCCTCCTCCCATTTTTGCCTTCCCAAACAGTTTTGCTTGTCAAAAGCTGATAAAGAACAATATGAAAAAGAAGAGAGACCAGAATCCCAGCAGGAAATTTTGAGAAGAGCTGCTAAAGACTTGCCTATCTATACAACAACAGCATCCAGAGGTGAGATACAAAGATATTTCTCCCAAAATCTCTCTCCCAAAATGCAGTTCTCCCAAAAGCTGCCAGATTAATTCAGTGGAATTCATTCATCGTTACTGAATGAACAATCTATTAAACACATACTGCAAAGGCCATGACCTTGTGTTTTCCCCATGAGAAACTAGAGTCCTTTGTCTGTAGATCTAAAGCTTTCTCAAAAAACATCTTCTTCCAGTAAGCAAACAGATGACAACATTTATTTCCCACTCTGGCTGTAAGAATAATTACAACAAAGAAATACAGCTAGAAATAGACTGAAATTCAGCTTTCTACTCGGACTTGCAGTCATTCATATCCCACTTTAAACTTCTCTTTCTGAGCTATGCCAGTTCAGTGAGAGTTCATCATTAGAAAGTTCATCATTAATGCTAGAATTTAAGAACCAATAAACGTTATTTCAGTCCCACAATTCAGCTGTTTAAATAAGAGCTTGTTGTGAGCTGTTTCTGTGTTTGCCCTCATAAGCATTCTTATTCCAGCTAATACAAGAATGATCTATGAAGCAGCTGTGCCATACACATATGTAGATTTTTGTAAAAGTAGCTTATATTTATTTTTATATAGTTATTTCTTGAAACTAGCAGTGCTGTAGATTTCTCCAAAAACATAAACTGCTCAAGATAACTATTACCAGATTTTACTGTGACTTTCCAAATGAAGTGGAAGGACACCTGGCTCCTTTGAATACAAACCTCCTTTTCAGGTAATCCTGGTCTTAAATTCCTGGAGTGGCCTGGGAATCTCTTGCCAGCTTTTCACAGTTCTGCTTAGCTGTGGATGTTGGCTTTCCTCTTCATTTCAAAGTGCCTGCACTGGCATCATATTTCCATTGAGGAGAGCCTGAAGTCTTGTTGGAAAATACCCAGAGAGGATGAGGGAGAGCTAACTTACTGGACAGCCTACTAGTAGCTCTCTGAACAGCCTATTAGATCTTTTGCATTTGCTGAAGAAGTCCATTTATTGAAAGGAGGGAATTTTATAGTGAGATGGACACCTGTCCAGGGCAACCAAGTAGTAGGGGATCAGTTCCAGAGGTTTAGGGATGGAAAAAACAAGGAGCCAAATAGTAAATAAGAAGCAGAAGCTCAGACGCAAGCTCAGTACAATGGATGTAGTAGTAGTAATGGGTGAAACATTTGTGTGTATATGTGTGTTCCATTTCCAAGAAAAAAAACAAAAGTGTATATTGCATTAGGGTAGCCACATGAAGGTCTGTGGAAACAAGCATTTGGGGCAGAGGGTGAGTGAACTCTCTAAGATTCTGTTTATGTTAAGAATGGGAGAAAAAAAAAAAACATAAAATTAAGTCAGTTCTGATGACTCTCTCCTTGTTTTTTGAATGCAGCCATCAGATACTGTGATCGGTGCCAGCTAATCAAACCTGACCGCTGCCACCACTGTTCTGCATGTGACATGTAAGTTACTGTATCTAGAATGACGGATTTGCTTCTGTCCTCCAGCCTTCACTTTATTATGTTCATATCTTATGTGTGTCAACCCTTGTACGCAAGCTGATTTGACCATTTATTCCACTCCCAGCCCCTCAGTAACTCAGTACCAGAACAGAGTACTCCAGTACCAGAACAGTTCTTCCTGTGGTTGCAGCTCCATGGACTGAAGTGGCAGAACTTGTTAGGAAATGTGTTTATACCTTTGTAAAATTATGTGTATATAAGAAAAGGATCAGTGGCTGAAATTAAAGTGAAATCTGAGATACCAGCACATGCTTATTATAGAACTCTATTTTACTGTATATTGCTTCTCCAGCTTTGAAACACACACTTGCCAGCAGTACTGGTTAAACTCTATTTCAAAGAGGTCTTAAACACTAGTCTGATTTTGAGCCATCAAAGAAAGATGTTAGGGCACTGAAGGCTGAGTCTGTGAGTGAGACTTCAGTAGGCTGAGCTCGAGGAAGTCCATCGAACTAAAGAAGTAAACATATTTTGGCTAAAATAAATTAATTAAGAAATACAGTGAATGTCTCCCTGAAATGACTAGCCGGTGTCCATACACTACAGCTAGGTGCAAATGAACTATTCAGATTGCCCACTGTGCTTTGCTTTTCCTCAATGACTCTTAAAAAAAACCAATCAACTAACAAAAATAGCCCTAAGGCAGACTTAGTTGAAGTGAATGCCAGGCTAAAAACCTTATTCACACTGTTCCAGAGTGGTTGTTTCAGGGTTTGTTTTCTCTCAATGAGCTTGTAAGACTGCTGTGGTTTAGTGAGCTATGAATAACCTGCTGTAATTGTTACTCAGTAATTCTCCCCTTGCTGAGTTTTGAAGCTCGTCCTGATTCTTCTGAATCTCACTTGGTCCTTTTCAGTGAGAGGATGGTTTCTGTAATATGGAAACTTGGCATATGGGGGGAATTAAAATTAAAAAAAAAAATCCTTTAGAAACTAAAAGCGTATGTCTTAGAAATGAATTCTATTTTTTGCTTTAACTTACTGGAAATTATCTCCTTTCTCTTTCAGATGCGTGCTAAAAATGGACCATCACTGTCCATGGTAAGTTCAGGAAAATAAAAACCAAATCAGTATAACAGTATAACTTGATCCTACATGTTGCTTCGCAGATGTAAATTTTAAATAAAACTTGATTTTCATAGGATTTTTGATTTTCATCGAAAAAGGTTTGGATATATGTAAATACTTTTTTCCCTAATGTATATAGCAACTTAGAATTGCAGGCCTGGTAGCACAAATCATGCTCCCTCTCCTTAAACAAGAGAAACAGTTAATAAGACCTATGAAAAATGGCATTTATTTATTTAGCTTGGCATTATTATCAGGAGAAAAAGTGTCTACTGCACTGTGAAATGCAGTTCTCCAATACTAGAGCCACATTAGATAAGATCTGCCCAGGCAGTTAGTCTGCTGCAACTTGCATTCACTGCTAGCCAATATTACCTATTGGCATGACAGAAATACTCATTATTGGTAGTTGACTTGAAGGACTTTGCAACCAAAGCAACATCCACAGAAATTGATGGAGATTTGTATTGTCTTCGGCAAGTACTTCAATTAGTTCCTAGAGTATAAGAAGCTTCCTCTACAGGCTGTATCATACACATTGCTAGCTCACGTCTTGTCCTGTAGAACTTCTTGTGGGGTAAAATTTATGGGAGGGCCAAGATCACTTGGGCTGCAGGAGGAAACTGTGCTTAAAAGGGTGCCTAAAATGTTTCTCGTCCCAGCCAGTTTTGAACATACTGCTAACACCATGCGCAGTGTTATGATGTTCTGCAAAAACAGCTGAATGTATTGGGTTTTTTGTTTTTTTATTTTGATATTATTTATTTATTTATTTTGTATCATAATAACCTCTTTCTCTTTCCCCTCCTTCTAGGGTGAATAATTGTGTGGGATTTTCTAACTACAAATTCTTTCTGCTGTTTTTAATGTATTCCTTACTGTACTGTTTGTTTGTTGCTGCTACAGTCTTGCAGTACTTCATAAAGTTTTGGACAGTAAGTTCTAAGACTTTTTTTGTTTGTTTAGTCTTGCATGTCTTATTGAAAGCTACATCAGCATGTTGTCACTCACCTTTGACTGTTTCATAGTTCATTGCCATGAACAGCATCAATCGAGGTGACTGAAGCAGGAGAACCTTCTGAATTTTAATGAATTAAATGTATTACACTGGCCTGGATGAGTAATTGGGAAAGGAAGGTCCAATGAGGACTTTGCAATTTCTCTGCTCCATCAAAAGAAAGCGGCACAGCTCAGTTTTATGTGTTTTTTGTTGTTGTTGTTTTTTGGTTTTTTTTGTTTGTTTGTTTTTGTTTTTTAACTACTGGATATAGCTAAGCAGATAGAGAGATCGGGCTATATTAAACAATTGCGTACATGTGTATATTTGTTTAAAAAAAAAAAAGGAAAAAATGTCAGATAAAAGTAATGATTCTGTGTCTTCTTAAACCTCTTCATAGATACTCTTCTATCAGATAAGGCAGGTGAACTTGGGAATTTACCAATCTCCAATTTGATATGCCTACATACAAATATTTGAGCTTCATATTAGTGGGTTTTATTGATCTGAGTAGAATATTAAGATATTAAAATATTCATCTTCTTTGCAGTTATTATTAGTTGTTAAATGGTCTGTACATGTTTATTCTGTTATCTCTAGAAAACTACGTGTATGTGAAGTTCAAACATCCTTGTACATCAGTGTTGTTTCTCCTATCAGTTTTATTCTGTTTCAGGCTGAATAAAGTGTCTTCTCATGTTGTTCACTTTCATCCCTGAAACCTTCTACTCTTCCTTCTTGTCTTTTAAGACAAAATAATCTTCTCTTAATTCCCTTAACCAAATTATATTAACTAGCAAGGAAGAAATCACTGTGAATGGAAGGCTGTCCTTCACATCTTCTGAAGTTAGTTATAGCATATGGGTCTTAGATGCTGGCTGCTGTTTGAATCACTATGAAAAGGGGTAATTATCTATAGCTGTAGATGTAACCATTGTTGGAACAAAAGGATTTTGCCAGTTCAGGGTTAGAGAAACTTTATCACATATTCAGAATAGCTGTACTTTGAAACAGTTGTCATTAGACAGGTAAGGGAAAAAGTGCAAAAAGTACCTTGTGTTTATGTTCATTTAAGCCTGTGGGTCTGCTTTGCCCAAGTGTTGTCTCAATCTCTCAGTTCTGTTTAGTTGCCTGTCACTAGAGAGCAAAGAACTCAGCATCGTGTGAGATGAAATTTATAAATGTATTTAACCATCATAACTGTGGCTTCGCATATTTCCCAGATGAAATGGTCTGATTCTGCTGCTCAGTCTTGCTTGACTATAAATGGTTAATTTTTTAATTTGTGAATGCCCCACTCCTAGACATCTGCCTGGCTGCTTTCCAGTGCCTTGTATGCAATTTCTAATGAAATTGTAGATGCGCTTCTACATATTTACCAGTCAGTGCTTGAGCAAACAAAATGAATTTGCTTGTCACCTCACTACATTAGTGTAACTGCAGTGCAAGTTCCCAGGACATCTAACCATGATGACCATTTAATACCAGCACTTATAGCAAGCCCCTACCAAAGCCCATTGGACACAATGTTAAAGTGGACCCTTGAGCAGAGGAAGTAAACTTAAGAGGGTGTTTTTCTTTTAAAATAATTTATTTGCTTAAATGTTTCCTGCAAGAATGGGTTTCTTCTGGAATATGACAGTAGAAAACTGAGGTGTGTGCTCGCAGTTGTTGCTTTGGTTTCCCAATTACTTCCAAAACAAAATCTTGATGTAGTCTTAAAATGAGAGTAGAACTCTAACTCACTTTATTGAATCACTTGTCCCACTCAGCTAATTGTAATAGCTATGATCTTATAACAGTCTTACTCGAGCAGACTTCCAGAAAGAGGCAGCAGTGCCACAGTTGTGTAGGCTGGCAAAATTTAGGATGGTTACACGATGTAGAAGCTCTTCTAGGCAAGTGCTCTTGATGCGGGGTAGAATCCTCAAAGCTTCTCTTTGCAGCTGAATCAGGACTAGGGCAGTGAACTGTTGTTGCCTGCTCTCTGTAGACTGCTTTCCTATATTGCTGATAACCAGTTTTCTGCTTGTTACAGCATCAAACACAACTTTTTTTCTTTTTTTTTTTCTCTCCTATTTGGGCTCCCTAGATTTCCCCTCCCCACAAAGCCAAGCCCTCAAGGCCATTCCAGGCTGCCTTCAGAAGGCAGTGCTTCCTTTTTGTGTCCTCACAAATGCTTTCAGAGGAAGTGTGCACCCAACTGCGAGATATGTCCAGTGCTGGCATGGGTGATGAACTGCTTTTGGGGAGAATAGTTTTGATCACTTCAGAACCTGCCATAATGTGATAACTATGCAAAGTAGCAATCCACTGTTTTGCAATGTTGGTAATACTTGTGTATCGATACAGTGAACACGCACATCCTTGCAAACATTGTGAGAGATGCACAGCTATCTTCTGTCAAAGGAACACTTGGTGTATCCTGCGTGTACCTGCGCGATATTTGCACGGGGTATTCCCGTGGGCAGCCGTGCTCCCTGCCAATGTTTGCCCCAGGCTCATACTCTGGTGTGGGTGTCAAGAGCCATTTTGTAGATCAAGGGAATGTGAATGACTCCTTTTTCATGACTCCTTGTGCTATATCCATTAAAGTTTCATTTCCACCGAGGCTATTGTCAGAGATGAGGTGATAAAAGCTCAGTTTAACAAAATATGTTTGACAAAAACACCAGCACTGGCTGCATGCCCAGTCAGAGAATCACAGTCCTTGAAGCCCTGCTTACCTAGTGCACATTAGCACTTTCCAGTGTGTTTGTATCCACTTTCATTCTTGCTGTGTTTCCTCCCACTTGAAAAAGTGATATTTTCCTTTCTTTTTCAGTATCTTTCAGTGTCCTCTAAATTATTTTGGCAATCCTCAGTATAGACCATTCAAGTATGTGATATGTACTGTGAGGCAGATGGCACAGGGTCTGAAAAACTGTTGTACTTTGAAAAAGCAATGCCAGGTCCTCAACTAAAAGCTGGCCCTTTGGTACAGAATACAGAAGAGCGTGGACCAGATGTTCTGAGTTTTTTCTAGGCTCGAGCTAGACCAAGCTGCTAAAGATGAGACCCCCTTTCAGAATAGTGGCTGCGTTCAGTCTTATGCGTGCTAAGGAGCCCAAATTCTTTTTTGTTTGTTTGTTTGTTTTTTGTTTTGTTTTGTTTTGTTTTGTTTTGTTTTTCCTTGACATCCCCAACTGTCATTCAAGAATTTAGAGCCATTGGCTGAAATTGAGTTGTCTAAGTGGTAGATGCTCTCTGAGGATCCAAGCTATTCTTGCATAATCAACTCAAAAAAACTTTTCTTTAGGTTACAGAGTTACCGTTATAGCATAATGCAGCCTATATGTATCCATATATTTTCTGGCCCAGAAGTTGATTACAGTGTCCATGCAAATAAATAAGGTAGTACTAGAACACACAAATTTGTGCTTTTTGTATAAAGACCTAAAATGGCAAAGGGAAATAGTGAAATGCCTGAAACTGGAAGCTTTAGTTCTTTTTGTGTAAACTGCAGGCTCTCTTGTAGCATTAGCTAGCCTGACTTCTTGGGTATATCTACGCCAGCAAGAAGTTAAAAAATATATATGTTCTGGAAATCATGTTTCCCAGGAAAACTGCATTGTGCTCTGAAGTAGGGCAAGTCTTGGTAGTTTTACCAGGAAGGCCAGGAATAAGCAACAACTGGAGTATGTTCTTTGCTACCCTTGACTTCAAGCAGTCACAAAACTCTTGATGTCCTTAGGATGGGGAAGAGGGGTTAGTACAGAAGTTGCCTGAGGAAAACTATATCCAAAAAGAAAAGGTAGTAGATAAGGAACATGAACTTTGATGCCAGTTCAGGGAACTGGACACTGCTATCACTTGCTTATTCCAGAATGATCTGATGGAAGCCAGCATTCTTGAAAATGCTGTTAACGTTTGCCAGGCTCTACGTTAAAAGCTCAGGCTCTCCCTAGAGTTTCTGCTCAGCTTAATATAATTTAAAAGCCAAGCATTTTATCTAAAACATATTTGTTAAGTGTTAGCATGTTAGCCAAGATGGCTAATTTAGCCATTTACATAAAAATTTAGAATTTAAAATCTAATTTAAACCAAGCTTTCCTCTTAGAGGTAGAGTTTCCTTTCTTCCTTGATTTTCTTAAGTGCTGGTTTGGTTTCAGGTGTGAATACCTCGTACACAAATCTCAATATTGACGAATATTGACAAGAAAGAAACAGTACAATACTTATAGGATCTTTTTCTTTAACAAAGAAAATTAGGCAACTAATGGGAATATATTTTTATGATCTTGACTGCAAGTGTCTCTAGTGATAATAGATATGTTCTGAACTCAGATTTTGTAATTCGTAACCCACTGCTCTATACCTTTTGGCTATTCCAAGTTTTTCCTAGTGGTTTGTGTCAAACCCAGTATTCACATAAACTTTACTTACGATGGGGGGAAAAAAAGTAGCAAAGAACATGCCTGATGCTGAGCAAAGCCCTTGACAGTGTGAGCAGCAGCCTTGGCACCTCAGCAGGAAAAGTGCTGCCGGAGCCGCTGGGAACGTGTTCCCAGGTCCCCTCGCTCCGTTTTCCTGCAGAACAGGGGCCTCGTCCTCGATGGCCATGGGAACCCTGTACACCCAGAGCATGTGTGCACCCCAGCCATTCCTCTCCCCACAACCCCGTGCTGTTTTCAAAGCCTTTGTCTTGCTGCAGTATTAGTATTTAATAAATTGTCTTTGTTTGCGCAAAGCTTTGCCGCAGGAAATCTGCAGAGAATTGTCCAAAGGTAAAATCCAATATTGATGTCATTATTTAAACAATGTTCCTACTATAATTTGTGTAATCCAGTCGTTCATGAGAGCTGTTTGCAGCATAACTGAAAGGAGGGAGTCTTATAATCTGTGTTCCCCATATAATGTAGGCTGTGTAAGTAGCTATTAATAAATCTGTGTACTTGATGTTTATCAAAATGTATTTCAGACAGAGATATCAGCATCAGATAAGTGGGTTTATAGGATGATATAATGGAAAAAGAAATAGCAATAATGCTGAATAAAAATAGCCTCTCCACTTTTCTAATGCTACAAAAGGTCAGTTACTTAAAAGTACTATGGTTTTGAGCATACAGAGCAGGAAGAGTCATTGCTACAGATTGCACTGGCCTCTTGAAAGTGCAATCCTAAAAATAGCTGAGACTGGGAGTGGAGTTGACCCTCACATGTGGTGAGGAAGTTATTTTTTATATGGTAGTTGTACTGAAAATGTTATTTTTCATGTAGATCGTCTGGTGAGTAACTTTTGCCTGGTCAGATGTGACAGATTTGTTCTGCTACATGCTGCTGGCTGTTGCCCAAAGTTGAGAGGTCCTCAAAATGCAGATCAGTCCCAGGCAACTGGTCTCATCTAGTAAATGATTCGGCCTTGGAAACATAGTGTGACTGGGCCGATTCCCTTCCACCTTCCTTGCACCACTGCAGACGTAGGTTGTACTGATTAGTGATACCTTGCAGGAAAGGGTTTCAAAGTTCTTGTTGCTTTTTCTCCTCTGCAGAAACAGTGATTTTGGATGTGTTTTCCTTCCATCTCCTTGGCTGAGGCTGCATAGTTAACATTTTTTAGTAAGAGGGTTTCTTTTCTTGCCCACTGCTGGGAATTCAAAAAATAACTGGGTTGGGAAATGGCTTGTACACAGCAATGTCAAACATAGGAACACGTGCAGTCATGCTGCTAAATTCAGACGGGGTGCCCATCAGCCCTAACTACACTTGTTCACCTGTCTCCTGTCACATGAAAAGGGAGCCCTATCTGTGCTGCTTTTCATTGTGCAAAGAGCTATAGCAGAAGGAAATATTTAGTCATAATCCTGCATTAGTTGCTAAAAAGCATTAACCTATTAATCTCTTTTTCTCTTTCTCCCCAGAATGAATTGCCAGATACCCATGCAAAGTTCCATGTCCTTTTCCTTTTCTTTGTGGCAGCCATGTTCTTCATCAGCATTTTGTCACTCTTCAGCTACCACTGCTGGCTAGTTGGCAAAAACAGATCGACCATAGGTCAGTCACCGGCAGTGTGGACCTGTTCCTTGCCCAGAAAAGGGACAAGTCGCTGCGAATGTGAGGCCTGCAGGATGCACCATCACATTTAAGGAAGTTTTTAAAAATGTTGTACAGTAAGGAACATCTGTGGTGAAAGTAACTGTGGCTGAAACATCCTTGGTTGCAGGGCGTGTGGAAGAACAAAATTTATGCAGGGGGTTCTCTGCTGGAGCCAAGCCTGTAGATTGATGACGAATGTGGTTTTCTTTAGTTTGTATTTTGAGATCGCTGTGCATTTCTGATGTTTTTATACAGTGCTAAGTATCTAACAATTATTGCTTGCCGCTTACCCTAGCTGGATGGCCCCAACCCAGAGAGAGGCACTACTCTAAATATGTTTTGAACCAAATCCCCAGCAGTATTCCTAAGCCTTGTAAAATAAGGAGATTGCTATTAGCAAGTGACTTGTAAAAGCACTGCAAAAAAATGGAATCACTGATGCACATTTCCTAAATAATACAAGAGAAAGAGATGCCAGTAATTCTTGTGTCTCTTCTAAAAGGCATTATGTTAAGCAAGCAAGCAGGTTAAATGCATTAGTAAAAATATCTGAAGTTCCTGCAAAGACATTTTTGAACATATTTTTGCTTTTTTTCCCCACAATTTAAGAAGTCAAAATCTTACAGTTTTCAGTGAAACATAGTTTTCAATCCCCAAGAATAAAAGGTTGGCTGAAAGTGAATTTCAGCCTGCCAGAATATTTTGGTGGGAAAAGGGAATTTTCTTGATCACTTAATGGGAGGGTAGTTTGAGTCTTTTTGTTTTGACGTATCTGCAGCTAGGGCATATTCACAGACCCTTGAGCTTTGAAGGAACTTTTAGTGTGTTCCCTGCCCAAAAGTCAGTGCTGGTCCTGTCAGCTTAACTGGGTATTTTATTCCCCCCCGCTTTTTTTTTTTTTTTTTTTTTTTTTTTTTTTTTTTTTTTTTTTGATCATGACTGATAAAAGATGAGCTGTTTCTCTGGGGAGAACCATCAATCTTCTCAGTTCTTCATCAACGGTTTATAACCAGCCTGACTAGAAAAATGCATTAATTGTTTGGGTGGTGTGCTATAGGTGATGGTGTTTCCGTGTTTCTAACATAACAAATCTCATCTTTCTCTGATATGCTCTTAATTCAGCCTCAGATCTTGGCAGAAGTGAAAGAAGTTGCCCTGTGTGGGCTTTGGTACAATAAACCCTGTGGTAAATGGCTTGTGCCAAGGAGCGTTTCTTCTGCTCCAGAACGTGCACAGGCCATAGAAAGAGCTAGCCACTAATGAGCAGGGATGTGGGGTCTTGCCTGCTGATGGCACTTAGCTCTGGCTCAGACATTATGGTAAATGTAAAGGGAAAGGGTCTGCACTACAACCTTCCTCCTGTGTGAACTTTTTTTTTTTACCTTTTAAGGTTAGTTTTGTCACTGTGTTTTTTTTAGTGCTAATTACTCCAGGTAGCTGTTAAAATTTTTCCATAGTACACATCCAGGTGACCCCAGTTTACCCGATACTGTTTTCACAATAGAAAAATCTGAGTCTGTGTATTCCTCTTTCCCCACGCTCATCCATTTACAAATGTTGCTTTTTATTTTACAGAAACATTCCGTGCACCCACATTTCGCAATGGCCCAGATAAAAATGGCTTTTCTCTTGGATGCAGCAAAAATCTGAGGGAGGTTTTTGGAGATGAAAAGAAGTATTGGCTCATCCCTATTTTTACCAGGTATTCAGTCTGAATGGGAATCGACTAGGGAGTAGATTGATTCCAGGACTCTTGCCTCCCCTCCCTTTCTCCCAGCAATGAAGCGCAGCTGAAAAGCCTACCTGTAAATCCTGTGCTCTGAAGAGTGATGTGGGAAATGTGAAGGAGACAACTGAGCAAATTCTGTGTGGGGTTTTCATTCAAAGGCAAGAGCCTCTTTGACAGAGACCTTTTAAATACAAAATTTTAGAAACCTTTAAAAATTGAACGTATTTTGTTGGTAGTGTTAATATCCGATTGTAGAGCAGAAATCAGCAACAGAGAGGAGACCCAAATGCATGAACTTCACCTGCATTGAAAAGAACAGCAGTCTAGAAACACTCTCTCCTACCCCTCAAAATACTTGACACACATTTTGTTGTCCCGTATTTTATTATTGGAAACCTTCTGAAAAAGATGTATGTAAATAAGCAGCAGTACAAAAAGGTTTTCTGATATGGTGGGAACTACTACTTTTTAAATTCCTCAGCTGAACCAGTGTTAGGGGTGTTGCAGACAGTCAAGCTGGACTGAACCAGAGATGGATCAGTCTGCTTCCCCAAAATATTTTAGATTTGCTTTAGAAGAAGGCTTAACTGAACTGAAATGACACCTAGTTACTGAAATGACACCTGGCACCAGAATATTATTTATGATAGAGCTTCCAGGTGTGTAAATACTGCACCATTTGACTACCCGTGCCTAGTGGTTTGGGGGAAGACTAAAGCTACATTTTGAGCATCAAGGTGTTTTTTCTGAAATGCTTAGGCTAGTGCCTGTGCTCAGTAGCCCATACTGAAGGATAAGGTAGGAATTACAAAATCTAATTAGCTCATCATGAGGCTTAGTGGTAGAACTACATTGCTCAAGTCTGGGGTTCAGTGCGGCACTCAGTCATTGGTTCGGGCCTGAAGAGTTTACCTTTGGTGTGAGTGTTTGTTCAGTTCATTTAAGTCAACTACAGACGATGATTTAAATCTTTGTTTCTGGTTTAGTTTGGGCGACGGGTGTAATTTCCCCACTCGTTTGGTGATTATGGATCCAGAGCAACTTACTGTCTCAAGCCAAAATGAACCTGCCAAAAGGTAACTGGAGCATTTAAAATGTTTGTCTTGTGCTAGAACTAGAGGAAACAGCCAGAAACTGAAGCATCAAAAGTTCCACAGGAGCTTAAGGAAAAGTTCTTAACAGTGAGGGTGACAGAGCCCTGGAACAGGCTGCCCAGAGAGATTGTGGAGTCTCCTCCTCTGGAGATCTTCCAAACCCGCCTGGATGCCACCCTGTGCCACGTGCTCTGGGTGTCCCTGCTGGAGCAGGGGGGTTGGACTAGATGATCTCTAGAGGTCCCTTCCAACCTCAACCATTCTGTGAGTCTATGATTCTGTTGCTTAGTATTTCATTCAGTGAAGAAGTGGTTTCAGAATTATTTTTTAAATTCTTTATACTTCATATTGGGTTCAGAGTGAGTCTGTAAGTCTTCAGAGAAAGATGAGGTGAATCAGTACTAACCCAATGTTATCTTAATTCAGAGAGGCTGTTGCTATTTTTTGACCTGAAGCTAAGGTTATTATTTCTGTTAGAAAATAGAGTATTATGGAAAAAAAGGCTTGCTGCATATTTTTCTCTTCGGGCTTAGCGTTGGTTGCTTTTTTCTAGAGAGAAAAGCGACAACATAAAAGCTCGAGGAAGCAATGAATAATGATACACACACACACAGAAAAAAAGTAGATTTAGGAAAAAAGAAGGTATAAATTCTTTGCATTTAACCTCCTTCAGCCTGCTTACAAAGAGATAGTAAGACATGGTTTCTGAGAGGCTGATGTAGTGTTGATTCGGTTGGCTTTCAGCATTGGAAATGGTTCAGCTCATTACCTTTTATCCTGGCAAACTTGCATGATTTGTATGCTCGGAGCATTTTCTTGTTTCAGAAACTACTATTTTGCATAGGAGTATGTAAAACTTCTGGGGTTGTTTACACAACCACTTTAGAGATCTTCTGTTTAGTGCATTTATAGCTGAAGGACACTTGGATTATCAAGTGCTGTGGGGCTGAAAGTCAAGTCAGAGGTGTTGCTGCAACAGCAATATAACCTGTAAAATTTACATAAGAGTAGGACTCCACAAATTGCAGAGTATTCTGTGGCATTAGAAAGATGTGCAGGAGATTTCCCTGATAGGGTAAGATAGCATTACGTCCTACTGTCCAGATAGTACTAGTTGAAAGTAGTTGTTCTTTTTAAACTACTAGTTCTGTTTAAATCATGTGGCAGTGGCATTCTCGGTAGACCATTTCTCATCTTCCAGTCTATTAGAACTTCAAGTACCACATCACTTAAGGGCTTAACACTGTTCATTGGCTACTGCTGTTGCAGAATATCTGTTGGCTTTGCTTATTTTTCAGTTCTGGAGCCAGCCAGCCCTTTCCTGCTCGGCCACTCAGCGAATCACAGAATCGATTGCTGACCAGTGACTGTCAGTGGGTAGAAAGTGGCCCTGAAGAGGAAAATGTTAAATCAGGTAGCCAGCACCATTTCATTTCTCCTGTTCCCTTTTTGCTTTGTTTTTAACTAAGCCTAAAAAAAAAAAATCCTTTGGAATTGATTGACGTTTGGTAGAGGAGATTTTGTTAAATAGAATCAAGTCAGCATCGTTATATATTAAGGCTGACTCGTGTGTCGTGATCTGATCCAAAATGGTTTATTACCCAAAGGTAATGGATAGAAAATTCTGGCTTAGTTCCTGTTCTGAGATATTTTAGTTTTTCAGATGTTGGATTAAGGGGAGGAAAATATTTCTGTGAAATAGACACAGCACTACTGTTGTGTTTAGGCACAAACTACTTAACATAGTTCCTGAAGTCATACACACATTTTTACTATTTGTTGTGCAAATCTGCAAAAACACATAATTGAGCTTCTCTCACATTTTAGGTACAAAAAAGCATATTATAGTTTCATTGGAAAGCTGATCTCAGTTTATTACTAACCAACCATCTCAGTGAGAAACAGGTAAGACCAACTAATTGATGACTATTTCTGTATGCATGTCAGTAAACTGAGGCATCATGAGGTCCCAAAGTCACAAGTCATGGAACACAGAGAAGTCCTCTAATGCTCAGTGGGTCTATAGTAAAAAAGTCTTGGGTTACCAAATGGTTATCCAGGAAGACAAGAATGAGAGGAAAGCTGTAGAGCACCAAATGGGCTGGCTTGGCCTGGGGCAAGTCAGTCTAATCCAGTCACTGGAGTGAAGTGGGTAATGCTGTATTTGTTACCTGACCAGTGGAAAGACGGTAATCTGCTAAATAGGTAATTCCAGATGAAGTCTTGTTACTCCTTCAAAGAACAGCTCTGTAATCATATTTTTCATAAACATATATTGATTTGCCATGTTCTCATCTACATTAAGAAAAATGTGTACCCATGAGAAAAGAGAGATGAATAAATAAATTCCTTGAGTGGTGTCTGCATGCAGGCTGCTTAGTCACACCTGGGATGGATAGCGATCTTCTTTCTGTGAGAGCTTCTCTGCAAAATTCTCCCTGCTTGGCATTTAGGGAATTCAGTGAGTGTATATATGAAAACTTCCCTTGGAGTGCTTCTGCTGACTAAACTAGACTTCTCTTACTTCACAGCGTGGTGAGTGTAGGAACCTCCACTATTTTTTTCTTTCTGGAAGAGCAAAAATATTATTTGGAGTCTTTTCCCTCCTTTTTTTCCACATTGCAGTGTGAATCTTTTCCCTGCCTTTTTTTTGTTTGTACTTTTTTGTCTTTAAAAAAAGAAAATTAAGACCATATAAGAGACCCATGTTAGGAAATATATTTTTGTGACTCCTAATGTCACAAAGTACAGCGCAAACTGGGAGATGAAAGCACCTTGCAAGGAAGTACCCTTTTCTTTGGAAAAAAAAAACACTGTATTTGAGCTTGGGGAGCTCAGTTATGTTAGGATCACTTATACCTTCTAAATATTTTAAAATAAGCCTATTGCCATAGAGTCTTTTTCAGAAAGACACCGTCTAAAAGGTCTTCGCGGAGGGTGGCATGATGCTTGCTCATAGTAATCAGTATAAGTTCTAGCAAAACCAAAATTAGACAAGTTAGCGGTGCTTTTACAAAACCTCAGCATGAGAGCTATGGAATGAATAAAAAAGGTGAGGTTTTCCTCCTCCCTTCTTTTTTAACACCTTGTATAAACCTGTAAATGAGTGTCCAGGCAAGGGATTTCTTAGCTGTCTAAAAGCTAATCTAATCTAAACAGCCTTGCTAAGGCTTTTCCACTCTTCACAGAAAGAAAGAAAGAAAGAAAGAAAGAACTTCTGAGACCAGTTCATCCCAACAGTCTTTGACAGGGTTAGCATAGAAAGGGCTTAATCCTTTGCTCCACTGACCCGGGGTGGGCCTAAGTGCCTGGCCTAGACTGTTAACTGGTAACAGTTTGAGATTTCCTCTCTATTCTCCCTCTCTTCCCGAAGTCAGACCAAATTTCAGAAGGCAAGATCTATGCTATGTTTAGGACTTTCCTAAAGTGATGTAGTTTTAAGATATAATAAATGATACATAATTGAACCCAGTGCCGAAGATTTTAATATGTTCTGTGTAAAATAACAGTAGCATCTTAGTAGCGTTAATTTTTCCTGTTCTGGTGGATTTGGTCAGTTTCTGTAACCTGGATGATTAATTCCAGTCCCCCTGCAACTACAAACAACCTTGCAAAAGAAAGGATATTTTCCAAAACCCTTCAACTGACTGATAGATGCATTTTTCAATTTTACACATATAACATGCATCAGGAGCAATAAAAGTTATCACTGACCTAAATCTTGCAATTCAATGCAAAATGAATGAGCAGTCCTTGCCAATCAGGTATAGCAGAGATTTTAGCTTCAAGCCAGCAGTAGTGACTGGACTGACACTCCTGGTGCAGATAATTTTCTAAAGCATCAGAAAAGGTTAAAAAAAATCAAACTCCTAGGAGACCAGTAATTATGCACTGAAGTTACTTTAATTGCTGTCCTTAATCAGGAATCTTTAAATTATGCATGTCATCAACTAAGTCCCTTCTTACCATACAATATGGTCTGTTTTTCTAAAGCAGTTGGTGCCATTCCACTGATTACTTTTTTTGTTTTTTTCCCCAATAGGCTTGTGCAACACATTTTGAGCTTGAATATTACTTAATTTTGTTTGGAAGAATTTGACCGGTAAAAAAAAAAGGGGGGGGAACAAGAACATCTTGGGAAGAGAACATCTTGGGAAGACACAAGAAATTCAAGTTTCTGCACAGTATCATGGATTCTTGTCAGCACTACTGCAGAGCAGGGAAGTAAGACAGATGCCTTAAGATTCTTTATGTGCATTTTGTGCACACTGAGTTACATAACTGCTACCAAAGGGCCAAATCCTGAAGTGCCCTGCTTGGATGCACAAGGTCCAAAGTGGGAACTATGCATTTCTGTTGCGCTGCGGTGGCAGGGCTGGGGAGATCTGTGGAGACCTCTATCCCCACAGGAAACGTCACACCTTACGCGCTGCAGAAGTCACTTCCACAGCACATCTCCTGCAGAAGGAAAAATAAGGGGTACAGAAAGGGGGGTGGTGGGTGGGAGGGTGGGGAAAAAGGAAAACACAACATAAAGCAGGGCCGGGGAGCCTGGAGTGCAACTACACGTAGCTCCAGATACCAGCTGATGAGAAAAGAGCTGGGTGATGAGGTCCCTGCTCTTCCTCTTAACCAGCCGACCCCGTGATCTGGGTGTTTTGGGGGATTGAGGGCTGCTTGCACTAGCCATGCTTCGGAGCACTGCAATGCCAGTCAAGTAAGAGCCTTTTTACTTGGGTGTTGCTTTTTTTTTTTTTTTTTTTTTTTTGGCTTCAGATCTGAGCGCCCTCATCATTTTAACTTGATTTATTTAACCATATCAAGAATATAACTCAAAAAAGTGAACTTTCTTTTACTTGAAAGAGCATGGATTGTTACTTTCCAGTAATTGCCTATCAGCATACAAAAAAAAATGCCAATCCAAAAAGGAACTAACAAACTATTACATTTTCTGTTAATATCTGTAGTGTTCTGTATGAGGCAGTAAGGAAAGAGTGAAGTACCCCTGAGAAAAGTCTTATTGCAGTTGTGTGTCGTTAGAAAATGGAACTGGAAGAGTACTGCTTTTTATATGGGACTCTCGATGGCTTATAAATACTGTTTTATACTTTTGTTTTATCTTTTTAATAAAGGCACAAGTTTTTAATGGTTCTAAATTACCATTTAAATGTATTTCAAGTACTTGGGAGAAAAACAGTGTTCGATCCTACATTTGTGTTAACACACTGAAACTTTGTATGCTTTAGTCTGCCACTATTCAAGTCTAAGTGACACTGACTGAAATTGCTAAAGGTGAGTGTGTTGTGCAATGATGTATCCTGTTTGCGAAAGGCAAAATGTGTGTTTGCTATGTGAGGAATAAAGTCCATCCTAAGCTCAAAACCTGCAGCAAACAATATTTTTCTTTCCTACCCTTCTGTCAAGAAGATTGCTAGTTCATCTTGGGGTGGTATTTTGCACCTAGCAGAAATGAAAAATACTGTATTCCTACCTGAACCTTGTCGGATGTTTAGCAGGTACTAATCACAAAATCTAGTCCTTTTGATGCAAACTGGGGGTGGTAGCTGAGCTGCTGATCAGCACAAAGGAAGCTTATTTGCTTGCTCTCCTAGACTGGCTGCTGCTTAAGTCCAGTGTATTTATGGTGGAGATATGAAGGTAACAAGTAAACTGTACGGTATGAAAAAGTATTTTGTCAGGGATATTCTTGAGACAGTACTGATGGTTCAAACCTGCCTGTTTTATAATAGTTGTAAAATGTCGCATCAAACATTGTACTAGAAATAGTGCATTTGCTAATTTTAAAACATACAAAAATCAACAGCTACAGAGTAATCGGAAAGTTTTAGCTTTTTCCCCTTGAAATGTCAGATGAATGTGCTTATGCGAAAGCAAGCTGTGAGCAATATTGATGTGTTGAGCTTGTAAGGAGAGAATGGATCGGCCAAAAAAATTCAAATTGCCATTTGCAGTGTCGAACACTGGTGGAATTGTAAGGGCGGCGGGGGAGGTCTGGGCATCGTTCAGGTTTTATTTCATTGCTGCATTGCAGCCAGGCAAACAAATATATGCAGCATCCTCAGCTAGCAGAACTAGAAACAGAATCCATGTCTCTAAAATGGGAAATCTTACTGATTCCGCAATACAGCCTCTGCTGACTTTGTTTTCTGACCTGAAATGCTCAATATGTCGGTATGAATACAAAGCTACTGCAGGCGAGTATGAGCATAACATGTTTGGTGTCTCGAGTATAGTTAAACTGCAGGAAATACTGCACAGAAACAGACTGGGCTAAATCCTTGGGTGCTCTCTAGCAAGCTGTGGTCTTCTGAACCCGGTTCTTTGGAGTATCTGATGGCCGTTTTTGTATGTGTGTGTGTGTGTGGCTTTTCTTCAAGAGCTGATACTTCTGACATCTTTATGTGGATCACTAATACCCTATTTTATCCCAGATTTTCCTCTAGTTCAGTTGAGAGCAGCAGGAGAGCAGTGTGTTTGGGTGCTTTAGAGGCAGGAGCTGCTGATGGTGTAAAAGCAGGTGTTACTGAAAGGCCACTTTGCCAAAAAGGAAGCAATGAAGGGATTCAAATGTGAACTGCCAAACTCAGCCCTTCGCCCCTTTGGCTCAGCGCTCTGAGCACCAAAGCGCTCACACTTCCCACGAGTGCAGTGAGAAGAGCAGCTCCTGCTCTGGGAGAGGAGAAGCCGGGGAGCCCCATCCGAAAAAATTGTCTGGTTGAGCATGCAGGGCCATGAACAGTTGCATTTGGTGTTTGCCTGAACCTGCTCTCTGTCAGCAGGTATTGGAAATGCTGTGATTGCCACTAAGAAGTAACAGCTCTTAAGCTTTCATGCCTCAAAATAGTTACTATGGCAAGACAGAAGTAGTATTGTAATTACTGTAGTTTTAGGATAGTTGACATTGGCTGCAATCAAAAATGGTGCTTTAGTATTTCTTACTAAAAATACTATTTCTTTTCTTCAAAAAAAAAATCCACGTGCACACAGCACCCTTTCCCCTCATCAACTATAAACTCCCAGTGTGAGGAGAGAAGCCTCGCACAGGACAAAATTACAGCCTGAAAATTGCTCTTCAAGATTTATGAAGTGTCTTAAGGGGATGAAATAGTCCCGCTGTGGATGAGGCAAGGAGATACGTAATTGGAAAAGAATAATTGAAACCACTTCAGAAGCCTCAGCTAAAGCTTCCTTTTCCTCTTATACAACTGACTCCTTGGCAGACTAGATGGCCATGATTTCTGCTTCTGCCTAAGGCCCATTATGGGGAGGGCGGGAGGGATATGTGTATGTCTCGGTGGTAACTGATTTGGAATGTTGTCCTAAAATTGTCATGGCACAAGTTAGTTACACAATAAGCCTTTAATTGAGAACTAAATCTCCAGAGGGTAATACTAGGGGGAGTCCTGGCCTTCACGATTTGAGTGGAAATTAAGGCAATGCCCTTGTGAAACCTGCCCCTTTGCTGTGGCATGCACAGATACCAGGCCCCTTTGGGTACACTAGTTGTAGAAACTGGGCATATTTTCCACATACTCCAGAGTTTTCCTAAACTTTTGGGGTAGTTTTTGTTTGTTTGTTTGTTCTCCCCCTTTGTTTGATTCTGTGCGACTCTTCTTCATTGTAAATAACCTTTTGGTTTTGAATTTTTAGCCCAGTACCTTAATTTTATAACCCTTCACCTGTTCAGTACAACATGAAATGTGGTTGCATCGGAGCTCAGCAGAGCCCCAAGAGGAGCGCAAAGGCAGCACTCCCAGTGGAAGGATCAGTCTCCGTGGCAGACGGATCGGACATAAATTAACCAGATCTGGAGCATATTTATTAAAAAAAATACCAACTTCACACTATATGCTCAGAGGACTTTGTCTAAAATCATACATAACTGAGGGATTCAGATTTTTAAGAGGCTCCAAATAGCAGTGACTTTAGCTGTAAATACAGATCAGCAAAAGAATGTTTTCGTTTTGTTTTTTCATAATGCCCAAAATATAGTTAGGTGTGCGAGTAAGAGGATCATCTATCCCTAAACAGCACCAAAGACAGCATAGTATTTCTTACAATATTGAACACATTTATTACCCTCCTTTCTATCAATTTACTTTGTATATATAGACTGTTTTTGTATGCTTTTTTCTTAATCATAAAACTCTCATTAAATATACTGAAAATGCAAATTGCAGTTAATTTTAATGCTTTTGTTTTCTGCAGCTATTACTTGCATCTTGTTTCCCTTAAATAGTAAAGTCTGGTGTTTACGAGGTTGCTGTCATTGGTTTTAGGGGCTTTGCCCTTTCTTCCCCCTTCTCCTGCAACAAGATGAGAGCACCCGCTCAGCAGCCAAGCCGGGGATGGAGTTTTGGGATCATCCTTATTGGCACCACAGCATTGAGGTGAAACGCAGGTTCCCTTGTTTACACTGTTCAGTTGACTTTCTTGCTTTGCATGTTCCTTTCTAACCTCTCCTGTTGGATCAGCTTGAGCATTTTTAGAAACTTAAAATCCTTCTGGACTGCGAATATTGTAAATCATGAAAATGCCACAGAAATAGGCAACAGTCCCACTGTTAAAACCATACTCCCCTTTTTAAACCTACCTGAACTAAACGTACCCAGTTATGGCTGCAAATACAGTTGTATTTGACAGCAGCGACCGTCGACATTTTGCATTTGTCACTGTGTCCCTGCTGTTCTGCTTCCACGTGGTTATTTTTACTTGTGATGTGTAAACTTGTAACGAGCTGTGGTTAAGTTCGAAGTGTAAAAGGTAAATATGTAATAATGACACCCTTCCTGTATTTTGTATGCTGCAGGTAGGAATATTCCTATGCATAAAGAAAACATGTTGCCATTTATAGTTCAATACTTGAAGTAACTTTTTAAAATGGGCTTTTATAAAGGAATTAAATATAAAGTCACATTACTTTGCCTGGAAGTTCCTTTATGGTTTTAATTGTATTGTACAATTTCTTCCTATTATACTTTCCCACAAATACTTTCTTATGCCATTCATAACCATGGAAAGGTTGCAATCCAACTTGGATACATTTGTGTTGAGACCTGCTCATTCATCTCTGAATAGCAATTCATGTTTAAGAAGCCCTCTTTTCTGAGGTGATAAGGTGTTAATATCCTTAAGGGGGTGACACGTGATTTCATCAATGAATGCAACATTGTCTTAATAAAAGTATGTGAAATATCCTGCAGATTGCTTAGATTGCATGTATGGAATAAATCAGTGGGAGAACCTGCCTATGCCTACACAGGAAATAGTCTGTATCTGGTGGTGGAAATAACAGGACTTTCACATTCAGACCCCAGCTGCAACAACCCGAGGATTGCACTCACTTTCGATACATCCTTTGGGTCACTTAGTCTCAAGGGAAAGTCAAAAAAAACCCGTGGCTATTCTTTTGGGAAGGTGTACACATGATGTAGGAAACAGACTGCACCTCTAAAGAAAAAGTAAGATGTGTTTCCCTTTAGAGGAGAATTGTTCTCTGAGAGTGCAGGAACACACACTGCATTTAAATTAAACATTTTTCCTCCAGGTTTAAGAACTGGAACATTTTATAATCTTCCATTAATTCTGTCCTCATACACATGTAATTTTGTAATGCCTCTCATATATTGATCCTTGCCTAGAATTGAGCGTAATGAAGTGAGTAGTACATAATTCATTAGCGTCCGTTGGGTCCCAAACATTAATTAACATGGAAGTGTCCCCTTTGGAAAGGAGAATGACCAGGAAAAGCCATTCTATCACTACAAGCAGATAATCCCTTTGACCTAGCGCGTATGTTCTCCTAGCTTTTAAAAAACAAATCAGTGAAGCTACAAACCTAGTTTCACCACAAAATCTAGTGCATCATCACAGCACTTGGTAACTCACAGTTTCACAAGAAAAGTAGATGGCAGAGAGCCACACAACAAACCTCTTTTTCCAATGAGCCAATAATAAGAAAACATCGTCCTGCAGGACTGCTTTTAATGTAAGATTTCATACAGCACAGCAAAGGGAAGGTTTTCAGAAAAGTCTTGTTTGTTTTCCACTCCTCTCTGTTACACTGAATACAAAGCCACCCTTAACAGGCAGATCGCAGATCCCACAGTTGCGCTCAACATGTGCAGTACAAACGCCCGGCGTCATTCAAGATGTCCACTTCTTTGACACATTTAAGTGGTCCAAATGATCCTTGATATATCTGTGCTCAGGAAACTTGGATTGCCGCGAGTTTCTGAGAGCTTCCCACTTGGCCCGTCTGCCTTCCGTGTTATGCTTGTATTCCTGTTCCCGGGTCAGGAAAGGGCGGCTCAGCCAATACTCGTTCTCTGCTTCAATTTCCAGCCTCCGGATCATGGCCTGCTTCATTGAAATGGTGACCACTCTCGGCCGCCGGTATTTTCCAATCCATTGCTTTCCAGGAATTCCCTTCCGGAATAATGCTGCTGTTAAAAACATTATACCTCAAAATAAAAGCAAAAAGATATAAGACATCCATTATCTTGAAGGGACAAATTACAGGTTTAAGAAGGGGAGAAAAAAAAAGTAAAAGGAAGAGAAATCTGCACATATTCATTCCTCTGCCTCTTCTCTAACAGTTACAAAGCTTAACAGCTGAAGAACTGATCTCAGCAACTACCCACTATGTACGGTACATACTGAAAATCTGTGACCAGATAGGGGGAAAAAAAATCTCAACCAGAGTTTCACACCAGCCAAAAATCCAAACGTTTAACTGTATTCTTTATTACCTCAAATAGCTATGTCTACTGTTAAAAATGGGGTATTTCTGGACTCATTGACGCACAAGTTCTCATCATGGCCTTTTCTCCATATTTAAGAATTTCCAATCAGAGTCTCTACATAATCTTGTTAGCATGTACCATTACCCACTCTCGTTTGTCAAGTGGGTGACATAAGCCTCGCAGAAAACCAGTATCCTCTATAACACTAACTAGCATAACTAAAAATCATTTAAAACGGTTTTCGGGATAATCTTACATGTTAAACCGCCAAGCACTTAAAAGACAGCTGGGAGGGGCCGCCCGCCCCGCCTCGCCTCGCCCCCTTAGCACCGTCCAGCCCCTCAAGCGCTGGGGCAACGCGGGGCGACTCCCGCGGGAGCCCGCGGCAGCGGGAGGAGCACAAGGCGCCGTGGCCCCTTCCCCGCGCGCGGACTCACCGACTCCACCAACAACCCCCACTGCAGCCTCGCCGAGCGGCACAAGATGGCGCCGGCAGCGGGCGGACGCCCCGCGTGTCTCGCGAGAGCAGGCGGGGCCCCGCGGCGCCCAATGAGGAGCGCGGCGGCCGCAGGTTCGAACCCGCGGCGGGTAACGGCTGTGCCGGGGAACGGCTCCTGTGCGGCCGTTAACGGCTGTCCTCAGGCGCCGCCTGCCTCCTTGCCGGCCATGGATGCGTCGCGGGACTTCTTCGGGAAGCTGCGCGCCTTGGCGCTCACGCTGGAGAAGGAAGCGAGGCAGCTGGAGCAGGCCCTGAACAGAGAGGACACAGGTACGAGCCCGCCTCGCCCCGGTGCGGCCGCCGGGCCTCTCCCTCACGCGGCGAGCGCCTCGGGGCTGTCGCATGGCTGGCCTCAAAGCCCGTTTCCTCCTGCTCCCTTCAGCCGCAGTCACGAGCGCTAAAAGCGCTGCGCGTTGTTGCGCTGAGGCGTCGTCTCCGCGCTTTTTAGTAGTCCCAGTGGTTTGGCTTCCGTGCCGCGCATCGCTCCAGCAGTCCCCGTCGCTCTTCTAAGGGGCTCGGCTTGTTCGGGTGCCGGTCGGACAGGGCTGAGGATCTGCTGCGCGGGGCGCTGCGCCGCGGCGGAGCTTCCTGAGCCGAAAACAGGCGATTACGGGCAAATACTGAGATACCTGCTAGCGTGGTGATGGCGGGTTTTAGTGTGTCATCAACCTCTACCAAGCATTTATCCAATCTATTTGTGTCCCAGTAATGTAGACTTGGTGCAGAGTTTTTTGTTTGTTTGGGGGGCGGGGTTGGGGGAAGAGAAGGGTCTGACAGATGCTGGAGCCCTTTGTAACTGATTTGCTGTTTGGTTCTTTGCTCATTTGATTATTATTTTTTTTTTTTCCTGCAAGAGACTTCTTACTTTTCATAAGCCCTCATGTGGAAATCTATTTGTTACTTACTGCTACTCCTGCACACCTTTACACTTAGCTTTATGTACTTAGCTGAATCTTAGACATCAAATAAAACTAATGCTGATCGCATCTAGCTAAAAAAGGCACCTTCACTTTTTCCCCTCTTTATCTTCTTTGCAGTTTTTTTTCTCTCTCTGCATTTTCTCTTTCTAATCAGCTCCCTGTAGAGCTCACAAATGCTCCCGTTTCCCAGGACTTCCGTCTGCCTCCTCCTTAAATAGATGTTGTCTAAGCAAAAGCATGCATCTTTCTTGCCTCCTTAGCTGGTGGACATCCAGACGTGTTTGTAAAGTGGATTCTTTTGGCAGAGAAATTACACCTTTCCTAGCATCTTTTTGCTAGGAGAGAGACAGAAGAGAGAGAGGAAGAAGTAGAAGATTTTGTCCAGGGCGTGATCCCAACTTTTGGCTTTGTTTGCCATATTCCTGTCTTCGGGTTGCTTCCAGAGAGGAGACTGGGAAATAAACTTGGGAGAGAAGAATTTCCTAAAAATAGGAGGGCAGAATATAAAAATAATTTGACCTAATCATCATATTTTTAATTAAGATAGCTACTACGATGTTCTTTTTTTTTTTTTCTCCTTTTTCCTGGAATCTCCTTGTATCCACCTAATAGATTTCTTGATGTATTTGGGAGAAAAATCTTGTACATGTTCCTAGTCTTCACTTGGATTTGCTTCCTTTGCATTTCCTCATGGATGGGCCAGGATCCATGTGCAGATGCAGACCTTGGAGTCTGTTGGGCCCTGGAGGGCAGGGGGCCCTTTGGACCCTAATGAGTGGGAGAAACGGGCTGATAAGAAGCGTGTGAAGTCCAACAAGCCTGGCCCTCCACTGGAGCCTTCCTGTGCAAAGAGAACAAGCTGGGGACCACCAGCCTGAGGGGAAGCTTTGCAGAAAAAAAGATCTTTGATCCTGGTGGGCTAACTTGGGATGATCCCAGAGGGCTGCATTAGCAAGATATGAGCCAGCAGCCAGAAAAGAATTGTTATCCCCCCTCCGTTGGTGCTCGTCAGGCTGCACTGGGTTTGGACCTTGTAGAGCTTGTGCAGGGTCCAGAGGGGATGGAGCTTGGGAGACACAAGGGGATGGGGAGGGCACTGGGGTTTTTCCAGTCTGCCAAAAAGGCATCCAAGGGGACTCTGATGGCAGTCCCAGCTGTGCAAAGGCAGCTTCCAGAAAAGTTGGAGCCATACTGGATTGATAACTGTCTATTTTATTGTCTGCTTTGCCATATCTTATCACATAGCTGTTTTTTTCCCCTTTTATAATATATATTTGTGTTAACCTCAATTTCTAGTGAAGTAATGTCTGCTTTTGACTGTTGTGTGTTTAAATGTATAATACTAACAGCTTCATGGATGGCAGAGAAGTTGGGAAAATTCAGCTTTTTATGATATGTTTCAGGGGTGTCTTATCACTCCCCCTCCTCTTAATAATAATTAAAAAAAAAAAGTCAAATTCATTAATGGTTTAAAATTTAACAAAAATCGTCATTTACAGTCTTGAGTCCTACCTATTGTACCCACATCTAACATATATTACTTTTTACAGTATGAGCTGAGACAGTAAAGTGGAAGTCTGTGAGTCTGTGCAGTTTTGTCTGTGTAGTTTAACATTCTGTGCAAATTGTAGTCAAATGATATGTGAACTACAAGCTAGTTCCTTTGCATTTTCTTTCTCCTGTGACTGTAGGAGATCCCACACTGTACTTGTCAGTATGTATTTGTCAGCTAAAACACAATCCTCTTTTTTTCCTTTCAAAACCCCTTTTTTTTTTTCTTATGTGAATGTGTATGTCAGACTATGAAGAAGAGTCTCCAATACGAGTCCTACATGACCTGCATTGTGACCTGCAGGCTCTCAAGGTAACCTCTTAAGCTGCTTGCTTGAAAAAATGATGGGAGAAGAAGAGTTGCATAAACTTATAACTATACTTTAGATACTGCCATACAATTTTAGCAGTCGACAGTTCTGACCCTAGTTTTCATTTGTTTACCTGTAAGTCCTCATAGTGGTTCTGGGAGTACCAGGCAGTGCCCAAGAAAGGTTTAGTATCATTTTGAGGCTTATCTGTCTCTACTAATTTATTGTGGCCAAGCAGTGAAAATCAAAAATAAGTTTTTGTTTGTTTGTTTTTCTCTTGCCCTCTTTTTAATGGAGTATATATTTTTGAGAGGATACTAGTAAGTAGTTATTCTGTGAACTGTCTAATTTCTATAAATTTCTGTATACTCATGCCCTACATATTCCTGGTACTTTTTAGCCTAGTTTCAGGTATATAGACAAGACCCAAATTTTCTTGTCTATTCTCATATGAAGTTCAATAGCTATTCTCAAGCTCGATTTGGAAGTTCGGTGGTGATTTGAAAACCCCTATCTCTGTCTTCCCCTTACCTCAAAAGAGAGATGTTAACGCCAGGTTGGAAAAGAGCTGCTCTGAGAGGCAAGAAATTCATGACTTTATGAAGGCAAGTAAAATATTAATGCAAAGAAATGCAGCAGATCTTGGGAAAATAAGAGAGCTGTTCCAGAAATATGGCTGTAAGCCATATGTCTTCACAGGTAACTTTTTTTTTTTTTTATCTTGAGTAATATATACATTTAGAAAACATGCTAGCAAGTATATTTTAGTAACTCTGAGAATCACCCTGTTTGAGCTTCTTGTTTGTGAGAGACTATGGTAAACTTATCTAAATTAGTTTGTATTTTTAAGTTACTCCATTTACACAAACCAACATAAAAGAAACTTTAATATGTTTTATACCTTAAGTGGGACAAGATAACCACATACAGGACTTTGGTGATAAATGGTAGCCCATTAAGCTCTGGTAGCTTGAGTCAGGGGGAATCATTAATTCAGCTATAAAGAGCAAACTCCAAATTCATAATATTCCTAAAATTGAGATATTTGACATATTTTATTAACTCTCATCAAACAGATGAGGAAGAGGAAAATAACTGTCAATCAAAGGTGCCTGTCCAGAATAAATCTGATCAAGAGAAAATAGATGATGATCCTCATCTTCCTGCTTGCATGGAGAAGCCACCAGTTCCCAAAGACCCTCTGAGCAACCCCCAACTTTCTGATTTTGGTCTTTCACAATATGCCTTCTCCAGGACTTGGAGTACAATGAATGAACAACACGCAACAGATCTACATCAAGAATATCCAAAAACCAGGACTCCGTTAAAAACACAGACCCCGTCTATGTTGCCCAAAACACCTAAGTGTATGCTAAGGATGGATGACTATGAGTGTGTAACACCAAAACTTGAACACTTTGGCATTAGTGAGCATACTATGTGTATGAATGAAGACTATACAATGGCACTCATCCATAAAACTACTGAGACAAGCAAAAAGTAAGTAAGAAAACCCCCCCAGGTTTTCTATAGTTTTCTATAGAAAATATAGAAATATATATAGTTTCTACATAGTTTTCTATAGTTCCTTCTTGCTTTGCTGATTTTTTGCTGCTATGTGGCTGCCTTGAAGAGCAGGGACTCAAGGTTAAGAACCAGAAGCAACTTGTAGCTACAAGCATATATACAGCCCCCAAGCGTGCACTGTTCCCCTGCTGTTCCTGTGCTCCTTCCCCACCTCATCAGCCAATCCCTTGACTCTATTGTTATCTGGGTCCAGTCCTGTTAATGGCCACAAGGCAGCCAAGGAGAGACGGATGCGTCCAGAAGCTGTTCCTGTTTTTCAGGTTCCCCTGATCTGCCTGGCCGGTCTTGTCCAGCTGGCTCCTCTGGGAGTAACCCAGTGACCCCTTACCTACTTTTACAGTACCCCACATCTCCCCGTTTTTGTTTTCTAGCACCAGGTGTAGTTAAGGGCCCAAAACGCAATAGCCAAGGAGTGGGCTCTGGCAGTACTGTAAAACCTCCCAAGAGTCTTTTATGTTCAGCAACTTCTTCCCTTTCCCCTTTGATGGTGGTGACTAAAGTTGCATCTTTCTTTAGAGGCCATCATAGTTCTTTCCACCAAGGCATATATTAATTGTATGAGACTGGGTAAGCGCATACAAAGGACTATGATTACAGTTAGCACTATACATCCCATTAAAAATATTTGAGTCTGGCCCCCATGTGTGCCAAGGGTCGAAGGTGTCTAGTCCATCATTCACACGTAGTTGTGACGTTAAGGCTTTTAAGTCTTGTATACTTATGGTTGGATTCGTTCATACAGCACATTCCATCAAAGTCCTCACACCCATGCTCCCATGCTAACAGCAAAAAATCTATGGCAGCCCGATTTTGTAGTGTAGCAAGGCAGACCAAATCTATATCAGCTAGCCAGCCCACTAAAGCAAGCATCGTTGCGTTTGTTTGTTTAGCAAGCCAACATCCTAGTTTTGCAAGCTTATTATGAGGAGCAGCCACTGCTACTCCTGGTGTAATAAAGGAAGCCACAATAATCACTGCAGGGCTCCAGAAGTCCACCTGAGAATTGCGCTCCTTATGAAATGCTTGGCTTAACCTCTTTACGTGGTGGTAATTATGGAGCCTTGTGTGATTGAGAATTGTTGCTATCTTGGGGTAAGTATTGTTAATCTGCTGCCAAAGTGCAAGGACAACCTTTTAAATGTGATGGGATAGCCCCCCATGCCTGGTCCCCATGTATTAGAAACATGCCTCTAGGCAGTGTTATTGGGGCATTGCTAGTGTGAAAGGCAGGACTTCGCGACTGGTGATCGTCCACCCCAGATATTGCCATGGTGCTGCGTCTTGAACCTTATCGGGAGCGACCACCAGGCCTTCTCGAATCACCTCCTTTATCAGTGTTTTCATAACAGTCTCTAGCTCCATAGCTGTGCTGCAGGCGATTAAAATGTAATCCATATAGTGAAAAATAATCTCATCCTTGTGTTGTATCCGCACAGGGCTCAATGCCTTTGCCACGAACTACTGACATAGGGTTGGACCGTTCTCATACCCTGCAGCAGTACTGTCCACTGATGCCATTGGTGCAGTTCCGCTGTGTTTATGCTCGGTACAGAAAAGGCAAATTTGTCTGAGTCACTGGGATTCAATGGGATCGTGTAAATACAGTCTTTCAGATTGATTATTTTTATTCACCAAGCTGCTGGAATCGTGGTTGGTGATGGTAATCCTGGCTGTAGGGCTCCCATATCTTCCATGGCCTCATTAACTTTATGTAAATCATGCAGTAATAGCCATTTTCTGTTTTTCTTTTTAATAACAAACACTGGTGTGTTCCACAGGCTGGTGGACAGCCGAAGGCGGCCTTGACACAGGTGGTCCGCAACAAGTTTGCGAAGGTGATGCAGCTTCTCCACAGGGAGAGGCTGCTGATCCACCCACACTGGCGTGTCCGTGAGCCACCTGAGGGCAGAGTCAGCTTCGCATCAGCGGCCCCCAGGGAAAATGCAATGTCGCCCCCCAATGTCCAAGAACATCCTGGTCCCAGAGGAACACAGGAGCAGGCAATATAATATATATGGGTGTAGAATTACTACCCGCCTCTATTTCTGCATTACTTTTGAGAAAGAGGGGAAAGCTTTAGAACCTCTCTCGTATGGAACAGTTGTCAGCACTTCAAGGAATATTTCTCTCGATTGTACAAGTGCCTCTGCTGGGCATCGTACTCGTATTGCAGGTTGTCGATATATTCCCTCTCCTAACAACATATCAGTACTAACCCCTCGCAGAACCCGATCTTGAGATTTTAAGTTATCCAAAGCTTTTATGTTAGCCAACTCGCCCGCTTCTTGGAGCCCGCCACCTGTTGCACTGGAGTTAATATTAATTGAAACAGCATTTTGAAATCATCAGTAACCAGCCAATGGTCCTCTGAGGTACCCCAAATTAGTGCTTGAGTATAGGATGCTTTGAATCCATATTCTGTCACAGCCTTTCATATTTCCTTAATAAGTTCGTACTGAAGCAGCGTATGCTGTGCGCCACCTTGCCAATCAAAAAGTACTGGGTATGCACTTATTCCCTGTTCTGCTGCTTTTGCCACATCAATCTCACCGTCCTGCAATGCCTCATGCCTAACCTCCGCCCACGGATTTTCATTTTTTTTCTATTTTCTCTGCTCGGCTCCACTAGTGGTGTCACCACAACCTCCTTCAGCTTGCACTGAGCCTGGCGGAGGTGGATAAGGTGGATAACAGTCCTCACAGCGCAAGGGTAGCAGCTTTGAGTCTCCTGGCGGTAGCGGTGGGGGAGGAGTCACCTCTATCCTTTTCTGATGTACCCATGTATTTTTGCAACGCCTCGTACACAACCGCCACAGGTGCAATATTGATGAGGCTGTTAAATCCCCTCGGGTAGCCCAATCCTACAAAACTACAGCGAACCTGCCCAAAGCCGTGGGATTGTATACTGTTGCTTCACTTGAAGCATTACAATTCTCCAACTCCCAGTTTAAAAGATGAATCAAATCCCCCGGTTGGATCTTCTTTCCCATCCCAAATTTATCCAGGATGTGCTGCATAACCTGCAGTACCCTTTCTTGCTCTTTGGTCATGGATTCCCCCCATGGTTCTTGACAGCCAGGCTCCTACCCTGCAGATTTCTCTGCCCGTAGATAGAGCTTCTGTAGATAGAGTTACCGGTTGCGATTGCGAGACGTTCTCTCCCGTCTGTCCTGTCGAGCTTGCTCCACCATACGATCTTCCCCGATTGCCTGTTCGTGTCCCTGTCCGGACACCATTTCTGGATGCCTTGAAGAGCAGGGGCTCAAGGTTAAGAACCAGAAGCAACTTGTAGCTACAATCATATATACAGCCCCCAAGCATGCACTGTTCCCCTGCCGTTCCTGTGCTCCCTTCCCCACCTCATCAGCCAATCCCTTGACTCTATTGTTATCTGGGTCCAGTCCTGTTAATGGCCACAAGGCAGCCAATGAGAGACGGATGCGTCCAGAAGCTGTTCCTGTTTTTCAGGTTCCCCTGATCTGCCTGGCCGGTCTTGTCCAGCTGGCTCCTCTGGGAGTAACCCAGAGACCTCTTGCCTATTTTCACAGTGCCCGCACTGCTATTGCCTTTTTTTTTTTTTTTTTTTTTCCTCCTCCTTCTGCACTGTTTCCTTCTGTGATTGTTATTGCCTTCTAGGAAGGTAGTCCTGTGTTTATATTCAACTCTGCATGTTTGTCCAGATCCAGTTTGCAGTGCCAAATACTACTATGATGTTCATATTGGTTATACTCCTTCCCTTCACTGTACTAGTCTAAAAATTTCCTGTACACAGTCTGTTTAAACTGGAAAAATGCAAAGTGTATCTGTCATCTTTTCGTTTCCCTAACTTCAAGGTTTTTAAAAGCTGTAACAATGTAGCAATGAAAGGAACTTCATAAGTGTTCACTTCAATGCCTTAATAAAGAAACACATTGTAATCTCTCTTACATTACTCAAAGCCGCCTAACGAGTTCTTTTTCCTCCAGTCAACTTCTGTTGAAAAAACTTTTTAATTTTCACAGCTCTAATGAAAATTACAGAAAGTTTTTTAACCATTGCAACAATAAGGGCTAGAGGGCCTTAATGGCAGGAATATTTTTCTGTGCTTCTAAAGCAATATAAAAGTAAATAATGCTTTTCAAATTATTATTAGAAATATATTGAATTATGAAAGTTGACACTATTTAAGGGAAATTTTCTGTTTTGCAGCTTAGTATTTGGGTTTAAAGAAAAATTGCCACAAAATAACCATATTTAAAAATTTGTTGAAATAATTACAACTAAAAAAACCTCTGGTAGTTGCAATAGACACTGTAGTGTGGAAAATCTTCTGACCTTCGTGCCTTTGTGCACCTCAGTGGTTTCCACCTGACAGGATCTAACTTATCACAATAGATTAAGGTCACTCAGTTTTCCTTTTAAAGGTCACTGGAGTTAAATTATTTAAAATGAAAAAAAAAAAACAGCAATCCAATCGCCATAAAATAAGTTCTTTCCAGTAGCTTTGTCGAGCTACTGTTGTTAATTAGAATTTTACCAGCAACAGTCAATTCAAAATAAAATGGACTGTCCCTGTAAGGCATATTTGAGCATTTGGGACAAGAAAGTTGATCCTATCTTGGACTGTTTATTTGTTTAATGTATTGGATTAAATTCTCTGAGTATTTGATAACATGTGGCTGGAATGAGACCCTTGCATGCTACAAATTGCAGCAGTAGAATTGGAGATTATAAGTTATTTGCAGAAAAGAATTTAGTCCTCCATGTTGATTTACAAATAGGAAAGTAATCAAGTTGCCAGTATTCTTTTGACTGTGATTTTTTCAAACTATTTGGGAGTTAACTGTGGGTTTTGGCATTTCACTTCAGCTTGCCTAAGGAAGATCCTCATGAAGGAAGTTTAGCAGAAATGTCACCCAAGAAAATCATGGTTACTCCTGGACCAAAAACAAACAAGATGGATGGGAATGGTAAGTTGGAAGTAAACAAAATACATCAGCAATTTTTACGTGCCACATCTGTTGATACCTTTTAAACTCTATTTAGTGTAGATTGTTAATGAAGGCCCAGTTATTATTTGGATATTAAATATTCTTAAAATTAATAAGTAGAAAAGTTGGTGGCTCCTATGGGAATTCTTTTTGCTTCAGTATAAACTCCATGTATTCTTCTAATATCCATTTTCCATCTAGAACTATCTAGGGGGATCAATCACTTTATGACTGCAGCTTTTCCTCATTTATAATGAAAACACTCTTATGCCAACTTAGATCTAATGAAAATTCTTGGGAGGGAAGAAAAGTCTATTTAAAGCTAAAAAAAAAAAAGTTAAAAGAAGGAGAAAAGAACTACTTTAAAAGAGTTTAACTGAACAGTAAGACCTTTCAAGACAGATCTGCATTTTTTTGGGAGGGAGAGGGGTATAATAGATTCTGTTGAAAATAAATGAAGGTCTCAGAACAAACATCTTGATAGCTGTGTATATGAAAACTAAAGAAATGTTGATCTAGTGTTGATTTAGATTGGACTTTTTCAGTTATGTGGAGTAATGAGACTAGATTTTTGCTGTTCTTCCTGGCTTTTGTTGCTCTTAAAGTAATTTATATGTTTGTACGTAATTTGGAATTTTTTTTGTGCCCAGCAGCTGATTATATGGCTTCCCCTGCGATACCTGTGTTCTGCACACGGGGTGTGAAAATCCCTTCCAGATCTGATGGCCGGGCATTGCCAAAAACAGCAGAGACAAATGAAATAAGTCTTCCTAGTCATACAGGAACACCAGTACTTCCAGATTTTGAAACAAGATGGCTAAAAGTAGAAACTAAGGTAGTAAATAACAATGACAAACTAAGAAAGTAAATAAATTGATATATATTTTTAACATGTTTTTAGCGTAATTGCAGGTTTTAAAACATCAGACTGGGATTCTTTTTCCATATTACCTTTTCTTATGTCATTGTAGAAAATATTTCCAATGGCAATCTTGTAAGAATGCTTATTTAATACTTGAGCAAAATAACTAAAAGTGTTTAAAAGCTCTTATGGGGGGGAATTATGTAAAACCTCTTATGTAATGCAGGGGGAAAAGCCTGAACTGGTGGCAGAAAATGATGCAACAAGTAAGCTATACATAGAAGAAGCCATTCCGTCTGCTGTAAGCTCTGACGAATATCTTAAACATTTTGAAGACCCTTCTCCTCCCAAAATAAAGGATTACGAACATTTAATTAATACTCCTCCAGTGCCAGAAATAACAAGAATACCAGATGATGTTCTACAGGTCAGTTAATTTTGTTTTGTTTTGCAATAACTTTAATATCAAAATAATATTAAAAGGGCTTACTTTTATCAAATTTTGCTCTTCAAAGAGAATTGTTATGCATTTTCAACTAAGTAGCAATCACAACCCTGTTTTGAGTTTCTATATAATTTTTTTTTCCTTCTTGATGTTTGATGTAGCTTCTATCAAAATATAATCAAAAAGCAGGCTCTTCTAAAGCCAAGAAGATGGAGACCAAAGCAGGAAACACTACAAGATATGAAAGTGATTTCACAAATTATTGCAACAAAGAGAACAGGTATGATTAAATTTTAAGAATATGGCTAAGTAATTGCATCTGGAGGAGTTATGGAAGACGCTTTAATGCATTTGAGAAATTCATGCAGTTTTTGATTCTTCAGCTGTCCAAATGATTCTGAGATAAATCAATCTTTGGCATTCTGACTGCCTTCATTGTAAAGAACAAATATTATAATTGAATCCTCCCAAGTTAGAAATCAAATGAAATTAGAATTTTACTGTGTTATCTGTAGGCATGTTTTGCTTTGTGGCAATCAAAGCCCTAGTGAATGCCTTGAGCTTTTTTCTGATTAAATTTAAGCAATTAAACTAAGATATGGGGGTGGAGATAACTTAGTATTTGTTAAAATGATTGTGTAATTGCTGCATCATTTATGTAGTTATCTGAAATACTTCATAAACAATATGTGAGATGTAATTAGCCTACACTAGATATGAATAATCTTTGAATAATGGAACATAAGTTTTAAAAACAACTGCTACAGAATTGAAAGAAGATGTTGGAATCCCTTTGAATAACCAAATAGAGCAAAGCTCTTATTTAGCTGACTCTCTTTTTTTTCTCATTGGACGAGACACTTAAAGCAAGTTGGCAAAGTGTGCTTATTCTGTTAATTTAAAATATTATTGACATGTTAAACTTATGAACTCTTCTGACTACATTTGCAGAGGATACTGAACTTACTAAACGTAATGTTTGAAATCAAGCTCCAGGACCATGCTGAGCCTGTTTCACATTCATGGAACTTATCACTGAGTTGTAGCAAATTCACAAAGCAAAAGTCAACAGAAAACATCGGGGGAGGGAGCGGTGAGAAGGTAAAGAACCATGTAAAGGAAAAAGGCCTCTCTGTGGAGAAAGCTTGATGTGGATCAACTTGTTAAAACTAACAACATGGTGCTTAAATTTTTATTTGAAATTACTGGTAAAAAATACATTGATTTCAATATGTCTGTGCTTCAGAGAGAACTCAGGCCATGTACTCCTTAGTACTTCTATTAGTGAATTCTCTTGTTCGTGTGTACGTTTACATCTGCAGTAGGCTGCAGAGATATGTGATTATGTTACAATAAAGGAAATGTCCGGTATGTTGCCTTAAAAAGTGAGTCTCTCCAAATGTTCTAGAAAGACTGTATTTCTTCTCAGGGCTGAGTTTGAAGTGTGTGATTTCAGCGCAAATGAAAAATTTCTTACGTGAAAAGTAACTTTTAGGACTTCTATGATATTTGTCATTTATGCAATAGTAAGGGTTGTCAGACATGTTATTTCGCCAGGCTCTCTATTAATCATCTGATTGCCAAGCATGAGACATGCTCCTCTAGCAACTATGTTTTATTGCATGGACATCATGTTAGGTACTAGGCATCTGTGTCCCTTTGGACAGCCAAATGGTGACAGTCTTGGACACAATTTATTTAAAAGTATTGTGCCATGGTCCTGGTTTCATACGCATGGTGTCTCTGGCTGCTGGGAAGATTTGAGGGCGTGTAGATGATTGCTTAATTCTCCCCCAGCCTGTTGCCACATGATTTCCTTTGGTGGTGGTGTCACTTCCAATAACACAAATACCTTCCTTTAATAGCTGACCAAACTTCAGCTCTCAAAACTGCTTGGTGCTTTCTTGGCATCTATTAGTCATAGCATTGGCACTCTTTTTTCCATCAGGGTAATCCTATCCAAATAAATTCTAAGTTTTTGTCCTTGTTTGGAGCCGTTTTCCCCACACCAGTGTCATCTCTCTACGATTCGTTTGAATAACTCCAGTACTGTTCTTAAGTAGTTGCATGTGGTCTTCTCTTGACTTAGAATTTCATTACTCACATATGGGATGAGAATGGGCTTACTGGCCCAGGAGCTGGGGAGAAGCGTGTGCTGTCCTGAGCCTTCTGAGTGCTGCTTCACGTCCTTTAAGTCCTGAGGACATGCAAGCATCCGGAGAAGCCTGGAGCTTAAAAGGACTTGCCCTGGCTAAACCTCATAACTACAGGAGACTTTTCCCTGCCATTCTAGTCACTTCGTGGGATGAGTATAGGTGAAGTTAAGTGGAAAATCTGATTTTTTTACTAGTTAGAGCTGGACACACTGTCACATTTCTGTGTTTTTGTGGGTTTTTTTAAGCTTCTCCTTAAAAATAATATGTGTTGTATGCCACTTCCTGAGTGTGATCAATGCCTTGAATGCTAAGTAAATTTCTTGTCTCAGATGCTGTGTGGCTTCTTGGAAAAATCAGATTCCACTGTAATAAACTAACTTGTTCTACCCTTCACCAAACAGTGAAGGTTAGACCTACCTCCAGCATCTTCATAGGTGAACAACTGCTTTGTAGGAGATACACTGAATTTCCTGCAAATTATTTTTGCGGGTGCGAATTACTTTTGAGAGCAAGAATATTTGAGCAGGAGGGAGTTCACAGCCTGCACTCGCCCTACCCAGCACCCCATGGCTCTTTAGGCTCCAAAAGAGCTGCTAAATGGAATTACCCAATTTGCCTAAACTTGAGAACAACTTTGCACTAGATTCTTTCTAGACGGACTAGTTTTTTAGTTTTAGTTTTTTAGTAATAGCTAGGCTGTAGTTTGAGTATTGGGGGTCAGTCCTGCTAGTTCTGTAGGGGGCAATATGGCCTGAGAAGTTGAGTCAAGATAGAGTTGGGTGTTATGTTTAGTTTAGTCCAGCTGGAGGCTGCCTTTTTTAGAGACTGCTTCACCGGCATCTAACTGGGAGGCCGTGCAGTTTTACCATGGATTAGTTCCATCTGAGCCACTGAGAGGCCAGTATCTTGGTTTCTTTCCTGTTTCTCCTCCCTGTGGAGATCGATGAGCTCAAAGTCAACTTCTGCCTGCATGATCAGATGCAAGGGAAGGGTGAGAATGGATCATATCCTGCAGTGGTCACTTGCAGTAAGAACCGATTGCCCATAGCATGAAATTGCACTTCTGTATTTAGAAACATCTGGGCAGTAACCAAGAGAGTGGCTGCCGCCTTTCCTTCATCTATTGCATCAGTCTTACTCTCTTTGCATTTGTTTCATTACATGAAATGTGTCTGCTAAGAGAAGTTTCTCTCATCAACCACACTTAGCCTAAAAGGAATGTCTCAAATTGTTCTGGCCAGGAAGCCCCTTAAAGCAGCAAATGCTTTGTTATCTTGGGAATATTCTGCCTGAGGTTAAACACAAATACAGATCTCACAGTGAAATTAAATTTCCCAGATGGTTGTCAAGTGAACAAATGACAAGCATGGCTTTTATTGCCTCCTCTCTGCTTTTACTGATATTTTTATCAATTACTGGAGCAGTAACGAGAGTCCAGACTAGTTATTTATGGATGTTTTAAATTTTCTATAAATGTCAAATTTGCTTTGTTCTCTTTGGAAAACCCCTTGCTGTTCTTTGCCCATAAGAGCATTCATGGTGGTAGCATGTGTCCCAGCCGCCTCTCTAGTTGATGTTGGAGCTGCCCTGTGTTTGGGCGTATCGTTCGCAGTCCTGTGCCTTGTTTCTCCAGGGGGGAGCAAGAGACCTTACCTCTCGAGAGGAGCAATGACAACATCCTGGGGCTGCAGCGTGCAGTAACATGTACCCTAGTCCCCAAAAACCCACCTTCTACTAAGGCATCAGTCACCCCTGGCCATGTTATCTATCAACTGTGAAACTTGGTCTTATTCTTAGGACTGTAGCCACTTTAGCAGAGAGGCAGTTGAGATGAGAGTAGAGCAAGCTGCCCAGGCAATTAATTTATTTGACCAATTTATTTGACTTGAGAACACAAGAATAAGTAAGCTGAAAGGTTTAAAAGTGTGTGTGTATATACATACATCTACATATATTTGTGTGTGTGTGTGCGGGCACAGGAAAAACGTTCTAGGAAAGGTGCAGTGCTGCACTGGCATTGCTCCAGGGAGAAGTGAAGGTGAGTTGTCTTATGGCTGAATACATAGGAGGAAAGTGCTCAGATACTGTCCCAATGTTGGGCATGGTTTGTTCCTGGTTTAAGCCGTGCAGTTGTGCTCCCGCAGTTCAGCTTGTGCAGCCCTTGCAAACCTGTCTCAGGCCTGTTGCCTGCCTTGTTGCCTGGTGCCACCCTTCTTTTCCCTCAGGTACAGCACTGCACACCCTTCGGTGCATCAGGGCAGTTACTACTGGGGCAGCTGGATAAGCCAACCACCAGTGGCTAATTGTTGTTTTGCGAAGATCCTTGATGGAGCCTGCAAGGTGACCCAAATCCCAAGCAGGGCTGGGCTCATGCAAGAGCAGAGATGAGGCTGCTGTTAGGCCATGGTTGCTGCAGCGATGCTTGAAATGGTTCCCTCTTCTCCCCACCACCCCTCACTCCTATTCCAGAACCCACATCCCCCCCTGCTACACCAGCTGCCCACGTGGTTGGGTATGAACTGGACTTGAAGGGACAGACCTGCCCCGGGCAGATTGGTTCATCCCTGCCCATGCTGCCTACATCTGTACATGTGTGTGTGTATAAATATACATACGACAACAGGGTGCTGCTGAGAGCATGTTCAAGCACTCTGGGCTGCCTTCCCCTGCCCCACGCACACGCCTCCTCCCTGCTGACCCTCCGTGTGGGCTCTTGAACAAAACGCAGTGAGCGCCGGGCTCCCCAGAGCCGCCCGGGCACCCGGCCTGCACTGCCACCGCTATCCGCCTCTTCTGTGACAAGAATTGGGACCAGACGCAGCTCGCGCTTTTGCAGCTGCTGTGCAAGATGGAGGGTGATTTCCAACCCACATGCCTCACTGTTGTCTTTTCTCAGAGGAATTGCTGTGTGTTTTCTGTCTTTTTTTTTATTTAAACCCAGCTGATCTGCTGTAATGTCTAGACACAGGGGCTGAGACAAGAGCAGCAGTTATTGAATCTCCCTGGCTTTGGCAGCTCCCATCTTAGCTGGTGCATTACATTAAGGCGGTGCTTTGTTCAACAATACCATAACTTATTGATTTGTTCTCACATATTGGGGGGTCTGAGGTGGTGTCCTGAAATCATTTTCGCTGCTTTCTAAGGCAAGAGTAAGATCTTGCTGGTTACTCTTCATTTTTTTCCCACTGCATCACTGCTGTTCCAGGGTGCAAGCAGAGCCATGAAGCAACTTAAACCTTCACTGTTGTTCTAGGTGGGAGAAGGTGGAGATGGAGCCAGGGCTGGAGTGGATGCCACGTGGGTTGGGGGCAAGGGGTGGAGGTCAGGCTTGTCACTCAGGACTTCAGTGGGGACCAGCTGCAGTCCCTCTCCAGCCAGGGTCGATTAATCCACCAGCGCTTTCAATGCGCTGTGAGAGCCAAGGCTGCGAGAGCGGCTGAGGGCGGGCACGTGGATCATCCCTGCTGGGGGCGCAGGAACCCGTAACGGCGGAGCAGGGACGTCGGACGGGGAGCGTCAGGCAGAGCCCTTCGCTTAACGCCTGGGCGCAGCAAAGAGGAGCTGGCTGTGAGGCAGCTGCGGTGTCCCTGGGAAGGCCAGGGCTGGAAGCGAGATCTCCCAGCTGCTTTGGGAGGGTTACATGTATGCGGTAGAAAAGAAACAAACAGGACACCTTTTCTTGGAATTATAACCTAGGCAGTTAGATTTTAAAAATGAGCTTTGTAGAGGGCTGCTTTCTGTTGAAAGTGCAGCAGTTAAGCTGAGAATTGTACCTGTTACTGCGCTAAGCATCAAAAAGGCCCCATTCCCTCACTACGAAGATGCATGAAGCAAAGGGGCAGACTCAACCCTCTGGCCCTGTGCAAATCAACACGCTAGATTCATAGGCCAGGCCCTGCAGCTGCGTCAGCATCACATGAAAATAAAGCCCCTGCAGCAGGAGCCCGAAGTGATGATCCGTGCCTGAAGCTTCTTTCACCCTCTCCTCACGCTCTCCCCCATTTTGTCAGTTCTCAACAGTTTTATATAAACTTTGTATAAACTATTAAACTTATATAAGCTTTGTATAAACTTTATATAAACTATTTGTATAAATGTAAAGGCTCTGTTGTGCAGTAGAGAAACTGCTGATAAATGACACTTTAAACTGCTTTCTGCGGGGTAGGTGTCCCCTGCAGTGGATAAGAAAATGCCTTGAGGGAGACGGTCACAGGCTCTTGGATTAAGGGGTGCTTCCCGGCACGCACAGCGCTGCTCACTGCGGTGTTTCAACTTCCCGGGCCGGCCTGTTGCAAATACATCATCCTTAGTGCCTGACGTCCTTCTTCAGCTTTCCTCAGACTTTGGGGGACACATGAGCTCATTGTATGAGAGGATTTCCTGTTGAGCCCCCCCGGCTCAGCCCGTGATAACTGCTGTTCTTGTGGCACGGGGATGGTCAGATTCTGACACGGTCTAATTGCAGAACTCCTCAATGTATCTTGCTGCCTCATTCCGTAACTGCTGTGGTTGGTCTTGACTGTGCCGTGGATATAGAATTCAGGGAGCACCAGCACTGACTTCCCAAGTGCCTTTTCTTAAAAAAAAAAAAAAAAAAAAGAGAGAGAGAGAGAAATGAACGCTTCCCTCCTGCACTAGGTTTGTGTGTGAAGCGCAAGCATTCAAGGGTGACTCTCTTGCTAGAGGCTGTTTAGCCAGACGCAGCCGGGCAGGGGTCAGCTGAGGTTCCCATTTCTGTGGCAGTGGCTGAAGGGGTGCTCCGTGCTCGAGCATCCGTGCTGAACACTTTGCTACTGAAGGCTGCTTTGCTTTCTCATTTCCCAGTCATTCTGCTTCTGAGGCTGCCAGAAGCAAAGCCAAAAGGTGGCGGTGGTTTTCCTTTGAAGACCTGCCCTGGGCTGTGTCCACGAGCATGTTTGACCCCATGTCAGAAGCAAAGCCAAACGGCCCTCAGAGCAGCTCTGAGTCACAGGCATAGGCTCCCTTGCTGCTGCTGCTTTATGAGGGCTACGCTTAATTGGTGAGAATTACGCTTAAAGACAAAGCAAGAACTGGAACACAAGAATGAGAAAACACCGAGATTCCTGTGGACTAGCTCTAACTGCAGATGCCTCTCTGTGTTTGGAAGGAGGCTGGTAACTAACTGGTGCAATTCCACACTCACGACCACAGGACTCACCTGCAGCACGGAGGATGCCACGTGGTGAGCAGGCCACTTCCTTGCAGTCTTGCTTCCCTGCCCACTCGGTTCCAGACGCACCAGGCGGCCGCTGCGGCAGCAGGACTCTGCCTTGCCGGAGCGCTCCCGAGTCTGCCCAATCCTGCTGGCGGGGGCGGAAAGCACCACTCCGGCTACGACACCCGCACCTCCCCAAGTCCTCTGCTTGCACCAGAGCTGGGAAAACATCCCCCCCTGGCCACGCTGGACGAGCTCCAGTACCACTTCCAGGCTCACTGCTAGTGCTCTGCCTTGAGGGCTCTTACAGAAACGGGTGAGGACCAACGTTCTCCTGTTTCGGCCATAAGGGGTGCAGGTGATTCTGTAAATGAGGGTCTTTAATGAAGGCTGAGTTGGCAGCTCCCTGATCTGCTCTGAGGAAGCTCTTCCTCTGTAGCAACTGAGGAAACTGGCAAGTTTTGGGCTCAGGGGAACTACAGCCCTCAGTTCTGCACCCTGACCTAGAATCATAGAATCATAGAATGCTTAAGGTTGGAAGGGACCTCTAGAGGTCATCTAGTTCAACCCCCCTGCACACGCAGGGTCACCTAGAGCACGTGGCACAGGGTGGCATCCAAGCGGGTTTGGAAGATCTCCAGAGAAGGAGACTCCACAACCTCTCTGGGCAACCTGTTCCGGGGCTCTGTCACCCTCAGTGTTAAGAACTTTTTCCTTAAGTTCCTGAGGAACTTTTGATGCTTCAGTTTCCAGCCATTTCCTCTAATTCTGTCCGTGGCCACCAGTGAAAAGAGGCCAGCACCATCCTCCTCACTCCCTCCCTTGAGGTACTTATAAACACTGATTAGATCCCCTCTCAGCCTTCTCTTCTCCAGGCTGAACAGGCCCAGCTCCCTCAGCCTCTCCTCATAGGGCAGATGTTCCAGGCCCCTGATCATCCTTGTAGCTCTGCGCTGGACTCTCTCCAGCAGCTCCACATCCCTCTTATACTGTGGAGCCAAGAACTGGACACAATACTCCAGATGTGGCCTCACCAGGGCTGAGTAGAGGGGCAGAATCACCTCCCTTGATCTGCTGGAGACGCTCTTCTTAACGCACCCCAGGATCTCATTGGCCTTCTTGGCCACGAGGGCACACTGCTGCCTCATGGTCAACTTATCATCCACCATGACACCCAGGTCCTTCTCCACAGAGCTGCCCTCCAGAAGGTCGGTCCCCAGCCTGTACTGGTGTCTGGGGTTATTCCTCCCCAGGTGCAGGACCTTGCACTTGGCCTTGTTGAATTTCATGAGGTTTTTCACCGCCCAGTTGTCCAGTCTGTCCAGGTCCCTCTGGATGGCAGCGCAGCCCTCTGGGGTATCAGCTACTCCTCCCAGTTTGGTATCATCAGCAAACTTGCTGAGGGAGCACTCTGTGCCTTCATCCAGGTCATTGATGAATAAATTGAACAGGACTGGACCAAGGACTGACCCCTGGGGGACCCCGCCAGCTACAGGCCTCCAGCTAGACTCTGCACTGCTGATCTCCACCCTCTGAGCTCTGCCATCCAGCCAGTTGTTAATCCACCTCACTGTGCACTCATCTATCCCACACTTCCGGAGCTTGCCCAGGAGGATATTGTGAGGGACGGTGTCAAAAGCTTTGGTGAAGTCAAGATAGACGACATCCACCGCTCTCCCCTCATCTATCCAGCCCGTCATTCTATCATAGAAGGCTATCAGGTTAGTCAGTCAAGATTTCCCCTTGGTTCCTGCTGACTGCTCTTGAGCACCTTCTTGTCCTCCATGTGCCTGGAAACAACAGCCAGTATGAGTGTGACCTGCTGGCAGATGGCTCGTCCCTGGCCTCTCCTCTTCCTTCCGAGGGGGCTAACTGACATCGGCTGCTTTCCCTGGGAGCAGTGCCCAGCTTGCAGCTCCTCAGGGACAGCAGGAAGCCCCCGCTGCCACCTCCTACTCATTTTGAGCTCCTGGAAGGCATTTGCCACCAGCATTTGCCATCAACCTCCAGCTTCATCAGAAACTTAGAGAACATTTTAGGCCTTACTTGAACCGTCTGGCTTTGCCCAGACACCCCAGGATCACAGAAAGCTGAGGAACCGCTGCTCAACAGGAGCTGCAGGTATTTGTAAAGGTATTATCTCAGGTAACGTTCAGCAGTGCAGCTGTTCAGCAGGTAAAGGCAACTGAGGACAGACACACCTTCTGAGTGCTACAGAAGCCAACAGCTGGGGTGCTGCTCACAGGCAGCAGCCACTGCCCCTCTGCTTGTTGTGGTCAACAGCCCAGGACCCACCTGCCTCAGAACCTCTGCTCCCCGGGCTGCCAAGCCAAGGACAGGCCCCTGGTCAGGGCAAGGCACCAGAGCACAGAGCAACCGGTTCACCCTCCCCTCACCTCAGCAGCAGGTACCAGTTCCTGGGCAGGGAGCCTGCAAATGCATTAGGTGAAAACAGGGGCTGGGCAACTAGCCCCAACCCTGCGAGTTCCGTATTTTGGGCTTGCTCCTCACAGCACTTAACCTTCCTCTGAAAACAATGAGTTTCTCTAGCCAGATCTCTACAGATATCCTATCCTTTTTTTTAAAAAAAAAAAAAAAAAAAAAAAAAACCTATCTTTCCAAGTCTTTCTCATTTTGTTTCTTTTTAAAATACACAGAATAGTTGAGGTTGGAAGGGACCTCTAGAGATCATCTGGTCGCTAGAGGTCATCTAGTCCAACTCCCCTGCTCCAGCAGGGACACCCAGAGCATGGGGCACAGGGTGGCATCCAGGTAGGCTTGGAAGATCTCCAGAGAAGGAGACTCCACAACCTCTCAAAAATACCTTCCACTTGGAATTACACCAAGTCCAAGTAAGGGAAAGGACGGATTCAGCACACTTGCCTAAAGGCCAGCAGCTTCTCCACACTCTGACCACTTCCAAGTGCCACCAAGTGGCACCATCTTCATACAAGACGGAGCGTCCCCCAGCACCCTGGGAAGTCAGGGTCCTGGCCTGACTCTGCTGCTGGGGGACAGCCAGCCTGGCACCCTCTGCCTGCTACTGAACACATCCACTTCCTCAACATGAAGGACAACGGGCTGGCCTGCCTCCAGCCATGCTCTTCACAGGCTCCTCATCCCACATCCAGCCAGCAGTGCGTTAAGGAATCCACCTTGCACCACCTACCCCTGTACACCAAGCCCCAAACCTACTGCACAAAAGTTGTAGAGATTTCAACTTCTGCTTTAAAGCTGACTTCAGAATTTCTATGTGAAAATCCACTTAAGAGACAAAACAAACAATAAAACACTACTAAAGTCAAAAGATAACATCAACCTTTATTCCAAATAAGACAGAACTACAGAACACCTGCAATATTTCTGGTCATATTTTACAGAAATCTTGAAACACTGGACACACAAACTTACTTTTCAAACTATAACAATGAGGAAAAAGAATGATGATGAATCTAAAAAGGCTTCCGTCTAAAGAAATTCAATACAAGTCAATGTTTAAAAGGTAATGCTCATTTCTGATGCCCAGCTTTGTTTTCAGGTGTTCCCGCTTAGCAACAAAAGCAAAAAGCCAGCCTGCTTTAGAACAGCAAGTAGGAGTAAACTGCAAATAAAGACACAGAGCAGCAGTGGTTTAGTAGGGTCTCATGCGGCTCGATGGAGGCGGCGCGCGATTCGGAGGTGTAATCGCTATGTCCAGGTAGTCTCCTATCTGGAACTTCTGCGACTGCAGCGTCATGGAATCGTCCGTGCCCTTGCGGCCCGACATGGTGCTGCCGATCTCCTTCACCCTGCACGGAGGGGACAAGGCGCACGCTGCTCAGCGGGAGCACAGCTGGCACAGGAGCAGCACCGGCTCACCGCAGCCGTCCCGCTCCATCCTCTGTGCTCTCTGGCACTAAACCACGGTCACAGCGCGTCCCTTTTTCCAGTACTGACTAAAAAAGTTAAGTCTTCACTTACCATCCCACTCTGATGGGATGGTAAGAGGGAGGCTGGAACAGAACCTACTGCTTTATTAAGGGTACAGAACCCCTCTAGTACCAAAAAAATGAAAAACACCCCACACCTCCACCCATAAACATGCACCCAGCACATAAAACACCCTGCTATGGGTGATAGGACACGATACAGACACTGGTTCCTGGTAGATAGCTACACAGGTTATGTGTGACTTGGCACCAGAAGCCAAAGAGAGATGATGGAAAAGCCAGGGACTCATTTCCAGCATGGGCATCATGGAGAGGCTCTCTAGCGCCCAGCCAGGGTCCCAGTGGCCAAGTTGCCCCTTACCACTAAAGGTGCTCAGGATACCTGTAACGACCACTATGAACTGAAGCCATCCATATTCTTGGCACAAGACCTATCGCTCTTCCTATCACCAGGAAAAAACTTGCCTTCAAGTTTTAGGTTCATGTTCTGGGTGGCTACCAGCTTAGGGACCAATGTCTCTGCTCAGAGTAACTTGTTGTTTTGGGAACAGCAACAGTCTCTAAAGTAAGTTTAGTTTGTAGGCATCACCATCCAATCTGCCATAAAGAAGTTTAATTTATGTGTTCTGGACTTTAAATCTATATCGATGAAAGATAATTTACCACTCTGGTGACTGAAGTCACAGTAATCTGGAGAAGAGAAGCATTTACCTGTACCCAGGCCTCTTGAGATCTGTAAAAACAATTGCAAAATTGAAGTGTGTGCCCTTCTTCCGTGCTTCGGGGTAGACCTCTTTCACTAAGCTGGTCAGCTCTTTTAGAGTTGCATCCATCCTGGTTAGAAATAAAATAATAGTGGCTCATTTTCTCAAAAGTAATAATAAAAAGAACCCTTTTCCATTACCCACTTAACACTGACACCAACAGACTGTTATAACTGAGTTGTTATCTCCTTGCCTGTGCATGCTTTCTGTCAAACACAGAAGATGATTAAAATTTTACATGTTTAATCAATATAGAAAGCAATTTGTTTCTCGACTATGTAATACCTCAAACAAAATATTCAGATCCACAGATCGGTGGGTGGAACTTGTTCTAGTTATAAGTGGAAACATCTGGGAGAACTCACCACCTACCGGGCGCTGGAGGCAGCGAGAGCTGCAGCACTAAACACATGCACAAAGATTTGTAATAAGCTGTTTCAGGTGCTGTTTAGCTTCTGGTTTACTGTAACATCAGACAACTGCCATCTCTTCCTCCCCCCGCTATGCTTCAAAATCTGCTTTTTCAGGTCTCTCAAAAGAGCTAGTTTGAACAACACGGGCTACTTTCAGATGTTTATGCAATACACAGCACAAGAATTTCTCCATCTGAGATAAGATTTTTGTTAAAATAGTGGGGGTTTTTTTTGTTTGTTTCTCCATGCTAGAGAAAGTGTAGGAGTAACAAATCATGAATGAACTTAGATTAAGATTCATATTTCTGCCCTAAGAGGTAGTACTCCTACTCTGCCCTTCCGCAAAGGGCAGGACCAAAACTCATTTACGCAACTCCAAGCACAAAGGGACCAAACACAACAGCAAAAGCAGGCACCTCCCCAGGCGTGTCTTTGTGTGTGCTCGGACACCGGTATGTGCACAGCCTGCACAGGCGGCGCGGGCTGCCACGGCGCAGACCGCCCGCACACGAAGCCCCTTCGCACTTGCGCACACAGCAAGTGCTTCACGCATCACCCACGGCCCGGGCGGTGGGCACAGATCCCATTAATTATAATTAGAAGCGCATTAGAAGTGAAGTAGAAAAGCATCCTTTGTCAGACACAAAAATAGCTGCATTCAACTGTACGCTGACACAGGAATTACCAGTCCAGCAGAGACCTCAAGAGAGAAGCAAGATTAGAAAGCAGCCTAACTCCCTTTAGAAAGCATTTTTAAAAACGCTTCAGGCAAAGACTAATGTTTTAGCAATAGACACTGCAGTTACTCTGCAAGGCCAAACTTGAAAGTAATAAAAAGCCGCTCCTTATCAGACCCCTGTTTCTTGACCATATCAAAGGAAAACAAACAAAAACACACAGAAAAGCAACACCCTACATCCCCCCCACACCCCCCCGCCAAGAGACCCTACCTCACTTAAACCCACCCACAGGCCATGCAGCCCCCCCGGCCCGCCAGGAGAGTCGCTGCTATTGTAGAAATGTGCTGCTAAAAACAAGCCCCGCGCCGCCCCTCACCACGTGTAGATCTGGAGCTCGCTGGAGGGCACGTTGCCGCGGGAGAACTCGTCCATGCGGTGGTGGCGCCCGTTGTTGGTGGTGAAGACGCGCAGCAGCAGCGGACACGTCTGCGGACGAGGCGCCGTCAGTGCGGACCGCGCACAACCCGCCCCCAACCCCGGTGGCTCCCGCCCCCCCGGGCCCCGCGCGGCCCTCAGCACCTTCTCGCGGTCGATCGGCTTCTCGGGCTCCTTCTTGATCTCCTCCTGCGTGACGCGCGACTCCACCGCCATCTTGTCACCCCCGCCCCGGCCAAAGCCCCCGGATGTCCCGCGCGGCGGCTCCGCTCTCGCGAGAGCAGCGCGCGCGGCCACGGGGGGCGGGGCCGGGCTGCCTGCCGGCCGTTAGTGACCGTTGGTGGCCGTTGGTCATCGTTGGGTTTGCTGAGGGGGAGCTCGGGGCGGGGAGGCGGCCTCCAGCGCGGGGAGGGACGCGGCCCCTCGGGTCTCGCCTCAGGAAGGAGGCGGCTGCGGCGAGCGCTGCCTGCTGGGGCAGCCGCCCTGGGCAGCCTCGCGCTGAGGTGGTGTCTCCTGCACCGCCGTTCCCCGAGCGGATCGCCCCGCTGCGGCTCCCCGCGCCGTGAGGTGACCCTCCCGGGCCCGGGGAGCCGCTGTTGCGACCGAGGGGCTGCTCATTGTGGAGGCGGTGTCGTGGTATCGCGATTACCGGCAGGTGCTGAAGAGGCAGCTCAGTGGCTCTTCCTACAAACCCTCAAATGCCCAGCAGCGAATGTCGTTCCTCAGGCCTGCTGTGGCTTTGGGGGATGTGGTGTAATCAGCTTCCCACCATCTTCTGTGCCATTTCCGACTCGCAAGTGCACTCTGTAAAACAACCCTTGCATCCTCTGATAGTTCGGAGAGCTTTTAACAAGCTAGTGATATTTGCGCCTTGTAAAGACACTTCTCTATGGGGGGGAAAAAAAGTAAACAGATGTCTAATGTAAATAAATATGTAATAAAATCAACTGCTATAACTAGGAATTGATTAAAATAAATTGGGGTAAATTGTATTTAGAATTTAGCTTCTTCTAATATGCTGGGAAAACCAAACACATGTGTTTTCCATTTATGGTCTTGTTTTTCCAAGAATAGATTCTCATATTCAATTGAGTGTGCTGCTACGTGCTACAAAATAGGGTAGAGAGACCTGGGTTTCTGATGTGATAGCTCTTTGTGTTGGGAGTTGTTACTCGGGTCTGAATTGAGAGAGTGTTTGTCCTGATGGAATTTACACTTAGTTACCGAACTGGTGTGAATTTGCCTCTCATTGCAAGAGTTAAAAAAATAAAAAAATAAAAAAAAAAAAAAAGGGAGATTTTTCTGTAAGATTCTGCAGAAATGTGTTTGATAAGTGTGATATCTCCTCTTCACCCCCAAAGCTTTTTTTGCTTTAGGGTAAACTATCCCAACTTGGTTGGCCTGTCCTTGTATGACAAAGGCAGCATTTGCTTAAGCATCCCATTAACTATGTTTAATACTATCTTTTATTAGGAATTTTTGCAGAGGTACACTTGATATGAGTTTGCTTTACCGAGTAGAGCTAAACTTAGCAATAGATACTTATTTATAAATTAAAAATACTACAGTTGCACCATATTTATTACGTAGGTGTACCTTACTGTGCCTATTTTTTCTATATGTTGATCCCTGCAGCAGAAAACTACGGAGAATTTTGTGCTACCAAGCCTGTGGATTAGGGTTCCCTTTCAGCAACGTACTTCCCCAAGCAAGGTGATTCATGGCAGATTAACAAATGTGCTGAGTGGAAATCTAGTATCAGATACAAATATAGCAAATTCTGCAGTGTGGGAAAAAACATATGCTTGCTGTTTATAACTGTTACAACTGTTGAAATAAATACACACAAAAGGTACTTTGATTTCACATTTCCAAACTCAGCAGATAACGTTTTCAGTCTATTATTTATTCAGAAGTTTGTAAGGGGGGGAGGGAGGAGAATGACAAAAAATACACTCACCTGTCAGGGTTCTGTAGATACCAAAAAGAAGAAAAAAGAACATGAATCTGGATTAAAAAAAAAAAGAAGAAGAAAAAGCACTTGCTGTTCTCCAGTAATACAACTAATAACAATGGGTTTAAAATGCTGATTTATGGCACAGTTAACACAGGACAAGAGAACCAACAACCCATCAGAATTTGCTCTCAGCTTTTATTAGCTTTCTTTTGTGCTGGCTTGGGTAGTATCCTGTAGTTTTTACTCTCTATTATGGCATCTCATCAGTTTATTATCAAAGGAAATGACTCAGCTGCACCACCATTTGCAAGATTTGATTTCCCAGGCAATTATACAGTTTATTGCATTGCTAAAATTAATTTTATTTGCCTTGATAATAATACATTTTGGGCCTAGGATGTGAACCACCATTTTCAAAACAAAGGAATTTATGTCTAGGATCAGGTATCCTAAAGAACAGCTGTAACAAATAAAGTCTGATTTTGTTACGAAACTAAGTAGTTCCTTCTGTTAGAACTTTTGGATGCTTTATTTATGTGAAAATAGCCCAAAATGCCTGAGTTTTAAGAAAATTCAATCATGACTTAATTTATTGCTCATTAACAACAGAGATTTATTTTTAGACTGAAATTCAGATTCTTTACCACAGTTACACATTTGGAAGAGATGAGGAGAAACGATCTGACGGTGACAGTGTCAGTGTGTGGTTTGTGACGTGGGTGTTGGTGTGCAGGTGTTGGAGACAGCGGCTCCGGCTGGACGGAGCCCAGCAGAATAAACAGGATTCCCACCCATTTTGGTGCAGGTCCCTCCGGTACCTGAGTTAATCTCAGGGTTTGCCGTTGCCGGGAGGGGGTTTAGCTTCCTGCCGCTTGTCCTTCACCTCCAGGATGTGATTTTTTCCTCCCTTCGGCGAGCCCTGGCCTTCACCAGATGCCTCCATGAGGAGATGAAATTTGCTAATTTAAGAGAAAACCGTCCAGTTGGGGGTTAGTTTTCTGGCTGTTTATTGTGTTTGACACTTTCTAGGCTGATTCAGCAGACCTGGTGGGAGTGAGTGGCTGAGGACAGGGCCTGTCCCTGAGGGTCCAGGAGGCGGCTGTTGCTTCAGCCCCTTGGCATCCTCTTCCATGACTTCTGGTCAGCAGGAGAGAAGGGGGCTCTTTTTTCCCCCCAGCTTCCCAGGGATACCAGGCTATGTCCCAGCTTGCCCCAGTGTGTGCTGTAAAGAAAATGGAAACCTGAAGCGGTGAAATAGCAGCAGACTATGCCTGCAAGCAGGTCTGCAGCCTTTATTGTTGTAAAAGGAATATATAAAATACACTTCAAACATCTTCACATTCGAGTGTCTGTTGAGTCTGTAGACACAAGCTCTCGGATACACAAGCATCTAGAAAGGCACGGACACAATTGCAGTTTGGTGCCCCTAGGACGTGGAGCTTGGCAAAGCCTCCAGAGCCGGGTAAAGCAGAGCAGTGCAGGCCAAGGAGCCAGTCACTGGCCAAAGCAGAAGCCACTGCGAGTAAATTGTGGCTGAAAGGAGAGATGAGAAATAATAATAATAATGAAAAAAGAGCAGTTGATGTTAGTGACTTAAAACTTGGCGGTGTTTGCTAATGAGGACTGCACACTCCTTAAATTTCTCATGGTTTACGTACCCACGAAAGCTTGTTTGCTGCAGAGCTGATGGTCTTTGTCATGGCTGTGGGAAGTTCAGCTCTCTTTCTATCCAGATTTGTTGGCAACAGCATGAACAAGTTCTGAACATCTTTACAATCAACCCAGTAAGGGTAAACTCAAACTTGATGGAGCTTCTACTGCAGACAGGCTTTAGCTGGTGGGTCAACATTGGAAGAACAGTGTTGCATTTTCTTTGCGAATGTGGTTACTGGTATTTCCTTTATTGGTATTTTTCCTCCTGTATTTTGTACTAAAATGGGTTAAATTTAGAAAACTGATTCCATGTCTGCAATGCTGCTCAAAAATGTCATTGAAGCTCGTTGAAGATGAATAAGAAGTTCTGCCTCACTGTCCTGGCTTGCATTCAGACGATTTGGGGTCCCAAATTGCACCACAGAGGAACCAACCGTTGGGCTTTTCTGGCCCAATTCAGCCTGTGCTGTTCAACCTGTGATTACACTGCAGCCAAATAGCTCAGGCCTCAAGTGGGGTCAGTCCACAGACAAGGGAAGGGTGGGGAGAAAAGAAGTTTGCTGCCCCAGTGCAAGCTGCCCAGGACAGCACACTAACAAGAGCACCTGGATTTAACTGCCTTCTGTAGCTGTGTGTAGATCATATATACGGGTTCTTCTTATTCCTTGAAGTCAACATAGAGACCACAAGTTGAACTTGTGCTGCGTGGGCCTTCAAGGAGTGTCAAAGCCTGACTCTTCCTTTGGACAGGAATGGACTAGATGGTCTCTAGAGGTCCCTTCCAACCTCAACCATTCTGTGATTCTGTGATAAAAAAGGCTTTGAAGCTTCTTGAATATTATACATCATTGCAAGGTTGTTATTTAACAGTTAGGTCAGGGGATAGCACTGATCAGTGCCGGGGCTTGTGTGGAGGGCAGAGCTGGACAAACAAGCAGCCTCACACTACCACCATAAGACGCTTTGGTGGTTGTGGTGTTGCCAAACGCTGTAATTCTGCTGCTCAGGTCCAGATCAGGCGTTTCCTCAGGATGCATTTTTTCCAGTTGCAGAGAATAACGTTTCTGAGAATACTACTAGGCAGACTAGGGTTCTTGCTTAGTGCAGCTCTGCTGTGCTGTGTTCATGGCACCTGCCTAGAGCCGTTTGACCGCAAACCTGCAGCATCTGCACCTTGGAGGAAGAAACACAGGGAGGCAGGGATGCTGCTCAGATGCTTACTCACCTGCCAGAATGTTCTCCTTCAGAAGCAAATATACCTGAGTGAGCTATAAGCATTATAAAAACATGCATTTTATCCATAGTTGGTGGAGATGTGCCAGTATTGCACAGCAGGATCCTCTCATGTAGGTGACAACAAGGGAGCGAGGATGTGATCATAAGGTGGCATAAGGAGAGAGCTGGAGAGCAGCTTCGTGGCATTTCAGACCAGCCTAAAGAAAAAACATCTGCAATTTCGCATGTGCCCCATATAAGAGAGATCCTGCTGGTAAAAAATGGTAGCGATTATTTGAATACCATTCAAAAGAGAGCAGCACATACTGGGACTTGCACTTTTCAGGGGAGGAAGACAGCCTGGGGTTTGAGGCAAAGAAAAAGTAAGTCCCACTGTGTCATGTACAATTGTTTTCTTCTCTACATAAATATATATTACGAGGTAATGGGTTTTTCCTGGTGGGGTAGTAGGCTCAGAGTTACAAAATATAAAATTAAGGAAGAAATGTTGCCAGAATCTAAAACTGTATTTCATTAAAATGTGTTGTCATTTCACTATATAATGCATCTGCTACAATGTTCCAGAAGTTTTAGACACACAATAGAGCAATAAACTGATTTTATAACTCAGGCTATTTTCTACCATAGGTTCTCAGCTCCTCCCGACCCCATTTGTATTAAATTACCTGAATGCAGAAATGTTCATACACTGCAGGTAAGGAATGAATGGGTTGTTGGGGTGAATGGACATTTTTAAAATGGTTAACAGCATCTTCCTCTTAAATATTACTTCTTTTCTCTTTCCATGGAAGAATGGTATTAAAAGAATGTTTTTTTTTTTAATAAATATATTTTGGATAGAAAATTTCAAGAGGTCTGACTATGTCTTAGCACATACATTTTCTATACAGCTGTATGGGTATGCTATTCTTCAGCTTCCCATAGCTCTCTCTAGGTTACCAGCATATGGCACCCACAACCTCTGTTGAAAATAGGAGAATAATGATGGATCCTGGACCAGATCCTTCCTTCCGTCTCACTCCTGCCCCAGGATGGTCTTGACACACAGATTCCCCCTGCATTTTTGGCGTTTCACACATTTCTTTTATTGCAACTGAACTGTTGATAAATAAATCCTCTCTTGTCAGACTACACCCACAACACCAGTAATATTCAGCATTTCTCAGCATTGTTGTGGGGTTCATGGAGCCATAAAAACGCTGTATCCTGCATGGCAGAGTTAGGTGCCATTTGTGTCATTAGGGGTATCCTGCTTCCAGAACCACCAGAATAAAGGATTGAGCAAAACTTATCTCCAAAGTAAGTAATTCCATGTGGCAAGCCAGGTCAGGCACAAAGCAAACCCCACAGTCCTACTTACTCACCTCAGCATCCTTTCCACAGAAATCTCTTTTGTGGCTAAACATGCAGCTCGGGAAACACAGCTCTGTAGCTTTTTATTTGCCTGAATGGTCATTCATGACCAGGGTGCTCTCAGCTGCTCTAAATTACAGAATCACAGGAGGGCTGAGGTTGGAAGGGACCTCTAGAGATCATCCAGTCCAACCACCTCTGCTCCAGCAGGGACACCTAGAGCACGTGGCACAGGGTGGCATCCAGGCGGGTTTGGAAGATCTCCAGAGAAGGAGACTCCACAGCCTCTCTGGGCAGCCTGTTCCAGGGCTCTGGCACCCTCACAGGAAAGAAGTTCTTCCTCACATGGAGACGGAACTTCCTGTGTTTCAACTTGTACCCATTACCCCTTGTCCTGTCACTGGCCACCACTGAGAAGAATTGGCCCCATCTTCTTTACATCCTTCCCTCAGGTACTTGGACATGTTGATCAGATCTCCTCTCAGTCTTCTCTTGTCCAGGCTAAAGAGGCCCAGCTCGCTTAGTCTTTCCTCATGCGATAGATGCTCCAGTCCCTTAATCATCTTCATGGCTCTCTGCTGGACCCTCTCTAGAAGCTCCACGTCCCTCCTTGTCCAATACTCCAGATGCGGCCTCACCAGAGCTGAGTGGAGGGGCAGGATCCCCTCCCTCCACCTGCTGGCAACGCTCCTCCTGATGCAGGCCAGGATTCCATTGGCCTTCTTGGCCACGAGGGCACATTGCTGCCTCATGGGCAACTTGCTGCCAACCAGGTCTCCCAAATCCCTCTCTGTGGAGCTGCTCTCCAGCAGGTCAACCCCTGATCTGTCCTGGTGCCTGGGGTTATTCCTGCCCAGGTGCAGGACCCTGCACTTGTCCTTGTTGAACCTCATGAGGTTCCTCTCTGCCAACTCTCCAACCTGTCTAGGTCCCTCTGAATGGCAGCACAAGTTCCCTCTAAATGACAGCACAATTACCAGGAAATTAACAGCAATATTTTGAATGGTTCAATATAAAATGAAATTTTATATTTCATATAATAAAATGAATGCTGCATTGTATGAATTACAGTATCAATTAACTTGATTTTTTTTAAAGAAAGGAAATGTCCATCACTGAGAATTTACAATATGCGGAGTTTGAACCTAAAATGAATTCTAATGGCTTGGTTGCCATAAACTCCTCGGAAACACGGTGCATAGTGGAAACACTGGCACATCTTAGCTGCAGCAGCAGGAATGGTGCCAGTAAAGTAGAGCGCCCTATAGGTGTAATGTGAGACTGAATCCGTTAGGCTCCCTGGGCTTCTATTCCTTTGAAATCAAAGGTAATTAGAACATTTCATGTTCGTTCCTTTGACCAAGAAAGAATAACCCCTCTTCTGCCCTGGTGACTACTGCTAGTGCTTGTATCGCCTTGCGTTTGGCACACGGGAGAAGCTGCTAGGGAAGCTCTGCCGCAGTGAAGTCAAAGGATGTTTTGTTGCTAGTTACGGTGCCTTGTCAGGAAGCAACGTTCAGGTCAGGGGAGAGCAAACACGCAGCAGGGACAGATGTGTCCCCTGCAAGAGGAGGAGGAAGTCACCGCTTCTACCTTTCCAGCTGGTCCTTGTCCTGCCGCGCTGTCCCTTCCGCTCCCTTGTTGCCCACAACGGGCTCTCCTCAAACTGAACTAAGATGAAACACATGAGTAAAGACTTCAGACTTACGCTGGTCACTCTAATCTTGTCCATATGGCCTGAGGTGGGCAAGGAAGCTTCGCACAAGAGGCACGTGAGTGGGGCCAGAGGCAGCAGCAGTCGAGGGCATCCCCTTGGAGCGGTACAGCAAGGGCAACTGTGACATCTGTCCACGTCCCTGCACTTTCCGATGATGCCGGGGGCCGGCCACGACGCGCTGCATTGCGGAGTGCCACTCGTCTGGGTTTCCATATAAGAATTTTGAAAGTGCAACATCCAGAAAATAAATACATTGCCTCATTGAGCTGTGTGGGGAGGCAGGGGGATCCTGCAGATGAAGAATGAGGAGGGAAAGAAAGAAACTCTATAGAAAGGAGCATATTGGAAAAAAAATAAAACAACTTAGCTTGACACAACTTTGCAGGCAGCTTATGTGCTGTTACACCTGTTACAAAGCTAAAAATAATTCAGACCTATTTCTGTAAAACTTTTGGGCATGGAAGAGCAAGAGAAGTGGCTCTTCTCCACCCATTTAGTTTTGTTGCAAGATAAAGATTAAAATTTGCTCGGGCCTTACTTGGTTTTAGGGAATAGAAAGGCATAATAATTTCCAGATGATACATCAATTTAATTGTTCAGATTAAAAAAAAAGGATTATTATCATTTAATACTATCTTCAAAAAACAGGCATCAGAATTTTCAATTAAAAAAATAACAGAAAAAGAAATATCCTATATGAAAGGAGGTGAAACGAGAATTGCAAAAATCCTGTTACAGTCAGACTCACTAGTTATTAAAGGCGATCAATTAGCTTAGCACAGAAGGGATAAATTTAGAACACAGGGCCTAGTTATCGTTAAATTCTTACATTCAAACTGTGATGTGTTGGCCAGATGTTCAAATGCCATTAAAGTACCGCTGCTCTGCTGCCAATTACTGTTTCACACTTGGGCCTGGCTTTGCCCCAAATGATACAGAACTACTGATTACACGTGCTCTGGCGGCATGTGAGATGCAAAAAGGGTTTTAAACAAGACCAATGCTGATATTATAAGCTGTAAAAGTTACTAATCAGCTTCTAATTAGAAACAAAGACCTGTCAGACTGACTAAGAAATTAATTAATGTTCCTCCCCCTTGGGCTACAAATGAAACAGGAAGACTTTCATATTTGTATCAGCATAACTTGTAGTTTCTCTTCGGGCTGTGGCTAGTGGAAGCAAACGCTCTGGGATTTCGACATGTCACAGTTTTCATGATTCCATATGTACATGGCAGGTGACATCGTTGGTCCGTCGGTGAAGTTCTTACTCCATCTGCACTCAGTGTTACCTTGATTTTATAAGCCAGAACTCCCACGTGCATCACACGCAACACAACTGCCATTGTGTCTCTTCTAGCTTATCCATTTCTTTATCTGTTCTTATTTTCAGATTTTACCTGTCTTTTATGCTGCTTAAGTGAGTTCTTGGTTCTTGTGGGGACCACAATGCTCTGGCCCCATGTCATCAGGATCCCCAATTCCCTGGGGTTACAGATGGCTTTACCAGAACTTGCTGGCAGAGTTCAGAGAGGGTAACTGGTGCTCAGAAGTGGCTGTTCCTTGGCAGGTCTGAAAACACCAGCTGCAGAGCTGATCCTGTCCCCGTGTCACCCGCTGAGCGTGCAAGCAAGGCTGTGGGGATACTGCTGAAATGTGGGAAATGACATTTTTATGCCTGCTGTTTCCTGGCTAAGCCAGGTACAGAGTTAAAGCTGTGACAAACAGCAGTGCAGTCTTTTACTGACACCACAGCTTTCAACCAAAGACTCCTTGAAAAAAATGAATCTTGTTTTCCTGGCCATAAAAAGGGATATCTAATCCACGACTATCTCTTTACTGGCCAACAAGAAACGGTCCCTCTGGTCTCCCAGGGAGCAGCGGGCAGAATGCAGATGGTTCCGCTTGGCGGACGTTTAAGCAACTTCCCCTTTGCTGGAGTGCAGCAGCAGGACATGGACCAGGCAGGCGCAGAGCCGAGGGGGTTTCCACGCGTCGGGAATGTGGCCGGGAATGTGCTAGGTGGTGCCGAGGCAAACTGCAGTCCTGCTGCCCCAGCGCCGTCACGGGACACAAACAGGCAGGGAAAACCCCGGCTCCGCTGCTGTCTTCGTTAAAGCAAACAGCGTTTCCCCTCTGAAATTACTCTGCATCTTCCTGAAGGCTTCTTAAAATAGCCACGACACAAAGTACAAAGGAAAAACTGCTGCATTTGGGTCCTGCTGAGGACAAGGTAACAATATCAAGGATGTGAGGTGAGGTACCTTTTCATTGTGTAATTCACATCTCATCAATGTCAAGGCCTCTGGTGATGATATTTCCTTCATCTAAGAATAGACCATAGAAGTATTTTAAGAATTCTAGTTGTCATGCAATTAATGGCATGGCACTTTGTTCCCAGTAGAAAGGTTTGATTGTTTTGAGCAGTAACGGTATTTTGCATGTAAAAAAGGGGAATGAGGAATGGTTTATTGCCAGCACTTTTCCTTACAGGGGGATGAATCACTTACATTCTTGGCAACCAAGCTCAGATTCACAAGAATGCTCAGTTTGATCAACTTCCTTCCAAACACTAAGCCCAAAGTAAAGAGGAAAAAAAAAAAAAGAGAGAGAGAGAGAAAGAAACTTGGATGGGCTCGTATGCGGAAGACATTACAAGATGGACATCCAAGCAGGAAGACAATAAATCTAGTGTACAAACTGTTTTGCCCAGAGCAAGTCACTAAGCTGCTGTTAAAAGAGGGTCCGTACTAAATGAAGAGAGCAATACTGGAATCAAAAAAAAAAAAAGGAAAAGGGGAGAGAGAGATCTGCCCCGATGAAGCACTGGCCCTACAAGGGCTCCCTTTGCTCTTTCTGTTCCAGTGGGCTATTTTCCGGCTCCATCGGTTCTCACACCTGTGTATCTGACATGATGATTCCCCCCACTCTTTACCCCGGTGCTGGGGTATCCACCACTGCTTGCGCAGCAGCATGCCCGGACATTTGGCATAACTGGCTTCCAGCAGCCAAAACAGGGCTGCTTGTTTCTATCCAGGGTGTCCCCCCAAAATATGTGCTCACTTTAGGGAGTCTGGTATGGAGCAAAAAGGTAATTGGGGAAGAAAGAACAGGGGAAGGCCCAGGAGGGCCCCGCAGTTTGGGGATGCTGCAGGTTTACCGTGCATTCATCCAAGGTCACGTCCATCGCAGGAGCGGCGCTTCCTGCCGAGGCTCCCTGCGCACATCATGTGCAATGGATCGTGTCCCGGGGCCGTGTCCTGCGCTCCCAAACGTGCAGCCTGCCTATCTGAGGTGCAGTACAATCCTCCAGCATCTGGGCAGGCTGCGTTTCTGGGAAGAAAAAGAAAACACCTAGAAAATCTGGGGACAGGCCTCAAGTCAGAAGTTTGGAGGAGACATAAAACACTGGTCCAAGCTGCCAAGGAAAAACACAGCATAATCTTCAGCCCTGGAGTTTTTAAGATGAGACAAAAATAGTGAAGAGGGACAGCCTGAACTCGATGTTTCCCAGCCCTGCATTCCTGCCATTCTCTTTCAGGAAGGCCTCGTTCCACTGCTGCTGGCACGAGCGGCAGCAGCACAGCGTGTTCTCCCTCTTCCCAGCCCCTCCGCTGGGAGCACCGCAAGCCGGGGAGAGAGGCCGCCCTGGGCATCCCGGCGGGAGATCTGCTTGCCCTGCGTCTCCGCAGAAGGGAAGCCGGGGTGGCCAGGCTTGGAGCAGGGCAGAGCAGGCCGGAGATGCGACACAGTTTTGTCTGGGGACTAAAACAGGCCGGTTTTCTTTGGCTGCTTGGCAGGAAGAGCGGCTCCGCGGCGCGCGGCCCCGGCGCGCTGGCCAGCGGCGGGGAGGCCCCGCAGAGCCGCGCGCGGGCGAGCGGCAGGGCGGGCGGCACCCAGGCAGGATGCGGCCTGCATGCGCCACCGCTCCTGGAGAGGGCGGTCCCCAAGGTCACGGCGGCCGTTCCTGGAGAGGGCGGTCCCCAAGGTCACGGCGGCCTCAACGCTGCGGCAGCGGCAGAGGAAACCACCTCAGAGGGCGCTTCCGTAATGTCCTCGCTGTGAATAAATCCCAGTGCTGGTGTCAGTCATCAAAAATGTGAATAGGATCCTAAGGCGAGAGGAGAACAGTTCTCTGGGTGAAATTCCATTTCCAGTGGCAGCTGAAGTGGGCTCCCTCCCTCCCTGCTCCTTCACGTCTCATGTGCCACGTCTCCCCAGGGAACTCATATGTATAAGTATATATAAGTATATATCTATATATATGTGATACAGCTGGGGCAGGGCCCAGTGTCAGTGTAGATAACACCTCTGCCTCCATGGGAAGCGCTCAAATAGAAATACAACCTTAACAGAGGTACCTGATACTTGCTCACTGGGTCAGGCTTTGTGTATAGCTACATATAACACTATGGGCCAAGGCTGGGCCATACTTGGTGCAGGTGCCTAATGGTGAAAAGCCGAGAGCCGAAGGGCAGGTTAGGCAGTGCCTGGACCTACCGCATTAGGGTCCCAAGGGAGCTCTCCTGGTCCAGGACCAAGTCACCATTAGGCTGCTGGATGCTCTGCTAATTTCATGGAAGGAGAGTTGGGGGCCCTTTGGAGCTATCACAGCAATAAATTCAGAAAAATCCATGGAGATTTTTCATCCTTGAAAAGACAGAAGTTTTCTGGGAGTATTTGTCCCTGAAGGCTCCCGAAAGCAAGAGGACAGACGGGGTCACCCATTCTGCTCCCATATGGCTGAGTCGGCAGCTTGCCCAGACCGGCACCGTTACCAGGGCATCTTTTCAGCCCTTGCAGGAGATCTTATCTGAAATCTTAATGGAGGCACATTTCGGTTATCCAAGGCCGTTTTTACACTGCTCAAGCTCAAGTCATTGAAATGTTTTAATTAACGAGCAAACACAGTCTGTCGTGTCCCTCTGTGTGACGCACAGAAATCTGTCTGCTTCCTCCCCGAGTACAGTACAGCATGTCTAAGCCACTGGCTACTATAATTACGATGGGATAAACATTTATACGGCACTATAAAGGTGAACCGGGTGCTTTGCAAACAATACAAAAGTGCCAACCTCATTCCTGAAGAACTCAGGGTGAAGAAAAGCCATGAGGGAATTGTCCCGAGGGAAAAAACTGCACCCTGCAGAGACTGAGCGCCGCTGGAGCAGCAGGTCTGAGCTCTGCAGAGGGATGCTTGTGGGACTGGATGAACCACCACTGAATGACTCACTGGCACTCAGAAATGCTGCGGTCCCTTGTCTAGTCTGCCACGGACCTTATAGGTGAGCTTTAGGAATCACTCAATCGATCCGTGCATCCCCACCTGTAAAATTGACATTATCTTGCTGTGCATACACGTGGCTACCAAAATGGAGTCCATCTGCAGAGGGGAGGGTAGGAGGGGAAGAGGGAGCGCTGGGAGGCACATGGGAAACAGGAGACGGGAGCAGGGAAAATGAGAGAGAAATACCAAAGAGAGAGAGCTCCTTGTGCTCAAGGAGGCAGGGAGCCAAGGAAAAGATTAAGAAACAAGATGGTCTCTGAAAACATGGGGGAGAAGAGTGTAGACCAAGAGCCTTTTGGGTAGGCTGAAAGGAGCACAAAAGAGCCTGGAGAGTAACCAGGAGCAAGTCAGAGCATCTGGAGCAAGCGACGGCCGAAGTGCAGAGAAGAACCATGGTCATGGTGATGGGAAAGCAAGGGCCTCTTCTGGAACCAGATACGGAGACAAACTGCAAGCTTCAGACAAGACCTTTAAAAAAAAACAGGGAAGTACCATTTCATGAGGTTTCTTAAAAAGCACCTTTTAAGTTTGTGCACCCCTTTTGCTCTGTGCGCAGCAGATGCTTACACAGACCTGGTGCACACAGAAACTCGGGATGTGTCCTGAGCCTGCCCTGCGGCCACGCACACCCCAAGGGCTTGGCCTTGCCGAGGAACGGGAGGACATGTGGAGTTGTCCGTGGTTATGTGAGAGGGGGAAACGCGGGCAGGAGCAATTGGACAGGCGGATTTCATTAGGCTGAAGGCAGCACAAAGGAGCAGGGAGAGTAACTGCAAGGAAATGGCAGTACCTGCAGCAAGAGGTGCCCGGGGCACAGAGGAAACTTGTAGCCATGGAGATAGAAAAGCCAGGGCAGCCGAGGTGTTTTTCATGCTGTCATGAGACGTGGCTCTAAAGCAATTTGCTGTGATTCGTGTGTCCCTCTTCACTTTGATTCACATTACAACAGTATCATTATTTATGTGTTTATGATATTCCAAGATTTATGGAAGGCCTTGCCCATTTAAGCTACGGAGTCAGGTAATTGGAGATTGCCATTATAATCGAATTCTGTGTTTTATTTAATTATTTGCAAATCACTTATTATCCACCCTGCAGCTTTAGTGAGTGATGATGAATAAAAATCACCCCTGATATTCAAAGGCTCTTTTTTTTCCTTTAATCTCTAGCACAGACACTGGATGCAAAGGTAACAAACCACAGAGACTGGAAGAAAACATCTAAAGATTGAAGCTGTGTCCAGAAATGTGATGGAGCTCTTTAGATTAGCAAGTGAGTATTCCCGAAGGGAGCTAAAAACAGTGGCTAGCGTGGGAAGAAAGTTCAAAATAGATGTAGGTTGAAAGACTGTGTGGAAGACCAGGAGACAAGCGGTGATAATGATAGTCATCAGATGGGAACATGTGGTTGTGAAGCATTTTTAGAGTGAAAAGTGTTTCAATTTGGACAGTGTTTTCATATTTACATTATTCTGTGATGATACTCCAGCACAGCATTATGGACTGTTTGGGCCTTTTTGTATTCTCTTATGCACTCGGGGTGAGGGGCACCCAGAATTTCTTCAGGGGCTGTAACCAGAACCTGATTTCCATGAAACTTTTAGCTGTAAGATGGCAGTTTGACCCATGTGGATGGCAAGCCCCGACCTGCCAGGCTACAGCAACAGTCACCCCATCCTTCCATCCTGGTTTTGATTATACTAACTGATCTGTAGGAGTCAAGCCAAGTTATTCTATTCATTCAAGTCACTCACCTCATACGCAATAGCAAATACCTCTTTTCAGCTTTCCAGTGTCCTTCTTTGCTGATAAAGATATGTAAGGACATGCAAAGCACACAAGGTCTCGGTTCCCGAGTACACAGAGGTGTGACTGCAGCTTTTCTTCTACTCAGTATCCTTCTCTGTCCCTGAACAAAATATGTGAGGTTTCTTGACTGGAGCTTCTTGTTCTGCCTCAAGATGCCCTGTCAAGTTGCTTGTTGTTTTCTTATTTGGCATATTCAGAATATATAACTATACACAGCTCAATCTCTCTTAAAGTTTTCCTTTTGTGCTTTAAGTTGGCCTGTCCTTTTTCTCACTGCGTATTACTGATGTCAGGCTGTGGTCTGTCTAGTTCTCTTCCTCTGCACTGTGCATATGTCTTTTCCTTATCCCTGATTGTACTTCCTTGCCCATCTGTACTACTATTTTTATTGTCTTTGAACACACATTAATAGTACTTTCAAACACATGTCAGCATCCATTTTTCTGTCCCATCTATTTCTTTACTTTGTTCCGTGTCCAGTTTTCTTTCAGAATTTAATCAGTTGAAATTCTCTGTTGGGTTTTTCTTCCACTTTTGAGCTGATTTAGTCATAATAACAAGGCTTACAGGGAACGATCCAAATCTTGCTGAAAGATCTGCTCCAAAGCTCATTACCATGGTCTCTATTTTTTGATAATCTTCCAACTTCCTTGCTTTTACAGACTGCAGGAGATCCAATAACATCTTAGAATGGGGATGGTTTCCTTTGAGTCCCTCGTCTATTCTAAAATGTGTAGTATGTTGGGAAACCCAAATATGTCCAAATTATATCTAGTCTGACACTTTCTTATACTATGTCCTTTTCTGAAGCCTTTTTCCTTGTGTTACTTTTGAGAAGACAGCCTATTAAAAGTGCTGAATTCCGACTCAGTTCTACCCTTTTGCTGGGAGAGAACCATTTCTGCGTCTCTAAGCTGAGATGGTCACAGCCTATCTACCTTTCTGTGCCAGGGATACTGGACTGACAGTCCTCTCTGTTGAAAATCTTTGTTAACACATTTATTCTCTCTGGCAATTCCTCCAGCATCATTTTAGGACCAGGAGTCTCCCTGTGTGTTTCTAAGATGTGGACACCCTGAAGCTTTCTGAAATGGTCTGGCCCTTTGTGCTGAGGAGGGTTAGGAAGAGCTGTGCTAAAATGCCTGTGACTCGGTTTAGGCTGCGAGCAAACGGACGGGGGTTCCTGAACAACCCCAGGTTGCCCCCCTTGCCCTGCCGGCTCCGTCTGCTTGGCATTTTGCCAGCAATGTCCCCACCGGCAAACTCCTCCTGGTCTCCCCGAGGAGACACCCAATGTTTGGGAGGGTGACATGCAAGCAGGTATCTAACTGAACGTACCCATTCCTAGGCAAGTTTTGTTCACAGCTATTCAGAGCTTCCTTGGAGTAGATGACAGTCTCTGTCACATGAGTCATCTTGGTCTCTTCTCACGGGGTCTCGCAGCAAAAAATCTCACATTTCTCCTGTGCATGACAGCAATGAGCTGTTCAATGGATAAAGCACATGCCATTTTGTGCTGATATAATAACTTATTTCCGTATTCCCTCCAAATGTGTTCACGTACATCACTACAGTATGAGATAAAACAGCCAGGGGATACATTGTGACTTCTCCCCAGAGCCAGGGTAATTGTTTAAGATTCTTGCTTTACAATTTATATTTCTCTGCCTACAAAGCTGAGGTAGCTCAGTGTAATCTCAGCTAAACCAGACACCATTTCTTTGCTTCATGGACTTCAGGCTTCCTATTAACCTGCCATATCAAAGGAAATAAGAGATCTCTTCCCCTACAATCAACTGCTGGTGACAGAACAACAGCACAACACAAAATTCAGGTTAATACTTGAACCATATTGAAAATGCCCTTTCCTTGCTAAGCTCACTTGACAATTTGTGTAGTTTATTACAAAGATAGTAAAATAAATTCCTTAGTAACCAACAGTTTTAAAATTGATAAATCAGTCAAAATGCAAATTTGACGGATATTTTCTGAAATGGTATTTTTTAGTGGGTAGAGCTACACAGGATTTAATATCAGGCATTCTAAACAGGGGCAGTAACCTGTCAGTTAAATGAGCTTTAATTTAAATTAATGCTAAATGCCACTGCCAGGTTTTAGGGCATCAATAGGAAATAATGAGAGCTCACAGAGGAAGTTCTTTATCCAGCAGTTTCGTAGACCTTCCACACATGGGACTCGTTCCCCTTTCCTTACAGACAGGGAACATGAGGTGCTGAAGTTAAGTGTTGTGCTGAGTGTCCCCACGTGTGACACTGAACGGAGGAAAGGGTGACTCTGCCACCATCAGCCCCACAGGCCTGGCTGCTGCTCCCTCCCGCAGGCAGCGGCCTGCAAATCTGCTGGGGCCTTGCCTGCCAAAGCCTTGGGCGCCGCGTGGCCTGGCACCCTTCGCTCACCCGTGTTGGGGTGCCCATCGCGTGGCCTTGGGCACCGCATGACCTGGTGCCCTTCCCTCACCTGTGTTGGGGTGCCCATCGCGTGGCCTTGGACGCAGTGTGGCCTGACGCCCTTCACTCATCCATGTCGGAGTGCCCATCACGTGGCCTTGGGCGCCGCGTGGCCTGACGCCCTTCGCTCACCCGTGTCAGAGTGCCCATCGCGTGGCCTTGGGCGCCGCGTGGCCTGACGCCCTTCGCTCACCCGTGTCAGAGTGCCCATCGCGTGGCCTTGGGCGCAGTGTGGCCTGACGCCCTTCGCTCACCCGTGTCGGGGCGCCTGTTGGGGCAGCGTGGCGCCTCTCGGGCTGCACGCTCGGCTCGTGCCGCCAGTGCTCCCTGCGCAGCCCTGCTGCCCCAGCACATGCTGCGCCCAGGCTCCTGCCTTGGTGCTAAGGGCTCCGCGCACTCCCTCGTGCCTCCTTCTCCAGAGAGGGAGGCCTCCTCTCCCCAAAGAGAGGAAAAGTGCATTTGTTCCCTCTGGAAAGTGGTCCTTCACAGTACCCTCATTTTCCTCGGTTCTTCACTTCCCAATGCAGGCACTTTATGTAGCCACCTCCCCAGCTCCAAACCCCCTCGCTTCCTGCCCAAGCTAAGGGTTGGACTGTGCTCCTGCTCCTCCCGCGCCGTTCCTTCCTCTCTGGAAGGTGAATCATTCCGGGCGTCTGTGGTAGAAGGGCAGAGCTGGGTCAGGGATGCCGTTATGCTGGGAGATGCCGACAGCTACTTGGCCTCTGATGAGCAGAGTCGCAGACTAGGCTGGTGGCTTCTGTGGGCCCTCATCAGCACTTCATGTGTCCTCCGTACTCCCTTTCACATTTTCTCCAGGATCAGAGGATTGCTGCCCCTAAAAATGCCCCAAAATAGGTCCTGCTTATGTTCCTGCTGGAGTCAATGATTGACAAGAGTGTGGAGCTGCAGTACAGAGTACATAGGAGCATGCTTTTCCAACATTTTTGATATTCTGAGTAAAGACTGTAAATGCAGCCTGAGTCTCCAAAATGTCTTTCCCATTACAGTGAGCCTGGGTTCATGTTTCATCTGCAAAGTGGAGTCAATTGCCAAGACAGATTTGTCCTATTTCGTCCACTTTGTGCTGAAATTAAAGGTATTTCTAAAGCATCAGCTCTTACATTTTCTACACCTTTGTCATCAAAACAGGAAATCATGATGGATCTCATAGAAATAGCCCTGGTTCAGAAAGTACACCTAATGCACAGATACCTTCCTAATCCACAGATAGAATTCAGTTAGTATTTATGTTTTCACTCATCCAGTTACTGGACCATTGAGCCTGACTTTGGCTGCCAGGAATGTCAGTTTACGTCACTGTTAACGTGTTGCCTTCCCACTCCTGGGTTAGGTTTCCTGCACTCTGCTAGAGAACGAAGACTCACAACTCCTGCTTTTAACTGGTTTTGCATTGGAGATTTGGAAAGAATAACTCTTCCCAAAATAGGTATGTTTAATATCAGGATGTTTCATTTCTTCTTTCCTTGCACATCATCTATTTTGTATCACAGTGACTTGTTCTAGACATGTTCTTGTAGTGAAGGATGTCACTGTCTGCAAAATGATCTGTGTGTGTGTGTGTGCATGCTCACACACAAGCACCCTCACAGACTCAAAAGCTTTCTATATATGTGTTTGTTTTTCCTCTTTGGAAAAGGCAGAGAATTAGGGGTTATGAGTGATATTCTTGCTTTACCTTTCTGTTCTCCAGTTTTCTGAATGGGTTCAAAGCAGTTTATTGGCTTCTAATGCTGTATAAAGAAAAAGTTAATCCACCCACATCACAATTATTTGGTTGCTAGGAGTATTTTTAGCAGCACGATTTGGTAATTGCTTCCAAATATAATAGTTTAGAAAGAGTCACACTGTGGCCCAGCTAATGGTGTACGGGGAGGGGACAGAGCTACTCATGGCAGCAGATGTGAGGGCAGGGAAGCGAGCGAGTTGCATGGAGCTCCGGCTTCCCTCGCTATCCAGCACCCAGCCCTCAGGCAAGACAAGAGGTGAACGCTGGAATCATCACAGATCCTGCAGAGCCACCCCTTTGATCCCATGGATAAAAGCACTGCCCCTTTCTTGTGGGGGATCAGTGTCTCCTGGTGCAGTCTGTGAAGGGACTTGCTCATGCAGGAGAGCAGTTTTGTTCTCTCCGTGCACATCTTTCCTTCTGGCAGCATCTCGCTGTGTAGGACATTGCTGGGAGGAAAGGCTTCAATGATGCACAACAATCTCCACACACACACCCAGATCAGATCATGTTTTACCAGAGAAGCTGAATATCATTCCTTTAATTGTTGAGGAAGATGGTTCCTAACAGTTTGGGCTTCTCAAGGTTAGAAGTGGAAACAATTTGAGAGGCTGCTACTCAGTGGTGGACCAGCCCAATCCGGGTACCGAGAGAGCAGATTCCACCTCTCTTGTGCCTGTGACTCTGCTGCCCGCATCTAGACCCAGCTGTTCTGTGGAAAACACGTGGAAAGCAGAAAGTGCACCTGGCTGCAGCCAGAGCAGGGAAAGAGTCCAGCTGAGCCTCATTTCCAGATGGACTGGTATGCAAAAGGAAAACAAAGAGACTGAAAGGAGAAAAATAAAAGATCTGTTTTACTTAGATTTAATAATGTAGACAACAGCCATGCCTTAAGAAAGGACACGTTAGCACACAGTAGGAATTTTTTATTTCAGTGCCGTTCCTTTAAGCCTGAACTTTATTGGGAAAAGGTCTCAAGCCATTGAGCAATCCTCAGTTTGGGCAACCATGTTGCTATGCTTCATCGGTTAAGTATAGCAGTAATTCGGAAAATGAAGCCCCGCCGCATCTGTCACATCATTTAAAAATTACTTCAGTTTTGCAGGTATTTGAAGATTGCAAAACGAACCACTTTACCTTGCAACAGCCTGTCAGCATTGGAATCCGCTCTGAACCTAATGGGTTTCTTTAGCTCCCTAGAGTTGGATATTTCCTTCCTCCTCCCCCTGCAACAAATTCCAGGCAATGACACTATTGAAATTCTGACAGTAATTTATATACAGTAAGTGGCTGACCTCAGATGAGACGCTGAACAATTCCTGTGCACCAGGCTGCATTTTTCTCATGAAATACAGCAGTTTATTTGCAGTCACTTACCATTAATCCCCCACTCTTCCCAAACTGGCGTCATTTATAAGCTCTACTGACGGTTTGCAGGATGGAAATCAAAGGGGAAAAAAAGATGATAAGCAAGCTTAGAGAAATAACCTTAGGTAGATGAATAGCATTACTCACAGAAATAGTCCCCTTGGCTTTGAAGAAGCAGTAAATATAGCTCCCATCCTAGAAAGAGTTATGCACAGGCTTCTCTTTACACGGGCTCGCAGGGCTGCCCAAGGCAGGGACTAGTCACATGCTTGGAGTCCCCGGCGTTGGCAGGGCTGACATTTCCCCTCGCACGGAGCGGTTTGTGCAGCGGCGCGGGCAGGCCTTCCTCCTCGCAGCTCTGCCATGCGCCTGCGAGAACTGCCCGCGTTTCACTTCGGGGCTCTGCCACGTTACGGGTGTGAGGGAACACACAACGTATTTACTTTCTTATTGCTCTTGATTCTTGTTAATATTCCCTGCTTGTTGCTAGCGTGTCACTGAGGGGCCAGAAGCAACCGCCTTCCCAGCCCGAAGCGCTGCTGTGTGATGAAGGGAGCCATCTCCGGTCGATGATCAGTCTTTCTTAGGGACCAAAGGGAGCTCTGATAACAAAATGCTCCCGCCTCCATGGACAGCGGGCTCAGATCCAGGCTGCTCCCTCCGGAACGCTGTCCAACGCCAGCTTGGCTCCAGGCTCCCTTCCGAGCGCGGGAGCTCCCTGCCGCCCGCCCCAGCACCTCGCGCGCTGCCCTGGGGGTCCTCATGGCGACAGAAACAAATGCCTGAACAGGAATTTAAAAATAAAATAAAATAAAATAAAATAAAATAAAATAAAATAAAATAAAATAAAATAAAATAAAATAAAATAAAATAAAATAAAAAAACAACTCTCTTCCCACCACCCCAGGAAAAAAAAAAAAAAGCGCCCCAATAGGCATGATTTAGAACTAAACTTAAATATCTATCTATACATAGTGGAAAAGTGGCAGGAATCTGTGAGGAATAATGTCGATGGATAACTTCGATAACTTTCATTTTAAAGCTCTCCGTTAAAATAAGCCGGGGCTGGGGGTCCCGCTAACCTTAACCCCCCCTTTCCCGCCCCGGCGCCGCGGGGGGCTGCCCCGCGCCATTTCACCCCGACCCCCGCCCGCTCAGGCGCTTGGGGCAAGGCAGGGGGGAGAAAATGGCGGGGGGGGGGGTGAGCCTAAACCCCCCCAGGCTGTTTTTAACCCAGGAAAGGGTGACCCCAAAGAACGGGGGGGGGGGGGAGAAGGGGTCGCCCCCCGCGGGGCCGCCCCGGCTCCTCCCGGCCGCGGGCGCGGCCCCTCCCCCGCGGCATGCGCGGGCGGTGACGCGCGGTCACGTGGCGCGCGCGGAATGCCAACAATGTGGCCCGCGTCCCGCGCGCGCCCCGCACTCGGCGCCCGCCACGGCCGCGGCGCGACATGGAGCCCGGGCCGCGCCGACGGCGCCGCCGCCGCCGCGCCCTGAGCGGCCCGTGAGGTGAGCGGGGCCGGGGGCGGCTGCGGCCCCCTCGCTGGCGGCGGGACGGGGGAGGCTGGGAGCGCCGCCCGGGCTGGGGGGGCCCCGGGCGGCCGGGACGGGCCGCGGCGGAGCGGGCGGCGCCCGAGGCCGGCGCCGCGGCGGGGAGGTGCCGAGCGGGGCCGCGGCTGCCGCCCGGGGGGTCCCGCCGGAGGGAGGTCCCCGCCGAAGCCCCGCTCGGCTTCGTCGCGCCGAGGGCTGCGGCGCGTGGAGACGCCCGCCTGGGAGGAAGGCGCCTGTGCGAGCGGCGCAAAAATAGGGGGGAAAACACGGAAAACAGGCAAAGTGCGAGCGGGGGGACGGCGGGGGAGCCGCAGCCCGCCCGCCACCTGCGAGCGGGGGCGCGGGGGGACCCCTCTGCTGGCCCAGCAGCCCCGCACCTCTCAGCGCCGGGAGCAGCCGAGCCCCCCTTCCCGTAACTTCCCATAAGTTTGGGACCAAAACGAAGAGAAACGAAAGAAACCCACCCGCGATGGCCCTAAAGGGAGAGGGTCGGGGTGGCGGTTCCTTCCAGGCCGCCTCCCCTGGCCGAGGAGCAGCTCCCCGGGCTCCGCTCGGCTCCGGCCGCGCTTCCCAGCGGAGCCCCTGGCGCAGGGAGCCCCTCGGTGAAGGAGGGAGCGGGAGGAGAGGAGCTGGTGCTCCCAGAGGAGGCTTCAGCCCTTCGGCGCTGTTCTCAGGGGGGAAACAAAACACTGTTGAGCCAGAATAGCCTGAAGCTGGGAAATAATTCTGCAAAATTATTTCACGTGGTGCCGGGAGGACCACCGATACCTTGGTGTGGGAGGCGAGGGTATGGTTGGAAGGATGCAGAGTTATCCCAACCCAGATGTACAGTCAGAAATGCTCAGGCTGTGTGTTAGGCGGTGTGTTTCTCTAGAGAATACAAAGCTCTTTATTTTCTAAAAATACCAAATCAAAAATACAAAAATACAAATTAAAAAAGGCAGACAGCTTGTCTTTCCATGTTAATTACTTAAATGTTCTGATTTCTTGGCCCATCTTACATATTTAGTTAAAAAACCCTTCTGCAAAATACACAGTTAGCTGTGGTACCTGCTGCTGCTGTTCTCATTCGTGCTACCTAAATGATCAGCATAACATTTACAACAGTGCTGAAGCAGAAAGAAAGCTGGAAAATCTGCCAGCGGGCCTGACCCAGCACGGTTAGGCTCGGGCTTAGCCTAAGAGTCGCAAAGTTCGTTCTGTGAAACCTGTGTGTGAGGGGGAAACCAGTTATTTGCTGCAAAAAGAAAGCGGGGGGGCTCAAAGGCTTCTCCTGCACATTGCACTGGTGCAGGGGAGAGGAAGAAAACCTGCATCTCTAAAACTTGCCTGTCTAAACCCAGACTTGCTGCTGTCAGGGCAGGAGAAGACTGCTACCAATTAATTGCTCTGCATCTCTGTATCATTTAAGTACCAGCTAGTTAAGATGTGTTCCTAGGAAAGCTGCACTCCTGTCCATTAGTAATACATTTTTAAAATTGCTCTATTAAAGCTGTGTATTACCTGCTACTATATCCCATCTAGGTGGATAAAATTTTCCCCACAGTTCCCCTTCAGTTCCTGTTAACTTCCTGAAAAGCCATGAAGACATGACCTGTTCTTGACCAGCAGATGGTTTATTAGTTATGAAAATATCAAAATGCAGATAAACCTCTTTAACACTTACAGCACGTAGGGTGCTGCCCTAAGGAGGAGGTGGTGACGGGCATCAGAGTTGAGTGTGTCCAGGCTCTCCTGGCCTTTCTGATAGCAAACTGGTCACTTGGCTGTGAGAAGGGGTGGTAAACATATGGAAATGGTCAATTTTGGGCCTCCTTGGGGTATGTTATAGCTATCATAATGAACAGAGGTTTATTCTCAGCATATGAGAATAATGAGAAATAATGCTACTTTGGAGAAGTTCTTTCTGATGCCGAAGCATGCTATAATCAGAAGCAAAGCTCTGATTAAACAAAACACTTAAAACAACAACAGCAGGATCTCCAGTGAGCTTCTGAGTGACTGATGAGAATATATAGCACAACCTTTTGCATGGGCCCCTGCAACAGGACAAAATTGCGACGCACCAAACAGCAAAGTGGCTTTGAGCTGCACTCGGGGGGCCTTTCACAAGCACGAGTGTCTGCAGCACCAGGAAACTTGAGGAAACGGCTTCAGTAACTGGTCATGTCTCTGACAAGTATATATTTTTAAATCTTCTTTTGAATATACTGTTACTTAATTAATATTGTTAATTGTTATTTAGTATTTATGTTATGGTGATGCCACGGAGAATCAGTTAAGATGGGTTTTCATTGTAAGTAAATATAGCACAGAGATCACAAATTGCACAGCAGGTCAGTTTTGCTGTATAGCTCTTCTCTGCTGAGTGTTAGAAGAAATACAGAAAGCTATCTAGAAATCTCTTTTTATTTTTTTGTCTGTTTTGTTTTCCTACTGTGTCTTTTGTCTTAACTTGGAAGCCACTGGCTGTGCTGTTCCTGCTGTCACTGAGGAAATCCTTCACCTTCTTTCTTGCCACTAAGGCTCAACTAATGAAATATCACTATTTTTTCTCTCTCTCTCTCTTTTTTTTTTTTTTTTTTAATGTTCTGGTCATGGGGAGAATTCTGGGGAGAATTCTTACCTTAGATTTTTAAGCTAATCATGTGGAATGGGAAAATGTCCTGTTTTATTCACTTTGTTATTGAAATACTGGAAGTTGCTATGGTTAGAGTCATCAATATTTCCGTTATAAATCTTCTTCATAAACTTCTGAAACGGAGCTCAGCTAGTGTAAAACAAACAAGGCCTTAAGTGGGGGGAAAAATGCTCCACAGCATACTCTTCCCTAATTATGAAATAGGATAGGCTTGTCCAGGACTCAGTTATGCAACCGGGTAGGAAACGTGCCACTATTAGGTACTATAAAAATCTTGAAGTTTGGAGTTGTTGAGGTGGTTTTCACTTTCTTCTGAAAATGAAGCTTAGAAGATCGTATTTTTAATTGATGATGTTGAAAAAGTCCTTCAGAATCCTATTCTTGCGAACAGGTAAAGTGCAAGTAGCTGAAGGGAGTCCAGCTGTGACAGCCTTAATAGGCTAAACTGATTCACTTTCACTTGGCTAATTGTCAAACTGCCCCTTCACAGTATCAATTTAATTGTGTGTGTTTTCTTTTTTCTTTTGTTTCAGACACTGTCAGTCTGCGAAGGGAAGATTCCAAAGGTTTTCATTTTCTGTAGGAAAAATGAGGATTATGAGCTGAAGTAAAACGCTGGCGGAAATCACTGGAGGTTTTTGCCTTTTTTTTTTTTTTTTTTTTTCTTTGAAGGATTATGTTTACAAGAAACTGATAACATCAAAAGACAAACACTTTTTAGAAATAAAGTAATTAAAAGGAATACAAGCTGTATTTATGCTCAAAGAAAACTGGATTAACAATGAGGCCAAAGACTTTTCCTGCTACGACATATTCTGGAAACAGCAGACAAAGGTTACAGGAGATTCGAGAAGGTTTGAAACAACCATCCAAATCTTCAGGTCAGGGACTACCAATTGGACCAGGCAGCGAAACTTCTCTGGACGCTAAGATTTTGGTAGGGAAGGATGCTGCAAGGCAGCAGCAGATGAGACAGACACCCAAGTTTGGACCTTACCAGAAAGCCCTCCGAGAAATTAGATATTCTTTGCTGCCTTTTGCTAATGAGTCGGGCAACACAGCGACTGTTGAAGTCAATAGGCAGATGCTCCAGGAACTGGTGAATGCAGGTTGTGATCAGGTACGTGTGCTTTTGTGGGCGATTTTTGGTGTGTTCATAGCATGTTTATACTAAGCACTGAGGAAGGCATTTGGGATGGTGCTTGTCCCTCTTGCTGGTCTTTGTGCTGCTGTGCAACCAGCAGAGCAGATGGGCTTGCTGATGAGAGCCCTGCTGAATATGGGGTTAATGTCTCTTGGAGACTGTTGTGGCGACCTGTGCGGCTCTCTTATTACTCCACTTGCTGCGTAAGGCTGAGCAAAGCAGCTTGTTCCTTTTCACTACTAGGACGAGACTTAGCTATGAGAGCTGGGGTAAAATTTGTCTAACGTGTCCAAGCTCCATTCACTGTCAGAAGCGGCTAGAGGCAGTTCCAGAGGCAGAACATGGTCTTTGAAGAAGCTCACGAGCTGTTTGTGAGGATGTGGCAGTGGGTGAACGTGCAGCAGACGGTGGTGGTTAGGTGCGTGCTTTCCTCCTCACCTCACCACGGGTCCTAGTGAGAGGTGCTAGTCCTGCCTCAGACAAGGATATAGGCACACACATGCTTGTTTTTGTCATTCTGAGGTGGTGCTGGAATACGTTCCCAATTCAAAGACTGCTCAGTTAGTGGAGATCACGGCTGGTTTGTGTTAAGCTGCACTTTTGCACGTGCTTTCAGTGTTGGTTTTGACATTGTCTAGGAATGGTTCACAATTTTGTATTGGGGACGTAAGATACTGTTTCTGTTTCAAATTCTGATTGTTGAGGGGGGAAAAGAATCTTTCTTAAGGGATTGAATAACAGTCATTTGTGAAGCTGATACATCATGGTTTATAGTCCTTGATGTAAATTGGAGGGATTTAATACCAAAGTGCTTTCAGTAGAACTTCCTTGATTTCAAAACTTGCCTCTATTCATGACAGAGCCTCTTCATGACATGAGCCTGAGTCTCCTGGACTATATTCAAAATCTGTATAACTAATCTTGCATCACACATTATTACCAACAATTTACATTTGTTAGGAACTGAATAGTACATTGATTAGTGCTGTTTCTATTCCACAGAACAGAATAATTGATTCTATATAAGGCAATTGGAGCCAGAGTAGATTGCAGATCTAACTAAAGGTGCTTTAGTAGCTCTATACACCTCCTAGTCCAGTGAAGGAGATGCATGTGTTGAATTATTGAACTGAAGGAACCAGAGATTTGCAATGTGATCTTAAGTGTGCCATGAAAATGTAGAGCTTTTTATTAAAAAAAAAAAAAAAAAAAAAAAAAAAAACACTCTCTAAATTTTCCTAGCCGTTTAGGAAGAGAACATTCCCTGTGCGCATGAGCCAAGGTTAAAAGAGCACAGCTGGATTCTGGATTGGGAATGTGCATTGGGAAGGTTGCATGGACAGATCCTTCCCTTGTTGGACTGAGATTTTGGAAGGTGCTTGGCCTTAGCGTTTCTGGGCTGTACTGTGCTCAGGGCATAAAACAGACCTGAGCACCCGTGAAAATGCCCTGGTGTTTAGGGCACTGTAATGCACTGTACTTTTACATTTCTAATTATCTCAGCTATTTTGCCGTGAACTTTGATGCAGTGATAGTGCTTGTTATGGAGAACAGGTGAAACATCCGTTTCTGACTTGTGTGGGGAGACAGTTTTGCCACCCTCTTAAGTCTGGCGGTGCAGATCTGTGTTTTCCAGACTGGCTGTTACTCTTCCATCCTTGGATTTATTTTCTCCCTGGCTGGGACTGGTTGCCTGGGGTTAATGCTACACCCTTAGGTGTGTTGTTCGCTCAGACCTGGGCCTCAGCAGGGCTGGACCTGGCTGCAGCCCACATGGGGGTTCCAGAACTGGAGCCTTGTGGCTACAAGGGCAGCGTTCCCTAATCTGGGGCTAGGCCACAGCCAGCCTCACTGCCTTGGAGGGCTGAGAGCCAATGGAGTTTCCTGACGAGGTGGGAATAGTGTCAGGTCCTGGGAATGCCGTGGAGTGACAGGCTAAATCGCTTCCCCTGGATTTTTTCCTTTCCTCCTGGTGCTTGATAGCCTGAGCGGTTCCAGATTGGATCCTGAATGGTCGCAGGGGTCTTTTAGAGCATAATGTGTAGTAAATTCCTCAGCCATCCCAAGCCAGCCGGTCTCTGCCTTTGAATTGAAGCTCTTAAATGGCTCTTGCAGGGACCTCTCTGTAGTCCAGCAGGCAGCCAACAACAGATCTTGTTGCAGAGAAGTGAAACCAGCTCTAGTTTCTTGGAGAAGGGTTTTATCTGTGTCTCTGCACAACATTAGCAGGAGGTGGGTACATGGGCTGTGTTGCACTGACTTCGCCCTCTCTTCACCCGGAGCTGGTGGCAAAGGGGCAGAGTTTTTCCCCCGGAGGAGCTTTCCAGGCTCCTGCCTCAGGTGCCAGCAGCAAATGCTCCATTTAATGTGTCAGCCCATGAGTCCCTAATGCTCTGTGCAATGGCCCTCCCCTACTGCAAGCCACAGTGGGCTTGCGTAGGGTCCTACACCTGCAGATCCTCTTTCAAGGAGTAGTAATCAGCTATTTAATGATGAGTTGCAAGTGTCTGGTCTGTGGTGTTGGCCAGAAGAAGCTCTGATCGTAGGTGTTCTGGGAAGGCAGGAAGAAATGAGTACAAATTACTGGGTTTCATCTTAGATGAACTCCTTTTCCAGTTTTTATTTGGGCTAATACTATTTGGTGTTCCTGATGTTACACTGGAAAGTAATCCAAGCCATGTGGGACAATCTGCTCTGATAGCACCCCAGGGTGGACATTTTTCTTCCTTCTATCTGTGATAAGGAGAGGAGTATAAGTTTTAGGGGCTAGAGAAAAGAATAATATTATGGTAGATGAGTGGAGCTAATTAAAGTAATATCCCTGCAACACGGTTAGATTTTTAACAACTGTCATGCCATATAGTACAAGAGATGTTACATATTAAGTAGTACAAAGGCAGGCTTTGCATCTCCCAGTTCTGCCTAAGCGAGTGCAGGAAGTGTGTGTTGGGAGAGGAGGGTGCCGGGGGAGAAAAGGGATTTGTGTCAAAGTGATGTGATTAAAAAGGAGGCTTCATAACACTCTGTTACTTTAGTTCTTTTTTGCTTTCTGGAAGACCCACGTAGACAGAGGAAGTGTTTTCTAGGGTTGTTGGTAAACTGAAGCATAAAAAGGCAGTGTAACTCACAAAGTAAATACAAAATTCTTGTGCCTTTCAGTTACGGTGATCTCAAGTGTCACTCATGAAAACAGATTTTAAAAAGTAAACTGTGATTACGAAGCTGCCAGAGCCTTTTTAAATGGCTTACGCTCTTCCACCGAGGTTTATTTCCAGCCGTTGTGCAGCTTGTTCCTCCGTAGTGAAGTCTGGCCTCAAAAAGAACGTAGTAGGAACTTGGCTGCTGACCTGAGAGAAGCCAGGATTGTGCTTTTTTTGAGACGCAAAATGAAATTACAGCCATAAGTAGCCCTGGGTCTCAAGCTGTGGAGCCCCTTGGCCCTCGCGCGGCCGCCTGCGCCCGAATGGGCGCAGGCGGCCGCGCGAGGGCCAAGGGGCTGCGACCGCCCCAGACCCCCATGTTGGGGGTCACTACCCCTCTCCCGGGGCTCCCCTCTCCGCGCAGTTTGCCCAGGCAGCTAATTTTAACCGATGATGCTGTGGGATTTTTCACGGGCCGCATACCTCCATACATCACATAGTGCGCGCGGAACAGCTGTGCGGATGTCATACGGGGAAGTCCTTAAGGCCTTATGCTTATTTCTTTGCTTTTGCCAGAGGCTTTTATTGGGGTCTGTGTGACAAAACACGTACGTGCTGCCTATGGCAGCATCAGAACCTCTTGTAATTCATGAAGTTTTTCTAGAGTTTGCAGAGGGGTGCGTGGGGTTGTTTGTTTTTCTTCCTTCACCTATGTTTCTTTCTCCCTATATGTGAATTAAATTCTTTTTATTCAACCCATCTTGGCAAAGACTCCATCCTGCTCTGGGATCTACCAGCTCATTTTGGGACACTTTCAGCACGAGGAATACAGTGTTTATTTTCATTTGGACAAATGCTTGCACGCTTTCTTTTTATATAAGGCCAATTCTGCTCTGCCAAATGTAGTTTGGGGAGCAAGTTGTTTTTGTGTTATTCTTTTAAATTCAGTGCATGTGGTATTAGTATCCTCATTCTGGCAGGATGACGAAAAAGGAGCTGTTTTAAGATTGCACAGATTATTCTGTGGGGAAATATGTCCGAGGTGGCCAGGGACCTATTAGACCTATGTTGCAGTTCAGGTAGGCATAGATATTTTGCGGTTACAAGAGGAGGGAGATAAGCCCTTGAATGAGGGCAGTGCTGGCTGTCGGAGGAAGATTTTATTTTAGCAGCCGCTGAAGTAGATTTGCTAATTCAGGCCAGCAACCCCTTGTGAGTACTTTGCCTCCCTCACTTGAAGGTAAATGCACACTCTTTTTTCCTTGCAGCTATGTCACGAGCCCCCTTCATCACCTTCCCTTGTACTTCTTTCTTTATTTCCTTTTTTCTTTTTTTTTTTTTTTTTTTCATACATCCCTTTTTAGTCTCGTTTGCCTCCTCCCCCCGTATCTCTGAAGTTTCCAGGATCGCCCCGTGATCTTCTTCACCACCTGGAGAAGAGAAGTTTGAGAGGAGATCTGATCTATATGCACAAATACCTGTAAAGAAGATGGGACAAACTCTTCTCGGTGGTGGCCAGTGACAAGACAAGGGGGAATGGATGCAAGTTGAAACACAGGAAATTCCATCTCCATGTGAAGAAGAACTTCTTGACTGTGAGGGTGACAGAGCCCTGGAACAGGCTGCCCAGAGAGGTTGTGGAGTCTCCTTCTCTGGAGATCTTCCAAACCCGCCTGGATGCCACCCTGTGCCACGTGCTCTAGGTGTCCCTGCTGGAGCAGGGGGGTTAGACTAGATGATCTCTAGAGGTCCCTTCCAACCTCAACCATTCTGTGATTCTTGCAGCAGAGGGGAATGTGTTTCCCCCCATACGCCTGCAGTGGGGCCATGAAGCCATGTCAGCCGTAGCCGCTCGCACGCAGCGGGTTGCAGCTTGCCGGGGCTGCCCGCAGGATGCCGGGGTCGCTCTCGCGTGGTGCCTGCTGACAGCCCGTTCCGTCTCCTCTCTCCCATTCCCCTGCCTGCAGCCTCCCCATGCTGGTTGCCCTTGGTGCCCTCTTAGAGCAAACCCTTGATTCCTCCTGGTGCCACGGTGCGTTTCCTGCCAAACCTGCGTGAAGTTGCTCTGTGCACGTGGTTGCTGTGAGGGTCCCGAGAGGCTGCTCCTGCCCGGCAGAAGCGAGAAAGGGAGTTTTGCCTTTTCCTTTGCCTTTTCCCCATGTTTCCGGCAGTACGCAGTGTTGCCTGCGCTCCTGTCCGTGCCCAGATGTGGCTCCTTGGCAGCTGGGCAGAAGTTTGGCACTGTTGAACACTGCAGTGTATTTTATGCTCTGTCCTTTGCTCTTGGTGCTTGCTTCTCTTTGGGAAACTCTGTAGAATAAATGGGGGTTTCCTTGTAGGAATGCGTTTCAAATAACAGGAAAGGAATCAAATACCATACTTAAACTGCAGATACATGTGAATCCTCAGTTCTCTTTAATTATTCTCCGCTCTTCATATCAGATAATTGTTCAGAAACTTGGAGCTAATACTAAAATCTTAAATTATATTTTCCTATAACAAAATACAGGATTAACTTGCATTAGATACTTGTATTTATAAAAATTAAGCAGCCCAAAGAAGGTTGAACTATGGATCATTTCTTAATAAAAAAGGAAATGGCTTCCTCCCTCAGTTGCTAGAAGTTCTGCATAAGCACGAGCTGCTGTGAATAAAAAAGCCCCTGTGACCCAGAGCAGAGATTGCCATGAATATAGCAGGAAGTTGGTATCACAATAGCATTAGGGTGTGACTGTTCCTTTTGCATTTCTTTTTGTTGTTCTCAGCCTAAATCTCCACTGTCCTTTTCAGCTTGTATCAGACAGGAACCAATGTGATTTTATGCTGAGATGGAAAAACAGCATTTTTTGTATTTTTTTTTTTTTTAAGAAGGAAGCATTTAAGCATCGAGAGAGATTTTTTAGTAGAAGGACTGAATGCAAAGGTTTTTGTTTGCTGCTGTCCTTAGGTTAAAAGTAATTTGAGATGCGTATTTGAAATTCATTGAATCGAACCTGGAAGTGTTTTCTGATAGGCACTACACTAAATAAATGCTGATGTTGGAGGTGATGTTGCTAAAATGCAAACAAATGAAATAAGTCTCTGACTTTCTCGTGTGTCACACAGGCACATATTTAGCAGGTGTGGCTTTTATAAAACCAATCGAATGTACAGAGAACATCTTACAATGGGAATCCTAATTTTTCCTGCACCATTCCCACAGAAAACTTATTTTGTAAAAATTTTGAAGTTAGTTGATTGGAGAAAAAGAAAAAGAAAAAAAAAACAAACAAACTGGGGAATTTTAGTTGAAGCCCACACTGTTGCAGTGAGAACGTGCATAATCTTACATTAGTTTCAACTACAGGAGTGTAACTAGGCATTCAATTATAATATAAGAACATATAACCCGAAATATAATCCGAAATATAACCCAAAGGTGGCCAGCAGAGTCGTGCCGGGGGGTAGGGACGGAGCTCTCCTTGCTCTGAGGGTGAGGGGCTCTGTGCTACAAAAAGCACCTTGAAATGCTGCCTGTCATCAAGCTGACCCCACTGCTCTCCAGCAAGCTGCGGCCTGATGGTGTCTCCTGGGCACGGCGTTCAAGTCCTGCTCAGCTGCTGCTGGTGGGAGGTCTCCTATAGATTGTGTTTTTTTGTGTTTGTTTATTCCTCTCGCCTTCCCAGCAACCTACTGCAACTTACGCTCCAGCCCCTATACTTGTTATTCTTTAGGTACTTGCAAATACACGCATGCATGCTGTATGAGAGAGGTGAGGAGAGAGATGAAGCAGACCTTCAAATTGAATTTTTCTAGTGGTGGTAGCTGCTGTTTTTCTCACGTGTTGGGTATGTCCATTGGTTCCTCTGAACCACCTCTTTTCGAATCCCAAACCTGATAGGCAAGCCCAGGTTTTCTTGTGTTTAGCTTGAAAGAGCTGTGGCTGCTCCGGTGCCTCTGCTGATTACTTATTTGCATGGACAGAGCTCCTTTGGAGTAGATGTTTGGAGGTAAAGCCCCCATTGGAATAAGGCAGTTCATGTTTGTACAGTCCAGGAGGGATCCCCTCAGCCGTTTGTTCAAAGCTGCAGATGTTGGTATTGACTCGAGGCATTTTTTAAGTCTTAGGTCATATGTATGGGATGTGAAAATATATTCCACTTTCTGCTTGTGTTTGTAACCTAATTGTGAATGTAGTTTGGATCTGGTGTTTTTATATTACTTGCAGCTGAGGCTTAGGGTGGGAAAAAATGGTCCTTATTCATTAGTTTTTAGAGAACTTTGCCTCTCTGTGCCCAAACAAAGGCTGAAGTTTCTCTGACATCGTGGTCTTTGGGCTTATCCTGCCACAAGAGCAGCAGGCTCATGTTGTCCAGGTTTGAGAGGGAGCCCAGGTTCTCATCTTCAGAAGGTGCCTTACCAAAAAAACGCCTGGGAAAAGCCAACCAGTGCAGCCAACTGCTGCCGTGTGCCTGCTCTGCGCGTCTGCTGGTCTCGGGGCTGCCGCTGCGGGAGGGTTTCTGACAGCTGCCCCGTCTTCCCTGCTCTGTGTGGCTTCCGCGGAGGTGGTTCTGCCATCTCAGACCCTGGTGGGTCACCCAGCGGTGGCCACGGCGGAGCAAAGCTGTCTCTCCACACTGTGGCACGTGGCAGTGAGGTTTGCCCTATGGATGCGTGTGTGCAGAATTGCCCCGGGATAACTGCAGCGTTTGTGTGGCTCCGAGCTGAAATGCACAGGGTTTGGTGGTGCACTGTGCGTTTCTTCAGGCTAAGCAACCACGATGCTCATGTTTGCGGTTGTGCCCCTCTTCCCTGCGGTGTGAGAGAAACTTTCCCCCATTGGCAATCTGTGTGCTTCTCTTTAGCTGAATTTGAGCAATTAAAAATATTTCCCTGGGGAGGGGAGGGGTGAAGAGAACAGAAGATGATATGAGAATAGTTTTATGGAACCATTTCTAGGTCAGTTACTTGGCTGAAGCCAGGGACACTGTGTACCTGTAACTTTACTGGGCCAAATAGGGACATTGCTTAGGCTGTGGCAGGACTGATAGCCTGTGAAATAGTGATATTCTGTATTGCTTTGCCTTTAATTGCTCTTGGCATGTGTGTGCATATGTAAAACTGACATCTAATGTCTCCCGCCTACACATTTAAAGAAGAATAAACACAGCATAAATGGGAAAATGTTGAGTTTTAAACATAAAATGCTTGGTCATTCAAGCAATTTATAACTGTTTTCTCTATCCCTCATTCCTCTAATATGTGATTTGGACATTAGTCATTTTGGCTGAAGAATACAAAAATGTCAGCACAAGCCCAGGAATCATCCTCGCTGGTGCTCTGCAGCTTTCCTGTCGCTGCTGGTTCCCTTCTGCTGTATCAGAGCTTAAATATCTTAAGGCTCTCCAGTTCTGGACCTTCCTCTGCCCATTGTCCCCTTGCTCTGTTTTCTCTTCTGCCGCCCCGAATGACTAATTCTCTGCTCTCACCACAAACTGCTTCTCTCAGTGGCTTTGAATACCTCAAGTCAAATACATACTTTTTTTTTTTTTAATTGCAAAGTATTGGGAAAAAATTTTAATTCTGTAGACTTTGAACTATTTCTTTAGTAGTGATGTGACATCCCAGAGAATTGTGTGTGTAACAGCATAGCAGGACGTTTCCAGCAGGCCCCGTGTCTTCCATTGGATTCGTGACTCCACAGTCTGCACTTAAACCAGCCACCCGGCCTGCTCGAGCTCTGCTTCCAGCTTTGCCATATACACCCTGTCCTGCCACGTGCCAGCCTAGCAAAAATACATAATCCAATTCAGTTAACCAAACTTGGAAATCTATACAGCGTATCTTAGTTTCCAAATGAAATATAACTGGCTGTCCCAATTAAAAAAAAAAAAGAGTTGTGCCCATGTGACAGCTCCTTGAATCAAGGCAAATCTGCTCTATATGAGGATATTTTTATCCTGCCTCTGAAGTAGGGCTAGATAATTTTCTCCGGGGATGTGAGGCCCACCTTGGTGTAGCTAACCTGTTTTTCTGAGTGTCCAGCTCTGCCTCCTCGCTGTGCTCTGCTGGTTGCCTGTGCAGTGACTGCTCCAGGTGACGATGTGCTGGAGCAGGCGGCATTCCCTTTTGCTGCAGATGCTCCAGGAATTGCCATGCTGGAAACTTTGCTTTTCTGCAAGTGTTTCTGAAGTTTGGCAGTCTTTCCCATATGAAAGATCTTCCTATTATTTTCTCAAATGCAAACACCAAGTGAATTGAGTGTTTTCTCAGAGATGTGAAATGAAGAAACTGTGAGACACAGATGTGCACGGTGTTGCAGTCATGCAGTTGGTGGAGGGAAGATGGGGCAGTGCTCAAAAAGTGAAAATCAAAGTTCTGGAGCTTGAAATCAGCCTTACAAGTAGGCAGAGGTCCTAGTTCTCCATGGTGAGCCAGCTCCCCTACTACAAAAGCAGGACCTCATGGGGGAGTGCCAGTGAATTCAAAAGCGAGCCACAAGAATTTTCATTTGCTTTGTGTGTTTTTCTTTTTCTTTTTTTTTTCTTTTTCCTCTCTGTTTGTTGAGAAGCAAACCTTCAGGGTCTTAGCTGCATAAAAGTAGCCTGGAAAAAGTGTTTCTGAGTACTTCCTTGGTGCTGTAAAACCCTCTGCAACAAATCAGTTCCAGTTTTCCAGGAACATCCACAGGATCCGTAAGCATAGGAAGCCCTGGAGATAGAGAAGCTGCTGTTGCAGACCCCACTCTGCAGTGTCCCAGTGAGGGACCTGCTGTGAAGCCGCTGTCACCTCCGGCACCTGGAATGTGCCTGTTTGGGAGGCAAAAGGGGGTCCCAGGATACCGCAGGCTCCAAGGCAGAGCCGTGGTGCTGGCTGCCGTGTTCCTGGCAAGGTCAGAACATCCTGGTGCTCGTTAGGGCCCTGCTTCCCTGGGCTTGCCCGGGCTGCTGAGCTGCTGCTCTGCCCTGGTCGGAAGGGGCAGACTGCAGCGCAGCCAGGACGGGCGCTCGGGAGGCCCCTTGGGTGAGTCCTGGCTGTGCAGAAACCCCCTTCTCTCTCACCCACCCCTTGGGGCAGCGCCTGTGCCCGGCACCAGGTAAAACCCCGAGTCAGACTCCCGCAGCACCATCAGCTTTCCTTGCACACAAGCTCTCAAGCCACTGGTTTGGGAAAAACCTGGCTGCCAGGGCACAGTTCTAGTGTGTTTGCTACTATCCCATAGGTACTTGGTGGATTCCCAGCCTGGGAAGAAGCTTAGTAGAAGGGCTCTTTCTTTTCTGTTAACTCTGAGAGTGTGGCAGCCAAAGGAGAGGAGCTGGTACTGCCGAGAAGCAGCAGCTGATGCTTGAGGTCTGAGGAGGGTGATGACGGACAAGGATAAGGGCACGTGGGGAGTGCAACAAGGATGGAGGCGCTGCTGAAATGTGCAAATCTGATGTGCGAGCAGAGAATACGACACTTGGTGTCAGGCCACAGAGCTGGCAGCACCGAGTCCAGCCGTTCCAGCCAAGCAGTTGTTTTAACGGAGGGATCGTCAGTGCTGATCTGCCTGGAAAACCAAAGCAGTTTTGAGGGCGAGGGCCCGCGTTGTGCAGCAGCGAGGGCCGGGCAGCGCGGCTGCTCCGGCTCCTCCCGGCGTCCTTTCCCGCGGCGCCGGGAGGAGCAGCCGGAGTCCCGGGTGCTCCACGTGTGCGGGGCCGAGGTGACGGCCACCGCGTCCTGGCGGGCGCAGCAGCCAGGGGACGGCCCCTCTTTTCAGCACCTGGGTTCTGTGCTTGCTGCAGTGGCTGCTCCTGCTCTGGGGAAAACAGTTAACTTTTTTTCCCGTAAAGATAGCTCCGTTATTCCCATCTGCCAGCAGCAATTGCGGCAGGCGTATTTCCAGGTCAGGCTGGAGATGGTAAAACCTTCTGCTCCAAAAATGGGCTGGGAGCACGAACAGCTCTGTATGGGCTGCACGAGCCGAAGGGGCCTGCAGAGAGGCAGGATCCCTTTTTTGGGTGCGCATGCAACAGGCTGGTGCTCATCTGCTAGGGAGGTTGGCCAAGGGTTGACATAATGAGGGCTTTGTTAAATGCTTATGTTAGTCTTCATAATCAAGTGAGTTTGGTTTTTTATCTTTGGTAGTTGTATGAATAAGAATTTACAAGTTAAAGCTTCTTGGGGAAGCTGCAGGTGCTGCCGAGCACAGTGCCTGTTACTGCGAGCGCTGGGAGCATCCGAGTGCGAGAGGGGTTTGCAGGAGCAGTCCGTCCCATTCCGCGAGATTGTGCTCCGCTGAGTACTGAGTAAATAAGCAGTAAATGTGCAAATCTTGGGTCATGTTGCTCTCTGCTTGTTTGGATAGTCCAGCTGTACTTTGGATTTTGTGCTTTGTGGTAGCTGTCTTGTGAATCCCTTCTGGCTCGCTGCCACGTATTCCTTGATTTATGTGAACATGATGTGGGGCTTTTTCACCTTCTTATTTTGCTAGTTCGTATTTTTACTGTGTTCAGTCATATTTTCGAGGGCTCTTTAAAGCTTTTAAAAACTAGTCAGCTTGAATTTTCCCTTTATCTCTACAAAGCCAATGCAAAAGTAGGAAAGAAGCACAGAATGGGGGATTACAGGCAGCATTAAAAGTTCTTCCAGAACATAAAAAAGCAGATTTTACATGAATTAAAAACTCAGCTCCATTTCAGAGTTGCAAAAGCTCTTGTATTCACCAGAGAACTGTTAAAGCTCGTCGTTTTTGGCGTAGCAGCGGTGGGGGAAGCGTGACAAAGCGCAGAGGAATGCGCTGCGCTCCGGGCCGGCGTGCAGGGTACGGACCGGAGCGCATGGAGCCCTCGGGAAGTGCCCGGGGCGAGGAGGCCTTTTCATCTCGGTACCCACTGAGTGTCTGTGTGCTCCTCCCCAGAGCCACCTGCAGCCGCGGCAGCTCCCCGGGGTGCGCTGGGCTGCTCGGAGGAGCCCCCGGTGTGGGTTCCTGCTGGAAACGGGCTCCCCTCTCCGAGCGCCTCTGCGCGGAGCCGCGTGCGTTGGCCATGGAGGATCCCCTGTGTGTGTCCAGCCTGGCCTGGTGCCTGGGGAGGTCCTTAGCCTCAAGTTCTTCCCTGGAATCCCTAGTAAAATTCCTCTTGGTGTCAGTCCGGGCAGCGTTGCACCTCTCATTTGGAGCAGTGAAAGGGACCCGTTGCAGCAGTGCACACATGTGCTCAAGGGGGCTCGAGTTTTGGAGCAGAGTTTGGCGTTAAATGGAAGTCTGTTCAGATCCAGATTACATGGGCATTTAAACACAGCTATAAATGATAATTAATAACCACTTAGGCTAGTCCTGTGTTCTGAAGCGTACCTGATATTTGCCCCCTTTCCTCTCTGAATTACCAAGTTGGTGTCCCCAGAGTTCTCCAAGCACTTGTGGTGACGTTATGAGATGACATGATGGTACCTTTCCTGGCAGAACAGCATCTGTGGGTGGTTTTGTGACCTGCGTCTTAGGAACTGGGAAAAGGCTGATGCTGGTAACTCGTGCTGGAAGCACAGCCTGCACGTGGCAGCCTCACTGTTGGCCCAGGGTGTCACACTGGCCCTGCTCCGTTACAGGCCCCTCCGATGCAGGGTGGCCCTTGCACCCCTCGTGCAGTGAAGATGCGCAGGGCAGCAGCACTGCAAAAAACAAGGTCTCAGGAGCCATGGCCAACCCGACTGAGGCATCTAGGCACGAGGTGGAGGGAGGCTGCAACACAGGATGCCAAAGGACAGCAATGTTCATCATGTCCTCACTGCTCTCCATAGAGCTGGGCTCCTTCTCCCATTCTCTCTGCTCACTCCCTGCTTAACTAATGCTCTTGGAGAGGAGACCTTGAGGTTAAAAGTAAAACCTGGGTCAGTGTTCAGAGCAGGAGTGAGTGAGAGGGCTGCTCAGCTTGTGTGCTTCAGGTTGGGAAGGACGCAGACGCTGAACTTGAAGGTAGATCACCGACAGGGGGTCTGAAAGCTGACCATTAAGATAAAGACGCTATTTAAGATGTGGACTATTGCATTATTGCAAGTTAGGATAATTTAACCGTAGGTTCTTAGCTCTGTCCCTGTGCAGAGAAGAACAAAAAGCTGAGAAGTGGCCATTAAAGTACTTGAAAGTCATTGCAATCATTCAAGTGCTGGGCTGCATACGGAACAACTGCGATGAGATCACTTGGTTTTGTCTGCATGGCACTCCGGTGGGTCCAACGCCTACTGCATGTTCTGGAGTAAAATCCTACTTGTTTCTGTTGCAGACGTAGGAAAAAAAGTGCCTAAACGTAGGTTTTCACGCATACTTCTATGCTTACAGATAGACGTACTTCCCATCTGAAGGTGGTGGCAGATGCTTAAAAAGCGTGAGTTGTAACGTAGGCAGTTTTAGGATCTGATGGATGCCTTGGAGAAAAGGAACAGATGACTTGGGTGCTTGTGCAAGAAGCGAGAGTTGGCCTTGGAAGCGGAGCGTCTCGAGCGGCCTGTTGAAAGTCTGCGGTTCAGACGTGCTCGCGCTGCTGTCAGGAGGCGGGAGCCCAAATTCCTGCACACTCAAAGCCGACACGAGTGCCGTGCTCCGAGCTGGAGGACTCTCCTGAGAGCTCCCCTCGGGGTTCGCTGGCGGAGCGTGAACTCTCCCTGTGAAAATACCCAGAGCAGCTCCGGGTGCCGCGGGTGCTGGCCTTGGTTTGGGGCTCGCTGTGCTTGGAGAGAGCCAGCCTGGAGCTTCTCTGGAACCAGCAGTGCCCTGCCAAGGGGGACCCCTCTGCTGCAGAGCCTGGCACGTGCAGCAGGGTAGGAGCCGCTTGGAGCCCTGTGTCTGCTTGGCTGCCTTGGGGGCACACAAGAACTTGATTGGCTGACCACACACACACATATATGTATTTTTGGCAGCTTGGTAGAACAGGTACCTAGCAATTTCTTTTTTTTTTTTTTTTTTTTTTTTCATTCAGAAACTGAGGCTTTGCTCGGTGCCCAACTGCCCTTCGTTTGTGGAAGGGTGAATCCTGCCTTCCCCCGCTGTGCGCAGCCGGGCGCCTGCTCCGGCCGGCGTGATCCCAGCCACGAGCTGCTCCCGTTTCCTTCTGCTGTGGGAGTACTGGGGAAGAACGTGGCCCAGGGAAGCCTTGCCATAGACATCACTTCTAGGAATATGTCTTCTCAAGGAAGAAAAGTGATTGCTTACCTCTTAGGGGCTTGTTAACATTTTGCACCCTTAAGGATCTCTCTTTTAAAAAAATAAAAATAAATAAGATGTTCCTGGATAGTATTCATAGCAAATGCTCATTTGCAATAAAATAATAACGGAGCATGAAAAACAAGCAGAGTTAGTTTTCTTATCAAGTGGCATGGGTTTAGAACCCTGAAAAATAACCACGTCCCAAGCATTTGAGTGAAGGCTTCAAGCAGCGGGTGAAGAACATCGTTCCCTTGAGCCCCTGCCAGGATTATTGGGAACTGCTAAGCAAAGATGTTAACACTGAATCACTTGTTCAAAGAAGCTGGTTCTTCATCTTCCTGAGCCTTCTAAAGCTTCTTTCCCAACCTTCAGCCATGGAGGGGATCATCTCCTCTGCTCAGCTTTCCCCCTTCTCCTTTGTTTCAGTTTAACATAATCAAGTTCAGACATTGTTAGAATTCAAATACTGTATTTTTCTATGGAATACAGTTGTTATGGAATGAGTCCAATATCTTCCAGAGTCAATGTTGGAGGGTTTTTATTGGCTTGATGCAGTGAGACTTTTTTTTTTTTTTTCTTCCGCCTGTGGTTTGCAATTACTTGTCTAACTTGCTGATTTATAGCCTGTCATGTAAGACTATTTCCCCTTGGCTATATCTTTTTAAGATGATCAGATGTATTTTTGAAAAATGTCCTGTTGTTGCCTTGAAAGACTAGGTGATAACTACACAAATAAGAGAAGAATTAGTTTGTTAAACCTAATACGACACCCATACATGAAACAGTGCAATTAAAAATTTTCTTGAGGCAACGTAGGGGGAAAAAAAAAGAATAATCTTTTGGGCTAAGATATCCTAAACACAGACTGTTCTGATGAGAAGTCTGTGTTGGGATGAAGGTGGGACCGGAGGCTGCCGGGTGGTAGTGCTGGAGTCACGTGTCTCCCTGCTCCGTCATTCCGGGCCGTTCCTGGCGGAATGGTACGAGCGGAGCCCTGAGCCGGATCAAAAATGCGTTCGGGGGTTGGTGGGAGGGAGAGAGCACGGTAAAACCAGCAGAATCAGGGGTGTTGTGGGGGTGTGAAGCTGAAGACGGGACGACCTTCATACTGCTTTTCAGCGGCTGGTTTTGCTGATGGCTAAATGGCAGCTGTGTTAGATGCTGGTGTTAAGGGGATGGCATCCAGGAGGAACCTGGAAGAGGATTTCTGTTCTTGCAGCAACCTAAAACACACATCACAGCTCCAGCATGGGGAGTGGAGCAAGAGAGGTGTCCTGTGTGCCTGGAATGCAAAGTGGGTCCCTTTATCTGTAGTGAGTAGACACAGCTTTGAGGTTACTGAAGAAAGATGCTGCTAAGAAAATACAAGGTAAAAGAGGGCTACATGAGAGGATATTGTGGAAACTTGTAAAAGATATTTCTGAAAAGAATTAGCAATAAGAGCTGAGCCGGATGGTTGTGTCCCTTTCAGTTGCTGTGTTCAATATTGTCTAACATTTTCACCATGCCCTCTGTGTTTAACTGGACTTGGGTGTCTGCCCACAGGGTTGCACTAGGACATCAGTTAAATCGTTTGTTACCAACAGGCTTTCATTATTATTATTATTTCCACTTTTCTAAATGGCCAGAGACAAGGAGCAGTGGCGCGAGGCGCCGGCAGCCCCGGGGCGGCGAGGGGCTTTTCCCGGCGGCGGCCGCGGAGCCCGGGGAGATGCAGCTGCTCTCCGGGGGGACTGTTTGCCTCTCCGTGGAATCCTGTCCCGGTCAGCTATGTGCTAAGAATGTGAATAATTTTGCTGCGGCTGCTTTACATGTAAAAAGCCTGACCTTAAGATATTTTATCCAGCTGGGTGATTTTTTTCTTTTTTTCTTTCTTTCTCTTTTTTTTGCCTCTAGCGCTGCTGGAGTTGGGAGTTTTGTCTTGTGATTGTAGAAAGCTGCACTAACTTGCAGTCATACAGAACAGTTGGTACAAAGGGGCATTTTTGTCTCCTAAAAACCCTTACGTAGTCATCTGTGGTGATTAGGAATTCTTACTTTTGTACCTGTAGTTACATGTGAGTGTTTGATAGAGGTGATGAGACTGCAGGAGAATGTCCGATGAGATCCCTAGTATTACAAAGGTACTTCTAAAGGATTAAAATTCGAATGACGCTCATTATTTCTGAAGAATAATGCAAAAAGAGAAAGAATTATAATTAGTAAATGAAATCCCCAAATATCAAGGTGGCTCAAGCTATAATATTGCATATAAAAAACTAGTATACATTTTCCTGCTCTTGGAGTAAGAAATGTCGAGCTGCCTTGCCTAGCACACCAGTGTTTTGTTGTGTGTGCACGTGTGTGTACTGAAAAATCTTAGGATTCTCAAGATAAAACCCAGATGTTTCTCGAGTCACGTGAGACACAAGGCTCGCAGAGGAGTAGTCCACGTTTGTCTTGCAGTGTATTTCCTGTTCGTTTTTTTTTTTTTTCATTCTTGTTTTTCTCTTTCTGAACGTGCATGCATCCTTGTTTTATGTCGGTTAGGGTCCTATTGTGGTATAAATCCTCCAAGAAGAAAATGATTCCGTTTTAATGGATTCCAAGCAGGTATCCTGGAGGTTTTATAGCTCTAATAAAGTATTCCCAAAGGCAAAATTAAGGGGAACAGAATGCTGCTAAGCTTCTAATACCCCTGTCAGGAATACCCTTTAATATGTTTATTAACTTTGTTTGAAAACTTGTATTCAAACGCCAAAATGAGTTGGTGACTTGCACTTATTAGCTGTCTTCAAAAATAAGAGCTTTCTTTTTTTTCTGGAAAAGAGGTTTTAAAACTACCCTTAAAAGTTTTAGTGTTTTAATACTGAATAAAGCTCTATAAAACCACAAGAAGTATCTTTCCATGTTAAAATCTTATGAAATAGAAAGAAAACTTGGCATGCATTAAGACAACAGCACTCGATAAATCTGATCGAGGCACTTTTTACAAGAATAGCTGCAAAATTCAACTTGTAGAGCTTTGGAGAACTGTGATAAACAAGAGTGTTAAGCTAATGCATCTCAAATCTGCAGCAGCAGCACGTGGCTTTCTGGGGAAGAGCGGCGTTCGGCGGCACAAAAACCTCTCCCTCTTCTGCAGTCCCTTTCTGTGCTCTGAGGCTCTATTCCTGGACAACAAACCTCGTCGCTGATCTCGCTGAATCTGGTGAATCTGGATAACAAGTCCCTCGTAGCCAGCTCGGATAAGAAATCATTCCCAAGCTCTGAGAGTTTCTAAAAATCCTCTTTTTTACATAACTAAGTATGAGTGCCCCTCAGTCTGTGGCGGCTGAGAAGTGCTGCTCCTGTAGAGAGGTAGCTCCAGCCCCGGGCAGGTTAACAAGTTAATAGTCACTTGCTGCTAATGAAGAGGAATCAGCTCATCACGAAACCTTCTCTGAACTGCTGCTCCAGGCAGATTGATTAGTTTGTCCTGAGAGCACAAGAAACTTTTCCTTTAGTAAAAGAATAAAAATCTGGACAAGGAGAACAGGGATGGATGGCTGCTCTCGCACCAGGTGCCTCTGCTTGCAGGGGTAAAATACTAAGACCTCAAAACTTCTCATTTTTGTGCAAAATAAACAAAACTGGCTCCAAGGGATTGCTGGTAATTTATGAGAATTTAGAGCCCATTTTAACGCAGCACTTGGCCTTTGCACAGCAGGAGGGCAGAGGTGGAGCAGGGAGGAGCTGGTCTGGCCGGGGGAACCTGTGGGCTCTGGAGGTGGGATGAAACGCAGGGCGCCTCTCCCCGTTCCCGTGGTTCCAGTGCACTCAAGTGATGAATAAGTGATAGAAAAATGCTTCATTTTGGTGTCATTTCATAGAATCACAGAATGCTTAAGGTTGGAAGGGACCCTAGAGATCATCTAGTCCAACCCCCCTGCATACGCAGGGACACCTAGAGCACGTGGCACAGGACTGCGTCCAAGCGGGTTTTGAGGATCTCCAGAGAAGGAGACTCCACAACCTCTCTGGGCAGCCTGTTCCAGTGCTAAGGTCTCCAAGCTGAGGTGTTCCTTCAAACTGAGTTTCTGGATTTATTACCACTTTCCAATCATGCATCCCCCATTTCAGAATCATACCACCCGAAAAGAAAGATTTTTTCAGTTCAGGGGCTGCCAAGCTTTGGAAGATTCTGGCTCCTCGTGTGTCTTCCTTCTGGTTACAAAGGCTGTAAAACCTGGGTTTTGTCTGCTGGTGGCTTTTGGTAGGGCCTAGCAGCCATCTCTCAGGGGAGGTGCTGCATTCAAGGCCTGAGTAACTTGGATAAAAGCACAGGGACTTGGTACTGAGCCATCTGCTGTCTTGGGCTTCTCGGCCCTGTACCAAGGCTTTAATTTGGGGTGCTGGATTTGGTCTTTGTATCACAGCTGTAAGCCTCCGAGTTGGTCATATGCTGGACTTAGCACGAAAAGGAGATGGTTTGTTTGGGAATGCTCAAAGCTACTCAGATAGCTTTAAAGGGTTTTCACTAAACCCTGCAGGGCAGATGCTGATGTTCTTGGTTTGCAATGGCTCACTTGCTTATGACACACAGAATCACAGGAGGGTTGAGGTTGGAAGGGACTTCTAGAGATCATCCAATCCAACCCCCTGCTCCAGCAGGGACACCTAGAGCACGTGGCATGGGGTGGCATCCAGAGAAGGAGACTCCACAACCTCTCTGGGCAGTCTGTTCCAGTGCTCTGTCACCCTCACAGGAAAGTTGTTCTTCCTCATAATTGCTCTGTGTTTCCTATTATTCAGAGTTCACGTTCTGATATATGCCTTTCATTTCATCTATATATGTATATGTATATATACATGACTGAGGACAGGTGTGGCAGAGTAGGGGTTGTCTTAAGGCTGCCAGGCAAGAGGGACAGGAGGAGGCTGGAGCTGAGGAGGCAGCAGCAGCTCCCGGCCGTTCTCAGGGGATGGGAGGTTTCCTGTCCCCCCAGTGAAATGGGGGCACTTTGCAGAAGTCAAATAGCACCTTAGGAAATAGCTCTTGCACATGTGTGTGTGTAAACACTGACACAAAGTCAGCAAAGCTCCTCCATGCAGCTCTGCAATGTAGACCTGCTAAGGCACCAGTTTATAAATGCTGTTTGGTTAATACAGTTTGGCCTGAGTATAAAGTTTCAGAATTAGCACTTAATAATTTTGCTGGTTTGAGTTCCCCCTACTTGGTGCTGAGGACAGATTAGGAGAGATTTGTAGGACTTTCTGTCTGCCGATGCACTCCCTGGTCATGGGTCACTTGGTCAGGCTGAGCTCTGAATAGCTGGAATAGCTCTGCCACGAGCCGGCCCGCAGCACCGGGAGGAGTCACGGCTGCACGAACCACTGCTTGCGCTGCTTTAAATGAGAAATCTCTGTTAGAACAGGATCCTTCCCTTGTGTGAGGCTCCCGGCAGTGCTGAGGGCTTTGGGTGCCATCACAGGAGAAAGGATTTTTTTGCAGATAAAAAATGAGGTACGTGGAGCAGTAGGGATGTATAAATACACACCTCCCCCTTCCCTTATTTTATCCTTAATGCAAACCTGACCTATGAACCTGGTATACAGATAGTCCCATAGCAGTGCATGTGCCTGACGTGCAAGCTCCCTTGCAGACTCCATACAGCTTCCTCCAGATGTGTGGTCTGGAGCAAAGTTTCTAGAAAGGCCATTTTCCATCTTTGGGGAGATGATCAAGCAGCCTGTGAAAGCTCAGCTGGAACCAGGAGAACACATTGCTTCAAAGGGCTTGCAAGCCTACCAGAAATTGGATTAATTTCAACAAAATCACATATACCCCACGCATACTATATACACATACATGCGTGTGTCTGCGTACACACGTGCACCGTGACATTAACAAGAGATGCCCGATTAAATCTGCTCACTGAATTTGAAAATTGCCGTTGCAGCACACGTGGCTTTTTTTCTTTAAACACACTGCATCTCTTGAATAGTTGAGCAGAGCTTCTCGGCGTGTTTACATAGGCGCTCTTTGTCTGGAGATGCCTCGCTGTAAACACTGCCTGCGTTTTACAAGCATTTGTTTGGAAATATGTTGAGCAGCCATGCTTGGTTTATTTCCAAATGTCTTAGCTTTGGGACCTTGGATTGGCTCAGAGCCCACATTTCTTATCTCTCCTTTTCATGCAAAGAGCCATATTTGAACAACTTGGAGCAGGCCAGAACTGGAGGGTAAAATGGTCCTGTCTCGAGAACTGTTTTGGGCAAATGCAGCACATGCTACAAGGAGCTGTGGTGGGGGAACATGCTGGAGGAGTTCAGTTAAAAGAACAGAGATAAATACTGCTGCTTGGCACAAATTACCTTGCATTAAGGTATTTTAATATAATTGGTATCTTTTGAGATGCCTGTTAGCTATGCTGTTTTTTTCAGTTGTTACTTTCAGCTGTTGCTTTTTATGTCTTGTCTTTCTGAGCGTGGTGAAGCTGTTATGGTTGTTTTGTATAGATGCAAGTGCACCCTGTGCCTAAATTGGTAGATTAGAGTCTTTTCCTCAAGGAAAAACTTAAAATTGCTGTGAAAAGCCATGAACTAGAGGTAAGGCAGTTGAGGGGGGGGGAGTGACAAAATGTCATGATGGCTTTTTTATTTTTATTTTTATTCTTTTGTGATAGTTCTGAGAAGACTTAGTACTAGCTCTGTGGCTAGTAAAATGCAAGAAGTAATGTGATAAATGTAGCTTGTATGTTTGTTTTTTAATCTTCTAGAACTGTTTTAAATCTGAAAAGATATTAGAAACCTTCTGACTATCTCTAATCTTGATCATCAAAAAATGCTTCTCAATCTCTAATTACATTAGTTTTATTTTACCTCATTCCTCCCATAGCCATGGTAAATGTGCATATCATGTGGCTTGGAGGATTAAAGTAATTGTCTTGCAGAATTGGCTTTGTGGTTGTAATGATACCAGGGTTTCTGTCCTGGGACCCAGCTGCTTTAACCCTCCAGTGCCTCTCTTGTTCTTTCAAGCTAGAAGCTTAATTATCTTGTATTTAACCATTTATTATCATAGTGCCATAAGCAACACAAGCAGAGGGCCCTGTTGTATCAGGATCTGAGCAAGCACAAGCGGTAAATGAGCCACTCACACCATTTAGGTGCCTCCTGCAGTGTCTGAATCAAGACTAAGAGCTTGTGGTGCCCACAGAATGAGCCATGGGGAGCAGCTAGGTCCTATTAGCTTCTTTTTAATGTTTTTCTCATAGGACGTTTCCTGGAGCCTTGTTTTCTAAATCCTCCCCTTGTCTTTTGGGCTTGCTCCCTTTATTAGCTCTTCGAATGTCCCGTAAAACAAATTATTTTAAAAGTTTCTGGTTGGAGTTGCTCCTTACCTTGCCTGCCCTGTTCCTATTTTACTCTTTGGTTATTTTTTAACATATTGATGTGATGTAATTTAATGAGTCTTCCATAGATTGGTTTTAATTGTGAGATTAGCTATAAATTCTGTTTTATTGCCTATCCATATTCTTCTCTCTTCCCTGACTCGTTATGCAGTAGGTTGTCCCCTCGTACTGTTTCCACTAATATTTCTGGTAGAAGAACAGGCTTTCTGTCAACATGAAGGAGTGCACAGCAGTGCAGCCCAGGACTGGAGTATCCTACTAAAAGAAGAGTGGTGACCTTAAGGACTGCAATAGTAGTAAAACTGATACTAAACGATGGTTTTCCAGTGGTTCCTTGATGGGTTACAGGCTTATGAATGTCCTAAATGATCCAGTGATGAGCGAATAGGTGTCTTGTAGCTCTGGCAGAGGCCTGCTTTTTTCCTGCTTTCCTGATGCACTAAACCAGAAGATGGTTAAATCAGCTCCTTATTTACAAGCCTAAATATTTTAATTAGGATCAGAAGCAGGCATGGGAATTTGTGGGCAATATGCAGCCCCTGATGTTAGCAGCCCCAAATCAGGCAAAACAGAGCCAGAGTGCGGGACCGGATGAAGCCTCCAATTAGGGAATCATTACACATAGGGAATGCTAACAAACTAAGGATCTCTGTTCTGTGGGGCTGCAGTAATCCCAACAGAGCTTATCGTACACATCGTTTCCTGAATTTCCTGGGGTTTGCATGTTAAAAATCATGAATGAAAATTCCTGCAAGGGTGGGCTATCTCGGGAAGGTTAGTAATCAATTCTGGGTCGTCTCTTCTGGCACAAACTCTGGTTTTCTCCCTTCCGCGGGGAGCTTGTATCTGTTTCCTGCATCTGTCGCCCATCCCTCTTTGTGAATGGAAAGCAAGTAATTAATTTTTGTTGTTGTTAGCGATTAATTAGCCTTGCCAAACTTTGGAGGACCTATTGTCTCCTTCAGACACAATGTTCTTGGGAAAAAGTCTCACTTATTGTAACCTGTTGTGCAATCTTCACTGGGATGATGAATACATCTTGGCAACGAGGCGCTTTCTGAATGAAAAATGTTGCTGGACAACCCTGGAGTGCAGCAGGAACGCCGGTCTCTGCCAGTGCTCGTGGAGGGCGGCCAGGCGGGAGGGTGAAGCGGGGAGAGCCTTCCCGCTGCCGGCACAGCACCGAGCGAGCCGGGTCTGCTCCACATACCTCCACGTATCTGCTTATCATCAAACAAGGGTTTCTCCTGTTTGGCATCTGAGCCCAAAGGTGGCTTTCCTTCTAGAAAAGTCTTACTCTCTTGGAAAGCTTCCTTCTACCAGCGCAAGGCTGCGGAAATAACTGGGAGCATGTTGCCCACGCAGATCTCAGGGAAAAGCCTCTCTCCCCGTTTCCCTCTGTCACCCACAGACCTGGAGTCCTGCAGAGCTGCCTCTGTCCCCACATAGTTTTATTTTCTGGTCTCATTTATGGACATTTTTCCCGCCTCGTTCCTAAAACGTGCTGATCTTGGAGCTGCATACAAGCACAACAGCTCCATGCCCAGCGTAGCTGAGCGCGTTTGTCTTGGGGCAGTGTCTGCCCCATTGCTTCCACAGCCCCGCTGGGGTCTAGCAGATCCGTCCGTGACCGAGTCGGGTGGACGTCCCTCCTCGAGCCCGCGCTGCTGCCCCTCGCACAGGCTCCTCAGCGTGTGGGAGGTGACGGCCGCCGCAGCCCCTCCTCTGGCACCGAGCGTGCCCAGCGTAGGCCTCAGCCATGGGTCTCCTTGTCGCTGGCAGAAGAACCAGCGTTGTCCTCTTCACTGCGACCACAGAGTGGAGAGAGCTGTGGAGGGGGAAGATGGGGAAACAAGATGGAGAAGGACAAGGGCTCTCTGCTTGTGCGTCACCCACCTCTGGGAGAAGGGAAGTCTCTTCACCTGTGTCTTGCTGCCTGCTCTCCATTCGCTGGGTGATCGTGGCAGGCTCCTGTGAACCCTCAGCCAAAAGAGGGGCCATTTGTGTCTCCTAAGAGCCCAAGGCAAAAGTTTTGGGAGCCGTGTCCAGGGGAATTGCAAGGGATCTCTGAACCACAGATAGGTTGCTTAGTTTTTTCCAAGAATAATATAAGTGCTAAGAAAACAGGCTGTGTAACGGGGAAAGCTTCTGAAGCGTGGGAGCTGACCTCATGGAAGGTGAGCGCCTGGGATTTTATTTTCCTCTGTTTTTCTGACAGAGACGAGGGCAAGAAATGACAGTGATAGTGTCAGTACTGGCGGAAAGGGTTGTTTTTAGAGATTGTATCTCTGCACAGGTGATACAAACCAAACTTATTTCAGCCCCTTTAAGTCCCCAGAGAGCCAATGCAGCTGAGAAACCAAGAAGTGGATTGTGAGAGCTGTTTTCTTAGGAATCACTACGGTAGTTGCTTACCAAGCATATGTTCTCCTGTGATCCCACTGAAGACAAAACCAAAAAGAAAAGCCCATAATGTCCAAGCCACCTCAGAGACCTTTCAACCTTGCATATGGAGAGTATTTGATTTAGGAGACGTTAAGCCTTGTGATCTGAGGCTAGATTCCAGTTGGTTTAGTGGGCAGAGTGTGTTAGCAGCCCAGAGCCTTTGGATGATGAAAATGCTGAACGCTATGATGCGGATTTGCTAATACTTTAGAAATGCATTCAGAAGACATAAAAAAGAAAGGGAAAAACATTGTGGGAAATTCTTTCCTTCATGCCTAATAGTTTTTCGTTGATTTAAAATTGTCCTTACTGATGTGTTGGTGCCAGTGAAATATTTCAACTATAGGAAATGTGAAACCAACTCCTGTCTTTCTATGAATTATGAGTCATAAATTGTATGAAAAATATTCAAGCTTGCTATAGTTATTCCCCAAGCAGAACCTCTGAGTAATGGAGAAAATGCTGCCATTTTTGGGGGGAGTAGGAGGAGACTGATCTAAGCAAAGTAAAAATGCCAAGTGCCAGCATGTGGCTTTGTGCAGAGTATGAATTAGTGTCATCTACGATGATCCTCTCTTGCCAAGAAAAAAGTAAACCAGAAAGTTGAATGTACTTGCAGTTCAACTGAGCAAACTTACTCTTCGCCACAAATGATGTGGAAAAGGAGCGTTCATGTTGGGACTGCATAAGTGCTTGTGCCAGGGTGCAGAACTGCTGAGTGCTTGTGCCAACCCCGCCGTCACACCCCCAGCCTAGAAGGTGCAAACTGGGTATCTGAGGGGCATCTGATGCAGCCCTCAGTGGACGAGTTGTGATGACGGAATTCCCCTGAGATTGGCAATAAAGTGACCAGTTTTGCAGAGATCTGCAAGTGAGTCCTTGGTGGTGACGTTCATTTCATCCAGCTCTGCTTCTCTAAGAGATAGGAATTAAGTTCAAATGACTCCTCTCTAATGTTCTTCTGTTGTCACCAAAGCATCAGTTCAATGTTTCATATACCTGTTTTATGAATTGCCTCTGGAAGTGATTGTGGAAGGGCTCTCAACAACTAGTTTATACTAGATATCTAACCTTCTGATGGCCAAAGTTCAGTGCATTAAACTGTGAATTAAACATTTTAGCTCTGTATTTTGGGTTCTCCATATCTTCAGAAAGAAAACATGCAGCCTTGTGAGCTTTTGCAAATTGTATTTTTCATCCTATGGTTAGAGTAATTGATGAAAGGTATTTGATGTATCTGGGCCTTAAGTAAGTATATAAGACAAAGCCCAGGAGGGTGTGACTTCCTGACTGTGGAGCAGGGGATTCTATCAGTGGACATGATAGAGAAGTTTAACTAGACTTCATTTTTGCCATGGTTTTAGTTCTTCAGTTGTGTTTGGTGCTCGTATTCATGTTTTAGTGATGGATGTGTGCCCAACAAAATACAGCCAAAAAGAACAGTAGTGTAAATAATAGTGTAAAATCCTGGATAATACACTAGTCGCTTTCCAAACAGATAGGGATTGATGTCCCAACCCCACCGAAAATAGCAGTTTTCATCTCTGGGCTCTTGTAGAGCCAGGACTTGCTCCGTAGGAATCAGTCTGTGCCTCATTATCTTCTTGTGGCATCTGTGAAAGCTTAAAATTTTTACTGAATAGCAATATTCAGGTGCGACTAAGAGACATGTTGCTTGAATACCAAAAGCTAAATATTTCTTTCTTTCTTAAATCCAATTATATTGCCTTTTCCAAATCTGATTCAAAGTTTATTCTAAGGATTCTTAAAGTACAGGTTTCAATTTGATGTTTCTTTAATTGCCAGAGTTTGTGTGGGTTGTGTGTTTTGTTGTTTTTTTCCTTTTAATTTTTGTGTTGTGTAAGTCATACAAATGTTTTCAAAACATGAGCCCAATTGACTTTAGGCAGCTGTGATCTGCTGAAAATTGAAAAAATGTTTCCATAAATGTAAGAAAGCTTCTTTCCTCTACACTTATGCAACAGTTGGGTTTTATCTTGCTATTAATCCACTTTTATTGGCTCTCTTTAGGAGATGGCTGTCCGAGCACTGAAGCAGACAGGTAGCAGAAGTATTGAGGCAGCTCTGGAGTATATCAGTAAAATGGGCTACTTGGATCCTAGAAATGAGCAGATAGTGCGTGTGATTAAGCAGACCTCACCAGGTAAGCACAAACTTTCTTCTATGTTGTATTCTTTCTTCTTGTAAAAAAATCTCAAGAATATGGTCATGAATTGAGTTTACTGAGTGCAAGTGATTTCCACACAGCAAATTTCTTATCTTGGTCACCTCAGCAGCATCTTCCTTCTTAGGTCCTGATCAAGCTGAAGATCTGTTTTGGAAAACATTGAATTTGGGAAAGTTGACAGAGAGGCACGTCGATAAATGAATAAAGCTGGGGAAGAAAGTGCCCACTCGATTTACTAATAAAAATCCCTGGAAAGGATTTTCTTCAGTACAGCCACATTTTTTTTTTTTTTTTGTCATGGAAAGACCCAGGGGCAGCCACATACCAAGAAGGGGGAAAAGGAAAAGGACTTAATTTTCGAAGCAGTCATTCCCTAGAATGGAACTACAAAGGTGGTGGCAAATGGTGCCTGGTGGTTTGTAGGGAGCAGCTCCACTGCCCTTTCCACCAGTCATGGGCTTTCTGGTTTATTATTTGAGGAAATTCTGGAAAAGCCTGAGGAGAGGATTTTCCTTGAGTTTTATCCTGCATAATGGCACCTGACAGAGGCCATTAAGCCGAAGCTCTTCAAGCTGAAGAGCTTCTGGGATGCTTAGTATGCAGACCCTGCATGTCATGTCATTGATGTTTGACTGTCTGAGATATGACAAAAACATACTGATGGGTTTTAACTTAGATTGCTTGTGCCAGGACAGCGTAGGTCTCCTGCAGGTGATTAGGAGCCTTGCAAGGCTCCCTGGAAACTTCTTCATATGCAGTTTAAAAACTTTTGCTTTTGAATTCTCTAGGCTGGTATATGAAAACTCGCAGGAATGTTAGTGTACAGGCAAGACGCAGAGAAAACTTAGCAGATATTACTGTGAGACAGAGAATATAAAATAGAGAATGTAAAAATAGTTTATCCTGTGACTACAGTTGGTGAAATACATGCTGCTATAAAACCCTTCACAGGCTAGAGATACAGTCACAATATTTGTTGTGTTGGATAGAAATGTGTGAACAAAAAAATCATTTGCAACTAGCACATCTGGTATCTTTGCAAATCCAAAATATTTCTCAGTCAGACCAGAACAGACTGAGTGGTATACAAATCTAGGAGATGGAGGTCATGCTTCTCTCGGTATCATCAAAATTAGTTGCACAGCTGTAATATGTCACCCAGAGGAGGACAGTTATTGCTGTTCCTTTCATTCGTGACTTCTGGTAGGGGAAAACAAACCCGGAATGAATCCTGCTGACAGAGATGCTGCATGGATCATATAAGGGGCTGCCTTCCATTTCCAGGCCCGAGTAACAGCGTTTTAGGGTGCCTTGGATTGACACCACCTCATCAGCGCCTCTCACCATGCCTGGCCCATCAGGCCAGTTCTGTTACAGTCCGAACCGTGGTGAGCTGGGCCTTGTGTCGTCACAAGCAAAAGAGCTGCAGATTGCAGCCTTCACTTCACAGAGCAGTGATTTGGTGACCTCTCAAGATCCAGTGATGACATTATTCCCTAGTGTGGGAGCAGCAGCTGAAGCAGAGAGCTGTGCTAAGGACGTGCGTGTCCCTGCGTGCCTGCCCCAGCAGAGCTGGTGTGTGTGCAGGGGTGTCCTGCACGCTTTCCAAACCCTCCTGCACCTGGTCACACTGGGAGCGCTTGGAAAAGCCTGTAGTCCGCCAGGCAAACCTGCCTTGCGCAGTATGGCTGTATTGCAGACCTTATGAAGTCAGGATTTTAAAATGAATTTGTCTAGGCATAAATAGGCCAGGTCCTGATGATCTGTGAAGCTAAAAAAACAAAGGACGTGGGACAAAAAAATGGGGACTGAGCAAGAGTAATCTATTGGCTGTGTAGCAGAGCCAGAACTAAGCACCTGCTAGGTACACCTGGGATTTGTCCCCTGATCAAAGAACTCATCAGAAGAGCCCTGCGCACTTCCCGTGTGGGAATATTACCAGCTCAGCTCTGCACGTGCTTCGAGCCCACATTAGCACGTTGGCACTCTCAAAGATTTGCCTTGCAAAGAGCGGGGAGATGAGTAACAGGAGGGGACACTCAGTGCCCAGCACACGGGGAGGACAGCATAAGGTGCAGGATGCCTTTGCTGTAAATGAAGAAGAGAGATACAAGGATTTTTGAGAATGGTGGGACAGAGAGTTGTAAACAGATCTCCAGTGTGAGCAGTGAGATCACTGTGCAGAAGATAAAGAGGATGTGACTTCCTAGTAGCTTATAATGATTGTGACTTTAAATTGTAATGACAGTCCTTTAGGGAGCTTTTTTCCCTCCCATTGGTGCAGTGTTTTAGCCCTGGCTCTGTAGCTTCCTCCAGTCTGTGCTTAATAACCACAAACTGGCCCAGCTTTTAAGCCCAGGCTATAGTATAAACTGATGATTTCACAATTAAGGAATTTGTGCTTCTATTTTCATTATGTGATAGAACTCCCTGATGAATCCTGGCATGGGACAGGACTGTAGGCCAGTAACTTGTTATCAGTAGTAATATAAGCACTCCTCACTTTAAATGTATCTCGAGTGCTTAAGTTAGGTTTTGCGGGTGTTTTTTTTTTTTTGTAACTCACACTCCCTGTGCAGTGTGTGTGTGTGTAATGTGCAGACGGATGAGTAATGTAAAGTATTTGGTTCACCTGAATTGTTTCCTAACATTCTTCTGTGTTGCTTTATTTTCATAAAGGAAAAGGTATTGTGCCAAATAACGTAACCCGCAGGCCAAGCTTTGAAGGATCAAATGAATCTTTTCCGTCCTACCATCAGCTGGGTAACACAGCCTACGAAGGGACAGGCTTTGGAGCAGAAGGAGCAAACCTGCTCCCTGACGTTCCCAGGCCCTACATGGACTACTTAATCTCTGCGTCGCAGCCTGCGGCCATGGGCGCCCCCGTGCAGAGGGCACCCGCCGTGGGCGCTCACAGCGCCCCAACAAGCCACCAGCAGAAACCGTACTCGGGCAGCATGGAGCCCTCCGTGATGAGTTACCCCGGGGCTAATCACAGCAGCCAAGCCCTGCAGCTGCCGGCCTCGCACGGCTCCAGCAGCCCCCACTACAGCAGGCAGCACATGATGGTGCAGGGGGAGCCCATGGGCTACGGTGTCCAGCGGAGCGCGTCCTTCCAGAACAAGATGCAGCAGGAGGGAGGATACCCTAATCTCCCAAATAAGGGGGCAGTTGTTCAGAATAACTCTGGTCATGCATTTCAGCAGGCACCAGCAAGCCTGTATTTGTCACATTCTCACCACAAACAGACAAGTCCTTCCTCTCATCAAATGCACGTGATGTCCCGAGGCCCGGCGTTTGCTAATGATTTTTCAGACAGTCCGCCACAGAACCTGTTGACTCCATCTAGAAATAGCCTCAATATGGACCTCTATGACATGAGTAATCCTCCAGTTCAGCAGTGGCAGGCAGCGACCCCGTCACGCCGGGATTCTCTACAAAACCCAGGAATAGAAACGTCTCCACGGCAACACGTGTCCTTCAGGGCAGATGCCACAGCGCCGAGCAGGACAAACTCCTTCAACAGCCACCAGCAGCAGCCACAGGTCACTGTGTCTATAAGACAGGTTCCTCCAGGCAAAGCCGACCCTGCGCTTCCATCCCCAAACACCATCACGGCAGTCACGTCCGCGCACATCCTCCAGCCGGTGAAGAGCATGCGAGTGATGAGACCCGAACCCCAGACTGCGGTAGGACCTTCCCATCCGGGCTGGCTGCCTGCCCAGGCACCGGCCATGGACGGCTTGGAGATCATGGAGCAGCATGTCCCACCCGTTGGAGCAGCCAATGCCTACCAGCTGGATGTGGATTACAGTAACCAGGAGCTGCGGTGTCCGCCACCACCGTATCCCAAACATCTCCTGCTCCCTGGTAGCTCTGAGCAGTTCGATATCAACTGCTTGTGCATGGGTGTAGAGCAGACCCTCCGCGTAGCCTCCAGCTCCACAGGCAGCAAAGCTGAGGAGAACAGTGAGCGGAGTGACAAAAGCAGCAAGAACCCCAAAGCTGACAAGCCAAGCAAGGATAAAAAGCAGATTCAGACGTCGCCGGTGCCTGTGCGGAAAAACGGCAAAGACGAGGAGAAGCGGGAATCCCGGATCAAGAGCTACTCGCCGTTTGCCTTCAAGTTCTACATGGAGCAACATGTGGAAAACGTCATAAAGACCTACCAGCAAAAAATTAACAGAAGATTGCAGCTGGAGCAAGAAATGGCTAAAGTAATTCTTGTTTTGTTATAATAGAAGCTGACGGGGTCAAGTTGATTATTACCATTTTGAATCACCCCCAAAGGTTCTAAGGAAGGCTCCCCTGGAACTAGTAGGTGCTCAGCACCTCCCTTTATGAGGCTGCTTTCAATTAGAAACCTGGATACAGATTTTGGAGGCTGTTTGGAGAGTCTAAGAAATGGAGTTACATATCTTCATACCAAAAAAGTTAAATAAAGCAAAAAGCCCCATAGTAGGAAACTATTGGATTTGCTTAGGCAAGAACTCGGAAGCCAAGTTTGAGGCCAAACTGACCTCGCTGGCAACACTTCTGCAGCTCTTGCAAAACTCTGAAATAGGTTTTCTTTTTCTTTCTGGTTCTTTCTGTCAGTTCCACAATAGAAGCCCCCTCACAAAACACTGGTTTAATTTGACACCAGAATCATTGTGCCATCTATCTAGGTGAAAGTGGAAGGATGGATTTAGATGAACCTATCTTGGCCAGCTTAAAATCATCTTGGAACCCTTGTTGGAACTTGGCCTAGAAGTTGGGCTTGGTGAGATGCTCTTTGAGAGCTTCTTTCCTATCTAATCATAGCTCTCCAGCCTAAGCTGATGCATTGATAGGGCTGCTTTAAAGCAAAGCTGCCAAGTTCTGATGATTGCTGTGGTAGTTTCGTTTTTAATGTGAATTTCCCCCCCTACTCCCAAATTTCACTACAACAGGACTGCTCTTCTGTTGCATTAAAGGATAAACTCTAGGGGAAGCTCTTATTAATGCATAATGGGTAATAATTGAATATCAAATCTTCCCTAGCACAGGCAATTTTCAGAAGCAATTAATGGTCACCTTGCTGTGGGATACTCACTGGTTTGTTTGTTTGTTGAGGTTAAAATTAAACAAATACGCTTCTAAAATCTGTTGAAAAGACAGCAATTTAGTTACAGTTAATGGTTTATCCTCATGGCACGTACAGAGTATGTTGCACTGCTTGCATTTAGTGAATGTTTTCTTGAGTTGGAGATAGGGAATGATCTCCAGAGAGTAAATCAGCTACTAATTGCATTAGTTCTTCTCTTTCCTGACTCCTGGCTTTCCTTCACTTCATAACTCAGGGACAATTCCAGTGTAAACAAAAACAATCCTTCCCTTAGCAACCTTGGCACTAACCAGAGTAACGCGCTACGAACTCAGGAGATTTGGGCTATCGGAATATCCCGTTATTCTAGAATTACTCAAGAAAACAGCACTGATTATTTTATCTTAAAATAATAAATGCTTCCTCTGTTATTGATTGATGGACTCTCCTTACATTTTAAAAAATGAGACTCGTTTTGATTTGGCTTTTGCCTTCAGTCTGCAAACTCATCCTGCCTGTTCTGCAAGTTTTCTCAGACCTCCTTCTGATTATCCTTCAAATAATCCTTCTTTATTCATCCAGAATTTATTTTTATACTAGGGGGGATCTCACCACGTTCTGTGACTGCCCCCACATTCATTTTTAAAGGCCTAGGCTCTAGATATGAAATTAAAAAGATCAATCAAAGGAGCAGCCCCATGGGCACGCGCTTGAGCCTCGGCCTGCCCAGCAGTCAGCGTTGGTGCCTCCACACTCCTTCCCTGGCCTCTTCCCACCGCGCGGGCATCGTCCTCTCCGAGCGCTTCGCTTGGTGTCGGCCAGCTCAGGCTCCTGCAAACGGCGCTCGGGAGGACGGGGCCAACTGTGACAGCGGGTCTGTCCTCTGGCAGAGTCCTCAGAGGGTCCTGCTGCCAGGGGCTACTGGGAGAGGGGATGGCCAAAGCCTCCTGAAGGAGGAAGAGCCCAGGGGACGCTTGGTTTTAGGCTTTGGGGGGACAAATCGGCTCTGTCAGAGGTTGGATGCAGAAGGGAGGTAGGGGCACTTGGAGGGGACATGTATCTGGACTGCAGACCAAGGCTGGTCAGGAGATGTAGGAGGCTTTAGAGGGGAGGCTGTGACAGAGGAGGAAAACTGGCTTCTAAAGAGCGTTCCCAAGGCACTTATGAATGTGCAGTGCAAAACCAGCTCTTTAACTGCCACAAAAGCCAACAGGCAGCAAAACACATTGGCGCGAGTTGCCCTGCAGAAGCATCAAGTGAGCTTGATGCATCTAGGTTTAAGTTAGTTGAAATTGAGCCGTGCTATAAAGTGCATGTAGGATGGATTGCAATCCAGTGGCCAAGTGCACTTTTGAGAGGTGCAATCAAATCCCTTGGTCAGTTCTGTTGTAGTGATCCTGCCCCTTGACCCATCTCATGTAGAACACATTCAGTAATAAAGCTGTTTCTGCAGGTGTCTCAGAAATATCTGTACAGGCAGAAGGGAGAATATTTCTCCTATGAATGTATCTTTTCTGTTTTTTGGCAATTTTTTCATAGTAACGTGCTTTGGAAATGCTAGTTAATTGTTCTTATGCAATGAACGTAACAGTACTAGCTCTTGTGGTTTGTTTTTACCTTATAAAGGCTGGCCTTTGTGAAGCAGAACAGGAACAAATGAGAAAAATTCTCTACCAGAAGGAGTCCAACTACAACAGACTTAAAAGGGCCAAAATGGACAAGTCTATGTTTGTTAAAATCAAGACGCTCGGCATCGGCGCATTCGGAGAAGTGTGCCTGGCCTGCAAGGTGGATACCCATGCCCTGTATGCCATGAAGACCCTGCGGAAGAAGGACGTCCTGAACCGCAACCAGGTGGCCCACGTCAAAGCAGAAAGGGATATCCTGGCCGAGGCAGACAACGAGTGGGTGGTTAAGCTCTACTATTCCTTCCAGGATAAGGAGAACTTGTACTTTGTGATGGACTACATCCCCGGTGGGGACATGATGAGCCTGCTCATTCGGATGGAGGTCTTCCCGGAGCGCCTGGCTAGGTTCTATATCGCTGAGCTCACACTGGCTATCGAGAGTGTGCACAAAATGGGATTTATTCACAGAGACATCAAGCCTGACAACATCCTCATCGACCTAGATGGACACATCAAACTGACCGACTTCGGGCTGTGTACTGGGTTCAGGTGGACTCACAATTCAAAATACTATCAGAAAGGTAGTGTTTGGGGACTTGCTTTGGCATGGTGTTGAGTAGATGGCGTTGAAACAAAGGGGTGTCTATTGGGAGAAATGACTTCTGGTTGTGCTTATTGCTTAAATCCTCTCCAGACATCCAGCTGACTGATGCAGGAGCAGCAACTTTTCAGCTCATACTTGTTTGGAGGGGCTCTGTGGTGGTGAAATAACTTAGTTACAGGTTTAAAGTAATCCTGGCAGTGCCTGTGTGTGCCATGGAGGGGTATTGGAGTGTGCTGGCAAAAACACCATGAATAATTGATGTAACTGATGGAAACGTTTGCTCTTGCTCTGTATCTCCCTCATGGGAACGTGCTTCGCTGTGCCGAGACAGAGACATCTTGCTGCTTATGGAAAATCAATGTGAGGGGGAGGGAAAAAGTAAATGCCTTAGGTTTGAAGTTTAAATGTTGCTTTGTAAAAGTAGAAGATGACAGAACTAGATCTAAATGTTTGTCTTGGTTTGGTGTGTTTGATAACCATGACTGTAAACTTTCTTTGCCTTTTGAAAGGGAGCCATATCAGACAGGACAGCATGGAGCCCAGCGATCTTTGGGATGATGTGTCCAACTGTAGATGTGGAGATAGGCTCAAGACATTGGAACAAAGAGCTAAGAAGCAGCATCAGAGATGCCTGGCCCACTCATTAGTTGGAACTCCTAATTATATTGCTCCTGAAGTCCTGCTTCGTAAAGGTAGATGACCTGTGTTTTTCTCTTGTGTAAATGAACAGTGACACTTTGAAATAACTTTTATTATTATTATTATTTTCCCCTTAAAGAAGCTCACTGCTTTGTAAACTTGTCATTCTGCACTCTACAAACAACTCAGATTAAGGAGCAAATTTCTCTATGTGGTATTTCTCAAAACTTAAAGCACATAATCTTTGCTCCTGAAATATGACTCTGGCCACTAGTGATTTTACAAAGACTAGTGCATAGCCAGCTTATGATTCTGAATCAGTGATTCAGACAAGCCACCCAAATGTGGATGATGTCAACTTGTGGAAATGTTTCTTCCAGATTCCCAGCTAGACTCTGGGTGTAAGCCAAAAGAGAGTCTTCCACAATTTACAGTGAGAAGCTGTAAATCTGTGCTCAGAAACTCAACTTGAGGAAGTACCAGGCAGTACCGGGTGGCTGTGTCTGCAGAACAGACACGACCACTGAATCTTGTAGTGAGGAGATCAGACGTTCAGAGTTATTCAGCAGCCTTGTCCTAAGACCTCTGGATTCCTCCTGAGTTCAGGAGATTTCAAATTATTCCCAAATCATCTGATGACACAAATCTCCATTTAGATCAGCATTTAAATCTTCCAGTACTTGTGTAGATCTCAAACACAGCCTTATTTGTCTTGTCTCAGCAATTAAGTGGTTGAAGATGTTTCTCTGTATGGAACTTGTTCAGAAAGCCTGCCTTGCTTTTCTTCCATCCCTAAAGCCCAGCCGTGTCTTTGAGCAGTATTTCAAACCCTTGATGCCACCTCCTCCAATCCAGAGGGTACCTCAGGCAGTCAGTCTTTTTGCTGTTCTTGGAGGGGCAGGTTGTGCTGTGTAGCAAAGTAGCTGTGAAACATTGTGAGGAATCTTTTCTCTTTCAATTACATGATTTCCTTGCTCACTTTTGTTGTGAATTAAATATATTCAGAGGGATTCCTGGACACTGGAACTAGATTTTCACTGAGAGCAGTAGAATTTAGGTAAGTGAGCAGAAGGCACTTTTTGATGAAGTCCTTTTTTTAGGTCACAAATTGTTTGAGAAAAGACAGAAACCTGTGCCCTGCGTTTTGATATTTAATTGTGAGAAGAAACCACAGCTTTATATGTGCTCTCCTGGGTTAGTGAGTGACAGCCTTTTCTCCTGCCTTTAAGGATACACTCAGCTTTGTGACTGGTGGAGCGTTGGCGTGATCCTCTTTGAGATGCTAGTGGGGCAGCCTCCTTTCCTGGCTCCTACACCCACAGAAACCCAACTGAAGGTAAGTTGAAGCAAAATTCCAGTCTCCTATAGGGAAGTGCTAACCTTCTCCCTTCCCCTGCGTACAGGAACCAACCCCATCTGTTTTACTAGAATAAGATGCAGTGGTCACAAAGGCCTGATTTTTCCTGGTTCTGTTCAGGACAAATCTTTTCCTATTCAGCGAAGTCAGAGCAGACGTGCCAGGCAGCTGATACAGAGGTGTCTTAGCTTTGGGAGTCTTAGCCCAGCGCTGGTTTCTCAAGCACAAGTTCAGGTCTCCAACCTGTTTAGGGTGTCCATCAGATTTAAATAACCTTCTAGGTCGGCAATAATCTCAGTTGGCAGTGTGAGTGTTTCAAAGTTGAGCAGTACCTTTTTTATTAAAAAGAATGTGTCTCATGTCCACTTTCAATAGTGTACATTTTCAAGACAAAATAAAGTAGTTTCAGTAATTTTTAAACTGAATGGGTTCTCAAATCTGATCAAGGTACCGATCAAGGATCAAGAAGGAATTCACACTTTTTAAAATGGATTTGCTGCTTTTATCTCCTACCCATCAGTGTTTCTTGATTCACTAAGGATGGCTAATACCATCTAGTCACTGGATTCTTGAACATCTAAAATAAATATCCAGACTGTGACTTGATTAGTTGTGCATACACTGCAGTGTTTGTATTGACAATCAGAAAAACTCTGTTGGGGGATTTGGAAGTTGCTAAATGTCTTTCTCATTCCCAGGTGATAAATTGGGAAAGCACCTTGCACATTCCCTCGCAGATCAAGCTCAGCTCCGAGGCAACTGATCTCATCACAAAACTCTGCTGTGCTGCCGAGGACAGGCTTGGAAGGAATGGCGCGGATGATATCAAGGCTCATTCTTTCTTTCACTCTATGGACTTCTCTACAGATATCCGTAGGCAGCCAGCTCCCTATGTTCCAAAGATCAGCCATCCGATGGACACTTCCAACTTTGATCCGGTTGAAGAGGAGAGCCCTTGGAGTGACGCTAGTGGTGATAGCACCAGGACGTGCGACCCGCTGGCCTCTTCCAGCAGCAAACACACGGAACACGCCTTCTACGAGTTCACTTTCCGCAGGTTCTTCGATGACAACGGGTACCCGTTCAGGTACCCCAAACCTTCCGGCGTGGAAGGCGGCCAGCCCGAGAAATCCGAGGTGGAGAACAAAGATCTGGTGGAGCAGACTGGAGCTTGTCAGCCTGTATATGTGTAAATTATTGTATAGAGTACTCCCGATAAACCTAATCTCAAATCCAGAAGGGCCTTTAACTGATCCTTTAGGGTCTGATCCTGCAACCCTTGTTCAGGGGTTGACATTTTAATGAAGTCATCCTGGGGAGGTAAAATTTTGCAGGGTCAGGTGCTAAAATTGGCACTCTTGAAAGTTCAGGTCAGTTTTACTGTAAATAATTGTTGATACCTACACTTGAAGTCCTTCCTGGTCTTCGCCAAAATCTGCAAGACCAGCAGTCTGTCACGTCTAGGCCTGTCTCTGTTTGAGGTCAGCTTCCCCCTACTCTGATTCATATTTACAGACTTCTGCAGCGGTCAGCATTATTTTTTAAATGAATAAAGAGCACTTATATTTTGTTTATAGCAGGGTTTTTTTTTCCTACTAAATTATAGCGATTAACTTTGACAAATCATGCTGCTGTTCTTCTTTTCTACATTTTTATTTTATCCATAGCACTTATTTCACATTTAGGAATATGCATAAAGCTGAAGAACATGTGATGAAAGGTCTCTGTGCAATAATGTAAGAAAGAAAAAAAGAAGAAAAAAAAAGAAAACTCTGCTCTCTAATTTTCTAAATTTACTGATGCCATTGTATTCGCACCGTGGTTTTGTTTTTGTTGTTATTATGTGTATTTTCCACATTTCAAAATTGTGACATACCCTTAAAGCTGCTTTATTTCCTTCTGCTTATTGGAGTGTAATAGCAAGTGTGAGCAAGTGACAATTTGGGTGTGATATTTCATTGTCTAGCGTGTGAAGAATGTTGCATGAGCAGTGGTTTTCTATTTGAAATGGCCTTTTCTTGCCATTCACGGGCAGGTCCTGTGGATCCATTTTTACTAAGGGTCTAAAGTTAGACCGTTTTAAACAGTGTGTTGATAATGTATTGTGTGGATGGTTTCTTCCTACGATTGTACCCAATATTAATTTTGTAAAACAGGTTGCAAAGGTTGTATCCAATACTAATTTTGTAAAACAGGTTGCAAGGGTTGTATCCAATGTTGGTTTTGTAGAACAGGTTGCAAGGGTCTCACCTGCGTGGTCCGATGCCGCGGACGGCTCCCTTGGGGCTGCAGCCCGGACCTGGCTCCTCGTGCCCATCACGTGCAGCACAGCGGGGCTTGCTCCATGGATCAGCAGTGCAGAGCAGCTCTGCTAACCCACGCGGCAGCTCCGCAGCCCCAAAGCTGAGTGCCCGGAACGGCCCGTGGCACACGGAGATCAGGGAGGTGAGTCTGGTCTTATAAACCATGTGGGTGCGCGCAGCTCCGCTGGCTTCTGTGCCACCAGGAGACACTTGGCCTCTCCAAACGTCACATCCCTATAGGTGACGGCCTCGGTGCCGTTAGGATCCCAGTGCTATAGGCACTGACATCAGAAAATGTTGGCATGGCTCAAAAGTTGCTCTGTCCTGTTGCCTCTCTTGATTAGAATGTTGCTGTGATGGAGCACAACAGTCCTTTGTTTCTGTCCAATTATAGACATACTCTGAAATATCAATTCTTAACTATGTTGAAATATGCATTTTTCTTATATGTATAAGTGAAAATTATTCAAGGTGTTATCAGAATACTAAAGATAATTAAGCCATACATATTTGCATATATATTATATATAACTAAATAAGTAAACACACACAAAAATCCTTAATTCAGATTAGTGTAGCCGTCCTATTTAAAGTGATTGACATTATAACATTTGAGGAAAACACTCCTTTAATGTGTTTTTGCTTTATTTTATTTTTAAATCTGGAGCTTCATTATTTTTTCCATATATTATTCCACGTATTATTCCTTAATGTTTTAGCATATCCTATCCTATCCATTGTTTAGATATCTAAGCAACAACATATAAATTCATCAGCCTAACCTAAACAAAAATGATTGTGTATTTTGTTTACATTTGTATGAAAGGAATGTCCTGGGGTATGCAGTGCTTGTGTTGTGACAGTTCATGTAAGATTCAGTATTACTGCTTTTTTATATATAGTAATACCATTTTTGTTATTTACATCTATCTGACATTCTTTCATGTGGTAGGTTCTTTCTCAGGAACTCAGTTTAACTGTTATTTATTGATATATCATTGCCTTTGAAAGCTTCTACTGGCACAATTTATTAAAAATCTGAATCAAAATCTAAAATATTGTGTGTTCTTGAAAAGTGTAACCCCCGCCATGGGTACAGGTTGAAACACAGGAAGTTCCATCTCCATGTGAGGAAGAACTTCTTTCCTGTGATGGTCACAGAGCCCTGGAACAGGCTGCCCAGAGAGGCTGTGGAGTCTCCTTCTCTGGAGATCTTCCAAACCTGCCTGGATGCCACCCTGTGCCACGTGCTCTAGGTGTCCCTGCTGGAGCAGGGGGTTGGACTAGATGATCTCTAGAGGTCCCTTCCAACCTCAACCATTCTGTGATTCTGTGGTTCTGCCTGTCCTGGGTATTGGTTGTGGTGTTAGGGGTTGGTTTGAGGCGCATGAGGCCCAAACCTTCTCTTTCCCATCATTTGAGGCGGGGACTGGGCGTGTTTAGACAATTTTTTTCTCTGCGCTCGTGGGCCCTGAGAATAAGGGAAGGGATTCCCAGTCCACTCGTGGCATAAAACCCAACACAGTCTCTTTTCTCAGTCTGCCAAGGGGGGTCACAGACAGATGGACACCCCAGGCTGTTTGCTCAGATGCGTTTTTGAAACCCAAGCAGTTCCCTGCAGCTGCTGGGGGTTGGAGTGTTGGGCAAAGACAAGAAGCTGGCGCAGAACAGAAGTTTCACGTTGCTCGTTTAAAATGTGCTGTGGGGGACAAGGTTCAACTCCCATTTCACATAAAGAACTGCGTTGAAAAAACATTTATTTTGTCAGCTAATATGGCGCTGCCTATAGAAGGCTCCCATCCCCAGGAAGAAACAGAAACTGGGAGGAAATTTTAGGGAGCTTGGCCAGGGAGCCAAGGTGCCATGTGTTGGGACTGGCTCTAAGTATCCTCAGCTCTCCTGAATTTCAAAAAAAAAAAAAAAAATCAGTAAGTTGTAGCAATTCGATGTTCATTAAGAGCTTTTAAAGAAAGAGCTCGACATGCAGCTATTCCTGATCCCAAGCAGGGAGTCTGTTCTCAAGCGTTGTTAGCTGTGGCAAAAGGTAACGTTTCAGCTGCTGTTCGAGCTGCGCGAAGTCAACGGCGAAACCCGCTGGCTTCAGGGAGACGTGGATTTCATCCCTGGGTTTCAGCAGAGACCCGTGAGCAGTAACAGGGTTTCCTGCATGCAAGCAGCTCTCAGAAGGCTGGAGTGAGTGAACTTTTTCAGCGCTGTAGCTTCATAAAGCGGCATTGACGGTGTCATAAACAGAAAGGGCTTTTGCAACCTTTTTAATCTATTCTCTTCAACGTCGCCAAATTTGCCAAGGAGTAGCAACAATTCTTGATAGGCAATTTTTATTCCTAATTCAGTGCAGAAGAACAACCAGCAGAAGTTATAAACAGGTACCTAGCTTGAATAACATGAAAGCTAAATGAGGGAGAAAAGCATTTGACTTTTAAATGGAAATGGAAGAATGAAATTAACTGCAGGAAGCAAGGCTCTAGCCCGTAACTTGGTGGAAAATCAGCCTCATAAACTTAAGAGGTTTCTGCTCGCTTCCCTGTAGCTAATGAGGTATGAAATAACTGCCTTAAAGCCTCCTGGAGGAACTGCAATGGAAAGGGGGATTTAGAACATGTAATTGGGTCCTGTCCCAAAATACAGGAACATTGGCAGAAAACAGCAAGTGTTACTAAAAATATTACTGGAATTAAAAGTATTAAATCTTTCCCACAGGAAATAACCTCAAGAACAGATAATGTAGGAATAGCAACATTAAAACACGCACGCACAAAAAAAGTGTAAAAATGTTTTTCCTGGCAAAGGGATGTGCGGCAGCAGGAACACGGAAGCTGCGCCGTGCACTGGCCGCTGCTCTGAGCACTCTCACGAGCAGCGACTGCGCTGCGCCGAAACCGCGTCCTGGGCTCGTTCTTACCAAGACGAACCAAGGCTCTGACCCGCAGAGCTGCAGTTGCCTTTCTGCCATGCGATGTGGCTCAGGGCGCAGCGGAGCCCGACGGAGCCTGGCGACATGCGTGGTGGGAACCCGGCGCACTGAGCAATCCGTGGACGCAGACACCCTCGCGGTGGGCAAGGGCCCTTCTCTCCCTGCTGCAAGGCGAGGAACAGCCGCACCTGCATCCCGCAGCTCCAGAGCAGCGAAGGGAAGGAGCCCTCGTGAACCCGGCCGGTCCCGGTCCGGAGGTCACCGTGGACCCTCGGCCAGTGCCGCGGGGACCCTCCTCCTCCCCATGAGTCCTGCTCCTGCCACACGCAGCCTCTCAGCTGCCCCGCCGGCCTCACTGAGGGCTTTGCCCCCAAGAGCTCCGTATCAGAGGAGTTATTTAAATCAAAGGCAGAATGTCCCAAAAAAAAGAAGCCTTTCCGTTCCCAGGGATCCATCCGGTGGGGACAGCGCCTTGTCCTCGGGGAGCTCCGTTTGTGTTTGCACACCAAGACGCCAGGGCAGAAAGAGAGCAGCGGATTCAAACTGGTGCTCGTTTTCCCCAAAGAGAGCGCTTTGCATAGGAAAATGTTGGCTTGGCAAAATGGAAATATTTCTGGGGGAACTTACTGGTTTATATATAATTATCTTGCAAAAAAGCAAAAGAGATTAAAAATAGAAAAAGAGATAAAAATACTTGTTTCAAGAAAATTAAAGAAAAAAAGAGAGTAATATAAAGGCCAAGGCTTATGTATTCATTCATGTCACATTATATTCAAAATGCTAAAAATTAGGATGAACTGCTGTGAATAGGTCACTTTTATGTTTCTGAAGCAGATTTTGGAAATACAATTTCTTGATAATTTCCAACTGTTTGTTCCAATTTAGGCCTGAGGAATTTTTCTAGAACGTTTAATTTCCCACATCATAGGACTTTCCTATTTAAACGAGCTCTAAAAATAACAGAAGAGGTCAAGCAAATCTGAGCAGTATCTGGAGGAAAAGCGACCTCCTCGTGCGGCCGCCGCTCCCCCGCGGTGGCGGTGCCAGCGAACCCTCCCTGCGCGGCGCGTGGGGCTCCTTGGAGCTCCTCGGTGCTCCTTGGAGCTCATGGGCGCAGCAGGGGCTGCAAGGATCCCGACGGCCGCGCGTTTGGAGCGACGCACCTGCTGTTTTCAAGACAGGCCGCTGCCTGGAGCTGATGTGCAGCTCTTCACAGTGCAAGCTGGTAATGCAGACAAGACCCAGCGGTATGAAGGCGTTCTGGGGTGCCGAGTTTAGGGCAGGCTGCCCCACGGCCATGAGCAGGCGGGTGAAGGAGAGAGCAGGACGCAGGGGGAGGCTCCCACACATGAAATGTCCCCTCTGGAAGGGAAACGTGTCCTGTCTTAGGAACTGTGCAGCAGCATGGGAGAAGGAGTGTGGATCAGCGGGTTGAGGCTGCAACATTGCGGCTGGGGTTGGGGAAGGGCCGCAGCAGATGAGCCAACACCAGCGGCTGAAGCTCAGGGATCGGGGAAAACCTTCCAAGACAGCTCGCAGCTCCCTGGGAGGCTGTTGCTGTTCTGATGCATCTAAAATCACTTTGCGGTTAAATAGATAACTTAAATGAAGTGATTAACCACCTAACCATCACACAAAGCTTTGTCATCTCTTTGTTGCGAATCTAAATGTCACTCTGTTTGCTGAGTGTCAACATGCAGAATCAGGCTGGACTTCCTTTCGACAAATATCAACAAAATAACATCTATTGTCAGGTCCTGGCATGGTTCCCAGTTATTGAGCTACTGAAACAATGTTTGCCATTGCTAAAAAATACATTTCAATATAGCATGAAATAGGCCATAGAAGTTTGATTGCTGCCCTCTTTTGGGTAGGACAGCCACTGCTCACTTCTCGGATATGCTGCACACCAGCCGACACTGAATTATTTTTGCTTAGGGAATGGTCTTTATGCAAAGCACGGGGACCTCTAATAGTGCAGAGTATTTGGCGTTGACATCGCCCTTTTCAAGTTGCGGTTGCTTCTCGGTGAAGAACATCTTTAATCAATGGTAATTTCTGTGTGTTCCTGTGGTCCCTGTGTGTGCTGAATAACCCTGCAGTGGATCACAAACTTGTACGATCAGCACGAGTTTTAATTGCTTAGAGAACACGGAGAACAGCACAGGTTTGCCCAGCTCCCAAAGCCGGCTTTTCCTATGGCTTTCCCTGTCCTGGGAAGCCCAGACTTCATTAGTATGTATAAGAATATAAACATTTTCTGTTTATATTAAAACTCTTCCCCCTAGTGCCTGTATTTATTTTTAAAATGAATAACAGCAGTCAGTGATCACAAGGGGGGTTCCAGAATCTCCATAGCAGATATCGGCCACTGCTCTAAGACACGCAGTAGAAACGCAAAGGCAGAGGAAGGATGTTTATGGCCCAGGGAAAGGACATTAAAAAACACCTTTGCAAATCAGTTTCTTGCTTATTTTTAAAATCTGAGACAAGAGTCAAAGGCGGAGCACTTCCCTTTGAGCCTGCGCAGAGGACAGCGAGCTCATCAGCCCCGGGGAGAAGAAGCAAGAAGCGGCCAGTATGTAGCTGGTTTGGAGGTCTGCGGAACAGCCTGTCGCTGGGCGACTTCTCTTTCAGCCTTGCTGTCAGTGGACAAGATGGAATAAGGGAGATGCAGGGTTGGAAAACGTGCTGCTGAGGGATCCCTTGGATCTGCCTTTACCTGTGGTGTCACTGTTATCACAGAGGTCACACACACGAGATGCAAAGGGCTTTCACAAGGATTATTCTCCCTGCTCCACCACAGTGCTCCCAAACACACTCTTGAGCAGGCAAGTGAAACATGGATGTGTCCTGTGTCATAATTTTGAAAGGAGTTGAAAATGCAGTTCCCAAAAGGTGCTTACCTGTATCTGGTCTCTTAGTTGCCTCTCACCACCATTTAGGCAGCTCCAGCAGCTCTCAGGTTTCTTCCTTCTGTACCAGAGGCAAACGCTACTGAGTGTTTGGCACTGATGTATATATAGAGATATTTAGTTTTCAAGAGATGTGTGACTAAGGGCTTGTATTCATATTTTAAAGGAATGTCCTATTTAATAGGAAGTAGAGATGACCCTTCTCTAGCTTACTATTAGCATTCATGCAAAGTCAAGCATGTTTGCCATGAGAAATTGAGGGCATCTGTGATGTGATGGCCAGCAGTCTGGCGAAGCAGCCAGGCCAAGACGGGCAGGACAAAAGGGAGAGGACGAGGCCAGCGCGAACCAGTGTCCCACCCACCACCGGAGTCCTTGAGCCATGAGGTGACTGCGTCCTCCAGCGAAGGCACTTCCCTGCCCGCTCGCACTGAGGGACTTGAGCACCAACACTGATCCCCGACCACAGGTGCCACATGAGGGGCAGCAGGGTCGCTCTTCTCCTTACTAGACTTGGCTGGCTCAGGTGGCTCCCTTGGCAAAGGGCTGTACTCACTATAAGCCTGTTAGAAGACACCTAGGGATTATTTCTGGGACCTAACCATGAAACCTGCGGGTACAGACTACAGTGGACACGAAGATTTCAGGCACTGAAGTCCCTCTGGTTAATCTACCCTTAACTATCTTTAAGGCCTGGATGTCCTTCCCAAGTACTAATGGCAGCCTGGGGGCTCTCAGGATTAAGCCCTAACCTCAGTAACTGCTGAGCTGTGTAGTCTCACTCCAGCAGCCAAGGAGCAGAAAAACATGCTGCAAACTCAGTTTAATCCTGCAAAATGTGTTTTCTGTGTCTGGCCTTCTCAGTGCCATGCAGCGGCATTCATCCAAGCTGGCTCCTCACAGCCCATCCTGGCTACTGCCTCTGTCAAATGTATTGAAAAGGTGCTAACATTTCATCCTAATTCTGATTACTTTAGAGATTACTGAATCTTCACACAGCTGCAACCAAATAAATTGGGTATTTAAAATGGTGGCTGCTGTATGGGCTCAGGAGGCAGGCACAGTGTGCTCAACACTGAGAAATGAATCACGATGGAAACAGGGGGCAACCCCTTTACAGAGGCCTAGTGTGTCGAAGAGCTATTTCTAAGGGTCATAACCAGGTAACAGTCTCTGGATAGGGTATTTGTACAAACCAGAAGCGAACAGTTTCAGTACCTGAACTGCAGCCGGCACCAACGCGAGCTGCGGCTGGCAGGGGCCATCTTGTGGTAAGACACTTGCACAGTCATTTTAAAACAGCCTGAAAGTAGATGTTCTTGGGTTAAAGTGAATAATTGGAGCCTCACTGAACCGCTTAGTGTTTTTGATAATGTTTTAGATGCTTGAAAAGAGCGATGATGGCGCAATAACCTTTCACATCAAATGCAGCCTGGGTAGGGGCCCAGCAACACTGTGAAGTAATATTCAGGCTCCCATTAGAACCATTTTAGCTGAACCGAAAAGTTAGGAAAAACATCAAAAATAGTTTAAGATATCTTTAATTCATTGAATTTTGCTTAAAAAGGACAAGTATGGGAATTGAATTACTCCAATAAAGTATTCTCATGCTTGCGTAGGCTGGCTTGACCTATACTGATGCTTCGCAAATAGCACTTACCTGTATCATTTTCAAAATTCAGCTTTTGGAAAAGCATCTATTTGTGGATCTGAGAGCCAATCCTCTGCTTCAAATAACAAGCAACAGCAAAATGCTGCACGAGAGCTCCAGGACAAAAGAGAGGGGAAGATGTGCAAGGGACACATTACCTTGGTGCCAGAGAAGTGGAACGCGGCCCCGAGTGGCTTTGGGGAGGGCAGAGCCAGCCTGTGCCTGCCCTTCCCGCCTTGTGCCCCACCGAGGAGCTGTGTTTGCAGCAGCGCTTGCGGAGCAGCACGAGGCCAGGCGCGTGCACGATGCAGCCCTGCTCAGCTGGAGGATTGGGAGAGTTTTCCCCTTGCCTTGAGCTGTGCCGGAGCAGCACCGCTCAAGCCCGTGGGGAAAGAGGCGGTGGCTGTGAGCATCCCGCCCCTGGGGCTGCAAGCCAGTTTCGCTGTCAGAGACTTCGCACAGGGAATCCCCAGCCAATGTCCACGCTTGCCCTGACACCAGGGCCATGCCACAGAAAGAGGAGGTGGATATCCAGCTCTTCACAGTTTCTTGTGCGGATGGGCCCAGTGCAGTTAATGGTGACGTTTTCTGCACCTGCAGATTTACCAGGAGGACTGAGACATGCAGGTCGCCCTTCGCCCTGAGCAGCCCCTTGTGTGTGCATGACTTCAGCCATGTGCTGCAATGGCCACGTGTACAAACACCCTCAGCGAGCGGGGCCGACCCGTTTCATTAGCCCTATCTCCACAAGAATATTTCAAGTAGAGAAACTAGGGGCACTCCCTCTGAAGGAAGGTGGATTGAACTGTAGGATCGTCTAAAAAAAAAAAAGTTAATATAGTTGGCGTAACTCTTACAAGACTTCAGCGTCACTATGTAAACACTGAGTGATGTGTGTAGCTGTGTTGGAGCTGGTACACTGGCCTTCCGCGCATTTCCTGCCACTTTAGTAATAACCATTTCCTGGCCAATAAACACAATCGCAGAGTCTACTTGCCTTAATCACCTTGGCCTTCCATTCCAGGGACCATTCATCCCCAAACAATGCTATTACATTTCTTTTTTTCCTTTTTAGAAACATCCTCACGTCAGAACTGCAGCTAGCAAAGGAAGCAGGAAAGGGGATATTGCAATGCTGAACCTCAGGAGAGGGAGTCATTGCCAACCCCATTGCTAGAGCTGCTAAAAAGTTCATGTGTTGGAGCCTACTGACCTGCTATTGCCAGCTGGGATGTGTTCCTTTTCAATTTTCAGCATATTAGCAGTAAAACACATTTTATTTACATTACTTGGGATGAATTATTCTCAAATACAACTGCTAAGAACAAATCGTATTTGTGGTAAACTATCTAGCTAAAGTAAAACATTTACTTACTAACACCTTTCAAGACACAAGGTGGTCCAGTAACACAGAACAAATGAAGCACAGTCATAATCTTTCTCTTGTCAAACTTACTGCCAGAACCACAGAATCACAGAATGGTTGAGGTTGGAAGGGACCTCTAGAGATCATCTAGTCCAACCCCCCTGCTCCAGCAGGGACACCCAGGGCATGTGGCACAGGGTGGCATCCAGGCGGGTTTGGAAGATCTCCAGAGAAGGAGACTCCACAACCTCTCTGGGCAGCCTGTTCCAGGGCTCTGTCACCCTCACAGTCAAGATGGTCATGAGGGATCTCCTCATATGGACATGGAACTTCCTGTGTTTCAGTTTGTATCCATTACCCCTTGTCCTGTCACGGGCCACCACCGAGAAGAGCCTGGCCCCATCCTCCTTTCATTGTCCCCTCAGGTATTTGTACATATTGATCAGATCTCCCCTCAATCTTCTCTTCTCCAGGCTAAACAGGCCCAGCTCACTTGGTCTTTTCTCATAGAAATAACCACTGATAGGAAACCTCCTACAGTATTTTGAGTCGTGTATAGCTCCTTTGAACTCCATGAATAAGTCTTTTAAATTCTCAATAGGAACAAAACACATCTAACAATGCAAAATAGCTTCACATTGCACATGTGACACTGCTCCTTCCTTTACCCATATCATGTTTTAGGATTTCTCAGACTCAGGCTGGGATGATATCATTTTCTGTAAGTCAAGGCAAAGGAGAAATATTAGTCACTATTTTTGTGCAGAAATCTGAGCTTCCAAGCATTACAGATTCCTGACTCCTCTGCATTTTACAGCACCACTACTGAAAACTTTCACGCTGTGCCCTCTCGATCAATTAGCGTCTGGGGGAAATCAGCCTCTATGTATATCCATAATGCTGTCACTGAGGCTAATGAAATTGTTTAGCTCATTAGTTCAACATCTAGTCACTTAGGCAGACTGTTTACTCTGAATGCTCACTTTTGAAAGACACTTTAGCTAAAATTGCTGAAAAATGTCTTGGCAGATGCTACAGCTAAAAATACCATGAAGCAGTCAGGTGATTTGCATATGAAAACCGTGCACTCATGGAGATGAGTAATCCAACAGATAATCTTTATTTTCTTAAATTAAAATCCCCAGAGGGTGTATTTTCATGATGGCAAATTATTAATAAATTATCAATTTGCTTCTGACACTAAGAGTTTCAAAATAAACTGTCAGAGCATTTGCAGGTGATGGGTAGAGACTGATTTTAAGAAAATCTCCTTCATTTCTTTCTGTGAGGATTGCTGCCTTCTCTTCCTCTGAAGTGTGTGCCTCTCACCATTTTAGTTTGTATAGGACAATTACTTCCAATTTTTCCAATTTTCCATTTTTTCCTGGACTGTTTGCTTGCTTTTTTTTTCCCTTAATAATTAAGTTGGCTAAACTTGGTATTTTTTTAAAATAATACAGACTACAGCCCCGCCAAACAAATCCAACTTAATCCAAACCCAGGTGTCATTCTGTCAATTCCACTGTGTTTGGGAAGCAAGCTTTTAGTAAGTGCAAGATGCAAAATATGTCTTCATTATACAGCTGTTATTGCTCTTTCCTCAGTGTTTTGGGAGGGCAGATTAGGCTGCATATTCACTGAAGCCCTGACGTTCAGCAGCTCTGCGCCTTGCACACAGGCTCGGTACCCTGTGTCTTTCCTTGCCCCGTTGCCTTTCCAGCCCCACGTCATTCCTTCCCCACACAGGTGTCCCTATGAGCATGTGGTATTCTGAAACAGGGAATTAATCTTGCTGAAAAATAAGTTAACAGAAATGCCTGATTGTTTTCGTTTCAGATGGAAGCAGCTCCCAGTGTGGTGGTCGCCCCCGTCCAGAGGGTGCAGGAGGCAGCGGATTTCAGGTTATCAGCTTTTATATCTGATCCTATTGAACTGATTGAAATATGAAAACCCAAAGGTGCTTCAAGGTTGTGTATTAAATTCAGCATTGCTTAATATATTATCATCTGAAAAGGGAAGTAATGGGTAGAAAAATCTGCAAATTGTACAAGTGAAGTAATTATCTTAAAAACGGGGAGCAGGACACGGTACTCAAAAGATCTAGTACTCTGGTACTCAAGATCTCATACGAGTACCCGAGAAAGCAACTAATGTGAAATGAAAATTCAATAGTGATAAATGCAATATAATAAATATTGGTGACAAAATTGTAAACTATCCGTGCACCTTCAAAGTCTCTCATTTAATCAACTCAAGAAAAGCAGCTGCATCTGAACATAGGCATCTTATTGGAGGCTTCTGTTAGGTATGGAGTTATAGCCATAAAAACAGGAAAGATGTTACAGTGATGAGAGAAAATACAATGATACTACACAAATTACTGAAATGTCTTCATGTGGCACCTGACACACAGCAGCATATCCACTCTCGAAAAGGATACTTTGGAGATTAGACAGAGTTGCAATAGGCTGTGGAACAAATACATGAAGAAAACTCTTATAAAAGGACTGGAGAAGAAAAAATAGCAAAAGAAATAATGAGAGAAACTAGACGCAGACATTCTGGTCATTAGTATCAGATGAGAAATTCAAACCCAGCTGTACAAACCATGAGAAGTATTTTAACTTTCAGTAAAGTATGCATGTGTCAGAAATGCCTGGTATTTTGTTCAACTGCATGGAGCTGAACTGAAAAGCTATTAGGAGAATGTGCAGGAAATGCAGTAATAGCCAAAGATAAAAGACATTTTAGGTAGTCAGTTATAAAGGAGACTATAACTAAACTATAAACTGTAAACTGGAGACTATAATCTATAGCTAGCAGGGCAGCCATTAATTAGAAAGGTGCTGTTTGGTAGGCAACAGTCAGTACAACAGTTGGCATTTCAAGACAAAGGCTTAACAAAATAGACACTAAACAAGCAAATTCTCTCGAAAGAGGTAAGTTGGGCTATGGAAATGATAGCTTATGTGGAAATGATAGCTTATGTGCACCTCCAACTACGAAAGATATGTCCGGCGCTAGTCCCTGTCTGCCAACTGCTCAATTACTTCCACCTTTCTTTTCATAGAATCATAGAATCATTAAGGTTGGAAGGGACCTCTAGAGATCACCTAGTCCAACCCTCTGCTCAAGCAGGGACACCTAGAGCACGTGGCACAAGGTGGCATCTGGGTGAGTTTGGAAGATCTCCAAAGAAGGAGATTCCACAATCTCTCTGGGCAGCCTGTTCCAGTGCTCTGTCACCCTCACTGTTAAGAAATCTTTCCCTAAGTTCCTATGGAACTTTTGGTGCTTCTGTTTGTGGCCGTTTCCTCTTGTCCTATCGTTAGCCACCACTGAAAAGAGGCCAGCACATCCTCCTCACTCCCTCCCTTGAGGTACTTATAGACACTGATTAGATCCCCTCTCAGCCTTCTCTTCTCCAGGCTGAACAGGCCCAGCTCCCTCAGCCTCTCCTCATAGGGCAGATGTTCCAGGCCCCTGATCATCCTTGTGGCCCTGCGCTGGACTCTTTCCAGTAAATCCACATCCCTCTGGGGGGCCCAGAACTGGACACAATACTCCAGATGTGGCCTCACCAGGGCTGAGTAGAGGGGCAGGATCACCTCCCTCGACCTGCTGGAGACGCTCTTCTTAATGCACCCCAGGATCCCATTGGCCTTCTTGGCCACGAGGGCACACTGCTGCCTCATGGTCAACTTGTCGTCCACCATGACAACCAGGTCCCTCTCTGCAGAGCTGCTCTCCAGAAGGTCAGTCCCCAGCCTGTGCTGGTGTCTGGGCCCCAGGGGCAGGACCCTGCACTTGCCCTTGTTGAATTTCATGAGGTTTTTCACCACCCAGTTGTCCAGTCTGTCCAGGTCCCTCTGGATGGCAGCGCAGCGCTCTGGGGTATCAGCTACTCCTCCTTTTCCACATCATTTCATTCTTATCAGTTCTAGATATATGTAGATCTAGTATGTAAGAGCTAATCCAAAATGGCAATGCCTGCCTATCTATTCATTTATTTTGAAAAAAAATTACAAAATCAAACCATTATTTTATTCCACATTTAATTTTCTGGAGTTCAGAAATAGTTGTTCCATTGTCACATGGAAAATAATCAGTTTAAATAGAGAAACTTAAGATTGGTAGAATAGAAAAAGCCTCCTGAAAAAAAATAGAATTCCTCTTAGGAATTTATTGGTAGGATTAGTAATAAAAACTTCTATACAGTTGTTTTCTTGAATTGCCCTAGGCAGAGCTTGTTCCAGTGCTAAGATATTCTACAGTGAAGTCCTTGAGGAGTTAATGATGAAAAATAGAGCTAGTAATTCTGCCACATAGGCTTCATTGCAGAGGACCATGTCAAGGGGTAGATAGCCTATAAATAGACCTAATTTTAATACTTCTACAAATGGCTTTGGAGCAAGAAGCAGAGCACGCTAATGAAATCTCCAATTAGTCTTTAGGCACATTCCAGTAAAGAACAGTAAAAGTACTGTAAAAGGAAAAAACAAAGGACTCATGCATGGAATAATAGAAATGGAATGAAGTTTCTTTCTGTAAGACTTGTGGGATTAACACCCTAACATTACTACTGTAATCTATTCATGTGTATCAGATATTTTGGGGATGACTAAGTCACTAAAATGATGCAGATGTGAAACTAGCGAAGGCAACATTACAACACTGGTCAACATATTTATAGCAGAGCTAAGAAAAAGCAATACCCTTGTAAAATCTAGTCTGGAAGATCAGCATTTACCCATTTTGCTGGTTATTTTTTGAGATGGATGAACTGATACGAGGTGTGCCAGAGGGACAGAACTCAGCTCATTTAATTCTATATGAGCTGACAAAATAAGGAAGGAGGGAAACAAGACTTTCTAAATATACCTAGAATAAACACTAGGAAGAAAAAATATATAGTTATGATAAAGAAAAATATCTATTCTGGTGCCAGAAAGCAAATACACTGAAAGTAAACAAGCAGGAAAGCAGAAGGGTTTACAACTATGGGAAGTCAGATTCTGGAACCACATTCAACAAGAGATGAGAGAACAAGAAACTTAATCCATTTTAGGCACAACCAGCTTTTGCATGGATCTAACCCATGCTTCTCTGCAAAGTGTGGGGCTCAGGCCTGGGGCTGTAAGGCATTTCTCTTTTATCATGTCATACAACTCTTTTTTTTCCTCATTGACTTCATTAAGCTCTTACTGAGACTCTTGCTGAAGATTTTGACTTACATCCTTGCTCTTTATATAGGACCAGTGAGAACTTGGCTGAACTTGTGAGCTACTGACAGGAAGGACAAGCCACTTCCTAAGTGGATGTCCTTGGGGATTAACTACTGGGAGTATGGAGCCCTTTACAGGAATCCTTACAGCATGGCCAGCACAGAATGATCTCAAGCAGGAGAGACTGAAGTGTCAGTACTGTAGCCTACACTAATCAGAAGAACGACTTAATCTGGATTGAATGTCTCTATGAATCAGATACATGTCTAGACAGTCACTTAAAATACTCTGGTGTTGTGGTGATCCTTTACGGGTTGACAAGAGCTTGCCTTCACAACCGTGCGAGATGAAAGAGGCAAGAAGTTGCCAATCTGAGCTGGCATGATCTGTGCCTGAACACATGTTATCTGCAGCCCGAAGGATTTAAAGTGTTTGTTACGGACAAGAAGAAACAGGCTAGTTTAAACTATAATCCACCAGTAGTATACCAGGGAAGTGTTCCTGAATGCCATGGAGCTTGGTGGCGTCTGTGGAAGAAAACACAAGCATATTTTCCTGTTTTTAGTGCCACGTTACTGCTGATAAACTCCTAGATGCGTATTCTAAGCAAAATGTTCTAGTCAACCAACCCCAAATCCTAAAGATAACTTTGAAGGTCAAAATAAGTAAACTTAGTGACTGTTTCCCTCAGCTCCCCTTTTCTCAGTGTACCTAAGTGCTCACCCACACAGTGGCCGCTAGACTATTCCCCACTGAGCAGTGCACAGGAATTGCACAAGGAGGATGCAATGCACTGCTGCTCTGAAACATAGTTCCTGTCTTCTCCATCTCCAGGTGTGCACACAGTAGCTACATGATTCATACCATCTTTTCAATAAAACTTTGCATTACAATGCAGAGATTGTTCACTTGGGTATTCACTATTTTATCTCTTCTCAAGCAACCTCACTCATGACACACTCCATTCTTAGTTAAACTCCATTCCTATTAAAATGAGGAATTCTAAGGCTTGCTCATAGCTGTAATAATAAAAAATGAATGACTAGTGAAGCTTTGCAGCACTTGTGTATGTTGCTTTGTAAGGAATCAACTGAAGAGCTAATGACCTAATTTAGAGCTCTCACAACCTGAAGTAAAGGAACTCTTTTCTTCTTCTGTAGTTCGGCCACCAGATTCTTTTATTTGTATAAAATGTTATTATTTCAATGAAGCTCTCATTTGCAGTTGTAAGTCTTAGTGTTTCTACAAATGGACTCCAGAAAAGAAGTCAAGTCCAGCAGCATCAGAAACACAGTCTGGTGCAAGTCACTGACCAGAGCAATGCGAGGACAGACGCTGCCTCCAGAGTTCCTAGAATTCTTCTTTGCAATTACCTATTTTCCAAATAAATTGGCTTTCTACAAAGCTTCCCTTCAAACTTCTTTTTTCACTTGTTCTCAGAAGAGACTAATTTCAGCTTAAATACACATATATTTTAAGTTTGCAACAGACGGTTGAACGTGAGCCAGCAGGACGCCCAGGTGGCCAAGAAGGCCAATGGCCTCCTGGTTTGTATCAGGAACAGTGTAGCCAGCAGGGCCAGGGAAGTGATCATTCCTTTGCACTCGGCACTGGGGAGGCTGCACCTCAAATCCTGTGCTCAGTTTTGGGCCCCTCACTACAAACACTTAGGTGCTGGGGAGTGTCCAAAGAAGGCAGCGAAGCTGGTGAAGGGGCTGGAGCAGAGACCTTACGAGGAGCGGCTGAGGGAGCTGGGGTTATTCAGTCTGGAGAAGAGGAGGCTCTGGGGAGAACTTGTCACTCTCTACAGCTATCTGAAAGGAGGTTGTTGTACATAGGCGGGGGTCCATCTCTTGTCCAGAATATCTACCGAAAATAGGACAAGAAGCAATGGTCTCAAGTTGCACCAGGAGAGGTTCAGCTTGGATAATAGGAAAAATTTCTATACGGAAAGAGTAGTCTTTCCATCCAAAGTCTAAAAGCATTGGAACAGGCTGCCTAAGGAAGTGGTGGAGTCACCATCCCTGGCAGTGTTCAAGAAATGCATAGATGAGGCACTTAGGGATGTGGTTTAGCAGCCACAGTGGGGATGGGTTTACGGTTCAACTTGATGATCTTGAAGGTCTTTTCCAAACATAAAGATTCTATGATTATATGGTTCTAAGATACTTTGCACATAGGCATATTACAAAACTATAAACTTCACACAACTTCAAAGACAATTGAGAAATTAGTTCATAATGGGAAGTACTGAGCAGCAGCACTAAACAGCACCATCATCAAGCCTGTTTACAATAATTTTGGCAGATGCTTTTGCTTGAGAGGTACAGTGACTTATGTGGATATGTAACTTTTAGGCCATTTGCATGGATACCCAGGTATGAAGCCAAGGTATCTGAAGGCAATTTCCTGATAGCAGACAACAGTTTCAAATAATTCTAGCCAACTGATGATGAAAGATGTATGCCTCCCATCCTTGCAATTATTACTGCTCCTTCATACTGGCAATCCATTTCCCTGCTGAGTTTGGTTTCCTTGTCTTACACTAGCTTACTGCTTCACCACTTCTGTTTTCCTGAACTTTCTCACAGGCTCCCTACTACCACAGATCATTCCTGCTTACTACGTGCGGTACATGGCCATCTGATCGACAACAAAAAATGAACTCATGACTGTTTGGCTAAAAACTGTTGGCTCGTTTTCATTAACACTTTAATCTTTGATAAGTTAGTAGCAGTAGGATGCCTTCAGCTGTGAAGAAGACAGATAAGGGCAGCTAAAGAGGAAGCAGAGGCTCCGTTACTGACATCACTCTTTCTAGCCTTGAGTCCAACAGCTTTAAACTATTTTAAAAGTATTAACACCACAAAAGAGAGAAGTGTTAAGGAAGAATGTGATGCATCGTTTTCTAGCCAGCAGCAGAAATAGCTTCAGCATTCCCTCTGACAAGATAAATGAATGAGACTAGCCAGAAGAACATTAGGCTGCAATATGACTGAAAATAATATGACTATTTGAGCATGTTCATTTTTACTGCAGTAGGTTACTCACCTCACTCCTTTCACTGGAAATATAGGCAATATGTTCTTTTCATAACAATATGGCAAATGCAATATGGCTAATTTTGGCACAACAGTTTGGTTTAGTTGTCAAGGAGATGGAGGTGCAGGGATAAATTAAAAATGAATAAATAAAAGAGAAAGATTCAGATTCAAGGAAAAAAAGCTTCTGACCGTGACGAATACCAAAAATTCGTACCAGATGCTCACATAAGTTATTCACACTTCATCCTTGGAGGTTTCCAAGACCCAACTGGACAAAGCTCTGAGCAACCTGCTCTGAATTCGGTGTTGAGCAGAAGGTTAATCTGAAAAGCTCTTACGACCCTCTCCAATCAGACTGAGTCTATGCTATTTCTATTGCGCCCATAATTATTCAGGTGTGTTACTAAACACACATATGCACAGAAGAAGGGAGGATCTTCAAGCATGCTAAGTAAGCTGCAGCACAGAAGGATTCAACTGAAGTAGTTCTTTACTGAACACAGAATTGCCTAAAATACATTTTCTGATGCCCTTTATTTGTAAATTTAAAAGTCTTCAACTTTTATTTTACCGTTCTTTAGAGTAAGACTCCTTGTACATCCCACTGTTTATCCAATAAATGTATTTCAGGGCTGAAGTGTGTTGTCACAGTCCATTCCTTGTCAACTCCTTCATCTCTGACCGCTGGTTCAACTTGTCTTATGCCTTTCATGGGGGCATTGCTAATCTTCCCCCAAATGCTACAAAAATGAAGTTGAACTTTGCCCTGAAAAACATTTAACATTTCAGCATGGATTAAATTACATGCTAGATAAACCACATTTTACATGTCTGTCGCTGTTTCTGGACTTGCTCTGTATTGAGCTTGGCCGTACCCTCCTCAATGGGGAAAACTGCTGCTTTGTGGGAAGCACATTTGAGTCTCATTCAGGAGTGCAGAACAACTCATCTTTATTCTTATTGCCCTAATTCCTTGATCACTTCTTATGCCACTAACCACTGTATTCCCTTGCATGAAAGCACTGGCTATACTCAGTTTTTGTGGACAGACTGTGAGCATTCAAGACTTTCCCTTCTTCAGCTGGTTGATACGCTCCAAACTTGGAATAACTTTGGCAAGAAAAGCCAACTAAGAGCCATTAAACTGTTAATATCGAGAGTTGGGAGAAAACTTATCCAGAGGGAAGAACTACACGCCGCTTTTGGGGTCGCAGGGTCCATGGAGCAGGACGGCTGATGAGAACCCACGTGGTACCGTTGCGAGGGACCACCAGCCTCATGGTCCTAGGGGCTGAAAATTGCAATTATCGTGAGGATGATCCCACAATCTCCCACTGGGAGATTTTTCCACATGGATTTCGCACCTGAGTTGCCTCCTGCCGCCCCCCCGCCATTTCACGAGCGCCCCCCCCCGCGGCGCGGGGGGGGGCGCTCGTGAAATGGCGGGGGGGCGGCAGGAGGCGGCGCTCGTGAAATGGCGGGGGGGCGGCGGGAGGCGGCGGCGCTGCCGCGGGGGCCGCGCTCGGCAGCGGCCGCTTCTCCCCGCGGCGGCGGCGCCGGTGCCGCCGCCGGGGCCGCGATTGGCTGCGCGGCCGCTTCGCCCCAGAATGCAGCGCATGGCGCGTCATTGAAGAGAGACCATGATGGCGGCGGCGGCCGCGGCGGCGGGGGCCCCGGAGGTGATCGCGCAGCTGGAGAACGCGGCCAAAGTGCTCATGGTGAGGGGGGGCCGCCCGAGCCCCGCGCTCCGCACGCGGCGCCCCCTTCCTCATTCTCCTCCTCCTGCTGCTCCTGCCGGCGCCCGGCCCGCCGAGCCCCGCGGGGGCTCCCGCGCCCGACCGCCCCCCCACCACCCCCACTCCGCGTTCTCCTTCCCCGTTCCCCGGGCGGGCTGGGGGGGTCCCGGGCCCGGGCAAGTGGCCACGGGGCGAGCGGCGGCGCGGGCCGAGCACGTGCGGGGCCGCCGGCGCTTCCCGGGCCCCCTGCTCGGCCCTGCGGCCGGTGGAGGCTGCGGGGCTTGGGGGGTTGCTCATGGAAACCCGCGGCAGCCCCTTCCTTAAAAACATAAAGTCTCCGGCGCCCGGGAGCGGCTTGGGTGCTTCTGAATGAAAATTGGCGTGCGGGCACGTGCCTTTTGCAGATCCCCAAAATGCGGCTAGTCAGGAGGATGTCGTGTGAAACCCGCTCACACCCTGCTCGGGTATGAGGTTCCAGCCCAACAAAGCTGGGAAGGTGTCAGCAGTAAGGGAACGGGAGAAGCACCGAGCAGGGAGGCTGGAGCCGGAGCAGGCACTGAGCCATGCGTGGAGCCCTCACCCACGTGTGGCCCTTGCACAACTGGAGCTGGAAAAGCGCTGTGTGTATTTCCAAAAGAAAAAAACCCAAACTAAATAAAGTTAGGTGATTCTGCAGCAAGACTTAATGCCACGTGGAAAAACCTAAGGATGCAAATCATGATATGACTTTGAGTTGCTTTAATGTTGCCTCAAAATTTAACTACAGCATCGCTAGATGTGCTAATAGCATCTAAGTATCTCAGGAAGAGTATTTCCAACTACTAGCTGTTCTTGACTGTGTAAAGGGAGAGCGTATGTTATTACGGCATGGAGTGTGTGTGGGGAAGAAAGCCAGAGGTTATGGAGCTTTTAGTACCAAACTGCCACTGTTTGGAGCGGCCTCTCCAAAGTTGTGCATCTGTACTGGAAAGCTTTCAGGCTGCTTGTGTCGGCATAGCCTGTGTTGTGTTGGCGTAGCTCCCCCGGTAGCACAGAGAGGCAACGGCCTCGCAGAGTTTAATTAGATAAAAGTTTTTGTACAGGGAAAAGATGCAGGATTTATATGGGCATGCTTATACTTCTGTTGGAAATCAGTTGCTGCACTTGCTGATAAAATCCTGACTCAGCTCTGCAAACATTTGGTTTTTAGGGTATTTGCTGCATTTTCCAGCTTCTCCTCTCCTTCTAGCCTCTAACAGTATGAAGACTGATCGGCTGCTTTTTCTTGTGTTTTCACTACTGCTCCTGAGAGTCCTGAAACAGAATTGAACTCGACAGAACTACATCCCTCTTCCCGAGGAAGCCGTGTGGAAGCAGAGAGAGTCATCAAAGCTTCCTGTGAGGGCTTTGCTTTGAGAAGGCTCTGAAAAGGATGAGCTGTGAAAACTACTTGTTTTCACAAGTTGTTGCTTTGTGTTTCTTCTTCTTAAGAACCATCATGTCCCTGGCATGACGGAGGAGAGAAGTCCAGGAGCCGGCCGCATTGCTCCGCAAAATGGCTTGTGGGGCTGCAGGACTGGAAGGGTTGTGCTCTCTGCCACTGGTCTTTCTTGACAGCAACAGTGGGAATGTGCAGGCTGAAGTGTAGGGCAGCTCCTGAACAGTGCTGATCTTCGTTTAATTTAGCCAGACAACTACTTTAAGCGTTTGGTAAAATCTGGTTAAAAGGTGTGTTTGGGGATGGGCCTGCGCATGGCGGTTGGGAGACCTGAATGGGTGAAACAGGTCAATGGGATCAGCTAGGTGTTTCTGGAAAAAACTGAGGAGGGTGGTGAACCTGGTGCTCCTGATGGAGACCTTCAGAAGAGGCTAGCACTTTGGAGAGAGATCTGGAGAAATAGGAAAAGGCAGAGCTGGGAATGTCCTCGACAATAGACAGTGAGGAGTTTTATCTAGGTGGGGAGTGGCAGAGACATCCAAGGGAGCACGTGGTTTCAGTGCAGCAGATGAGGGAGATGCTGGTGATCTCTGTGATCTCTGTTGCAAGGGAGCAACAGAAGTAGGGCCAAGTGTCTGAGGATGGGGTGTGCTGGGGGGAGACATTACGTGACATCTGTCTTGATTTCAACTGAAATGCCAAGCCTGGGGTTGTGGAGGAGCGGGGCATTAAAGGAGTAGAGGCGCTTGGCTATGCTAATAAAAAGAGAAAATGAATCTGTTTAACTTTGCATGAGAGTTAAATGTGGATTATCCCAATTTTAACAGATCTTCAGCAAGTATTCTCATAATTCGTGTTTGTTGCTATGTCTTAGATGAGATTTCCTTTGGGAAACTTATCAGGAATATGAGGTACATCAAACTTGTTCTCACCTCACAAACTGGTCATCTTTATGGGCTTTACACATCCTGACCTGCAGTGTATGAGGGCCTCGAAGGTTTTAGTCTGTCTTCTCACCAAGCTGCTCTTACCTCTGTATAAAAAAAAAGTTGCCCTTTCTTACCAGTAGTGTATTTCAACAGGCTCTAGGTGGCCCACGTTCAAAAGGCATAGTTTGGAAAATGATTTAAAAATTGACCTAAGCTGAAGAGTTGTTAGAAAAGATTAAGCTTGTGTAGTCATTAGTTGCCAAATGTGACTTTAAATGCTGGTCTTGTCTCTGGTGTGTGTAAGAGTATTTACTGTATTAAAAAAAAAATGTGCTTTTTATAGTTATTTCCTTCCCAAGAAAGCTGAACAGTGTTTATTTGGAATTGGGTCCCCATATCACCTTTACACCTCAGGTAATTTAAAACTTGAAATTCTGTATTCGAGTGCCACAGGTTGCCCATATCTTTAACCTGTGGCTTTGGCTTTGATGATACACCAGCATCTGTGTGATCCGAATTTAATGTATCTCTGTTTCCACATGACCAGGCTTCCCTTACCCAAGTGTAACCACTTCTTATCTGTTATGTTCTTTTTAGCTCTGGTGGTAATTAATGCTGAATATAATTGATATTAGTTAAGCACTTGTTTAGTAACTGTCCTCATGGATGACAGAAGACACAGACTGCTTTGTTAAGGGAAGAAACATAAACCTCATGCTATAGGTGACAGGGGAAAGTAAGGGGCGTGCAGGACTGTCCAGTACAGTTGGAATTGGCAGTTTACTAGAGCAGAATGAATGTCATCGGAAAAATAAATTTCAGTGAAGCCCAAGAGTAAATTAGTTTCAGGCTACAGCTTGTTGTCCCCCCGATATGAGGCATGTCCTGTTCCTGCCTGCAACAGCCCCGTTCTCCTGTGCTGAACAGGTGAATATCACAAAGCTGATACAGAATTAAACAAGGGAATGGGTTTCTGGGAACCCATTAGACAAGGGAATAAATTAAACGGGGGAATGGGAAGTGGCACAAGCTACTGGGTTAATCTCCTGTCTTTGGAGATGCTCAAAACTTGCCTGAACCAAGGCCTGAGTAACCTGACCTGTCTTAGTAGGAAATTCTGCTTTGGGCTAAGTGATGTATGAGGTCATTCTCATCCTAAATTGCTCTACACCGTATGGTTCTGCGTAGTGTTGGTAGACTGAGTTCAGGAACACTTGAGTGAAGGCTGCAGAAGACTTCCCTCTTCTACAGAATCAGAAATATTCTGGTCTTGCTGTGTTCTGCTTTTGGGGTGATACTGGAGGGCATGAAGCTCATCCTCCATGCATTAGTGTTTTTCTGGATGTATTTCCTAGTTTGTAGCATATCCCAGCGTTCTGATGGACATTTTGGGTAAAGCTGGGTGGTGGTTGGACTTCTCACTTAGTTGGAAATTGGATAGCTGTTGGACACTGGTCAAACAAACTTCTGTTTCAAATGGTGAAATAGGCTTGTAAAGTAAGAGTGTAGGGAGCACATTAGTATCCCTAAAATTCCAGAACAAATTGCTGTATCATCCAGCCTGGGAATTTACATATGTTGTATTCTAAAAACTTGCATTTCTTGGAATACAGAGCCATAACGAAACTCCTTTGTAAGGAAGCTCAACTGCTCATTGAGGGCTGTCTTTTGTGGGTCAGTTTTTCAGACTAGGGAGGTTGTATAATAGCAAAGTGAAAGGAAGGGATGGACTAGCCCCGATCAGGTTTTGGTAGATTACCTGTTGGAAGTAATCTGGACAAATGACCTCTCTGTGCTGAGAGGACTTGTTTAAGTCCTCCAGGTCATTGCCAGGTGCAACTAACTGAAACTGTGTGTGTATAGTGCTGGTTTCAACCAAATATCTGCATAGCTGAGAGATCTGTTTCCAGTGATGGCTTCTGGTAGCTATTTAGAGTCTAAAACATGGGAGTGACATGGTGGTCCTTTCACTGGCATGGGACTAACTTTATCTGATCTTAGCAATTTCAAGAGCTTGAGGTAGCATTGTGTTTAATGATTGTTGATGAACTTGTCTTCCATTAATGTGTCTCTTTTTTGTATATTTATATATTATACATGTCCTGTAGTAATGAACTTTACAGGTGTTCTTGAAAAAATACATTTTGTTGTTTGATGGAAGCCTTGTGTTTGATCCTTTCATTTGTTCATTCTTGAATTCCGAGAAGTTCCAAATGCTGCTTGGGGATTTCTTGCACTGCATCCTTGGTGATTTTATAGCTATCATATCTCACTCTCCAGTCATCTATTAGCTGTGTGGAAGGGTTCTAATATAGCAGGGTTTTTTTTTCCACTTGGGAGACACCTTATGCATTTATCCATCCTCTGTCATTTCTTTAGATTTATGAAGCCCTTTTGAGATGGATTGACCAGGAGAGCATTCTTTTGTGACCTATCTTTATGTAGTGGTGTAACTGTATATATATCTTTTGTATTCTGTATTCTTTCCTAACTTTTCTTAACATCGTGCTTTTCTTTATTACTTCAGAGTAGCAGGGTGATGCTCTCAGGGGACTTTGCCAGTGCAGTCTGGATCTTTCCCTGGAGTGGTACTAACTTAGGCTCCATCACTGTGTAGGGCCAGTTCTTCCTCCTTTTGCCTGGGAACTGGTAAGGCTGGCACTTCTTTTCAGTCACAGAGCTGAGATGCTGCCTTGGGATGGGCCCCTCCAGTGCATGGCACCCTAAGGAAACTTTCAGCTGGCAGCTGAGGACAGCGGTGCCCAGAGCACACGCGAAGGGCTCGATCCTGAAGGCGAGAAACTGAGAACAGGGAATGATGCAGTCCTGAAACCTCCAGAAAGCGGATGCAGCATCTGGTGAACGGCAATTCCAACGTGATTTGGATCACAAATGATCCACACTTGTGATTTTTTCCTGATTGCTTCATGGAGGGGACATTCATCTTCATGAATCAGAGTGACATTTCACACTCGCTGGACGTATCACCGTTGCATTAGCATATCCCTATACTTTGTGATGCTGTTAATGAAAATAGTGTGCGTCTGCTCCTAGAACTGGCTCTGTTAGTGAGTTACTCCATCTGGATAATTCTTCTTCAGGCAGTTTCTACTGTCTTCACTTTAGCAGTTTCTTAAGAGTCTTTCAGTTGTTATGCTAATCTGTGTTCATTAGTTAATTAACAGTTTTCCATATGGAAGGGTAGAGGAAGTAATCTTGCTTGTGACAGCATCAGCAAGTAAGCAATATACTCCTTTCCCTAAATTTCTGACCATGTTTCTGATGCTAAAAAGTCCATCTAGATTAGGTATAGATAAGAATGCCTTTGCACTTGCACGTCCTGGCTTGATGTGGGGGAAGCTGCGTTGTGGACTTTGTTAATTGTATCTTTTTTGTTTTTTTGCCAGTGGGAAGTGTATTCCTGATGTGTCTGCTTTGCCACTTCCCAGGTTTCCTTGGCCCCCTTGGAATGGAAGGAAGTGGAACTGCTGTCTGCAGCAGCCTGGGTAGCAGAAAGAGTTGGAGCAATTTTGATGTCTACTGGAGTGGGTATTTGGCATGGGTATAACACTGCATTGTGTTATAAACACTCTTACTACAGTGACTGAGATGACATAGGCAGATGCCTTTGGTGCCCAAGAAAAATTTGGTCAAATTATGCTGCTAAAGTGCTTGGGAAGTAGCAGGTGCCTGTTCTCTTTGTCCTCTGATCAAGACGTTTTTTTGTGGTAAATATATTTGAGAAAATTATTTGGCTCAATATAGGAGCAAGTAAATAGAATGTTATTGTTTATGTTAGAGATCAGATATGTTGATTTAGTGGTCCCTACTGACCTCAGAATCTCTAGACCTATGAAAATTATATGAAGAAAGGCCAACGATGTCCCATAGTTTGTGCTGAAATTATGAAATTCAGTATTTATCTTCATGTATGTGTAGCTATGTGAAGTGGTGTAGCCGTAGCTGTGACAGAGTTGCAAATACAGGCTGTCTCTTGAATGCTTCCTGTACCTTTTTGTGGCTGTGGAGTCAATGAAGTGAACAAAGGTATTTTGTGAGGGAGTTTTTTGATTTCTGATGGTGATGCCTTGAACATCCTCAGTGTGGTATTTCAAAGGGCTTGCTGGGTTTGAGAGCATTTACAGTCCCAGGCTTGTAAGAGTCGTGTATTTTCTTTTTTAGTTGATTCACTGGAGCTAATGCTCTCAGGGTGGACATGTTTGCATTTAAAAAGTGTTTTTTTTCTTTAATATTAAGGTGGTTTCTTAAATAACTTTTTAAGATGAAGTGAAAGTTGATTCTGAAGCAGTTGACTGCCATGGTGGGTGACCCTTTTTCCAGTAGTTTTTCATCCTGCTTTGGAAGCAACATGAACTTTGCTCTTTACATCCCAAGTAGATACCCCAAATGTCAGATTTTTGGCCCCAACAACAGGTAGAGGAGGGCAGGGACAGCTGGTACAACACACAGCAGGTTGGAACCTCATTTATATAGAGTCTCAAAATCCAGCAGTTGGGTGTAATGTGACATTCAGTGCATTGGTGGATCCTGCAGGACAGCTGTGGATTTGCACCTTCGGTATGGATTTGCACAGAGATCAACTGAGAACTGTCTGACAACTGGCACAAGGAGTTAAGAGTTTTGCCATCCTTATTACTACAAAACAGGATTCCAACCGCTAGCCGTAGTGTTAGTGAGCAGATTATATGCAGACGGTATCTGACCTAGCAATCGTCATCCGTGGGGTCGTCACCGTCTCTGCAGAGCTGCTGGGGCTGCAGCTGGCCGCCCTGCAACTCGCTCGCTTTGCTCTGTTGCTGCAACAGCCACATAAATGTGCATTTTACACACTTTTCTCCCTGGCAGACTTCACAAGGACTCCTCTGCAGTCTGTGTGTGTGTGTGTGTGTGTGTATGTGTGCATACATATGCATATGTATGCATATATATGCGTGTAGTAACAGGATATCGGAGACCTGATCCATGGGATCCGTATTTCTGTTGCAGAAGGACTAGGGCCTTGTGTCTGCACAAGATATGTGGCTGCAGGTCACTTGGTCTGATATTAGGTATCTTACAGCTGAGCATGTGGTTGTTAAGGCAGTGACTGAAGAGCGTTACTTAAATTCTCACAGATCTTCCAAAACACAAGCAGGACTTTTGGTATACTTGGAACTGATCACATTCTTTTTTATTTAAGGTTATAAGCATTCAAATGTAGATCAGCTTTATCATCTCTTGAGTTGCTGACTTTTACTATTAATTTTGCCAAAAATATTAACTTTAGAATGCTGCTATTCGGTTTCTCCATTGACCACTTATTTGAGTACTTCCTAGGTAGCAAAATAGGCCTCATCATTATTGAGCAACTAATCAGTTTGCAATATAAGTACACTCTTCCCTTTCTGGTGAAGAAGATACGAATAGCACTTTCCTTACCCATCACAAATAATAGCAGCAAAACCAACCCAAAACCCAAACATACTTCTGCAGGGAGTATTAAGGAGGCTTAGCTGCAAAGTGTCTGCTTAGTGAGATTGCTTTAAGTGGAGTTAAGAGCAGCTCCTCCAGTAACTTATGGACCAAGCTGTATCTGGAAGAGCAGAATAAATTAAAATGGAGTAAAAGTAAATGGCCTTCTGTCTTATAATATGTGTCAAATTCTACTTATATTTTTGTCATTTCCTAGTAATGCAGAGAATGTTAAGAAAAAGAGCTTTTTTGGAGGGGTATGAATTGAAGTCCACCATTTTGCTGCTTTTTGAGTGCAAGTTACTCACTTTACAAAATCTTTTCAAGTTTCCCAATTTCTCCTCACTTCCTTACCTGATCACCTAGCTTTGGTGTGTGCATGTGCCTCTTCCTCAGGCCCCTTCTCTTGCTGTGTGCTGTTCTTTTTACTAAAACTTTTTTTTCCTACTGCTCTAGTGATGTTTCTGTTTGCTTGCATGATTTGGTTACTGTGTTTTGTATTATTCCTCTGACCATCTTTAAGTTTCCATTAGTGTATGGTAGCTATGAGGTAAGAAAACAAGGTTGGTGTTCTTAGGTCATTCTTAGGCCTGGTCATTTTGAAAATACACTAAGCTAATGGAGGCTTTTTCATGTGAAATTTAGATAAACCTTCAAAATTTTATTATTTTTTTAATCTTGCTTTTAATCAGCTCCTTCAAAGTAACTATCCTGGAAAGAAAAGGTGATGCTGAAATTTTTAGAGAGGTTGGTAGTGGAGGAAGTGCTGAAAACAGATTTTTTTGATGGAGAAGCTTAAACACCATGGGTGTCTGTCCATCTTCGTTGATGTGGTGGGAGAAAGGGCCCCTTTCCTGCAGCCCTGCACATCCCCATGCTCAGCAGGAGCCTTGACCTTCGGGAGCTGACAGGTCTGTGGCCGTTTGCGGTGGCCTTGGGCCGCGTTGCAGTGATACCTGGAGCTACGTGCTGCACAATCCGATGCTTTTGCAACCCTTGGCAGGCTTTGCAGAGGGAGTAGTACTATGTGGGTATAGTTGAGTGCTTAGGAGTAAAAGTAATGTCACCCATGCAAGAGTGAGTGGTTATAGCTCTGGTGGCAGCATGGATAATTTGAAGTTGGACATCTGGAAAAAATAGACTCCATGAGCCTTTTTTACATGAGGATAACAAAATTAGAGTTTCTTTTGTGGTAAGAGAGAAGTTGCTCATGTTTGTACAGAAAGCATTATGTCATCTGCATATATTATCTATACTATAGATTATTATAGGTTATATATCATCTGCATCTCAACTTGTAAGCTTATAAAAAATTAGTAGGGCCGTTTCCAGCATTACTGTGATCAGGCACCTAGCAGAAGAGGAACCCTAGGGTTTTTTTCTTTCTTAAAATTATCTTATAATCCACTGTCACATTCCTGGCTTTTCTTTTAAGCCGTGTTTATCGTGTGGTGCAGGTTCAGAAATGAGCAGTATAGAAATGACCTACTTGGATCCCACCATCCAGCTGTGATGGTGGATTCAGAGGCTGTGGGTGGGTCAGAATTTCTCCCTCCCTGTGAACATCCTACTTGCCAGTTTGTCTAATCCTGCAGGACCTTTCGTGGGGATAACTCATCTTGTGGTGGAGGCTGCAGTGTAAGTTGAGGTCAAGACTGTCTTCTGCTGGTGTTAAGTTTCTGTTGAGAACCTTAACTATAACCTCATGTGATCATTCACCCTCTGGCTGTCCAAGGCCAGATTACCAGAAACTGTATGTATAAAATAGGACGCTTTCCCGATTTGTGTTATCAATGTGTTTATACCAGTGTCGTAACTGCAGTTATGGAGGAAAAAGTAACAAACAGTATATAGCACTTTATTTTTTAAAGCTTTTTTCCTCCTTACTAGGTAATTTAAGAAATGAAAAACATAAATATAGAGAAATGAAAGACTATGAAAGTTTACATAGCTTTTTTTTTTTTTTTTTTTTAAGTAACATTTTTGATTCAAAGATCATAAACAAAACATTAGGGAAAAAAGAAAAAAAAAAAAAGGTTGTGATCAAAGGGTATGTGAAGCCTGTGATAACCGAGTGCCACCACTGTGATACTTCTTATGAGTGCTGTGTGTTTGGTCCAGCGCTGACAAGTTTGAAGGGATAACTCCTAGGATTGACAGAACTTCCCATGCGGAATAAAATCATTTTTCTCAGTTCTTTTGGAGCACTCTTCCCAGGCTGCATGGAGTCTGGACTGCTGGTGGTCACCTAATGGCAGTGCCAGTATACCCTTAGTTCAGCTCAATTTGTGGATTCTCTTGTTGAGCAATGCGGGCAGAGAAGGGAGAATCACCAGTGAGCACTGTGAGGAGACTGATGATGGCCAGGGGTGGAAGTGGGTTTCTTGGCTACCTGCTCTAATGCTAAAAAGCTGGGGTGAGCAGTGCATCCTGTGCAGTGAGGGCAGTTTGCCCTGCGACTGGTTGCCATGGGCTGGGTACACGTGAAATGTGTTGGACAGGTGTTGTATTGCTAATATTAGTGTCAAGGATCAGGTTATTGATAGTAAAGAAATAAAATCTCAGTAGTCATTTTTGCTCATCTTGGAGAGAAGGTTGTATTTTGGAAGATGTTCTGATTATTGACAGTGGTTGATATATCGTGGATCTCTCCTTAATTGTATGTGTGTCTATATACAAATATATGTATATATGCGTAGTGTGTGCATGATTAGGTAAGGCCTCTTCAAAACTGAGAAACAAAAAGTGGTTGTAATAAGATCTATCGCTTAGTCTACTTGCAAAAGACTTAATCAAGTACTTCAGTCCCAAAATAAAGTACAAAACAAGTTCTGATGTGAAGAAAAGTCTCCCTCCAAGAAGGCAAGATGCGAGTGAGTAGATGTGTAGGAGGTAATTCCTCCAGCAGTCACGCATTTCTTCCAAATATAAGCTGAAAAGTACTGGGCACTCTGGAGCTTAAATAATTCAGATCATAAGTTGCTTTTGGAGGAGTGTTTGTTTGATTTTAAAAAATAAATTCATAAAAGGCAACCAGTTTTTGTATTTATCTCAAATCCACATATGTTGTCTCAACTGCAGGCCTGGTTGGAAGCCATCTATTGCCTTTTTGCTATCAACCTTCAGAAACAGCTTCAGGTGTCTTTTTAATTTGAAAAATATTTCTGTGATTTGAATGACTACTCCACAGTTCAAGTGCAAATCCTCTGTGGGATGGAGCAGGTCGTTCATTACGGTGCCTGGTTGTTGTTACCCCCCTGTGCAGGGAGGATTGGACTTGGGCAGCCAAAGCGGCTCTTGACACTGTTGTCCAGGGAGCCCCTGGGCTGATGCCCAGGTGAGGATATCTGATCCCAGGGAAGCAGCTCCCAGGCGCTGCAGGGCTCAGCCCACATATTTATATAACCCAGGTCGCCGACTCGTGGGGCAGAATCGGCTTTGTGAGCGGCTCGGGCACTTCTGCCCTGTGGGTAACGTCATCTGCCGGAAGAGCAGGGCAAATAGCTGAGAAGTGCTGCCAGATACCCTGCTCTCTGTGCCTAACCTCAGTTTTTCATCCCTGGTTAGTTATTTGAATAAGGTATATGGCAGTTACCTAATATTTTGCCGTAAGAAAAAGGTGATGAACATTTAAGGGCTTGTAAATAAAACTGTGATGGAAACTGTGCCTTATGGATGGGCTTAACAGAAGTTGAATTGCACGGGCATGGTGCTGAGCCAGGTAGGCTTGTCCTGGTGTTGCTAGAGCCAAACTTAGAGCCCCTGTATTCTGAGGCTCCGACTCTCTTGTCTAACTGACTCCCCTGTAGAGCAGAACTGTACAGGGGAGTGATTGTCTTAAGGGTCTTTAAAGAACGTGATTTTTTTTTTTTCTTTAGGGGAACTAGAACGTCTTAATAGAAATGTGCATAGTTTATTAGAACTCTTTGATTTATGGTAGTTTAGTTACCTTGCAGCTGTAACAAGTGATTGCGTGAATGAAGTAATATGCTTATTGTCCTTACTGTAGTACCTGTGCTGGTTAACAACACTGCATTGCCCACTCTTGTCTGATACATTTTTTTCCCCTTTTTCTCCTTCTATTTTTGCCATACTCCTGAGCTACATGAGCGCTATCACATGGTGCTCCCCTGCACATGCTTCTCAAGTTCCCTTTTGGTCGTCCTCCTCTGCATATGTCTGAGCGCCGCTTGGCTGGCCCGCCTGCTGGCACGTGTTGTCCTGCCATATGGCTGCCTTGTCCCTGCTTCCCTCGGCACGTCCTGCCTCGTGGTGGCTGTCAGCAAGGTGCAGGCCCGCTGGCGAAGTTATTGTCTGGTGGCTGCTGCTTGTCTGCATGTATTGGTGCAGGTTCAGTTTCTTACTCCTTACTTCAGTTTCCAGGCTCGCTCTCTAGCAAAAAGCCTAGACGCCGTATTAAAAAACAGCTAACTTGTTTAATTGTTTTTTTTCATAAGTCAGTAACGCCCATAGGCCACGATTTGGGAGCAGTTACACTAGACCCCTTTACCACCAGATAGCCAAGGTTGCCTCCCCTTGCCCGGTTGGGGAGTCTCAGTGTGGGGAGTTTTACCAAGTTGCGCCTTCCATAGGCATCTCAGGTTTTTATTTCTACTCCTGTTGAGTTTGTAGTGTACTTTGCTTGCAGACGCAAACACTGCTTTTGGCAAGATAGTTTCTTCTTGGCTTTAGTAGCAGCAGGTAGAAGCAATTTTTTTTTTCTTTTTTTGGTGTATCCAAGATCTCAGTAGGCACATTTGCCCTTCCATAATGCTGCTAGTGTTTAGCCTGTGCTCTTTGCAGGACATGTTTTTCATGGATGGGAATCCTGGGGGTGCCAGTGTAATACCCTCAGGTGCTCTCTCTCTGCCTTCTCCTAAAGAGCAGCAGAGCCGGGAGGAGGAGTGAGCACCTGGCTCGTCCTTGGCTTGTCCACCTGCTGAGTGCCCTCTGTGGAGCTGCAGAAATACACCAAGTTCAGCCATGTTCCATGCTCTATTGCCAGAAATTGGTGAAAAAGCAAAATTTATATATCCAGTAGAATGAACTCTGCAAGGAATTAATTTTGTCTATCTCCTTCTTAAATTTGTTTATCATGGATGGATATTCATTTATTTTAGGAAAAATCTAGTGCAGTTCTGAGATAACAGGGCAAACAGGTTAGCTAAAACAAAATAAAAAAATGGTTATTGATTTTAATAACAACACTGTCACTTGAGTGTTAGAAATTGTTAATTTTAGAGAATGTCACAAGTGACTGGTGATACTCTGAGAGCTAAGATCATGAAGAAACTTAATAATGATATTACTCCTAATATATCATCAAGAAGGTGATATTTTATGTGTCTAACATGACACTGTCTGCCAGAATAGGTTCACATAGGTGGTGAAAATGGATTTGATACCTTGTTCCTTTTTATCTTTTTTCTTTTTCTCCCCTCAATGTATTTCACAGTAGATGGAAGGGGATGAGAAAGCGGATGCAGCTTTAGACATGGATGAAGTGTTACTTCTTGACTAGGTTAATGACAAGTGCTTGCTGCCTTCAAAGTTAGCCTGGCAAAAAAATGCATCTATCACCCAAAAAACCCCCCTTTTTGTTATCTTCATTGACCTCAATTGCTTGGCATTCTCCTTCATGGCAACATTTCCATGAGTTATATGGTACTACTGTGTCAAGTGCTGTTCTTTACCATCTCACAGAACAAAAGGGAAGGTGCAGGCAATACAAATGGAAAAACAAATTAAAAACCTCCCAGTGCCCTAACTAAAATCCTAAAATCCTTCCAGTGGCTTCTGGAGCGGTTCGCTATTGTTAATTTATTGGATTTATGACCCTTGTATTTTTCAGATTAGTGGATGAGTTATACTAAGATTGCTGGAAGTAGATAGCTATTATGAGCAATGAAAATACCCACTTAACTATGCTAGTCAGGATAAATGTCTATAAGAAAAATAAACCCTGATGTTTGGAGTATATGCCAGAGGTTATGAAAATTTCTTTATGGCTGTGCAGCAGCTATTATAGATATTTTTTTATTGGCATCATATTCCAGTGCACTTACTGCTGCTCAGTCTGAGAAAAGGACCTTACCTTGGAGGGACAGCTGGGAGTCTGATCCATGGTAGGAATTTGTACCTTCGCTACATCTTCATCCTTTTTAAGCCATGGGAGGAGATTTCCTCTTTGGGCAGGAGCCAAATGAAGGTTGCAGCACCAGGCGAGGCTCGTGCTTTGGTGGCAGGGGGGAGATGTGCTCTGGAGGCTGCTACCCCAGCGGGACATGGGGGACACACGGGGGGGGGGGTGTCACACGGGTGGTTTGGGAAGGCCCCATCCAAGAGCTCCGTCACTCTGCGATGCTGCTACGGGATGGATGGGACCGCTTATCCCTCCCAACGTTTGCCGGTGGGACAGTCACCGTTTGGATGCTAAGCAGAGAGAAGCCCAAGCTTTGTCCATGGTACAGTCCCTTGTAATCATAGAATCATAGAGTCATTATGGTTGGAAAAGACCTAATGTTCTCCTTGTACTGGAAAGAAAAGGCTTGAAAGAGCATTTGCTGAACTAATACCTGCTGAGATGGCATCTTGCTTTTGGATGCCAAGCTGAATCTCATGGCACTGTTACCAGGTTTCACATTTGAAACAAAAGGCAATTGCACAGCAGATGTCTAGGTCTTTGTAAGGTACCCGATCTAACCCTGCACAGCATTTTGATTGAGATGTTAGTGGAATTCAAGGAAGATGAAAGCTGACTTGGGATTGCTTTTACGCCAGCAGGTCCCAGCCCTTCACATTAAGTCCGTCTCATTAGCACCACTGTAGTCTGCAACAGAGTTGTCTGAAAGTGGGCTGATTTTTTGTTTGTTCGTTTGTTTTAATCCTTATAAAGATTGCATTTTATTATTATTATTATTTAAGAAATTGAAGCGTACTTGCAGTACACCAGAAAAACGTGTTTATACCTGTAGTATAAACTGCTTTTCCTTTTGATTGGTCTGTGCCCCCTGGACCTCTCCATATTCCAAAATAATGCCAGGCAGATGCTACCTGCCAAGGATTCAACCCAGTGTTTATGGTAGCATGGATAACATCAGATGACCAGATTTTCCTGTCTGTTTTTCTTTTCTTTTTTTTTTTTTTTCCCTAGTCCTCATTTTTGACTGTGGCATATTATGGGAGTTTTCTATTTTTGACTTTGCAGACTGTGTTCCTGAAAGTTTAACGTTGCTGCTCTTTTGAAAAGAGCTGCTTTCCCTGCAGCTTTTGCTGAAGACGGCTGCTGGAGAACATCACGTCTGTGATCTGCAGAAGCCAGAGAAGAGAAGACCCATTTCCCTTCCTCCTTGAGCACAGGAAATGCAGGCCAGGATCTTAACAGAGCCCTGGTAAAACAGGGGACTTACGTAAACCTGCACAGGACTTAAGTCTTCTAAAGGATAGTTCTTTGCTTTGCTGCAATTTTGTCATCATTTGTCTTGGTTTTCTGGTCTTTTTTTTTTTTTTTTTTTTTTTCCTCCTCCATTGTAGTGATAGGTTATGATTAGTAAAGATAAATTAGGGTTTTTTTTTTCTTTTCATAAACAGATGGATGTGAAAGGTGGGGTCTGCAGTACTCTTATTAGGTGCCCTAATGAAACTATCTATACCAGTCTGTAGAGTGTTTCTAGTCTTGCGTTTTCAGGCTTTCTTTCCCTGAGGTGAATAATCTTCACTCGAGTGATTGTCACCTGCTGGCCTCGGTGACAGACGCTGCTGCTGACGTTCAGTCTCTGTAGCCAGACTGATGGTCACAGTGTTTTAACACTGTCTGAGCTAGGAGCTCTCTCTTCGGGGCTAATGTCTTGCTGTGCTGAAGCCAAATGCTTATGTTCTTCCTGGAGAACCTAAGGCAAAAGAGAGGGCGGATGGATGTCGGATAACTAATTTCTGAATGCTGTGAAGGAAATAGAGTATGAACTCTAAGCTCCCTCTGGTGGTTACGCTCTACAGTCTAATGCTTGTTCGGTAGCAGTTGCCCATCCAGGATGACTTTGAGAGTCTGAGTTGGTAACATACAATTATTGACATTTTAAGAATTAATATGGGGAGATGATGTGCCTTATGCTTTTACGGTGTGCCAAAGGTGGTCTATAATCCGACTTCAGAAATGCGGAATTTAAGAGTTGAAATAATAAAGTTAGAGCTCTTTTTCCTAGTTACTGTAAGATGGTATTTTTTGTCCAACAACTTCAGTGCTGCCATTTTCTCAGTAGTGCCCTAATTTGCAGCTGATGTCCCTGGAAGCCTCTGTCCTTATGTATGCAGAGCACTGGAGGGAGATGTGAGCTCTGTGGAGAACAGTTACTGCGTTAATGCAGAATTGGGCCAAGATCGGATAGCCCCTCATTTGCTGTCCGTGCTCTTATATACGAATATAAATATAAGTGACCCCAGCCATGCAAAATGTCCCTTCTTGTCACTTGTGCCCTAAGGATCCCCTCTGCCGTAGCTGTATTTTGTGAGGTGTTTCTGAACGTGCTGTCGCCACAGGGGTGGCAATGCTTGTCTCCGTTTGTCCTCCCTCCTTGCGCTGTATGTGCCGCTTGTCTGACACGTTGATGCCTGTCGAAGCAACAGGAGACCGTTCCCTTCCTCCCCCTCTTTTCTGGCAGGCTGGTTGGTGCGAGGGGGTGACAAGGCCACGCAGGTGAGGGGCGAAGGCAGCAGGGCCTCTTCCTTTGGTGGCACTGAGGTAGTCGAGCAAGTCAGTCATCTCCAGCGCCTCATTCTTGGCTCTCATGAAACCTCCTTGGCCCAAGGTGTGTAGTCTGAGCGACTCCGGAGTAGTTCCACGATGCTGTGCAGAGGCGGTGGATTGAGTGTGCTTTAAGTTGTAACTGGTGCTGGAAAGAGCAGCCGCTACGTCCTGCGCCAGCACAAGCTCCTGCTGTCCTGGGGAGAAGCAGCCCTGGGGGGATTGATCATGGTGCAAAATAACCTCCTTTGGTGGGATGCCTTTTGGTTGTCACTTTTCAGTAACAACTGAACAAGCAGGGACTTCTTTTCTTGTTTTGGTCTGCTTGTTGCAAACGATACAAAAAAATAATAAAAATAAAATAAATACATGCATGTCAAGCTGTAGCTATATCATTTGTCCCTAAAATTGGGCAAGAGGCATCTGCCAAGGTTTGCATGCTTGTTTGATGCCTTCCTCTAAATATTTTCCTGTGACTCAGTCTGGCTGCAGTTGCTGGGTTGTTGGGATCAATTTTTCCATAGCACAAACTGCAGCCCATAGCCCATAAGTTTTTATCACAGAAGCACCCTGAACATTTCCTCTGGGAGGCTTCTATTTTACATGTTTAAATTTGCTTAATAACTCAATAAAAGCTTAGGTTTTCTGGATTTCAAAGATTTGAGTTGAGGATGGACTAAGCTCAGTCTCAGCTGGTTGGACACACAAACTCAGTGTCTGGAGGATGTCCTGCTCCTCAGCTGCCTGTAGCAGAGCACACCCCAAGGGAAGAAGGATTGCAAAGGGATTTATCCTGCATCCAGAAGAGCAGGAACTTGCTTTCTTCTTGCTCTATTTCTTCCTTCTTTTGTGCTCCTCTCCCAGGTATTTCTTTTATGTGCACTTGCTAGTGCACATAAGTAAGTTAGCAATTTGTAAGGAGACTGTCTATTAGGACTCCGTGATGAGATCACAGAATGGTTAAGATTCATTTAATCACATTATTGAGGAAATGATTGAGGAGCATCAGGTTTAATCTGGGTTATTGTTATCTTATGTTAACGTCTCATTCTGTGTTTTGTCAAGGGTGAAATAATTAAATTTGATTTAATATATGTGTTTTATTGGTGGAAAATATATCTTTAGTTAAAAACCTCACTCTTTATGCTAAGGCCTTGGTGCCATTGCTCCAGGAGTAATATATAAGAGATGAAAGATGTGTGCAGTTTTCCTTGGGTTGCCAGAGGTAGCTAGGGCTCAGATTTGCAGTTTATAAGTTAAGCTCAAGTTTAATAACAGACTGTATAACCTGGAACTGGCTTTGCGGTTTCTGTGCAAACCATCTCACTGTCAACATCCTCCCGCTCCCAGGCTCTCCTTTCCATGAGCCCGTCGGTGCACTTTGCACTGCCTTGTCCTGTTGATTCCCTCCAGTTGTATTTGGGATTCCCTCCAGTTGTATTTGGTGCTGGGAACTTGTTCAGCTAAATTTCCAAATGGAAGAAATTGGAAAATATTAATGGTGAAGTTGAGCTTCCACTCACTCTGCAGGAGTTTCACTCCTGCATTAAACGCTAGAGGGTGGTATGTTACTGCCAATGCTTTATTTCTAAGTGTTAGGCACGTTCACAATTTGTTTTGGGTTTATTGCACAAATAACTTTTCTAACAAATGTAGAGAAATGAGAAAAAAGTTGAGCCTGGGACTGAGGAGTAATGGGCAGTTGTAGCATGAGATAGCACTTGTTTTTGATATTTAACAAAGCAGATATTTGTAAGCTTGTAATATTCCTCAGAGATATTTGCAATTGGGATGTACTTTAACTGATCCTTAGTATTTAAGTAACTTTATTTTGGCTGTTTACTCTCAGGCACCACCTTCCATGGTCAATAATGAACAACGACAACATGCTGAGCACATATTCTTATCATTTAGAAAATCAAAATCGCCATTTGCTGTCTGCAAACACATTCTGGGTAAGTTTTAATAAATGAAGGTGTTAAACATATTTCTGTTTTATTACTAAGACAGTGCTGTTCTGCAGTTTGGAGTACGAACATTATTTTGACTTCAGTAAGGGGCAGATTTTGTTTGCATTTTGTTTGTTTGTTTTTTTCCCCACCTGCATTTCATGTTTTGTGCATTTGTTTCTGTACGGTATTTTTGACTCTGTTAGTTAATCAATTTGGCCAGAACTGATTTGCCAGGTCAATTCAGATTGGCCAGAATAACTGAGTTCAGATGGAGTCTCAGGAAGTCTTTGAGTCTTTGCTCAAAGCATGGTCAGCACTGAACTTGGACCAGGCTGCTTAGGGCTTTGTTCAGTTGGGTCTTTAAAACTGGAACACTTGAAAACAAATTTTTTATTTTTATTTATTTTTTAACCTGGAGTAGTTGTCATAATTAAGATGACTGAGATGTCTGTTCTTTTAAGAAATGAAAGCAAATTTACAAATGGAAATGTTTTTTAAAATGCAAACAAAATTGTATTAGTAGAATACAATTAGTAAAATGATTTGTATTAGTAAAACAATAAGTTTGGGTGTTTAAACAGTACCTTGCACAGATGCATGTTAAGGCCAGACTTGTGCAGTAGCTTTCAAGTGGCACCTCTGTTGAGAGAGCGGGTCCCCCCTTCCTCACAGCCACCTTGCCCATACGTTGCATCTTGGCTGGTTCCACAATAACCTGAGTAATGGAGTGGCAAGTCAAGAGGCTAGGTTTAACCAGAGGGCCATTCCAGATTCGCTTTGCAAATGTTTGCACCGTATCTGGCTGGGAGAGCGGGAAGGCACCTGGATGCAGCAGGGAGAGGGCAGGGCTGCTCCTTTGGCATTAGGGTTTGAAGTCTTGGGGAAGCGACAGCTTAAATGTTTGCAGGGCGGCTGGGCTGCAATAACGGGGGTGAAGGCCCTCAGTGCCCTTCTGGTGTGGTGTCTGTCAGGTGCAGCTTGTTCGGGTGGCTAAAGCCCTCCACTGATCTAGTCGGCCCGGCGCTGTTAGGGGCCTCTGGCAGGGCTGCCTCCTCACGGAGCTGCCCGGTGCCCGAGCTGGGCATTCCCGAGAGATCCGCTGGCACTACGGCTTCGTGCGCGTTACCAGGCCCTGCAGGAGCGTGGCAAGAGTCCCTTGGGGGCTGAGGGTCTCGCTGGGTTTCAGTTGGGGCCCAACTGCTTCCAAACAGTTAAACATTTTGGCCTGCTTGGTTGAAGTAGCATGGGACAGGCTCGAAGGTTTGAGGGGCTGGAGCTGCAGTGAAGGGAAAGAGCTAGGTAGGTGTCACCCTTTTACCAGAAATTTCTTGAGGGATCTCTGTGGAAACACTTCAAACTTGGTCATGCTGCAAGGCTTAAAAAAAAAAAATCAAACTAAACACACCCAAAACCACCCAATTTTTGCCTCTGAGAGGCTTGCTAGAGTCTGGCAGGTGAATATTCTCAGGGATCCAGCTGCCCTCAGTACGTGGGGTTGCTGCCTGCCACCTCTGTGCTGCCCCGATGTGAGCAATGGGGGACGCAGGAGGGAGCTCTTGGAGAAAGGCTAACCCCAAAACCGGGTCAGAAAAACCTTGAAATTTAGGGAAAGAAACATTATCCCCCCAAAACTAGAAAGCAATTTCTATATGAAAGTTTGCCAGAATGAAAAGAGGAATGTTAATATATTATTTAAAATAATGTTTATTGACGTATTTCTTTAACATTTATTTCAGAATTTCCTGGGCCAAAGAAATACAATTTGTGGATGTTATTTATTACGTTAATATTGCAGGCCTCAGGTTAAATTATAGTATAATACGTAATTAGCAGGGTGTTTTTAACTTCTTTCATACTCTATGCTGCCAAGCGAACTCTCTACAAATCACAGAGTTTCTTTGTCTTTTAGTATGTTACAGCAGTTCTTTGGATCCCAAAGCGTATAACCACCTTCTTCGTTGTAGAGGTCATCCAAACTGGTGCTTTTCATTTTCACATTGATTCTTACAGAACTGTGGACAGGCAAAATGATATATTTAATTTGTTTATACAACAGTTCCAGTTCTCTTATGTGGTATATTTGTCACTACCCGTAAGTAAATAATGGGAATTTAATAGATAAATAGCTAGCAGTATGACTTTTGCTAAGGTGCATCTTTGCATCTTGTTCTTGAAGAGGTGAATGCAGTTTAGCATTAATAGTGGAACTATTACTGCAGGCATCTTCCTTTTTCTTCTGAAATACTCCTGCTTGCAAAGAATGTGATCCTATTTTTAACCTCTTTCAAGTGTTCAGAAATACTGTTTTAAACGGTCCATTGAGAATAAGCTTGCCTTGATCTGGGATAGGGCTTTCGTTGCAGCAGCTTCTCCACTAAGCAGTTAAAATGTTTAGACTTGGACGAGGAGCCTTTTTCCAAAGTTTTGTGCTTCTTGAGTTGGTCATGGGGTCGACAGGGGCAGAAGAGCTGATTTTTACCTGAGAGGCGAGAAGGGGGCAGCAGTGATTACAAAATCAAGGATCTAGAGGAGGGAAACAAGCTGTGATGGAGAAGAAAGTTAACAAGGATGTAGGTGGCATGCAAGGAAAGAAGAGCCACACAAGCAGAAAAACAGGTATAATGAGTGAAAGGAAAAGAGGAGCGGTCAATATAATACAGTTTCTTTAGAAACCTGGGCTTGAACCCACAAAGGTCTACATTCTTCTGCTGAAAGCTGATAGCTGTTGAATGTAGTGGCAAAACTCTTCTTGTCTTCCTTTAATGACTTCATAGAGAAAATAATAGTTTATAATAGTTACAAACTTGCACTAAGCGCTGGATGTCTGTGCTGTTAATGGTTACAGTTCTGGATACGTAGACCTTGATGCAAAGAAGAAATTACATTTCTTCCCCCTGTCTTTTAATAATATTCTCTGTTTGTGTGAGCTTTGTACAATTTGCAAAGTCAGAGACCCAAAAGTTAGAAAATGCCAGAGTTAAGGTTCCCACAGAGGAATAATTTGGCTCATTTTTAGGTATATGTTAAACTTGAATATTGTAATATACATGCGACCTGCACTTTCTAAGTTTAAAAAGAAGGGGGGGGGGGGCAGTAGATCCAGAAATGCATTTTACCATTTTTAGTCTTGATATTTGGTTCAGTTTCCATGTGCAGCCAATTTTTCTTCACCTGAATCTCTGACCCAACTGAAATAATGTTAGACAATTCGATAATTGGGTTACTGATAGACTTTCTCCCTTGTGAAAGATAAATTCTTTGTCTGTTTTCATAGTAACAGAATAATCTTTAAAATTCCAATAATCTTTTTTCCTTGGAAATACATACAAGTTAAATTTATGTGTGTCTTCCGATACTCTAATTGCCTTTATTTTTCTCAACAGAAACTAGTAAAGTGGACTATGTCCTTTTCCAAGCTGCTACAGCGATAATGGAAGCAGTTGTACGAGAATGGATTCTGCTGGAAAAAACAAGCATTGAGTCACTGCGAACATTCCTTCTAACCTATGTCTTACAGAGGCCTAAGTAAGTACAGAAAAAATAACTCTTAGACAAATAAGATTCGGCGTAGCATCTTGTTATGCTTTTTGTTTCCAAATGTTGTGGCGAAAGACTGTTTCAACACTCATGTGTTCCTTTTTTTAAGGCTTGGTTGACTTCTGGGATGTTGTTGGCTTTCCCTTACGCATTCACACAGAGTGTTTAGGGAAAAAAATGTATTTCAAATTTTAGTGGCTATGAATGTACAACCTTACTTGCAAATGTGTTTTTGCGATGTTGTTTACAGCCTTCAAAAGTATGTTCGGGAGCAGATTTTGTTAGCAGTAGCAGTAATAGTGAAACGGGGATCCTTAGACAAATCAATCGACTGCAAAAGCATTTTCCATGAAGTCAGCCAGTTGATCAGCAGCGGTAACCCCACGGTGGTAAGTAGCTTTTTTTTCCCCTCCTCCCTTCCCCCCCCCCAACACTTAAGTAGTCTGTATCAATAAAATAAATTATTATATACTCAGTTATATACTCAGTAAGCATAAGATCTTGTATACTTTTCTTATCCAAAAATTAAAATTAGTAATCAAATTGATAGCTTTATTCAACCAATCATCTGCTAAGACTGTTTAGATTTCGGAAGGAGAATCCCTTGTGATTGATTAGCAATAGTCCTTTGGCGCGTAGCTTGCTACGTTTCTTAGGTAGCAGGTCTGTCTGAATTGTCACCCAGTTGTCACACTAATGTGTGTGTTTCCCTGGGTTTCTTTAACAAACCAGTGTGATCTAAAACGGGCTTCCCCCCGCGGGAGGTGGTTCCCGCTCCATCGCTTGCCCTCCCATCTGTCCGCGCTGCAGCCTCGGGCTCAGCTGTCGGAATCGGCCGCGGAACAAGCGGCTTCGACCTCGGCCCTTCCCCGCCGGGCGGGAGGGTGGAGAGGAAGGGATGCAAGGAAGTAAAAAATGGAATGGAAATACAAAACTTACTCTAGATTTAATGTCACTCGAGGGGTGAGTGTTACCTTCCCTATTGAGCTCAAAGTGGAAACAAGGTGTCCAATATCTATCTGTGCATTTAATGGAATTCCGCTTGCTATGCCAGGAGATAAGTTTAGAACAGGTCATAATAGAGGCATGTAACTAGAGATTAGAGAGAGGTGATTTTTCTCCTACCAAATGCAAATCTAAGATTATGTAGATTCCATACCGAAAATTTTAACTGAAGCTTTATTCAGACAAAGCCTCTCTGACTGTTAATGTCGCTGGGCATTTAGAACGACATTTATACTAGATGCAAAGCTGCGAATGTCTAACTCTGAAAATTCAATCAAAGAGCAGCGCTAGGAGTAATGCAGCTAATGTCATGGTCCTAAAAATAGTATGTCACCTCTGAGTGCAAGTGGTATCTCTGCTGGGTATGGAAGTTTCAGTTCTATTTCAAAACTTTAAAGTTGCTCTTACTTAGCTTAATGAAAAAACTGCAGTCTGTGGTTGTGCATAATTTGGATAGGAATATGTATTTGTTTAAAAGAACAATGCCCAGCTTTTTGCCCTGCGCCACAGGGAGTATAACCTTGTGTTTTAAAAATGGAATTCTGACTAAGGTTTTCCAGTTGCGTGCACCAGCTTGTGCCTGTGTAGTTTATATCACCTTCCTGCAGAGATGCAAAAATGGAGTAAAAAACACATATACTGACAGAGCAGTTATCACTATATTAGCTCTTGCACAGTCCTATGTCTCCCACTGTGCATGCATTAATGTACGTCCGGGGGTGCTGAACGTGGTGTGGAACAGGGAAAAGCCGCCGGCTGTAGATCCCGCCGCGGGGCCGAGGGGAGAGCGGCTCCGCTGCAGAGGCAGCTTTTGGCCCGGTGGCTTCCCTCCTTTTATCCACATCCCCTGCCCAAGCATCCCCCTTGCACCATAGTTTGCCAAAGTAGTTGTGCTCAAGTTTTAGGAAGGGTATTAAATGTGTCTTGAGCATGTAATGGTATTTTCTATTCTGGCATGCTAATCCTACTTACTATCATAAAAATACATGTGATGCTGTTTGAACTTCTTTTCTGTATGGTGCAGAATGTGTTTAAGCCTTAAACAGGCTGCTGTCAACACATGTTCCCAGCCATGAGGCATCATGTTGTAAAAGAATCCTTGTTCATAAAGATGCTTGTGTAATTTTCTGAGACTTTCTTGTCAGAGCAATTCTTGTACTGACACTGCTTCCTGTGACTTGGGTCTTGGCATTTTAATAGAGAATAAGGAGCAGCACCAAAACCCTACAAGTGTTTTGTTTTTTTTCCCACTGCATGTGCGTGTGGGTAAGTCCCTGCCACGGCCGAGCCTGTGGAGGGCTAATGAAATTGTGCTGCTTTCCAGCCCACCATCATGTGAGGGAACAGTGCTGGGGAGGCACCACCTGGGCTTCCCTCCACAGCAGATGTGCTTAGTTTAGTCATGTACGGAAACGGGCTGCCACCCAAACCAGGAGGAGGAGTGGGTATGTTGGGGCAGATCAGCAGATGTTTCTCAGCCTTCTGTATGTGCCTCCCTGGCTCTTTTTTCACTGTCTTTATCACATCTTTTCTGTGATGCATTGTGCACGTCTCCTCCAGCCTTGTACTTCTGTCTCACCTTCCTGACTCCTGCTTCTCTGTCTCACCTTCCTGACTCTTGCTTCTCTCTAGTCTGCTGTCCCTCTGTGTCCTACCCAGGCTGCTGCTTTTCCCCTGTTGTCTGCTGCCTGACAACCGTGTCCTCCTGCCCGTAGTTTGGTCCAGCAGCTTTGGAAGTACCACATAGTCAGCAGCAAATCCGTTTGTGTTTAAAAATGTTTGAAGTGGCCAAGAAGGCCAATAGGATCCTGGCTGCATCAGCAGGAGCGTTGCCTGCAGGTCCCTCTGCTCAGCTCTGGTGAGGCCGCACCTGGAGTATTGGGTGCAGTTCTGGGCTCCTCAGGACAAGAGAGATGTGGAGCTTCTAGAGAGGGTCCAGCGCAGAGCGACAAAGATGATTAAGGGACTGGAGCATCTGTCATATGAGAAAAGACTAAACGAGCTGGGCCTGTTTAGCCTGGAGAAGATTGACAGGAGATCTGATTGATGTGTACAAGTACCTGAGGGGAGAATGCAGAGAGGATGGGGCCAAGCTCTTCTTGGTGGTGGCATAACCCCCGCCATGGGTACAGGTTGAAACCCAGAAAGTTCCATCTCCATGTGAGGAAGAACTTCTTTCCTGTGAGGGTGCCAGAGCCCTGGAACAGGCTGGCAGAGAGGCTGTGGAGTCTCCTTCTCTGGAGATCTTCAAACCCGCCTGGATGCCACCCTGTGCCACGTGCTCTAGGTGTCCCTGCTGAAGCAGGGGGTTGGACTAGATGATCTCTAGAGGTCCCTTCCAACCTCAATGCTTCTGTGATTCAAACATGACTTTTAGCCATTGATAATGGCTTTGTACAAGTGTTAGGCTGAGTCAGGCTTACGGACTACCAAAAAGTGTGCATGGGGGAAAATATTGAAGAAGATATTTTTTGCCCTCATGGCAGGGAAAAGATGGCAGTTTTTGGTCTGCTCAGAAAAAGACTGTGCAAGCAGAGAATCCTGTGTGAAAGAAAGAGCTATCTTAAGATGAATGTGTAAATTATTTAATTTACATAACAATTTGTAATTGAAATTGTCCTAAAAAAGTAAGAAAGTAAGTCGGTGTCTTGCCTACTTCTCACTTGCTTTCCCATCTGTGCTGGATCTGAAATGACCTGGCCCTTCTTTATCTTGCCAGAACGAAGCAAGTGCTTCATCTTTTCCACTCCCCGCAACCCTCCTCCTAATTCCTGTCAGACATCTGCACTAGATTTTTGTTTGCTAGGTATTTGTGCTTCATAAAATCCATGGGTTTTGGATAACATGCTGTCAGGGTCAAGCTCTGAATGTAATGAGGAGAACAGCAAATGTAGCTGGTGTTATGTGTTTTGGGTCTGCATCCTTCTGTATATTTCCATATGCTTAATATCTTGATTTCTGGCATGTAAGTTCTAAATTTCTTTAGAAATGGGTTTGAGGATGGAAATTGAAGATGTGTTCAATAATGTGACAAACATGACAGGAGGGCAAGACCGAAGGATTAACTGCTGAGAACGAAAAATACCAAGGGGGATAGGGGTTGGATAGTAGAGAAGGAGAGGGATATAGATGAAAGGAGATAGAAAATTTGGCTCTATCACTGAGTATCTCTTAACCATGGAAAACAGAGCAGACGTTCAGGAAATAACAGGGCGCTGAAGAGGAGTAACACAATTCCACGTGGAAAGCAGATGGGAAGGATACATGGTGTGTGTGTGTGTGTATGTGTACATGAGTATATAGGGTATGGATACCTGTTAATTTATAAGCACGTTTAGGTGGCAGCCCTCTGGGTGGCCACGTGGGTCAGCTTTGGAGCTCCTGTTTTTGTCTTTCCTGGCGTGTGTAACGCCCGTCCAAATCATCCTTCTGCTCGCACAACAGAGGCTGTAGCTCCAGGAGAGCAAATCCAGCAAATTTTTCCAAAGTCTGTGTCTCTGGGAACAGAGCTGCTGGCAGTAGGCGCAGTGCAGTAGGCCAATCGTAGAACAGTAAGTATGTTTTCCACCACTGATTTCAAAATTTTGGAGGATTGTGTGGGCCAAGGTATTCTCAGCTATAAATACTTGACATTTTTTGGCCTTTTTTTGGTGTTGGAATGCTCTCCTTTTGTATAACTGAAGGCTTACTGTATTTCTTCATTCCCGATGGGAGGACAGGAATCCTGGCAACTGAAGTAACCAGTTCCCAGGAGGAGGAACTTGCCTGCACGTGAGCAGCATCAGGTGGAATGGTGGTTTAGAACCACCCTAGGGTGCGGATTATGTCTGGACTTCTCCCAGAGTGGAGATGGTCAGCAGCAGAAGGGGTGCAACTCTTGCAGACCTGGCACAAGGTGAGGGGGCAACAGCGGCCGTGTTTTTGAGATCCAGTGTGTTGTAGCATGAGGTCTGATATCTAATTACCCTGTACCTGCCAAAAGCCCTGTCAAGACCTGGAGATATGCTGGGATCCTAACAGTTCTTCCTGTGTTAAAGCCTGCAGATCTTAGTTCATTTTCCTTTGCTCTCAACTAGGCTGGAGAAGAGATTCAAATGCTACAGGCTACCTAAAACCTAAAATGTGATGTGGGTCCCATGTGAACAGAGGGAAATTATTAGCAGTAGTAGTAGTAAGCAGTCTCACAGAAGCACAGAGTAGTTGAAGTTGATGAGGACCCCTGGAGATCATCCAGTCCAACTTCCCCAGCTGGGCATTCTTCTTCACTGAAATTAGCTTCTTATTAATAAATGGGTAACTAGTTACATAGATTCTATGGTTCTTATTTCTGATCTTTAAGAGTAATTTTATTCCTGGATATCTGTCTAGCTGTCCCCATCTCATGCATCAGGTGGGAGATGGAGAGTCTCTGTTGACTTGTAAATTTTGACAGATTTTCCAAACCATTATTCTCCCTGCCCCACCTTCAGCTGTATCTTCTGTCTGATGAAATTATTACGTTTCTGGATGAACTTTGAGGTATATTGATTATAAAAACCACATGGCAAAACAGATAATTAAGCCCTCTTTTCCTCATGCTGATAAGAAGTCTATAAAGATCTGTGCTAATGTGTTTGAACAAAAATGTTTTGGGACTTGTAGGGATCCAAAAGGTATTCAAATATGAAGCGAAAAGTTGCTAATAGAGATTTTAAATAACTTTAAAACCTAACTATCTTTTCAATACTTGTATCAAGCAGGATACGCTTTAATAATTTCCAGTTTCTCTTTTGAGAGAGCCTCTTCACCAGGCTCATGTTACAGGGATGTAGTAGAGCGTGGGTCCAACTTAGTTGCTTAGGAATGTCAAGACTAGCAGTTAATGGCTCCCAGTGTTATCATCTACAGCCGAGATCAAGCTCCTCACCTCTCAGCCTCACAGGCTCCCTGGGAAGGAAGAGATGAAGACGTTACATAGGAATCTCTTCTACTTCTGGCTTCAGGGGCAGAGACTCTTTAAAAAAATGTATTAAGCCTGGCTGTTCATACTTTCTTCTCCTCAGTGATACTGCCCTTTTAATGGTACAAGTTCATTAATAAGCTGGATCTGTGCAGCAGTTTGCTTAAGAACAAGCAGCCTTCTCCCTCCTAGCCCCCTATCTACTTGTTTTTAAGCAGATCTGGTCTGGAGCACAGCCATGTAACACAGCTCATTTGGCATATCTGACATTTTGGAAAGCATAGAGGAGTAAAAAGGACCAGGAACAAATATTCGAGGGGAAAAAGAAGGGGAAAGAGGACACCTGTACGCTATAGAGCACTTGCCAAGAGCATGACCTGCCAAAACTAAAAGTAGTGCACGATGCATATTTGAAGCTGTGTGATGTTGATGGCATGGCTAGGCCTTAATGTTTGTTATTTTTAAATTAATTGAAGATCTTGGATTTGTTTCTGCTAAGGCAGTAGCAGGCGATCCTACTGGAGACTTCAGGCAAGAGCCATGAGGAGGGATGATGAATGTTTTTCCAATGTTCACTTTTTAGGATTCGTTTATTCCCTACCCTCCCGCATCCTGATTTCAACCTTCCAACTTTGCCTGTCTAGAGACTGAAGAAGAAAAAAGGCAGGGGGAGGGGAAAGTTTTGTACCCTAAGCTCCTAGAAATTCAGTCTGGGCCTCTTCAACCTCTCAGTAGAGGCAGTAGAGACTTCTCTGCTCCCTTTGGCAAAGTCTACCTACTTCAAATGCCATACTGTCACCTTCCTGTTGCTCCCAATGATTCTCCCAGCCATTGTTTCTCTCTCTCTCTTTTTTTTTTCCCGGTTTCTGTGCTTGGCAAGTCTGCTTTGCCCCAGGGGCGGTAGTCACCGCATTGCCCATGGTGTAGGAGCAGACACGGTGCCGTAACCTTGCTCCACTCCTCCATCCTTGCATGGTGCTGGAGAAGGGTATCTAGGAATGTAAGAGACAGAATCATAGAATGGTTGGAAAAGACCTTCAAGATCATCAAGTCCAACCATAAGCCTTCAACACCATGTGGAGGAGGAGGGATGGGGTGTCCTGCCTGGCCGGCCGAGGCTGCCAACAGGCAGGCTGGGACCTGACACTCCTCCCCTGATCTTTTCCTGTTGTAATCCCACTCCGAAGGTGAAGAAGCGAAGCTGCCTCAGTTAATATCTGTGCATCTGCATGCAGTGCATGTTGCTTTGGGTGCTGGGACCACCCTCTTGACTGCCACCTTTCCGCATGGAGCTGCAGCTCACATTTGGGGATTTTAAATACTCTGAAAATATTAAGAAATTCAGCTGTGCTTATGCAGGAAAAATAGGTAAAGAGAAGTCTGATTATCTCCTTTACAAAGGAAGCCCTGCCTTTAACTAACCTATATGGTAAAACTGCTTTTGGCATATTCTCATTGCAGATTTTTATCATCTAGGAACAGCTCAGCAAATTGTACCCTTAGTTGTACCTGGTTGTACCTGCAGCCTGGGTTTGCACAAGTGAAAAGGAGCTGTTTTTAGGAATGTTATTAAATGCTTCTCGTGGCTTTCCTTTGTTTGAAGTATCAGATCTTATAAGAATGGGGACAAAAAAGCATTAAAACCATGAATTCTGATTTACTTTATGAATTAATGATTTGCTCTATGGAGGTAAAGCCTTTATTCTCTTAAGTATTCTCTTCCTCATTTTTCTGTAGATATAAATGATACTTACAGAATGTGCATGTAGAGATTTAACTTAACAGTTTATTTTTATGCAGAGAAGTGAATGATTAAGGTTGTACCAAGCCCCTGAGAACCTGGCAGTAGTCGAGTCCGAACCGCAGAGGAGAGGAGGATTTTGGTGCTGCCGTTCCTGCTGGCTTTGCTGCCACGGGGCTGGTGAACCACATGTCCATTTTTTCCTAAGCCATTCTTGAACTCTGCTTCCTTTCAGAGGCTTTGTAACCTAACTACCCCCCAGTGAAGCCCTTCACTTGTTCCATGGGCAGCACAGGCACAAGTGTGAAATCCCTTCAAACATGACGGCTTCAGCCCTTGTTATAAGGGACATTCCATGAAAAGGAAGAAGTTGTATTTACTTTTTTTTTTTTTAATGAGTTGTGTACAAATGTTGTTTGCTATTAAAATGGTGCATGTTCTTTCTGCAATGTCCATATTTTATTAGTGCAATTTAAAAAGAAACCCACGGAGCCTGTGCTACTATTGGGTATCTGATTGCCAAGTTAATCTCTTATCCCAGGTCTCATTGATCTTCTGTTTGAGCAGCTGAGAGTCTATTTTATGTATAGCGATCTTTCAGAAAGCTTATTCCTGGTAATAAAGCTAACTGGGGTGAGTGCCAAGCTATTCTCAGAGGCAGCCCGCTCCCGACAAGAGAAGTATTTTATTTTGTTAGATGGGGTTATTGTTTGGGTATGCGCTTGTGGCAGAGCTAGGGAAACTGCCAGCGAGTGAGCGAAACTCCACTTGGAGGGGTACTCTTACTGGTATGAAGTTAATGGCATTACTGGGCAATAGACATTCAGGTTTGACTTTTAATACAATGCCCAGAATCATTTGCATTTTCTACTTATTACTCTATGGTAATCTTAAACCGGATTGTTCATCTCTTGTGGTGTGGCAGAAAGCCTGAATAAACCTTGAGCTTCAGATGTGTGAAGTGTATTCAGTTTTACTACATGTAAGAGGAAATTATTTCATTCCACAAAGCACAACTGTACTGGTTTTCAGATTACTTTTCAGATTTTTGAAACCTTACAATTCTTCAGCCTGCATTTGTGTTGACCTACTTGAAAAATGTCTTCATACCAAACACATGTAAGGTCAGAAAATATATTTGAAGTTTTTAATTGTTAACAGGGAATAAGTAATTTTTTATTTTTTTTTTTTTTTTACCAGTGGCTCTGGAATATGTTCCTGTATATTCCAAAGAGCTTAATAGATGATTGGGTGTATATTTTTATGCCAGTTAGTTGTCTTTCAGTATTTGTATGGCAATGGTAATGCACTACAGTCTGTGTGAGTGCAGGCAGTGGTGGTGGCAGTTTGGGGTGCAGTAGTGTTCTGCGTCCAACGCTGCGAGATCCAGCAAGCAGGTGAGGGTCAGTTACAGCTCCCGCTTTGGTCTGCTGCGCCTGTCTGTGACTGAAACTCCTGTGCTCGACCCCCAGCCTTCTCCAGCAGCGGCCTCCTTGGTGCTTGCTCCTGTAGCCCGCCCTACCCGGAGCCTTTCTCCGGCATCTTCCTCCTCAGAGGAGGTTGTGCTGAGGCGCTCTCCGTGAAAGGAGCGGGTGCAGGGCTGGGAAGGGGACAAGTGAGGGGTGCGGGGCTGGGGAAAGGGGCGAGTGAGGTGCAGGGGCTCCGGTGGGCGCTCGCGGCTTGCCGTAGGCCAGGGGACTGTTCTCTAGTACTGTGTCACCTCTCTGCCACCTTCATGCCATGGATGTTTGTGCCACCCCCAATAGCTCCAGGTGGCAGTGATGGGGCAGGTCACCACTCAGCTTTTTTTATGGGGCTCTTAGATTCAATCAGGCCTAGCTGCATCCTTCCCATTCACAGCTTTTCAGAGCTTTTGTGCTTCCTTTTACACTTCTCCTCGGGAGGGGGAGGAAGGCACAAGGCATCACGAATCTGTGATACTTGTTTATGTGCAGTAGCACATGAATATACAAAAAGAAAGGATAAACAGTCATATGCCACACAAACAAGTTGCAGAAAAACAGAAGGAGAAAATGTCTGTCTCTTCAGCTAATGTTAACTATTTAATCATACTGGGAACAACCCTCCCCCCGCCATTTATTCCTTTCTGCTCGTTCTAACTCACTTTTTTTACTATAATTGGCAGCCTCTGTAAGTGAGAGCCTGTCTGTGTCACTGTCCTAGCTGTCCTGTGCTGCTCTGCAGGGTGGCAGGATCTCTGCAGGGGGTGACGCGCAGGCAGCTTTACTTGTAGACAGGCTCTTGTTGGGTTGTAATCCTTAATACCATGTAGCAACCAGTCTGTTACAGAGCATGAAACTGTGCAAATGTGTGATTGTCACCAAGGGCTCTTTAGGTTGCTGCTTCTCAGGGCCGAAAAACATCCGTGTAGCTGAAACAAAATGCAAAGTTTTATGGAAGTATCTAGAGAGCCTTGTGAGCTGTCTGTCTGCTGGCATACAAGGAAACTGGATAATGTTCCCTGGCACCTTTGTGTTATTTCTCTGTCTGTAGCGTTGTTCTAGAGCCAAACTTGGGGTGGTTTACCTTTTTATGGCTGATTTGTTTCCATGTTGGACTTTTAATGCTGACTTTAAAGCTCACAGTGTTAGCCTGCATTGATTCTTACACTGGATCAAGTCTGGGTTTCCTGCAAATAATTTTTTCTCTGCAAAACTAGTTTGCACCAAAATACAGAAATGCTTGAACCGGTTGGAAATATTTTGAAGCCTTGTATAGGACTCACAAAACTGCCCATCTGCTGATGAAATTTAAAGTTTACTGCTGTTTTTTTCTCGCTGTTACCATGAGTGACATGTGACATTTGTGGCTGTAGTAGATGAGGAGCAGTCTACTTGCAATAGATAGTTATCTGTTTAAAACAGGAAGGTTTGGATTTAGCAATTGGTCAGCAACCGGCTGGCCAACTGTACAGCTTTATTATATATACGGAAATAAAACCCGTGTGTTGTTATGAAGATGCTGTTTGTTGGATCCGTCTGGGACTTATTTAGCAAGTAAGAATGTTAATTTAGTGTATACTAGCTAAGATAACTAGTCTGGGGGGTCAAGGTACTGACTTCAGAGGCATTTCTGAACAAAGATGTTGCAGTTGGTGGGTGGATGGCACTGCTCTCAGCTGTTGCTTGAGCTTGCATAAATAGTATCATCTCCACTTTAATCTTTCGGGTGTTCAGAGGTAGTGTGCATATTTCTGCTTAACCCCTGGACACTTGCTGGCATGCCTGACCCTTGAGCAATTCCTGTCCTCCTCTGCAGCCCTGGCACCTTGGCTCCAAACAGTCTAGAAGCAAAGCCAGTAATTTTGAAGTTTTGTGTTAAGAACATGGCATTTAACAAAAAGTGTTTTCATTTTCTTGGTGTGTCATTTCTACTGTGCTTGCTACAGCAGTGCGTTGAACACTCCTGCAGTACCCTTCGCTTCCCTGCTGTACAACATTGACTTTCCTTTGTGCGGAGTGGTCAGTTAAAATGTCCAAAGTGGTGGTAATGGTTAGTGGATTTTGATATGAGGAGAAAAAAAAAAAAGCTTTGTTATTTCAAAAAACAAAAGCAACAAATGGCTGGTGCAGTGTGTTTTGTAGAGGCAGGCTGGCTCTGAAGTTGTGTTTTAGGGTAACTGTTTGGTTTACCTCACCTTGCATTTCTGGGATGAGAATGATACTTAAAACATCAATTTTGGGGGATCTATTTCTCTAAAATGACCTTTGCTCATCCACCTGATATTGCTTCTGGGACATGGTTCTGAAAGAGCTTTAAGGGATTTTTGGAGGCTCTGTGCATTGGAAGGAGGTCTCCTTCAGCATTCGAGCTCCTTATTTCCCTCTCTTCTGAGGGAGAATGAGAGGGACAGGTAGGTGGTGAGTAGCACTGCTGGTTGTGAACAGCTTTTACACTTCATGGTATAAATTTAATTACTATGAAATGCCAACACAGTAAGTGTAGCAAATGCAAAGAGGAAAACAGACTCCAGAGAGACTGATGGAAACAAGAGGGAACTGCATCTTCCTTGGGAGTGACACCTGAAAGGCCCTTGCAGGGGGAGAGGAAACACCAGCAAGGCTGGCAAAGGGATTGCAGTAAGCTGGTTTCCACATTGCAGGCTCTACAGGTGCTAGTTTCTTATAACACTCAAATTCTTTAAATCCCATGATCAGGCCTAGAGCCTGGGTAATTATAAAGATAGTTCACCCAAGGGTCTATACCCTGGAAAATTGGAGCTTTTCTAGTTTCTGTTAGAATATCAATGAAGTAATAGTCATAGAAACATATTAATAATATAATTTAAGGACAAGTATGTGGTATTACGTTTTCGGACATCTTTTAGTTATGTTATTTCCCCCCCCTTTTTTTTTTTATAGCAAACTTTGGCCTGTTCCATTTTAACGGCACTGTTGAGTGAGTTCTCGAGTTCAAGTAAAACCAGCAACATTGGACTAAGCATGGAGTTCCATGGTAACTGTAAACGTATATTTCAGGTAAACTCCTTATGTATCAGTGTGTGCTTTATGTGTTTCTCAAATACTAAGAAACAGTACTGTCTTGTACCAGGTACATTAAGCTACGTCGTGTGCCAAACAGCACTGAGTAGAGTAAACACATACTATGCGTATACTTATGCTATGCATACTATGCTATGCAACAGATATTGACGGTTTTAGAAAAATGGATAATGTATTTTTAATAATTGTATCAAAAAGGTGCAATCCCTTTTGCCTTTTTATAAAGGTAGAGCTGTAGATCTATGCACAGTCGGACTCTTTAAGTCCTTGGCTACCAATCGCAAACAAAACGAATACTCTGTGGAACAATGATAGTCTTAAATATAGATTTGGTTTAATGCCAAGGAGAGCTATGTATTTAAAAATATTATTGCAGATGGTGTAGTCTGGTTGTCTCAAATGTATTGTTTGGCCAGGCAGAAATGTTTTTGTGAAGGCATTGCTTTAAGCTCTGACTTTTGTGGAACAACTTAGCAATTTTTTTTCATGCCAAAGACCACCCCCCTTCCCTAGCAGTTGTTAAAAAAAATCCTGTGAGCAGTTTCCTTTTTCAATGATTAATACATAAATATATATAATATATACATATATTTTTTTCTTACTTTTAAAAAGCATTACGTTAGCTGTGACAAATGAGTTGAGGATCTGACTGTTGACTTTGGATTTTTTATTATTATTATTTTAATGAAAATAGGGTGAAAATGGATTTTTTTTTTTAAATCAGCACTTTAATTACTAAGGGTGTGTATTAATGCATTGTGTTCGTCCTGGCTGCAGGAGGACGATCTGCGGCAGATCTTCATGCTCACGGTAGAGGTACTTCAGGAATTCAGCAGACGTGAGAACCTCAACGCTCAGATGTCTTCGGTGTTTCAGCGTTATCTTGCACTAGCCAATCAGGTCTTAAGCTGGAACTTCCTTCCTCCAAATTATATCCTTTGAGTGTCAGGCCCTCTATTTCACTTGACTTTTGGCATTTTTACCTCATAAGTAGAGTGTTTGTGAGGAGAGAAAAGTATAAATTCTGTAAGCCTTATATTTAATCCCTGGTTTATATTTTCTTTCATTAGTACCCTTGGACACCCCTGACTTGCTTAGATGCTTATGTGTTCAAGTTGCTATTGTCTTTCATTAAAATTTTCAAGTATTTTATTTAAAAGGCAGTATCAGCTCAACTAGTTAGAAGCTGATGGTGCATTTGACATATATCTGGTTAGTGCATGGGGAGGAGGAATGTAAAATACTGCTTTAGTGCTGAACCAAGATGTGGGTAGATGTAAAGTATTGCATGTGTTTCTGGAGTTCTATGCAAGGTCTGATCTGTCATGCTTTCCTCCTTGAAGAAGAGTAGGGTTCAGGTGAAGGCCCCTCACAAAGCAATGTTTGTGCTTGACTCTCTTCCCCTTAAGCACAGATGATCCTGTACTAGAACATATGCTAGGTAATAGGTTCTCTCTGAGATGAAGAAAATAAGCTAAAATAAAAAATGGCATCCCTCTCCCCTGCTTCTTTCTTTCTTTTTCCAACATGCAGTTGCCACTGCTTCTGTTTTCTCATCTTGATGTCTGCTGATTATGAATGTCCAAGGAAATGTGGAGGTGGGATACAGAGAAGGAAACAGGGGCATATGGTGAAATATCAGAAAGAAGATAATCTTGGGGAGGGAGAGATGAAAAAAGATAACCCAAATGTTCAGCCCAATAAAAAGACTAGAGGAAAATTTTCTACCCTACATTTTTAAGTTGGCTTACAAATGTGTTTTTTTAAAAACCTTTTCAATAACATGGTATTAAATTATGCCTACTGCAGAAATCTTACTGTTGCCTCCAAATGTGTTGTGAAGGATTTGATAATATATGTGATCATTAGAAGGCATTATCTGCGTCTCCATCATCTTTGTCTCCATTGATTCCGTAGGAGACAGCAAAAGTGAAAATTCTTTGCTTGAAACTGGTTATTCCTTCCCTCACATCTGTAAAACAGAGCTCCAGTTACGTTGCCTCTATAGAAGGTGCCTTGAGGTAAAAGTAAACATCCCACTCCTATTAATCACTGAAGTGATTTGGCAGGGTCCAGGGAAGAATTTGGTCCATGTGATTACAAGCCTGAGGCTGGAGTCACATCATTTGCATCTTATAAAGGCTTCCAAAAGATGTGCAAACACCTTTTAGAAAAGAATCTTCTGTCCACTTTGTAGCACCTTTTTTCTCCTACTGTTTGGCATTATGTTTTGCTGTAAGAACTGCAGCACCAGTTTAGGCCTCCCACTTCTATCTAACAAACTGTTTTTGCTGTAGTTGGATCAACTTTAACACCAGTGCAGTGTGGATCTCAGCTGACTAAAATTCAGTAATGCTGAAGTGATATCAACATGTTGATGATATTGTGACATAAGTCCCTCTTCCCTAAAAAGACAGGTTTAAAAAGTCACTGTGGACTGTAGGCTCTTGAACATTAGCATCTAACTTGGCTGCAGTTTCTAAAAAGGCAGCACATGTAGCAACTTAAAAATTGTGGTTCAGTTGGTGTCCTCTTTCCAACTTTGACAGAATATTCACCAAAGCAATGGGTGCACATTTGATACCTAAGGCATTGATTAAAAAATCATCCATTTTTATCCACATCTATCCAATAATCATTCACAGATACATATTTTTTTTTTCTTTTAGCTGATAATTTTTTTCTGTTTGTATAGTATCATTCTTAGTATTCTCTGCAAAATAGCAATAACCTGAGTCCTGGCATGTAATCTTCAGCAAGATTCTCTTATCTCTCTCAAAAAAAGTAGCATAAATGTCCATTAGCTAGATCTTCAATGAGTATCTTCAAGGGATATATAGTATCTCTTGAAGTATAATTTAAAGTACTGAGTTAAGAAAATTATGTCAAAACATATCACTCCTAAGCAGCTCTTGCGCTGTTGTAGGATGGCTTAGTATTTTTTGCATTGCTCAAAGCAGTCTTGGACAATGCTGCCACCTATTATTGCAGAAGAGTTGTATTATATCTGTGCTGTCTGTTGCTGGAAAGAAGAGCTGGTGGGAGAGATACATTCTGGAATAGCCACCTCATTGGGACAGTGAAAGAAGAGAGCCTGGGATCCGCCTGCTTAAAGATTTTCAGTAATTCTGAAGAGCTTGCAGTGCCTGCAGTGGTAGGGGTGGCGCATGGTGATCTGGGAGGTCTCGTTCCAGTTACGTGCAGTTTCTTCCATCGCGTTTGCTGAAGCACATTGTTATTTTTATCTGCTACCTCTAGGCATTAGTTGACCTGGTGTTTGTGGATGCTTCAGAGGTTTTTGGCAGTACTGTTGGAAATGACAATAACATTGAATTCCTATTTTGCACTAGGAGCGTGTGGCAGTCGGCTGTGGCATGTTGGCTTCAGTGGGGTTTCTTTTTTCAGTGCTGTTACGTCATTGTTTAGTACTGTTCACTTGGGTGGAACCAGTTCCATTGCATCTTCTGTTTTTAAATAAATATTTATTTATTTAAACAAGAGTAAGGAAATGCAGGTGGTCAGTGCTAAGGTGTACAGCCCTCTCCTTTATAAGTGTGCCTTCAAGAATCCTACTTGTAGTGTGTTATAAGTGCAAGGTCTTCAGTTGAGGAGCACAATGTTCCTGGACTCTAATGCACCTTGACATGGACTTGTAATCTGTGGAATCAGGTTGTAATTATAATTTATGTCCTATTACCTCTGGAGATGTTTTCAAGACCTCCTTGAGTTTGGAATTTGTCTGTTCTTGACAGCCACATTTTTATGTACTCTGAATGCGTATCCAGCAATGCCAAACTTCTTAAACAGAGTGTAAGATTGTGTGCTGATGTCTTCCATCCACAAAAAGAGGATCATCATCTGTTGATCTACCACAGAACCAGTCATTCCTTATTTGATTCCTTAAGGAACAGATTTTTACAGCTTTCTGTAAACAGCACTAGTGCTTCATGAATAAAGAACAACTCGAGTTTTAGTTTTTTTGGATTTGATGCCTCTAGTTGCCTAGAGAAAGCTGGCAAGTTATTAAGTTAATGCAGAACAGGCTTGGATTTAAAATACACGCCTCATAAACCTAACATGATGCATCCTGCCCATGCACATAGTTGCTCTTCCATTGCAATTGCTGTATCAACTGGCTAAGCTTTTGTCTCATCTAAAGCTTTTTCATCTGCATGTTCCTCAGCCACGTCTCTAAAGGACCAGACTTTCATATCTCTGTTGTGGAACTGCCTTTTATACGCAGGCCGGGATGGGAGACCTTTCTGGGGGATGCTGTGAGCCGTAGAGCTCGGCAGACTCTCGAGATTGGAACTCGATCCAGTCGAGTTCCAACAGATTGGCAGCATCTGTTGCACATAATGGACATGCATGTAAAAACACACAGACTGTTCTAGAAACCTCGAGATTTGTTTTGAGGAATGATTCAAGTTGGCATCGCTGCTGAAAAAGCATCCTGTCCCAGCACCTCCTGTGAGCTGTGACACAGGGAACTGCCTGAAAGTGTTTTTAGGAGGATGAGGCTGCTGGTTTGGTTCACTGAATGCTCACGTGGATGCTTCAGCCTGTGCTGAGGAGCAGCGGACAGGTTTCCATCAGCAGAAGGGCTGTCTCCTCTAGATCTTACCTTCATTAGTAGCCAGGAGATATTCGGAGTTTACAACAGCAGTTTATCTGTAATCCAAAAGATAAAGCAATGAGATGCTACCCTGGCTATTTTTCTGGCATGTATAGAAAATTTTAGTGAAACTAAGAGCTGTGTGCAAGGAAGTACAAAAGAGGTGGCTCCATTTTTACTCTCATCAGTATTAGCACTCTTAAGGGGAAAAGTTGCCCAATTTTGAAATCCAAGCTGTTCTGAAACTTTCTGAATAGTAGTACAAGTTTTCTTAACAATGGTTTTGGACGATGTTTTAAGACAAAGCTGAGCAAAAGAGAAAAGGGCAGATCAACAGACTCCCTGCATAAATTCTGCAAGTTGCTCTGAGACTCATTCCATGTGCCTGGCTGACTAGCAATCCAGGGGAGATCTTAAATACAAATCCCTGTGTTAGCATTGTACCACTGGATGGCACATTTCCAGACCATTACCTGTTTAATTCAGCTTTTTATTTGTAAAATACAGGTCTAAGATGCAAAGCTTTCCAGAAAGATTCAAAACAGCAAAAGTAAAGTGATCAACATAACTTTGTAAACAAAGGCACTCCAGGAGTTTTTCCCTTTCTGAGTTGTTCTTCTGTCCTATGGACAAACTTGTCCAACAAACATGTAGAACTTCAAATATATGTTTTGATTCCCATTTTTAAAGAAATCACTCTTATTTCTATGATTCTTGAAACAACCTATTTTTGAGCTAGTAGCTGCATACATAAATTGAAGCTAAAATAAATTAAAATCTGTTTTAAAGAGTACGGTCTTGTCCTCTTCCTCTTTGGGCATGAACCAGTGAACATATGGGCCTTACCATATATGAAGGCATTTAATTGTATTCTTATATTTTTCAGAAGAGCTTGATAGATTTTGATGAATAATCTTTTATTAAAAACAGTTATTTTTTAGTCTTAGTAGTCTTACTACTGGGTAAAATATTGTCATGCTTCGGGTAAGTGTTTCTTAACTTTGGTTTCTTTGTCATCTACAGTTAGCTGTAATGAGAATTACTGATTTTTCAATAGCATTAGTCAATATTGTAAACTTCTGTATTTATTATCAGAAAAGCTTCTACTCTTGCTTTTCATTTGAAAAGTTACTGAGGTGTCATAATAGACAGATTTATGCTTACCATAAATCTGTGCTACAGTTTGAGTGCTTAGGGCTAGCACTGGTATTGGGCTAGTTCTGTCCTTGCTCTGTAGCGTTGAGCTGATCGATTAAATTTTGATGATGAAGGCACCATTTGCTCTGGGTAGCTGCAGAAGTCCCTGTGCTGGTTAATTTAGTGCCATTTTTTTTCTAGTTTGGCACAAGTGACTGTTATCAGTAGGGCTGAACCCCACCAAATTAGGATATTTCACACCAACAGACCTCTTGAAATCCGACTTACACTGGTGTTTGCCTGCTGCCGGTTGGTGTTGGAAGATGGCTGCAATACCCCCACTGTGGGTGCAGGTATAATTTGTGGAGTTTAAGTGAACCAATATTTTTACCTACAAATCTACTATTGTGAGATGTGTCATCAGCCCATTAGCCTGAGGTTCAGTCCTAAAAATAACAGGATAGGACTGCTAAATACTGAGGCTTGTTAAAATAGTGACAGCAAATTGGCCCTTCGTTCATTCCATGTGAAGTGTGTTATGTAACTTGTCCCCTCTGTAAACTAAACCAAGTGAAGAGCAAAGTGGTTTGCAGAGGCTGATAATGTATCTTTCCTTGTCTTCTGGTATTGATGTATTTCCTAGCAAATTCTTTCTTGGAGAATTACAAGAAAATATACTTTTCTAAATAAACAATTTACAAGTGCTCTTTTTTTTCTAAAAACATTCCAAAACAAGAGGAAAATACGTAGCTTATTGTGCCAGATCCAATAGCATTAGTCTTAATTTGTAATATTGCCCCGATAAGGGATGCTTGCATGTGATAATTTCATGCCCATATTTTATTTTATTCTGGAAGAACTAAGACATTTTTGATCACTAAAATGATACCTGTACCTAATATGGAAATAAAGTAGGCAATTCTCTAATTTGTTTTCTGTCTAAAATAATGTAGATTAGTTGTGGTCTTGTACAGAAACTTGCTGATAATTTTAAAAATGATAAAACTACTTTTATAGTAATATGAACATTCTTAATTATTCTTATGCATTCTATATATGTACATATATTCAAGCTAAAGTTGTGCATTCTGCCTTGAGCCACAGCACTTCGTATTAAGTTAAATCTTAGTTTTGTATATCCTTCTCTTAAGCAAAACCTGCCAAAACTTACGGGATCTGCTTTACCAAATGAAACCGTCACAGAACTTTCTTTGTTGCAGGGAGATAAATTCTTTTTTTTGTGTGTGTGTGTGAACATATTTTTTCTAGTACCTGGTGAGGAGCAGTACTCAAATTAATACGGTTTATCCCCAGTAGGCACATTGCATGCAGTTGAGCTTATGGTTTATCATTCTGACCGTAGATTTAGAGAGGGATCAGGGAGGGTAGAGAGGATATTTTTTGTTTTCCTTAAATGAAAACTTGAGCTGCTGGTTTGTGCAGTTCACGCAGTTTTACAATTTACGAATGTGACTGGGAGTGTCACAGAAGGAAGCACTTCCAGAAATCTTTGAACACTACTCTAGATGGTGACTGACAAAGAATGTGACATACATTTGGGTTTGCCCGTGGTTTTTTTTCTGTATTGGAGCACCTGGAGAATTTTTAAAAATTTAAATTATACCAAAATGCATAGCAAGAACTCATGCAGTAGCGATAAAGTCCTGCTTTCAGTGTGCGTGCGCTCTTTATGCCTGTCCCTTATAAATGCATGTTTAATATGCCAGTGCCCCGTGATGCCGTATGCTTTTGTTCTTCACAGCATAATAAAAATGTAGATTCATGCAGGGCTAACATATCTGCATTCTGTGAAGCCTCTTTGGCTATTCAGAAAAATAGGCTATGGATTTCAGCGGGCTATCTTTAGCTATCATAAGGCCTTTATAAAAGCTGCCAGGAAAAATTTTTAGAAAATGATTTCCCATTTTGCATAAATTTTAACACCTGTTGAATCGCGGTTGCTTTTTTCCCTTCTTGCCGTGTCACATTAGACACCCTGGTTATCAAAGTGATCGTATCACTATGGTATGTCTCATAATTATGATCAAACTGTTATCTAACATTCCTGGAGCATTCTTTTTTTCAATACTTAATACCTTTTATTCCTTGGCCTCATGCATGAATTATGCTGTGTATGTGAAGAGGCTTAAAGTTTGTTTCCATTACATTCTTTCTGAATGGATCCTGTTGTATCTAGGATTTTTTTAAAGCCAAGTAGGAATGTTATTGTTGACCTTGACACCAGATAACTGGGCAGACATTATATAGCTATGTTTGAATCCTCACAAAATGTGATGCTAAAGCCAACAGAATCCTGGCGCGAGACCCTCCTGGACAGCAGAGTTATGGAGCTTTTCTTTACAGTAAGTTTCATTCTTCAACTTTCATAGTACAGATCCACAGGGAAAGCAGCTCCTTCCTGTTTTAAACCCTTGCTGTGGGAGTCTTCCTTTTGCATCAGGTAGGACTGATTCTGTTAACTTCAGTTGGTTTATCAAAGCAAGCAGACGTAATGTGTTGCTAACAGAATATGTATTTTGTCTATGTATTGCCTTAAATTGAGAACCATTAACTAAAGAAAAAAAAGTATGGTTATCTCAGCGTTTAAACATTTAATGCTTTTGGACCTGTGTTCATCAAATGAAACAAAGCATGAGGAACTGTAATAGCTATGTATGTGTTTTTAGCTAAGGTGTAGCATCTCTGAAAAAGATCCAAATAACTGTGTGTTTTTACTGATTTTTTTTTTTGCTAGCAGTTGCTCAGCAGAACAGCTGAAAATAAGTCATTTGCAATTGCAGTTTTCTAGACGGTTGCAGTATTCAAAATTGTACACCTTTTTTTCCCCAGCACAAAGCATATTCAAACAAATCAAGATAGATTAATATAAGACTGATAGGGCTCTCCACACGCAGAGTGGGGAGAGGGAATGTAATGCTGCATTGCTTTCATTTTGAAAAATCTGATGTGAAAACTGGATACAATTATTACTTTATTATTTTTACTTACCAGTTTTGGGGGAGAAGCTGATGGTCTTTGCTCAAGTAGAAGTTACTGCAACACCAAAATTTAATGGTTTATAAATTACTATAATCTGGTAACTTCACTTTGTGTTGCATCTGGTGAGATGTGCGTTCAGCATTCTTCAGGCTGCGTTCGTTTTTGCAAAGCAGAGAAAAAACATGTTCAAACAGACCTGGTCAAAGTGATTATTAGACAAAGTGGATGTAAATCTTCAGTACGGCTTGAAGCTGTTTGATATATGTTGCATGCCATGTTCTTACTTTGTATTTTTTTGGTTTGTCTTTAATAAATGATAAATGATTTTTTTAGTTTTTTCTTTTTTTTTTTTCTTTTAACTGAAAGTTCATCTGATCCAGGAGTTGTGAAAAGGTGAAAAAATTGCTGGCAGATCTCTTAGCAGCTACACACAATCTGAACAGCTGTCTAGACTATCCAGACAGTTGCTACTGTCAGCTGTGAATCTCCACATGCAAATAACTTTCTGACTTCCACATTAACCCGTTCTTGTTTAATAGTATGAAGGTGTCCAAGTTAAATATCTGTTGCTTTAGCTGTTTATAAGTCAGTTAACTATTCATGATAAAAATAGAGGTTTAAATAACCTGCAGAATTGCTTTTATGCATTTAAGTTTTCTTTATTAGTAATCGGAAAGTGCCAGCATTTGATTGTTTTTGAGTGAATGCCAGCCAGAACAGACTGCTGTCAGTTTTTGTTTTAAATTCCTAATTTGCAATGGTTGAGTCTCATAGTATTAGTTTCCCACTTGAGGTAGTACAAGTGGATTGTGATAGTTTGTATTCATTTACTTCTAAGAGACTTTAATAACCTTAAAAAAATGGTTAAAAAGGCAATCATGTTAAAGATGAAACCTTCAGGCCTAATCTCTTCCTAGGGTGGGACTTGCATTAAAACTGCGTTTTGGTTTCAGGGTTTGTTTTCCCTGGTAGTTTGACCTTTCAGAAGTTAGCCGTGCAGCTAATCCATCCAGTTACCACCTGGATGCAACCGGAACTCTAAAGCATAGAGAAATGGGTAGGGTGTTTTAATTGCACTCTTAGTAACACCATTGAAATGTTTTTAACTAAATTTGTTTTGGAGGGAGAAAAAACTACCCCACATTTATTTTTCAGTCAATTTTATGTGGAAAAAGTAGAAGGCATGGTTCCTTTGGGGATAGTCTTGCACATCCATGCCTGAAGATTGCAGCAGGTATCTGTGCTCACTGCGCTCGTAGGAGCTTCGCGTCGCGCCCCCTTTGCCAGCAGCAGCGGTGACGTAGCAGGTCGCCCAAGGAGCCAAGATCACTGCTGGCCCTGTACAATGTCAGGGTGTTGCCAAGGAAGTGATGCCTTCGTTTTTGTGCACGTCTTCAGTGTTTACCTCTGCTGAAGGAGCATCTGTAGGATCTTGACTGCGCTTGTTGACTAACTTTAGCACGACGCTGTAGCCTAGGCATAGTTAGCATAATAGGGATGACTGTCATTATTGCTGTTTTTAGAAGGAGCAGTATGTCTGCCTGGCTGGCATCTGTTTCTCTCCTTAAGACACAACATTCAGTAGACAGTTCAATTTTCAAAATGTAGGTAAGACCTAGCTAAGCATTAGCTTCAGAGGATTAATTCATGGCTTGTGACATTTGTGAACTACGATGCAATCTTAACATTTACTGTGATTTTTAGAGTTGTAGAAACCTTTCCGCTTCAGACTTGAATAGGAGTTAGAGTAAGCTTTTTTTGGTGTGTGCTCTTTTGGATCGAGAGCCATGTGACTGTTGCAAGAACATTCTCTTTTCCATGTATTATTAACTATCTCGCTTCCTGAAAGGTACATCGGAAAATCAGAGAGGATACAGATATGGCCCAAGACTCGTTGCAGTGCCTCGCCCAGCTGGCCTCTTTGCATGGGCCGGTCTTTCCCGATGAAGGTTCCCAAGTCGATTACCTGGCACACTTCATTGAGGGATTACTGAATACTATCAATGGGTATGTATGCCTGCTCTCTAAATTTAGATGGCATCTTGTAATCCTTAGTTTGGAGCATGCTGTATGCATGTTGAGAAGGGGTAGGAGTTGCTTAGTTCTGGTGAAATTTGTGTTCACTTTGGATTATTGAAACCTTTTTTTTTTTAAATGCAGTTTAAAGTAGGTGGTCCTTAAATAACAAGAAACAGACTAACTGGTTGAAAATGTGTCAACAAAATCAATTAGCTTTTAGCATTTTTCTAAGTGACAGAATACTAACTGCCATTTCTATGTATAGAATTGAAATAGAAGACTCTGAAGCAGTGGGAATTTCCAGTATTATCAGCAACCTGATAACCGTATTTCCTCGCAATATTTTAACTGCCATTCCAAATGAACTTTTCTCTTCATTTGTTAACTGCCTCGCACACCTCACTTGTTCTTTTGGGAGAAGTGCTGCCTTGGAAGAAGTGGTGAGTATCTGTTCTCAAATAGTAAGTGTTCTCTTTTTTTCCCGTTTTATTTGTCTAAGTGATATGAGACTTTGGCTTTTTTTTTTTTTTTTTTTGGTATTATATATTATGCAGTTATAACATTTGAAAATCTGTGGTTGTTTATATATTACTGAAATCACAGCTGAGAGGTTTGTGGTTTTGTTTCGAGAAACATAATGAACGATTACAGTCTCTGTGCAAAGCTTTGTTTTGATTTAGGGCACCTGCTTTGTATTTTTTCTTCTCTTAAAAGAGTCATTTTATTAAACAAAAGTAAGACTAAATATTGCTGACTGGGTTGCATAGGACTTCTCTGAGAGCTGCTGTAGGTGATTAATAAGCTGCAGCTCTGAAAGCTTAGCCTGGCTATATGAGCACATACAGACAGGCTGAAACTACTGCTGGCAGGGCTTACGAGCCAGGGACTCCGCTTTTAAGTGGATGTAGCTGTTAAGATCTTTTGTTGTTAACCCTACACTACTAAGCTGTTTAAATTGCCACTGTTACTGACATGGGTCAGAAGATAATTCTATGTATTTATCTGGCACAGGAATTCACAGGACTTTTGTTTACTTTGAAACTTCAGTTATAACATTCAGTAGTACTTCTCTATCTTCTGTCTACACAATAACATTAAAAACAAAAACTCTTGAGGATACCTAACTTAAAAAAACAACAACAGCAACAACAAACTTTATTAAGGTAAATAATCCAGCATCAGGACTATTTGTGCGTGGTAGTTATTGATTAAAATATTTTTACTAAGGCTAAAAATATGTTAGCCAATTTACCATGATTATCATTGCAGTAGAATATGGCTGTCTGTTTTGATACTCAAATTTTAAAGTGTTTATAGAAGTACTTAGTTATAAAGTTGACAGGCAAGTATTTTTACCAGTGAGGAGAACACAAGTGTGTTAAGCTTCATTGCAGAATGTTGGAACTGATGTATTTGCTGCAATATTCATATGTATTTCATTTGGCTCAGTGTTCACACAACGTTGCAGTGTTCCTGTTTCAGCCAAGAAACTGGTGGTTACAGTTAGAATCTTAAAGATTCTTAAAAAATCTTTAAAAAATCTTGCCAGCACATTTATGCGTGTTCACGAAGCCTTTATATAAATACTCAGAAGAATCATGGATACCAATTATTTCAATTAAGGGAATCAGAGAACATATATTCATTCATCTGTTAGCCTCTTGCTACATGAGAGCTGGAATATGCAGCCACATTGGACTTCAGGAGTACACAGTATATCCCAACTGGAACGGTTCATCTCTCAGCAGAAGCTTCCTCAAACAGTTTGGGTTTTGGGAATGGCTGCCTGGTTGCATCTAATGAGCTAGGGCTGCCTAATTTCTTCAGCAGAAAACTATGGGATTATAGAAAGTCTTTACAGTATTAGACTTAAATGTTCACAGATTCAGCAACATCAGAAAAATAAAATGCGTGACTCTTCTTTTTTGAGGGAGTTTGCACACTTCCCTTGAATCCTTAAATCATTCTGTAGTAAAAGAAATACTATACTTTTACCTGTTCGCTTGTGTCCTAGGTCTTGACGATATATAGGGTGCACTGCAACTTCATGCTGTTTCTCTGATTTTCAGGATCTTTCAGAATTCTTTGCTTGTGGACTTTCAAGAAAACTTCTCATAACAGTTTATCAGCAGTAAGACCTGCTACACAGCCTACTGAGCTATTGCTTGGTGCCTGTGGCCCACATGATATGGTCATCTTAAATACAACTAGGAGACCCTGAAGGCCCTCTGTGGCCTGGGGAAGTCCCGGACATGGTTCATGTCTTCGTTCAAGTCTAGATTGGGTTGCCTGCAGTGACATTGAGCTCACGTCATTTTTATAGCTAAGAGCTTCTGATGAAAGAGGAGCCACCCTGTGTGCTGGGCTCCGTGGAGCACCGAGATAAAGTCGTGGAGCTTTTCACGACGCCGGCCCGCGGCTGAACGCAGGCAGACGTACTTGGTAAGCTCTGCTGGTGCCAAAAGCTCTTTCCCAATGTTTCTGTCACCACACATGCTAGCCAAGCAGCTCATGTGAACATTGCAGAAATCCCACCAAGCACCAGGAATCCGTGTAGCCAAAGGCCACCTATTGAGACTGTCAAAATGAGAAGATCCCAGCCCGTAATGCCCAGTCCGCTTCGCTTGCTGGTGGCACTTGCTGCTAATAGTGACCTTTGCTGAGAAAAAAAGAGAGAGAGATGGACCCAAACCTGAAGAGCTCAGGAGGAGGTGCTTGTTTCACACGGAGCTGCCTGTTGGGGTTGACTGAGGGAAGGTTGAGCGTTTGCCTGAGCAGCCCCCGTGGCTGGCCACGGGGTCGGTGTCGGCAGCGCTGGGGACAGGCGTCTCTTCCCTCGGTGACACTGCCTCTGGGAGAAGGCGCCTGCAATATTTTATTCAAATGGTGGATAGACTATGAAGGAAGAAGTACTAGTTTTCCTTTCCTGTGTTGGAGGAATTAGGCCTCTGCTCACTGGTTGTATCTTGCCCCTGCTGAAGGTGTGAACTGGGAAGTGCTGCAGTTTCTGCTGGGTTCATCAAAACATTTTGGCAGCCCACACTGCAGCAGGTCATTTATAATTTGTCTGCCATGAAACAGTTTGGTGGCCCAGCTGGATCCTGTCATCTGAATCACTCATCTGAAACAAGGACTGGGACTTTTTACTAAGATTTCTTTGTGACCCAGTTTGTTTGATACGGACAAAGCATTTCTGCTAGTTGTGCATGTACTTTATGGAGGCACTTTCTAATCTTACTTCTCCATTTCCTTATGAGAATGCCATAATGTGCCAAAATCTTTATTCATGGCAGTATCTATTGCATTAGCTTCTCAAGGAAGGAAGAGATGGATTTGACTTGGGTTGTGCTTCACAAAAGGGCATATCTGCTTCTTGGTTTGTGCTCTGAATTCTTTTTGAATTACATACAACTTGGATTACATACGTGACTAAATATTTCAAGATTGAATGGCCATGAATATTTATGTCCTTTAGTGGAATTTTAAAAAGATAATGACATCTCTCCTGAATAGTTATTCTGTGAATGTTGAATAAAACTTTGCCTCTTTTCTCATCATCTTCAGCTTTTCTTTTTACAGAGTGCCATGAGTGTCCCATATTGTAACTTCTGTAAATCATGACCACTTTGCAGTTGGAGAATGATGCTGTAGAAATATTTTTAAATGTTTCCAAAATGATGCCAGTTATGCCATCCAGCCAGATTTCTTTTCTTTGCCTGTTCATCCAGGCATGTTTATAACTTTGCTGGAAGTCGGGAACTGGAAGTCTTCCGCCCGGGGCATAATTAAGACCTTAATAGTTCCTTATTTGATCAAGTTAAGCTATGCTATGTTTAAGTAACTTGTGTGAGTGATCTGATTGATTAAAAGCTGAGAAACCTGTTAGAGGAAAGGGGAGTCCTGCCATACATAGCAGAAAATCTCCAGTGTGCATGCAGTCGTAATTAAGTTGATGTGAATCATTTGGTTACGAAGTGAAGTTCAATTTTTGCCTTATTTCAGGAAGTGTCAATACCTTCACTTAAAACCCTTTTCAGAAGACAGGGCTGCTTTGCTTTCCTGTAACCCAGGCAGGTATAAACATATGTTACTTCCCTTTGCAACTTACGTAGCACACGTTTATAGAAAGACATGAATAATGAAAAGATGGTGTTTTAGTTAAAATCCATCAAGCAATTGGAAGTGCTGGCTTGTTCTCTGGATTTGCACCCATGTATTCTGTCCATGGGATTGAGTTGCTTCTCATCAACAGAACTGATTACCTGTAGCAGGGTTTCTTGAGCACACGCAGTCTTACAGTGCTTCCCTCAAGCAGACTTAGCATCTCTTCTGTCTCTGAATGTTAAAAATAGCAGAATATGTATAAATATCTATGCACATGGTTTTGCCTAATTAAATAGAAACATCTCAGTTCTTTATACATATATATATATGTATGTATGTATATGTATTTACTAGTGGTGCTTTGGCATTCTTCATGTGTAGGTAATTGTGGGTGCTATTGCCTGTATCAGGTATCTTCCAGGTTTAATTTGAGACTGTTTTGATTTTTGAGCATTAGGGGAAGAGATGGAGCTAAACACTTTGATAATTACTAAAAACGTAGCAAACAAGCCTGAAAATGACATTAACCTTTTCATTTATTGTTTCCATTCATCTGTGTTTTTCCTGGCTATCCTTCCACAGTTTAGTGACTTTTTAAACATTGCTTCAGTATTAAGAAGAATATCTGTTTCTTTCATGTCTTGCAGCTTGACAAAGATGATATGGTGTATATGGAAGCATATGATAAGTTGCTGGAGTCTTGGCTGACTTTGGTACAAGATGACAAACATTTCCATAAAGGCTTCTTTACCCGACATGCCATTCAGGTTTTTAATTCTTATATTCAGTGCCATCTAGCTGCTCCTGATGGTACAAGGAATTTGGTAAGCCCTCACTCTAGTGGTTCTTAATTATATATAGTAGCTGAGACATTTCTTTTGATGTGTGGTACTTTGTTACCTCAAGGGAGCTAATATAGAATCATTATTTATGGTTTCAATTAGAAATAAAAAACTTGCTGAATTTCTTACGAAAATGTGATTTGTTTCAGTCCGCTTCTCTTTCAGAAGGAGAAATAAATGCTATACAAAAGTCAAAAATCACTTCCAAAAAGGATATCAATTAAAAACAAAACCCATTATTCTGGAATTGCCGTTCATACTATTGATCCATCCCAGAGGATGGGGTGACTAAACTGGACTAGTATCTTACAGTCTGAAATTGCAAGTCTTTGGGCGCTGCTGCTGCCTCTCTGTACATCATCCTTAAAATATAGTTGAATGGTCTATTTTGAAATAAAATGGACATGTAAAAATGTCTGCGAAAACAATATAGCTATGCACAAACTATGAGGAAAATTTGCAATCCTATGTGGTTCTTCTGAATAGAATAGTATATGAATTCTATATTGAAATTTTGAGGTGACCATTTTGGAGAACACCTAAAATTATTTGACTTGGAGAAGAAGTCTCTTTGTCAGGAGTTTGCATCTGACTGAAACAGATTCTACTATAGAAAGTTGGAGGTAAATTCTAAATGAGTTAATTATTGCCTAGATTTGATTCAGTGACTGAATATATTATTCTCCCTAATTTTGAGGCTGTGCAGAGATCTCCGAGATACCTCCTTCTGAAAAGTTTAATGTAAAACCTAATTCTGATATCTTGATAGGGAGCAGATGGCAATAACAGTGCCAGCACGGAGAGAGGTATTTCGCGAGAGAACTTTGAATTCATGTCCGGCGGGCTTGACATAACTTGTATATACAGGTTAATTCATGTCATTCTGTGAGATAAGTCACTTATCCCGTGGGCAACCTCTTAAAAGCCACAGCTGGCATTTCAGAATGCTCCTTGTTAGATATCAAAGCGGTCGCTGGAACTCGCCGGCCCCGCTCCGCGAGCGGGGACTCGCTCTGCATAAACAGCTGCAGCTTTGAAGTTGCCAAAAGAGAATGATTTGCTGGGTTAGATAAAGGAAAGATGGGCTAAAAGCACTTTGGATGAAGAATTGAGTGTGCATTCAATTTTCCAGAGCTTTTGGAGGAAAAAAATGCAGAGCAATAGCGTTCTCTGTCATGTTTATTTTACTTTGTCAGTTGTGGAAACTATAATCCTTTAATTTTTTTATTATCAATGTTTAAAACATAATTAAGAAAAAAATAATATATGGCTTCTACGTACGTTTCCTTAAGGAAATGAGGTCCAATTTATTGTGTAGCTGTTTGATGATATAGGAAGGACTTAAGCTTTGGAAAAATCAGAGTGAGATTTCGGTAAGAAATAAGTTTTTAAAAATGTCATTTTTTTTTTTTAATCTGCTTTCAATTTTTCTGAGGTTATAACATAAATCCTACCTCATTTTGTGACTCATGTAAGATCTCAGAGAACTGGGAAAAATACCTTTGTATGACTAAACATAGGCGAGGAAAAAACAAGCAAGTTTCAGGGTTTAAAATGGCTTTTGGCCTGATACATTGGCATTTCAAATCACATATATATTTCAACAATCTTCAGACCAGTGGATTTATGGACCAGCTCTGTGAGCCAGATTCATTCAGAACTTTGTATTTTACCTCCAGCAGTGGATGCTTTTGATGGCCTTGACTTGTACATGCTGTGGAGTGCAAAACCTGTGTGGCTTTTATCCAGCTTGTACTTACCCTCTTATTAACAAGTATCAATTTTTGTAACTATTTTCTGTGACTCTTTACTAACAATGGATCTTTGGATTTGAGAGCACTGTTGGAAACAGTAGCAAATGTACAGTGAACTCAAAATGGCATTTTGCTAATGTAAAATGCTGATTTGGAAATACCATGAGGCAAAGTTTACTGCCCCATTTTACTGTTCTGGCTAACTTAGTTTGATCTGGTTGCCCATCCACGCAAAACAAAAAGAAACATTTGAAAGAAGACAATAAGAAGATGCACAAAAATGTGGTGATGGTATTTGGAAAATGTGACATTAACTGGTCACTTGCAAAACCCCAACAGACGGCCAACGGCGTGGCCTCTCGGGAAGAAGAGGAGATCAGCGAGCTCCAGGAGGACGACAGAGAGCAGTTCTGTGACCAGCTGGCCAGCGTGGGCATGCTGGGCAGGATCGCGGCGGAGCACTGCATTCCTCTGCTCACCAGGTGAGACAGAATGAGAAAAGCCACCAAATGGGGAAAGCCCCTTTGTGCAAAAACCTCTAAGGACTCTGCAAAGTGATTTTACTGCTCTTTGTCTGCAGTTTGTTAGAAGACCGAGTGACAAGGCTCCATGGGCAGCTGCAGAGACATCAGCAACAGTTACTCGCCTCACCAGCATCAGGCTCAATGGACAATAAAGTGCTTGATGACCTGTATGAGGATATTCATTGGCTTATTTTAGTCACAGGTTAGTGAACAGCTTTAAGCAGTGCCTATTCTTAATGAAACTGGAACATCTTATGAAAAAAATACTAATTTGCCCACTGCTAGCAAATGACTATCTATTTAATCCTTTATGTTGCTTTCATCTTACATATTCTAGTCGCAAAAAAAAATCATCTTCCTTTCTTCTGCCATAAGTACTATGAGGGTAGTATTTAAGATTAATTAAATCTTTGAATAAGGTATGTCTTTTGAAAATGCCTGTGACTTAATTTTACATGTTTTCGAGGTGTGCTGTTGGTCGACTTGAACAAGTAATCAGTCTGTTTTTGAGCTTTCAATTGTATTATCTGGGGTCGGGCAACTGTGTCGAGGAACCAGCATGAGATCAGGAGAATGGTTTTACTCAAGGATGGCAACGAATAGAGCAAATTCCACAATCTCTCAGTGCCGCTGATCTGTGTATTGATGTCTGGTTATGTTTCAGGGAACTTGAATATAGAAACTTCTTTCTTTTCTTGTTTTTTTCTTGTTTTTTTTTTTCTGATTTTTAGCTGGAATGATCTCACATCTGTCTGTAAAGAATAATAGTAGCTATAGCAATATCTGTGTTCTGTTAGGAAAAATGTATATTCCATTATGAAATGTTTTGTGAACGTCTGATGTAGTAGTACTTCTCAGAAGTTGACATATATACGCTTACAATATTTTTGTATCACTGTGGGGTGAAGTTTGTATCTGTAGGTCAGCTGGTTATAAGGCCAGACATTGAATATTGTGACTGAATCTGGAATGAATGTTAACTGTCTGCCTAACAGCATATTGTACTGTAAAAACTCTTGCTTCACCTCATCTGCGGTTACTACTCCTTTGTTACAGCATGTCTTTTGAGTGTCTGAAACCCTCTAACAGATCTGAAATGTTAGTAGAACAGAAGCCCTGGATAGGGGGAAACTGTATAATTAGGGCACTTCTTATCACGTGACCGAAGAAGAAAAAAGGTGGCTATAAAATATTGTATAAAATTATTTTTATCCTATAGAAGAAAAAGCTGTTGAACTTTCACACGAGCACAAAGAGCAAAGCTGCTCTTTGTTTTTAAATTCGTGGCTTATTTTTCAGTCTGTCTTTTTTATCATTTTAGCTTCTCCTCTGCGGTATGGCTTTACGTATTTGAAGTTAGATATCCTTGTGTAAGCAGTGTTAGTCAGGGTTTCTACAAATGTTTGATTCTAGTGCCATGTCTACAGTTAAATCAATGGATTCTCTAATCAAAGGCCATAAGTTACCGTAGGGTAGAAATTTGTGATCGCTCTTTCTTTTTTAATGTAAGGCTACCTCTTGGCTAATGATACTCAGGGAGAGACTCCGCTAATACCTCCAGAAGTAATGGAATATTCCATTAAGCATTCAACTGAGGTTGACATCAATACAACACTTCAAATTCTGGGATCTCCAGGAGAAAAGGCATCTTCCATCCCAGGTTACAACAGAACAGATTCTGTAATTAGGTAAGAATGCATCGTGCACTGAAGTATGCCAGATATTTTTTCAGAGAAAGTGGGAGTGTGTGTGGAATTCTGCAAATTAAAAAAAAAGTAACATATAAACATTTAAAGTTGGAAAAGAAATGTGTCTTTTCACTAGTTTAAGAGCAAATAATTTATAAGAGTGATTTTTATAACAGGCATATTATGGCAATTTTAGGAGAGAGGTTAAGACAAGACAGAAAAGGTGAAGCCATTTTCTGGGAGTAAAGAAAAGTAGAATGACTATAGATGAATTTCCAAGTTGACGTAATCTAGGGGATCCCTTCATCAGGAGGATTAAGAGGAAGAATGGAAGTAAAGCATCAAAACAGTTACAGCTCAGAGTGAGGATGAGTAGGCTAAGATGATTCATGAGCAAATAGTCGTACCGGAGAACATGATACCAAGTCTTTGAAATAAGTGCCTCAAAATGGCTTAAATTAATGAAGACTCCTTAAAATCAACACAGGTGGATAACATACTATAGGCTCTGTAATGAATTTCACACATGCATGGCCTAAGCAGATGATTTCCAAAGCACGAGTTGCTGCCTCAGTAATAGCTCGGTTGGCCATCAGTGGGGGAAGACTGTTGTCACTTCTGTAAGCATTTTAATATTAGCCTAAGGAGCAGCATAAGGGATTTCCATTCTCTTTTTGCAAGATGGTAATACCCACAAAGGAGTCCTGATGATGGAAGATGCAAACTGAGAAGACCATGTTTCATTTTTAGCTGACATGGAAGAATCTTCACCCAAGATTAGTTGTGTGCTTGCATTTTATTCTTCTGCTAGAGGCTAGAAAAATGACTCTTCTTCGGCAAAGATATGCTTCATGGGTTAATTAATTTAGAGTCTGAATACTGTTTATTCATACCAATCTAGCCAAGCTACAGGAAGAAGTCAATAGAAATGAAATTTCTTGATGCAGTGTCTCAGTGAAAATGGGAGTAAAATCAGATCTAAGTGAAGAGATTTGAGGCTGTCTCCAGCTCTAAAACTTCTTGAAGAATTGGACCACCATCAGCTCCTAAATTCATTGAGGACTATCACATTCTTATCAAATTTATGAATGAGTAGTCTATAAAAGCTAATATTTAATACAGTTTTATGGAGTGACTGTATTCATGCAGTCATCTGGTGATCATCTAGTCCAGATTGCTTGTGATAATAAAAACAGTAAAAAGCAAGTGGTCATTTTTGTATTTGCTCTTTAGTGCGTATCACACTGTGAAAGCTGCACACTTAGTCCAAGCTTTGTAACTAAAGTGGTTGATGCAAGAAAGGCAAAAAGCTTTGCAAATAAAGCTTTTCAAGCACACCAGGTAGTGATCCAGCTGGAAAAATTCCCATTTCTCATCATTCCCATGATGTAAGAATGCTGGCAGGGGTTCTCTGGTTACAGTTATTTCATAGTTGAAGATGATTGCCTTATCTTTAAATGCATATTCAGACTTTGTATTTGCTAGTCTGTCTTATCTCTCCATGTAAGACAGTAAACTCGGGTGCTCTTTACCCTGCTGGAGTGAAGTGATGAAATAATTTTTGTTACCTTGTTTCATCCGTTATATTTTATGGGAAAAAAATGAGTGTTTGGTATGCAGTCCCATTGCTTTCCCACAAAATACTCATGGCATCTTAATTTTAAATCCTGCAGGTTGTTATCTGCTATTTTAAGGGTTTCAGAAGTAGAATCTCGAGCAATAAGGGCAAATCTCACACATCTTCTGAGTCCCCAGATGGGCAAAGATATCGTATGGTTCCTCAAGCGCTGGGCAAAGACATACCTCTTGGTGGACGAAAAGCTGTATGATCAGGTAAGGACACAACTGTATGAACCATCTGGTGAGTATTAGCAGTAATGCAGATGTCAGTGTAGCTATTTTAAGCTTCAATTAAGTATTTTTAGTATATGAGATATTATGGTTGAATTGGTATGAAAGTGGATTTTTTTTCTTCTTTTAAGTAGGAATGTAAATTGTAAGGGGACTCTACTTGCACATCTTGCCATAAAGGTGATTTCTGTAGCCATTAGCGTAGCAAAGTAACTGAGTATTCTCTTAAGCGGTTTCCTGGGTAGAACTCGCTAAGCGCAGTGATTTTTGAGTGCCTCTCACTATCCATCAGCTCTTACAGGGCCATCTCTGCTACAGTGTGTGTGCTTGGTGGGTGATGGTCAGTCAGTAACTTGATGATGATTTGGAACTAGACATTTCACACTATTGCAAGGTGGTTATACACTGGCTAACGTCATGCTCATGCCTCACCTCTCCCCACTCTCTCGTGTTCTCAGTCTACTTTGCTGATTTATGTTGTAAGGGGCAATTTGGTACTGGTTTGGACAGCACTAAACATCATTAGGCCTTGATCACTATTTTGCTTATAGAACTAACTATAACCCAGCTGGCTAACAGAGGCCACTCATCCAGAGGAGGTCCTGCTGACTGGTAACTCTTAAGAAGGAAGAGTTTTCTACTGCTGAAGCAACTAAGAATACTAACGCTTCAGGAAGGCTTTCCTTAACCAAACTGGGGATCCCAAAGGCTTGTGATTACTTCAAAACATGTTATTCTACTTAAAGTAGAGCAAGGATTTTGTAATTCAGATGGGAAAGAGTTGGAGTACGTGAAAAACAATGCAAAGCAACAAAACAGAATATCTGGGTAAAGCACACATTTAATTTGTGTTTACCCATGGTATCTCATGTGATTGGACTCTTATTTAAATCTTACGCTCTGTCATGAAAATACTAGGAGTTTCAAGTTAGGTATAACTGTGGTATGCTGTCATGAAGCCTATGCACGATTACTAAAAGTCTTTGAGTTTCACTCTTCAGAAACTTTATTATAAAGATGGGAGAACTTTTCAGTTTCAAGCAAGCAGATGTTAATGTGCTAGGACCAGAATGTGGCCCCTTTCCATAGAGATTGAAGGAACATTGCAGAAAAGAATTCTCTGCGATGAAAATAAGTTCTTACAAAACTGACCTCTGAGATTAAGAGCTAGATATATTTCTAACATTTTTATTATTTAATTTTAAGGAATTTCTTCATAAATTATTAGAACTACTTTTGGGAGGTGAAGTTGGGATCTTTTAATTTTTAAAGCTTTTAAACTTTCATTAGCACTAAAAGCTAGTCATGCTCAAATTGTAATGAGGTTTAAGCTTTTTTTTTCTTTTGGATGTTGTGCTTAAAATTGAAGGGGAAATTTGGCAAAGATTTTCTATTCCAGGTATGCTTTGCCTTTGTCTATGTAACTTTTGTGTATTTTAAATAGGGAAGTAAGAGCCTGAAAAGAATTTGCTGACTGATTACCATACACGTTTGAGTTCTGGCTTTTGTAAAACTCACTCATTTTAATGCTTTTCTTATAGATAAGTCTGCCATTTAGTACAGCATTTGGTGCTGATACAGAGGGTTCCCAATGGATTGTGGGTTACCTTTTAGAAAAAGTGATCAGTAACCTGGCAGTGTGGAGTTCAGAGCAGGACCTTGCAAATGATACTGTACAACTGCTAGTAACATTAGTGGAAAGGAGAGAGCGGTAAGTTGCTGTACCTCTGGAAGTCAAAACATTTCTTTTGCTTCCTTTAAATTTTTTTGGCCAAAGTAATCCAGATCTGGGGCATTTCATATTCGTGTCTGTAAGTCAAAAGACTTTAGTAACCTGCCATAAATGGGAAAAAAATGGTGTGGCAAAGCGAGGAGTGAGACCTAAGATTTGACAAAACGTAACCTAATTTGTTACTGTTGAGAAGTGCACTCTCCTTCCCCTGCCTTTGTGCCTCACTAGAAAGGCAAACTCTCCTGGTCTCCACTCTTATTGCGAGGGCTTTGGGGGTGTTGCTGATTTGTGCTGAACAAGAGGCTTAAGACTGAAAGGTCAAATATCAGCATAAGCCAGTGTAAAATTGTAAAATTATCTAGAATTTGGCAGATAAATTGGAAAGTTTTCTTCGGTATTAGAAATCGTGAAGCAAGCAATTCTTGAATGTTTTTCTTGTGAATTGACATGCAATTAAATGTGTAAACATGAATTCACAATTCTTTTGAAAGACTGTTCTGAAGTTTGAGGAATTAAATGTTTGAGATTTTCTTAGGGGGGGTGAAAAAAAAGATTTTTAAAGCCCACAGGAGCTACTTCAGGAATAAACTGCTTCCTTTATCATGACATAATGAGACTAAGCTTTTAATCCATGTAATATGTCTATTAATTGTGTGCATGTGTGTAAAACTAGAGTACTTCCCTTTTTCTCCCAAATGAATTGAGCCATTTTATTGAGTACATGTGTTAGAAATCTTAGATGGGAGATCAAATGAAAGTCAAAAAATTATTTAGTCTTAGAATAAAAGAATTAAAATAAAATAAAAAGACAACTGCTGATGTCTGTTCATTCAATTTTGTGAAGCTTTTTCTTTAATTAAAGGGTTGTTTTTTTTTTCCTCCCTTTTAGGGCAAACTTAGTTATTCAGTGTGAAAACTGGTGGAATTTAGCTAAACAATTTGCAAGGCGAAGTCCTCCTCTTCACTATTTGTCCAGCTCTGTGCAAAGAACACTAATGAAAGCTTTAGTTTTAGGAGGCTTTGCTCATATGGACACAGAAACAAAACAACAGTACTGGACAGAGGTAAGCTATTTGATGCTTCTGTTACTTTTACTTGAGCAAGTAATACAGTTCTGGAATTAAAGGTGAGTTTTAAGTCAGTTTAGGAAATTTTGCAATGATGAAGTCAGCTGTTGCAGAATCTTTTGAACATCTGATACTGACTTCTTTTATGGTTCTCTGGAGGTCAGTAGTTATATATTTGGGCACCAGCGAGCTGCCCAAAATGTTTTTTTTTTTTTTTTTTTCCTTTTTAAGTTTGGTGGTGTTATTAAATTTTTCAGACTTAATGGTAATGACAGTAAGTTTAAAAACACACACAAACATACGCTCCCCACCACCACAACACATGAAAAATAATGAAGCCCCCTTATCAGCATTTTCACACCTTAATGCCTTTAAAGCTCTGGTATCTATTACCAGGAAGGCAGAAATGTGGTCAGGAAGCATCATGTAAATTTATAAAGCATTCTGAGAGAAACTTAATCAGTTTTATTAGCGAAGGGGTGAAATGAGTAATCAAGGGTAAGATCACAAGCACTGGAAGTAATTGGGAGAAGCATTTAACTATTTTATGGGAACTTCTAAATGGTTCAGTTTACAAACACAATCATATGGGCTGGTAAATAGGTGAAAAGTTATAAGAGAGATTGTACTATACAGAATCATACTATGACAAAGATTATTGTGAACATCTTAGGACTTTTATTGATGCCCCAGAACAACTTCTTGTTTGCTGGCACTGAATTTGGAACAGAATCAAATAATGTTGAGTCAGGGAATGTATTTTCATGTGTGTATACATTACAAAATAACCTATGTAGGTGCTGCTTTTGAAACCAGCCTGCAGGTGATAATGCTCAGTGAGAATCATTAATCACTAGTGTTTCAGTTGACACTGATGTGACACATAATAACCTAACTGAGCCACTGCAATCTGGAAGTGATTGGTTCTTGTAGTTTTGTGCCAAAGTAGTTTGCTGAATTACTTAAAGCTGCACTCTGATTCATATAATACGGTGCTTATCTCAGTGTGACTTGTCTTTTTGAGGTTCTTCAGCCACTTCAGCAGCGGTTCTTGAATGTGATAAACCAAGAAAACTTTCAGCAGATCTGTCAAGAGGAGGAAGTGAAGCAGGAAATCACAGCTACATTGGAAGCACTCTGTGGCATTGCTGAGGCTACCCAGATTGATAATGTAGCAATTCTCTTTAATTTCCTAATGGACTTCCTTAATAATTGCATTGGCTTAATGGAAGTATACAAAAACACCCCAGAGACTGTTAATCTCATAATAGAAGTCTTTGTTGAAGTTGCACATAAGCAAATTTGCTATCTTGGAGAGGTAAATACAACCAAAAGGAGGAGGAGGGGAAGGCAGGGTATGTGTGTGCGTGTAAACAAACTGTAGTGATGTTTTAGATTCTGCAGGGTGAAAACTGCTTACAGGAACACCTGTTGGTCCTAAATACGGTACAAATGATACCAAGAAATTGTCAGGAAATTGAGTTGGTGCAGGGCACTTTGGTCTTTGGTTGGCTAATTTTGCTTTTGTGTCTAGAAACGTTTCTGCCTACTCCAAACTACGCATGGACTAACAGTGAATTATGGCTGCAAAATTTGGTAGCAGAGATGACTTCTTTAGGGATTTTATTGGCAATTATCTTTTTTAAGACTGAGATGTTGATAAAAGTGATGTTTTAATCAAAAGCATGTCAATACATGGCTGTAAGTGTTCTTATTATTTGAAATAGCCGATCCATTATGATTTTGTGTGTGGTTGTTAGAAAAAAAAAGGGGTAGCATAACTGAAATTAAAACCTTGAACTATCACTGACCATATAACACTATATTATATCGAAGTATGTAATTTTTAGCACATAGAGGTTTTCTTATTATTACTTTTTTTTTTAATAGGCCAAAGCCATGAACTTGTATGAGGCCTGCCTAACTCTACTTCAGGTATATTCCAAGAATAATCTAGGTCGACAACGGATAGATGTTACAGCAGAAGAAGACCAGTACCAGGATCTCCTTCTTATCATGGAGCTTCTAACTAATCTTCTGTCAAAAGAATTCATAGATTTCAGTGATACAGGTATGAAGCAGATGGGCACTGATGAACCTTAACTTGTATACTTAAACAGTAAAAAATGTTAGGGATCATGTGTTCAATCCAGGCAAAGTCAAAATTGAAAATGAGATCAGCATATTAAAATTACTATTTAATGTGCTAGTAGCAAAGGAAACATTTCACAGTATGGCCCATTTGTAGCAGCAGTTGAGTATTAAAAAAAAAGGCATAGAGAAGTCAGAACTAGAAATGACTGCAAGAGGAGGGATGGATTATCTTAGTACAAGATCCAAATTTCGTGGAATGCTGAACTATTACAATTCTGGGTGGGGGGGAGGGGAAGGGGAAGGTTGGTTGGTTGGTTGTTTTTTGTTTTCTTTTTTGTTCCTCATATACAGAACATACTTTATGTGGTTGTGGTTTGAATTTGAGGTCCTTTTTTTTTGCATTCTGGCCTGTTGCTTTCTTTCATATTGTTGCCACCCAAAATTGCATTAGCCCTGAATACGAGCTGCCAGCTGTAACCTGGCCATACTGCATTGCTTTTGAATAAGTGAAAACAGGTTGGCATGATGGAGATCTTTCCATGTCCTGTGCAGCTGCACAGAAAACATGAGACCAATAACAAACTCAGTCTGCCTGGATTGTTTTGATATTCTTCACTGCTGCTCTGAGGTACTTCTTGGAAGAGAGAGAACCTTGGACTCAAATCCAACAAGTTTTCTGTTGCACATGCACAGCAATACAGAACCAGACTGAGACTTTGTCCACTGGATGGACCATTCAGCACCGTGTAACTTAGCCCTTTTGAGTCCAAGCATTGCGTGTTAGCTGCATAGAAAACACCATGAAACAGGAATGTGAATACTGCCTAAACATAATACCCACATATCAACTATATTGAGGCTTGTCTGGATACTGTTGCAGAATTAATACAGGTTTTATAAAAGTAAAGTAACTGCCAGTTGATGCCAAACTGCCAGTCTTGTCAAGTTTTAACATACAGTATTTTCCTCAATAGCTTGTTTTTTTTTCCCCTCATGTATTAAACTGTGGTGCAGCTGTTGCACACATTTGGTGTAAAAATGCAATAATAATTTGTTCACTATCTGCTTATGCACATGCTTATGAAGCATCATTAGAAACAAATACAGATTTCTGTAGTAGAAGGTAACTCTTGAAAGTGCCTGAAGTGCTTACATGATTATGAAATGAATATAAGTATAGAGCGATGTGGCAGTTTCTCCTCAATAAGTTTCTATTTTAATACAGTGCCTCATGGTTTTGGTCAATTGGAAAGAGGGGAGTAGTTCTATTTTTAAAAAATGTCTCCATTAAAGAAAATGTGACCCTTCCTTCAATATGTTTGCTACTTTTATATATATATATATAAACATTTCATCTATTCTACAGATGAAGTATTTAGAGGACATGAGCCTGGGCAAGCCACAAATAGATCTGTATCAGCAGCAGATGTTGTCTTATATGGTGTTAATCTAGTCCTGCCTCTAATGTCCCAAGATCTGTTGAAGGTAAGTATAGTTATAATATGTAGTTGCTAGAATAAAAAAAGTGTTATAGAAATAACTTCCTAAAAATAGGTTCTATATTGCATTCCACTTCTACAAATTGAATGTTTTTTCTATCATTTCTTTTAAAGGCAAATAATTTTTCCCAAGTTCTAGATATTGCTTGAAAAAGAAGAATATATATGTGAAAATGTATACCAAATGTGTACAAGAAGGGCCTAAACAAGACAAAACTTTGTTCCTCTATAAGTGAATATGGGTAGATTAACAATTAGCCAAAACTGAAATGTGGGTTCTGGAATCCCTTTTCTGATAGGGAGCATTAACAGTGATCATTAGTCAAAAAAAATTGGGAGCTGTTGACTTACTGTTTTATTTTTGATAAGTTGGCCAAAAAACTGCTCATGTTGTGTGAGTTACTATTTCTGTTTTGTAGCTGCTGAGTGTTGCATAGCAGTGCCTTTTTGGTAGGAACACAGTAACTCTTGGATTATTTTTTGCATTTTTGTAGGCTTTCATATCGTTATCATGTGCAGTTGGTTAGTAGAACAGTAACAAATGAAACAACAGCGTGACCATGACAGTATTTCATGCGTCTGGACACCCCTTTTGGGTGCATCTTAGTTGTCCCCTCCTAACCACTGCAAAGCTAAAACCAAGCAAAAGAGATGATCTAGGAGCACCCCTTATGTGCTGCAGAAGCTAATGAGGCTTTGCTGCACAGCACAAGACTTGGTCATCCCTGAAGTAAAGCTCTACAAATGTGTACAGAGGCATTACCAGCTTTTTGGCTTTGCAAATCTGCATCTATTACACCACATTATTTGCTAATGTAGTTATAGCCACTGATGACTCTGAAGTTGTCTACCATAAGTATTGTCTTTTTCAGGAGAAAGCAGCAGACCTGTCTCTTTTTGCAGCTGGAAATAATGTCTGGATAAAGCTACTTAATCTAAAATGATAATGTTTTTCTTTTGACAGTTTCCATCCCTGTGTAATCAATATTACAAATTAATCACTTTCATCTGTGAGATATTCCCTGAGAAAATTCCACAGCTTCCAGAGGACCTCTTTAAGAGCCTAATGTACTCACTGGAGTTAGGGATGTCATCGTATCCTTTGTAGAGCTTGGGACTGCTTAAATGTTTGATTTGTTATCTTACAAAACACATTATAATTTTGATTTCTTCTTTTATGTTTTTTTCATTTTCTGTATAGTGTGTGTGTGTGTGTGTAAATAACTATGTGTCTGTCATCAGCTTTTAATCTCTGTTTTCCATTGATGATTGAAAGTTTCACTGTAACATCTTCTCCAATTCTCGTATTAGCTGAGTTTCCTCTGACTCGTGTTGCTCAAATGCAGCATTTAAGTGGTTGAGCACATAAGTTTTTTCTGGCAGCCATTCCTGCCTCCTCCATTACTTCACTTCAGAGTGTGTAACTTCATAAGCCTCCAGCTGGTATCCCAGAGCCATTCCTGAATTAGTTTCTCAGCTGGCAATGCAAAACACTGCTGCTGTCCATTGGGCTGGCTCCAGAGCATTTCCTGTCAGGTTGCCAATGGGTTCTCCCTCTTATAACGGGAGCACCATTTTCACTAATCTGCGGCACGTGTCAGAAACAGATGAGCTTGACCATAAGGGCTTCTTTCTGAAAATGTTATGTCAGAGAGGCTTATGTTACCTTAGAGTGTGTAGCTAATAAAAGAAGGCAACAAAGTTGCAATAGTCTGCTTTATTATTGCTATATATTATTAACAGTGCTGTAGTAAAAAGAAATCTTGGAGCATATAAGAATTTAAGACATTTTTGAGTGACGGGTCGAGGATGTTTTACTCCAAGTCCAAGACTGAAATCTGACTTTGATTCCTTAATACGTGTTATCAGAATGAGCTCTGAGGTTTGCCAGCTCTGCCTGGAGGCTGTAACACCATTAGCAGAGCAGTGTGCAAAAGCACAAGAAACAGATTCAACCCTCTTTCTAGCAACAAGGCACTTTCTTAAGGTAAGTTATCTATCTCATGTTACTTTGGGGTATTTTTTGCTTATAGGTAATGTTAAGAAGCGGAGCAGTGATCATGTTTTACAAGATTAATTGCTGCCATGCAGAAATACTAAGAAAGAGACCCTCACTTAAAGAATTGGCAGGAGAATTTGTAAGGAGGAGGAGGACACGGACTACAGTACAAAGGAGAATAGAAGCACAGAGGGAGGAAATAATTTGTCTCTAATCAACAAAAGATTCTGCTTCTTGGAGTGCAGTGTGTTTTTCTGTGTTCTGTGCCTGAGTTCTAGAGTGAAGGTGATCAGCAGTTAAACTTGCTGTAAAAGCTGTGAAATAGAAATTGTGTGAACTGAAGTCTAGGCAAGAGAAAACATAGTTGGAAAGAAAAAAAAAAAAGAAAATGCTCTTATTTATTCAATTTATCTGATAAATTATGCCCTTTCTTAATCTAGTGTCATATTTGGGACTTTCCTTTTAGGACCATGCATTGATCCTAAAAGGACCATACATTGAATTTTGGAGTGAACAGCCAGGTTCATGCTAATCAGGATTAAGCTAGTTGGAGAACTTCTGTGCTTTTCTCCTGATTCAGTAAAGATTTCAGTTTCACTTAAGGCCAAATTTTCTGAAAACTTCCATTTTCTTGCCAAACTGACATCCAGACTATTGGGGGGAATTGCTCATTAAGAGCTTGAATCAGCTAAACTGAGTGAATGAGAAACATCTTCAAATAGTTTTACTCATTTTTGTGTTACTTCTAAGTTCACCTAGCTTTCTGCCTTTTCTCTAAATTTTAATAATCGGCCATATTAATCTGCTCCCATTTTGGCTTTCTGTGAGCTGTGGGAATCTCCATAACTTGAAGAACAAGCTTTCTTTTTATTCTAGAAGATATTTTTTTCCGAGTTAGCAGCGGTTTTTGGGGAAAGCTGCAAGAGATGCTATTTCCTTCTGAAAACACGTCAACACTGTAGCTTTCAGTGCTTTGAGGTGTGAATTTGTGACTTTAAGCCAAAACTCAGCTTCTAAAAGAACCTGTTTTCCAATTACTGCTACCTAAAATTAAAAAAAAAAAATAAAATAATGTTTGTAAATGCAAGTTCTTCATTATTATCAGAAGTGAAGTTCGACAGCTGTTGTTAGTAAAGCAAAAGAGTTAAGTCTACATCTCAGAATACTTCTATAACTGCTCCTGTTTTATGATTTCAGATGGTCTTTGATATGCTGGTACTTCAGAAGCACAATACAGAAATGACAACTGCAGCAGGTGAAGCGTTCTACACATTAGTGTGTTTGCATCAGGTATGGCATTTAGGCACTTGGAAACCACTTGCTTGTGAGTGGACAAATGTGCATCTGACTGAAATCACAGAATCACTGCGATTGGAAGGGATCTCAGGAGATCTGTAGCCAACCTCTTGCTCAAAGTAGGGTCAACACTGAATATAGATTGTGTTGCTTTTTTCCAACCTGATTTTGAAAGCCTGCAAGATGGATATTCCAGAGCCTTTCTGAGCTGTTGAATGCTTAATTATCCTTGTAAGTTATGTGCTTCCTGCCCCTAACCGTTTTGGTGGCTGGACTTGAAGTTCATCAAAATCTTTCATGTGTTAGGAAGCCCAAAACTGGATAGAGTATGGCATATGTAATCTAAGAAGTGCCATGTAAATAGAAATAATCCCTTTCTTTGACTTACTGGTTGTTTGTTTGGTCACTTCCCAGTCTATATTGTTGTAGGGCACTAGTCTCTTCCCGTTGCAGAACTTTGCATTTGTTCTTTTCAAATTTCATGAAGTTCTTGTCAGCCATTCCTCCAGACCGTCTAGGTCTCTGAATGCATCAGCCCTGTTCCTAAATGCATCAGCTGTTTCCCCTCACACACACTCCACAATGGGCCTTCATCCACAGATGAAGGTAGTGCATTTCCTGTCATCCTTCAGGTCACTGATGAAGTAATGAACAGGACAGGTCCCAGGATAGACCCCTGAGCTCCTCTTGGAACCAGGTTCTAGGTAGAAAATGAGTCATTGACCACAACTGTTTGTTCCTGATGATTCAGTCAGTTTTTCACTCACGTAATAGACCCCTCACCTAAACTGTACCATCCCAGCTTGGTTACAAAGAGGCCACGGGTGACTGCTAAAAACCTTACAGAAACCAGGGAGGGCGACCCCCACTGCTCTCCTCCTTAACGTACCTACTAGTGGCTTATAGGAAGTCTTTCTTCTTGCCCCATCAGGGACTAGTGGTACTTACCAGCCCACAGTTTCACGAGTTGTCCAGTCCTCTTGGAGAACGGTACAACATTTGCTTTTGTCCAGAGCTGGGGACTTCCTCCAGTCTCCACAATCTTTCAGAGGTGTTGGGAAGCAGCCTTGCATTGACATCAGCCAGCTTCTTCTGTGCTTTTGCATAAATTCTGTGGAGTCGCAGGGACTTGTATGGGTTGAACTTTCTCAAGAGGAATTCTCAGTTCCTAAGTCGATCTTCCTTCCTTCTCATAGTTCCTCTCCTCCTTGATCTCCCTTTAGTCACAAGAGGAAAGACTTGTCGGTGAAGACCAAGGCAAAGAAGCATTGAGTGTCTCAGCCTTATTTGCGTGTTGTCCCCTGCCCTATACAGCAACACTTGCCCTTTTTTATTCTTTTACTGTTAATGGACTGATAGAATCTCTGCTTCATGTCCCTTGCCAGTTTCAGGTTTAGTTGAACTTTGTTTTTTGATGGCCCTCTCTGCGTGTTTGTGTTCCTCCTGGGTACCCTGCCCTACTTCCACCTCCTGCGTGCGCCCTGCTTGCACTGGGGGCCTCCTATGGATGCCCTGGTCAGCCAGGCCCTTGTCCAGCACATAGAGTAGCTCCAGTCGTTTGAGCTGCCCTTTCCAAGGAAGGAAGAAGTGCAGGTTATAGAAACGAGCCTGTGCTAGGGGACAGCTGGCAAGCACCCTGAAGGGAGTGCCAAAAGCCTTCTCCTCCCTCTGCATTCCAAAGCAGTGCCCAGCTCTGCAGCTTCTCATGGTTTCCAGAGAAACTCGCCTGGCTGCAAGGCTTTTTCTGCTTTGGAAGAGGGGAAAGGCACTTGTGGGTGAGACTGGACTGCAGGGAGAGCAGGACTGGTGGCTCTTTGTCACAGCCCTGACTCTGGATTTTGTCCTGGCAAGAGAAGTTGTATGCAATTTTTTGTTTGAAGTTAATAAGACTGTTGTTTATTCAACAGGCTGAATATTCAGAGCTAGTTGAAACTTTGCTATCAACTCAACAAGATCCAGTAATTTACCAGCGATTAGCAGATGCCTTCAACAAGCTTACTGCAAGCAGCACTCCTCCCACACTGGACCGTAAGCAGAAGATGGCCTTCTTAAAGAGTTTAGAAGAATTTATGGCAAATGTTGGTGGACTTCTCTGTGTAAAATAAACAACAAAACTCTATGCCTACTTTAGACCCTTTCTGCAAAATGCACTGAGAAATGCTGAATGCTGACTAAATCTTGTACCTGTCTCTGGGTTCTTTGCAGCCATCTCAGATTTTAGAGAGCCTGGAAGTTTGAACATAACACAGTGGAATAGGAGAGGTCAACTTTGAATCAGCTTCTGCTATTATGTGTTAGCTGCAATCTGTCATACTTGTGTGTGAAAAGAATGGACAGAAAATCTGACTTTAAATTCTTTCCATATACGTGCAAACAGATATGGGCACAATGAAAAATAAATTTGGTGCCTTTTGCCCTTCACTGGTTTAAAATGAGTAGCTGGATAAACATACAGGTTTTTTTTCCTACCCAAAACCATGTTAGAGTGCGATGCAGACACATACAGAGCTCTGAATAGTTTAGCTGATTTTAAGCTTTATTTTTTCCTCTCTGAAGTTTGAGTTTGTGTTCCAATGGAAAAAGAAAACACCAAATGGTATTTTACTTGTGTTTAGTTTTGTTTTTCTACGTCAACCTGAAGTTGCATGTTCAACATAATGCAGGTTTTTACATTATGTTCTGCTGCCTAAAGTTCAGAAGAAAAAAGGTGTATATTTTTGTTCTCCTGAAATGAACTTTAGGAACGGTAGCCATTTCCTTGCCTTAATTTAAAAGAAAAAAAAAATGTTCATGTACTCTAGATGAGAAATCTAAGGCAAGATTTGAGTCTTCAGAGTTGGGTTAGGATGTTGGCATTAAGCTGCTGTGTACATGTTGCAGCCCTTCATGTTGCCATGTGTCATTTTGGAATGAGTGTCTAGTGCAAGGTTCAGGTGTAGTTTTACTTTCAGTATCTGTTTAGATTTCTTCAGGTTGCACACGACTGCAATGTATTTCTACACTGAACTGTTTGCTAAAGCAATAACAACTCAAGAGGTGTAAATTATTGACTTACACAAACTTTTTAAGTTAGGGCATTAGGTAAAATAATTATGCTAGAACAGGGGCTTGAAACCCTTTCTCCCAAAGGTCATACTTAGCTGATTTGAGTCGAGAAAGATCAAGATCTGCACTGTTGAGAGGGATTTTTTTTTTTCTTTTCCTGAAACTAGCTCCGCTTCTGTAGAGCCCTCCCTGCTGCTCTGCTCTTGCTCAGTTTTTCATAACAGCACTTTAGCTATGACCGTAGCAGAGCGGCGGTGCCCTGAGCGCAGTGGACCAACGAGGGAGAGTGGCTGGGCAGGCTTTGCCTCTGCTTTTGAGCCAGAGAAAACTGAAGCAAACGTAAAGGCTGCACGTCTAGTGACAGTCCTTGTTTGTGGAATCACATGGAGGCAGGAGAAGGTGTGTCTTTTGCTAAGACCTCTGCTAGATGATGCTGTTGAATGTTTCCTGTGTTTTTGGTTTTATTTGTTCGTTTTTGACCTTTCTATAAATGTACACTATATACACCTTTCCATGGCTGTGTATAGCATCATGTTTGCATCTGTGCCATCCTTCAGCTGTTCATCTCAAGGTTAGCCACGATAGTCAGAATTGAAAAGACGTAAATCTGTACTATTGTGCTGTAAGCAACCTAGGCCTTTCTACATTTCTTTTCTAGTGAAATCCATACCTGTCTCAAGCATGGATCTGCAAGGCCAAAAATGCCATCTTGTCAGGATACTTTTCTCTTTTAATTTATGTGAGAACTGCATGTTTATGAGAACTGGGTGAGGGCAGATTTATCCAATAAAAAGCAACCATAAAATGTGTTAGATGATATACCTTCCCACCTATGTTCTATTCCTAAGACAATTTACCTAGTGTTTTAGAACGGGGATATGGCCCTCATTTTTTTCCTGGAAAAAGAAACTAATCCTTCTCTTCAAAAGTTTTCTGTGCATTTGCACTAATAATAATGGTCCTAGTGGATCCTCCTGTTTCTAAACTGTTTCAACATCAGATTTTTTTTTCCTGCTTGGGTTTTTGGCTTGTTGTTAGAGCTGCTTCTAGAAGTTGAATTTGTGCATTCTGTAGTGCAGCAATTCTGAAACTTGATTTTCAATTTTTCTCTCCCAGATGCGGGGCATTAAAGCCTAGGAACAGAAGCAGCAGCAGGACCTGTTAGTTTGTTGTGAGGTTCAAAAGTGTCAAATTTGGCCATAGTCTCCAAAAAGATAATGGCAAATACTTTCAACCTTGTTGTGTGACTGAAAAACTGGTGTTCCCAGACATCGTTTCCTAAAGTTTGCTCAATATTTAAAAATATTTATGAACTTAAAATTAGGAAATCCTCTTGAATATTGTAACTGATGATTGGGAGTATGAATTTAGTTAATGCTCAGAATAAAGTAATGTGCAACCCCGTGCTCTAATCAGGCCCAGAGTATTGTCAGAAGCACTGACACACAATGTTTGTATCAAGACCTGCTAAATTAATTATGAACTATTGCTTTCAAAGAGTAGTTTTGATGATAGCTTATAACTTTGTTTTGCCCTTTATTTAAAATTGATGTTATATATTAAAGGGAAGCTGCCCAAGTAAGGGTCTTTTAAAAATAATTTTATTGCGTAATGTTATTCTAGACAACATTCTTCCTATCTTGTTATTTTTTCCTTTTTTTCCTTCCATTCTTGTGTGTTCAACTTTGCTCTTTCCATACTTTTTTTATCTTTCTTCTAGAGCAAATGAAAAGATGTTTCTGTTTAGTGACATCTATGAAGTTGCTACAGAAGGTTGTGGGAATAAGTTTCCTTATTTCATACTTCAGCAGGGTAGGTGACTGCTCATATAGGTAAACTGTGTGGCTTGGATATCCTCCCTCACCCTCCATCCTTTGGTGACCTTCTGCACATCCAGCTGCTGTAGATCTAGATGCGAAGCTCATCCAAGTCCATAAGAAAGATCCATAGACCATTTTCAGTGGATTTAGAAACTGTTTTGAAATTTTGTAGCATCACTGCATTGATTTTCCATTCACTGTGCAAAGTGAATAATGGTTTTAAAAATGCATGTGTTTTTTTTTCCAAAAAACACATGCTATTCAGAAATATAAATGCTGCACAATACAGCTGTAATAAATATATTTGTCTAGACGCAAAACTTCCTTGCTAAAATAGATTATTGCCTCGATGTTTTCATTCAAGAAATCAAGTAGTTTATTTCCCCTTCCTCCAGCCCTTACCCTCTGGCAATAGCTATTTCACATGCTAGCCTGGTAATTTTCTGTGGCTCAACCTATTTATTCTGATGCTGGCAAACCTGACTGTCTAGCTGGATCATGAATTCCAGGCCTGCGTAGTGCAGGGCCATGTGCCCAGGCTGTATCAGACTTCCACTTTGACTCGCGTTATGCCTTAATCATCTTCACTGACTGCCATCAGGATCTGCTACTTCTTCTTGCCCAAAACTTGGTGTTTCACTGGCTAGTGATAAAGGGCTCACTGTTTTCCTCAGGAATGAGAAACTCGTTTTCTTGGCATGCCCAAATCCTACTAGTTGAAAGAGAGGGATTTGAATCTGGGTCATCTCCTTGATAGTGCACAGCACTTACTAAAGCCCTTGGATAAAGTCCCGTTTTATTTAAGCCATGTAGTTGTAGAAAATGAGCTTGCACAGAAAAATCAATTGTCCATTTATAATCTAATGCTGGGAAAGGTAATGCAAATTCTGCTTTCAGTGATCTGTGAAACCATTGAGAAAAACAAATGTCATGTTTCTATTATAGAACACCTTCACTTCCGTTTCAGGTAAATAATTACATAAAGGGTGTTTTTTATGGACGTAGTTTATGAATATAAGTGCAGGAGTAGGAGCCAGTCTCCTCTAATTTTGTATCACATTTTCCACTGGGTCCACCGTGGCCATTGGCAAGTCGCTGAACCTGTCTTTGTTACAAAAATAAAAAATAAAAAAATAAAATATATAGCGACAATACCTACCTACCTCACAGGGCTGTTGTGAGGATTAGTTTATGCCTATAAATGCATTTGAGGATCTGAAATGCTCTGTAAATATTAAATATTTTAATTTTAGTTCTTGTAAGGTGTAAGATTTACTGCAATGCAGACAGAAGGTTTTCAGAGGTGTCAGGTGCAGCGGGAGCGCAGTCCTCCCCGGGGCTCGCGCACAGCGGGACAGCAGAACTCGCTGTCACGCGTAGGGGGTTCAATTACAGCCGGGTAAAAAGGTGTTTTGTGGCCTGTGCTCCGCTTCCTCCCTGCGGGGCCTCCACTGTGGTGGCGGCGCCGCTGCCGACACCGGGCCCCGCTCGCTGCTCCCGCCTGCCCCACGCGCACCAGGCCGGCTCTGTAGAGCCGGGGCCTGCGGACACGGCTCAAGTGTAGAGAACTGGGGTTTCCCTCCTCGGCCTACCCTTACCTTAATTACCTTAATTTAGTAGAAGGTGAAGCCCCTCTTTGCTTTGTACCAGATTAGCACTTCACAGCGCCAACCATGAGGCGAGTCGTGAAGCACGATTTGCTCCGGAGCCGTGAGCTCTCTGCTCTCAAGCAAACTCTTTTCTTTACTGTTAGGCAGTGGTGCCCTAGCCGTGGAGAACCAGGATGCACCTGGTCTTCTCCTGGAAAACGACGTCTGCTTTGCTGTTTCTCCCTTTCACGGGCCATGCCATCTTCACCCTTCTGGCAAGAGATTGGGAAGACCCTTCCAAGCGCACCCAGAAGGTACTACCCGTTGAGGTCCCTGCCGCGTCCGTGGCAGGTTGGTGTTTGAAATCAAATACCTTCCACTAGCCTTCTTCCATGCATCCAATGTCCCATTGAGTTAGACTAGATTTTATAATTAGGAGAAATAAAATCCACTTTTATTTGTTCCCTTTGTGCAGACCAAGGAATCTCCTTGCAGTGAGCTTGCAGTTTTAAGGCAATAAATGCTGGTACTGCTGCCAAGTATGTAAATATTTTAAATGTATAATTCAGTACTATTTTGAGGTTATAAACAATAAGCATAAAAAGGCAGGGATTAAAGTGCTACTTTATTTCAAGTATTGTTTTACTTGTGCAGTTGAAATATGAAGTTGCATAGAAATATTTCACAATTTGTTGGGAAATGGCTGTATAATTGAGCCTTATCACAACTGAATTTTCAAATTTGCAATCAATATTTTCTGTATTTCTAAAATCGATAAGCAGGAGGCGGATAAAATTGTTTTCACTAAAGACTTATTTTTTTGTTTTGGCCATGTGTGATGTGTGCGTATTCTTGTTTAGTATTATTTCTCTAAATTCTCACCTGTTGAATCCCTGAAATAGCATTTGTTATGGCTTCCACCTTAAAGCAGAGACAAAAATATGGGCATTATGAAACCTCAAGCTAAACATTGTGCTCTTTTGCTACCATAAACCAGCAGTAATTCAGCTGAAATTAACTGGGTAACTTGAGATTTACATCAGCACTTAGAGTATGAGTTTTTCCATCAATAGCAAAAAAAAAAAAAAAAAAAAAAAAGTGAATAGGTGTGCGGCAGGAGTATCTCACACTGGGATAAAATAAAACATATTTAAATTTCCAATAGTGGCTATTAATGAATATGTAATGAGGCTACATATTATTCCTATCCTGAAAAGATACAAACAAAAAAGCTTAATGGAGACTTTCCTGCTTGCTGTTGTAGGTGATGTTTGTACACCCGGAAAAAAAACCACAAATCACTGGGACTTGAATTGGTTGTGTAGATTTATTCTAGATACTTCGTTGTGATACCCGGCCTGGGAGTCTTCTCCAGGCTTGCAGTGTGTTCCCCTGCACGTTATAGGCAGCAGTGGACTATGGTAATGTGTGCATTTCGGAGAGTCAGTTCCTGGCAGCAGTTCTTAATGTGTGATAATGTAATTGCATTTGGGTGAACAGCAGCTGTTTGTGCTCTTTCCCCTTGACATATTCAAATTTTCTTAAAAAAAACACCCTCACAAATCCTGAAAGTAAAACTACACTACGACTATGATGGTGACAGCTTGCTACGTATCTTGGTTTTATGTATTGCTTGAATTTTATTGGTTACAGAAGTAAAATTATTGAAGAAATATAAAATATTGGCCTGATTTAGTTCAGTGAGCATTTTGATGAAGGACAGAACATTTAAGATTAATTAAAGAGCAAATCCCTGAAAACAGCTGGCAAAATGAAAAACGGCAGCGTATCCAAGAGACCCCTTGATGTAGAAAATTGAATTATTTTGCTTTACCGTAAATCCGAGGTCTGGAATAAACTTGAATGACTTGGGTACAAAGCCTTTATCTGCATCTGCTTGTTTAAGTGTATGCAAAAAAAAAAAAGCTCATTTTTGCCTTTATGAAACTTACATTTGCTTCAGTTTTACATTACAGACTTAGTTTTTTTTCTTCTTCACCATTTGCCACTTAATAAGCAAGAAAGTAGGAGATCTTAACCCTCCAAGTGGAATTTGGCACTGTTGGCCAACAAGGAGGAGACCTTAAATGAATGGGGAGAGGGAAGGAGGAGAAGAAAGTAAAAACCATATGCAAAAATCAAGCTGATCTGTAGGAAGAAAAAGAAACTTTAATACAAGTGTCATTGCAGAATTTGTCAACCAGCGTAATCTTAGTGGGATTAGTAAATTCTATAATTTATTCAACACTTTTAGTAGGGAAAGAGAGTGCTATTTTGGAGACGAAATTTGATGATTCCAGTGTAAGTTTCATGAACTAAATGAATTAAATCTTTATGTAGGTAGAAGCTGGACAGACAAAGCCAGACAAAGTTCCACCTTCTGCACCGTGGGCGTCACCTGCTGTGGCTCCCGCGTCCCTTGTCCGTGTTCATTCTCCACGGGCATTGGAGTCCCGGGGGGATCTCCCCACGCTGTGTGTCCCTCGCCGGCTGGGGACGGGAGCAGTCCCGCGTGCCAGAGCTCCGGGGCGCCCCTGGGGCTCGCACGGAGGTGCAGGGGTTTCCTTTGCTGTAACTCGGCGCTTTGGGCCAGGCAGCCCAGGGCCCTGGTGAATTCGGATCACTCCCACCCTGACGCCGTGTATGAGAATCACCGCTAGATTCCCTTGGAGGTGTTGATTTGAAAGCATCATTTGCATCTACTGGTTTAAAAAGCTGCCAGGATATTTCCTTTATTTTAGTAGTGCACCACTACTTTCGTGGTCTTCTGTTCATTCAAATGATGTCTGTTACTCTGGGGGAGGGAAATCAAAACCAAAACCCCACCACTTCGAGACCTCCAGGAAGATCCCGGAGGTCCTCTCGCACGCCGGGCGCTGCTCCGGGAAGGTCCATGTTCTCCTGCCACTTTAAGGAAAGACTGTTCTTCTCAAGTACTTTTGCCTGCTCTTAGGCTGTTATGCACTTTCATGATTTCTTAACAACTACTGTTAAAAAATGTACTGTAACTTGGATTTTGATAAGCGCACATGTATTTAAACAATTCACTCAGCCTCAGGAAAGCTGGAAAAATTAGACACTTGTTTTGTATCTTAGTTAAAATGTATGTTACTACATCCTTTAAGAAAGCCAGATAATGGCTAGATCCTGCGAGTGTAACTGTATTTAAAATACCAATATAATCTGTAAAAGGAGGACAGTGTCATTTGATTCTGGGGACTGAGAAAATTTTTTCCTCTTCTTATGGTTCTCAGATGTATCTATTGTGTGAATTGGAGTTTCAAGAGCAAAAACAATGATAAATCCCATTTGCTGTTGGGGAAATATTGTTTTCTTTCTTAACACTAGCCTATTTCTGTTTTCTTCCTCCTCCTTAAAAAGAGTGTGTGAAATGAGTGCAGAAGTATCTATAGGAAAAATTGTTAAAAAAAAAAAAATCTGCTGCTGTACATAATGTTTGCTACTTTTTGCATTTTCTGTTCCACTTTAATTTTACTGGTTTTGCTAAATATATTTTATATATTTTCCTTCCTGGTTCTTGTGATGGCAGAGTGACTACATCTTTGTTCGGGGAGTGGGGGGTGGACAAAATGGAGCACAAGAAGGCTCTGGCCAAAGAATTCCCTTGGGTTGGAGAGACGGCGGTATGTGGTATATGGTATGGCTGTGGTATGGTATGGCCGGGGTAGAGTGTGGCCAGCAGTGCAGTGCAGTGGGTACTGGCAACTTCGCTCGTTTTTTTCAAAAATGACCTGTAAAACCCATCCAGAATGTAAATGCCATGGGTTTTCCCCAGTTAAGGAGAGCATTTTCCAAGCTGGAGTCTCATAGACCTTTCTGTGGTCTCTGCAATGCCTGCAAAGGGCCCACGAAGGCTGACAACAGAGCGGGGAGGAATGATAAAAACTCTCTTCCTTGGGATTTCTTAAGCAGTTTGTAGCTCCAGTAGGGAAGGAGTTGGGCATCCCTGGCCTGGTTAACTACTGCTCTACTTGAATTTGGAGCCTGAATTTGGGTCTGAGACGTGGCTGAAACGCACTAAAAGGCGGCCTGGCGATGAGCGCTGTGGCGCAACCTCAGCTCTCAGGGAAGCCGTGATGCCCGTGGCCCACCTCACTGCCTGGATGGGCCCTGGCGGGTGTTTTACTCTGGATTGTAAGAAAAAGCATGTCGAGTTTTCCCTTACACAGATGAGATATTACAGGTTGCTCTGCAAATACAATACTTCATTTTATGTTACTTTCCATCTTGATTCAGAAGTGGGATCATGTTGACATTCGCTAGACTTGGTCCTTGTAATGCGACGCGTTGCAGCCTTGGCTGTATTCCAAGCGAAAGTGCAGTTGGCCTGGCAGGCCTAAAATTGTCTCAAGAACGGGAGGAAAGGGGGAGAGAAGGAAGCTCTTAATAAATTTTTAGATATACACAATGGCAACAGCAAAGATTCTAAAACTGATTTTTTTTTTTTTAGCAAAGTTAAAAATGTAACCATTTTTACACTGTATACACTTTCATAGGGCTATGGCTTGTCCTTTTGCAAGAGGACTCAGTAAACCAAAAAAAAAAAAAAAGGATCAAAAGGATTGGAAAACAGGAAAACCTGACCATTCATAAGAAATTTCCTTCAGGGAGCACTCTGCAGGTCTTCCCATCTCTGTGCTTTGTCTTTCCTCTCTCCGACAAAGAAGTCACGTTTCAAGACAACCCATTTTCCTTCTAAAGGGCCATCTTCCCTTCCAAGGCCATCTTGTAACTCAGATTTGAGACAAGTCTTGAACTGTAAACTTGCTGCCAAATAATGCGGAACGTGTTATAATAACCTAAATATTGTTGCCCCCATGCCCCTCCCCAGCCGCCTGCACCTGCGCTTAACTGTGTGGTCTCGGCAACCCTTTTAGTAAGGAAAGGGGATCCTTAGGCGTAGGAGGGACAACTGCCCAGGGAATCTGGAACTTTATGAAATTATGTATCTGCCCCATCTCCTTTACCCTCTTATTCTTCAGTCTTAGATAACATCTTCCACCTAAAATCTTTTACAAATTTGTATTAAATCCTTATAATTAAATAGGTAAATTACTTTAGATAGCACAAGTGCCCCTTATCTGGACTTCTTAACAGCACTTGGTAATACTGTGCGGATGTTGGGTAACTCATGCAGCAACACAAAGAAAGGGGGATTTGGGCACTTCGGGGTTTAATTTTCCTCAGCAGTGGTAACACGAGTAGACACAGGTGCAGGTGACTTTCTAAGTCAGCCATAAGCAGTGAAGTGCCACAAATGATGAGGTTTGGAGGGGCGCAAGGAAGGGATCCCAGCAGGTTCCCCTCGCTAGTGGGAGCGTCTGGAGCTGTGCAGCAGCAGGAGATGCCGGTGCCAGGTTAATTTGGTAACACCCCTTGGGCCAGCTGCTACAAGGTTATTTAAAGATGACTCAGTTAAAGATATGTAATAAAAGTTTATATGAACTATTACAGCAAGGCTTTATTTTACAAGGAAGGAATAGTAACTAAAAAAAATCAAGTTATGAAGTGTTTTGTTTGTTTTCAGGCAACAGACTAGCAGAAGTGCCATAAAAGCACATGGTACCTTCACAAAATGAGAAAGAGGTAGCCAGGAAGTTAATTCAAACAGGGAATAGACCAGTAAAAGCTACTATCCTTGCAAGCCTACAATTAAACTTGAATCCTGCTAGTCTGCAAGAAACAGAGCTCTGGAAAGGCATTTGAAATAACCAGAAATCTTAAAAGAGCGTCGGGACACTTTAACAGCGGAGGGGAACTGGAAGGGTTTTGTGTGGGGCCTCGACACCCCCCTCCGCCGCCATGGCACTTCCGCCCGCCATGACGAGATCCGCCCGTGGCCATGGCAACGGCGGCCGCCGCCTTCCAGCCAATGGCGGAGCAGCTTCTGGCACCTCGCACCGGCGCGAAGCGCTAGCCCCGCCCCGGCCGGACTCGCGCGCATCGGGGCGCGCTGATTGGCCGGCAGCGCCGCGGGGGGTGGGGCCGCGGGAGGTGGGGAGGGGGGTGCGGAGGGATCCGGCCGCCGGTGGGTGCGGTGAGGCGGCACGTGGGCTCGGGGGTGACGTGGCTGCGGCCGTTAGCGGCCGTTAGCGGCGGTTAGCGCCCCGCGGCCGGGCGGGGAGGGGGAACGAAACGGCCTGCGCGGCCGAGGAGGGTGCGAAAGGGGGAGCGGAGCGGGGGGAGCGGCGGCGAGGGCGCAGGGCCTTTCGGTTGCTTCTTCGTTCATTCCCCTTCCGAAGCTGTTCTGGTCTTGTGATGCCTCCCTGCCCTGTTTGAGCCTTCTGTAGGTCCTCCGTATTTTGGTGTTTGTTTTGTTTTGTTCTTTTTTTGTTTTCCCCCACTTTTTGTTTTGCTGTAGGGACTGGATCTGGTGTGTAGGTTTGTTCTGTGTGTGCTGATCTTGGCAGATACTCTGAAGTTTCGCATTAAATTCTATATAGTTATATTCTTCATGCAAGAGCATTCATGCTCACGCATGAGAATTTGGAAGTAAGGTATATCATTAGATGAAACAATTGGTTCTCGGTGGCAGTTAAAAAGCATGTCAAATATTAGATATTTGCAGGAAAGGAATGAATGTCCCAGGAAAAAAACCACCAAGCCACAGTATAAATCTGTGGTCACCTATAGCTTAAATATCATGTGCAGCTGCAGTTGCCTTCAAAAAGGGCAGTGAGGATGAGCTATATGGTAAGATACTTGTAAAACAGTAAATGGGTTAAATGGGGTGGGTTAAGACTCTTCCATACGGAAAAGAGATTGCAGAGTGGGGAAGGGGGTCAGGTTCAGTGTCTGTGACAGCCCAAACAGCAGCGGGAGAGCGGGCAAGGGATCGAGCTCCCCGTCAAACCAAAGTGGTAGCCGCGTTCACGGCAAGAAGCTCTTCGTAAGCTCGAAGGCTATATTAGGGAACACCGTCAATCTTAAGAACATCTTCATGTGAATTTAAATGAGGCTGAAAAAAGTGTTCGGAAAAGAACTAAATTCACAAAATAATGAGTTTAAGTTCAGAAATATCTCCCCAGTCAAAAATGGTTAAAGTCGGGGAATATATACTGAGGAAGCACCCACACGCTTGCCTCTTGTGACTCTCTCTGAGGCTTCTGCTTTGACTTATTTTAGAGGCAAGAGACTGGTCTCTGTTGGCCCTTGAATGACTCTAATGCAGCTTTTTTATGAACCATTTGCTATGGACGTCAATAAAAATCTGTCCAGATTTAGTCTTGAAATGGAATCCCCCTCAGACCTGCGACAGGGGAGCTGCTTGTGGCTCACAAAGTGTGAACCAGAAGCCCAGGTCTGTGGTTCAGCCTTCCCTTTCATCCACCCTTCACGTTCTTTGGGGACCTGGGGCTGAGGTCCGTGCACGTGTGAAATAGCTGGAGCTGGAAGGGAGTGCAGCGAAGCCTGTCCTGGGGGCAGCGGGGCGCGTGTGAACCCTTCTCCTCGCTATCCAGTCCCTCTGATGGAGACCTTGTCTCCAGCCACCTCCTGGGGCGCAGCCGGGTGCCTTTCCGCAGGGAGGGGTGCCACAGTCCTGCCTTCCCTGGTCTGTGTTGCACACATCATAGGTGATGAGCTGTGTCTCAGATGCCGTTTTGCATGGCTTGGGGAGATCAGAGTTATGTTTTGCTCAAAGTTTTGTGCGATTTGTCCTTAGATTCAAGTTGCTGTAGAATAAAATCCTTTCTGAAGTTGCATATGTGCCCTTTGTCATGCTGGTGAAAGATCCAAGGGACTGGTGCTGTCCGTCCCTCACTCCCTCAGAGGCTGGCAGAGTGGCTTTCCAGTGGCACCAGTGTTTCTTGGCCAGTCTTTCCCCTCTCCAGCTAGGGGGCATTTTATTACAGTAAGGTGACCTCTTTAGTGGACTGTGAAAGAGTGAACAAGAGCAGCACAGCGGCGTGTTCCTCCGCTGACGCGTTTACCAAACAGCATTTTTAGGTTTTGCAGGGGGGCCAGGAGGCAGCAGGTGAGACGCTGCCTGACTGATGGGGCTGGCAGCCGGGGCCTGCAGAGAGATCTGCTGGGAGCAGCTCCACAAGAGCAGCGTGCGCCTCCGTGAGGAGTACACTGAGATGCCTCCTTCTCTGTGCTCCTTGGAGACATTCTGCTCTGTACTGATGGCATTTAATGGGGTGGCTTGGCGGCTGTAGGGGCCAAGGTAGCTGCGTGCAGGGAAGGGCTGGGGAGCCTTTGGTCACCTCCATGTCCTCGTCCTGTGTGCCCTGTGCGAGCTGCAGAGTGCAGTATGACATGCGCATGCAGTATGACAGTGAGGTGGATTAGGAACTGGCTGGATGGCAGAGCTCAGAGGGTGGTGATCAGCGGTGCAGAGTCTAGTTGGAGGCCTGTAGCTAGCGGGGTTCCCCAGGGGTCAGTCCTTGGTCCAGTCCTGTTCAATTTATTCATCAATGACCTGGATGAAGGCACAGAGTGCTCCCTCAGCAAGTTTGCTGATGATACCAAACTGGGAGGAGTAGCTGATACCCCAGAGGGCTGCGCTGCCATCCAGAGGGACCTGGACAGACTGGACAACTGGGCGGTGAAAAACCTCATGAAATTCAACAAGGCCAAGTGCAAGGCCCTGCACCTGGGGAGGAATAACCCCAGATACCAGTACAGGCTGGGGACTGACCTTCTGGAGAGCAGCTCTGCAGAGAGGGACCTGGGTGTCATGGTGGACGACAAGTTGACCATGAGGCAGCAGTGTGCCCTCGTGGCCAAGAAGGCCAATGGGATCCTGGGGTGCATTAAGAAGAGCGTCTCCAGCAGGTCGAGGGAGGTGATCCTGCCCCTCTACTCAGCCCTGGTGAGGCCACATCTGGAGTATTGTGTCCAGTTCTTGGCTCCACAGTACAAGAGGGATGTGGAGCTGCTGGAGAGAGTCCAGCGCAGGGCTACAAGGATGATCAGGGGCCTGGAACATCTGCCCTATGAGGAGAGGCTGAGGGAGCTGGGCCTGTTCAGCCTGGAGAAGAGAAGGCTGAGAGGGGATCCGATCAGTGTCTATAAGTACCTCAAGGGAGGCAGTGAGGAGGATGGCGCTGGCCTCTTTTCAGTGGTGGCCACTGACAGAACTAGAGGTAATGGCCACAAACTGAAGCACCAAAAGTTCCACAGGAACTGTGAGGGTGACGGAGCCCTGGAACAGGCTGCCCAAAGAGGTTGTGGAGTCTCCTTCTCTGGAGATCCTCAAAACCCTATGGATGCAGTCCTGTGCCACGTGCTCTAGGTGACCCTGCGTGTGCAGGGGGGTTGGACTAGATGATCTCTAGAGGTCCCTTCCAACCCTAAGCATTTTATGATTCTATTCTATGATTCTATACAGGACTGCACAGTTCCTGTGCTCCCAGTAATTGCCCTTTTACTCTCTTAAGCTCTTTTAAAGGCCCTGGCTGTGTAGTAATTCTTAGATCAAGTGCCAAAAGAAAGTGTTTCTTGAAAGAAAACCCTTTGCCTGGTTTTCTCCAGTAGTTTTCTTGGGTTTCATTTCTTGTGCATCCATTGTGTTCCACGAGGTGGCACTGTCCCTCCCCTGGGACGAGCTCGGTCGCTCCCACTTTCTGCTCGGCTGCTGTTCAGCTGCCGGGGAGCCCCAGGGGTAAGTGACACCATGAAGCGTAACTCAGTTCGTGCTGTGTGTGCAAGTGGCTGCTCTCTTCCCTTAGTGTGCGCCGTGTCTGCTTGGTGTTAGTTATGGCCAATTCTCATCCATGAAAAACACAGATTCTCTGTCAAGTCATCTTATCTTACAAAAGGATCTCCTTAAACAACTTCTTGTCCACTTCTGTTTACTTTATAGACCATTTCAAGCATTCAGAGGAGTATTTTGCACTAAGGGAGTTCAAGTGAGGTGATGTTCATTCCAAAACAGTCTACATATTTTGATACACAATTTTATGCATTTTGAACGTGGAAAGAGCTCTTCCTGCTCAGGTATTAAACTAACCCCCAGTGTCCATGGGTGCTATTTTACTGTAGGAGAATAGGCTGGTATTGAATGCTTTCTGGCTTTCACAATTCTTTTTTTTTTTTTTCTGTTTGATATCTAGAAAAATGGATGATGATGACGACATTCCCCAGCTTTCATCGCAAGCACTGGCAGCCCTCCAGGAATTCTATTTGGAGCAAGAGCAAAGAGAGAGCACGAAGACCTCCCAGGGATCCAGTCAATACTCTGTTGGCTCCATAGAGGAGAACTGGGTAGGAATCTAAACCTCCATGACTGAAGCCCAGCCCAGTCACCACTGGTGACGCAGAGGGGAGGAACAGCCGTTAGCAGGTTTCTTTTGTAGAGATCATGAGATGAAAAAAGCAGAGCAGCAAAATCTGGCAGTATTCATGAGCAATAATATTGTAGGATTATTTTTATTAGTTGTGTGGCTGTTTGCATTAGTAAATCTGGATATACTTTTCTGTTCTGCGTGTATGGAGGAGCTCCAGCAGAAATTACACAGGGGCAATAAAGCTGCCCACAGAGATATCTATCCCTTCTAGAAACTTTAACTCCAGTCTGGAATCTAAAAGTAGTGAAGATTCTCCCTGAAATTGAGACAAGCACAATACAACAAGATCATTCTCCTTCCTTTCGCATTGTATGGTTTCTATAATTTTTTCTCTGTTTTTGTGAATGACTGCTTTTTTTTTTTTCCTTTGTTTTTTTCTTTCTTGTGCTTGACTGATCTTTGATTCACTATTCTGGGTTTGTGGGTTGTTTTAGATTTTCAATTGTCACATTGTTTCTGGTCTTCTTTTCCAATTGGTGTTTTTATCCTTTATTTCCGTCCATGGTGTCACTCTTCCAAGTTCTTTCTTTCTCTTCTCCTAAAATAACTCAATGTAAGAATACCTAAATACCAAATACCATGAATCTGCGTTTTGGGTTTGAGCTAACCTTGCCAGTGACGCAGTATTACTTGATTTTCCTGATTCTGGATTAGGAAAGTAAAGAGACTTTCAGGAAAATCACCTCCCTTCCAGCTTTACAGTTTGCTAACTGAGAGGCTGCTGTGGATTTTAGTTTTCTCGAAGACGGCCTAGCAAAACCTGACTGTGCGCAGCATATTTGGAGGGTTTCACATTGTTAATAATTGTCTATTATTTTTCTCAGCAACTGAGCCAGTTTTGGTACAGTGAGGAAACTGCATCTTGCCTGGCTAATGAAGCTATTGCAGCAGCTGGAAAAGATGGCAAGTAAGTTCTAATTATTATTTTGTAGATTTATTTTGTGCTTTATGTAAATAGTCAATGTATGAAAAGAGAGTGTAAGTTTAATTCATTTTTCGTGGTGGTACTTATGTAGTTGGTGGTGCACATGGTAGTTGGTGCTGCACGTGCTTTGCCGTTATTTATTTATACAGTTAATAGTTCAGACTCTCTTGCCATGTAACGTTTCACTGACTTTTGTAGGTGCTGCCATGTGAGTCCTTTTTTTATTTTTTTTAAGGACCTTGATTTCAGTGTTTTAATGTCATGTAATATGACCTGTACTTCTTTTCTGTTTTCATTCAACACAGTGCTGTACATCAGCTTTTTTTAAAGAGTGATTTTTAAGTTTCCAATTTCTCTGTGAAATAAGCTTTTCTATATAGTTGCACTTAAAGTCTTCGTGTAGTGTGGAGGTTGGATAGCTAAAGGCCTAAATGCTTCACACATAGTTACAAAAGTTGTACTGAAGTGATGAGACGTATTTTTGAGGTGTTACGACCCTGGTAGTCCTCTGCGCTTCTCCGAAGGAGAAGCGAACCAGGCGGTTGCGGTTGGTTGTCATAACATGTTAGATTACAGCAGTGAGAAGGGACCTAATGAGATCACCTGTGAGAGCCCCAGTTGTGAGTCAAGCCTGTGGATTCTGTCATGCAAAATTGCATATGGAACTGATAGACATATTCTATCATTTCAATAGACTAAAAACAGCTTTAGGAAAAAATATGTCTGGGAGAATTTTCAAGCCAATTCCTATCAAAATCTTTATCGAAGAAAGAATCTATTTTTTCTTTTTTTTCTTTGTTTTCCTCTCTCCTATTACTATTGCAATAGCGTGCTTTTTTTTTTTTTTACTGTGTAAAATCTGAATCTCAAAATTGCGGTAAGATATGTTAGAATGAAGAAGCAGCTTAGTTAGTTTTTGAACAAATGCTTAAGATATTTACCCAAAGCTGCCCTGAGAATTTAAGGAATTGTCTTTGCTCTGGATAGTTCTGTGCTTGTCACCTTTTGGCGTTCTGAGTTGTTGTCTCTTTTCAGGATTGCCTGCATCAGTGCCCCAAGCGTGTACCAGAAGCTGAAAGAGCGGGAGGACCCGTCCATTTCCGTGTGCATACTCGAATATGACAGGAGGTTTTCTGTGTATGGGGAAGAATTTGTCTTCTATGATTATAACAATCCTTTGAGCTTACCTGAAAGCCTCCTGCCGCACAGTTTTGACATCGTAGTAGCAGATCCACCTTATCTCTCTGAGGAGTGTCTTGAGAAAACCGCAGAGACCATCAAATACTTAACAAAGGGAAAGATTCTGCTTTGCACAGGTGTGTTTGTCTTCTGGGAGAAGAAAGGTGCTTAATGATGATCTGAATGTTCTTATGAAACTCAGTTTCTCAAATGAGACTGACACTACCTCAATAATACTGATTTATAATTAATTCTAGGAAGAATATTTTTCCTGAAAAGGGTAAACTTTTCACTGAAGGGCTTTAGTTCAACTTTTCTTTAACCTGAATAAATGAGTATTGTAACTGTTAAATTAGCGTTATAACTTTTTCACACGGAACAATGTGTTCCCTAATTTTTGTGAAGACTTGAAAGATAATCCTATGACTTTTCCAGAAGTATTTTTTTCTTGAAAAGTGAATGTTTTCTATAATCGTGATGGTTGCTTGAAGTCTTGCTATGAAACATATAGATGCAGTTTATTGCTAACATTATTTTAATACCCTTTTTCATAAAAATCAGCAGCTACAAGATTTAAACTGTTGCTTCCTTCTCACCAATACCTAAGCTGAACTAGAATCACAGTAGAAAGAATGACAAATAGGTTGGAATGGCCCTTGCTCAGTAAAATGGAGTGCTTTTAACCATGCCTTTTAAAAAGTGTATTCATATCACCTGCTGCTTTCTGGTGAACATGGAAACTGTAATGTGAATTTATATATATATGAGGATTACTTTAATCAGTTCTTAGGCATTAAAATTAAAGTAGACATTAAAAGAGATAAAATACCAATGATGGGAGCTGCGAAAATAGAAAACTACCACCTGTAGTTGCAGGCCTTGCTCTTTGAAGATGCACTTACTAATTTAAAAAGCTTTGAATGACTGGATCAGTCTTGGTGTTGCATAAACTGTAATCTGTCAAACATCTGAAGGTGTCTCAAGAAACATCTTTAAAAACAAAATACATTTTACAGATCTGCAAAGTCAAGACTAAATGAGAAGAGTATCTGGACATATAAAGCTTGTCACCTTGTTATAACAGTCCTGACACGAGATGGTTCACAGAAAGTTTTTTTTTCTCTTGCAATGGGCACATGGTCCCTCAGATTACAGAGTTTTGGAAATATTGCTCAAGGGAGAGATTTCTCAGAGTGTAGCTGTAAATATCACTGTAGGGTTTGTGTAAGTGTACAATGCGTGTAATCTGTTTGCATTTCCCATGACTCCTACCATGTAATTTCTTTGGCATGTAACAGGAGTCCAAATTCCTGTGTTTTCTCTAAAAGGGGCAGTGATTTTTACTGTCTGCCTAATCTGACTAAACTTTGAGGACATTAATATCTTCAGGACCTCTTTCAGATTTAGTTAAAATTTCCCAAAGCTTCAGTTGTTAGAGGGGGCTGAAACTGCAGTTCCTTTGAGCCTTGTTTCCTTAAAAAGCTAAGCTAAATGCATGTATCTGGGAGGAGCTCTCTAAAAGCTCCAGGCATTCTGTTGCTGATTTTCTTATCAAATACTCTTTTTTTTTTTTTTTTTTTTTTGCTGCAGGTGCAGTCATGGAGGAGCAGGCAGCAAAGCATCTTGGCGTGAAGATGTGCAAGTTTATTCCAAGACACTCTCGCAATTTAGCCAATGAGTTTCGATGTTATGTGAACTATGTCTCTGGACTAGACTGACCTTCATAAGAAGATTTTTAACGTGTGCAATCAAGTTCCTTTCGAATGACAGAATTCTGCATTTTTCAGTGTTTAATATTTGGCTCTGAGTTTTTTTTTTTCTGGGCCAACTCTAATTAACACCATGTGACAGCCTTTCTTTTAAACATGTGAGCATTTGTAATGACTGCAGCTTGTATTTTACCTGCTAAATAACTGTGAACTGTGAGCATTTCAGTTTATTTCTCATGGGTACTTTGACCATCCAGGGCCTCATCAGTGACCTCTCGGAAATGTGTTTGGTTTAGCTGCTTTTTTTGGAGGCTAAACAACCTCTCAGGGGTTCTTGCCTCACAGACAGTGGTGCGGTGATTTACAGAGACGGGTAGCTTGGTGGCTAGTGGGTGGCAGAAGGAGCATGAGGACAGGTATGAGTATGAATATTCCTTCAACCTCCAGTGATGCTACCTTAGTAAAAGGGTTGAGACACATCTGCTCGGAATGTGTCAGGGGGCTTTGTTTGTTTTGTTTGAGATTCATTAGCTGCCAGGCTCTTATTTTCTTTTAAGACCAACTAGAAGAAGATGAAGGTCTCCTTCCGGGGTGGCCTTTCCCGTGGCTTCAGGTATCCCTACAACTACCCAAGAGTTGGAAAGGATAGGAAGAACTGCCCACTGTTTGCTAGATTGGCATTTTTAATAAGTTGTGGTTATTGTCGTCTGCCTTTTCTGAAGCCTCAGTAGAAATCCATGCTTTCTTTTTGAAAGGTAGAACATATTTTGTTGTTAATTGTCCTCATGTAATCTTGTGTATGAATGTTTATGCACTAGGAGAAAGTGCTGTAAGTAACCATGCATCTCTCTGCAGACATGCAGTGCATCTCCTTTGGAGTGTTTCTTTATTACAGCAACGAATCCTCCTGAGCTTTTTGTCTTAAAATGGGGTATTTTTTATTTACCAGGTGAGTTAAGCTCTGCAGAGCTATTGTAAAACCAATGCTTTGTTGAAAAAAGCACAATAAGGTTTTCCTTCTTCAAGGGAGATTTATCTTCATTAAGAATCCTCAACATTAGATCACAAAGTAAGTGCTAACTAGAAAAGTAAGAAACGGGGCAAGGCAAACCTTGCATTAGTGCCTCAAACCGCTCATGTGGTTTCAGCCTGAGTTGTTCTTGATATTTTTTCTCGTATTGTGGCCTGTACACGTTAATTCTTTAAATCTTGGCTCATAATGGATCTGAGTAAATACAATGCCTGCATTTTAATAGATTTCAAAATCAAGTTAAAGATGATTTATGGGTATGTCAAGTTTGTAACTTCAAGAACAGACCTTTATTTTCCCAAGTATCCCCTTTTTATCTTTGCCTCCTGTTCCACAGATGGGAACAAGAGAAGTAGAAAAGTAATATCTTAGAAATGGCTGGATTTTATAAGACTGCTGAGGTATAACATAGTGTCTTGATGAACTTCTGTTTCTAATACACAAATGTTAAGTTTTATATAAGCGGTTTTGGCTGTCTTCCAGTCAATTTCAATCAAAACAGATACTGTACTAAAAAAAAAAGTCATTTGGGATAGTAGATATTTTTGGAACTTCGGGAATTTTTAAAGCCAGGTTTCTCTGATTTTTTGGGGTAGACTGCTAAATTCCAAAGCATTCCACAGTTTTATCGGCTATAAGTATGACACATAAATATTTGTCTTTACACACCATATTTTTGTATTGGGATTATGTAAAAGGCTAACAGAAATGCTGCATCTGCAAAGGAAGGCTCCAAAAAGGAAATACTGGGAAATGTATTTTGTGGTGAGGATGAACCTCATTAAGCTTTGAGACAAGAATTTTAGTAAGTTAGTTAGCAAGTTAGGGCTGGCAGTCCCTTTGTGGGCAGTGCTCCTGTTGGAGAGCTGTGGATGCCCCCCATTTAGAGGAATAAACAAGCGGGCAGAGATGCTGCAGGGGTCATGCCCCCCTCACCCGGCGTCTGGACTGAACTAAAGGCTGCTTCATAAACAGCTTTCTAACGCACTCTTGCTCTCCAGGGGATCATCTCATTTCCTAAGGCGTCTGCTACCCCTCTTTTTCTTTTTTTTCTTTTCTTTTTTTTCCTTTTCCTTTTTAATCATCTGTTTTATTTTCTCCTCTGTCTCTCTGCCCATGCAGTGCCCCTGTGTTTCATCATGCTGAGCTTGCCTTTTTTCATGCTGGCAGAAACCAGAGTGATCAGTAGTAGGTAGCACCACGTAATACAGGGTGTGAAGGTGGCAGGTAGTGCTGGAAAGAGGAAAGAGCAGTAGCAGAAGAACTCCCAGGAATTGTTGAGATGGAGCCTTCACAGGGGTCCTGCAAGCAAGTGCTTGGTACTGTTCTACCTTTCAAACCAGAGACCACTCTTGCCACGCATCCCATGGAAGCCAGAATCTCCCACTGAAATTACTGCCTGCTGGTGACACGCAGCTGAGTTAAGCTGCTTTCCAGAAGGCAAAGCCATTGCTTTCATGTGACTGGAGTTTCAAAACATGAAAGCGAAACAAGGTTAAATGTGTAAGTACTGGAACAGATCTCTGCTTTGCAGCTGTAAACTGCGTTGTGTTCATCACCTTTATCACCAAACATGCTCTTCAGGTGCAAGTTTTACCTGTCTGGTTGCTTCACTGTTAAGGTCATTTATTTTGTCTGTTGCTTTCTGCTGAAGATGTTGTTGGGCTCCCCACCTCAGCCTTGAAGAGGCTTCGTCAGAGAGCTGCTCACTGTCTTAGCAAAATAAACCTCGGGACGTTCAGCCCAGCGGCGCTCGGACTGTCTAGTTCTATCACCAAGGAAATGCCCGGCTCTGCTCACACGTGGGCCAGGCTGCTTTGGAAAAAGGCCCTACGAAGATGCGTGCCTGTGAAAATGAGGGCACGCGTAAATTTTTGCAGATGCCCTCAGTAGAGCAGCCTCTTTTCTGTGGCTTCCCTCTTTGAAAGCTTTGTGAGCTCAGGCAGCTGCACAAGCTGGGCTCAACTGGTAGCATTGGCCACCGTCACCGATGATAGGATTTAAACTCTTTCTGTCATACTTTTTTCTGAGGAAATAGCTGTGTTTCTGGAAAGGTCACAAAGTTGGAAAAACTGATAATGAATTTATACTTTGTGTTGCTGTGTTAATTTTAAAAAGATTATAATGTGATAAAAAAAATCTTTTCTGTAATAAGATTACCAAAAAAAGATTGATCGGTGTCAAGTAGTGATTGGCTTTCCTTTTTTTTTCAGATTGGCTTTGTAATCCATTGCGCCTCTCTTCCAGAAGGTTCTCCCCTGTGCTGGCAGCACAGGAGGCCTCCGTGATGGTGTGAGTGCTGACGGCTGCGTGCGGGGAGAGGGTCCTGCCGCAGCCTGACACGAGGGCAGCTGCTGGAGCGGCTGGTGCCTGCCGCCCCGCTGTGCACTGTGCTGCTTTCATTGGCATTAGAGCTAGGGGTGCTGGGCTCGTCTTGCCCTGACGCCCCTGCTCCCAGCATGCAGGCCTCCTCCCAGCAGGGCAAATGGGAGATTCTTCTGCTGGAGCGTTTTGTCACTGCCACCTCCAGGGAGCAGCCCCTGCGCTGGGGCACACAGCTCTAACACAGGACCCTGGGGCTTCTAAAGCCACTTCAGCCAATGAGAGCTGGGGCATCTCTCCGCTGCCAGCTGTGTCTGTGCCGCAGGAACAAGCATAGCTCATAGCGCTGCTCAGCAAAACGTGTAACGATGGACGAGATGTGCCTTGTGTGGCCTAGCGGCTGTAGCTGTGCCCTGTCCCGCAAAGGTGAGTGGGCTTCCTGAACACAAGTAACATCTGGCCTTCTGCCCCTTGCTCCTGCTGCTGGCCTGTTGGCTGCTCACGCATGCACCGTTACTGCCTGATAAAACACAGCTAATGTCTCAGCGTTGGCACTGTCCTGCATGACAGGCCCTTTCCAATATCTGCTAAGTACTAATACAGAGAAGAAAATAATCTCCACCCTGAGAATATTGTTCTGGTTTGGGGCTCCTAATGTGTTCCAGGGACAACCTCACTGAAGGAAAAGATTTTCCTGGCACAACAAAACTTTTCTCAAATCAGCTGCAGCTGCCAGACAGTTTCAGCTTTGAATTGTTTGCATTTATTGGCCGCCGGGGGGGTTCAGTGAGGCAGTTCGTATCTGCCTGCTGGCAGCAGCCTGGGAGCCTTGCTACAACTCCAAGGAGCCCCCTCCCCATGCGGGGCTGTCACCAGCAGGCCAGAAGCTGGAAAATGTCACGCCACAGTTGAGGTCAAGCTGATAGAAATCCATGAGGTGATGAGAGCAAGGAAGAAGGAAAAAAATCCAAACAAATGCAAGCTGCGTTTAATACTCAAGACTTTTCTCTGTCAGCAGTGCAGGGAGTTGTTGCATATGAAAGGGTGTTGTGAAGGGTAACAAATGTTGGTGTAGCTGATAGCTCCTAATGTCAAATACTAACAAACAGTTGTCACTAGCAAATGATTAGCAAACAGTTGCTCACTCTAAAACATAAACACCTCCTTTAAGAGACACGCAGCTGGAAAGCTGGATCAGGAGGCAAACTGGCTCAGCTAGAAAGTCTTTCAGAGAGGATGAGGATTAAAAGAGGGAAATGGGTTTCTGAGTAGGATAACATAAGGTTGCCGTAACCATAGGAAGCTTTCCGCACTTGTTGCGCTATGAAGAGGAGGAGGTCTCCAACATACGTAATCTACTGATCCATGGAGATTTTGCAGTTCCCTAATACTTTCCTTTTAGTCATCGAGTTCATGAAGCTGTGAGTAAGCTAAAGCCTCTGTTTTTCTGAATTGGCCAAAGCGGTCATGTTGCGGGTACCTGCTGCTGCCTGCAATCCCACCAACAAGCTCCAGCTATTTGCAAACCTCACACCCCTTCTGTAGTTTATGACTAGTGGTGAGAAAGTTGCAATGAAAGTGACATTTTCTCCACATCGTGCAAATAAATCCATGTGCTCTAGTGACTGATCTGATTTGTGCACCAAAAGAGAATGGGCAGACAGATGAGGTTTTTGTTGGAGTGTGGCATTTGGCAGAAACTAATTTCTGTACTTTAGCCAGTAATCTTTGTGGATATTTATTGAATGTTCGGAGTTCAGTTGCTTTTGTTTTGCCGTGTTACACTTTGAAGACTTTGCTTTATGTGCTGCGGAGTCTAAAGGTCCAATTTCACCCTCTGAAGTGTTTGTGCGCATCTGTGTGTGCTGGGCAGATGGACAGAAGAGCCAGTGCGTTATGACTGAAGCTGTAAGGGCCTGGGGCCGCTGGAGCATTCCTCGGAGCGGGGCTCTGTGAGCTGGCTTCCCTACTGAGCCCTGCTCCTTGTCTCCCTCTCTGAGGTGAGAAGTTCTTCCACACTGGGAGGGATAGAAAAATGACTGTAATTGCCCAAAGTGTGAACATTAGAACCGCCTTCACTAGCTGCCAGCAGCTAGGTCATCATCTGAGTGGTATAAACACTTCTATGCCCTGCTTTGAACTCTTCTTTGAAAAACCTCCTGGAGATATAAAGGTCACAATTTGAGGAAACACAGATCCAAAGACATATATTAGAAATGTGTTTTCTGCATAGAAACACAATTGCAAACTTCAGTCTGACATTGTGATGGGGATCTATTACATTTAAAGGTTTCTGGAGTTCCTAATATTCTATAGGATATGTGAGAACCTAGATTGCACTATAAAAATAGGATTATATTGAGTTATAAAAAGTGTAGGCAATGATTATACACCAAGACACAGAGTTGTCACATGATTTTATTGCTATATTTACCTTGTTAATTCTGTTTGGCTCATAGTCTTTCCATTTGTCATTCAAATATAGGCCAAAGGAGTTGGTTAGAGCTACTCTTCTACCTGGACCAAGCATAATTTTGAGATTCTTGGTGTAGCAACTATTTTGCTGCATACGGTGGTTATTCTCTTTTGTAGTCAATCACAATCCTTCAACTGGAAAAGGCATTTTCTGCTGTTCGTTCAGAGACTTCTCAGCCATGGGGATGGGGCCCTCATGGGGGCCACGCAGGGCACGTGTGGCTGTTCCTGGCCAGCGCTTCAGTGCCTTCCTCCGCAGACACGCGTCACTGCCTGTCCAGATGTGCAGCCAGGTGTCACCCTCAGGTTTCTGGAGGCCGAGGACTGAACGTCCGGCGCCTACAGACCGGCATCTTTGGCAGGTGGTTGGGCTGCCCATGACTGCAGCCCAGCAGGGAAAAGGCAGCTCAGCTTGTCACTGAGGTGGAGCTAGTGAGCGTGGTGGCGGTGACCCCTGTGCTGCCCAGTCTGCGCAGGCACCAGCGGAGCCTCTGCAGCAGCTGGAGAGAGAGGTACCCAGGGAGCTGCTCCCCGTAACCTGCACGGGCAGTAAAGGCCAGCAGAATTCCCCTCAGGAGGCCGGTCTCACTCTGCTGTGGGAGAGGAGCGGGAGTCTGGACCACTCGGCCCTTCTTTTAACGTGCCATAAGGTGGGTGAGGTGAAGCACCATTAACAGTCAGGAGATTAATGACAAAATACTGCCTCCCAAATGAGGTTCTTTTCTAACTGATATTTTCTGTGCAATTAGACTTAGTCCATGTCAGAAAAATGTCTTTTGCACTGCTGTGCTTTTCTGGCATTCTAGAATGCTTTTTCTCAACACGATTATCCTCTTAGCAGTTTAACAAATTTAAAGTAACAAACTCATAGTATATTTTTTCCTGAAAATCTCGATTTAGAAATACCTCAAGGTATTTCTTGTGTAGTAATAGCCCAAGACGTTTTTGCTTGGAGTTAAGATATGCAGTATAAAAGCCAAGATCTTCTAGTCTGCAAAAAATCACCTTTCTAACTGCTGATTAGGTATGTGTGCAGCAGCTTTGTGATTTTTTTTTTTTAATAAAAGGGTGTCTAAAAGTAGAGTGTAAGAGACGCCTTAAAAATATCTACAACCAGCAGACTGCCACAACAATATCTAGCATGTCTTATAGCTGCATCCTCTTCTAAATTTCACCATGGCTAAGTAAAGGTAAAAGGTCCTGCTCTAAGTAACAAACAAACAAAAAAGCTACATTGAAAATTGCAACAAATACTTAAAAAAGTTCTTAACACAAATCGTCATCGTGGGCAATGTGAGCGAGCGGACAAACCTCCCCCCTGCCCGACTGAGGAGACGTGAGGGAAGAGGCGGCCGCTCCCAGCCGGCGGGTGGTTCCTGAGGCGGCCGCGTGACGCTGGCCCTTCGTGTGACCCGGCCGCGTCCTCACTCTGGCGACGGCTTGTTCTGGCTGCCGAGCAGCTTCGCTTCCTGCTTGTCCATGCTGGAGTTGGTGCCCTCGGCCTCCTTGTCCTGCTCGGGCACGCACGTGCAGCCCACGGCCACGGTCACGTAGTCCTCGGTGTAGACGTAGCGGCCACCGGCACAGGCGGCCGTGCGCCGCAGGATCACGGTGGGCATGTACACGGGCGTGCTGCGGAAGCGCAAGTTCTCCTCGCCGAAGGCGCCCGTGAGGCAGCCCCGGCACAGGCAGTAGGCCTCGGGAATGTACTTGGGGTATCTGGTGGGATCATACGATATTCTGCATGGAGGGAGTAACAAACAGTCATCAGTACCTTCAAAAACATAGGTGTTTCACTGGAAAATGTTATTACAAATGTTGACAGGTATATCACATTATGCAACACTTCTTCGGGTTTTGTGTTTCGGGCGGGGGGGCAAGAAGAAATAGACATAGCTATTGCTGTCGGGCTTAATTGTGAAGCAGAAAGAAGAACTCTAACTGATTCACCCAATGAAAGGATGAAGTGCCTGCCTTGCTAAGATGTGAGCCTCAGAGGTCTGGAGGCCAAACTCTTCTTGGTGGTGGCCAGTGACAGGACAAGGGGTAATGGGTACAAGTGGAAACACAGGAAGTTCCATCTCCGTGTGAGGAAGAACTTCTTTCCTGTGAGGGTGACAGAGCCCTGGAACAGGCTGCCCAGAGAGGTTGTGGAGTCTCCTTCTCTGGAGATCTTCCAAACCCGCCTGGATGCCACCCTGTGCCACGTGCTCTAGGTGTCCCTGCTGGAGCAGGGGGTTGGACTAGATGATCACCAGAGGTCCCTTCCAACCTCAATGCTTCTGTGATTCTATGTTTAGACAGACCCGATTTGAATTTTGGACTGAATGGATAACTGAGGCTTCAAAAAGGAAAACTGGATGTTTCCAAATCTTTGATCTGCCTTGAGTCCTTCCTCACCACCAACAAAATTCTTGTTAATGTCAGTTTCTGCTGTACTCTCCCAGTACATTGTGCCAAAAATTCAAGAATAGTCAAGAGTATTCCCTCTGCTCCCTCTTTTAAGCAGAGCTACCGCTCTCTTTGTCCACCCCAGGAGCCTTGTCCATATGTCTGGATACTCTGGCCAGCGGCACTGGCAGAGCTTGTAAACAAGGTTGGACTGAGAGAGCCCAAGATGCAACTTTCTTCTCTGATGTTATGGAGATGTGATGTTATGGTTCTTGCCCTCCCTGCTCCCCCTCGCCGCCCCCCCCCCCCCCGCCAAGAAAAGATGATTGACAATCAGTTTTTCATTAAAAAAAAGGAAAAAAGTGTACACAAATTAGAAGTGGAGGATGTTGCCACATGTCTCACTGCAGTGATGTATTTTTGACTGCTGTTCTTTACCCAGTATTCCTGCTTATCCTGCAGCATGTGGGTCATCCTGCAATTTGCACATTGCTGCAACTGTGTATCATTATTCTAGGGAAAAAAAAAATACTTGCACCTCCAAAGAATAAAAGGAGGCTGCCTGCTGTACGCGCAGCCCGTGTGCCAGCTGTGCTCCGGAGCTCGGGATCGCGGCGCGCAGCTTGGCAGGGACACGACGGGGCTGTGCCCGGGGCCGCGGGCTGAGCAGCTCCCCCTGCTCCGACCCTCGGACAGATTTGCCCGTGTTTGTGCAGCTCCCCCGCAGACTCCTGTCCTGGGCGGCTCCCTGGCTGCGGCAGCATCTCGCTGTGTCCCGCATGGCGCTCGGCTCTTGCGGCTCTGCCAAGCAGAGACCCGAAACCTTCCGACTGCCGGGTTTGTGCGACGGGAGGCGCTGCAAGAGCATGGCTGCACGAGGCTTTAAAGCATCCTCTGTTCGGGCTCAGGACAGAGCACCATGCAGTGACTGAGGCTGCTGTGTGTCTGTCTGCTCTGGTCTCGCGGCACTTTTACTGCTGTGCTGGAAAGTACATTAGGGAGCATCACAGCCATGAGGCCGCGGGGCCTCAGGGCCAAATCACTCCCAGTGGCAGCAAGAAGACAGGACAGTTATGTGAGAAAAACAACTATAATTGGTCTAATTACTTAGCTCTTGCAATGCAAACTGATTAAGCAATACTTTGCTCTGTAACTTTAAAATAAACAGTTTTGAAGAAAAAAAAAGAAAAAAAGGCAGAATAGATTTAGAGCACTTCCTAAATCACAGCTCAGCGTGCCAGGCGCCAAGGGCCAGGGTTTGTGTGGACTTCTGGGCACTGACCCTTCCGTCTATCTTTGTGTCAGGGTCTCTGAGAGGAGGAGAGGCCCCTGCTCCAGCTGTGATTTCCCAGCCCCGTTAATGCAGCCAAATCTGGTTGGCAAAGCAGGCGGCGCAGCCCCTCTCGCCGGGCCTGCTGCCGGCAGCCACGCTCCTGGGCCCACCCAGCGGGGCGACCGACCCGCGAGCGAGCAGCGCATGGCCCTGCCCGAGGCCACCACAGGCACAGAACGCGCACAGGCCGCGTGAGCAGAGTTGTGCTGCTGCAGACTGTTTTGTTTTATTTTATTTTTTGCAATATATTTATGTTTACTTTTACTTTCTCAGGAAATACCTTCATGTTCCGAGATCTCACAGCACTGTGAAATAAAATGCCTGCTGGTCAGCAGAAAGGGAAAAAGCAAAATACAGTCACACATTTCCCCTTGATACGCTCCTATTTCAAACTCAACTGTGAGTAATTTCAGTGGTGGATCGTTACGTACTCCACATGCCAAGTCACTGGTATTTCCTATGCTGTGTTATCTGTAGCACCTGGTTTACGATGTTCCTGGAAAGCATGAAGATGCTTTGATGTAAACACAGGATTTTTACTAATAAAAAGAAAAAAGTCTCACAGGAATCTTAATTGAGACATGAACTTTCCTTTCACAAATTCTCACATGACAAAAATCAGGTGCATTTGAGGGCTTTTTTTTCCAGCAAGATGGTGTGGGGATCAGAACTGACTTGCTTCTGGAAAACAAAACAGAACAAAAGAAAAGAAAACAAACTCCCCCCTCTCTTTCATTCCTGCGTGATGCAGATACCACTACTCCCTGGTAAGGGAATGAGAAAGAATCAGAGTAGATCCAAACCCCTGAAATGGATCCAAAACATGGACCTGTTTTTTGCATCCAGCCCAGACTGGAAGGGTGACTGCTGTCAGCAGCATCTCCAAAAATTGAACAGTGAACTAAGAGGTCACGGAACTTTGGTTCCATCCCCAGGTTTCTTCAGCTCACATCTCAGTTAAGAAATACTGTGTAACTACGGGCTCCGTGTGGTCCTTCTAGGCACCCCAGTGTGATTCGGGGCGGGATTGTTAAAGAAAGCCTAACAAAGGCCAGGAACACAGGGGTGCTGGCGTGAGCTGCTGCTTCTGCTGTTGAGCATTAACCTGGTCATTCGGTGCACAGAGAACAGCCTCAGTGCCTGGGCTTCAGCGCAGCTCCGTTTTACCCCAAGTACGACGGGGATGTTCTTCCAATATTCCTCTTTGGAGATCTCCCAAACCCGCCTGGGTGCCACCCTGTGTCACGTGCTCTAGGTGTCCCTGCTGGAGCAGGGGGTTAGACTAGATGATCTTGAGAGGTCCCATCCAGCCTCAGTCCTCCTGCAATTCTGTGACCCTCTGATACGACAAGGCCATGTTTGTGTGTCCTCTTAACAGGCCAAACACGGGTGGCAGTCACCTCACTGCACACAGGCCTGCTGCAAACGGCCAGCAGCTCTTCCCCACACAGAGCAAAAGCTCAATGTGAGTTTAACGAAAGGACACCTGCTATGGAGGAGGAAATGTCTCACCAAGGGAAGAAAATGAAAAAAAATGTTAGCTAGAGAAAAAAAAAAAAAAAGGAAAAAGGTTGCTAGCTAAAGAACAAAATGAAAAAACGTTGCTAGCTCTTAAAGCTGTAAGTGCAAGGTAAAGGGAGGATGCTCTGGACGCAGGAACGCTGATAATATCCAGCTGTTGCAGGAAAATGTTCAAGCAAAAAGCGCAGCAGCTCTGCAGCCCCCTGCACTCCTTGCTGGGGGGGCAGCTGCGGCTCGTGCAAGCCCTGTCACCACGTCAGGTTAGACCCTGCAAGGCTTCGTGAACACGGGAAAACCCCTCTCCCCCGTGCTGGTTGTCCAAAGTGCTGCAGGGTGTCTGCATTTACTTTTATTAAAATTTGAAGTAAATGGGCACTGAACTCACAATGCTTATAACAGCAACTGGCTTTTGACAAGTAAAACAAACTAGACAATAGTTGAGAATAGTTGAACTAGCTAAAATTGGATTTCATGATCAAATACACACTAAGAATAAAAACTAAATCTCTCTTTTACTGTATGTTGCTTACTATGGACTCAGTACAAGAACAGGAGTCTAAAAAGAAATCCTAAAAAGATGCTGAGGAATTTTGCCGATTATTGTATATTATCATTTATCAGCAAATAATCTTGCATGGAAAACGCTGTCTCCGTGCAGGGATCTTTACTATGTTTCGAGCAGTGACAACATGCTGGACACAAAACAAACAAAAAGGCAGGCTCAGTCTGAGTTTCTGGGGCTCCACACTCATTTCTGCATCCAGCACGTGAGCCTCTGAATCCTGGCTCAGGAGGAGGCTCTCAGACACAGCCATGGGTGAGACTTGAAAGTCCAGAGACAGGAATGACTTTTTGAGGCCACATAACCCTTTTTGCTAAAGGCAGAAGTGTTTGCAGAGGGAGCCAAACAGCCACAGGCGCTGTTAGACCCTCAAGACACGGCAGGGTAAAACCCGAGCCGATCCATTAGCAGAAGGGCTAATGAATCAGAGGCTGGGACTGTGGCCTGGCCCTTGACTTCAGTGGGATCACGTTTTTCAGCCCTTATGGTCATTTAGACACATGCTTAAAATTTAGCCCTTTTTGGATCGGCCTTGTCCATGCACGGTTACTCGTGTGTGCGCAGCTGGACCGGGGCTGGAATCGGTAAAGATTTCCCGTGCCTGAGGCTCTTGGAACAAGCGACACCCTGCTGTGCTGTACGCAGCTCCGGCGCTGCTCACACAACCCAGCACGAATCTCTGCGAAGAGACCGCTCAGATCGGCTGCGGCCGAGGAGCGCAGCCCTCACAGCACCTCCCGGTGCGAGCCGACCGTGCTGGATTCCACGGAATATCCACGGAATATCACCAGCAGCCCCTGGCTGGACATCACACCCTGGCACATGCTCAGCCCCCTGATGTCACGGCAGAGGCTGCTGCCTCTCCTTTTCCAAAGCACTGGACAATTCTCGGTGCAGCCTCCCGAGGTGGGAAGCAAATCCAGGCGCTTGAGGCATCGCTCAGCAAGACTGACCTCAGGCCAGGGAACTCTCTTGTCTCTTTACAGCTCTGTGAGGTACGGAGTGATCCGGGTGATTAAACTCGGTGCTAGGAGTGATAAACTGCTCCCCCGTGGCCACCAGGATGGAATTTCAGTATCAGGCAGATGAATTATTTTCCCCTGCTTTTGCCCCAACTACTTGGACCAGATAGGTCCAGCGCACAGTCCTTGCACAACTCCTGTATTGCTGGGGTGCAGCAAGCCAAAAATGATGTAAGTCTTGAGTTTATATAACTGAATTAAAGACCATGTAATAGAAAATAGATGGTAAGCACAGAATGAAGACAAGGAGAGAGGCCACACAAAGACTGTCTGCACTTTTAGCCCATCAAACACAATTCTTCCATCCTGAATGGAATGACAAAGTGGATAAACACGACACAATAGGGGGAAGGTTGGCCATGGAGCTCTCAGTAATACATTTGATTCTTTCTGACAAATACTTATCTGAAAAATATGCAATTGACTTGGACTGAACTGTCAAGCGAGCAGAAAAGTTACAAGGCTGAGTGTGAAAGAGCTGGGAAGAGGAGCCTGGGCAGATGCACGGGGGCGGTGAGGAAGGGCAGGCTCGGCATCTTTGCTGGTGACGAGCTGGATGCCAGCGACGTCTGCAGATCTTCACGGCAGCAACTACTGCAACCTGACACAGCAGCTTGCCATAACAAATGCACATTACAGTAGATAACCAGCAACTCTAGATTTTATGCTTTTAATACAGCTCTTGCAGTGTTCGTTGCTATCTCACAGTACTAACGATATTGTAAAAATCATATCAAGAAAAAAAAAAACTTCCAGGGAAATCTGTTCTAGATTCCTAGACTGTTCCTAGTGTATTCAGGTCTGTGCATCCTAAAGAAAGTAATTTTTCCCTAGTTTAATTCTAGATCTTGCCTCTGTGTGTAGCACTTTTTTTCTACCACTCTTTTTAATTTCAAATTTTGGAATGCTCTTCTAGGTATGAACAAGGAGCAATTCTCTTTATCAAATGAATTTCATCAAGTAGCTCATATATGAGCAATCAGTGGTCTACCTGGTATGTTTGAGAACATTTAGGTGGAAGCACAGCGGATTTACAGGTTCTTAATAAACTTTTTGTTCCCCAAACAGCAGCTCTGTGTGAAGACCTCTGCCTGAATACAGCTCCAACAGAAAATAAACACTAGCCCAACAATATGTAAGCACAGAAATCATAATTTCTGGACCTGGAAAGGAATATTCTGAAGCACCAGTATTTGGCAGGACCAGTGTAAGAATAACATAGGGGTAGATGTGCCTTTCATCGTTCTTGCTTTTTGCATGTTTGGACAGCTTAAGCTCAGTATGTTTACAGAAAATGTAATTTAGCTAAAAATACTATTCCTATAAATACTTTGTTTAAGAAAGATTTACTGAGCAAATAAACTATTTTCTCTCAGTGGGAATACTTAAAGCTCGCAAAAAGCATGTCACAAAGTAAATACTTACTGGATATCACTAACAGGGAGATAGTTTTATTTAAATATGCTGAATATACAGTAGAAGTGTCAGGGTGTTTATGAAGGATCACATACCAAAAGAAGAAAATCTGTTCCTTTAAGGTTTGCATGTACTTTAGCTCCCTCCCTGTGGTCAGCAGTGTTTTCTTTGAGAGCTGAAAATAATCAGACCAATTTTGTCACTCAGTAGAAAAACTACTAGAGCAGACTTGATAGTGAGAACACGAGCAAACTCTGCTCCTAGAGCTCTGGGTTAGAAGTCTTCTGCTTTTTTGGAGTTTCCAGAAGAAGTGCAGGCTCTTGTGTATTAAGTGCCAAACACCAGATTTGCTTTACTTAATTTATTATATCTCCAGGGGTCTATCAATCCCTGTTTCATCCCAGGTGTTTCTGAAGATGCTGATCTAGAAAACTGCAGCCTCCGCATATTTCCTTGCCTGAGCTCTGACGGTCAGCTGGAAGGGGGGACTATTTGCTCAGATGTAACTCGGAAGACAGTGCAGTGCCTGGAGTCACCTCACCAGCCCAGTCACCTCTCAGTGAAAGCACCCGGGCCCCTAAGACACTGCACAGAGTCATGAGGGGGGTTCTGGGTGATAATGGAAGGTAATTTTACTTAAGTTAATGACAACTTGCATCAGTCACCTTTCGAGGGGTGGTCTGGGTTCCCTACTGTGAATGTGTGTTCATGAGCTTCATCTCACTCCTCATTTTGCATTTCTCTTCCCCCCCATGGCACACGTTCCCCAGGCAAGAGGCTTTTCCGCCTTCACCTCACAGCTCTCTGCAGGGAGGTCCACCCTGATGCCAGCCAGGCAGCGCGGGACCAGCCCTGCACGAGGTGGGACCGTGCAGGGGAATGGGCTCCTTGCACAGGTCCACGGCCCACCAGAACGCTGGCACCTGCCCGCCTTGGCTCCACGAGAAACCACCAGTGACTGCCGGGGCAGGGACCTGCAGCAGGGCGAGCATCCCAGGAGAGGAACGTCCCCTCGCCCCGGCAGGGCCCTTCAAGCTCCCAGCTGGAGGCTGCCACACTCCAACCGGGGCCGGGTTCAGCTGCCCCTGTGCCCTCCTTGCCCCGCCGCATCCGACCAAGAGCAGGGGAGCTGCGAGCGGCGCCCAACGGCCCCGGGGCGGCTCCCAACGGCCGCACTGAGGCGGGACTCCCAACGGTCGCCTAGCAGCGCCCAGCAGCCGCGCTGCCGAGTGACTACCAATGGTCCCGAGACCTTCCCAATGGTACCTGGGACGTTCCCCACGGCTGCGCTGCCGGGCGACTCGCAACGGTCCCTAACGGTCGCGCTGCCGAGTGACTCCCAACGGTCCCGAGACCTTCCCAATGGTCCCTGGGACGTTCCCCACGGCTGCGCTGCGGGGCGACTCGCAACGGTCCCTAACGGCCGCGCTGCCGGGTGACTACCAATGGTCCCGAGACCTTCCCAACGGTCGCGCTGCCGGGTGACTCCCAACGGTCCCGAGACCTTCCCAATGGTCCCTGGGACGTTCCCCACGGCTGCGCTGCCGGGCGACTCGCAACGGTCCCTAACGGCCGCGCTGCCGGGCGACTCGCAACGCTCCCGAGACCTCCCCAACGGTCGCGCTGCCGGGTGACTCCCAACGGTCCCTAACGGCCGCGCTGCCAGGCGGCTCTCAGCGCTCCCCAAGCGCCGAGCCCGCCGCCCCCGGACGCCGCCGCGCTCACCTGTAGGCCCAGGGCGAGGCGCTGCGCAGGTTCACGGGCAGCCGGAACCTCTTGTCGGGCGCCGGGCGCGCCCCCGCGGGGCAGCTGGCGTTGTGCGCGCGGCCGGGCGGCTCGGGCTGCAGCGTGTGGTGGAAGGCGCTCAGCATGCCCGCCGCCAGCCGCCCGTACAGCTGCTCCAGCAGCTCCTCGGGCCGCTCGCCGCACGGCCGCGCCCGCCGCTTGGGCGCCTTGGCGGCGTCCGCGGGCAGCAGCAGCAGCAGCAGCAGCAGCGGCAGCAGCGCCGCCCGCACCTGCAGCGGCGCCGCGGCGAGCGGGGCGCGGGCCGGGCGCGTCCCGGCGCGGCGCGCGGCGCTGCCCGTGCCGCCTGGCCGCATGGCCGTGCCGCGGCAGCTGCTGGCAGCGCGCCCCGCGCCTCGCTGCGGCGCCCCTGGCCGCGCGTGCCAGGAACATTTTAGGCGCTCGCGGAGGAGGCGAGCGCTCGGCGCGGCCGCTCGCCGCGCGGGGCGGGGGGGATGCGGGGCCGCGCGGAGGCCGCGCGCGGATAAAAGCGCGGGGCTGAAGGGAGCCCCGAGCCTTCCCGCGCCCTGGCAGCCGCTGGCTCCATCCCCCGCAGCCGGCAGGAGCGGGGCCTCCTCCGCGTCGCTCTCCCGCTGTTAGCTCCGCGGCGCGGGTTCGCAGCGAGGCTGGGTGCCCTCGTCCTCCGCTTTAGGCGGTCATAGCGCACTACACGTAAGGTGTGCGTTTGTGCGGCTTTAGGCTGGGCTGCACCGGTACCCACACACTTCCCATACGTTTCAGAGGCCCCCAAGGAAAGTTTTTCCTCCCGCATTCCACTTTCGTGCCCTTGCAGTGCTGTGCACTTGCAGTGTTACGTGCAGGAGAGGCAGCTGAACTAGTGCTGTGTGTTCAGGCAGTCAGAGCCAGTCAAATATTTGTCTGGATCCCAGATTTGTTTGGATGTAGATGTCAGATCCCGGTTTCTCTAACCCCTTTCCTCCAGACTGTGTTTTGCCCAGGACTCATTTGTTGTTTGGATGATATAACATGGGAGTTGAGCCCTTAAGATCCGCAGAACTTACAAAGACTCTGTGTTGCTTTTCCTGCCGCGCAGTTTGCTTTTGTTCTTGATCCCTATTCATGCAAGTGCAGCATCACAGATCACAGTTAAAAAGTGACATCTCTACAGAATTCAGAGTGCTAAAAATCTGTACATGTGGGCACGGAGAGAGTTCTCCTATAGGAACTCTGCTACGGATAGAGCTGTAGAAAGCCCTCGCATCCAGCACATACACCAAAAATTCAGAATTGTATCTAAATTAAAGCCCTGAGGGCTACATTTAATATATGCCCAGTCCCCTAACTTTTCCAAACTAAACTCTAATTACATTCAATGAAAACTTTCCAGCCAGTGGAATTTTCTACAGGAAGATGCAGATTTATCATATTACCTCTTTTCAACTCTAGAGTCTTTTTGGAAAATTACTGAAAAACACATCCTTCGTTTGTACTTGTTCCTCTGCTTTGGTAGGAGGTGCTTGCAGCATTCACTGGTTTTAGCTCAGATCCGTCAGGGCATCTGCTTGTTTTTGCTTTGAAAGTTACATATTAAATCTGGACTGAGATGATGCCTATCGCTGCAGTGTCTAAGTTGCTTGGAAGGTGTGTCCCTTATCTTTAGTCGCAATGGGACAGCTGCTTTTACTACCTGCCCTTTGGGGATTAACATAGTTTTGGCCTATTTTTCAGGTTCTAAAAGGTGTTGCATACTCGTAGCACTGGGGCTGTTTTGTGTGGCTCTCCAGGAGAAGAACACATTCATTTTTAAAAACTCTGAGTTATGTTAATAGAAGCAAAAATAAGCTGCCTCAGAGAGCCTTTGAGTATCCACCCATAAAAAAGCTACATAAATGGTAACTATTATTAACTTTCCACTTGGCCTGCTTTTAGCTTACCTTTTATCACCCTAATTGCTCCCATGTGGGCCCATTTCCAGTCTAATTCCTTTCCAGCATCATGTACTCTTTCAGTTAGAACTGAGTTGGGGTGGTATAAAAGGGAAGAATCTTCAGAGAAACTACATGTGATACAATCATTTATGTATCTTGCAAGATGAAGTTTGTCATTTGCGTAACAACAGAAGTGTGAAAACACTGCGAGAAATAATGTGGCATCGATTCTATTTTTAGAGGGATCAAAATTTTATAATCCAGCCTTAATCTGGACATGAAGCAAACTAAGATTCCCTGCAAGCTGCCCGAGTTAGTGGCTAATGCAGGTCTCTGCTTCTGCTCATGAAAACACAACTGTGACATGGACCTTGCCTTTATCCAGCAGTGAGTTGACGACAGGGGTCATTGGGAACAAACACGTGGCAGATGAGGCACCATGAAGCAAGCGACTGCAGCCAGTGAGTTAATTCTAGCTAGTGATGAGTTAAGATGAACTAGAGCTTCCTGACCAGGAATTTCTATACCGCAGGATCAGAGAAGAGCTTTAATATGATAATTAATAGCATGATGCAGATTAATAGCAGTGACATTTAGGTGGCAATAGGAGGCTGGCTGTCCCTGTTGTCACGTGTTCACAGTCTTTGGGCTACTATCAAGAGCAATGGGGAAAAGGAAAATAGAAGAGTCTGCAGGGAAACCATGAGCTCACTAGACACAAAAGGACCCCATGTTTCTGTATTTCTCATTGTAAAAGACATGAAAGGTTTTCTCAGCTAAGCTGGACAGAGTCAAAAAGCCAAAGCCTGCTCTGGCCTGGCATATGAGCATTTACATACAATACAAATATATATTTATATTGTGTATATAAGTGACATAGAAGTTCTGTTAACAAAGCCATTCATTCCTTCCTTTCTGACCCCCCGTGCAGCAGAAAACAAGGTCTTTTCCCCTTCTCTGTCCTGCAGCTAACAGGAAACTTGCCCTGCAGCACAGGACAGACTTGCAGAAATAAGATAGGTGCCTTTCACCTCTTTCTTATGACCTTTTTTTGTTGTTGTTGTTCTTTATGCTAAAAGGACGAGGACCCAGAGATAAAGCTGGGTCATTTTTCCTTTTTCCCCCCTCTGTGGCGAGCTCCTGGGGATGCACCATAAAGCAGGCAGTGTGCGTCGCTCCTCACCACGTGGAAGCCGCTGTGGTCTCTGCACGGGGCTGAAAAGCTGCGTGTGTGGAGGACTGTGCCCGGGAAACCCAGTGCACATAAAGCAGCTCATTAACTGGACAACTGCTCCGTAAAACCCACCACGCTCCGTTCCTGCAGCAGCACCATCAAAGAAGTATTTCAGACCCACTGCAGAAACATCTTATGAGACTGGGCAAATATTTTTGAAACCTAACGAGAGCATTTCATGAAGGCAAGGAGAGAACTTTCCAAAGAGTGAGACTAGTCGGGAAATAGCCTGAACACCAGCTCGGAATAAACACTGGAAATTTTAGGAGACTGAATCTTGAATTGGTATTTCAAACTGTAATAACCATGTCCAACTACTAGACCAAACTCACACAGATGTTTTAAAAGCAAATGCACCCTACTCCCCTCTACTACTTTTACAACTATTTACTGGTCATATTAATTTATCTCTGAAAAGTGACATATATCCGTAACCCTGTGTTCCTGTTTAACACATCTCAATTACTTCAGGTCACACTCGTTCAGTTCATAAGCAAAATCATGATTTTTCTGACTAATATTTTTGCACATATTCAAAATAGGCTCCAAAAAGCTACCTCTGTGCTTCTAGCTGTTGCTACAATCCACAGCTTTAAGTACACTTGAAATTCTGAGTCTTATTAGCAATTCTGAACAAGCTAGACTGAAGTCTCACCTACTCTAGCTATTCAATATACATAAAAAAATATTATTTTTGTAATTGCAGAAAATACCTAGAAACTTGCCAAGAGACTGCTTCAATTAGAAACTGCCATTTGTGCAATGTGTGAAATGGCCCTGGTTCACCTAAACGCATCAGCAGAGACTCAAACTAAGAGCTTTCTTCAGTGCCACTGTAAGGGCTTTGCTGACTTGCGGCCCTCACGATGACCAAGGTCACAGGGAACATTTAAAGGCCAGGGAGAGAATGAAAACTATTCATGTGCCTTAAGTAAATTCAGGCCTTGGGTGAAGGCTGTGGAACTTCTTATACTTACAGTCTTACACCTTATTTCATATTGAATGGGGAGGTTTTAGACTCCTGTTTCATGTACGGCAGAAAGCAAATCGTTATACCCATGCTATAGCTTGCAATGAGTTTGGGTGACCTGTGCAATTTTTATGCACAAGTAAAACTACTCCATCATTGTTTATTATTGCATATATCAAGTATAGAACACATAGTTACTCCAAATCCATAGTTTTAATATATGGTACCATAAATCTAAAATATTTCATAAATATCAAAAACACTACAAATTATCACATCTGTTTTTGGATATTTTTCAGTTAAAACTTTTAAAAGAAAAAAAAAAAAACAGAGTGGACTGTACATTATTCTGGAAGCAAATCCTCTCCTAGTTCTTCATCAGCAAATTCATCTTCCTCAGTTCTTTTTCTTGCTGCAGTCTTTGGTCTTTCTGCTTGTGGGCCAAGTGGATCTATGTAGGAGGCATCTACAGTGAAAACAAATACATTTGAAAGTTACCTATGAGTAATTTTAGCTGTTTTTAATATATACAATTAATACATCAACAATGCTTTTAATATGACTCATCTATAAGGTACTTTGCGGAATGAATGAAAGATTCTGATTCTCTAGAGCACAGTTACTACACAGGGATTTAGGATCTTTTTTCCAGTCATTAAGTTTTGGAGAATGAGACTCCAGAAGTGTACAAGGAACAGGGAGACTGAGGAGCTGATCAAGGAAGGGCATTCTAGGAAGTAACACATTCCACAAGGATTTAGGGTTTTTAAATCCCTTCCATTCCTTTGAAAACTCCACCTTAGTGAAGAACCTACAATTGTAAAACCACAAGAACTGTCTAAGGCTGCAAAGTACAAAAATATATGTATTTAAATGCATATTTATATGATCTCTCTCTTCTAATACTTTACATAGGCTATGAACAGGAAAGCTAAAGCCATTCTTTCTGTCTATTTCACAAGGGAAACCATACATGCCTTTTAAGAACTTATTTTTCTGACTCCCCCCTCTTTGAGAGCCAGGACAGTGAGAAGATGTAAGCTGCCCACTTGCCTATTTCTTTACTGCTGCTGCTTTCGTAGGGTTCACTTGCTCCAGGCAGACCTCTTAGTTTGGCGCTCAGTCGTTCTCCTTTGTTAGCACCACTATCTGGAAGGAAAAAATGGAAACATTGAAAAGCCAGGTAACATGGGTCACGTTCTGTGAGGCCATGAAACAAGAACAGTAACATAAGTACAGCCACTATCTGCGAAATAAGATTTAGGTGAAACAATCTTTTCATGACTTGCACAGTACTCAGTTGTAACTGTGGTTGCTAACACACAATGGCCACTGTGTGTATTTAAGATTTTTAAATATACAGTCATACTTTGGGGTAAACATTTTACATAAAAATAGTTCTTTTTCAAATGCTGACTTTTTATTTGCTTGCAGGTTACAAACAGTCACATTTGGGAGTTAAAATAAACGTGAATAAACCAAGTGCTGTCGCAACGCACAGGGACACACGGTAGGCCCGCGCGCTCCGGCCCACGCCTGCCCGCCTCCCGCTCCGCGCGCCGCTGCCTGCACGGCGGCCAGGGGCAGCTCCCGCGCACGGGCCGGCCCTGCCGCTTGCTGTGAACACGGCCCTGGCAGCCCAGTTTGCAGCAGGGCCCCTCGGAATGCGGCGGCTCCGAGGGCTGCCTCGTGCCCGGACAACGGCACAGGAACGTTCTCTTGCCAGAGCGGTGCTCCAGACACTTTAAATGTTCTATTAACCTCTGAATCTCTTTTGCACATTCACGGCAAGTTTTCAATCTTGTCTGCTACACTGAATTTTTATTCTTTTTTTTTTCCCCTCCTAAGAGAAACTGTTTTGTGTTTGGCTCAGTATATTGAGAGGGCAGAAGCTGCCATGAGCCAGATACGGACACGCTCACTGACACCATGTAACAAGGCTGTTATTAAAAGACCTCCATCTGGGAGGAAGGAAAACGGGTTTAATTCCGCAAACACTAATTACAAACACTGGTCTTGGCAACGCACTCCCATTGTTTTATTTACTACAAATGTTTTGTTTATAAATATTGTTACTATTTTTACAAATGTATACTTCCATAAGGATGACAAACCTTTATTTTCCTATTAATACCAGACTCAGTTTACTCAACCCTGCAAAGGAAGACAATGTTCCTGCTCTGAAAAAGATCTGCTACCTATGATCACCTATGCCAAACAGCTGAGATTTATATACAGTTTACTAGACAGAGGTTACAGTCAAACCTTCAAAGCTGGGGAAATTTGTTTTGCTGTCCATCTACCTCTGGTCAATTCTCAGTGAAGTGCTCCACCAGAGAAACAAACATGTAAGGAGGGGTTTGAAGAAACTGAAAGAAATCAGTGAGTCTGATTGGGGGTCTCAGCAGAGGTGCAGCAAAATTACAGAAGAGCCTCCTCTTGATTTCAGTGGGCTTTGGACACAGGCCCATGCACCAAGAGGCAAATCTTGGGCTTCAAAGATGCTGTGGATGGAAACATGTTGGTGAGAGTCAGAGGAGAACACAGAACGGAGACTAGAGTAGGTGCAGGGCCTTATGAAAGGGAAAACGAGTGATTTACAATACACTAAGAAACCAGGAAGGAGTGGTGAAGAGATGGGAAGAAAGAAATGATCTACCAGGAATCACAGGAGCAGACTTAACTAGTATCTGAAATTGGTTGTTTCCAGAAAGGAAGAATCTGGTGGAGTGAAAATAAAGATGATGGAGGTGATACACAGATTAAGACATGCAGGTTTTATTGATATTACCCGAGGAAGCAAAAGCATCTGTTATATGCAAAATTAAAATCAGGACAGACCTGACCAACTAATGTTTAGGATCAACTGAAGTGTCCGGGAAAAGCATAATACCCACAAACTATCCATACGTCTTACTGCACTAAATCAAACAATTTAAAACAGAGGATCTCGGGATGTGCAAGAAAGCTTTTCTCCCTTATGGCTATATTGAGGAAGAGAACGAAGCAGTAAACATGAAAACCCAATTTCCCCCCTCTTTCACCTGCAGTGGGTGCACAACCCTCAGTGTCTAAACCTGAGCAACTGCCTCCCTGCACAGCTTCCAAGATCCCTGCTCACTGACTCCGTACATACCAGAACGGCACCATCCGGAGCAGCAAATCCCTGCGGGATGTTCAGCAGGTGACCTGGGCTCTAAACTCCCTTTAGCTGATGAACCAGCACAGAGGAATCACGAGGGCAATCACAAGGTGACCAAACATAGCCATTCACACAAACGTAACTTTTTAGGGTCGAGGATTTGAATCCATGTCCCAAACATGTTAGTTTTCCTTCAATTTAATGAACTGAAAGAGTTCATCAAAGGGTTAGACTAATGCTAGGATAAGGGAAGCAGCAGGAGTATGTGGCCAGGAGTGGGAAAGAACGTAGTTGAGGGGAATGTGACTGTGGCCTTCAGTGACAGCAACAGCTCAGCCTGTCTAGAAGCACCTTGGAAACCAACTTTCACAAAAGTGCCACCAACTGTCCGCCTTTTTATAGTTAAAAGCAGAAAAAAAGAAGGATGTAAAATTAAAAGACAGCATTTTACTGAAAGGTAATTTACACCTACCTCCTAACATTTAACAGAAATGAGCGTATTTATTTTCAGGAGAAAAGACAGTGATAGAAGGAGGAAGAGAGAGCACAAATAGAAAGAGAAAAATCAGAAGAAATGAAATATAGGAGAAACTTGTATACATATGATCATGTTTATCATGACAAAAGGCATGTGTATAGAAACTAAGGTGACACCGAGACAAAGGATAAAGCTTTATCCTTTTAAAAATCTGATTTAGAAATATATTTACTCTGTAAGATTTTCATATTTGAGACCAGGATTATAATGCTGATATTACCTTCCCCTTTTAGGCAATGTACACTAGCATCAGCTGCAAGCTATGCATATAAAGACATAAATAATACACACTGTAGGGTGATATATCTGTTACAGTGCATCCCTTCCTCTCATCCATTTAAGAGTCATTCTCATAATATTTGTAATAAATACATACTAATAAATATATATACATAATAATATACTTAGGATATATTATTCTAATTATCGTACTATATGTATAATATTACTCATCATTCAGATTTTTGCAACCTCTGTATAAAATCAAATGTTTTTGAACTAATTTGTCCACATACAATAGGAAAACTGCAGAAAGAATCAGTTTAACTTAGAATTGATTTTAATAATTCATTAGTTTTGTGTGGCAAAATAATGAATAAATCAACATACAATCATTTTTGTAAATGTTTCTGTGCTTCCTGCTTGGCAAGACATGTCTGTCACTTCAGCCCGTGCAGGAAACCCACAGTATTTACATTCAGATCTGATCTTTTAAAGGGTGTAATTACAGTGATGAGACTCCTGCATGTGCTGTTACCTGCCCTTTGTGTATTTATTTTCTAAAACAGGAAAAAATAAAAAATAATAATAATAAAAAAGGGACTGTACCCAGTGTCATCTCCTTCCAAAGGAATCAAAAAGATTAAAAAAAATCTGATTTTCACAGGGAACTTTTATTACTTATAATAAGAATTAATAAATGCATTCAGTTTTAGGTGGGCAATTTAGATTTAATGCTTATCCTTTTTACAGTACAAAGGCCATCTTTAATTGATGTTCATATAAATACTAGTTTTCCTAGTCTTCATTTTTTCCTTGTCTACCACCTGTACATCCACTAATCATATTCTTAAACTTATGCTTTAGCATGTCTCATGCATCTTCTGCTTTAATATATATTGGTAAAGTAATAAGTAACCTATTAAGTACAGACCCTGCTGATTTAGTTATCTTTCTTATTAGCTTTCTCTTTAGCATCAATTTTTAATAATATAATATTTTGTGAAACAAAGAAGCTTGGACTATTAATACTCTCAATACAAACAACTACCTAAGAACAAAAACACTCAAAAAAAAAGATCTGTTAGGAAAGTAAGCTAATGCAAATAGGTATGAGGATCCTGAGGTGATAAGAAGACGCTGAGCTGGTAAGAGATATTAAATAAAACTTATTTACAACCCAACTTATTTTAAACCCAACATACTTGAAACTCAAACATATATTATTTAGTTAACAAGTCCTAATCTGAGGAGGATAACCTGCTTCCTTGGGTTCAGTAAGGGTGGCAAATCCCTGATACGGTGTAAGAAAATGACCCTTTTAGGTCTTGCCAAAGCCACACAGCCATACACAAAGCCATATTCTTTATTTAAATTTCACATATGTCTTCACGCAGGCTATGCACATGAGTTTGTTTACATTTGAAAATAGAGACTCATGACCCAGGTGAACAATGTTAAACCCAGGTCAGAATATTGTTAGGACTTGAGTTTTCCCTGAGTCACCCTCAGTAAAAGGGAACGAGTCAAGGTGTAGCCTTTCCGTCTGTTTCTTTGAACATGCTACAGCTTCCTTGCTGATAAGGACCTCCAGCGCAAACATTGCTGGTTCCAAACATGCAACGCCTTTCACTTCTTCTAAAAATTGTTACGAACTGCAACTTTTAATTAGCAATCCCAGCAGAAATAACTCCAGGCTCAACATAGGACCTCTCATCCCTCTGTTTAGTTGATGAGTGATTTCCAGAAAGGTTGGATATCTGGACACTGAATTTGTGTACTGAGACTTCTCAGGCATCCTCTTACACAGATTGGTTCCCAAACTCTATTTTGCTTCCATTCTTCAGGGAATTTATTGTAATATCTTGAGCAGTGGTCCAAGAATAGTGATGGGACAAAATCTAGGACAATTTTGACCATGCTTAATCCTCTCCTCCTTTCTATATTATTCCCCTAAGTGTCAGCATTTTCTCTTTTTACTCCAACTACATGTAAGGCAAAAAAGCAGTGTCGAATGATTAGAGTTTGTGGTCAGAGCTCCAGACGGGTTCAAACGGTTTCCTGCTTGTTTGCTTTTAAAACTTTCCACATGTATTTCTGTACTTAAAAGAAGTATTGACAAATGGGTAGCTTGGGGGATTAATGTTGCCTTACGACCTTTCCAGCTTGGTCATTATCTATATCCTCCTTTGCTAAGCCACCAGCTATACCCCCATGTCCCTTGTCTGCACCACGTTGCCCCTTTTCACTCCCAAGCGTAGGGCTAACAACAGAATGAAGCTGTGAGGAGAGAGACCCTTTGTGCTATTTGCCCAGACACCCAATGCAAAGTTTTGCACAGCTGCAAATCCCCCTGCCTGCTACCAATAATGTTTTTCCTTAGCCGAAGTGGAGATCCACTTCATGCTCCTCTTAGAAAAGGGGTTCTCATGCTGTCTCACATGGCTGTTTTGCTGGCACTTCTTGTTGGCTGTCTGATCATATAGCTTATGTTACAGAGGAAGGCCCAGAAATATTTCCATTCCTCTCTCCTTCCAAAATAAGGAATTTTACCCCTAGAATTATTTTGGCTTGAGGCCCAGAACAGGTAAAATTCAATCCTAGGCAAACAGTGCTTTTTCTACATATCAAAAGATGATTTAAAAGCTTCTTTGGTGAAACTGCAGAGCTAAAAAAGGAAAGACATCTTTCTTAAGAATCCAACACTCATCCTTAACCCTTAAAGAATCTAGAATATCAGTCTTTATACATATAAAAGTATTCTATACCTATTTTAAGGTTACATTTTCATGACTCTACCAGCTCTACAGAATTTAATCAGTTTAGATGAAAAAAAAGAATACTAGTTAAGAAAAAAAATCATAAAATATTTTTGTGCAAAAGGAATGAAGGAGAACAAGAATTTCTAGGGAATATATTTTATGAGACCCATTAATAAAAGATAAAACAAAAGCAGAATGCAGAGAAGCCATTTCCTATTTGGGTCAAAATGATTTTTTTTCCAGCTGGCTAAAGAAGCCTGGAGTCTGGTAGTTTCCTTAAAACGGCAGGCAGAGCAGTTAGATTTAACAGCACTAACATTTCAGGGATTTAATAATACAGAGGAAAAAAAAATGTTAGCTCTGCAATTTGCAGAGTGCTTAATGCACAAAACGCTAAGCAGGCATTTCCAGGGATCTGCTGTTAGAGTTTCACCTTTGGGAAAGTCAGCATTTTGAAGCTATAGCAGCAGAAAGACCTTGCCTTCAGAGTGATTTTTTCCCTATGAAAGCCTACAGCATTTCAACTCTGCTATGGAAAGAGAAGGGGAAGGAGACAAAAGATAACATGGAGGCCTACTCTTTACTGCTGGGTTGGTTTAACAGAACAAGCTCTTCCACTTGCAAGAACCACCTAAGGAAAAAGACTAGATGGTGGGCATAAAGTTCCCTTTACTCCACATTAAATAAGGATACAGTGAATTTATATTGTTCGTAGCTTACACAATTTGTTCCCATACAATCAGTGATTCCTTATAGCTAATGTTATTCATCCAAACTTAATGTGAGGTGTTTAGTCTACAATATCAAAAGTTGAGATTTAGCTTCAGGAATACACCAAGATCTGTATACAAACCTGCATATACAGACTTTTAGCTGTATATAAAGCATAAATTCTTAGAACAAATATATTGTACTCTATTGGCGAAGCTTTCACACAGCAATGAGAGAATTGAAAAAATATGAAACAATATTTGTAAAATACTTGCTTATTATCCACTGAGTATTCACATGCATTTTAGAAATGTACAGTTAAAGAGGGTTTTTACAAACACTTTAAGAAAAACTATTTTCTTTAGAATTCTGCCAGCGCTGACATTTAAGCAGGGATATTAAACAAGCACTCACCACCACCAGCACTTCCTTCTCTGCGGCCACGTGCGCTGCTGTCTCGGCCAGATTTAATGCGCTAGAGAAGAGTGAAACAGGTTTGAAAGAACAGAACAAAAACCTCATTTACTAACATGCATTACAGATAATTATTGAAAACTCAACTTAGTTTATTACTAACACAGTAAAAGAACATTAAACTAGGCTTGCTTTACTACAACTAATAAAGCTTACTTTTTCAATGCACACAACTGTAGTTAAATCAGTGTTAAATCCAACATTTACATGAAACTAGAGTCCTATGGAATTCAAACAGAGCATCTCAATAAATTACTTTTCTTCAGATAAAATTTGTAAAAGAAACGTGCATAAAGATAGTTCAGGTGACCCTTTGTAAAGTACAGCTGAAAAAACAGGCAAAATGGTCACCTTTGCATGAGTTCAAAGTAGCCTCTGCCTATTAACAACTTGTAAAACCTACAAGCATTTTATTGTTGTAAAGATTCAAGAAGGGGGAATAGGGAAATCTATAAAACGAGCTATTTACTCCATAAATCTTAAACTTTTAATATTTGGCATAGCATTGTATATTAGAGAAAATTTATTTTGTTGCTGGCTCTTAAATGTAGGATAAGGGCAAAGGTAAATAAATTAAAACTATTTTTAAAAATAAGTCAACTCTTGTGCTGAGGAAAGTATCAAAACATCTTCCAGCTGTGTTATTTTTAGGATTATTTGGAAACTTTAACTGTTTGTCAAAGTGATACCTCTGTATTGCATAGCAGACGGTTTCTCATGGTGAAATGCCCTATTTCTTATACACAAATCTTGTCAACTACAAAACATACATCTTAGTAAGGGATTTTTTGATGGCTACGTACAAACATTTATTGTTTAAAGCTCAAAGCTATTATTAAAGTCATCTCTGGATCTTACTTCAATATATGAACTCAGGATCCACTTAAAAAGTATGTATATCCTACCAAACCAAATATGCAGGCCAATTACTGCTAGAGATGCTGTCCCAAAGCAAATGTTTTATTTAATTGCTCACTCATTTTTCTCTAGAAAACATCATGGCATCTGGCAAAGTTGGGATGACACAGAAGGCGTGAAAAAACTTCCAGGCTTCCCACCGAAAGAAGGAAAATGACTCTTAAATCAAAACGCATAGCAGTCAGACAGGAAAGCAGTGAGCCTAGCCTGAAACCAGAAACTGTCTTGGAACAGCCAGCCTGGACTCAGAATTTCTTATACTTTTTAGCTATTCTGGGAAATCCTCAAGTCTGAAATATTTCCTCCATGATTTTGGTCTAAATCTCCCATTCACGATCCAGTGAGGCACCCTGATTTTCTGATTTTTTCTCAGTTCAACACACAGTATTTTAGCATTGAATGACTGACACTTCTGCTTCTGTCCCTGAGAGGGGAGTAGTCCCGATATGCCCTTATTACTTCTGCATATTCCAGAAAGGAGAGTGAAATGCCATGTCAATGTCAATGCTCGTGTTCTCTGACCTCTAACATGATGGCTTGGAATTGCCTACCTGCGCATGATCAATGCCTGTCACACGTATCATCATTATGAGTGCGGCCCTTGCTACAAGTGATTCATGTATTATCACCTGGAGAAGGAAAGTCCTAAAGAAATTTCCCTGCAGATCACTGACTGGGTCTTACTCCCACTTGGCTTCCAGACACCACCCAGAATGTGCTTGTAACACAGGGTGTTTGCCCTCGGAGTCAAACCTGCAAGCCTGCCAGCAAATCCAGACAGCAGACCCCTCTAGCACGAGGTACTGGTACCTTCTGTCTTTTACTCAGCACCATGCAGTGGAATGAGAGTCCAGTTGAGTGAAATAGATATAGAGGACTTGAAACATGAGGAAGAACTTCTTGACTGTGAGGATGACAGAGCCCTGGAACAGGCTGCCCAGAGAGGCTGTGGAGTCTCCTTCTCTGGAGATCTTCCAAACCCGCCTGGATGCCACCCTGTGCCACGTGCTCTAGGTGTCCCTGCTGGAGCAGGGGGTTGGACTAGATGATCTCTAGAGGTCCCTTCCAACCTCAGCCACTCTGCGATTCTGTGAAATCTGTCCATCTGGTTTAATACAGATATTTTTTGTTATCAAGCTGAAGAGTGCTGTTGCAAACCTGAAAGACCAGACAACTGTGGCTGAAGTGAGATTTCTTAATATTCACATTGTAAAGTCAGATTGTAAAAAAGCTGCAGTGATGGAAGAGAAATGATTACTTAAGATTCAAATATTCTGCATGTAAGATGTGTCTGGATTAAAAGGAGAAAAAAAAATTCCAAAGACAGTCTAAGATAAAAATACCTGAACCAAATTGAAAATTTTGAAATAGCTAAATTAAAGTGAGCTGCACTATGATGGCCAAACCTTACCTTTAAATAAAACACTAATGTGGGGGACATATCTCTTTATGCCAGATCGTGTGACAGAAAACATGCCCCAAGCATGAGGTAATGTACTTTGAAATATGGCAGTAACCCTTCCAGTTGCAGGTTGGGACGAGACAACATTTCAGAACCCCAGGCTAAGAAGAAGAGGTAGAAAACATCTCATATCCCATGTGAAAGCTCAGGACAAAAGAGTGTCCCCAGAAGTTTCATTTGAGTATTAGACTGCTCCTTTGTTTCACAATGGTGCTGTTCCTGCAGAACATCTGATCACCCCAAGCTGAGCAGGAAAAAGCAGGAAGGAATTGAGCTCATGCTGCAGTCACCCGATTCTACAGACTGCTGTGTGGGGAAACTACTTACAGGCATTCCCTTAACCAGCAGGGAAAGGATCAGACCCTGTACATATGGATCATCAACAGTGCAGTCTGAGCGAGCTGTCACTTAAAGAGTAGTAAGTTGATGAGGTCCTTCATGGTCATTACATCCTAGGATGCTATCCCCAAAACATTACAGAAATACTAAAGCAAATGCCTAACTCCTGTGATGCTCCAAGCTAGTAGCTTATAAGTCAGCCCACATTAAAAGCAGACATTTAAAATAGGTCCAGTGATTTCCATCTTAAAAATGCCTGTTTCTCTCCACCAGCTGCAAAAGAAATTTAAGATGATTAGTCCAGATGCAGATGCCTGAAGGTAAGTGCAGGACGTCCCCAGCAGTGTCTGAACCTATCATCACTGCTTCACACCACACCCAATCAGTCCCTCATTTTTAGTCATTAAGCTCACTTAAGGGAAATAAATATTAATGTGTGTATACATCAATGCCAAGAAGGTTATGCGAACTTTCACACTGATACCTGTCTTTTTTTAAACTGAGACACGAAAAAAATGCATTTTTTAATGAAGTTACAAAATCCAATGCTGTGAGAAGAAGGAATATGGATAGAAATGAATCTCACAGATGTTTCTAGATCCTTGGCTGGAAGGAACAACTTGTCCATTCTTGAGAACTGAGCAAAGTTAAGTACTCCACAATATATATTTTGGAATAAACTCCATATGAAAGTACTTATTCTGGTAAAACAATGTCAGAAATAGCATTTTTTTTTCATAAATTTCTGTATAGAGAAAAAGTCTCTGTGCAGATTTTGAAACGTAGATATGTTATACTGGCATTTATTTTTCTCTTCATTGGGTGCAATCAAGAAATCATGATTTCATCTCAAATTGGGAGCAAGAAAAGAATTATAACTGGCTTTGTTGACTGAAACCGGTATTCCTAATGGAAATATAAGTGGTGAAATATTAAAATTAGGTAATTTTAGAGCCTGAAAATAAAGCTTGTAACTTCATGCTCACAGATGTCAGAGGAATTTCTTAGGACAGAAATATCTAGTACTTTCTAAAGTGGTAGACATCTGGGTACAAATTGAAACACAAGAAGTTCCATCTCCATGTGAGAAAGAACAACTTGACTGTGAGGGTGACAGAGCCCTCGAACAAGCTGCCCAGAGAGGCTGTGGAGTCTCCTTCTCTGGAGATCTTCCAAACCCACCTGGATGCCACCCTGTGCCACGTGCTCTAGGTGACCCTGCCTGAGCATGGGGGTTGGACTGGATGATCTCTAGAGGTCCCTTCCAACCCCAACCATTCTGTGAATCTCTGATATCAAAAAGCAACAAAATGAAAAACATGGTAGACAAGGGAGCCAGAACAGGGAGATGGGAGTCTGTCAGTCACAGCGTGGCTATACCTGAAGTGCTGTCACAGATACCTTTACTTTGCTTTGCAACATCAGCATAAATTTGAGAATTTATGCTGATGCATTTCATTTTTGCATATCCAAATATATTTTTTCTTAAAGGAAAATACTCTTTAGCAGTTTGGAAAATAAGTAGGGAAGGTGACACTCCAAAGCAGCTGCATTATGCTTTTTACAGGTGGCTCTGTGTTCCCTTCACACACCTGTCACCAAATCTTTCCCTTGTACTTAAACCCACAGAAACTCAGGGCTCAAAAAAATCCTGCAATTTAAGACTAAAACCTCAGAAGGGCAGAAGAAACACAAATCTCTCTAAATCAGTAAGATACATTTTATCTTAAAGCATCATAGGGACTTATAGCTTTACATGTGTTATGCAGTTGTACTACATTATCATAGAAAAAACAAATCAAGCCTACCTGCTCTCTAATTTCTTTTAATTTTTCTACTCTCTTGAGCTTTGTTATATATTCTTGGACTTCTTTCAGTCCCATATCTGTGCAGAGACGAACCAAAAATCGCAGACCTAACAGGAACACAAAACTATATTAGAAAAAGGCTTGCAAGTTGACTCACAGTCAAACTGTGAGTGCACCTTAACAGAACTGAACCGCTGTATGGAACATTACAAGTAACTGTGAATACAGGATGACTCTAGTTCAATATTACCATTCAAGTTGTGATATATGCAAAGAATTCAACACCTCCTGCGATGCAGCTTCTACATACCTAAGTGGAAGGTACATATCTACATACATATGTGGAAGACATAAGAAACTAATTTATTTGGCTCAGAACTCTTGATGTTTGCAGAACATTTTGGAAGCTGGACAGCATAATAACAGCATTGACTTATTACACAGAAGCCACTATCATCAGTATTTTTTTTCCAAAACAATTCACAAATGCCAAGCGAATCAGAATGCATTTTACTGTTTTCTTTTCCTGTAGGCAATTTTTCAAGATTAGTGTCAACAGAATTAAAAAATTCAGACATGAAGGTCAAATACAGCTCTATGATGACTCCAAAAGAATCCCTAAAAACATTGAAGTGAAACTTAATAACAACTGGGAAAAACACTGTTGCTATTCTTATGTTTTTGTTAACACCCAGAAAACCTGCCTCTGAGGCAGATGTGAGCATGACGTGATTTATTCCCCTCCTGACTGCTCCCACAAATATATTCACTTTTCTTTTTGCTAAGTTAGTTTTCTGCTGGTTGAGTGAGTTGAGCTGTTCCACTGAGCAGTCAAATAAGTACAAGACCAGCATAAGGGAGGGGGCATAGCCAAGGAGGGAAGAGTGAAGGTTTCTTTTAGCAGATAACTTTTTAATTGGTTTAATTTTCTTGTCTAACAGCAGAACAGTATTGTACTTTTCTGTAATAATGTTCAAATAAAAATAGACTTTTCTAAAAAAAATTGCTAAATATTCTACCTCTCTGAGATATAAATAGCCAATATGAAGTGACATTTTGCTCCTACCATAGAGCAGGGAGTAATAGTATTATTCTAGGACAACAGAACTGTATGATTCCTCTTTAAAAAAAAAGTTCATTATAACAAAATAAGACCATTTTATTTTAAAACATAGTAAATTTTCTTGCTACATAATATCTAAAAGTGTAACCTTTTTGGTAACAACATTGTAGTTTGGAAATATAGCAGCGTGGGATATAAGGGGATGTCCTGACAACCTGTGACAAAGCTTATTGTCTACATGGCTCTTTCATCTACACTACAACAGTGGCTGCTTCCGCCAAAAGACTTCTACTCTTCAAAGTGACATTTCCTGAAGTTTATTTTGAAATTCTCTACGGATATTCTAGAGAGTCATTGACTTAAAAATCCACCAACAAAAACTCATTCTTTACATTCTTTAGGTGAGCTGGGTTTTTGTAAAACTTACTGAAACTTTCTAACATCTGAAAACATTACAAAAGATTCAACTAGTAGAGACTAGAAGTATGTGTATAAATACAGATTATGCTAAGGAAGGTTAAATAACATGATTACAAAATACAGAAAATATGCAAGAGAAGGGAATCAATCAATCAGCCACAACTAAAATTTTCATGTTTCTTCCTCAGCACTACCCTATTATTACATGTCCAGTGTTGTCACAAAAAAAAAAGTGGTATTACTGTGAAGAAAAAGTTAACTGAAATATTCTTTTAGAAAAAGAGTTTCTTTGTGTGAATTACTAACACATATATTCAATATAACAATCTTCCCTTTGAGAGGTGTCCCACTGAATGAATTGACTAACATTCAACAAAACAACTTACATTCAACATTCTCCGGAAATTTTCTGTGAATGACTTTATATTTGTCTAGAGCTTTCTGGTAGTTACCTGCAAACAAAACAAACAGCTCAAACAAAACTCACATATTCAAAAACAAGAAAGGATATCAGATGAGGAATTGATACAGATTGACACCACTTCAGCCTTTCAAGAATCTGATTTAACACTCCAAACCCAAGTCTGGTAAAATGAAGCTTTACATTCTTTAACTAGTACCTAACAGGAAAAATTAAAAGCATGTGAAAACAATCCAAATTATTCTGTGAAGTCTAGAATTGGTGAACACTAGTTCCTACTGATTTTTGTCCTTTGTCCACCTACCTCTAGAACCTCATGCCCAATAACCCCGACTGCACCTTATGATGCTGTGACACATCTGAAAGATGATATTTAATCTCACATACTACATCTTATGTGAGGCTGCAAGTATATGGATTAGTCAAATGGGACTGTCTAACAGTCGAGCTCTGCCTCCTCTTCCTTCAACTGGAGCATGAGTTTGTGTCTCTCTCCTGCCCAAACCCCGATTTTGCACAGAACTGGTAGCAAAGCAATTCTCTTTGAGACTACAGAGAGGACTGACAGACACTGCGAATATAAAAACTCATTTCCACAGAATATGAGACAAAAAGTTAGTTGAGATATCCCCATTTTCTTAATGTTAGGCAGAGATCAAACTGACCTGGGACATGTTAACTTGATAAGCTGGAAATTCTGCCAGTGTCATAAGCAATCTAAACAGCAGCCAAAACCATTGCGTTTCTTTGCTGGGAAAGCAGTTAATCTGTCTGTTTTTAGGGGGTGCTGACTGGTCTTAATTCACTGATCCCAATGAATTTCCTAACTCCTGTTCCTTTTTTCCACTGTTAAATTAAACTGAGCAGAGTGAGAAAATGCACTGACATATTATTGAAGTCTCTTCTGCAAAATTCTAAAAGAGGAGAAAGGAGAGTGGCAACGATGGGACAGCAAAAAAAGAAGAAAACAATTTACAGCATTCAAGTGTCTTGAAATGTGGTGTAGATGATGAAAAAATAGTGTCTTTTTCTATTTGTTTCTAATCACAAGAATATTGATCAACAAGATATCAGCTTAAAAATTCAGCACATTAAGAAATTGTATTTACTGTTGCAAATGAATTATGGGAACTAAGCAACTTCAAATTCTAATGATTTATGTTAGACAGTACCACAGTATACATTTAAAAACTACTGGCAAATCATTTATGATATAATAACTTATTTTAATTCCCAAGGAGTGTTCTGAGCATAAATCAGTACACACATACTTCTTGGACTTAAAGAAAAGTTACACTTTATTACATATAAATACGAAGAAAATTCCTATCAAAATAACACGTAACTGAAGTTTTCAAGATATTTTAAGATCAATATAACACATGCAGAAAATATAAAAAAAAAATCAAAATGTGTAACTTTTGAAAATAAACCTCTAACTAAACAAAAAGGAAACTGCTACAGAACCTACCACTTCTTCTATAGCAACTGGCAATCATCAGCTGCCACTTCACTTGTGTTGGCCTGAATAAAAAAAAAAAAAAAGAATTATGCAGCTGCCACACAATGAATACACAACAGTATTCTGCATGGCACTGGGGAAAACCTGCTATTAAATAGGAAGGGTTTAGCTTGGTCAGCTCGCACACACTGGACTCTGCCTCGCAGGCCTGTAGCCCCGTGTTACAGTCGTGCTCCCCGTCATGACTCTATGCACCTGACACAGCTCGTTGACCTGACACATGATCCACTGATCTTGACCCAAGCAGAGAATCCTGAGGCAGGGGAAGGGAACAAAATACTGAGGAAATCTCCCCAGGGTGGGTCCCACTCCCAAGCGCTTCCTCCTGCCTTGTGCCTGGATGCTCCCTCTAGCACGCAAGGGTGATATGGAAGGTCAGAGAAAATACTGAGGCGGCTGCACATGTACTACAAAACTGTCGGATTCTTTCCTTATTCCTGTGAAGATAACATGAGAATGTAGGAAATTTTCATGTCAATGGCTTAAGGATGTTCTAGAAGCCAAGCACTTTTCGCTGGTGGTTTGTAGTTTGACGGTGGCATGTCCAAAAGGCACTGCACATGAGCACTTGCTAACAGGTTTTAGATTTTGGCACAGGCTATTTTCATCTCTCCATACCCTGTTTGCTTGCACAGTAGCTGCTGCCAAACAAACTCAGGCAAGAGAGCGGCTTCGTGTTGTTTGGTTGCAGCTGAACGTGTCCCTTGTTAAAGGTAGCCAAGCAAATGTGAACACCACTCTTCATTAAAGCTTATTAGGTGGTTCAGTATAGAAATCCAACAGAGAAGGAAGTGGCAGCAGTCAGCATTAGATTCACCACTTAATAATGTTTGATTCATGTGTACTGCTAAAAGGGAGAATAATGAAAAACTTCCTCAATTCTTTGTCTGACATATTATCTTTAAATACAAACTAAAATATGGTTGTTGTAATTAAACCCCTGAATACACTAGACAATATTACACTGGTAAAAATGGTGATCAAGAGTAAAATAAAGTCAATCCTTTAAAATATAACTTTATTTACAGTCAGTAATACTATTGAGAAGTTTATATTTAACAATTTGCAAATCTAGACTAATTTTTAATATAAAGTATTATCTATGTTCTGTTATTTACCATTGATAATTTAATCCCCAAAATAATAAATTCTCTCTACTACAGACTGGAATTATAGATAATTTTTATAGATAATATTTCATACATTAGCAATTAAAAATACTTAGCAATCTACATGCTTCCTGTTTCACATGGGGACCAGCTGCAAGATAAGCCTGAAATATTTAGACTGTTGCCAAAACAAATTTATGAAATAATTATTTTTAGTTTCAACTTTTTTTTCCCCCCTCCCAAAGTTTCTGAAAAGGCTGTGAGTGCCAGCACGCGCTATCCAATTGCATGAGTACAACAGAGATTAGAGTGGACACTGTTGTGCTGAACATGAATGAATATTATCCAACCTTTAAGTAAAGGAAGTGCTAAAGAAGGGAGAGGGCTGAGCATAAATAATACATGAAAAAATTGCTAGGGGCGTCTTGACAGTAAATAACTACCTGGTGAAAAGCAGCTGAAGGCCTACAGTCAAGGTACTATTTATATATATATATATTTTTCTTTTTAGGGTTTGTTGTATCTGAAACTATAAATTATTTGAATATCTGTAATACCTATTATTAAGTTAACAGGAGGTCCTTTCCACTGTACAGACTTTGAAGACCAACTGAACAGAACTGACAGCCAACGATCAATCTGCTCACATCAGTTCCACCCTAGGGAGACGACTCCGAAGGCATTCTCCTGAGGGAGCACGGACCCCAGGCACCCAGCAGGGAGCAAGGACCCGCACCTCAGGAACTGCAGAGCCAGCTGTTGCCAAACTGTCTTTCCCCAGGGGCCTGGGACTCACAGATGCTGGTATCAGGAACACGACCTTCACACAGCTTGTTGAGTCCAATATCTTATTTTAGGGCAATGCACTTTGGTTATTGGTGTGCTAGAAGGCTGGTGCCCTGTTATGGCTTTTGTATACTTTTTTCTTTTGTTGACCTCTAGGAGTTTGTGCTATTATCACTGTTGTCACTCAAAAAAAAAAAAAAAAATTATAGCCAGGCTCTGAACTTCTTGTGTACCATGAGGAGTCTAAAATGCATGTAATACATGCAACCCAGGCAATAACAGGCACAAGCTCAGTTAACTCTATGTTTAAACATAATGTTGATACTTTCCTGATTTTTGAATCTGTGAACTTGCCTCCAGTATTTCTCCTTTTAATCTACATCTCTGTTTCTTTATAATTATGCCACTTTGAATGCAATCTTTGTTTTTCAATTTACTCTTAACTTTCAACTCTTATATAAAATTAGGATTTTCTCTTCAATAATATTCAACATATATTCTACCTCAAGCCCCATAAAAAACAGAGTTGTTTCTTACTGAAGTTCTAACTACTTATTTGCAGTATAGTCAGAACAAATTGTCAAGTTTACCTTATTATATTCCAAATATATAGATCAATTTAATTTATCAATATATGCTCACTGTCCAATGGAAATTAAATACTGCATATTTTTGACTTAATTCTACATATAGTCTGCAATGTCTTTTTTAAAAACAAACAAACAAACAAAAACCCAGGAGTGACTATGTGAAAGGAGAAAATACAGCAGGAACTGTCAGAAGATGTTTTTATCTAAACCAGTTATCACCAAATGAGAAAATAACAGAAATGAACTATTTTACACAAGACCACAGAGGAGGTGATCTTGGTGGCTTATGAAAGTGTTTTCCCATTTTATAGCTGTGTTTAATTGAAAAGGATAAATAGAAGAAGTTCTAACATCTAATATTGTTGTGGGTCCAAAAGGAAGAAAGAAATTGCCCACTAAGAACAAAAATGCCCTCTAAACAAACAGAAAGTTGAGAAAATTAAATAATATTTCAAAATATATTTATTCTAACATTTGATTATAGTATGAATGTTTTCCAAATGATTCATCTCTGGCTGTAATTACAGATACCTAATCACACAATATTAGATTTTGCATAAAATAATAATTACTTACAGGATAAGTGCAGCTCTTTCAAAGTACTCAATGGCTTTTTCACAAAACTGTGTGTCAATGTAGTATGCTCCAAGCCATTCAATGACCTCAATGTTTGAAGGGAAATGCCGATATGACTGACGAAATAAGAATGGGGAAAGAAACACAATTTTAGTGATAAACAACAGCCGCATGTGACTTCTGGAATATTTTACTCATCTAAGTGTTTAACTTTCCAGATGCCAAAATATGTAATATATGAATCAAAGAAGTGTGTTATACTTAATAATTCAAAAAAGCTAAATTTTCTAACTACAGAATGCGTTTTAGAAGAGTTAGAGAGTTAGAGTTTAGAAGAGTGAGATGAGTCTGTCACGTTTTCCATCCATCCTTATTTGAAATATTAAGTATTGTTTCAAGCAGGAAAACTTACTTAGATGTGTACATATGTATATAAGTTGCCTGAAATGTTAAACAGTGGAATAACTTCTGCAGGTGTAAGACAAAATAAGTAGTAACTTCTTCAGGCTTCTTGTACCTGCATGAATCCACCTGAAGCTTTTGATTTCCATTCACAAAAACACATTCTATAACTGTGAATTTATATTGAATCATACAGTCCTTTTCACCAAAAATCAAATTTGGTCTTTGCAGGAATGTTCAAGACTTCAAACACGTATCTTCTGTTTGTTTATAATTGTTCCTGATTTTTTCTAATGGCTCTGCTTTTAATCATGTACCACCTCACACTGAATACACAAGGCAATTTAGAAACTCCTGGAGAATCCAAGAGACAGGTAAGACCCGAAAGCTAAAGAAGGCCTGTGACCTCCTGGAACGGCAGCAAGGAGCTAGGTCTGATATCCTTGGGTGATTGAAACAAGCCCAGCTGCGCTGCCAGAGCTTGCTTAATCCTACCCACAGTTTGGAAGAACAAAACAAAACAAGCAACCAACCAACCCCCCAAAAACAAACAAACAAAAACAAAAACAAAACAAAAAAAACACCCCACTTGTTTGATTCTCATTCAGGACCTAAAAATGGGCCTGAACGTAAGCATATGAAAAAACTATACTAATTTCCATTGGCTATGAACTAACACTTCCCTTTCCGAATCCATCTGAATCAAATCAATAATTTTTAAGGTCGATCTGTGTGGCACTTGCTTTAACTACTACTAAAATAAAGCCAAACCTAGGGAAGAACACAGTATGCTTAACAACAAACACCACGCCCCCCCCGCCAAACTCACATATTTTGCCCATTCCAGAGACAAATTCTTTGAGTCTTTAACACAAAAGAAAGGCATTTAATTAGCTGGAATAATCCAAAGTATTTAGGTGTTGAGTAGGAGGATAGCAAATTAATAGCACATGTGTGAAGAAGGCAGAAATCTCTGCTTTGCCAGTTCAAGAGATCCCTAGGGTCTCCCAGCTGCCACAGGAAGATGAAAGAACCCAGATTCCCTCCCTTTTCTCTGTCCAAAATAAAAGAAATAAAAATAAAAAAAATCCCCCAAATCAGGTCATTGCACAGACCTGATTCAAGCAAACGGCTGGCTCATTTAATAGAGGCTCCAGCGGAGATACATAGCAGCAGAGAAGACCTGGTGAGAGGTTTTTAAACCAACTCCACAGCATATAACTGTAATATTAATATATACCCACATACACATATAGCCACTATACACTCCTATGTGCCTTCCAAATAATGCAGTCTATTTATACACTTTTAAAATCACACTTATTACATCCATTTTTGACTGTCTGGTTCAGAGTAAATTGTAAATAAAAGCAAAAGCAAACAAACAAAAAACCCACAAGTTTTAGGGGTCAATGTAAACTAAAAAAAAAAAGTCCCCAAATCTCATTCTTGTTCCTTTTCAATGACATTTTAGATCACTGAAAGGAATCAGCCATTAATCTGATGCATGAGACAATAACAACATAGAAAATGCATTGGAAAAGTAATAAAGAGTAAGTACCTCATAGTAGTAATGAAAAGCTTGGGATTTATCACCTTCATTATCATATAATTTCCCTAATTTTGAAAGTACACGTGGGTCAGTTGGCACTACGCTGATCAACTGCATGAGCCAATCTATGGCTTGATTTGGATCGTCCATCACTTCATATCTGAGGTTTCTTCAGTTAAGGACAATTCTAGTGCTGGTGATACTTGGTTTACTATGAATTCCCATCACTTTATGTCGTGCAAGACCATATGCCAGTCACTCCAGCGTGGGAATTCATTTGGAATTTACACACACTGCCTTCATAACTTCTTACCTATCAGAAATAGCTCTGGTTGAACTGAAGAAAGGGAAACAATTCAGAGGTTTTGGCAGCTCTTTCACCTTAAAAACACTGTAGGCTTAGTTCTCTTCTGCTAATTTTACTCCGACTCCCTCACTTATAACAACGAGGTGTGAGAATTAGGTATTTATTTCTAGCCTTCACCACTGGTACAGGAACAATCAGGACGCAGAGGATGGAAGGCTTTCCAGTCTATTCTGAAAGAACTATTTTTTTACACAAAGCAATCAGAGAAGAGTTTTCAGAATCAAACTTCACTTCCATCTCCAAGATATTTTTTTCTTAAGGCTTTTACTCACTGGGTTCATATCTATCACATTATTTTCATAATATCAGCAGCATTTTAAATATTACAGTCAACACCTGGATTCTGGGTACAACTGTTTAAATATTATGTGGGACAATGATTAATGCAAGAACAGTCTTAATGTATTACTTACTGTGTCTTTTTTAAGCATCAGAGAAACACATATAATAGACACAAATGTGCATTTCTTAATCTTTGTGTCATGAGTAGAATATATGTAAAAGTGAATGAGATGAATTTACTAAAGTCACCATCACAAGTCAGTCAAGGATACATGTTTGCTATTTGGTGAAGAACTTGGGCATTATTTCGAAGAATTGCATGAAGTTTCAGGAAACAATCCAAAGCTTCATCTATTCTGTTTAACTTCTTGTATGATAAACCTAAGGAAATAAAGATTACAACATTAATACAACAAGAAAAAGATGACTGCAGCACAATAACTGCCAACATAACCAAGAAAATTTAAGTAATAGAGTATTCAGGAAGTTATCAAGTTGTATTTTTGTCTGAATATTTACATTATATACAACAAGCAATTCCTGGGTGGAGGGGGGAGGGAGGGGGAGAGAGAGGGAGGGAGGGGGAGAGAGAGGGAGGGAGGGGGAGAGAGAGGGAGGGAGGGGGAGAGAGAGGGAGGGAGGGGGAGAGAGAGGGAGGGAGGGGGAGAGAGAGGGAGGGAGGGGGAGAGAGAGGGAGGGAGGGGGAGAGAGAGGGAGGGAGGGGGAGAGAGAGGGAGGGAGGGGGAGAGAGAGGGAGGGAGGGGGACAGAGAGGGAGGGAGGGGGAGAGAGAGAAATATTTTTGTTTTTGTTCTGTAGTAGTTTTTAGAAAATCAATTACATTGTTCTTTCTGAAAAAAATCAACATAAGCAAAAGAAAAATATACCCACACATTTCAAATACAGAGAATCATGATTAAATTCACAAAAATTTGCTGGGAGATTGAGTTCCAGTGTAACTGCCTTGACATTTATGGAATCTCTACTCAAGAGCCCTCCTCACAGCCCTTCCCTTACAATCATTTGCGCAGAGCACGACACATCAAACTGAAACAAGCAATGAACTGAACCTAATGAAAGACCAAGGTCATGCATCAGCTCATTTTTTCAGCAAGAAGAATGGATGTCCATCAGGAGTGGAAAGACTCTGACTGATTAATACAAAATATAATGTGTATTTTGAGTAGATAGTAATACTTGTAGCAACTTTATCTTCAAAATGATTTACCAACATCAACTAATAATGGCAGATGATTAACAGTGGTATAGTGTTTTTATGGAAGAGGCAGGAAGCACAGATAGGACTTTGTTACAACATAAGGACAAGACTTTGTTATAACATCAACTACCAAATAAACTAATAATTGTTAGTTTATCAAATTCTCTGAAACACTAGCATTACATTTATGCAAAACTTAAATCTCAAAAACACCTTTTTCTTACCAAGGTTGTAAAGTGCTTCAGTGCATGAGGAATCATTCCTGAGAGCTTCTTTATAGAACTCAGCTGCTTTCTCATAGTCTCCATTTGCAAAAACAGTATTTCCTTTATTAGTCAGCGCTGCTGGATTGTATCTATCAGAATTTACCGCTAAATCTGCATAGTCAGTTGCTTGTGCCAATTCATTCTCCTACATGAACAAAACAGCCATTGTACCAGTAATTTGTCAGTTGATTTTCTTGACATTAACTGTGGCTTCTGATAGTTACTACAGTAGAATTTCAAAAGACTAAAAATGAAAAAAAAAATTATTCAGCCCTCAAGTATTGCTGATATGTTTGCCCAAAGTTTACCAGCTCTTTCAAGCTGCACAGGACACTTGATATCTGTTTTGCTATAATAAACCCAAATAACCCCCACACTTCACATTCACACACCCCTTTCCAACCTGCAAACTTTTTATGTTCCTGAGGCTCAGTCAGGGTCTTCAGGATTTGAGGTTTAAGTGTCATTGCTGAGCTTCACACTGCTGCGCCAGTCTCCCTCTAGGTTTCTTCTGCAGCCTGGCCCTCACTGTCTCTCTGCTTCCAGCAGTAGTGAACGAGAGACAGGCCCCAAAATTCAGCTACAGCCAGGAAAGGCCATCCCCGCACTGCTCCTCTAACAGCTGCAGCTGCAGTTTTTTTTTAATACAGATTATTTGACAAACACAAAAATTCCTACATAGACACAAAGACTGCAACATGAGCTTTAGTTCTTAACTCACTGCATTACAGCAAACACTTACCAAATAATAAAGGAATGAAAGGTTTGTGGCAGCTGCACTCTTTACTCTGCTATCCTTTTTTTCAAATGTTTTTAAAGTCTCCACAGCCTAGAAGCAATTCACAAGGAATTTACTTTCACTGTATCAAACCTGTACCAAAATTCTTTCAGAAAACATACACATTGATAAACTGCACAGAAATAAACTGCTTAAATTAATAGGTTCCCTCATATAATCATGCACACGATCATTACTAGGGCTGTGTTCGTATCTGCATGCCCACACATATACATACTGACCCACAAAAATACAAATATTAAATTGCCAATTCTATTGAAAAGTTAATATTCGGATTAGATGTAACTATATATCTGACAGTTCTATCAAGTTTATATGATTTGCTTTTACTTTTGTCCACTAATTAAAACACTCGCATTTGTATTTTCCAGTTCTCTTGCATTAAATACTTTCATTAAAAAGATAAAAATACATATTATATAACAACATCTAAGACCGTACAGGACTGGCTTTCAATCTGCAGTTGTTTTTGTCTAATGTGAAGAAGAAAACACATTCTAGGATTATAAAGTACTCCCAACTACCAAAGAGACTTAAATATAAAGGGCAGATTTTTTTTCTGCTTTAAGTACAAACTCAATAAGAAAATCTGGCTTCTTTATACTAAATAATTGTATTAACTCCATGAAGTATTAGCATGTAACAGCGGGCCCAGTTCTTTCCTCTGTTACAACAGAGATGTAGCAGCCACAGTTTAGGCATCGTCATTAGCAATTCAAAATTCTTTTCTTCCTTTACATGAAAGCTGCAGTTGGCTGTTTACCATCAAAGAAAATGCCTGATACTCTATAGGGAATGCCAAAACAGACAAAAGGAAAGCATGTTTTCATTAGCTGTCACGCATACTGTTTTTATAGCTACTTTACACAAAACACATAACTGCCCTAGTGATGTGTAAAATGACACATGAAGCAGTACATAAAGCTAGATGTAGCTCACCAATTAAATCATATTGTACCCTAGAAATACAAACTACTAAAGGTCAGAATATTTTCTTAATAATAGAAAATTCACTAAAGAAATATGGTATTTTAAATCATGAACAGGATTTCAAAAGTTTGAATCTAGAGTTTGTAGTCTCTGAAACGTGAAGTTTTAGCTGTGGCAATTTTATTTTTTATGACTTTCAGCAAAAAAGAAATGGTCCTAAATATTTGCAGATACTTTAGAATATCTGAGGTACCCTACTGTTACCAAAACTTGCTTCTTTGAGCAAAAGCTGTATATTTGTTACAATGGATTTCTCCTTCTCTGAACTTAGCTATATAGTTCAAAGTTACTTTCCAGTAAAACATTTTCTATTGCAGTTATTTGCCTTGGCTTTGCTGCTGAATAACACCTTTGATTAGAATGATTAGATAGGATTATTTTTTCCAATTATTATTATTAAAGAAAAAGTACATACGATCCCGAGCTCTGTTCACTTACTAATAAATATGCTGCAGATCTCTCAAGCCATTTCAGCTATATTGGGTCTTGGAATGAAAATCCACAGCAATGCTCCTTTTGCTCTTGCAGAGTAGAAATGCTGTTTCTGCACCACCATTTTATATATTTCTAAATAATTTCTCATTTTTAATCCTCAAAATAATGATTACTTGGACTGAACGACCTAAACACAGGCTGTCCAAATTATTCTTTAATGTCTGATTCTGTGTGCCTTAAGTTAAGCTTCAAAAGTAGCAAGCCTGACCTAAGAAAGATCTGCCAGAAACATGAAGCAACTGTATGGCTTAATGGTACGTATGGTAATTATAACTGGTTTTCTTCCACACTAAGAATATATCCAAACTATCTAAAAGAAATGCAATAAATAAAATACTACCTAGAAACACTTAGGGAATTTCAAACTGATTTCATCTTAATTTAGGTTGTGATTGTTTTAAAATAACATGCATTATGAGCACAAAGTTAAACTCATCACAGTGGCATCATAAAAATCTATTTTTTTAAAACATACTAAAACTTCCAGCATTTAAATTGAATATTTCATAAAATTTTCCTTCTTGTTCTTCAGCCAAAGGTGTGTTGAACAGGTGGTGAGTTAGCAAGTATATGACCAACAGACAGGATGAATTTAAGTGGCAGCTGCAGTTTTACTAGAACAAAACAGATTCAGTGCAATCATCATTCTGCAGTCCAATCTACTATCCCAGCATTTAAATAGTTCCAGTGCAGGTTAAAGGTCTCCTGCCCCATAATCAAAACAAAATGAGCTGCTGCTGCACTTATTCCTAAATTCCAACTCCTTTTCCTCTCTTGCATGGGAGTGCTCCAAAGGAGCATCGGAATTGACATATGTATTTAACTTATGCTGGATAACAACTGGAAATTGCAAAGAAAAAGAAAATTGCCATCTAAATAGTAAACTCTTGAGATCCTACTACTGTTTACATACCTGTCTCACACTGCAAAAATGACCAAAAGAAGTACTAGACTTGGCAAAATTTTCCAGACTTTCAAACTCCTTCCTAATCTTAGCAAGCAAGTCAAACTTGCATCATGACAAAGGACAACTTTCTCACTGTGAAGGGGAAGAGGGCAGGGTAGACAGGAAGAGCAAGAGCAGTTCGGGAAGACAGAAGACCTTAAATACGAAAACAGAAGACAAGCTTAAATCAAGCAGAAGGCCCTGCCTACACCCCTCCAAGCTGTGGGATGGAAGAAGGTGACGGAGGAGTTCACCTTTCAGCTGCAGTTTTGCTGTACATGATCTCTCACACTTCTTACCACTCATGCAAACCTAAAAGCTGTTACATTCCTTCTAATTTATTCACCACCTATCGGTGAATGCATTGGAAAGCACTTGTCAGAGGAGACTGAGCAAATCCCGTCAAATATTGGAGTTGCTTTTCATTCAGAGGAAGCAGTTTTCCAGCTTCCCACATTTCAAACCAAGCCTTTTTTCACAGCCAAAGAGAAGATCCCATGAGGGGAGCTGATCATGAAATTCCTAGGCAGAAGTTAGTTCATACTGGGACTGGATAGCGAGTTGCAGTTGCTCACCTACATAAACGCACACACGTAGTCTCTACGTATCTACACAACCAAAACTTAATTCACGTGCATATTTACAAACATAACAAAAATGTTTAAATAAGTAGCCTAAGTAGGATGAAAACACTACACTAATCTTTGAAGTGATGTTATATGGATTAAATTTCTTATAATGTACAACTAAAATAACAACTTTTTCCACATCTTACCCATGATAAATCATATTGGCCATCAAGAGAGGAAAAGGATGCACCTCTGTGCCACTATTTCACATTTTTTTCCATCTTCTACTTACTGAACTGATGCTGAAATCCAAGACAGAGGTATTTGCACTTTTAAACTCTTTCTTCTTACAAATAATTTTACTGTGTTAACATTTTCAATCCTACCTTATTCTGGCTTGTTAAAATACTTCTGCTTTTTATCAGTTACTTAAAACTTAAAACAAAAGGGACTCAGTAGATCTAACATCTGAACTTCTGCCAAATAATGAATTTTGAGCACCAAGCTATACTACTACTTGGAAGCATTGATGCTGTTTCTTTTCAGTGCCCTTCCTCATTTGCTAATATATATTCAGGTTCAAAAGCTGTATCTTTTCATTAACGGTGTTTCCTCCTACCTCTCTTCATTCATCTCTCTGGGAGCAAGGGTTTTTCTGGGGGGAAGGAAAGATGCTGAGCTTTGCAAGACACAGTGCAAATTTACCTAATTTAATTCCATTTTGCATTTCAGTGGAAAAATAGAAAGGATAACTAAAGTTCAAAGTTAGATTGTAGCACTTGACGGTATGTTGTAATACACAGGGAACACAGAGAGGCATAAGATGAAGAATAGCAATATTTATGAAATTCATCTGCATATATTTTGTTAACATATCTGAAAGAAAATACACAACTGGTTGATTAGCTATTCTACCTTCCAGGCCCCACTGACTGCACTGACTGCCTAGATGCCCATTAACTGTAATGCACACTTGGACAACTAGTACAGATTAACACATCCAGACGCGGTTATCTGGAACTGAATTGAACTGCACTTGCTACAACTTCTGTGGCACAAAAAAAAAAAAAAAAAAAAGAATGATTCAAGTAAAAGTCACTTCACTTCAGATAACCAACATCAATACAATATACAAATTACACTTGCATAAAATACTCTTATCTTTGATGAAAAATAGGCCGCTACTATGTAAGATGTGTTTGTTACACAATATCAATAAAACACAATATTAATAAAAACAGTAATGTGAAAAGATACTAGACCTGGTTAAAATCCTTTTGCTTCAAATACGTAGTAGCTTTATTAATTTCCAGGTCATTGGCTAACTCTACATACTGAGAAGCTTTTACTGCTTCAACGCACCTGCAATAGAAAGAAATACACAAAGATAAACAAAATATATCTGTGTAAATGCCACATTGTTAAACATTTTGCTGCCAAATAGTTGTCTAAAATGAATTATTCTTAGCTACTCCTTTGGAAAGTATAAAAACATTTCTGCTAGTTAAATGTCTTTTTAAAAGAATATATTCCTATAACCTACCCAAATAATGTTGTCTCAGTTCTTGTTTGTCAGTCAGCTGCTTAAATCGCACATAATTTTCCATCAGTGAGCAACCTTTTTAATATTGGTATCAGTATAGACCCGAAAAAATGCTGGATGAAAAATTTTGTGCTTAGCTTTAGAATCTTGGTTTTCTTCTGTTTTTTTTTTGTTTGTTTGTTTTTGTTTTTTTTTTCTCTCCACTATTTTTTCCTTACATTTCTGTAAGATTTAATATAGCAAAATGGCACAGAGCTCAGGACACATTGCTTGACCTCTGGATAATAACATGTGCTTTGAAAATAATAACAGATATGATATATGAATTAGTGATATCATACAGAAATGTATTTTGTAGTATGTGTTGCAAAATAAAAATGTATATTTTTTAATTTTGCAATAATAAATGAACGGAGGCTTTATACACAACTTTAGCTTCTACTACTGCAAGGTTTTCTGGGGAAACCCATTAAGACCGTTTTCCAAGCCTTTTGCTTTGGACAAGTTCTATTTAGTTCATTCTTCAAACCTGATCTCCTTCTGCATTTGATACTGTTATACTGTTAAACCCATAAACCATCAACAAAGCAAGAGACTGCATGGGCCCAGCCCCTGAGCTACATAAAAAAGTGATAATAATAATAATAAAGCTCTTCCTGCTACTCTGCAGGGGTCTCCAGTTATTCCTGGCTTAGGGACTCCTGTAAAATGAAGGCAGGCCAGAGCACAGCAGACCCTGCAGATGTTGATTTACAGACATCACATTTCAGGGTTTGACGTGGTGTATTTTAGACTGCCTCATCACTTGAGGAAATGAAATCCCCTTTATTTTCTCCTAATAGTTGTTTAACTTGCTAAGAACAATTTAACAAATTGACTGCTTTTATAACAGCCTTGGCATGTGCATCAGCTCTCCATGGGGCACAGTCTTGATGTCGGCAGAAGTTATATTAATAAATAAATCTGTTACTGATAACACATTTTAAACAGAAAACACAAAGAGATTTATCCCTCTAAAGAATTATCCCTCTATTCGTTGTAGAATATGGCAAAACTGAACCAAGATGATATCATATTTTCAGAACTCTCAGTAACAAGTTAAGAAATTCAAAGATTTACAACTTCTTTGCAGGACTTGAATACTTCATTGAGGAATAGTGGAAAGTAAATCGGGCCTGATATACACAAAGCAATCCTACCCTTCTCATCAAAAGCTGTTTAATTATCCAAGAAGTTATGAAAGCATGGCTTTTACTTTGTGGCAGTTACTTTTTGGATAGCACCAAGGAGTACATAGGACAAGATAAATGAAATAAATGAACCTTTTTTGTTTTTCTTGAACAAAAATAAATTTGACTTGCTCAGGTGGACAAGTTATAAAGTAGCAAGCTAATTTTCACAGAACATACTGTTTTGGTTCTGACAAGTAATTATGGCAAAAGTAGGGAAATGATAGGATTATAGCTAATATTAAATCACTAAGCACCACCTTGTGGGCTCTGGAAGATTAAACATGTCTTCAGTGTGATAGATGATTTCAGTGTAAGCGTCTCTATCAATATTGTAATCATAGACCATGTAAATCTTGAAAACATATCTATTCAGTTAAAAAAAAATAAGGGAAAGCTCTCTTTCTCCATTAGATTTTACTTCTGTACTACATTTTTTCATATATTGAAACAATTGATTACTGAACATATTTTGTTAGACATGATAGCAGAAAAGTAAAAACCAAATAAAAACGTAGAAGCTAAGGATACATAAGCTGTAAACTCAAAACTAAACTAGAAAGAAAAATCAAAACATCAAGCTGCATCATCAGCCCTGTATAGTCTTGTATAAATAGAAGAAAGAAATAAAAATAAGAAACAGGAGATACATAAAGTTTACAAATGAAACTCAAAAATTTTTCTAATAATATGTCCATACCTGTTGCTTTATATAATGACTCTTCAGAGCTATGTGAATTTCCTGAGACACCTAAGACTTCTTATACCCCTTTATAACTTAAAATGAAGAGCGGAGATCTTTGTGTTATGTACAGAGTCTGTCTGTTGATACTTTGAAAAGTTCTTGAATAAACACTTTAAGAAGCTCTCCTTGTGCCCAAACAGATGATTAACTGTTATGTTTCAGTGAGGCAATGGAATTCATTTCAAACACAGAATATATTCTATTTGTTTTGATCTTCCACAGGGCACTCTACAGAGGCAAAGTTAAAACAGCTGGGATGTTCTGCTTGTGTTATTCAAACAAACTGGGTTTTCAAGGCTGCTTGTGTTTGTGAACGTGGTCTCAAAACCAGCAGAGATTGACATACATTTCAGACAAAAAAAAAGCCCTATCTGACTCTTACCAGTCATAGCCCGCAGCAAAGGATGTTTCAATTACAGGTGCAATGAGCTTAGCAGCTGTCATGATGTATTCCTCAGCCATGGATTTCCTTAAAACACAGCAACAGAAAAATGTCACCCTTTCAAAAACGTGTGAAAAATTAACCAATCTTTTTCTTGCATCCTCCTGCACCCACAGAGCAATCTGAGCATTCAGTTTAACCAGTGCCTTGCTACTGCCCCTGTATCTTGATAATGCTCTCAGTAAGGTTGTTTCTCTTGTTTTCTTTTCACTGCACGGTGTGGTTGTATTAAATAAAGCTGCAAGTGTTAAGCAGTATAACCCATAGCACATAGAACATCTGCTATTTATCATTCTGATAAAATCTCTGTTTTATGGTTGCTTGCAACTGCAGGATACTAAACCCAGTGATCCAAGTGGTTCTTCCAGGTGTGCTCTTTCCTAAGAATTACGAGGACACTTTTATAACAAGAACTGCGAACACAGGAGAAGGTTGGTAATGCTTTCAGGGACTGAAATCCACGGCACCACATTCAACAAAAAGAACAGATTATAACATTACCTCTCACGTTCCATTTGTCTTAATCTGTCATTTTTTATGGCTTCAATCAGGAGATTTGTATGTGGATCATCCTGGAGGGGAACAAAACAATTGCAATTATGCCAGTATACATTAAAAAAAAATTCTATAAACAACATGACTGTAGACACTAATTGATGCAAATTACATGTGCATGACGGTGGTCATTCACTTCTATATTTCAAAAACCTTCTATTTAAGTTCTAATTCTAATTAGAAAGCCTAAAGTTTCATATTACAGTTACTTTCATCCAGTTTTTCTGTTCATGCCTGTGATCATATCTGACATTAGAGTTGTTAACTGGTAGTTAATGTGTAGTTAACATCAGTGTATCAGATTGCCAATTAAGATCAGGAAATCTATGAATCAGCTGTGAGAGCACTTGTGTACTTAAAAATAAAAGTATGCTTACACACTTGCTGAGCTGCAGTTGTATTCAGCAGAGGAAGACTTTTGCTACCTTGCAATTACAGTAGCTCATACAATCACCTTGTTGTGGTTTATCCCACCTACTGTGTCTAAAAGAACTAACACAGATATGCTAGGTACCCACCTGCTCTTCATTTGTGGGGCATAGATCAAAAATTCACATAAAATAAAGACCAGAAGAAAATTAAATAATTTCTTGTCTGAGCTTTTCATAACAGAACATAGAACTCGGAATCCTGGAATAACTATAGCACATCTTTGGAAAGAATATCCACCACCATCTAAAGCTTTTCTTCCATTGAATAATCTTACAGAGCCTTTGATGAAGTCCTCAAGTGTTTTATGATCTTTACTGTTACATAAATTACACTACAGTGACTGATTAACTGTATCTAGCTTCTTGGAAGAGCCTTTTATTCCACCACATCTGCTGTGCACTGAGTCCTAGGGAGATTTAAATATCCTTTTGATTTATTGCTGAATAGATTGATCTCTGTGATCTTTCACAGCTTGATACATTTCCAAGCATTTAATTACTATGATTGTTGTCTGCATTCCCTTTCTTTCCCTTGAAATGTGGCCATTGGAACTGGACAGAATAACCCAGTAGTATTAACAGAAGTACCAGATCTAAAACCTCTTCATTCCCAACCAATTTTCTTGCCTTTATTAATTCAACTATCACATCAACTTTCCTGGTGTTAGCATCACAGCTGAAGTTCTTGTTCAACTAAATATCCGCTATTCCTGCAAGATTTTCAGAAACATTTTTCAAAACCGAAAGTCACATATCTGGGCTGATAATTTGCTTTTTTTGTTTCTAAATGTATGGTATAATGCTTGACATATTGAAATATATGCTATTCCTCTGTGGCCAGCTTATATTACAAACCAGATCCCTCTATGGGAGAAATGATTTTAAAAACCCCTCTTAACCACTTAATTTGTATTCTGCTCCTGAAGTAAAGCTTCAGGATTAATATCTAACTCTTAATAATAATAATAATAAAAAAGAAGGGATTTCTGTCCCAAATCAATTTGCTTCCAAAAGGATTTCTTTAACCTTTGCAGTATCAAAATAATTTTCTCATTTCTTATATGAAATAACCAAGGTAAATAAAGAAACGTTATAAAAATCCGCATATTTCTCATATATTTAACTCTTCATGTATATTTATATATGATCTCACATATATTCTCTCCCTACTTCTATATGTATTTATATATGTATATATAAGAATAGATACATATATGCACATATAAACATAATATATGCACATGCTAGGATGGAACACCTAAAAACTTCTATCACTGATCTTTAAGACTGAAAATGGAAGATTTGCATCACCAGAAAAAAAACATATAAAGGACATGCCTTGGTTTTCTACATAAGGGCTTTCTAAGAGGCACTCTAAGCCAACACTTTTCTCAAAGGAAGTTCAGCTTCCAAGTTCCAGTAAGTTAAACTTTTGGAAACTTCACACTTTTTTTCTTTTTTTGCAGTATTTGCTACATTAGTGAAAGTGGGGTCTAGCACTCCTTTGAGATGACTTGCATAATTCACTCATCACTTGGTCCCTTTTCATTTATATAGCATTTATATAAAATAAACATGCAAAGCAATGAATCAGCTAGGTAAGTATATCCAGATAAATTGCAATAAAATCTTGATAAAGACAGCCATGTGATGTGGACTTATGTAAGCAATACTTGACAAAAAAAAAAAAAAGTTAAACATTTTTGGATACTCTTTAATATTACTCGAACTACTTCTCAGAAGTACTGCCACAAAAAGTTTGTGCCGACAAAAACATATTAGGTACATGAACTTTCATATACTGTATAGTCCAAGCATTCGAAGTCTCTTTCTCCTCCTTTATTATATAGTTTATTTTGATCAAACTTACATTTGGTGAAATGTATTTGTCATCATAATCCACTTCCAAGGGAACTGAAATCAGTTTTTGGAAGGCTTTTTTCATCTGCTCACTGTCCCCAACAGCAAAACAACACAGGACCAGGTTGAAGCCAGCCTTCAGGTTTGGTGACATGCTCATTGTGTGTTCAAATGAAGAAATGGCATCAATATATTGACCAGTTTTAATAAATGCAACTCCAATATTTTGCATTATTTTAATCCTAAATAAAGAAATTGGCATTAGATTACATTTTTAACTATCAAAACATACTATAACCAAAATTTGCATCTCAGAACCCCACCTAAAATATGAGCTCACCTCATCTCCTTGTGGACACTAGGAATCTGGTCTAGAGCCATACGGTAGAATTTGATAGCTTTGGAATAGTTCCTTTGCTTTAAATATATATTTCCCATGTTCACCTTCAGTCTACCTATCACAAGAAGTCAATGAGTTACGGTCTTTTGAAGTATAGTTATTTATTTTGAAGTTACAGAGTAGAGAAATTCTTAATATTCTTGTCTCTATTTCAGGGTAATATTGGTCTTTAAAAAAAAAAAAAAAAAAGTACCACACAGAACTGTCTCTTGCCAACTTTCATCCATAAGCAAATAAAGCAGTAATGAAACTTAGAAAAGAACTATCAATATAAGGAATATACCTGGGTTTGGTTAGAAATTTAGGGATGAGGTAGAGATGTTTTATGGTGGTCTGCAGCCAGGGAACTGCAAAGAAGCAGCTGTGAGAAGAGGGCTCTACATGAGTCTCAAAGATGTGCAAATATTAAAAGAAACTTTCAGAAGTGGAAGGATGAGTCAAAAAAAAGATAAATTAATATTGGAGCAGGTAACAATGTAGACTGCATGGCAAAATGCTATATTTGGCTTTATGCTTAGCCTAGGGAAAGAAAAGACTTCACAAGTTGCTTAGCAAGCCAAACCACATTCAGTTATAAGGCAGACATTGTATCTGCCACCCACTCAGACAGACATGGGAGCCGAGATCTCTGCGAGTTAGCACCAGCAAGATGACGTTTTTATTATGAATGCCAGACTATTCCTTTTAATCCATTTTGGAATGCAGCGTACCTCCGTTGTTGAACATCTTATTTTTCACTATAACTTGATACGTATTCAATGCTTCAGCATACATTTCATTAGCAGCATACTGACTGGCCAGGTTGAAAAGAACCTATAGAAAATATAAGATAACCTATTTTCCTGTACCTGTAGTTAAAGAGCAATAATATTGAATCTATAGTTAAATAGTAAAATAAGTTAATTTTAATCTTAAAGCAGATAAAAGGTATACTTTTTAATGGTCTTTTGCTTTTGTATATTGAAACAGAAAACATGCTCCAAATTAACTTATTTTAGCTAATTCTTTTACTTAGATAACTACCATTAAAGTAAGGCTGAATAAGTCCTATGATTGACAAAGAAAATTCAGCACAGTTATTGCATGATATAAATGGATTTTTCCAAATCTAAATTTGTAACTTCAAGAAGTCAGTTCCATTACTTTTTTTTTTTTTTTTTTTAGTAGGGAATAGCTGGCCTGGAACACTTAAGACTCGCCCACTCAGCAATCACTCAGATATGCGACCAGCACACTTCACTCATTGAGATTTCTAAGCACTTACTGTGTAAGTGAGATCTAAGTTGATGCTTTCTGGAGAGGCAATTTGTTCACGCTGTCTCACCAACACTCTTTCCTTTCTTCCAGCCTCTTTTGCTTTTTCCAGAGCCTTAAATAAAATACTGTAGTTTAGCAATGCCTTGGACTTCACTAACCCACGACCACAATAACCCATTCAAAACAAGTACAAAAATAATACAATTACGTCAATTTTCTTAAGATACACAGACTACAAGCGAGGCCTTGAAAGTAGTTCTATAACCCACAGAAAGCGAGTAATTAGAAGAAGCAGGCTTACACTTATCCAGTATACCAAGCTGCAAAATTTGATTTGCTCACTCACACTGTACAAGTATTTTATACACACACATATGTACGTGTGTGTGTGTGTGTCATAATCAGTTATGACCCTAGGAGGAATATCCTATTAATCTTACAATGTGCATAAGTCACAAATAAATAAACAAGGACAGGTGGCACATACAATATGAGCAACTCCAAGATTATGATTTGCCATAATATTCTGCTGGTTGGTATCAAGACCCTTACTGTTAGTAAAGCTATTGGTCTCTAAGTGCAATATGAGCCCTGGGTGACCTACAAGACCAAAAGAGTCAAAGAAGAAATGGCTACTACGTTAGCTGGCCATTTGGCTGCTAACAGGCATGAAATATTTCGTAAGATAGTCCTTATGACAGAAGGCAACTCCAGCTTGCTGTCTTGCTTGCTTGTTTGTTTGAACACAATGCACCAATAACTTCAACATATTCTGCAGAAAAACAGATATTCTGTTGGATTTGTTCGATTAACACAAACAGCCTAGAGAAAACTCAGTAGTATGTAGTCCAATATTTAATAATCGGAAATGCTTCAATAAAAAGTCAGTTTGAATTATCGATCTATGCAAATTGTGCTTCCCATAACAATGTCAGAAGAAAAACGAAATTCAGAAAAATTACCAATTTCAGGTCTCCACAGCTGTTGGCAATGCAGCTTTCTTCAACAAGTTCATTCACTTTTTTTTCTAACTGCCTTATCTTCTCTTCTGGGCTAAAATAAAAGCAATAATAGAAAGGATGATTTATACAGGCAACCTGCAAACAACACATTTTTACACAGGCTGGTCTTAATAAAATAACACGGTAGTGTAATATATCACAACATATGGTAACTGACCAGCTTTCCTATCAAAGAAAACATAATGCAGAGCTACACACACAACAGATCCTGCAAAGATATATTTGCACTTTCGGTTTAAACACTGAGACTTAAGAAAACATAAATTCTCTTACGAGAAAAAAGACAGACGTGCACATTTTACAGACGCAGTTTGTTGAGGAGAAGTAATCACAGAATGAATACATGGAATGTTGAAACTTTCAAGTCAAGCATCCAGTGAAATGAAATAATATTTTAGAAGTAATTAGCAGAACCTTAATTTGCATTTTTAATATCAAAAGATAGCTTGCATATGTGGATTTTAATCAAAACTTGTAATTAATCTATTTTTTTTTTCCTTCAGCTAAATAACCATCCAGTTCAGTGGTATTCCCTTCTCCTCTGGAATTTGAGGAATATAAGCCTTCTGAAAAGTCTGGGTACTTCTCAGACAATTTCCTAACATTTATAGTGGCCTGCAAAATTTTCAGATTTAGTTTTTATGCAGGTGTTAAAGCCAGTGAACAAGGAGAATTGTCAGGCAAATTCTCTAATGCCCCTTCCATAGAATTGCATGAATCGTGTCATTTCTTGCCTGTCAAAACTCTTCCATACTCCTGTTCTATAACACAGCATCTGCAGAGCAACAGCTGCATACAGATGGCTGAGCCATGGTCAGAACCAGAAGCAACTGAAACAAGGTTCTCCTCAAAATCAATGCAACTACTCTGGGTTATCAACTAACCATATGCATAAATATCGGTAGCCTTATTCCCACAAAAATAAGTTTGGCCCCGCAGCGCTTCACAACTGCCTGTGTGCTATGAAACTCTGCTGTAAGTTGTATTTTCTTGCTGTTAAAACTTTGAAATCATTTAATACAAAACAGAACAAAACAAAATTATATTTACATACCTGTCTTGATTTTTCACTTCCAGAGGAGGAGCAGGACCCTTGGCTTGTCCAAGTGGATCAAATAAAGAACCTGCAAAAATTACAAAATTGGGAAAATTGGGAAAGAGTATCTTCCTATGGCAGTTGGCGATTTCTACAAATCCTACCTCTTGCAGATGCTTTAGTGTAACCTGCAGCATGAACTGCAGTCATTGGTCGAGCAACCCCATCCTTAGATAAAAGGAAAGAAATATTAAAGTTCCTAAAAGGATATTTTGTGAACAAAGGCATCAATTAGATATTACAAAACTTTAAATGCAATGAAAAGATTATTAACACCTTGATAAATTGACCAGTACTTATCTCAAATGTTTTACATATCTGTCTACAAAATAGGAGTGCCTACAGAAGATATAATGTGTAAGTCTTATATACATTCAGAATAATTAATTCATTTTCTTCCCCTGCACAGGCAAATATATTTGTTACTGTGGTCTGTTTCTAATAACATTAACTTATATTTTGCATTTTTCTCTCATTTTTAGACATTCTTTTCAGGAATGGTTGATCTTGAGATCAACCATTGAGAGTGCACCGCATCTTACTGTCTGTCACACTGGTTCAGAAATCAGAATTTTGTGGGTTTCTTTTCTTATTCTTTTTAGTGACAGTACAGTTTGAGAATCCTATGAAATTATGGTTCAGAATCTTTTACTTGATCTAAGAAAAAAGTAGCACAAATAAAGCGAAAATTTGTTCTTATTACCAGACAATTCCTCCCAACACAAGACCCACCACATGACAACTTATTTAACAATCTTGACTCCTACCTGGGCCTATACAGAGGAATAGACAGCGAGTGTAGACATATTTTACATTAAACCATGTGTTTAACAGAAAGAAACCAAAACTTTATATATAAAAAATATACTTCTTGCTAAAGCATATTAGAAAACCAGGGAAAATAGAATCTACCTCTCTTCCTGTTTAAAGAAAAGTTATTCATTGCATATCGATAAGTATTAAGAAACACTTGAGATGTGCTACATCCTATTGTGTGCTCAAACAAAACTTTCACAGAACAAAATCCTCACACTTTTTCACAGTAGTGGTTTTGAAAAACAAAGTACAAGCTAAAACGGAGTATTTTTATTTCAATTATTTTAAAATATTTGTATTAAAAATATCCAAAAATGTCAGAAAACGTCATCACTCTGAGACCAGATAAAATGTAAATATTAAACCTTCACCTGTACAGCTCCTGTCATGGGTCTTCCCATAGATGAAGTCAATGGTGCCTTTGACTAGCAAAACAAAAAATAATGCGATTAACTCTACCGTTCACAAAGCATTACAAGTGTGTAAGACTTTTCACCATTGAGTTTTAAGGCCCAATCTTATGCTCACAGAAGTTCATAGTAGAATTCCTATTATTAATAGATCTTCAATATAACTGTTTTTTCAATTTTTAAAAAATTTCTCAGGCAGTTCAGTTAATACAAATTCACGAAAACTGTTTTTTAGTTAAAACATAAAAGTCTTCAATGTAAAATTAAATAAAGTATTAAATTTTAATAGTTTAAATTTAAATGATTGAATTACTATCAAAAAAAAAAAAAAAAAAAAAACAGAACAAGTAAATTTCATGCAAAAGATACTGCAGTAAGATTCCGAGTACAGCTGACACAAGATTAAAAACTAAGAGCAATATATTTTTAATTAGATTTTTGGTGAATTCTACAATTCAACAATTTTGGTGAATTCTGTCTTGATCCAAAAGCATGCTCTTACAAACTGAACAATAAATATAGTCTACTGGCAGAAAATGTTATCATAAAAGGAGATCATTTCATGCAAAGGCTTAATGCTATTTATATTTAAGTCAAACATCTCACTGTATTTGAGAATATAACAGCAAACAAAACTTACCCCAAATGCAGTAGGCACAGGTCTTGAAGCTGATGTACCTGGAATTTTGGCTGTCATCTGAGCGAAAAAAAGAGAGAAAAAGCAAAAGCCACCACGTGTTATTAGACTACATAAGAAGACTAATAACTCTAAAGTGAATTCCTAGAAATAATAGTGCTTACAAATTGATATAAGGAGTATTATTGCAGAACCATATTGATCTGTGAATAAGGAACAGTAACCAGAACAGTTACAGCTCTTCTCTAGACACAAAGATATATATGCAAAGTAAATGTACATGCTAACTTTATATTTGTTTTGAAAATATATACAAGATTTAAGCTGCAGCAAATGAATGTAAATTCTGTGAAAATGGAGGAAAAAAATAATCAGAAAAAAGCAAAGGCTACTTTGTAATTCAGGCTTGCTAGTTCCTTATCATTAGGAGGATTATCTGCCAAGACTAGCAGCTCTATGAATAGAATATTAAACAGAAAGTCCTTCTAGAACCTCGTTTTGCTCTTTAATCAGCCTTCAACTCATTTGCTCAAACACGAATATATTTTTCCTGACAAAATTCCTTGCTAGACTAATTTCACAAATTAATAAAAGTTGTGCTCTGCTTATTTTCTACTTATTTTTCATGAAAATAAAGCTTTTTTTTGCACGTTTTTTGCATGTTAGCAGTAGACAACACCAAAAAAAGACAAGAAATACGCAAGCCTAGAGAAAGCAAACCCTAGAGCTAGAACTCCAGAGAACTTTTAAAATATACTTACAGGAGGTCTTCTACCATGACTTGTTTTCACTGCTTGTTGAAAAGCTACATCATTTTCCAAATCCTGAAAAAAAGAGAAAAAGAAATAAACCAAACAATCCTCTACCGCCACAAAACGCAGCACCCAAAGCCACAATTCCACAACATAAGGAGTACTGAAAACAGATAGGCAAACGGTAAGTACTCTTCAAAAACATTTGACTTGGAGATTATCAAATGATAGGTTGTACTGCAAATAAGTAACTACATTATTTGCACTATCTCTTTCACTTTGAGTTGCAGAATGACTGAGGTTGGATGGGACCTCTGGAGATCATCTAGTCCAACCCCCCTGCTCACGCAGGGGCACCTAGAGCACATGGCACAGGATCATGTCCAGGTGGGTTTGGAAGATCTCCAGAGAAGGAGACTCCACAACCTGTGGACAACCTATTTCTGCGCTCAGTCACCCTCACAGTCAAGACAAGTTTCATTTATCTCTTGTACTGGGGAGCCCAGAACTGCACCCAATACTCCAGGTGGAGCCTCACCAGAGCTGAGCAGAGGGGCAGGATCCCCTCCTTCAACCTGCTGGCAACGCTCCTCCTCACGCAGCCATGATCCCATTGGCCTTCTTGGCCACGAGGGCACATTGCTGCCTCATGGTCACCCTGTTGTCCACCAGGACTCCCAGGTCCTTCTCCACAGAGCTGCTTTCCAGCAGTCAAACCTCAGCCTGCCCTGCTGTCAGTGGTTATATCTCTATAGCTGCAAGACCCTGTACTTGCTTTTGCTGAATTTCACGAGGTTCCCCCTGCCCAGCTCTCCTGCCTGCCCAGGTCTCCTTGAGCAACAGCACAACCCTCTGGAGTTTATGTATGCCATATTCATATATTGAAAGCTTCATGTATTTCTCGCTAAATGAAGGAAAAAAATGACTTTAAAGCAGCAGTATACTTGCATGTAAGTACAGCTACATATTCTTGTTTTGTATTTAAAAAGTAATCCTATTCACTGAGCAGGGGGAAGAGCAAATATTTTACCTCTGTATCAAAGGTGGGATTATAATCATTGTATCCAGAATAAAGATCATCTTCATCAGCTTCTGGAGCCAAGTGCACATTCTGCATCATTTTTATCTGTGAAAAATATTAAACATCCCCAATATTACCTCAGCATTATTATATATGCCTTAAAAATGTAAAATATAGATAATAACAAGGTTTATAAATTCAAAAAAGCTCCGATTTAATTTTAGTTTACATTATCTGTCTTTGATATTAAGAAAACATAAATACTCAAAAAAGCTAGGATTTTATTGATATTAAATGGCACCACTCCATAGGACCAGGCTGACAGGCACCTACACCTTTGTTGTGACAAACTTTTAACACTCCTTTTAAACAGACATAGTCATCATTACAAGCAAATGATCCTTACAAGTAATTACAGTATTCAGAACAGTACTTTTATATTCCCAGATAATTCAGATTTGAGAAAGTTCCTGTATAGTCTTAAATTTGATTTTTTTCTTATTTGGGCCATAGCACCCAACAACAGGTATCACTTTTAGCACCAAATGAGGCTTCACCTCTGTCTTGATACCCGCATGACTGCAAATATTCTCTCTTTGCAGAATTCTTTACATAAGTCTGGCAGTTCTGCTGAAGCAATGCTTAAAAATCTGGAATTAAAGACGCCTGCTTTTCAGCATCTTTCTTCAGAGATACTAAGGATGTCTAATACCGGTCGCATTCACACTGCGGCCTCTTCCTCGCTGGAGGCACCGACCGACGCTCCGAGCCCAGCCCGCTGCCCCGCCTCGCGGCCTGCTCCCCGCCCGCTCACCCACCTCCCTCTCGCACCAAGGCCCGGTACGGGAATGGCGGGGAGGCCGCCCGGCCCCGGGGCCTCCTCACGCTCTCGGCCACGGTCCCGACCCGCGTTGCCAAGAGGGGCACCTAGCGACGCGATCCCCTAATGCCCCGCGCCTGGTTGCTAGGATACAGGAGCGTGGCCGCCCCTGAGCATGCGCGCCGCGGGGCGGGGAGCATGCGCAGAGCGGGCCGCGAAGCCTTTGCCCTCGCGTGGGCATCGCGGGCTCGCCCGGCGCGCCCTGCTCTCCGCGGGCGCCTCTTCCCAGGCCTCAGCCTCGGGGTTAATAAAAAGCCAACCCTCCCCCAGTATCTAAAATTAAACAGCCACAAAGTTTCTAAAATTAAACAGCCACAGAACTCTGCCATCCCCAAAGCCTCACTGGTGGCGGTGGCGGTGAGTGGCACAAATCCCCCAAAACCTCCAAACCCCCCTTCAGACAAAAACTACCCCTTTGAGCTCTTCGGGGCATTTTTTTTCCCCCAATGAATCAGTGTGGGTCACTGAAACCAGGGCTAAATGTGAAGTGAATTTGACTTCTTTCTGATTGTTCTAGGACTTGCTCTGACCTGATCCCACAAACATTTTTACATACACTTATGAACAGATATGTTTTCTGGGTTAGGAGAAACATGTTCCCAAAGGGGGAGCCTGTGTGCATTAAAAAATATGTCGTTGTCGTATGGGGGAAGTACAAACAAGGGTTGCTTCTCTCTGTGCTTTCCTCATCTGTCCAAAGGGTAACCCAAAACTAGAGCAATGTGAGACTCACTGGGTGCTCAACAGCATCACCTGGTGTCTCAGGGACTAGTGGTCACATAAACTGAGAAATCACCCAAAACCGCCAAGTCTCCCCACCCAAAAGTGAATAAAGATTTTCACCTGCCATAATCTCTTAAGCTGTACTAAAAACAAACAAACAAACCCTCCCAAAGTCTTCAAAGAAGAAGAAGAAGAAAAGACAATTCGATAAATTCAATCATTCTGCCATTTTTACTGCTTTCTCTTGGCAGGTTCTTTCTTTCTCTGGCAGGTTCTCCAGCTGATGAGCAAGTCATCGCACTCTGCAGTGATCCATAACTATAAGGAAAAAAAGGAGAACAGAGGAGAGATCTCTGAACTCTATAATATTTTTGAGAGATAAAAGAGCTCTCTAAGCCCAATTGCAACCTGTCCCCACTGCCCTTTGCTAATAGCATAAGAAAGCTACAAAGCCGCTGCATGGTACATAGTTGCTCAGAATACTCTTTGCATGATCAGGTTTTATGAGCGTTATGCAAAGTCAGGGCTTTTTGCTGCTCACCTTCTTGCAGCTTCAAAGTTCTTTCATAAGAGATAAGGCACAGTGAATATGAGTGAAAGGTCTTTCTCCTCCAGCTCCCAACAAGGGAAGCAAAGACAACAAAATCGTATTAACACATTATCACTTCTTGCATTAACTTGTTCAGGTTCCATGCATGAACCACTTTCATACTGAAAGTTTAGACTTGACACTTTTGGACATATAATATTATACCTGGAATTTCTGGAATCACAGAATCATTATGGTTGGAAAATACCTGCAAGATAATCAAGCCTATCCCCACTCTGCCTGTTAAACCATGTCCCTAAGCACCTTATCTACAGTGTTTCTTGAACACTGCCAGCAGTGACTCCACCGCTTCCTTGCACAGCCTGTTCCAATGCTTGACCACTCTTTCCATGTAGAAATGTTTCATAACAAGTATTTTGCAGAGTAACACACCCTAGCTGGGCAAGTTTTTAAGGTGAATTGCCTGTTGTAAATGATAAGCTTCGGCATAAATAAATAAATAAACACACACACACTTTCCTATTTTCTGCCAGTGATCCCTCGTATAAATTTAAACCTATGGCTTTTAGATTATCTGTGTTCTCAGACACATTGAGACTGAGGCAGGAGATGCATAATGGGGAAAGAACTTGTCCACATCCAGGACTTGCGTATAGTGGTGTGGAACGTATTTTGGTCCAATTATTTGGGGCACTGGAGGGAAGGAGGCCATGCTAAGGAGTCAGGGCATCTATATCTATCCTTGTAAACAATACAGTGCCAGTATGATGACCATATTATGTCAGTATTATGGCAATAATGTTGCCATAATACTTTCATGTTTTATCATAATATTTTCATGTTATGAAGCTCTCTTACCCTCCAAAATATGAGTGGACACACTGAAAACAGCTATAAGGAATGGTCCCTGGCTGCGGTTAACTCCTAAACCACATTGGAAATTGTTTGGAAGAATGAAAATTACCTAATGCGGTGGTTGGGTTATTTTAACAATTTCATAGACAGCTGATTGCAGTGCCTGGACCCAGGCCTTGGCACAGCTACGTATACCCACATTGCCCGAGTGGCTTGGAAATACCTCCTGGTCCACCTCGCTTCTGCTTTTGAAATCCTCCCAACAACCTTGAGTCCCAACAGGCCTTTCCTGTGCTTTTAGAAGGTGGATCAATCTACAAATGGTTTTATGTGCTATGAAGTATATGATAAATAGACATTAATGTATGAAGATTTAACCCGGAAATATTAGGCTCTTCTGTGACAACACTGGACCTTTCTCACTAGGTTTAAGAAGAGCTAATTCCAGATTGTGCTACAGGAAAAACCTATGTGATGCAATTGTCTTTACTGGAAAGCAGTAAATAGCCTAACCAAATTCCCAAGCACTTCAGGTGAAAATCACTTTTCTCACCTTTCTGATTTTCATTCTTGCCCTGAATCAGTCCTCCGCCTTCAGTCAAATTAGCTGTTTGTACAACTGAAACAAAGTGAAAAATTGATCAGATTTTTGTCCAGTTATTCTTCAAGATCCAGTTTATTCTGTGAAAATGTAATAGCAGTTTGAGGAGACCTGAAACTGTGCTTTTTAACAGGAGAACTTTCCCTGGCTTTCAAAGCATGGTGAGCAGTATCTTTTTGCAAGTAAGGAGTCAAGCTGTTCCAGCTACTGAGTTGGTTTCAGGGGTTGCTGGCCACAGCTGGCTCGTCATAGTGATTGCGTGTACCTTACCCTTGCTCTTTTAGTTTAACTGCTTGTTTTATAAGCCCCTAATATGCTTTTAGAAAATGGTCTGGATTAAAAAAATAATGCTCCCATTAAAAACTTTGAAGAGTGAGTAATTTTCTAGTATTGAATTTTGGACTGATGAAGTGTTCAGAAGTTTTGCAGTGTCATGCAGACATTTCAGCTTATCTACTGGGGCAGTAAAGCTGCATTTAACAGCATTCCTCTTGAAAAGAAGAGATCATCTCAGTACACCTCTAAAAGACTGCTGAGGGGGAAAAATAATATTATTAAAATTATAACCTTCTCAATACTTAACCTTTCAAATAGTTATTTTTTTAGCTAAAAATTTAGAAGTGTTTAATGGTAATTAAAGGTAATGCTAATTCAATTTATTTAAATGGCAATTAACTAAAAAAAGGCTTCAAATGAAACTCTTTTTCTTCTCTACTTGTAATTTAAGAGTTCAGCTGGTTAGTGGGCTTATGTATTTCACCAGTACCAACAGTTAACTACGGCATGTTACTTTCCTCTGTTATCAAAAGTAGTACCAGTGTAGGTATTATAATCTTTTTTCCAGTTTTCAAAAAACAAAAGTTTCCAAAAACAACTATTTCTAAAAAGCTCTAAAAAGGGAAAATAACATAATTCTGCTCTAATTCACAATCTACTCTCTATGAAGACAGATAAATCAATTACATACAATATAACAAAATATAAGAAGTGCATTATGAATAACAAATATATTGCAGTGTGAAAGGCATTTACAACTGGCAAATCTATCTTCTTAAGGGGTATTTTCAACACTAATATATATAATTCCATCCACTTTTGCTAAATCATATTTTTGCCTAGTTCTTGTAATATCTATTTTATTAATATGTACATGTTAATTCCTGCAGAAAGCTGCTTTGGGAATCACCTTTTTCAGTAATATTGGTAATATTTTCACCAGATCATTTCCACTGTGAATGACTATCTGAATAAACTGCACAAGTCATGGACATAATTAAAATCAGTTGTAAATGCAGCAGAATTGTAATGTAATTGCTAGCTATAATTGCATTATGCAAACCATTAGCTTCAACTCTACAAAACAGACACAAAAATTATTATACTCAATTAAATGCCACCACATTTGAACCCATTGTGTTTTTTGAACCAGTAATATAACGTCAGCAGCAATGTACCATAGTATTTTATATCTAAGATGTACTTTTGGATTGCTCTGGTGAGCAAGTAACTTATTAAAATAATATTTTGCATTTAATATTTAACAATGATGAACTATGCCTCTGTTTTCATCCCATGCCAAAAGCTGGGGTAAGAACATATTGTATTTTAGAAACGCGTGATTCTTGCATTGCCTGCAAGGGGCCCCATGTCTGCAGCTCCTTCCCACGCCCCCTTCCTGCTGCTCGCAGGAAACTCTGGCGATTTCTCTTTGGCCAAACTACACTCTTTTACACGGTTCTGCTCCTCCCCTTGCCGTAAATCCTCCTTCTCTCCGCAGCCAATAGCAGGTGTCACCTGCACACGTGGGCTGGTGGACATGGACACCCAAGCCATGGAGGAGTCAACTTTGCAGCTCCCAAAAAAACAAGCCAGGTCTACTCTGGCTGCTGCTGGACATTGAAGATTATATAGGCTGGTGAGTGCGTATTTGCTTCACTCAGGCCTCTTCTGTTGACAATATGAACCCCACTTTTCTTTCCCTTATGAAGCCCAGAATGTTGCAAAGTTTGGGAGTTCTTGGCTTAAGGTTTCTGCCCTTGTCATAGGAGGTGCAGGAGAGGGAAGAGTGAGTCTCTGTCCCTCACTCTCTTTTCTTTTTTTAATATCTTGTTTTCTTTCACTTGACCTACATTTCTGAGAAGTTAATTCTCTATATTTCTTCTTCTTGCAAACCTCTTTTTTTTTTTCCTGACTTCTTCTGATCTGTTATTTCCTTAGCAATTGAGAATCTACTGTCTCAGTCATCAGAAACAGTAGGGAATATGTGTACCATAAAACGCAAGAAGTTCTGACTCCATGTGAGGAAGAACTGCTTTCCTGTGAGGCTGACAGAGCCCTGGAACAGGCTGCCCAGAAAGGCTGTGGAGTCTCCTTCTCTGGAGATCTTCCAAACCCGCCTGGATGCCACCCTGTGCCACGTGCTCTAGGTGTCCCTGCTGGAGCAGGAGGGTTGGACTAGATGATCTCTAGAGGTCCCTTCCAACCTCAACCATTCTGTGATTCTGTGATTATGTGAAGGTCAGACAAGACTGAAATTACTGATAAGACTTTACAAACGGTGGTGATAGTCCCTTTGTTCTTAAAACCATATTTCCCAAGCCTAGAAGAAATTAGGTTTATATTCTAGAGACTTTTTAAAGTAAAAATTTATACAAAAAAGAGGTATCCATTGCTTCAATTATGCTTTGATTAAATTTACATAAATGACATACTAAAGGAAATAAATTTTACTAAATTTATGAACGCAAAAATTTAATTTTAATTGTGTTCATAATACATGCAGTGCTATTTTGAGTTACTCTTCAGAGAAGCAAAACTGGTATGTGCTGCATCACAAAATAATACTTTCTATGTGAGTTAGCAGCAGAACTAGTGAATCCTGAATTCCTGCACATTGGTGTCCCACTTTCTTCTATCTCCTTGTTGGTTCCACCTGCATTTTGTAACTGCTGGTAGGTGTCAGGTCACGTGTGGTGACTGGGCGGGTTAAGGTTGTGAGGTTAAGGTGGTAGCAGTTTGGTTTTCTATCCACAGCATGATGACTAGTGTTCATGAAACCATCAGGAATTTAGTGTTTTTGAGATCTCTAGGTCTTTGTTAGGTGTTGCTGAAATTAGCAAAGCACTGGTGAGGGAATGGACACACAAAAGGATTATATAGATGCTCCATTTTTTTTCTTGGAAACCAGGAAAAAAATAACCCAGAGATCCATTCTACTTTTTCCTGAGCAGTCCTGAAATAAATATATTAAAATTTTAACTGATTTTTAGTGAAAGCCAGAAACACAAGAAAACTTAGAATAAAAATATCTGATAGTTCCGTTATAGAAGTTATAGAATCTTCAATAACAAATATTCATTTTATAATGTTAACTTTTGCTTCTTTTCAGGAGTATCTGGAATAAGATTACATATCCAGAAACTACCCAGAACTGGGGGAAAAAAAAAATGTAGTGCAGGACTCTAAGAGGAACAAGATACTACAGCTTAATGAAATATGTTGACCTTTATAAAGTCACATGTTTTCACAATTTCTTAAGACATTTGGACAAAAGGTCAACAAAGATATGTTATTTATTCTTAATGCGAGAAGAAAGTTTTTTTTCCAATAATAATAAAGCAAAAAAAAAAAAAAGGTTTTGAGTTGGGGGCTTTGCTTTGGAATTCCTTTGTCTCCTCATGGAGAAATGGAGAGCAATGGAATTTGTCGTGTTCTGGATCTTTTCCGGGCAAAGTGTGATATGGGATGGGATGACGTTTGCTTCTCCAAAGAAGGCTCTAGACGCCAAGTCCCGCACGCCCTCACAGGTGTCCGGGTTTCTCTGGGAATCATCCCAGGACACCTCAGCGGGGCCACCCCAATAGAGGCGCCTCAACAGGGGCCTCTCGACGGGGCCACCTCAGCGCGGCCACCTCCGCGCCGGCGGAGCGGCCGCTGAGGGGCGTGCCGGGCAGCCAATGGGAGCGCCCGTCGCAGGAGCCAATGGGGGCGGCCGTGACATCGCGGCGGCGGCGGCGGGAGCGCGCGCCGGGAGGTCGTTGCCGCGGCGCCCTCGCGTCCCGCCGGTGCCGCCATGGAGCCGCCGCGCGTCGCCGTGGTCGGCAGGTAACGGCGCCGCCTCCGCGCGGAAGGAGCGCGGCGGCCCCGCGGGGCTCGCGCGGGAGCTGCGGCCTGCGGCCATAGCGCGGGGCGCGTCGCCGCCGGGTGTCGCCGAGAGGTGTTAACCGAGGGCAACCGGGGAGTCCCGGGCGCCCGAGCTTGTCGCTTCCGCACCGGGAAGCTCCCGGGAGGAGGTGGATCTGGGAGAAGGGAGCGTCGCTTAGGGGTCTAGATAAGATCTACCAAAATCCGGGACCTCCTGCTGCCCTTGGTTCGTTGCGAGGTGCTGCTTTAGGTTGGCCCCCGAGGGCTCTGCCGTGTTGTGCAATGTGGGTGCTTCCTCTACAGTAATTGCAGACAGCCCTTCACTGCTTCCCTATGTTCTTTATGTGAGTGGAAAAAAACAGCGGAGGGATCTGAGTCCGGCTTTGGGACATGCCAGTGTCTGAGATGTGTGTGAGTGAGCTGTGCTTCCTCCTCTCTTTAAGCTGAAACTCCTGAACAATAATTTTAAAGGACAAAAGTTCCGTGAGGCAATAACCTACCTGCGCTTGCCAGCGTTGCTTAGCCTTAGGCAGCAACAAGTTTTATCTGACACCATTGAGGTCTGGAGACACGTGTCCCGCTGCCGTCATGTGACAGTGACAGATCTCGGTGCTACCGAGCGCCCCTCTGCCGTGGAGGCGTCGGGAGAGGCGGCCCCGCGGTGCTGCGGCCTGCGAGGGCCGGCCTGGGCGAGCGGAGAGCGGCCTGGGCGAGCAGAGAGTCCTGCCCCGGCGGCGGCCAACGCTTCAGCACCGAACCCAGCGTGCCAGAAAGAGCCCTGCTGGGATCAAAATACCAAGATCGTGTTGCAGTATCGGTGTTGTGCGAGCTAGAATAGTTGGCTGTCTTTCATTGCCTTATTTTGTACATTCGATAATTTGAAAGAAAACCTAATAATCTCAAAACATACCAAAACAAAAGAATCTTTTTTTTTCATTTTTCAAACACTGAATTAAGGAAGCTTGCTGTCCACTTAGCAACACTAAATGCAAAGGTTCACTAAGTGTTTTTTGTCTCATATTTCCACTGATTCCTGCTGTTTCCTGTGTTTCCTGTTTCATTCTATTTTTGTTCTGTATTCATTTCTTATAATCTAAGTGCTGAACTTGTTCCTGTTTTCTTCTCTTCCTTTTCTGATCTGGTCTGTTGCTTGTCTGCTGTAAAGCTAACTAAGTTAAAATGTGCATTGTTTTGAGAGACATGAGGAAATTACTGGCTCCTTTAAGTTTCTTCCTTACATTTCTGGATAATGCGCTATAGGTGGCAAGACTTCACCAAAAGATGGCACCCCACCATGTGGCCCCCAGGATGGTAGGGTGCCTCATCTAAAAGTAAGGGTGATGCTAGACCTGGATGGGTGCAAAAGTAGCCCCAAAGCCAAGTTTTTCACATTCCTAGGGTATGGCCAGAATTGCAGTGGACCTGCAAGTGAAGTAGCTGGACCTTTGTTCCTGCAATCATCTCTGAAGGTTCCCAAGCTGTTGGACCATTGGACTGCTGTCAGTCTTCATGCCTTGAAATTAACAAATGAGTCTGCCAAAAATACTTTTTGGTATGATTCCATAAACTGACTACAGGACAGAATTACAGGTGGGGGAGAGACTGATACTTGTGTCCAAGGTCCAAAAGTAGCAGTTCTTGCTCTTTCAAATTCTACTGTTCTTTTTTTTTCCTTTTTTTTTCTCATTATCTTTTCCCCAACTCTGAGAAGTTGCTGTAGAGTTAGCAAAAGGGCATATAACTAGTAGCGAGTCTTTTTTTTCCTCTGTAACCGAATTGTTCATCAAAATAGCGAGCAGAGTCCAAATTCTATTTTTACTTTCTGCTTCTTCATTAATTGGCTAACATTGATTTCTTTTTCAGTGGACTGATTGGTCGCAGCTGGGCTATGATGTTTGCTGCTGCAGGCTTCGAAGTGAAACTTTATGATATTGTGCAACAGCAGATAACAGGCGCACTGGAAAACATTCGGTAGGTCACCTGACTTGCAATAACTGGCACTGAAATAAATCTGTGGGATTTCTGTAATTAAGGATGAAGAACCATGTCTTGTTGTTTGAAGGAAGTTCTGTTAAGATCAGAAAAACTATGTTCCCAGATCTCTAGATCATGTTTTCAAGAACACTTTAAATAATTTTATAGGTAGTGATTTAAGAGCTTGGTTTCAAATTCTTGTAATAATGTGTAACACAATTAGACTATCAATAGACTATGATTAAAATACACAAGCATAAAGGTTTTTGTGTAGAAGGACAACAAAATCTCATTCAAAATGGAAGAAGACTAATATTGGTTGCTAAGGAGCCCCACTACAATTAACAGTATTCTCTATAGCTGAAAAAATAATGTTATTTGGGTTGGAGAAGAAGAGGATATTAGTTCTACTAAAGATACAAGTGCTGATCAGTTGAAGTAGAGTCCTGGAATCTGCTTTATAAGGAGCAGAGTTGGGGTCTTGAATGTATTGGTGTGAGCCAGTTTGCTCATAGTCCTAGTTCTTTGCCCTGTGGCACTACGGCTAAAGCCTCGTGCTCCAGGTAGGCGATGGAGCTCCGAGTTAAGTCCTGCCCTGCGCCAAGCTACAGGGCCCACAAAGGCCTTGTCTGTTCAGTAACTCTGACTAGCTCTTTTCCAGGTATTTCTCTAACCTTCTTTTGAACCCATTGGTTCCTCGCCAAAGGACTTTGTGTTCTACAGGTTTACTACTCACTCCCATAGGAGCGAGTTCCTTTTGCGTGTTTTGAACCTGGCTCCCCACTTGGCTTCTAGTTTTAGGACAGTAAGATGCTGAATGGTAAAAAAGGTGAACAGCCATCTCCCAGAAAACTTTCCCTGCCCCCTCCATCTTCCCCCAGCTTCTGTTTCTGGGAAGGCTTTAGTCAAATTTAACATCTTTGTTGCTAAGCCTAAATAGCACTAAATAGCAGACACTTTTGGTTTTGCAGAATTGCTTTCATGGTTGAGAGATTTAGATTATTTGTAGGAAAATAAGAAAAAATAGGGTTGATCACTGTACCTACTTATGCAGACTGCAGAACTTTCTAAAGCAGAGTGAGGACTTTAGCTTTACAAGGCTTTTGGCTTGGAAAAGAAAAGCATAAAATGGCATGTGATGGTGGGGAAGTATTTCGATGTGTCACTGAATGCTGCATATGCTGGCCCATAGGCGTTCAAGGAAGGCATTTGCCTTAACTCAACTTACAATTAAGCTATACGTCTTGGCTGTTGTAAGATCTTAGTTAACATGTCTAGTTTCGGAGGAACATAGGTTTTGTGACAGGAACAAGATGTGCTGTTTCTTCAACTTAATGATTATGTCTGTCAAAATACCCTTGAACTTGAGCTCTTCTCCCCCTGCACACTGACTTTGTAGTGCAAAGTCTGCTATAAGTCCATGTGTTTTACTGATATGATATTGATTTACTGTGTAAGAGCTAGAGCTTGAATAGAAATGATCACTGTGCAGGGTTACTCTTCTTTTGAAGTAGAGGGAATCCCTCGCCAGAGAGCAGCAGAGGAGCATCCATTGAAGCTGCCTGACAAAGCCCCTTGGTAGCTACTTCTCTGTGAACTAGCTGGGATTTGTTTTCCTTTGTCTCTTCAAATCCTTAATGCTTTTAGGGAAGTTCTTGGAATTAACATCTCAATAGATTTAGTATTCAAAGGAGCTTTGTTTCACTCTCATTTGCAATTCATGCTCTTAGTGTATTATTTTTATGTTCAGAAGTAGGGTACAGAGAGGACCTTTTTTAACAAAGAAAAAGGTGAATTTGAATAGTGAACAAGGGTCACTTTATTTCAAACTGAGTAGGAATGAAACATAAGTATTATGTGATTGACTCTTAGTATATTAACTTTTATAAATCCAGAACAATAAGTTACAAAACCGAGTTTCAAAAGGGTGTTTAAGGGTTCTTTAAGCTAATGAACTCAACGCTTGCCGGTGTACCGGGAGCAGACATGTGTGGTCCTGCTGGAAGACTGAGCTTGCGACTGGAAGGGAATTATGTTGATAATGACAGTCTGCATGAATCACTGTGGAAAATCTCAAATGTACTCTGGTTCTTCCAATGTCTGCTTGGGGTCAAAAGGAAAACAAGCGGAAATACTTACCAAGTTGCCACAAAACCAGTAGACCAGCTAAGCAGAGGAAATGAGTGGGTTTGCTAATGCCTGACTTGGTGTGATAGATTTACTACCTACTTAATTTTTTACAGGTACATGTCAATTTGTGCCTTGGCACAGCAACAGCATATTGGATTGAACTGGATATACCAGCAGCATTATTAACCAGGGTCTGTTCTAATGGAACAAACTATTATTTTTCTCTCTTTTGTTGAAGACAGAAATTAATAAACAGTTTTATGCCACACCTGGTCTCTCAAAAACCTAAGTAACTTGCCTTGGAAAATGTAACTTTTCCTATCCGTTATGCTGTGTTCTAAGTGCGACTGATTTTGCTTTGAAAATAAGATTACTAAACTTAGAAATTATGAGAACTAGAAGAACAAGTAATGCCTCATTCCTGAAAGTAACCCTAATTCATACTATATGTATTACATACATATTTACGATTTAGTGTATGCTCTACCTACCATAAAAAACTTGCAAAACTTTTTGAAATGTCTAGGCTCTTTAAAATACTTCCATAATTATGCTGCTGGTAAGGATTGCTAAATACAGTGGAAACATGATATTTTGCAGCACCTCAAACCCTGTGTTCAGTTTTGGGCCCCTCACTACAAGAAGGACTTTGAGGTGCTGGAGCGAGTTCAAAGAAGGCAGCAAAGCTGGTGAAGGGGCTGGAGCAGAAACCTTAGGAGAAGCGGCCGGAGGAGCTGGGATTATTCAGTCTGGAGAAGAGGAAGCTCCGGGGAGACCTTGTCGCTCTCTACAGCTGCCTGAAAAGAGATTGTAGTGAGGTGGGGGTCAGTCTCTTCTCCAGAATAACTACCAATGGGACAAGAGGAAATGGCCTCAAACTGTGCCAGGGGAGGTTCAGGTTAGATTCAAGTTAGATATTAGGAAGAACTTCCTCATGGAAAGAGTGGTCAAGCATTGGAACAGGCTGCCCAGGGAAGTGGTGGAGTCACCATCCCTTTCAGAGTTGAAGAAACGTGTACATGAGGCACTTAGGGACATGGTTTAGCAGGCATGGTGGGGATGGGCCTATGGTTGGACTTGATGATCTTGAAGGTCTTTTCCAACCATAGTGGAGTATGATTCTAGGTGGGTTGCTGATTGCTTTACTACCCTTTTACTATCCAGTCCTTTTAACATGCTCCTTCACCCCTAGATACTGCAGCTTTAGAACAAAGTATATATGAAGGAGTAGATAGAGTGTCTGAGGCTTGCTCCATGGAGGGATCAGAGTAATCCTAGAATAGCAGTTCTCTGCAGGCACCTTCTCACTGGGGAAGAAATCAGTTCCCGAGCTCTTCCAAGAAAGTGAAGGGCACTGGACAGGGCCCCCACCGTGACAGAAGTAATAACTGCAGGTCTGTGGTTCAGAAGAGTCTAAAAGACTTCGGTGACTCCTGAGATTTTAAGGAGTGTGTCTGTGTTTTAAGAGGTGCTTTGGGGCTTGTTGGCTTGCTTGCTTGCTGGCAGTAGGTCAAACGCTCATACTCTCTGTGCCCCAGGCTGTTTCTGAGCTAGCCAGGTCTCAAAGCTGTACAGCCAAGTCCCTGCAGGCATTGTAAGTGCTCCTTTCCCTTTTAATCATTTCTCCCTGCTGTAATAATAATGGGATGCATGGAAATCCCTATGCCTCAGGGTTGAAATTTGGGGCTGGTGATTATTTTTTACCGGCCCAGATACCCTCTCATTTATCAGGAGTTAGTAGATAGCAAGCTGGTACCATGACCTTAGGAGACTGTTAGTCAAATCCTTCAAGTTGTGCCCATGACCAAATTCCAGGCTGAGGCTCTTGTGGGGGGTCCCAACAGCTGGGGTGGCCCCAACATTAGTGTTCAGCCTTTGGGACAATGATCTTGAAGTCTCTGTTGTCACTAAAATAGCCATCCAGCAGAGGTCAGTAGTGTATTGCTCTATAAACCGGCATATTATCTGCCTTAAAGTATGATAAAGTGTCAGGGGAAGCACCTTCCTTTGCCTACACTTTTCTGGCAAACCAATACCCTAAATAGAATATAAGGAGGATTTAGTGTTTGTAAGATTAGAAATTTTTTTGTGGAACAGAGCAACTAAAGAGGCAATAAAACTCTATTAGTGGAGAGGACCAAAAAATAATTTCCTGAGAGGCAAGGCCAAAACTGAAGAAATGCACTATTTATGTTTCCTGTTGGATGGACTTAAATAACTAGATTTCTGATAGAAAGCAGAAATGTCATCCTTGGCAGAGAAGGAAGAGAATAGAACAGGAGGCAGATACTGAGAATTTCTGAAGGAGCTTGTGGGAGAAAAGCAAAAGCCACATTATAGTCTGTCACTAGCCTTTTTAAAGCCATCCACTGGCTATTGTGGATGGTGCAAGTTTCAGGGGCTGGGGAGGATGAAGCAGGTGTGATAGCACACAGCAAGTGAACAAAATTTCACCTGGTTCTTCTAAGAAGAGAGTAATTCTGTTGTGGTGGTCTTTTCAAGTAAAAATTATTTGTTAAAACTAGTATTTTGCTAGAAGATGCTGGATTTAAGCAAGTGCACCTGGGAAATGGACTTCTGAGGAACTGATAGTCAAGACCTCCTGGGTTCTTGGTTTCCTACCATCTCATCTCAAAAAACATGAAGGATCAGAAGTCGGGATGCTGCAGACCCCATTTCCTTTAGAGATGTGGCACTAGTTGCCTTTAATGAGCTGTAACTCTTAGAGGGAACTTTTGCCCAGCAAGTTATACCTTTGCAACTTAGAAAATAGACCTGAAGCTTCCTGGTTCTTATCACTTCTCATGAAGCCAGAAATGTGGGCTTTTTAGCCATCGATTGGTGTATTATCAAGGAGACAAATGAGGAAGTGAACCAGAAACTTGATAGATTTCCTGCTGTGGTTTCTGTGGCACTGCCTGGAGGAGGCTGTGTTTGGACACATATCTTTCCCTGAGATATTCTTAAACAAAAATGTTGCTAGAAGGCAATATCTGACTAGTTTAGCTTAGGCTGTGAAAGGACTTTTATCTATTTATTAAACCATAAATGCATAGTCAGAAAATGGGCAGAAAGCTATTAACAAAAGTCTTTGCTTGAGTTTTGATATGCATAGATTGATAGATTTTAGGACAAGCTAGCATTCCTAAGGAGTTCCAGGGAAGCAAATGTGACAGAACCAAGCAGTCTCTGAAATGACTGTGACTTAGGGTCTCATTCTTCAGCTAAGAGTGACTTGAGCCTTTTCAAAGCTGTTGTCCAATGTAAACAGTACAGTACCTGGCTATTTACCCTGATAGGGTAGGCCAAAAGTGAAGTAATCCACTTACATAAGTAATCCACAATAACTATAACAATAACTATAGTAATTTGAAACAGTTAGCATGATGGTCAGTTATGTTAATCATGGGATTTTTGGTGCTTTTCACAAAAGTTAGTAAAAAACATGGTCAATGGTTAGCTGTGATTGTTATAAAACAAAATTGTTAGAGCTTGATGTCCAGAAACGGTTAGCTACAACAGCAGCACCTTGAAGAGGAAAAAATTAATGCTTTTAGGAGTTAGCCTTTAGGAAACAAAAATAAGTGCATGTATGCTGTCTTGGAATACACAGTGTTACCTTTACTTATTTCAGATAGAGCTTCAGCTGTTATTTTCAGGATATTAAACACAAATCCAATACAAATGTATTGGTACAACGGTACTTTTCTCTTCTGGCTATTGTGCTAATCCAGGAGTCTTTTTGATTATTCCTAAGTATCCACCATGACCACCTTATACTGATGTTAGTGGGGTTGCTCTAGGGTAAGATACTGGTGTCAGAAAAATATACTAGGAACCTGGCTTGTTCACTGGGAAACAAATGTTCCTTTTTCCACTACTTCGAGTAGAAAAGAGAGCCACAAAGCAACCTGCAAACTGCAGGTGCCTAAGACCTCTTTATAAAGCTCTGGTAAAACTAGTAGAGCCTGTAAGTGTATGTGCTGTCTTAGACACAGCACAATTACATTGACTACTGAAATAAAATCGTAATTTTCAGGAAGTTGGTGGTTAAGTTAGCTGAGCCATGAGTTCAAGCTGAAGACCTGAGGGCCTGGTGTGTCACTGCTGAAGTTTGACTTGTTTCTGTTTGATTTAGTAGGAACTGAATCATCTTTAAATTCTATCCTTCTCTTCTGTAAGCTTTATCTTTGATGACTTCAGTAGACTGCAGTCTAAATATCTCAGGCTGAGTTGCTCTTTAGGGACTGGGGAGAAATAGGTACGTAGGTACTTCTACCATACTATGAGGTGGGTTGCATACTTGGATGCCTAAGAAGGATGGGGCAAATGCATTTGAAATGCATGTACGTGTTGACAGGTGAGGTCAGATGAATCCCATTCATTTTGCTCAGGAAATCTGGAGGAGAAAGCTTAATATTTTTATTGGATCTATGGATTCGATACTGCGTAGAATAACAGAGTAGTTGAAGTTGGAAGGGGCTTTTACAGATCATGTAGTCCAACCTTGCCTGCTCAAGCAGGTTTACCTAGAGCAGACTGCCCAGGACTGTACAGACTTGCTTTCAATTAACTTAAAAATGTTGTTTGAGAAGCGTTTAACTTAAAAAAATATATAGTTTTCATAAATCACTTGATTGCTGGCAGCCAGTCTGATAGACCTGTTTAGGATTGCTGATTGCTGATGTTAAGGTGCCAGCAGCTGCCTCGCTGGAGGGCATGGAGGGAGTGCTGTCCTGGAGCGTACCTGGGCAGGCACGGTAAGGGCTGGTGCACCTCTGGGCACCTATGGCTGAATTTAGCTGGGCCTCTCCAAGGAGGTAAATTCTGCCGCGTGTAACATACACAGTGCCTAAAGTCCCTGGTGAAGACCAGCATATATGCCCAAGTGCCACATTTAGGAAACACCTGAGGGATCTTTGGTTGTTTCCATATGCAGCTATGTGGAATTGCACAAATCCTGTAACTTGGTCATGCTACAAAACTTTGTTGTTTGCTCCAGTTCTTTCCCCCTCCAGTTTGGTGGCAAATGCAATTCCTCTACTATGTAAGAAAACTTCCCAGAAGAAGCCACAGCTTTAAAGCTAGATTGGCAGGGAGAGCAAAGGATCCCTCCTGCCTCTGCTAATTATTAGCTGAATTTTCTCTCATCTTCAGAATGAGCATTTTTTGCTAAATAATAAATGAAGGCTCAGAGTAGGTTTGTATTAACTGACAACCTTAACTATACTGGCTGAATGAAATAATTTCATGTAAATCACTATCAGATAGTTTAATCCCACCTAATCCGTGGGGAGTTGCACCTCCAAATGATTTGAATAGTTTTTGAAAAGTGTTTTGAAAAAGCGTGTATAGTTTTGGTTTATATTGTTTTGTTTTTTTTTGTGGCTGGATCTGCACAGAATCCTTCTTGTGGAGGGTGGCAGGGCCAGGGACAGCAACAATACACATTTGCTTTGTTCAGTTTAGGCTCTGGAACTCAATTTAGTAACTACTCAGATTTTGTGGTATTTGCTTTGAAGTTGTTACTTACACTGGTGTGATTTTTTTGTTTAGGAATGACTCAGCCCTGTAGTATATACATTTCTTTAGTACAGTTAAATATTGTTCTTGAAGAAGAAGAAGAAACACTTTACAACAAAAGATCTGTTTGCAAAACTAGAGGAATAACTTCTTCATTACATATGAGAAGAAAAACCCTTGCTGATCCTGCACCAGTGAAAATGGGTTTGTGGTGATGACAGGTTTGGGATTAGGAATAGATCCTAAAGCCATCCATGCTCGAAGACATGAGAAATCTGGTAAGAAAGTAGAGGCAGTAGAGTAGGCAAGGATTCATGACTGAAATCAACCTTTATATTTTTGAGTCCAAGCAGTGGCATGGCAAATAACATAGCACTGTTGGATTATTAAGGAGTTTTTAATAGTGACTTTAAAATGATAAATTCTGAAGTGTGTGTGTTATTTCTATCAGCAAACAAATGAAGGAGCTGGAGGAGTCGGGATTCCTGAAAGGAGCTCTGAGTGCGGAGCAGCAGCTGGCTCTCATTAGCGGCTGCACAGACCTGAAGGCAGCAGTAGAGGGTGCTACTTTCATTCAGGTAAGCCGAGATTCAATAGCTCCTAGCAAGCTAGAGCAGCAATCAGGTTGTTTTATATACTAGGTGCATATAGGAGAGTACAAGCTCCTGATTCCCTGGGGCTGGTTGTGCTGGATGACTAACAACTGACCCTAGCTAAGGCTGGAGTGACTTGCTGATCTCCGTGTGTGATGAGACTGTAGCTGTTAGAGAATGAAATGTAGAAGGGAGGTGGGCAGGAATCTCTCAGGGAGAGCTCTTCTTTTAGGCAACATCACACACATTAGTGCTAGGACTAAAAATTATTTATTCTTCTTCAGCTATCTGTATAACGCAGGGAAAATGGCTCTGCCCAGGGGTGGCTTCTGTTCTGACAGTGCTCAAACTTAAGCCCTTTCTGCTTGGGCCTCAGACACAACCAAATTTAGTGCTGTGGAGTGTGTCCCGTGTCTCTGCCAAAAGTGCTTTTCATGGGTGTCAAAAGGGTGCTTTGCAAAGGAAGGAGAAAACTGCTCAAAGCAGCTATCCACATCAGAGAGTTAAAATCAGGTCAGTATGTAGGGCTGAGCAAGATGAGTTTGGGGAGCAGGCTGAGTTCCTGGACCTGGCAGTCTGTGCTGCTTAGCAGTTGGTTGCTTAGCTCATTGATGTGGGCAGTTCAGGGAACGGTGGCAGAAGGGACCACTTACAGTAGACAATATGGATAAGTTGGTGTTGGACTTGGCACCTCATACACTAAATGGGCCCCCAGTTCAATTCCAGCTGCACTATTAACTGTGTATGTATGAATGCTATGCATGTTTGTGTGCATGTATGTATGCTGCACTCCAGGACTTGCAATTTATTCTGCTCCAGAGTATAAATCTACCACTCTGCACTATAGCATATCACTAATAATAATAGTAAGAGCAAAAAGGGACAAATGAAGGATACTGCATGCAGTGCAAGAGAGACTTAGTGTTGAGTATTAGGTACTGTAGATATCTGTTACTTGATCTCAGTACAACTGTGTGCATCTCTCTGCTCTTTGGTCTTGGAGCTAGAGATGGTTGGCAGAGCTGTCCCGTTCAGCAGAACAATGCAGCCTGGGGTTGCTTTCTCCTTATAGTCTCTCCCAGCCTTTCAGTGTCCAACCACTGCAGCCGATTGATTTCCTGAGTCAGAATGCTGTTGTCCATTCAGAACAATTTCTGACCATGAAGAAAAACTTATTTAGTGTAGGTGTAGAGGACTGCGCACTGGAACAGGCTGCCCAGAGAGGTTGTGGAGTTGACTTCCTTGGAGATATGCAGAAGCCATCTGGACACAACCCCGGCCAACAGGCTCTAGGTGACCCTGTTTGAACAGGGAGCTTGGACTAGGTCGTCTCCAGAAGTTCCTTTCAGTCTCAACTGTCTAGTATCTAAGCAGCCAATCAGCAGCAAGATTTTTTTTAAATCCTGTGTCCTGCTAGCTTGGCTTCACGTGCTCTAACTTTTCTAGTGGAAGGCAGAATTCAGACAGCAAAGAGTTTATTCCTACTGAGGGTTTTGAGACCCCTGTCATATTCACTCACCCTCTTTTTGAATTTGTTGAGATCTAGTTTGACATAAAACAGCCTCCCTGTCTTCAGAAGGCTTTGGAGAACTGCAACAGGGTTCCAGGCCTTTCGCTTTTCCCAAGTTGGCCTGGTGCATCAGGAGGCAGAGCAAAGCCTCCCATGGTAGTGAAGACGCGAATGCGCTATAGATTTTTACAGTGGCAAACTATGAGAGCTGGCCTTTGCATTTTACTGTTTTCACTTGCGTATGTCTTACCTTGACTAAATTTAATTTATTATCTAGCGCCTCTTGTGAAGTTCTGGAGATGTTTGGGGTAGCAATGACAAGCACTGACAACATGGTGAGCCAGGCCTGTTTACTCACTGCCCACCTGTCTGCCAGGTCATTTATGAATGAGTGTAGCAAAGAGCACTGATCTCTGAATCTGCACTGGTCAGCGTCTCCCACTGAGCAAGAGCCGACTGCCTTCTGTTTGCTGTCCCTTTGCCAATTACTATCCCCTAAAGGACCTCTTATCTCCCACATGGCTGGATAACTTCCTTGAAAGCCTTTAGTGAAGGGCTGTGTTGAAGACTTAGTTTTGGAAATTCACATGGACTGAGTCCTATTCTCTTGCTTTTTGCTTCCTTTAAAGAATTCTGCTAGGCCTATGAGTCAGGGCTTCCCTTAAAGGCTGTTTTGATTCTTCTCCATTTATTTGCCATTCGTTCAGTGCTGCTCTTTTCTCCTGATTGGCTTGACAGACATCAGGCTTACGGAGTCATAGTTCAAGATTTCTGTGAAGCTCATTTTGAGTGGCAAACATGATGCAGCTTTATCACCTCTCTGTGTATATTTGGTTTGATTTCAAGCGAGCAATTTTATATCACTGTCAGTGGGCATTTTCTATCTTGTTTTACCGTGCTCTTTCAAAATAACAATCCTTGACTGCCATCTTCATCTGGGTACATCTTCAGCTTTGTGAAGGCTGCCTTCGTGTGTTTAGTAGCTGCATTTCTCTCTCTTTTTTTTTTTTCCCTTCATGGTGTCTTTTAACTACCTGATCTATGAAATTGGGCTAATGTCACAGAATCAGTAATTTGGATTGGAAGTGGCCTTTGGATATCATCTATTTCAACCCGATGCTCTAAGTAGGACCAGCTTAGATGAGCTTGCTCAAAACATGTCCAGTGGGTTTTATAGATCTGCAGGAAGAAGACTTTTAGCCTCTTTAGATAACTCGTTGCAATGCTTGATTGCCCTCATTGTAAAATTCCGAGTTGGAATTTCCCTTCCCTTCCTACCACGGTGAACGTCTGAGAAGAATCTGGCTTCTCTGTAATAGCTGAAGGCAGCAATGTTGCGGTGATAGTGTTTGAATTACCTTGATAACAGCAATCTGCCTGTGGTAACTCAAGCTTCCCAGTACTATTTTATGTTCCCTTTGCATTAATAGATTTCAGCATGTTGCTGTTAATTGAATTATATTTTTAAAAGTTGCATGAAGTAGATGCAGTGCACCGGATGGTAACAAGCCTTTAGGCACGGCACCTTGGCAGCAGTGCTCACTAGCTCTTCAGTTTCAAACGACAGTATCAAGTTTTGCCTCTAAACAGTGTATACTGTACACTTTGAGTGTATATATGCAATGTAAGTGGACTTTTTTTTTTTTAAGCTAGTCTTTGCTATTTGTACTTAAGGGGAAAAAAGTAGATATAAAAGACTTGGAGCCCAGAATAAGGATTCCTATTTCAGCAGTGAATTGGCTATGTCATGGCCAAATGAACAGTGTGATACTTTGGAAAAGTGACCCAATAGTTAACTCTGAAACTGGAAGGGCAAAATGGCCTAGCTGTAACTTATGAGTACAAGTGTGTATGCATATTTATATGTATATACATATAAAATAATTTACATTAATGGTAGTTGATTGTAGAGGGCAAAACTCTTCTTGCTTAATGATGTGACCTACTGATTAACTTGTCATGGACTTCCATGAGAACTGCAGTTCTTTGCACTAGATTTCACTTGGTTAAATCTTAACTTTTTTTTTTTTCAAATTTCAGCTCTGTAGACTGGTCCACTTCAAACTGAAAAGTTCCTTGATGTTTGCAATGCTTGAGTCAATTCTCTGGAGGGTTTTTTGTTTTCTTGTGTTTTTTTTCCTCCTTCTTTTAAAAGAACTTTGCCTAAAAGCCTCAGAACTGTGTTTTTATTTTATTTTATTTTATTTTATTTTATTTTATTTTATTTTATTTTATTTTATTTTATTTTATTTTATTTTATTTTATTTTATTTTATTTTATTTTATTTTATTTTTGCCTTTTTTCTTTAGAAAGAGCTGGACATCCCCCTACTTCACCTGCAAACTCTTTTAAACTGGTAATAGTAATGCTAAGATGTCTTCAGCCTGGTCCATCTTGGATCTTGCTGCCAGTTCAGTCTCTCTGGTTGAGCTATCTAGAAAAAAAATGTTACAGCTTAAAAAGAGCTTTCAGAAAGATGGGAGGTGCCTCAAAATATGATACAAGCCTTGACTTGGGAGTCCTGACATGATGGTACGTGTTTCATTGCTCCTGTCAGAGAAACTTACCTTTAAATCTGAAGTTTTCCTGGTAGCACTTCGCAGACATTAGCTTTTGTTTTCCAGGGCTTTCAGGACCCCTTTTTCTCCCAGAGGGGAGGGGGTGTCTGTCGTTAGCTCCCAAGGAAGCTGAATTCAGCTGCCAGGAGCTGGTGGGATGGAAGCCAGGGATGATCAGGCCTGGGAAGCTGTATGGCTCTGTCAGTGTGGTACCTCTGTGCCTGGGAAGCTGCTGAAGGGCCGAGTGTGTGACGGCTGCAGTGACACAGCTGCTTCTGGACTAGCTGGTCAGCCCCGAGTACTGGGAGGTAAACATGGGCCTGATTGTTTCCTGCTAGGTAAATATAACCCTAGGCCTGGCTTTATCCTATTTACCTTAAGCACTTAACAGCACCAAAGTTGCATTTTAGCTTCTAAGGCAGCTGATTCTAAATGGGCTAACTGCCTTGATGACTTTGCAGGGGATTGGGGAAGATTTAAGGGTTGAAACAATCTATGCTCAAAGATTCTTGCTGCAAAATATTTTATAAAGTGGCTCTAATAGCTCTCATGATCCCGTTGTACAGAGTAATGGCTGTGTTTGGGTTGAAGTGAGAGTCGGTGTCCCGGGAAGCAGCCTGCCAGTGTCACCCCCGCGGCGCTGTGGTTGTCACCTCCTCCCGAGCTCGAATTGCCCTTCTTCTCACTAACTCCCATTTCCAGCCTCCATCTGGGACACTGCTCCTTTGAGTGCCACCCACAGAGCTCCCTGATAACTGGTTGCTCCTGCACTGTCTAATTGTACCTTTTTGTCGGTTCCAGTCCTTTGCTTTGCAGTTACAGCTGGTTCTACTGCTTTTTCCTAAATCTCCTCTCATCTGACCAGCAGCTTTTTTTTTTTTTAAAAAAAAAGAAAAAAACAGAAGAATTGAGGAACTGACACATGGTGCTTTTGGGGTAACTAAGCCCCAGAAGACCACTTACTTTCTAACTAAAGTGGGAATGTGTGATCATAGACAGGCCCATCCTTTAGGTCAGATGGTCGGTCCGTCCTTTCTGAACTGAGCCAAGCCTATTTGAAAGTGTAGTCAAGTGCTAATATAGAATTTGCTTGGAGGGCTGATTGATCAATAGTATCCAAATATATATATAAATGTATTGTGTAGACCCTCCTTTTGATTTTAGTATGAGTGGAGTTTTATCCTTCATTCCTAACACTCTAAAACACATCTATCCTGGTGTTTAACACTGTAATTGTCTACCATTACAAACATGACCATTCAACCTGTCTTTCTGCTGAAGGTTTTGTCAGACTTGTGAACCTCATTGCAAAAGACACATCTCTTCATATCAGGATCCTGACTTAGGTGACGCTTTCTTTGTATTTTTTTTTTTTAAAACAAAAAACAGAACAACAGCAGATCCCCCACATCTGCAAGTTTTGACTCTGAATTGGATAATGTAGTTCTGAAAACCAATGCTTCCCCAACTGCTGTTTTGTGTTTCCTACGAATTAAAGGCTGATCAGCCATCTGTAAAGCAGATTTGCTCAAAGCAATGTACAGTGGCAGTAACTTTTGTTGCTCCAGTCCAGTCCAGTGCACGTTTCTGACCTACAGAAAAGTACAAAATGTTTCCATCTTAAATGATGAATTTCAGCTCACTGGAGTGGTATTTACTTGTACAGTATCGTGTTTGTAGAGACTCTTTGATTTCACTTAAGAGCTAGTGATTTAGCAAGCATCAGATTTCACACTGGTATGAACTAATACATTCAAGTCACTTGAATAGCTGTCAAATCTTTAGATATGAAGGGAATTATAGTCTTTTTTTCTTTTAAGTGGATTAGCCTAAAATATCAATGTTTTAACTGATCCTTTATGGCTGCTACCTATCAAATTAAACCCACAAACTAAAAGGCAGTAGATCATTGAGATTAAATTCTAGCTTTATTAAAGCTAGAATTAGCTTTAATTAGCTTAAATTAAAGCTTTTTTATATATGAGCTCAAGAATACAAAAGCCAGTCACTTGTAGATTTGCTCTAAAACACTTTCTGATTTCCAATTCAAAATGTAGTTGAAACAAGTTCATACTCTATGAATCATAATTAAGTCTGTATATGGGTTCTCCTCACTCTGTCCTCTGCTTCTGGATATATGAACAGCATATGAGAGGATCCTGCCCTTATTAGAAGGTTTTCCTTTAGTTTTTTTGGCCTACCAACTATGGAGTTGTCCAAAATCAGGCTGGAAGAAACTGCAGAGGTTACTTAACCCAACCCCAGCCCTAGGGCAGGGTTGGTCATGCCTGGACAAATGCTTGTCAAAATGGTTTAACCTGCTCTTAAAAACGTTATGTGATGGGATTCCTTTTCTGCCCCTATTTTATTTCAGCATGTGCCTGCCCTTACTCTGAGGGAGTCCGCAGCTGAAGTCGCAGCCAATGAATGTAAATGGCCATTTTTTGTATTACTTATTGCTTTATAGTTACATCAACTGACAATAATCTGGGCCCTCTCATTAAAGAATAACCAGTCTGCTTTTACATTAAAGGAGGTACTGTCCTTACCCTGTTCTCTTATGCCTGTTTTACAGGATACCACCTCTTGTTCAGGTTGGGAATAAACACCTGATTGTGCAGTTGATCTGGACTAGCTAGAGTTGTTTTACAACTAAGAAGTCTGCTGTCTACAAACACTTTGCTAATGTTCTGGTGTTTGAACAGGTGCTGGGAATCCCATTTTGGAGGAAGGTCTGTGCAGAGGGAAAGAATAGCTGCAGGGTGGGGGGAAAGGTAAACAGCCCGCTGAGCTTTGGTCACTCTACTTTGCCTGTGTCCCATCTTGTTTGGGTTCCTGCATTTCCCTCGGGTGTTTTGGGATCCAGCTCACTTGATCTCACCTCCCTGCTCAGGTGCACAGTCCCAAACTTCCTGCCTCTTTCCCTTAGAAGTTTCTGTGGGAGGGGTTCAAGTTCAGATTATGTTCTGCAATAAAAATAATGTCAGTTCCTACAGCCTGTGCTCTTATTACAAAGATAAGTAAATCCTCATTCTAACTGATCAAGATGTTGGCACTGCATTTCAAGATGTGTATAACCCGGGCACCCCTTTGGTAATAGCTGTATATATGTGGGATGTTTTTGTCCTGTGTCCCAAACTTGTAGTTTTTGTTTCCCTTGTCTCCTGTGACAGTCTTTGTGCCCCATATTATCTCTGGCTTTCCTTATTATTCCCAATTTACTATTTTTAAAATCTCAGCCACTTGTAGACATTCCCAGCCTCAGGTTTAAGGGCAGGTGTTATGTTTGGAAATGACAGAAATACAGCAGGTCATATGCATCCACAGAGGGAACAAGCAGATAGTGGGGGAAGAGGGGAAGATCTTACCAGTGTGTAGAGATACCTGGAGGGGGAAGAGGAGGACAGAAGACAGGGCCAGGCTCTTCTCAGTGGTGCTGAGTGACAGAGCAAGAGGAAATAGGGACACACTGAAACACAGGAAATTCCATCTGAACATAAGAATAAAAATATTTACTGTGAGAGAGGACAAACACTGGAATGGGTTGCCCGGAGGGGCTGTGGAGTCTCCTTCCCGGGGATACTTAAAACTCAATAGGATGAAGTCCTGAGTTACCTGCTCGAGCTGTTCCTGCTGTGAGGTTGGGCTCAAACCCATGATCACGATCTCCACAAGAGCCTTCCAAACTCAGAGATTCTGTGAGCTGCATCACATCTGTGATTTCACTGTGTCACTACCTTTTCTTTGCTCTGCTTTCCTTTGACCTTCCAGCTCTTCTGTACCTGCTGCCAGTGCTGCTGCTTCAGAAGTGATGAGTTCGCCTGCACTCACACCCTGTTTTTAAGGTCCTTGGGAAACCAAGTTCTTCCTTGGGTTCTTGTCCTTCCCATCTTGCTGTCTGGAGGTGCTCTAAGCCTACACTTAAGAGTTTTGAGCTTGGAGATTGTTGCTCTCCTGTGGTTCCTGCACAGTGGGAGTTAGTCCCTGGATTCGTGTTCCCAAGGTGTGATGTGTGTTACGTTTGCTCCTCTGGGTCTGTTTAGCAAAAGTACACATCACATCCTGGGTATAAGGAGGTCAAGCTTCGCACGGGCAATTTCAGCCTTGAAGATATCTTTCCTGCTGTGTATGATTAAACAACCCAGAGACTGTAGTCTGTGTAAAGGAGTCTTTACAGCTGTGTATTGATGATCTAGAAGGAGAATTTTGGAGGTATCTCCCACATGGGAAAATGTAGACTATGAACTGTGCAAAAATGGAGGATTTATCCTGCTCTCTAACAGCATTTTGTAGCAAAAGAATTCACTTCCTCTGCACACATGCTCAAATTTTCTTATAAGGCACTTGCCCTTCAAGGATTGCTTCTGTGGGAGTTCATGAAGCAGGACTGTGGACATTGTGGCTTTTAAATCTGAATTTCTAGATGTCTGGGAACTGCTGTCAGTCTGCATGAGGGTTATGCTGCTTCAGGGGACTGTGAATGTAAAAGCATTCAGAATTCACGATGCTAAATGCTTTCCTGGCCTGCCTTCCTGTTGCATTCAATTAAAAAATATTGTAAAGGTCGTAACAGTCCTAGGGAAGAGTGTTTTGGAAAGTGTTTGCTCAAAGGTGATGCGAGTGAGTTGCTGTATTGAAGAGTGGGTAGGAAGAATCTGTGTGCATGTCAGCATTTAAATGTAGGTAATTGAAGTTCTGCACTGAGATTAAAATGAGGACATTTGGGAGCACAGGTGGCTTGCACAACACTGTGGAAAAGCATGTACAAAAACACTGGACCACTGGATTTAAACCAGAAAGAAAGTCTTCCTCGTTTGCTGTGCCCTGGCACTTGAGGGGTTGTGTCATATGAGAGCAAGGTTTTAACCAGGAGCTACTAGACTTTGATCAACTTGTTTGAGTGTCAGTGTTTGCAGGTCTAGCACGTGCTTACCTCAGTAGGGTTCCTAAGACTTCACAGGCTGCTCAGGTAGTTGCTATACATTGCCTGAACATATATTTAGATTTTTTTAATGCCTTTTGCTTGTCAGTCTTTAATACAATGCAACCTTTCTAGGCCAGGATTTAACAAAGTGTCATGTTCTGATCAGGCTGTTACAAAAGCTGCCTAATAAAGAAGTTCAGTTAAGTTGAAAACCAGATTAGTAGCAACCTTGTTCTTTGAATAAGAGTGTACTGTTTGCTGCAAATGAGAAGTGTGATCTTCTCTACCAAAAGGGCACAGGAATATACAGTGTCACTTAAAATGCATTGAAATGTACTCTAGCCTTTTTACACTGATCCTTTGAGAGACTGTGATAGCTTTAAAACTGCTTACCTGCTCACTGTTTGTTTTTTTTTTTTTTTTTTTCCCATGGTAAATGGAATAGCTTGAGACCTCTCCAGGCTTCATAATAGGCAGCAAGTGAAATTCCTGTTTAATAGGAATTAGAGCTTAATTTCTCCTCTATTCTTAAGGGAATTGGTGTCTCTGAGAAAATAATTGCATGCTCGATGAGGACAGAAACTGTATTGCAGTGGTCCAGCAACCTGAGTACAACTGTGACACTATAGAAGTCACTGCAAGCAAATGGCCCTTTCAGAGACCTTACGTAACCAGGGCAGGTTTGAGTTTCCAGCAGCTCTGAGTTTGCCTTTTTATCATCTGATGTGAGAGGAGGCTTAGGATTTCAGGCTCACAATAAACCTATTCAGTGCCACTCTTTTATTATTTTGAACAGTATCTGCAAAGTTCTCTTCATCTTTGGCTTTTCTAAAAGAAACCATTTAAAGTTAACCAAAGCAGGAATCTAGGAGTTATGAGCAGAGTATCAGTTTGTTTTGATAAGGAGCTCTGTTACTCTGGGCTCTATCTGGAGCTCTTAAATGACCCTGTTTATCACTTCGTCGTCGTGGAACTTTTAGTACTTTCCATGCAACCTGTTTATGTTTTAAGAAGACTTCAGATTACTTTTAACTCATTTATATCCAGTCTGATGGAAATTCTAGCCTTGGGCATTCTTGCTAGTCAGTTTGAAGTTAACAGTTGCTAAATGGATGACTTCATATTATACTAAATCTGTAACTTTTTCACCCACCTTCATTTACAGAATAGGAAGGACAGAATAAAATACTTCTAGGTGAGAGGAGATTAGAGTTGGAAAAGCACAGAAGGGTATTTTCCATGCGTTTTAAAGGTAGACCTGAGATTTTGCAAGTATGAGATCCTGATTGAACTGTGCCTGCTTCAAGAATAAGAACACAGATAGCAATTGTTTAAAAATAATAATAATTAAAAAAAAAAAATTGATGGAATGAAGGTCGGTTGCTTTTTGAAGTGAACCCCTGTGTTTGTTCCTCTGTTTTCTCTCGATGAGACTGAAGTCTGTCATGTTGATTGAAGGATCTGCTCTATGTACTTACTCTCCCTGCAGTTCTTAATCAGCAGGGACATCTGTTTTGTGTTAAAGCTCCTGCAGTATGTGCTGGTCCCTCTCCTGCTATAGTGAACCCCTTGTGCTTTCCTCTTCTTTGTAAATGAGAAGGTATTTTTGTGTATTATGGCTCACTGGTATGTCTGGACTGACTTACATAGGCATTTAAAGTAGATGGGTCCTGTGATTTCCAAGCCATTGGGGCAGAATCAGTGAAGTGTGAAAGGTACGGATAATAATATTAAACTAGAAGATTCTAAAACTGTTGTTTGCTTTTATTCCAGGAATGCACTCCGGAGAACCTAGACCTGAAAAAGAAGATTTTTGGTCAGTTAGATCTTATTGTTGATGACAACGTTATCCTGAGCAGCTCAACCTCCTGTCTCTTGCCTACCAAGTTGTTCACTGGCCTTAAGCACGTTAAGCAATGTATTGTGGCACATCCTGTGAGTACGATGGCATGTTCTGTTTTCATACTAAGAGTGCAGCCATGTAACTCATCCGCAGCCCAAGCTCTTCTCTGCAGACTGAAAGACAGGGAAGGGTATTTGAAGTGCTTGTGTGCTGCACTGTAGTGGTGGGCCTGTCTTTTCGGGAATGCTTTAGTCTGGCTGTTCCATGTGCAACAGCTAAACTACACTGAGAGCATGTGTGCACCCTGTGTACTGCTGACTCAAGACACTTCCCATCTAAGTCATTGTGCTTGTATAGCTGTTTGCTACCCAAACTAATGTCCTTCAAATTGCAGTGATTCTATAGTTTGGAGGCAGACCTATAAAACTCCCTGCATTCCCTTATGCCATCCATTAGTTTTTTCTGAAGTCCTTTTGCAGCTGCTGTTGGGTATCAGTGAGGATGCAAACAGCAAGTTGCTTGTGCATTTTGGCACCTGTAAAACATAGGTAGTTGATGCAGATAAAAGATGGAAGATTTTGGCTCTGGTTTCATCAGGCTTAGCCTGACTAGGCTTAGCCTTTCTCCTACCTAAAATTTGGTAGTCCTTTATCATTTATTCCTAGGGGCATCACTGCAGGACAGTACAAGAAGAGATACTATCCCCTCTTCTGTGTTTCTATATGAAGTAGCTATGACCATAACTAAAATTTCATAGCAACTTATGGACTTCTTCATTTTCTTGTTGATTTATCAGTCTTTAATTTTACATTACGCTTCCTTACTGTTTTCCCAAGTCAGTCGTATTGGTTGACCTGGTTAATTTGAGCTGCAGTCATTATAGGAGCCACTTCTGAAAGCATTTTTAGTCTGATCTGGGAAGGTGGCTGGTCCCACCATAAAGTTTCTATGTTGATGTTTTAAGGATATATGTATTTCATGAAATGAAGTAATTTTTTCCTTAACACATCTAAATATTCTGCAATGGCTTTGCAGTCTGATTGGGACCACTTTTTTAGAAGGCTCAGCTTTACTCAGAGTGGAGTGGGATGGCAAACCCTCCTGTGAGCCAGGGTGCTGTTCCAGAGGCCTTTCTTTGTCTGCCCTTCTTGCTTTGCAGTAGCTATTGCTTTTTGGTGTGGGGAATGGGTTTTGTTATTTTTTTTCCTTTTTTAACTGTGACCTTACCAACATTTTGAACAAGATGGGTACGATGTGGGGAGGGAGGGATGGCTGTAAGAAGTAAACAGCTCAGGAAGAAGCCAGTGAAGAACTGGTGAAGAAAACAGTGTGAAATTCGATATCTAAGAAAAACTAAGTTTTAAAGCCTCTGGCACAGGTGAGGAAAAGAAATAGAATTAAATGCCCAGTGGGCAGATGGAGCTCATCACTTTGCTTAGCAAAGCAATAGGCACATAGTAGTTGGAAAAAGTGAATGAAATCCAGTCATGCAGCTGTATGATAGAGATGCACAGGGAGCTTACAGGCACAGCTGTCCTCTGCAGGCACCTCCGAGCAGGGTGTTGGTAGAGCTCTTCTTCCTAGCAGCTTGTTTCTCGTATTCTGTATAAAGCTGCTAGGTCAGACAGCTAGAAAATGGAATTAGAGGAGACTGTGTTCCAGTAAGTAAGTCCATTGCTGTGCAGGAATAATAAACAGATAATAAAATCATCTCCAAAATATATTGGGTTCTATCTGTTAGATTTTTAACTCCACTACTCATATTAGAAATTGTTTCTTTATTGTAATTTTTGGTTTTCATCGTATTAATGGTCCATTGAAATTCATTTGATATTTGCTGATAGCTAGTTGCTTGTGCTTACTTTGTCATACACTTCCTTAGATCTTGTTTTGTTAGGCTGAGTAGGATGAGCTCTTCTACTCCCTTAGGAAGGGCTTTGCATTTCCCTTCTCATTTTAGAAACCCTCTCCTGCAACCTGCTCCATCTGCATTTTTACCACTTTAAATTTTTAGCAAGGTGCATTATTCACTCCTGGAAATTAGTCTTCCTCAGTGTCCGCATTAGCATGCCCACTAAGGTACCCTCAGTGCCAAGTTCATGAAATAAAATATTTCAATAAGATCACTGTCAGGAGCAAGCATGGAGGAAGCTCATCCCCTGTCTCTCAACAGTTCGCTTGTTCTCTTCCCGATCAGAGCCTGTGATATCCCTGCGGGTTAGAAGCTCCTTTGGAGAGTTCTTGGGTCTGGCTGACTCACCTGGCAAGAGTTTTGTCCTGGCTTTGGTGGCGGCAGTGCCGGAGAGGCCGGGGCAAGAAGGGCTATGAGGCACTTGGAAGGCACCGACGCAAACGTGTTGCATGCGCCGTTGCAGCAGATGTAGCCTTATGTCAGGCTGGTCTCCCAAGCCCTACAGGAAATGGGACCATTTAAATCCTGAAAAGAAAGAGCAGAGAGAGAGGAAAGACTCCCTGTGCTGCTGTGACTAAGTCCTATATTTCCATTTATGTGAGCACGGTTCAAGGACGGCAGTTGGCTCTAATGGGGCATGGTGAAAGAATCAGTGCAGAATTACCATTCGTGGAACATCGTAGCCAGTCATGGCATGCAGTAATTAGTCTGCTGCCACGTAAAGGGTGCAAGAGAATAAGACCTAAGGGCTATTGCTTTTGGAAAGAGCATGTCCTGCCCATATCTCTTAAGACCTAAAGAACTTCCAGCAGCTTCTAGGACACTCTTTAGAATTCAAGAAGTTTAAGAAGCTTTTTATTACTTCAAAAATACATTACACAAACATTGGCTTTGAGGAGAAACTGCATTTGGGAACAGTCAAGGAGATTTTTTTTTTCCTAGTGGCTACAGTGTTTGAAGGTAGCCCGTTGTGTAACTTTTTGTGTATGTTTTATATAATATCTGGCAAGGGGATTAGCATATATCAGACTTGAGTTAGTAGCAGCTTTTCTCTGAGGTGTTGCATTTTACAGGCAGTGCGTAGCAATATTTTTATTATAAATTTCCTGAATATCTAAAAGAATGTACTTAACTTGGAAAGAGATGTGGTGGCCATATGTTTTACAGAAATAAACTCGATATTGAGAAAACATCAGATAAGCAATAAAAAGTCTTCTAGCATTGTTGGACTGCATTGATCTTTAGAGTAGGTCAATAAATCTAATCATCCAAGACTTATTTTTTTTTAATTTGAATCAACAGTCCAGCTCTTACTGGATTGATTAATGCTTTCTGGGCCTAGAGATCAGGTTTACTGTGTTCAGTAACAATTACTCACACTATTAAAAAATTGCGAAAATACTTTATACTAGGTTGGCCTGTGTATCTGCTAATAATTAACATTCTTCTTTTGTGTTTCTTCTTGAGGTAAATCCACCTTATTTTGTGCCATTGGTTGAAATTGTTCCACATCCAGAAACAGATCCTTCAACTATAGAGAGAACATATGCCCTGATGAAGAAGATGGGTCAGTCTCCTGTCAAATTAAACAAGGAGATTGAGGGGTTCGTCCTGAATCGGCTGCAGTATGCAGTGATAAGTGAAGCCTGGAGACTTGTGGGTGTATGTATAATCTTTTTTCCATTTCTGTGTGTACATAGCCAATTTTATAAGCATGACCAACAACATTTAAATTTCTTATAACATTTTGTCTTCTTCGTTAGACAGTCCCTTATGTGCATGAAAAATGAAAACAAATACATGAATTTACAACAGTAGAAAGTTTGGACAGTAACAAATAGCAAAGATTATGAAAAGGAAAGTGATATGATGATAGCAGTGTCCTTTATTCTGCTTTCTTTTCAGAATAGGACAACTGTAATTTTCAGGACAACCAAAAATAAAATGTTGACAGCACAGAAATCAAAATACTGTTGTTTTTTTCAGGTTGTCTTTTCATTTCCTGTTATTTTCTGAATGTTGCTCACCTATCTCACAGGGTTATGAAAATAATATTTTAAATGCATTTGTCTTTTGCCTTTTAGGAGTTCTTATTTTCAAAAGTTATTTGATACTTGTAGGTAAAGACAGATTTCTCCTCTTCCTGCCCATTCAGACATCTAGCTCAGAATCATCTGTTTGTGCCACTTCAGCTTTTCCCACAGCCAAGTGTCTTGGGCTACAAAGTCTGATCTTTCATCATAAGAGCTGAATTGAGTCTAGTGCAGTTCTGCTGAGATTAATTAGTTTTAGGAGAGCTTTTTTTTTCCCCACAAAGAATGCTTTGAATTTTTAGTCTCTTTAAAACAAACATTTACACACAAAAATAGGTAAAGATTTTAAAAATATACCTATATTAACATATCATTAAAAATAGCTCTTATTCCAAAGCAATACCTAAACATAGTTGCTGAACTCATTTTACTTACCTCCTGTTAACTGCCATTAGCAATACTATGCAATAATGTAAAGTAGGTGGCGAATAAGAATACATTAAGCCTTTGTTAGGAAGAAACTGATCTTCTACTGAAGACCTTTCTTTAAATTTAAAAAGATTATGTTATTAAAAGAATAATAAAATTAGTAAGTATACTGTAAAAAGAATCCCTTCAGAAAGCTGTAGTCATGGTGAAATTCCCAGGATAGAAAGAACAGCAAGTTATTTTTGAAACCATAAGACGACTGGCCGAAAAACATTTAGGGAATAATTTGCTAAAACCGTAAAAACTACTCTTAAAGAAATTAAAAAGAAGGTAAGTCCATAGGAAAAGAAAAAAGCTAACTGAACTGTGGTGTTCACTTTAGATGACACTGTACCCTTTTCTTAAAAGGGAGGGATTGATCTGAGGAACTGTATTATGCTGAAATAGAACAAGTCATGTGAAGAACAAAATTTTTTAGAAAAAATCAGGTAAAATGAATAATAGCAAATTAAGAAGGTGAGATGAAATGTATTTAGTAATTTCAAAACTCAAAGCTGAAGTTGATGAAATGTAGACATAAGCATCTTTTTACACATCAGTTAGCAAAACACCAAAGGAGTGGAAGCACTTAGAGCTGAATTTTAACTTTTAAGAGTTCAAAGGATAGTTGCGTTTAATAATACATAGGTACATGAATAGGATATCTTGGGTCAGTGGGAATATTGGAGAAATAATGCCTCAAATACTTAGTAGGATTCTTTTATGTCTCTGAAAGACATAAACTGAACTATGGAATTTGCAGCCAAATGGACGTTGTATGTTAACAGTGTGAATGGGTTCAGAGAATAATTAGACAAATTTATGGAGATGAATTCCACCAAGGTCTGGATGCAGAAGCAGCCTCCATCTCTCAAAATCCCTGACTCCAGACAGCTGGGAGTCGAGAGGGTCTCTATGTATCATTGAGAGTATCAACTGCTTGTGGAATGATTTTAAGAATCCTTGATGAGCATCTGTCAGAAAGAAGCCATGACTTTTATGGGAGCCTGTGCTCTTAATAAGAGCACCGATGTGTACTTTTTGTGTATGTCTTTCATGAATAATAAGAAAATAATGCTTGAAGCACTGACAGACATGAAAGTTGTTTTCCTTGTGCTTCATCTAAATTTCTAAACTATTTTTTCTTTGTGTTCTGTTTTTGTATAATTTTGCTACATTTCAAACAAATACACTTTAAACTCTAACAACTTTGATGGCCTTATTTCCGTTCCAAAAGACTAGATAAATCCCACTGCATCAAAGGTGTAGTTTCAGCTGTGTTATTTTGAGCCTTTAATAGTAAGAGAATCATTGTAGATAAGAGAGAGGTGCAGGCCTGAGGCAGTTTCTATCTTTCCACTGCACTGCCGTCAACTTTTTTAATGCAAGTCATGTTCTTTTGGTGTTTTGCGCTTTCAAAATAGGGAAAAAATGTTTCTTCTGATTTTTAAGTCACTTTTCAATCTGTGTGGTTGAGAGGTAAAGTTTTGAAAATATCAGTATCACTAACTCACAGTCTTTGAAAAACTCTTAAAATTCAAAGTTTACTCAATCTAAGCATGCCTTTCTTTCCTTGCTACAAGGGAAGATTCCCTTGCATGATTCTCTCTGGTAACGGAGCTTTCCTTAACTTAAGAAGCTCTGGAGTGTTAGTTAAATTGAGAGTGCTTGCAGTAGAGACATAGCAATACAGTATTACATTTGTCCAAAATGACCATATTACTAATCCTTCTGTGGTTCAATATGGAAATTACTGCCATTAGATTTGGCAATCTATGTCACCTTGGATGCACAACACAGATATTCTTTTGAATTTACTTATGAATGCTTTAGTACTTTAATGCCAATGATTGTGTATTACTTTCAACTGTTGTAAGGAGCAGTGAAACAGAAATATGAGACATAATTTCACGTTCGCTTATATTTCTACTGGTTGTGAAGGTCTGAACATTATTTGTTATATATTGATCAGTATTTCTATTTCTGTTTTAAGTGTTCTTTGATTTTTTTTTAATATGGTGCTTGGAAAAATCTGCCTTGTTGATAGAGGACTCCTGTATCTGCCCTGCACTGTATCAGGTTTTCAGCATCTGAGACAAATATTTTGAATACAGGGGCCATATATGAACCAAGGAAGAAAAATAGTGGCAATCTTGATAAGTATTGTGAAGTCACTTGAAATAGTCTTAAATTAGCCCCTTTATGCAAACAGCATCTGTTTGTGAGGACCTTGAGAAATGAGCTTGAATGTTCTCATCTGGGCTCTCACCTCAAAAATATTCATAGTAATAGCAAGCGAGTGATTTTATACATGCGTATACATGCAGGTACAGTTGTGTTAATAATGTTTGCTTGGAAAAGCTTGTCAGGAGTAGACTGAAAAGCTTGCAGACTGTATTTTAGTTCCTCAATGTAGCCTGGCAACTGATGACCTTTAAGCCCCTCCGTTTTCTTTGGCAGTGCTGTACTGGGATGTGTGGTGTGTGAGGCCTGGGATGTGGGTCGTATGCTGGGAGAAGACCATATGCCTGTGGTCTTCTGGACTATGACTATGTCTTTTGGTGGGCACAATTTGAACATGAAACTATCAGTGCAGTCCTGAAACCTCCATCCCTTGCTGGGAATTCACATGCTTAAGTAGAACTGGTTGGTGGATCATGCGTTGGGGTAACCAACTTCTGCCACGTGGCTGCAAGAGCAGGAGAGGCTGCAACAGCGCCAGAAGTCCGAGGTGAGGCCCTGCCAGGAGCACTGGGAATGCAGGACTGGGCCACGCTTGGCAATGGGAAGTGTAGTGGTACGGTGGTGGCAAAATTAGAAGACAAGGCAGTTGTAGGAAATTAAGAGAATCAAGGCTGGTTTGGAAACATACAGTGGATGCAAGGAAGAGGATTTTGGCCATGTGAATGTTTTGGAATGTGGTTTTAAGAATGCACAACTTTGACTTTTAACTAAATACTTAAATCCTTTTAAAAGTATCTAGAAGCAAAAGCCATAGTTTCATTTATGGGTCTAAAAGAAGGAATTCAAGAAAGCACTCTCCTTTGAGGCAAGCATGCTGAAATGAAGCAGTTTATGACGGATCCAAGTTGGTCTTTCATGTGACAAAATGTCTTTTTGAACATTATTTTGACTTACAAGTCACAATAGCACTCTGGCAGTGCTGGTGTTTATGGCAGGAAAATTTTGCATCACTTATCTCTCTCTCTCCATGTTTCATATTTTTTTCATAAAAATGTAGATACTGCAGACACTGCAGTGGTATCTTCATCTGCACATGTCTTTAAGGTCACGTATCTGAGAACTTGTTGCAAGAAGTTTACATAGGAACATCTAGCATATATGAGGCTGAAGTTCCTGTAGTTTTTTTATTTATGTTTTTAATTCCTCCATCTCTGTTATATTGTTTTAGTGTTGATTATGGTGAGAATAGGAGACTTACTGTGAGATACTGAGGCTGAAGATCCTTATGCCTCTGATATTCGTAGTCTTCATGACACTAAATTTTGTTATTACAAACCAGGAACTATTAGAATGATCTGTAGCCAGTAGTAGGAAAAATATCTCTGCTTTCTCTGTTATTCTCTGTTGTCATTTATTTACTCTTTCATACTTCCACTGACAGTGTCACTGGTGTATCTGATTCAGTTCACAGCTCCTTGGAGCATAGGCTTATCCTGTTTATTTGCCCAGAGAGCACCCTGTACCCTACTTACATGATTGCTTTGAATTGATTGCAAAATCCCATTTGCAGATTCTTAACAGTACAAGTACATTTGTTAGTAGCACAGTATTAGTTTACAAAAGAAAAGTAAAAAATAGCTGGAATCTGTCTCCTTCTGAAGATCCTCTATAAGGTTTTAGTTGACTCTATCCAGAAAGTAGCAACCAAACCATTTCAGTGCTGCATTAGATCAAAAGTTTCAAACCTTATTTTGAACATTCCTGACTATCCTTTTACTATTGATAGCTGTCTAGAAGTTTAGCTGGGTGAAATATTTTTCTAAGCATCATTGGGAATTTTTGCAAGGGTGTCATGAAATACAGCAGCAGAAGTAGGTGAGGAAAACACAGCAGTTCTTTAACCCTGATCTCATTTAGGAGATTCACTGCTTTTGTGAACCCGCTATAATTATTTTGTATGTTGGATCTTCGGTATATGTCGTAAGGTTCTGTATTTTCTTCTGGATAGCTTTTGATATCATTTTAATATATCCTTTTCTTTAAAACTGGGTTTTCTTGTGGATTGTAGGCATTGTAAAAGATCAGAAGTAACTGGCAGCTGTGCCATTAAGGATGTGGGGTTTTCATAAAATCATAGTATCATAGAATGCTTAAGGTTGGAAGGGACCTCTAGAGGTCATCTAGTCCAAACCCCCTGCACACGCAGGGTCACCTAGAGCACGTGGCACAGGACTGCGTCCAAGCGGGTTTTGAAGATCTCCAGAGAAGGAGACTCCACAACCTCTTTGGGCAGCCTGTTCCAGTGCTCTGTCACCCTCACTGTTAAGAAATTTTTCCTTAAGTTCCTGTGGAACTTTCGGTGTTTCATTTTGTGGCCATTACCTCTAGTTCTGTCGGTGGCCACCAGTGAAAAGAGGCCAGCACCATCCTCCTCACTGCCTCCCTTGAGGTACTTATAGACACTGATTAGATCCCCTCTCAGCCTTCTCTTCTCCAGGCTGAACAGGCCCAGCTCCCTCAGCCTCTCCTCGTAGGGCAGATGTTCCAGGCCCCTGATCATCCTTGTAGCCCTGCACTGGACTGTGTCCAGCAGCTCCACATCCTTCTTGTACTGTGGAGCCCAGAACTGGACACAATACTCCAGATGTGGCCTCATTAGGGCTGAGTAGAGGGGCAGGATCACCTCCCTCGACCTGCTGGAGACGCTCTTCTTAATGCAGCCCAGGATCCCATTGGCCTTCTTGGCCATGAGGGCACACTGCTGCCTCATGGTCAACTTGTCGTCCACCATGACACCCAGGTCCCTCTCTGCAGAGCTGCTCTCCAAAAGGTCAGTCCCCAGCCTGTACTGGTGTCTGGGGTTATTCCTCCCCAGGTGCAGGACCTTGCACTTGGCCTTGTTGAATTTCATGAAGTTTTTCACCGCCCAGTTGTCCAGTCTGTCCAGGTCCCTCTGGATGGCAGCACAGCCCTCTGGGGCTACTCCTCCCAGTTTGGTATCATCAGCAAACTTGCTGAGGGAGCACTCTGTGCCCTCATCCAGGTCATTGATGAATAAATTGAACAGGACTGGACCAAGGACTGACCCCTGGGGGACCCCGCTAGCTACAGGCCTCCAACTGGACTCTGCACCGCTGATCACCACTCTCTGGGCCCTGCCATCCAGCCAGTTCCTAATCCACCTCACTGTGCACTCATCTATCCCACACTTCCGGAGCTTGCCCAGGAGGATGTTGTGAGGGACGGTGTCAAAAGCCTTGGTGAAGTCAAGATAGACGACATCCACCGCTCTCCCCTCATATATCCAGCTGGTCATTCCATCACAGAAGGCTACCAGGTTAGTCAAGCATGATTTCCCCTTGGTGAATCCATGCTGACTACTCTTGAGCACCTTCTTGTCCTCCATGTACCTGGAGACAACGGCCAGTATGAGCCGTTCCATCACTTTTCCGGGGATGGAGGTGAGGCTGACTGGGCTGTAGTTGCCTGGGTCCTCCTTCTTGCCTCTTTTGAAGACTGGCGTGACATTGGCCTTCTTCCAGTCTTCCGGCACCTCTCCTGTTCTCCAGGATCGTTCAAAGATGATGGAGAGCGGCTTAGCTATGACATCTGCCAGCTCACGCAGCACTCTGGGGTGCATCCCATCAGGGCCTATGGATTTGTGGGTATCGAGGTTCCTTAGGTGCTCTCTGACCCAATCTTCCTCTACCCAGGGCAAGTCTTCCTCTCCACCAGCTTCTTCTCTTGTCCCTAGGGCCTGGGGCTCTAATGGGCTGCCCTTGGTAAACACCGAAGCAAAGAAGGCATTGAGCAACTCTGCTTTTTCTGTGTTATTTGTAACCAGGGTGACCACCCTGTTTACCAGCGAACCCACGTTTTCCCTGATCTTCCTTTTGCTGTTAATATGTTTGAAGAAGTTTTTCTTGTTATTTTTAACATCCCTTGCCTGATTGTGTTCCAACCGTGCCTTAGCTTTCCTTGTCGCATCCCTGCATTCCCTGACTAGGTTCCTGTATTTCTCCCAGGGTTAAATGGCTTAGAATTTCTCTCATTGGTTAAATTTTTGGAAAACAAACAGTCATATTTTGGCTATGTGTCTGTTTTAGTTCATTTTCACAGCAATCATTTATGAATTGGTGAAGCAATTGGCTTCCTTCCCTAGCTTCTGTCCCTCTCCCTTTTCAGGTGACCAGCTTGGCAGTCCAGGAACAATGGCAAGGCATTTTGCTGCAAAATCATTATTGTTATTATAATAAGTAATGATAATATTTGGGTTATAGTGTTATCCAGGGAACCCCTACTAAAGGTGAAAGATAAGGTAGGGGTTTAACAATCTAATTAGGAAGGGTGTTCCATTCAGCATGGATATCATTAAAGGAAGTTCAAAGAGCTGGGGAGAAAAATCGTGTTGATATGAAGTGTTTGCTCCAGGGTGAGGTGAGTGAGGGTGTCAGGGAGGAGGGTAATACAGCCCAGGAAAGTAAGGACATGTGAAGTAAGGAGGAGTGGGACAGGTTTCTTAAACATGATGAAATTGAAAGAAATGGAGTTGGCTGAGGGATCTAGGAGAAAAGTCATTTGCTCAAAATGACAGGACAGCAAAAGATGTCATCAGGGTGTGTATTGAAGGGACTCAATCCAAATGATAGTGAAGAGAAGGGCATAACAAATACTGCTAAGGGAGAATGATTAGCAGTGATCAGAGGGAAAAAAAAAGTTTTGATCTTGGAGATAGATGTTACAGGGGATAAAGTGGCAGATTTGGAGACAGGAATTGTATGGTCCAGAGGGAAGTAAAGTCCAAACTAACTCTATACATGGGCTGGAGTGAGTATGAGAATGTGATGAGCTGGAACTATCAGAAAGAAATTGTTTTTTTGGCCATGTCACGTTTAACATGATTACAAGGCACTGTCAGCGACAGAAGAGATGTGGGTGTGACTCACAGATGTACAGATTACTCATTAAAACCAAGCAAGTTGGTCAGGTCTTAAAGGTGGAGACTCCAGCACCTACATGGGTTTTGCAAAGGAGAAGAGGCCCCTGCACAGTGAGAGTCACTGACAAAAAAACAGAGGAGACCATAGGTTGAGGCCTCATAGGAGATTAAAATCTCTAAGGAGATGTCACAGGCAGCCTGGAGAATCCCAGTCTAGTTTAGATCTGGAAGTTTGGCTGTCAAAGTCAGTGGAGATTTTGGTGCAATTTGTTTAAATTTTCTGTAGCTATAAAAGTCTGCTTCCAGTGAACAAGGTTTTAACTCTAACCATTTCCTCTTCCTTGTGAAAAGTTCTCTGAGGGAAGGCTTATAAGAATGGCCACGTAGAATGAAAAGGTTGAAAATTTCTCTTGGAGAGGTTATATTTCATGCTAGACTTAATAAAATGATTGGAAATTTCTCTTCCTTACTCCTTAGCATAAATGCCAGTCCTTATGGAAGGCATCTTGCAAACATCACACCGACTCTGAACCATTCCACCACCTTATTCGTTAATATACCATTCCTTAATATAAGTGGGAGTAAAGTTGTTCCCTAAGGGAAGACCATTAAAGTCTTCCTAATTTATGTTTTTTTTTTTCGATTCTGAAGAGATAAAGTTACAGAGTCACAGAACAGTTGAGGCTGGAAGGGACCTCTGGAGATCACCCCGTCCAACCCTCTGCTCCAGCCCGGACACCCAGAGCACATGGCACAGGGTGGCATCCAGGCTTTTGTTTAGGAGAGTCTGTGTGACAAGGAGAAATTGGCCCGCATTTGTAGAACAATATGAGACCTCAACTGAAGATGTCTGTCATGATCTTTTTTTCTGTTAGCACTAATTTTTGTCTTTTAGCGGCCGTAGCCGTAAAGTTACACCTATAGCCAAAAGGCCAAGAACAAAACACTCAGCCTATGATACTTTCAAATGCCAGCATTGAAACTGAGGATTACAGTGTCAGAAGAAATAAATCAGTTGTTTTTTTGAAAAATTAATTTGCAGTGTTTCTTAAGTGTTAGTAGAGGCTTATCTGAGTCTGTTAACTCCTTACTGTAACATTTTCAGCTTTTGTCTACTGGTATGGTTCAAATGCTTGTCTGGAATGTGGTTCTTGTGGTGAAATTTTGCCCACAAATCCACGTGAGTCAGAAAAAAAGCAAAAAATCACTCATGGAGCATAGCTTTACCAGCATAACCCAGGGCTCAGGTGAAGCTCTTCCCACAGAAGAGTACTCTTGTTGACTTAGTCTGTGTTGTTCAGATAAGTTGCATTGCCATGTCAAGGGAAAAACTCTTTAACAGAACATATGGTGCCTGTCATAGCCCTGTTGGCACCAGTTCCATAATCTGAGCACAGACCAAGGCTTGTTTTTTGGTTCCTGCCCTTACCCAGACCTTCTGGTCTGCCTTTGCACAAATCACTTTACCATTCCTGTGCCTTACTTCTGAGTTACAGAAAACAGTACTTCCTTATCCCTGCTGCTTTATGTCTAGCTGTGTGTTCCACCAGAACTGCGTGTTCCAAATACGTTGGTTACATCTTAGTATTATCATTCCCTTTTCAAGACAGAGTTCAAAAAAACACCTGCAACAATGATTCAGCCAGACTTATTTTTGATCGACGCCTACCAGCAGATTAAGATTTGAGACTGAGTCTCTTAAAAGGCTCTATTTAAGTCTGTGATGATGAAACTTCCTTTCTGTGACCAGCTGTAGAGGTTGTTTTGATCCTTCACGTACAATTTTCTTATAAAGCAATGACATTTTGGAGCTTATGCGGTTGAGAAACCCAAGGAGGCAACATGAGTAGGATTCAGCTCACTTAAATTCAGATTTTTACAGAGTAGACATAGACATTCAAATTCCTCCCTCTAATTATTCATCTGGCGAGACCAATTAAGGTCTTTTAGGACAAAACTCATCTGACCTATGCTTACTTTATTAGGCCAGTTGTCTTTTCCTCTGTAGCGATTATAAAGAGAGACCAGATATCTAGGTTCAGATGTCAGTAGTGAGGATGCCCATAACTCTGGTAGATCACTGAGTTATGAAAGAAGCATGTCTGACTGGATCCTATGAGAGGGAAATTTATGAGAGAAACAGTCCTATCTTTGGCCAAGCAGATGAGTGTATCTCCCTGTATTCTGTAGCTCAGAGGGCGCTTGTGGAGAACGATGCACTGAGAAGGCAGAATGGGGAGTTTTTTGTCTCAGCATAGGATAAGAAGACAAAGTAGAAGCAGTTCAGCGTCTCTGCAACCATCTTAAAAAACAGAAAAAAACATTGATATGTCTGCGGGGATAAAGAGGACAACTTCTTGAAACCAAATTTTATCTGATAGAAGTGGTTAGAACAGGTATTTGTATCTCTCAAATAGGTGGAAAACCAACATCATATAATAAAGATTGTTCTTCTCTAGTCAAGCTGTATATTAATGAACTGTAACTCTTTCTTGTAAGTGTTCTCATTCACGCCCTAACATGAACTTGATGGAGGTGTTGGCCTTCTCGTCATTGATACCTTGTGGGCGTAACGGCAGTGCTCAGCTCTGACAGGAAAAATTCTTCACTTTGCATATTCCATATCCTGCCAGTTCTGAGATTTGAGGCCAGCAACGAACTCAAGCACCTGGGCAGGTTGAGGCTGGGTAGGTTGAATGTTTAATGAGTTATCTGCTGGAGAGTGCTGGCCGTATGGCCTGTGTGCTCGGTCAGCCTTTTTTGGCCAACTTGTGCAGGTGGCAGGTGCCTCTGGGGCAGTCCAGGCCTCTGTACTGCCCTTCTGTCAGAATAATGGTTCTGCACTGGAATCCAGAGCTAGGAGAATATAAAGGGAGCCAGAACTGAAATATTTAAGAGTGCTGGTACAGTACTTGGATTTTCCACAAGTTCTTTCGTTCATGTGTTGTTAAGAGTCACATTAACTCTGTCTGCTTGATTCTCAGTTTCTAAGGAAAGAAAATGTATATTGATGACATAGTTAGCTTGCTTTAATTCTAGTAACATGAGTTATTGTAAGTGATAAGTATCAGGCCAACTAATAGGTACAGATAGTCTAGATTAAATGCAAACTAAATTGGCATCTACCCTAAAATATGCATATAAAATACTGTCAAAGTATAATTGGGTTCTGAAGCACAGCATTCCTACAAATGTATTTTAAAAAGATATGCCAATTAGTTTACATTAATTATGGTGGTTTGGAGTTTTTTTGGTGGTTTATGCACTAAACTGTAGGAAAGCTGGGATAATAGATGCACATTTCTGGCAAACAGTTATGTTCCTGTTTGCAAACTCACTATTTCTAGCTTTAGTTTTTATTACCTCTTAAATTTTACTAAAATTATAGGAAAAGTCAATCAGTTTTGCATTAGAACTTAGCATTGACAAGTTTTCCTATTCTACTTTTACTACTTAGGAGGGAGTAGTATCTCCTACTGATCTAGACCTTGTGATGTCTGATGGATTGGGAATGAGATACGCATTTATTGGACCTCTGGAAACCATGCATCTTAATGCAGAAGGTAGGTAGTTGAAAGTGAATTAAATACAAAGGGAAGGTTGATTTTGCATAAAATTTTGGAAATGTACAACAGAACAGTTTAGGATTGCTGTAAATATGGCTTTTTTCTTCTTATTTTATTGTAAAGAGGAGAAAAGGATAATTTATATAAAACTTGGAAAAGTGGATGAAAGGGAATGGATATAACTATCCTGTTATAAGTGATCAGATTAAAGTTGAGGTCTTAATACTAGCCATGTACTCCAGACTTCCAAGATTTCTCTCAGTGCATTGCAAACGTTGTTGAGGACTATCTGATGATCAGGTGAAGAAAATGTTGAAAAAGTTAATTTGATAATCCAGTGTGAACAGAAAGTCATTCTCTCGAGGTGAAGTGCCTTTTTGCAGAATTTGTAGCTAAGGCGCAGTGTAGGTATGGCTGGAGCTTTGGAGCTTTCTTGCATGAAGATCCCTTTAGATCCCGGGTACAATGAGATCGCTACTGTGCAAGACACTTTGCCTGTGAAGGTGAATTAATTCAAGTAAACAAATAATAAATTAGCATCTGTCTTGTAGTATGATCAAGACATATCTTAGATGTTTTGGGGAACTGTATGTATTAAACCAAACTAAATAAAAGTAAATTGCATAAAAGCAAATCAGAATTTCAGGTGAGGGTTACACAGGTTTAAGCACAGAGTTTAACAGAATGTGAAAACTTGTCAACAAGTGAAGCTCTACCGGGTACATTTTTAGCTCCTTTTATTGTGGGCTATTTCTTTATTCTTTTCATTTTTATGATCCCTGACATGATGAGCCCTTGGTCTTTTAGGCACTGCAGTGATATATAATAATAGAGTAATAAAATAACAAGGCACCAAGATCATAAAACATCAATGCACAGTTACCTATGATCATAAAACATCAAGGCACAGTGTTACCTGTGCCTGTTTTTTGGCTAGTCACCTGGCAGTTTATCTTATATCTCTTAAGGCTGCCTGGACAATTTTGACAGGAATGTGGAATCATGGATCCTCTACCTGGGTCTTCTAGCTTGTCAGTTTAATTGCATACCAGGAAATTAAATGTCAGAAAGTATTTGCCATTGTCCATTGCTAGGGAAACAACATCCATCCTCTGTGTAGGGCCATATTCCTCAGTTTTCCTCTTCTGATCTGTTGGTATATTACAGTTTTCTGATCTTCTCAGTGTAAAGCATATACATTTTTCAGACTCCATAAGACAATGCAGGAAGCACAAGCCTTCAGCACAGCAATCGGCCCGGAGTCTGGCAGGCCTGAGTTGTCCAGTGCTGCTCCCGATACTCCACTAAGCTGCCGTGCTCTGCAGTACCTGTCCAGGCACAGGCTCTCCCCATGCAGGACGTGAGAGATTCAGGAGCTAGACCTTCGTTCCTGGTGTCCCAAGAGGCATTTGTATGTGTCATATGCAGCTCTGGAGTAACCCTTCCCTGTAAGAGTTAATGGCTAATGGTGCTTATATATCACTGAGCACTCTGAGAATGTGCTGGGACCTGAACTTGTAGATAAGGATACAGAGCAGACACGGCTTGGAAGAAGGGATGTCAGTTTGAAGAGGCAATGTGGAATGGTAAAGGGGTGTTGAAGGCTGGTCGGGTTCCTAGTTTGGATAACTGGATGTATGAAGAGAATTGGGGGAATGTTTAGCTTGGTATTCAAAATTCCATGCAATTTGTTTCTTAAAAGGTGGCACTCTGACATATTTCTAAAGCTTTTAGGATTCTAAGGCCCATGCATCTTTAGTTCATCTAGTCTAACTTTTTCATTTAGTTAAAATAATTTGGATGTCTGAGTTTCTAATTTGGTTTATGTTTTGTAATAAACAGCTGTTTCAGTCTCCAGGTGATTAGTAACTCTGTGGCCAAACACTTTGTTCCAGGGAAACTGTTTAACTGTTCAATGAAAAGATAATCTCTTCAGTCTGCATTGAAAGTAGGAAAGGGGGGGTAATGGTGTCTTGATCTGAACATTATATCGTGGTGAGCTTGCTATTCTGTTCAGAGCAGTGTGCTAAACTGCCTCTACTACAGTATAAAAACAGAACAAAATGCTTGTTGTAAATGCTGTTGTAAATCAGAGAACAAATCATGCTTGGGAATCCTTTCATTTTTTTCCTTTTGAATTAAAAAAATCAGACTTGAGTCTACAACAATGTTCATTTGAGATGTATGAAATCGCATAAATAATCTGGTTTGGTTTTGATTTTTTTTCCTGGAGTGCTTTTCTTTGGCATCTGATGTTCCATCCTGATCCAGTTTAGCTTCCTTCCTCCCATCAGGAAATGGTTACTGTTACAAAACATTTTCAAAATGAATGTCGCAAACCGGTTTTAGGTAACAAATGTGACTGGCAGCTTACTTAGTCATGGCAGAGATTATCCCAGTTAATGCATCTAGGTTAATGCTAAACTCTTATCAGGAATGCTAATATTCCAGATCAGAAAAGATGCAGAAGAGGAAAAGTCATGAGCAGTAACCTAGGAAAGAATAGCCTGGGGGAGGTCTGGATGCCATTATTCAAATAATTCTTTGTGGTTGGGATCAAGTCAAAACAGAAGTGTGTTGTAGCTGTCTGGCTATTTTAACATATTTGTCGCATTCTCAGTTAAAAAACTCTGCAATGGCATCATTAGGGCCGCTTGCTGACTGGGCAGTTTGTGATTGTGCAGGAGCTTCCATCAGGAGAAGGGTTGTCTCACTGCCGTGTTACTGACGCGCCGTCTCTGAGCCGGGAGCTCCTCCTGCTCCTGTGCTGCCGGGTGGCTCAGGCTGATCCCTCCTCAGAGGCGGTTCAACACCAAAATTGCTCATCTTGGGGCTCACGGCCCTTAGTGGTTGTAGTCCCATGCTATGGCCAACTTCTTCTTGTTTCCCCAGTTCTGCTTCCCATAGTATGGAGATAGTATGGACCTCGATTATTTGGTCAGGACAGCTCTTGCTGATCCACTGTGCTGATGTTGTGTATTTTCCCTCCGTGGAGAGACGTGGAGGTGGACACGCTATTTCTTCTCTCCTGTTGATCAGCAGATTCACCTCTTTTACAGCAACTGCCTTTCTCTTCAGCCTTAGAAGAGAAACTCCCTAACTCCCAATCTCATTGCCAACCAAAAAAGAGAAGGTCTAGGAATATGGGAAGCATGTGAGAGAAAAGGACATTTATATGTGGAAGGTGAAGAAGCCTTTTTTTTTCTGAAGGGGTGTGATGTGAGGTTTTGGTTTGGTTTGAAGAGAGAACAGTGTTCCAAAGAATTTTTGGAGATACGTATTGAACTTCTTACACACTAAAGCCAACTTTGCCCCTATTACTTCTTTTTCTTTTCTTCCCTATTGATAAATTGTCTTGAAAGATGTAATCCAAGCCACTTTAAATTACTAGTCAATCTGTGCATGGGTAGTAGAAATTGTGAATATACACTGGTGTGCAGCAGTCTCGAACAGAGAATAAAATGCCAATGTTGAACACAGGCAGCAAGAACAACTGGAGAACTGAATGGCGATAGACAGGAAGGAAAACCCCTTAAAAAAAGAAAAAAGAAAAGCACATCCAAATGATGTAATATGGTAAATGTTGGTTTTGGTTTCAATAAGCTTTATCTTCCAGTTTGTCATCTTATAATTTGACCTGGCACCATCACAACAAATGCTGTTGTCTTTTACAAGAAACACCAATAGACTTCATTAGAGGCATTTTACCCAGTTTTTTATTATGGGACTATTTTAGCAGACACCGTGTCCCTCCTGTATGTGTGCCTATCTGTGAATCTGCAGATGTTGCTCTAGGCTCAGGAAGGCCATATGTTCTGTGTCTTGGGCTTTCAGTTAATTTTAAGCCCTTGGGAAAAAAAAAATCTGTAAAACCAGAGGCTATTCTATTATAAACAGAGTTTTATGTGTTTGCAGCAAAAGGTCTTCACATATGCTTCACAGTGCGCTGTGGAGTTATTTCAGTGGATTAAGAAGTGAGCTATAATTAGTTTAATCTGGTTTAATACTTGCTAATGCTGTCTCAACAGCTAGATATTGGGAGCTTGAAAGATCTTCATTGCTATTTTTCTCTTGCATTTACAAAAAGACTATTCCAGGATCGTAGTCTGCCTATCGTTGTCTGTGGAACTTATGTAGGTGTCCTTAGAGGCTTTATAGAGATTGGGGCTGACACATGGTCCTTCATATAACCCCAAATATCCAGTAGACCAGGCAGGACTCTTCACGGTGAAACTTCTGCGTTGTTTTAGAAGCGCCTGTCAGTGACAGAGGGGCAATTGTAAGCCCGAATTCAGAGCAAGGAGAGGTTTCTTCTCTGGCTAGGCAAAACACAGCCAAACATGTTCATTAATATGTCTGCAGGTACTGTAGAAATATAGAGCTATTAATGCATTCTGTTTCAAAAACAGAAATCGTTGTTGTTATATGCCCTGGTTTAACACTGGTGGGTAGGAAGCAGCAACCCAAGCTTTTGTACCATGAGCAAGCCAAAGGTGGGAGATAATCTTGATCAAACCTTAAAAAAAAAAAAAAGAAGTATTGCCTCTTTTTCTGTCCGAACTATCTATTATGTTTTACGATAATCAAGGATCTCCGTTTTACTGCAAGCGTAGTGCTGAGATGAAATATCACAGAAATATCATGTTCCATTCACTTTCCATGAGCAGAAAGCAGCTCATGGCACTTGTAGAACTGCTCTTCTAGAAGACTCAGACTATGGAACTGATGTCAGATAAGAAATTAATCTACCAAAAGAGTAGAGTTCATATTAACTCAGTTTAGTTCCTTGATCCAATTCATAGCAGTCCTGCGTAAGTTTTGTGCATCATTATTCAGATAATGATATAGAGCCAGAGAGAATAAAGCTCTTTTGTCTCCTCTCCTCTCCTCTCCTCTCCTCTCCTCTCCTCTCCTCTCCTCTCCTCTCCTCTCCTCTCCTCTCCTCTCCTCTCCTCTCCTCTCCTCTCCTCTCTTTTTTTTTTTTTTTTTTTTTCCCCCGGTGGTGCCACTGGCTTAAGGTAGTTGAAGGAATTCATGATGTAACTAAAGTCTAAGTGAGTTCCTATGTGCATTAATGTAGAATAGCAAGTGTGCTGTGAATTCACACCCTAACTAGGTGCATGCGTCTGTGCCTAGACACACCCTTGATAAGGACGAGATTACATATAGAAAGTTTTCCTCATAGCTGTAATGTCTAGAAATATAATTTCCCTATCAGCAAACCAAAGAGCCTGGGATTTTTTTCCTTTGAACATATGTGCATGACAAATTCCCCCCTGGTGTTCCTGAAATATGCCCCTTCTTTTCTGTGCTAGTCCCTACTCATCTTCAGTCTTACTGAGTGCAACATCTTAGTTTTTACCTCCTAAAAACAACCCCACCCTGGTCTTTTCAAACTGTTGATGCTGTTACATCAGTGGCTTGACCATCTCATCTGCTCTTTTGACAAGTCATTGCAGTGTCTTCTCACTATGCTGCTCATCAGGTTCAAAGTTGTCAGTTAATGCTCCGCGTTAGGAGGCACCCTCTGTGTTCACTGTGTTCCCCGTCCTTACTAAGAACACTTGCCTCTCTGCCACATTTTGTCTCCTGCAAGTATCTTGGTGCCTTCCTTGTTTTGCCCTGCGTGTGCAGTGTTGTTGTCAGACTGGTTTCCCTTGCTCCCATCCTGCAGCCCTTTTGCTTGTTGTCACTGACACAGCAAACAAGAAATGAACATATTTGGAGATGATTACATAATGTTTTACATGACCAAAATACCATTTGTATTGTCAGGTTTTCCTTCCTTTACCATGCTCCTCCCATCACCTTTATGTTTATGACCCTTGCTTGTGAAGATGTCTTCTGAAAGCAGTAGGGGATTTTATCCATGCTCCTAAGCCAAATGTCTGTCCTGAATTAACTTCTCCTGTCCTTCATCAATGTTGTGTTTCACTTGATGATGCAGCTAGAGACATTTCACTGATACTTGGGTTTGCTCCGCACCAGTGCAAGTCTTTCAGGTAAGGACCTGCAAACCAGAACAAACTCTTGTGGGACAGGCTGAGATGTAGGTTTACAGTTCATTAGCTGTTTTGAAAACTGCCTGGGCTCTTATTCAAGCTAAATGTGAAGCAGCTTGTTTCTCCTTCAATGGCAGTATAAAAAAGCCTTGAATTTCCTATTGGGTAAGATGCGCATGGATAGCAGAAGTTTTAAATAATGCCCTTCTCTGGCTTGTGATAACTTATTCTTGTAGCTATACTGTACCAGTCAGAAACACTGGACTGTCAAGGAAGTTAGCATATTGCCCCTTTCATCTCTACAATCCCATGTCTACAGCTTCCTTAATATTCTTTGGTACTCATTGCTCTTCCTCTTCTCTCCACCTTCAATGTAAACACATGTGATGAAAGAAAGGTTTAGGGAACCCCTGCCAGCCCTGGAGAAATTTTTCCTATGGTTGTGGTTCTTATGAGCTTGCTGCCACTGTCCCTTTCTCTGTGCTCCCCCTGCAACATGGATGAGACAAATGTGCAAGGAAGAAGGAGGCTTAAATGGCAGCACAGGACCATATGGACAAGAGGAAACTTACCATCCTCCAAGTGCTGGCAATTGTGCCACATCTTTCTCTACTTCAGCCCCACTTTTAACAGCCCCATTTTCATTTTTTTTTCTGTTTTCTCTAGCTACCCTGTCTGTCTTACACACTTTACAGATGCTTATTCTTCCAGCTAAGGTTGCTGTCTGAGCTGTTAATTATTGTTAATTACTGTCTTGTTTGGTTTTCATCTTCTTGCTCCGGTGCTCCAGACAAGTGCTCATCATCCACCACCATCCATCTAGTCCTGACCTTTGAACCAAGGATCTCTGAGGTCTAAAGGCTTGGAGTCAAATATTTGCCTGGTTTGAGTTTACAATTCAAAAGCAAAGTGACTTTTCTAGCAACATTTTCTGTTGCTTGTGCTGCCCTGAAGCTGGCAAAATAGGGTTAATCTTGAATACTTAACCTAAGTTAAACATTACATTACTGTCCCTGCTTAGACTTCACACTAGGGGAATATATTTTGAATTATCTATCTTGAAATTAATCTTTTTATCTCTAAGTGAGACCATGTGTATATTCTAGTTATAGGTGTACCATCTTCACTTAAGACTCGAAAGTATTTTGAATGCAGTGTCCACCCCCTGTTTGGCATGCAAGGTGGGGGCTGCGTGTTGCCATTTCAGCCCCAGTGTTGGGGTGAATTATGCTGCTGCTCTTCTCCAGACACATAACATTTTATTTTCTGCCTTTTCTTATTTTGATGAGTTTGCAGAAGATCTCTTTCAATTCATATATTACGTACAAGGACTGAATTGCATCACCCAAGCTGCATTTGGCACGTTTCTGCTGCCTTGGTGAGATGCATTACCCAGGAACTGCTCTATGACTCATGCAGGCTTTAGGGGAGCTGCCAGGGGAGGTTACATTCCAGGAGTAACTGTGAGGGCCGTCTGGAGCTGAGGAGTTCAAAGTCACCAGGTAAATGGGCCAGCTAAGCCCAGACATTCAGCTTCCTGCCAAACGCTACTGAGAGGCTTTTTCAGAGTGAGGCTCCTGATTTCTGGCACATAGACTTTTCTGGCACATAGACTTCTCTACCACCTTCTTCTGACTATCTGACCAGAATCAGGACCACATAAATCCGTGGTATTATCGTAGAGGCTCACCAGGAAGTTGAGGTTCACCTTGACTTTTGGAACGTGAATCCAAACAAACAAGTCCAGCACTGGTCTAGGTGTCAGCTGTGTCACAGAATAGTGTGATAACTGACACTGATCTGGTTATCCTTCCTTCTATCACTGATTGTTCATGTAGATTTACTTGAATCACAATATTAGTTTGAATTGCTCCCTCTGCTTTTGCAATTGTGGTGTCTGGCAACAGCTGCTGCCAGCAGCTGTGAGTTAGCAAAGTGTCCCCAAATCCACATAGTTCAGCACTGTTCATCGTCAGTCATTTCTACCTGAGAGCTGCTGCATTCCTGAGTTGGGAATCTCCCGTGACGTGGTGTGATGTGGGGATAAACATTTTGCTCCACTCCTGACCATTGGAAGAAGCTCCGATTGGCAAGCTAAAATATAAATGCCATGTGGCTGGTGCATGAGTCTTATCCAGAACTATCCCAAGATCCCTTCTGTGAATCTAAGCTGTCTTTGGGTGCCAGGGTCTGGGAGCCCAACTGTTACCTGTAAAGCGCTTTACACTAATGACAGGATTTGATAAGTGTATTCTGGTAACCAGTGGTCCTTTACATAGTTTTTTATGGAGGACCATGGTCTAAGTTCATTCCACGAATCAAGATGTGGAATCATGTCATGGCCTGTTCAGAATCCCACAATAATCCTTCCCTTCCTGAATATCACTTCCTATCAGTGATGTTTTAGAGCTCACTAGGCAATGTGAAGGTGTCTGGCTATATGCCAATCAAGAATATAGAACAAAATACTAAGTTTCTGTATAGTTAGCACACCTATATATGTGCATGAGTATCTGACCTCACTTTTTTATTGGAGAAGGCCAGAAAATGGTAGAGCATGTTCTAGAGACAGATGTAGTCAGTGGATAGATAACACAGGGAAACAGGCTGTCAATTGCTGGTTGACATGCTCTGGGCCACACACAGACTTAAGCTATTTAACCAAGCAGATGCTTTTCTCAGAACCTCTTCCCTTTGGACACTGGACTGCGTTTTTGAAAAGAGTTAAATACCCTCAAGTATCTTTCTAAGTTGCTGTCCAAGCAATGGACATATTCTCCCATTATGTTGCTTCAGCTGTTTAACTGAAATGGTCATCATGACTTCAGAGTGCTAGTCTGTCATAGTCAATGAAATCCTCCACTGAGTATCTGACCTCTGAAAGCTCTTCCCTCTTTGGTCCAGAAGCAGGGATGTCCTCCATGCTCTCCCTAACCCCAGAGGCCCTTTGCAATGCCTGTACTTCAGCCATTTCAGGCTGTGAGGCCTGCTGAGCAGCGTAAGTTTTGTAGTTTGTGACTCATGGTTGCCACTACTGAGAGGTTTCTGTTCTTTTCTCCACCTTCAACCTCAGGTATTTAGGGTTAAACAGGCGTGACTTCCAGTGTATTGATATCCCAGTATTGCATTCCAGGGAACTGTTCTACCACGTCTTCAGGAAAAGGACTACTTAATGACTCCTGACCTTGGGTGCATTCTTTAATGTGGTAGTCAGGCTGCCTCTCTTACATTTCTTGCTTTTTGTGGCCACAGCGAGTTCGGGTTCATGCTTCTCAATCTGTTACGTGATATCTTTACCCTTCAAGAAAGAGTTGGGTATAGTCACCTGTTGCCTAAGACTTCTGCTGCTTTCTATTTATCATGGCTTTGGTAACTAGCTAATCCAAGGAGAAAGGAGGGGGCAAATTGTTCCATCTCTAAGATTCTTGATTCTGTAGTAGCTAATAGCATGAGAAATTCCAATAGATCAATTATTTTAGGATTCCTACTGGAGTTGAGGGAAGGTGGATTTTCTCTTAACGGAGCCAAGTTCTGTCTGGCTACCATTTTACCCACAGTTCAACTGATACCCAGGTTCTGTGACTGCATGTATTTTAAGGGCCTGATCAAAACATATTCTCCAGTCAAAGATTTTATTCCTTAATGGGATTTGAACCGTTGGTTACAGATTCTAATGGGTTGTTTGTTTAAACTTCCAGCTTCCCTGTTCCCTTTCTTGTCTCCCCATTGAAGGTAGTTTTGCTGATGGCCACTTGTCTTTGCTAGGAGGATGATGAAAATTCTGACTGTTATGCTTGATCTTCCTCACGCTCTCTTTTTTTCAAGCTGGAGTGTCACAGTTGTGTTTTAGCTGGAGAAGACATTCCAATTTTCCCAAGTGCTCATGCTGACTGTACTCCTCAGGCTGGATGTCAGGAAGCTGCTGACTGTCTTTGCAGATCCTGATCCTTTCAGAATCTGTTCAGCTCATGGTTTGACCAAAAAAAATACAGCATTTTTGAAGCTATTAAGATCTGTCATTATAATAGAGGTGTTCAGTGGCCACAGCTTGTGTGAAAGACGGGTCCTCTGGCAGCCGTTGAGGGAGACACAGCTTAGAGTCACTTGTGGTTCATGTACATAAGAACTAGTTCAATGAAACATTCTAACTGGAAATCTTTGACATACAGTCTCCACGTGCCTTCATCTTCAACCAGCTTTTCATGCCCTCCTCTGAGAGAGATATGGTCTTGTAGTTGAAATACCTAATAATAATAATAATAATAATTCAGCAGAAATAGAATCATAGGATATTTCAAGTTTTAAGTGGCTTAGGAGGTCTGTAGCCCAACCTCCTGCTTACAGCAGAGTCACCTGTGAGGTCAGAGCAGGTTGTCAGGGTTTGATCCTGCCAGGTCTTGAAAACCTTCAAGATTGAAGCTGCCTCTGCCTGACTATTCTCATGGGGAAAAGTTTCTCTTTATATCCAGGGTGACCCTTTCCTATTTCAGCGTTTGCCCGTTATATTTCATTCTCCTGCTGTGCACTGATGTGAAGAGCCCGGCTGTGTCTTCTGGATAACCTCGTAGGCACTGGCACGTTGCTCCTGATCCTGAAGTCATCAACTTCAACTGATCAACTCATCAACTTCAACTCAAACTGATCAACTGGCACGTTGATCCTGAAGTCATCTCTGCTCCAGGCTGAAGAAGCTTGGCTCCCTCAGGCTCTCCTGCCAGGCCAAGTGCTTCAGCCCTCAGCTATCTCTATAGCCCTACGTTGAACTTGCTTCGGTTTATTAATATCTTTTTTGTTCTGGGGACCCAATACTGGGCCACGTATTATAGGTGCAGTTTAGTAACTGAGTAAAGGGAGATAATCACTTCCCTTGGTCTACTGGCTCTGCTCCTGTTAATACAACAGGGACGATGTTGGCCCTATTTTGATGACAGAGCAAACTGCTGGCTCACATTCAGCTTGCTGTCCACCAAAAACCTGAGTTTATGGGGTCCTCAGCCTGTTTCACTGCAAAACTTTCCACTTGTCCTTCTTAAATTTCATAAGGTTCCTATTGCCCATTCCTCCAGCCTGTCTAAGCACTTCTGGATGTTTTAAGTCATCTCTGCCCTCTGTGTACCACCTGGTTGTCTCCCCTAATTTGGTATCTCACAGACTTTCTGAGCAAGTCAGTTGAACAGGTTTCAGAAGAGATTCCTGCAGTATTCCATTTTTATTGGCCTGCAGTAATAAATGTCCCATTAACCATTTCCCTCTGAAATTGATTGTCCAACCAGCTGTTTAATTTATCTAGTTGTCCAAGCATTGGACCTTAATGTTCTAACTTTGATACAAGAATATTGTGGGAGATGTGTCAAATGTCATCTTAACATCAAGATAAATGCCATTTACTGGTTTCTCCTTGTTCACAAATCCTGTGATTTTTGTCACAGATGGTAATCACATTGGTCAGACATCATTTACCATTGGTAGGAACATACTGACTGTTCCCAGTCACTTGTTTTCTTCTTCCTGTGCCCAGAAACGTGTTCCAAGGGGACTCCATGATTTTCCCAGGAACTGAAGAGAGGTTGATCAGGCTGTAGTTTCTTGGGCTGTTTTTTGGCCTTTTTTGAGGCTGGGTGCAGCGTTGGCCTTCCTCCAGTCACTTGGCAATCTCCGCAATCTGCCTTGCAAGGACATCAGTCATTTATCTCATATTCTACAATGCAATTTGTTTGGTTCCATGGAATTGCAGGGGTAAAGTTCTTGCAAATAATCCCCGACTGAATCCTCATACACTCTGCTGCTGAGCACAGAGGCCTGAGAGATCTTGTTGGTGAATACTGAGGCAAAGAAAGAAATGAGTAACTGCTTTCTCTGGGCCTGCTGCCACTAAATCAGCCATTCATTTCAGTCATGGGCCAACATTTGCCTTGTTCAGCCTTTTATTACAAAGGAAGCAGTAGCAGTGCTTTTTTTTGCTCTTGATGCCCCTTGCAAGTCTCAACTGGAGTCGAGTTTTGGCTTTCCCAGCAGCATCTCTGCATGCCCAGACGGTGATTTTAAATTTCTCCGTTGTAGCCTGTCCCTGCCTCCACCTTCTGTATTCTGTCTTTTTGCGCTGGAGTTTAGCCAAGCCAATCTTGGCCTCCATGGCCACTCCGTATCACTCTTGATGTACTGAAAGTCAATATATAAATAATAACAGAAATGCTTCCACTTAATCTGATATGTACCAAGCAGGTGGATAGGAGACGTAGGAGCAACTCTTTCTGTGGGCAAAGAGAAGCTTTCTGGTCTCAAGTAACAAATCACAAATATACCTTATTATGTACTGCACCCCTTAATAGTATTGACTGCTGGTGTTTTGCATGTATGGCTTTTGCAATGAAGACATGTTGTAAATATTTTTCCATGAACTTTCATGGAAAAGCTGTAGACTTTTCCTTGAAAACATTTAGTAATCTTAAGCATAAGAGCCCATTTCCTGTCCCTGCAGCCGCACATTCCTGCAGAGGGCAGAGATCCTGTCAGAAAAATGGCACATGTGTGGTTATATATTTAAAGGCTGCGCAGGGGAAGGTAAACTCGTGTTTGCAAAAGATTTTCCTAGTTTTAAGGTCTCTGACTTCATAGTTTAATAGTGTTTGTTAACATCAATTTGCATGAGTAGGAATGTGTGTGAACAATTAATACTGAAAGCATTTCTGGTTTCTTTTTGTCTCTAATTTAAGACATTGCTTAAGCACAGACAGTGCTACTTGAAGTAGGAATTTGTTTTCTTCTCTAATGCTTCGCTTCCATTCTTAGGCATTTCAAATTACTGTGAAAGATACCGTGAAGGTATGAAACTTGTTCTGAACACGTTTGGACCAGTACCGGAGTATTCAGGTGAAGTTGAGAAGAAAGTCCATCAGGTAAATATACAGTGCATGAATACAACGATATCCAGAACCATTCAATTTACTGTTAGAGGCATCTGTGATCAGTATTTATTATGTGAATGTGTACTTTGAGTGAAAAGATCCGTAGAAAGTGTTTATAGTAGTATGTACATTTTTAAAGCTCTTTGAAATACATTGAGAGAATGTGGTACAGGACATGAGTAGCATTATTATCAGCCAGAGAAGTGGGCTGCTAACAACTACAGGGTACTGACATTAAATCCTCAACTTCTACTGGTTTTATCCTATATCTTATCCTCTGCCACAATATGCACAGCTACAAGTTTCCTTTCCTACATTAAGACTTTTCTCCCCATGTTCTCTTTCTCATTCTTATTGCATAAGCCCCATAACCTTTTTCTTCAGGATGGGCTAGCTGGCCAAGTAGGTTTATTTATGGATAATATGATGTGCTGTCTTTAAACGATCTGTATTTTGTGCTGTTGATGAACTGTGGTAGCTAATATAGTTGCATCTTCTGTTTTCAAAGGTCAGTTAGAAGTTATATCCCAATGATATGTTCATTTCCTGTGTCTTTTTTTCCTCCAGTGCTGCTTCTGAATAGAGCATAGAGCTCAGACTGTTGGGCTGTTCATACATCATGCATAGATTTTTAAAGTATTTTGTTCCTATTCTTGTTTTTCTATCCTTACAAACTAAACTCCTAGTCCGTTCAGCATGCAAGGAGATGCTTAACATTTATCATGCAAGAAGTCCAGTAAGATTACTGGCATGCTTAAAATCAAGACGTGTTTTAAATGCAGTGCTGGATTGGGACCCAGTTTTCTAATGTTTTTTTCTGAGCCCACACTTAGTTTGTAGTAATAATATAGGCTTTTGAGGGCATCTTTAGGAATTACCTAAAGTATTTCCATTTCCTAATAGTTGACTTTTTTTTTAGGCTTTGCTGAGGACTACGTGCATATATCAAATTGTTCCTGATTAGCTGTTGCAGAACGATTCTATGTATGGATGCACTCACACATGAATTAGGTTTAGAGCACATGTTTAGCCACATAAGAGGCCATGTCACCTCCTTGCCACTTTATAAAATGTTACTGTCTAAATGGTAGAGAGATGTGTCCGTGAGGGGCTGTCCAAGAGGAGGCTGATGCTTTGATGTTTCGTGAGGATTTTCATTGCTACATTCAGGCCAACCTTCAACTGAGAAGTTTCTTCAGCTGGAAAACAGTCTTGATAAGAAACTTCCTATTCAGAACAAGAGTTTTAATCACCTTTAAATTCTTCTGTTTCAGGCAATGTCAGAAAAAATTCCAGTGGTTCCAAAACACCTGGATAGCAGGAGAGAATGGAGAGATGAATGTCTTGCTCGTCTTGCCAAATTGAAAATACAGATGAAATCTGATTGAGGTGCACCTTGTCTAACAGGAAAGACCAAACGAAGAACAAGCCTTCATAAGCAGCAGGGATTTTTGGTGAGGCAGAAGAGGTGCAGGCGATGATAAGCACAAATGTAGAGACCAATGAAACATTTGGTCCAAATTTGTCATGATGTAATTCATGAATAACTGGAAAAATTATAAAAAAGTTCAGCTAAAACTTTATCAAATTATTATATATATGCATTATATATGTGAGCATTTAGTAGCTTTAGCTATATTAATAATGTGCAATACTGGAACTCAATCAGGTTTTAAATAAGGTGGTTTTAAACTTGTTTAGAAATTCAGAGCTTGAACAATATTTGCTTATGCAGGGATCTGATAGGCAAACATCAGCTGTTTGTCACTGGAGGAAAAAAGCCCTCACCAGCCACACAATGTGGCAGTGGAGTTAATTTGTAACACATGGACTATAGATAGGAGGAGATTGCGTTGAACAAAGAGCAGATTCACTGACCATTCTCCCAGTTAAGTGAGAGCTCTGCAGCAATAAGGGTCACTTCAACTTTGCCCTGTAACTGTTTCACAATGTAGAGGAAAGAATTCCTTTCCTTCCCTATGGCACTTATGTACCTATGTGATGAGTTAAATGTGAGTGACTAGAACAGAGCAGACTTCCTTATCCCCTACCCCGATTCTGAAAAACTCATCACAGACCTACTCAGTTTTTCAGACATGCACTTGATATCCCATGACTTCATCCTGACTTAAGTCAGATGTTTGATGCCATTGATAGGCATCGCTGCATGAATGTGTGTCCCACTCTATAAGTTTTCTATGACAAATGAGATGTTTTGATATATCAGCTTGGGAGACACCTTCCAACCTACATGATGAGCTCCTGGGTGATCCTGGGAAGCCCATTCACCGCTCTGTTGCCTTGTCTGTTTTGTACATTGTCTGGATCAAGGGCTGTCTCTGTAATTCAGCTGTGGTGAAATTAACACTTTTGGCTGAAGGAATCTCTCTTACCTGCTGCTTTGCTTCCCCATGCAGGGAAATGTCCAGCATTTATGCTTTACTGCTGCCCCTTTCTGCATGAGTCACAAGGCCTGTAGAAGAACAGAGTTTCTACATGGCAATAGTAGTATCTCTGGTTGCTGCAGTGGCTTCAGACTACAGCAGACAAAGTTTTACTACGAGTGTATGTGCTATATAATATAGCTGAACCTTGATTTAAGCTAGAACCTTTGGGCATTGTTTTAATACAAACAATAACTTGGCATCACAACATTGCATCCCTGTCACCTGAATTAAGCATACTTGAATTCGTACTAGCTGGTCATGTATCTTCAGCCACAGCACAGATTCAGAATTGTTAAACTGACTTCTTAACGTTTGGCTCAGGAACATTTTAACTCCTGTTCTTAATGCAGACTGCAGGTGCATAAACAAGTTACTGCACGTTAATTAGTTACCATGCTGTGAGCCCAGCAGCAGATAAACTGTGTGGTCGGATGTAGATGGGGCAAAAATGCATCTCTGTATGTAAAACGTGGGATAGGATGCACAGTACAGAGGTCTACACCTGAACAGATGGTCCTATGCCCCTTTTGTAATGAGCGGAAAAAGAAAAGTGTGTAAACTCGATTTATTTTATCCCAATGTTGACCTAAAATGGTCAGGTGAATCATCACACCCTGAAAACACCACTATTCTATTGCCTGGAGTGGGAACAACAGTGACTGGCTCTGCCTGCACTGGGACACCTGAAGTTGGGGAGGTCACTTCCCATTCTTGGTGCAGCAATTTAATTATGAGGCTGATTTCTTCTTTTTAGGTATGTCTTTGTATTTTTGACAATTTCATAAAAGGTTCTGATTATTTTTAAGATTAGAACTGTTTTGCTGTGGGCATATGGCATTGTCATAACTGATTATCTTGCATTGCTTCTGTTTATTTTGAGGTATTTTAAAATGTAATCACATCATTCAATATTTGTCTCTGTTTTTATTATTTACTTATGAATAAAAATAAACTGTTATGAGAATGGTGTTAACTTCTTTTGTGGTCCTGTGTGACACTGTAGTGGCAGCACTACATATACCTCTTAAAAAACAAATGCCTTGGAAGAATAAGTTGCAGAAGTCTGGGGGAGTAAATAGACAAGAAATAGTGTGCATTCCCATATAGTTTGTACATGGGCGACAAGTGGGATGAAGAACTTGGCAGATAGTACGTTCTAGATGACATTTACGTAGTATTTGAATAATACAAAACTACTGCTAGCAGTAGTAGTTGCAACTAGCAAACTGGTCACAAATACAGTTAGAAAACACTGCGAAGTGTTAGCAGAAGGAACGGGATGAGCTCCACGTTGCTCTGCTGCTCTTCGACGACCCATGTTCTGCTCGCGGCAGCAGTTACCAGCAGCCATTAGACAACAGACGCCAAAGGGAGCTGACCCTGCTGCGAGCTGGAGACCTCCTGTGGTCCCTTCAACCTGGATTATCCGACAGCACCAACTTTCATTTGAGTTGGCCTACTTTGTAGAAAAATTCCTCCAACTTTAGTAAATTAATTCCAATTAATTTATATAGATTTGTTTGAATTGCCACCTGTGTTGAAGATATTTTCCCTCCCTCTGCACTCTCTCCTCCCCATTCTTTTCTCTTTCCCCTGTTTTCTCTCCCTTTTCACTTTTTCCACTGCTTCTCTCTGTAGCCTCAGCTTCTCACACTAGTCTGTCACTAACTACTTCCATGGTATTTAGCAGGTTAATTTGCCCCGGTTCTGCTAATTGAGTGCTGAAGAATCCCTTCTGGGGAGCAGCTTGTTAGAGCTGAGCTGCTGTAAGATACAAATCCCAATCCTGTTAAATTAAGTGATTTAATTATTTTCTTCAAATTCATATTACTCCTTTTACCCCCTTTTTCACTCAAATACAATAGATGTCTTGTGATAGATTGCACCTGATGGTCTTTTCCAATTAACAGCAGCAGTCCTGTAAAATTGCAGAATTATACCAGCTACAGTCAAACATTTATATTGCTTGATTATTAGTAGAAGAAGCAAGGTGAGTGTTCAAGTAACTATCTTGTAATAAGGTATGAGGGTTGAGATTTTTTGAAAAATTTATCTTGTGCCTTTTTAATGAAATTTCATATATTTTAATTCTGTATTATTTTTTATCTGGGTTATAGCTATAGACCTTGTAGTTTGTTTTTCTCTGTTTTACTGATTTTTATATTTATTGCTTTCTTTATTATGTATATTTTGCTGTCAGTTACTGTTTCTAAATAGAAGGAAAGTACTATATGTTCATATCAAAGACTTTGATTTAATGTTAGAAAACTAAAACACTTATTTTGTTCAATATAAGGCAGAAAGAAAAGATGTAGGAAAGCACTTCAAGAAACACCTATATGCCTGTTTCCTAGGTTTTAGGAGTAGGAGAAGTAGTTGAAGTATCTTGCAAAGCAGGAGTGTGAGCTTACTTTCCTGGTTTGTAGTTCTTTGTCTGCTGAGTCATCGTAATAGTTTGAAGTTAAAATGGGAGTATTTTGTGGTTGCCTTATTACCTACTTGGAATGTTCTTAGGAAATGGTATTATTCTCTCTGCACTGTCTTTTAAGCTTAAACTAATTTGTAATGATTGCTATAAAACAAAACAGAAAAAAACATTTTTGGTTCAACTGCTGTGAATATAACTTTCAGCTTTCAAAGGAAGCTGTGATCTGCCACAAGCGCGTAGGACGTGAGGAGGTTCAGGCTAGACGTTAAGAAGAATTTCTACACAGAAAGAGTGCACGGAAAGCATTGGAACAGGCTGCCCAGGGAAGCGGTGGAGTTGCTGTCCTTGGCAGTGCTCAAGAAATGTGTAGGGGATGTGGTTTAACAGGCAGGGTGGGGATGGGCTTACGGTTGGATTCAATGATCTTGAAGGTCTTTTCCAACTATAATGATTCTGTGATTCTAAGACAGGAGCCAGGTGGATTTAAACCTAGAAATTGTCTTAAGTGACAGAAGGAAAAGCAAAAGACCTCTTGCTTTCAGCAGGGCCCATGAGAGTATTTCATAAGTTAGTTCAGGTTTAGTTAGGCTAGCCAAATGCAAACACCTCTGTTTGCTGTAGCTGCCCGCTCGTCTCGTGTTTCCCCAAGATGCAGCTCACGGACAGGGTTGCAGCAGCTCCCCTGGACGCGTGCGCTGGAGGTTTGAACTACCTGTGTGTGTGTGTGTGTGTGTGTGTGTGTGTGTGTGCACGCACCCACCTGGACACACTACTGCAGGTTGGTTAAAGCGAGTGGAAAACCTTGGCGGGGAAAGGAAAACTGACCTCGGGGCGGTGCGTGTTTGGCTTGGTAAGGCTTCGTGTCAAGCTAATGGCTAAAGATTTATTTCTATTTTCCTCAGGTATTTAAAGAAAAAACAGAAGGGAATGCCTCCTGTCAGTGTGTTATTTGCATTTATATATATATTTTGTGGCGACATAACCTGATAGTATGGCACTTAGAGTTACCAGCTGACTGACACTTCCTACATCTTGGGCTTTTTTTTTTTTTTTCCTCTGGTAGAACTTTATTTTACCCTCTTTTTTTCCTTTTATTGTATAGGTTTAATTTGGAGAAGTCACCTGACAATCTAATACAATCAAATATTAATAGCCAGGGCTATTCAGACTTCTCTTATCTTTTATAAACTAGAGGCCAAAAAAGAACTAACATTTAAATAGCAAATACTGTTGTACCAACAGTTTCATAAGACTTGGAGAATAGGTGCTAGTGCCCTACCTTGGAGCTTATTTCAGACAAAACAGAGCAGCCTTGGCTGTTTGACCCCAGAATTTGCTGTGAAGCTCCGGTTTGCTCCTGCCCACACGCTGTTGTGAAATGCTCTGGGGCTGCTTTGGGCTGGCTCCAAATGGAAGGTGGCTGCAAGTGAAGCTGTGGCCACGTGCAGCGGCGTTACGGGGTTTTGTGTACAGCTCATGCCGAAATGGTTCCATGTCCTGCTGCCTGGGAAGAAAAGCATTCCTGCTGGAGGACAGCCCTCAGTAAGAGCCCTGCTCCCTCACAGATCAGCAACTGCCTTGAAATACAGAATCAGAGAATGACTGAGGTTGGAAGGGACCTCTAGAGATCATCTAGTCCAACCCCCTGGTCCAGCAGGGACACCTGGAGCACGTGGCACAGGGTGACATCCAGGCGGGTTTGGAAGATCTCCAGAGAAGGAGACTCCACAGCCTCTCTGGGCAGCCTGTTCCAGGGCTCTGTCACCTTCACAGGAAGGAAGTTCTTCCTCACATAGAGATGGAACTTCCTGTGTTTCAACTTGTACCCATTACCCCTTGTCCTGTCACCGGCCACCACTGAGAAGAGTTTGGCCCCATCCTCCCTACGTTCTCCCCTCAGGTAGTTGTACATATTGATCAGATCCCCTCTCAATCTTCTCCAGGCTAAACAGGCCCAGCTCACTTAGTCTTTCCTCATATGATAGATGCTCCAGTCCCTTAATCATCTTTGTTGCTCTACACTGGACCCTCTCTAGAAGCTCCACATCCCTCTTGTCCTGGGGAGCCCAGAACTGCACCCAGTACTCCAGGTGCGGCCTCACCAGAGCTGAGTCAATAGCTAAGCCTGATTTGTCTTCTAGGTTGCTGGAAAACTACATGGCTTATTTTATTAACATATAATCAAAGAAAGGCTCCCTAGAGCAGCACATCCCTCAGGATGTCCCCTTCTCAGATCCATATGGGCATAGATGAGAAAACATTTGGATGACAGAAGTCCCAGGGAGACTCCACTCTGCAGTGATGACTGACAGGTCCCACTCGCGGTTTGTGCTGGGAAGCAGGAATTAATGGCAGACTTATTGGTAGGACTTCACTGCAAGAAGGAGCCCTGGACTATCTGATGCACCTTCCGTGGGAATTTTCCTTAACCAAGTATTGAAATGAAGGAATGCCTGGGAAAAATGGCACTTACTGTGCATGAGAAGGCTTGTGACTTCTTGAACCTGAGCATAAAATGGAGATATCAATACTTGTGTTTGTAGAGTTCTTTCAGATATTTACCCCAAGCAATATGGGTTGTTCTTTTTAACTTAAGTCTATATCAAGTTTGCTATTGCAGTATTAATGCAGTGCCCGAGGCCTCCGTAAGGATCCAACACTCTGTGCTGGCGCAGCCAGAGAAGGCGCTTTCAAACAGATGACATTAGTGAGCCTCTGGAACTTAGAATCATGTGAAAATCTTCCTTTGTGTTTTTGATGTGTTTAAACTTTATCATCAGGTCTGGCAGTATTTTTTTCAATAATGTCACAGTACATACTTTCCATATGAGACCATTGTTGCTTGCTCATGATCTGCTTTAAACAGTTATTGCATTTAAGTAACACAATGGTAACATTTCTGGCTGCCCAGGGAGACAGCGATGAGGCTGGGAGATCCTTGCTGTCAATCTGATGTTACTCAATGGATGAGCTTGTCATTTAACTTGGGGTTCATGGGAACTGCCTTGATATACCTTGTTCTTCTAGGGAAAAAAAATATATATAGCTTTTTTTTTTTTTTTAGCTTGCCTAATAGTTTCTTATATGGTGTAAGACTGTTACTCCCAGTGGGAATGCTTTACTGTTCCATGGGGCTTTGCGGAGGGAGCTACCTTGGTGCAAACCTTGGGAATTTTCATGTAGAACAGAAATATAGTGTGTTTATAAACTAATTTATAGTGCGCGAGTTCCTTGCTACCTGCAGCAGCAGGCTGTTGTACGGCAAAGTTACTGCTCAGTTTTAATCCTAACCATTTTATTGTGAGTCTTTAATTTTCGCTTCTAGTTCTGCTTTAAAATCTTGTGTGGTTCAGTCTGTCTGTTGAGTAGTTAGAGGTAGGATAGAGCATTTAGGTGTAATTAAAAACAAATAACTGGCTTTCCAGATAGCACAAAGAAGGCAGACAGAGAAGTGCAGAGCCTCTCACAGACCAGAGCACCTTAAGACCACAAAAAAAAAAAAAAAAAAAAAAAAAAAAAGACTTTCCTCCATTTGCAGAGCAGTGCCATTTCAAACCGATGGGGTAATGGAAACACTAATTGTGCCACTGCAAATGCATGGAGTAGTGGAAATGTAGTTGTGTAATCCAGCAATTTAGCTGAATGGGCAGAGCCTGTGCATAACCCAGATCATACAGAAGCTGATTGAGTAGTGCAGAGAAGCATTGTGCAATTTTGTCAACCAGAAATGGCTTTTACTTGCTTTGTTTTTCCCTTCTTTAGGAAGAAAAGCATATTACAAACATCATCTCTTCCTTCCTCTCCCTGCCTTCAAAGTCTATATGAGTGTGATTATGTATATTTAATCAATTTTTAAAGTCTGAATATATAATTGCTGCAGTGGCATCATCATACTTCCCTAGCCTGTCATTTAGAAATCAGAAGCTATTAATAATAAACATGGGACAGCTAGAGGAAAAACACATCATATATAACAAATATATACATATTACATATATTACAATACATAATACATAAATATAAAATTGATAGAGGACTGCAGATATTTTTATCACTAAAATTGAAAAGGTTTCATTATGTAAAAAAAGAGTTTTAACTTATTGTTATTTTAATCTGATCTTAGCATTTGAATTCTAAAGAAAACTATTATATAGAGATGAATGGACAATATTTAACCTATAATAAAAGTGACGTACTTGTTAGTGTTTGTCGTAGTATTGCCTTGCTGTATTCTGTGAACAGAGGGTTTGCAAACAGCTTCCCTACAAAAAGTTGAACTGAGATGGGATAGCACAACCTGGCAACTCATCCCAATTACCCTAGTTGGACTGGCCGTGACAAGCTATTTCGACAGCGGTTGTTGAGTGTATATTGAGATCATTAGTCATGTCCATTCTGCCTACATGGAGTAAAAAAGTGGCATTTCCATCTGCTGTAACCTGCCAGTTCCTGAATGCCAATACCAGGATCTTCTGCTGCTGCCCAGCCTTGGTGCAGCTGGGGCAATGTGGTGTAGTGCTGTGTGTTGCACCATACATCCTTGTCCAAAATCCTGTCTTTTTTTTTCAGTTTCTTTGGCCTGATGGGTCTCTGTCAGGATCCTGCACGACTTGCTGCAGGTTTCTGTAGCAAAAGAGTTTGTCTTTTGGCTTATGTCTTAATAAGCCAATCTCCTCAGTGAGCTCCTGGGAACCCTTAGTCACAGCTTGTTGCATAGCTAGAAACAGGCACTAATAGCTCATCCTTAGCTCATCCTCACCCTCTTGTTTCCTAGCTAAGAAGCTTGGACTGTTCATCTGTAAAATCAGAACTTTCCTTCCAAGATATATTTACCTGCAAAAGCTAAGTGAGCTTATCACTTTCCGTGACATTCTTAGTGCTTCTGCTTCTTCCCGTATCTCCTCTTTTATGCTCTGCATCATGACTGTCTTTCTATTTTTCATGCGATCTGACAGATTAGCTATAAAAGTCCTTTTTTTTTTCCCCAAGTGCACCTTTCTCATCCTGCAGAGTTGGGGCGATTCCTATGTGGGTTTTTCTTTTTTCCCTCACACCCCACAGATGGGATTCAGCTGCACACCTCAGGGCATCTGCACAATGTTTAATCTTGGTTGATGTCTCAAGGGTCTTGTTTTGATCTTTCCCCAGCAGCCCTTACTACAATTCACTGCAAACTAGTTGCTCATTGACAACAACTTTTCTGAGTCAGGTTCCTCCTGCTAAGGCTCTGTGCATGTTGCTGGTGGTAAAGAGGCAAAAAGAGTTTTTTTCCTAATCCTCTCTGGTGAAAATGTTTGGCTTCTCTGATTTAATCTCCTGATATGTTCCAAGATTAAACTGCACCCTGGTTTATAGCTGACTCAGTATTCATCTGTCGACTAGATGGCTGCTGAGATCATTGGTGAATGTCTTTGTCAGCCTTAAATCAAAGTTATTGGCAGAGGGCCTTTGTATCCCACAGGTATTTTTGTATTTGGAGTCAAAGGCACAGGGCTGTACAAGTAGGACCCTGGTAGAGTGGGTGGCTCCTGCATTGGTAAAAGTTATTCCAGATCCTCATTTTCAAGCTTATTTTTGTCTCTTGTTCCTTTAACTCTGGTAAAAATAACTTGTAAGCGCTCTTTAAAATTATTTTTTTCTACCATGTATTTGATTACATTTTTATGACCACGCTCTGCCTCATGATGCTGCCTTAGTTGTTGCATAATCACCAATGTTTTGTGTCAATGCTGCTCTCATTTCTCTTGTTCTCCTCTTAGGCTTCTGCCAGCTCAACACCCAGAAGTCCTCCCTTCTTTCCCTTGATTCACACGGTCTGCACCTTAGAGCAGAGGAAATGCCCTGTCAGATCAGACCAGTGGTCCGATCCTCCCAGGAGTCTACGTTAGACAGTGACAGGAGCAGATGCCATTTAAGGAGAGCACATGAGCCTTGTCACTCTTCTTGTGGTTCAATCCCGTCATACCTGGATGAGGGAAGCCACTAGTACATCCTTGTTTATACCTTTTAGTATCTGGTTTTGAATTTGTTGTCCCTGAACTTGTTTCCTCCCTGTTTGAACCTGCTGATGGTCCACACTTCCTCAGCTTCCCATGGCAACAAATTTCTGGAAGATCACAACCCTCTGTGAAGACAAGATTTCCCTGTTTTACACTGACCTCCTGTTACTTGCAGTAAGTGACCCTTATTCTCCAAATCCCACAATATTAGAATTAGCAGTCCGGCATTCATATTTTTTCTAACATCTTCATCCTTTTGCTAAACTTAATCATATCCCTCTTCAGTCTTAACTCCAAGCTGAAGTCCTGGCCTTTCTAGCCTCATAGGGCAGCTCTTTCCTCCCATAGATCAAGTTAGTTGCTTTTTCCTAACCTCACTTTGTCCCTGAGATGCAGACACCAACACGGGAGATAGTGTGGATGGTGGGGGCACAACCATGTTTCATACAGCTGCTGCTCTTTCTTTGTAACACTTGAACTTACTGTCATATTTATTGCTACTGCTGCAACTTCTGCCTGAGCCCAAGTTCCTTCCAGCTCTTAACTTAAATACTTTCCCTTCCATCTGAGGCATATTCTTTTCATGATTTTTTCCTGTTTTGCAAATATAGTCCTTTCAAATGTGATCCTTTCACAGAGAGCATTTATTCTTTTTGTTACCTCAAGTGCTATTTTCAAATGCTTTTGGTATATCCTGTAGTGGGTATATCCCCAGTGCAAATCACTTCAGCAAACTTTATTTTTCTTCTTTTTCTTTTTTAATTTTTTTAAATTATTTTTATTTATTTTAATGAATTTTGAAGGAATTAAGTTGTATTCATTAAACATTTCCCACTTTTTGAGCATATTTCTCCATCTAGGTATGGGAACAACTGCACTAACTGCAAAATATTAAGGAGTATTCTCCTTACTTGATCACAATTCCCAGATTGCCTGGCCCAGGAAACCACAATAGTTGCATGGAGAAAGTAGAGTCCCCACAACTAAATTGCAAGCTGTTAATTAAGGCAGATTTATTAGAGGGAAATTTTATGACAGTATGTTTCCAGCTTTGGCAATAAACTAACAGCAATATAGCAGATGCAGCAGGGTTCAATAGCATGAATGTAGCCTAGGACAGAGGTCGTCTCTTGCCTCAGCCCATGCCAGCATTTCACTGCCCAGGAAGATGGACAACTGTCCGGTGTCACTTGCTGTGTTTCTCTCCACCATTTTTACACAGAGTGCTTTCCTAATACTCCAATTTATATGCAGCTCTTGCCTTATAGAGTTCCTGCCCTACTATTCAATCTTTCTATTTTTTTACTTTATTATTATTATTATTATTATTATTATTATTATTATTTTAATTCCAGACCTGGTTGTGATTCGCTTCAATTTTCCTGTTCTCTCGCTGCTCACTCGCTGCTCAACTGTACCCTTTGCATTCCCACTTTTTTCCCCTCCGGTGCAGCTCTTGGCACATGCAAGTGCACACCTGTGCCAGCTGCCCTTCCAAGGGGAAGGGGACTGGAGATGGCACAAGGAGCTACTGGAAGGTAGCTGAGTGTGACACATCTGTGGAAGTTGTTTATCCAAGCTACAGTCTTAGCCCTCAGCATGACAGCTTGGAACAGCCCCATTGGGGACAGAACTGGGGCCCTGCCACCTAAGATAAACATAAGCAGGTTGGTCACCTGCTGCTCATACTTCCACATCTCTCCTTCTTATAATGCCCATAATTTTGGCTGATTATATATTCCCACTATTTTATACCTACCTACTTAAGCTTTGTTTCCTTATGTGGGCATGAACACCATCTTCAGACATTTTTATATACTGTTGGGTTCTCTGCTTATAAAGAAAACACATTTTTCAAGCTTTTACAAGATTGTACAAAGTTCATCTTGGGTGAAATTACAAGCCTTAAAGAGAGTTTGGTTCAAGGCTTAGATTATTAAAAAAAAAAAAAAAAACAGTCTTTCTAAATATAAGTTAAGCAACAGAACAAGCTGTTTAGAGTAGTTGCAGAAGGTCTTTGTGGTCTTTTAGGGAAGGTTAGATACTTATCTCCTGGAGATGAGGCAGATATAGTTAGCACAAATCAGGAACCCTTCATCCCTATAAAGATGCAAATTTAAAAATAATTAAATAAGCAGAATTGCCTAATGCTTACTATTAGCATACACCCAGTGATGATGCAGCCAGCAATTAGTTTATCAAACAAAGAGACCATGTGGAAGACCAAGGAAAAGGTGGGGTGACAGTTGATCACAGTGCATTAAAGGCTGGATTTAGTGTACTAGAAGTGAAGCAGGTTTCCAAAGAGATATTTTGAGAATGTTTCAGGTATTTCACAAGCAAAAACAGAAAGAAAACAAAACAACAGAACACTACAAACCAGAGGACACATATTTGAGGAAGTGAGCCAAAATACATTGGTGGTGGAAGAAAGGCATAAGCAAGCATGGTAAAGCCACCCAAACAGCAAATCAAAATTGTTATGGAAATGTATGAATAATCCTAGGCTCCTGAGACATTGTCATTGCACAAAGCAATGAAGAAACCACCAGGACTGGCAGCACATACCTTTTTAGAGAGGGGAAGGCACGAAGGAAGTGGGAAATAGTTGAGATGCAAAGATGTAGCTTGTTACAGGAGTGCTACCAGGCTGACAACAGTAGCTGTAAGGGAACGAACGCTGCAGTGGTGTGGGGAGTGTGGAAGGAGCTCTGTGGTGGAGGCCTGGGCCCTGCGGCCCATCCCGACGTGAGCACTCGCCCGCTAAATTAATCAGGAAGCTTTGCAGGAAGAGCAGTGTCAACACAGAGGCTGGGGCAGAAGAGGGAGCAGAAGGGGGAAATGACTCTAAAGCAGGAAATAGCTGTACAACTAGTGGGAAAACACCACTGAAAACTCTACAGGACACGCAGAGACTTCTCCCTGTGCAGTGGAGGATAAGCTCAGCAGCTCCTCAAGGCTACACCAGAATCAGTATTGGAAAAAAAAATCATTTAAAGGTGGCATCACCTTTGTGGTGGCATCACATGCGTTTGAGGGCAGCAGTAGGTAAGGAAGAGTGTGTGGCTGCCGCTGGAGGAGCCAGGAGGCCGTGGGGCAAATGTGCTTCTCTCTCACTAACGGGCACGTGGTGCAGGACACAGTTACCACAGGGGCAGCGGCAAAACCAGGCAACTGCTGTCACAAAATAAAATAAAATAAAAAAGCACAAAACAAGGGCAGTTCTCCAAGAGCTGCAAAGTACCAGGCCCCCAGTGGAGGTTAAGTTCAGGATGGACAGGAAGGGTAAGGGTTGAGAAGATGGTGCCAACTGTCTTCTCCCAAGCAGACACACAACAGAGGCTGGGGCAGAGTTGAACACAGCTCCCTTATCCCTGCAGGGGACCCAGCAGGAACAGCAGGCACATTTGAATTAGTGACTCCATGGCCCTGCAAGCCTCACTTTTGACAGCTTGGATTTACAGGCAGCTCATCATCAAGGTCTTTACCTATGGAAAAGGACAAAACGTCGACATGTAGCAGCAGCAGCGTTGATAAACAACAGGTAAATGCCAGGTGCTCAAGGGCTTGCTCTGCACCAGCAGTTACTTCATGGATGAGGACAAACGGTAACGTGGCTGAGTTTCAGGTATTGAACTGGCCACTAGTACATGAAGCAGTTCCTTGAAACCTTTTTCTTGTATCAAAATGCAAATGTGCTCAATCCTGTGTATAATAAATACATCTAGAGATATTACCTATGGACTCAGGCAAGCAGAGGGCTGAATAAATTAGAGATATACATTTGAAAAGACTTGGTACATTTGAAAAGAGTTGGTTGTGAGACAAATAAAGGGAAGTCTGTGAAATAAAGGTACAGAATAGGCTACAGATGAAAAGAGAGGTGATATGTAAAGAATCTCCTGAATTAATCACTTGCTTCTGTAACCATTTGAGTCTGGCGAAAGGCTGTCATTTAGCAACCTAAGCTATTCCTTTTAATTTTTTTTACAAACACAAACTGTTTCCTGGGGTATTATCTCGATCTGGCTCAGCAAAATAGAGATTAAAACAATATATAATTTAACATCATCTATAAGTATATGGAAATAGTTGGCTCTGGATGCATTAGGAATTACACTTACAGAATTGACATGATTCAGATCATAGAAAGTGGGGCATACTTGGTGTTCAACACTTTCTTATAGAGCAATATTCCTTGTTTAACTTTATGGATCTTACCAAATGCTCATTCGAGCCAAGTTAGGACCCCTGCCAAGAATATTTAATGCTATGTTTCAGGTGATGAAATGTAGCACATGAAGGGAGCTCAGGGGATCATTCAGTTCCACTCTCTGTGCTGAGGCATCCTGCAGCTTTGCCCATGAGCTGTGCCAGGCCCTGCCCCTTCCCAGCTTCACAGCCAGAGGCACCCTGGACTAGGGAACCATCCCGAGGCCTTCTATGAGAACTCCTGGAAGATCTCTTGGGAAAGGGATTCTCCAGCCTCTCCTCATGCTCTGCTCCCTGTACATTTTGCAAATATTTCCTAACAGTCAGTTAAAATGTTCTTGGCTGCAAAAGGAAAATTGATTTCATCACAGCATTATCTCAATAGATGATATAAAATGATCATCTTAAGAAGCTTTTATGCATTAGAAATTGCTTCCAGCTTCTTCCTAATGTCCTTGGCTCAGACTAAACAAGCCAAATCCATTGGTCCACAGTGCTCCTTGTCCTTGTGCTCACTGAATACTCCTCAGCTTGCCTACCTCTGCAAGCACAATGTCCAGACCAGGACCCAGTCTTTTAGGTAATTAATTTAGAGATCTTGACATCTATTAAATTACATCAAAACAATGCTAATTTCTGTGTTAAAGGCATGCAGATGGTCCTTCTCCCAGTCTTCTCCCTGTCCTCAGACCTATTTCCTTATATTTCAGACCCATCAGTGGTGACCCAACCGCCCGGGCCAGCTGACCTCCTGCTCAGGTTGTGTACACCCATTGCCCCTGCTCTTGCATGCTGTTATTTTCAGCACTGTCTGGAAACGATGAGCAGAGAGTGGATGGGTGGAGAGCAGGAAGTGGGTGATAAGTGATTTTATCCTCCTCCTCCCTGAAATCTGCTGTCCAGCACTTCTTGCCTGCACGAGAGGGAAGCCTGGGCTGGGCACACTGTGAGTCACCCTTGGCTCCTGCTGTTTCCCTGGGCTCAGGGCAGACCGCAAGGCCACATCCACCAGTTTTGTGGAAAAATAAGTTTTCTCTGTTCACATCCACGTGATCCAAAGTGCAACAATGATCTCTTCCCAGTTTTGCTGGCAGGCAAGTTGCCTCCTTGCTTGTGTTAGAGGAGGCCTGCTGCAGCCACCAGTCCCACTGCGCAGCCCAGACAAGAGCTTGACAACTTTGGAGCGATGCTGTGAGCCACAGCCTCATGGGATGAGTCATTGCAATGTTAGAAAGGGGTCAACAAGTCTGGAAAGAATTAACAATATTTTAATTACCCTGGAAGCCCCAGTGGAGAGCTGAGATATTAAAGACCTACCGTGCAGGCAAACCTTCAGAAAGCCACTGTTCCTGTCCTGAGTAATAACAAGTAGAGGCTCAAACATACTATGTCATCTAACTGACAGCTGCATTAGCATCAGAAAGACAGAGTAGAAGGTGGAGGTTTAAAGAGTAATTAGGCCTAAGATAATTACTAGGTGTTAAAAATAATATATATCTATGGCTATAGCAGAAAACCAGGAGTTCCCTTTAAAGCCTAAGGCCTCTTAAGGCACAATCGTAACCCACAATGTAGACACTGAATGATGTGCTCTGCTTGGGCCTCTTCCTTCTGCCTCTGTGTGTGGGGCATGCATGTCTCTGTACCACACTGGTGGCCCCTACGCTAAACTACCTTAGAAATCATGCCATTTTTCATTAAAAAGAACTAGCTTTTTAGTGGAGCGTAGGGATATTTTAATTAGAATTTTTTTTATTCTTTAATCTACAGTTTGTAGGCTTATAAACGTACTGTGGGAAGTTGCTTTGAATTTGGCATCTTTTGTTGGTCTGTATTTTTAGTAGACTTTCCTATATACCAGGTGACCTAAGAAGACCTGACTTTAAAAAAAAATGAATAGCATTTGTAAAACCCAGCAAACTCATAACTTGCATTGCACAGCCATGGTGTGGGCTGTGGTTGCCATTTTTAAAATAATTTTGACATTGCGTGTAGAAGACGCTGTGCAAGAAGTGCCAGTTCTCCTGCTACAGCAGTGTTTTCTAGTTGTTTTTTTCCTAGACAAAACCTAAGTCCTCCCAATGTGTTAAGTTTTGACTATTGAGGGTGAGGTTGATGGAAAACACAAAATGGTACCCTCCTTCCGTAGGGTCTGGTTATGTGCGTGTTTTGCTCTCGGTTCCAGTGCTCTGCTTGGTTCGCACGCTGTACACCCTTACTTGCAGTGGTTTGTGGCATATCTTCACCAGCTCAGTGATGATCATGCTGTGGTGAGACAAGTGGTCTTGCCTTCTCCTGTCCCACGGTGGAGCATAAACCTGCCAGGAAAGGCTCCCTTGTGTGCTTCGCAGGGCCTGGTGCATCCCTGGATGCAGACTCCCAGGGGCAGCCCCTCTACTTTGCTTTTTGAGGTGAAGTTTTATCATGTTCTGCTTAGCCCTGGAAGGGAAAGCTGCCTTTTTCCTCAGTATGCTTCAGTGGAAAGTACCCGTGCTCTGTTCGCCCACCCAAACTGCCTTTGTCCAGTGCAATGGCCTCCCAGTGAGCTGTCACCTCCTGCCACTTTGCCTTGTGAGAGGATGCAACTCATTATCTCTCACCCTACTCCTGAAGAAAAGTCAGGGTCTCCTTGGCCTCATGAAAACGGTGTCTGCCCAGCACCACCAGTGCTTCAGGATGTCACCGGGTTCTTTGCGTGGCCAGGGCAGGCAGAGCTGCTGGCAGCAAGGGACCTCTCTCTCCAGAAGGCCTGGCTGGGGAGTGTCAGAGACACGGCTGACACTCAGCTGGGCCTCCTGGAACCACCCTGCCTCCCCACAAGGAATCATTTCCTCAGCAGGCAGCAGCCAGCCCCAGGGTGACCTAGTGCCTACGCCAATGTGGATGCTTGCATTCCCACAATGAACCACTCCAGGACCTCTTGAAGAACAATAAAAGGATGTGCAGAGTCCTCTCCCTGGGGAGAAATAACTGCATGCACCAAGGACAGGCTGGGACTGACCTGTTGGAAAGCAGCTCTGTGGAAAAAGACTTGAGAGTCCTGGTAGACAACAAGGTGACCATGAGCCAGCAATGTGGCCAAGAAGACCATGATATGCTAGAGTGCATTAGGAAGAGTGTTGCCAACAGGTTGAGGAAAAGGATACTTCTCTCTACTCAGCCCTGGCGAGACCACATCTGGAGTGCTGTGTGCAGTGCTGGGCTTCCCAGTACAAGAGGGACATGGAACTACTGCAGCGAGTCCAGTGAAGGGCTACTAAGGTGGTCCCTTGACTGCAGCATCTCTCCTATGAGGAGAGGCTGAGAGAGCTGGGACTGCTCAGCCTGGAGTAGAGAAGACTGAGGGGGAATTGTGTCGATATGTACAAATATCTGACAGGAGGCCATCAAGAGGACGGGCCCAGACTCTTTTCAGCAATGGGACAAAGAGCAACGGGTACAAACTGAAACATAGGAAGCTCCATCTGAACATAGGGAAAAGCCTTTTTCCTGTGAAGGTAGTCAAGTACTGGGACAGATTGCCCAAAGAGGTTGTGGAATCTCCCTCCACGATAGCAGGGAGATCTCCTGCAGCAGCCGGGCAGCTTCCCGCCAGCCAGCGCAGAGGGTGTCATGCCACCACGCAGCACTGCGCTGCCCGAACTGCTGTGATGCCAGAGAGGCCACTTGGGGGCCATTAGTCACCAGCTCTTGCTTCAGTGCCAGCACCTGGATCAGACACGTTCGATTCGCCTCATGCAAAAACTATGCCCCGGGCCAGCGGGCCCTGGGAGGTGGCTGCTGTCCCACCTCACTCCCCACAAGCCCAGGGACCTGCCTCCCTCAGCTCTTCAGGCTGCCGTGGCAGTGGTGATGGCATCCGCAGGGTAGAAGTGTCCGGCCACGCCAGCCAGGCGCTGCCCCCAGTGTCAACTCCCCACCAAAAATCCCACCCGGGGCACAGCTATGTGCCTGGCCCTGTCCAGGCCTGTGCCGTGGAGCATCCCCGTGGTTTCTGCACCAGAGGAGCAGGCTTGGCCCGACTTCCTCTATCATCATCCCCAGTGAGGATCTTGTGGCTTTCGCAGACCACGAGACATCCGCATTTGGCCTCATCCCCTCGTGCCAGTTCTTAACTCCCCGCGCAGGATGGATGGTTCTGCGGCAGAGCTGGCATGTTCCCGGGGCTAACGTGTCCCGCAGTGTGCTGAGGCCTCAGCCCTGCCACAGCCTCTTGGTGAGGGCTACGCTACTGATGGCATGGCCAGGCTCAGCCAGCGCAGCAGGAAGCATCTTCCGAAAGGAAATTTAGCGGGAGGGATGGAAAAACAGGGGAAGAAAGATAGAAGGAAAGAGAAAAGATCTAATAAAGGAAATTCAGCTTTATGTGAAATATGTGCTGATGTTCACTTGAAAAAGATTTATTTTTTCCTACACACCTTGGCAGCTTTATGTATGAAGATGATTTATCTCCTGCTCGTGTGCAGAGAGGTTGTTAGTTAAGCCCTCAAGAGCATTTGAGGCATAGGAGAGCCTGGGATGCTAGAAGTTAAGCTCTGGGTAGAGCTTCTACTTTTTATTGCATTTCAGTAAACAGCCACTAATTCTTTCCCAAAGCTTCCTCCTGTGGGATCTCATTTTGGTTCCGAATCTACCTGAAGGAGAGGGCTGAGGTTTGGATACAGATTGCCATGGTCAAAAGTTATTACACACTGGGATGCCCCTATGCACAGGTGACCAATCCTAAATACCCTTCATCAAAAAAGAGCAGCCCATTTGGCCAAAGAATAGTCCTTCCTCAGGACTGTTTACTCCTTATAAAAGCAAGCGAGATGTCCTCCTGGCCTTGGCAGATGTTGTGAGCTGGGCCCTCCTTTGGTCTGCTCCCCCAGAGTCACTGTCCCAATTGCTTCTCCTGGCTCTCACAGGTGAGCTATGGGCTCCTGCACCTCCACACCTCAGGGCAGGACAGAAAATTGCAGAATTTATCATCAGATTTTTCTTGTACTTGGGAAATACAGAAAAAAATGACAAAACCTGAACATTCTTCTGTAGGGAAAAAAAGAGATGTTAAGACACAGTTTCACAGGTCACATGCCCTTCTCCAGGTCCTGTGCTGTCTTACCACCTGGTGGTAGGTCACTCAGTTATTTTCTCTCTGCTATGTGTTCCTTGTCTCTAAAACTGAAATTTCTGCTGGATTTGGTTGGTTAATTGCAGTGAGTTTCTCTGGCCTCTGGAAATGGAAAGCTGTACCGAAACTCTATGTTGTAACTACTAACACTGTCCACAGCTCTGTAGGATTCAAATGAGATTTCTGGTTTCATTCTCTCTGCCAAAGTTGCTCATCTGGCTTCTCTGGACAGGGACTGACTTGTGACTGTCATCTCAGAACTTAATGAAGGGGTTAAGGGGCACCTCCTCCTCCTCCCTTCCCAACAAGCTTGTAAAGGCAGCCTGGACCCTTCGGGGAAGGAGGACAGACCTGGATCTCGTCAGAGATCTCCTTTAAAACACTAAATGGATTGCTGAAATCCTGCCTTGTGAATATCTGATTTGGCATGGGGTATACAAAACAGGTTTGTGGACAAGAAAAATGCTAAAACCTACCAATTTATTGCATTGTAAGGGCAATGCACTGCAAACCCAGGGAAAATATTGCCAGCATGGCAAGCTACATGGATTTTGCCCTTAAGCAACAAGCAATATATGTATTACTTTTTAAAATTACTTGCTTGTTAGGATTTGTTTTTTCATTAAGTCTCTTTGCTATTTTCTCAGGATCTGCCTGCTGACATATATTATCATTCTTTAAATTATTACGCCCTTTCCATTAGAGCTGTTGAGATCAGGGTGCTCCGTATGAAGTTTCACCCTGAGACACTGTAATCTGCAGGACAAGAGCTGTAGATGAGAACGAGAGCAGGCTGGAGCATTTTGAAAGCATGTAAATACAAGCTCAGCCACATCAGCAGTCCCCAGATAGCAAATGTCAAGATGAAAGCATTAACCCGCCTTTGAAAAAGGCAAAAAAGGTTGATCCAACGTGAGGCATCAGTAGTTTACATCAAGTTTTCTTCCTAAGACTCAAACTTCATGACAGAGGGTTCCCCTGCAAGGAAAATCCCCTGGGAACACTTGTTGTCTGATGTTCTGCCAAAAAGCTGAGTGGGGAAACCAAGCAGTGGTATGATTTTTCTGAAAGAGTTTGGAAGATGTTTTGTACATTCTTTCCTGGCCATGGGTGGGAGGTGATGTGTCGCGACACAGCTGCAGAGACGCGCAGGGTACAAACCTGTCTCATTCTCGCTCCCCTATGAGCGTGGCTGTAGGCTGATGAGACGGACTCGCAAACACAGAAAGGAGCTGAAAGCCTGCGGGAATCTCCCCTCAGCAACAGGGGAAATTCTGAAGATGTAGAGATCGGATCTCATTTGGATAGGATCCATTTCATATAGGCTGTTTGCAGGGCTAATACTTATAAAGATCAGAAGAAAAAAGAATAGACTCCTGGAGGGAATAGCATAAGTACTCAGCTTGGGGCATGGTCCAGATACAGCACAGGCTTCGGAGACCTGAATTTCAGGTCTGTCTTTGACCCAGTCAAGCCCATGTGTAAGCAAGCCACAGCCCTGCATCCTGCTCGGGACAGAGGGGGAGAATTTAGCCCCTCTCTTCGGCATCTCAGGAGGCAGACAGCCAGCTGGCCCCCTTGAGCCATTGCTGGAGGCAGCTGGTTCTGGGAGAAAGATAAAAATGATGCTGGGAAAATCACAGAAGTACCCAAACAGATCAAAACTTTTTGGATATCTCATGTCTCACTGTTCTCCTTTGTGCTTGCATTTGGGATCTGGATTTCATGCAGGGGACTCATCTCAGGGAAAAAGAGTAATTATTTGCCTCTACCATGTTTTTTCCCTTGCTCTTTACCTATACATTTTTTTTTAACAGTGATCTGCCTTTTCTTAACGGTACAGTGCTTTTATGGTTGAAGAAAGGGCAGAGTTTTGCACGAAATATGAGGTAAAGAAGGAATCGGGGATGCTCAGGGACCATGGTGATGAAAAACGTGTAGGAACAGAGAGAATCCCTCTGTTCTCTAAAAATAGAAGAGGATTTAACAAAGCAGACCAACAAGTTTTGCCTTTAAAAATTCAGAAATTACTAGAGTTTCTCAAACAAAGAAAAACACGTCTGAGGGAAGGGAGTGCCAGTAATAACACGCCTGTAATCACATTGATTGGTAAGAGAGAAAGAAGTAGCAGTTTCCCCTGAGGGGAGTGGAATTCTGGAAGTTAAACAGAAATCTTTGTAACTGTGAAGAGTTAAAAGGCTTCCTAGGCACCATGGCTTCCCTTTCATATCCTGAACGCTTTGGGGTAATGTATTAGCCCTGTGGCACAGTGGAAGCAACCCATCAAAGAGCTTTATTTCCGAAGTTCCATCCTCTGCAAGGAGAATGTACACGAGAATGGGGAGATAGGCAAGGGTTGTAAGTGCTCTAAGAAATTCCTAGTGGGGATTATTTACATTTTCTTTCAACACAGGAGACTAATAGTTTTTCAAGAGCTGAATCCTTCCCCTGCCCTCTTGAAAACAACTCTTGTTCCTGGATTTGTTTTGTTAAATTTAGTCAATTCAGACAAAATGTAAGATGTCTCAGGTAGGAGTTATCCCTTACATATTGACCAAGTTTCCCATTTTCTTTTTTGCTTTGGAATGTTCTTTTAGACTCATGTTTAAGGCCTTACTGTAATGTGACTTTTGGCTTGACACAAAATATAAATAATTATCCTGCTCTAATATAATCTACATTTTATGCACACTCCTCCTACCAGTGTGGCGCCATGTAATCTACAAAAGCATCGATCCTAAATTAAAAGACTGCATAAAAATCTGAGTCACTTCTGCTACATATTATTAAAACATCCATTTTGGTTAAGCCGGTGATGCTTGTCAGGGCCATTTCATACCCATCATTCCCCTTTTTCTAGTTTCTCTCCTCCTGGAAGAGGACCACAGAGATGGCAGAACACATCCTGCTATTTCTTTGCATCTGCCTTTTGCTTGGCTTTAACGGGGCTTCTGCCTCATGTCTTATGTCAGAGACACTCCTGTGGCCCCATGTGGTGAATGATCTCCCCTCTCACATGTCCCTCCAGCCCCAACTAGCATTGATGGCAGAAAACCTGATACACAGAAGCTGGACTCAGTAGTCCAAAACAAGTGTCAACTCCTGGCTTTGTTTTTCCTGCGTGGAGAAAAATTGACACGCAAAGAAAACTTTCATGGCTTTCACGGCTAAGAGGCCAATCTTTCCTCCTCTGCAGCTGCAGGAGATCCTGAACGTGGTGGAAGTTTTGCTGCTTGGTGAGGGAAGGGAATGAGGCAGTCATCCAAGGAGCACCTCACTTTGTTTTGACCAACAAGGGGTCTTCAGACCCCACAGCAAGAGGACACCCAGGAGGCAAGAGCTTTGCAGCCCCAGGAGTTTATGGCCAGGCCTTATTGCCTCCAACCATGTGCAGTGCTGAGAGCCAGTGAGTTGCACAGGTACTAGCCAGTGCATAATACAAAGAGGTGAGGTCTCACAGGCATAACTAGGAAACAAATGCAGCTGGATGCCCATCCATCGCTGGTCTGGAGGACAATGGAGTAAGCAGGGGGAATCCTTCCTTGGGGTCAAATCAGTTTGATGAATTGGCCACAAGGAAGGATGTCCTCTTCTAAAGCAAGCATGTCTAGCATTGATTCAACAGGGACCTGCAAGTGTCGTGAGACATCAAGCCTTCCCATAACCTGAGTCACGCTGGTAATCCCCACACTGAGCATTACCACACAGAGATGCGCCCAAAGCAGCACAAGAAATTGGAGATTGCATGAGACACATGCAATCGTGAGCCACAGGTCCTCCGCTGTCCTCAGAAAATATCATCGTCATGCCGAACCATGGAAATCAGAGGGTGTGACTGTCCTGCGTTGCCCAACCTCTGCCGCTCGGCCTGTCTCTGCTCGGTGGGTCTGTGAAGAGAACAGGGCTGGCTGGGAGCTGGTGAGGGGGAGCAGCAGGTGGCTTGTGAGCAGTGACATTCCTGACTGTGGTGCCACCGTGCAGGGTATGGATGACAGCCAATGGTGGCCTTATATGCCTTTCTGCAATGACCTCTTACGAGTTGTGGAGGGGAATATGTTTCCTGCTACTTTAGGTACGATCTGCAGGCCTAGATCATGATAGTTTTTCTGAAGAGGAATGGAGAGGTGATGATTTGAAGAGAGGCTATCATTTTTACCAGGACTATTCTGAAGAGACAGGCCAGCCTACTCCAGAAGTCCCAGGTTGGGATCCTGGCAGTGAGAGGAAAATTCACCTCTGCAGCTTCGATTCTTGTGACAGAGGATCACTGTGGAAAAGCAGGAGAGCCCAGAAGACATCCCTTCCTCTTTTTCCTTCCTCTAGGGCCTGACAGGCCATTCCGGTCATTCTCACCTGGAGGAACAGGGAGGGATATTAAAACTTCATTAGTCATTTCATTTGCATACATTACACCTGTTTAAAGTTAGGCCAGCATATGGGCTGGTGACAATAGCCCTTGAGCTGGAAAATACTGCTATTTTTTTTCTCAGCCCCTACCACTGCTGCAGAGCTTGTTCTGCTCAGTTTGCATCAGAGCTGTTTTCTTAATGCTTTCCTTTCGGGATTTCTTTGTGAGCATACTCGGGAGACGGCTCCTTGTCAAAGCCAGAAGCTGGCCTAGCAAAATCTTGCACTTGATCTGAAATTGTGGCAAATCATTAACTCAAAGTTATGGTTCATTTGGAGTATCTCACAGAAAACCATTATTATTTTGCTTGTTGATATATTTAGTCAAAATGCTTGTGACAACAGGCAAGAACTGTTGGGTTTGGCCTGAAAGGTGCAAGGTGCAATGGCAAGTCCCAAGCAAGAGGCAGGAAGAGGTGAGGGAGGAAGGACAGAGGCCGTGGAAAGGTAACACCCACGAGACCTCCAGGGACCTCAGTCATATGGACCTTGTTGAGGTTCAACCTGACATTTTCTTGAAGGGCTTTTAGGTGCCCTCTGTATCATTTTATAAGGTGTGAGGGAGGAACCTAATGTCTAAACTTTTGCTTCTGAAGTAGACAGTGAAGAGAGAGATCTCCTCACGTCCTGGAAGCTTGGCACTCCCTCAGAGAAACAAGCGTATGAGAGCTGGCCAGCTGTCCCAGGAGAGATGAGATGGGATTGGAGAGCCTGTTTCCTTTTTGTCTTGGAAGTCAGGCAATAGAAATAAATAAATGGGCAATTTACATTAACAGGAACTTGCCTTCGTTTTTACTCTTCTTATTATGACATTTGTTCTCCCATGTCTGCCATTCCAATAGAGAAGGGCATACCATCATTTACAAATTGAAAACACTGTCAGTGCGGTAGATAATATTTAAGTGTTTTTTTTTTTCACAACATATTATACATTTGGATGTGAATATGTAGCTGCAGTTGTCAACTGATGGGACAAAGTTAAAGATCCATAAATATACTCTAACCACAATCAACCTTTCTTCCAAAAGAAAGCATGATCTTTTATGACTGAAAGACATATATAAAAGTATAAAACATGAGAGTTAAATAAAGAACAGTGAGACTGGGTAATCATGCAGTTTCTATAAACAGACATGGAATAAGAGAGCAAAGCATTTGAAGGAGCTAGTTCGATGTGTCTCTAAGTTGTGTCTCTAAGATTAAATTCTGCAGGCCTGTATCAGTTCACAGTTCACAGTTAAGTTTCAATATACAGAGCCTCTGTCCTCCAGAGTACAGCTCATAGTTTTTTGCACAAAACATTTGTAAAAATTCAGTAGTAAATAATGGTGGAGTGGAAAAAAAAATGCAGATCTCGAAAAGAAGATCAGATTTCTGAGGTTTGCTTTAGATGCTGAGAAACTGAAGTAGCTGAATTAGAGGGGTATACGTATTTACTCTGCCTCACTGAGCTGGTGAGGAAAATGGGCAGTTTGTGCATTTATATAACTCTGTATTCTTTCCCAAATTCATCTGTCTCCCCTACAGACTGTCAAATAGGAGCAGATGCAAATGGTTAACCTCCTTTAGCCAAATTCTGCTGTTATTTAGATCCAGCAGCCTGTGTTCAGCTGCTCCAGATGTAGACTGCTGTTTGACCTTCTAGCTTTTGCTACTGAAAGTCTATGCGCGTGTGTGTGTAAGAAATGTGAGATCAAGCTAATTTAATTTTCTGTGACCTACATAGACACCCCTGATGCAGCCCCTGTGACACCGTGTCTAGGAGACGTTCCCAGCAAGGCCCCTGCTTCTCCATGGGGACATTTCTTGGAAGTCGGCTCTACTTCCGTAGAGTCTAGCTGTGCTTTCCAAATCAGGGGTATTCAACCACTCCTCCTCAGAGTCACAGAAAATATTTAGCAGCAGGATTTAACTTGAAAATATTCAACTCCTTAGTACACCGTGGTGACATTTACAGGTGGTATAAATCGGGAATGCATATGGGAGGAATAGGATTTTTGTTAACACATATATCTAAGCTAAGGTATGTAGGTTTTGGCCTTTTCAAATCACTGTGCTAATGTTAAATAGAGTTACCATATCAGTAGTGCCCTATATTTATAAAAATCACCTAACAGAGACATGACTAAGGCAAGACAAGAGGATGCTGGTGGGGAAAGGGAAGCTGTAGTAGCAGCTGCAGTTGCTGCTGGAGCAGGAGCGACCCTGACCCTGGGATGTGAGCTGGAACCCTACGCCCCAGACAGGCAACAGTCCTGGCTCCCATCTGGGCAACCCAGAGAAGCGTCTGGTTTTCTTGGGGAAAAGCTACAGGGTAAAGAGAGAGGAAAATCTTCAGATTTTTGGATATGAGAGGAAAAAAAGAGCTCAGCTATCTCCACAGCCATTATTTGCTATATGTATTTCCACAGCTGCCTTTAATCATGGCAAGTACTTCACAGGTGCTCTTCAGCAAAGCAGTGCTTGTGCCCTGTCCATGCTGTGGGTGCTGTGGAGTCTGCGCCCTGCAGTGGGTGGCAAAACGTCAGGGAGACACGGTTACATCTGACCTTTCTTTTTTTTACCTTTTTTTCCAGCTTAGATCTCCTATGGAGATAAGTAATCTTTAGGAGTTTTTTTTTTCATCTCTGTCCTTCTCTCTATTAGAGCATATTCACACCAGAATGATTATATCACCTTAGTGATTCCAATTAAAATACTGTACTGATAACACTGTAGTGATTTGCACAGAAAAAGCTTCATTTGTAATTTCTGAAGGAAGTAAATGTATAGCACTTTACATGGGTGTTTTCCCAAACTGCAGAAGTCTCTGAAGTGCAGGGTGGGGCTGAAATGGAGAACAACTTTAGACTGCCATTAACATTTTAGAAGAGGACAAAGTACCTCACACCAAATAAAGGTAAAAGGCCATAAATACTTTCTCTGAGTTACTATCTATGCAGCTGTTCTTTCCACAGGGGTGTTTTGCAACTACAAATGGAAAGGCTGGTTATACATTGCAGACAGCCTCCCCTATTTCTGTCTTTCTAAACATGTGCTCCACGCCATGAAAAACTCCCAGCATCCATATTTTACATGCATCAGCTCAGTGATGTGATGACTTTTTAATAGCACTACTATCAGAAAGATACTTTTTCAAACTGGAAGATGTCAAGAATCTGACACCTGCTAACTCTAGAGATAATTTTCATTTTATTTTGATTAGCATCAAGGAGAATGGAATGGAGAGTCTGCAGCCCAGTCCTGTTCTCATAACAATTTGTGAGATGTTTGGCACCAGCTTTTACAGGACTGGGTGTTATGCTTATGTGCACTAGCAAAGCGAGACGGATTGCCCGTATCTGCATCACCTGTAAAGTCAGATGACATCCATAAACCAAACAAATGAGCTGAAGCTAATAATAGGAGGATCTCCAAAGATAGTTTCAAAGAGGATTTCAAGTTATAGCGGGGAGAGAAGGGATGTTGGGTGGGTGATATGGCCACAGTGTGTGGTCAGCTGCTGCAGAGCATGGGGATATTGCTGTGTGGCATCAGTGATGACATGCAGGAGTTGCATGTTGTGTCCTGCCTGCTGCTCAGTGATCACCCTGGGATAACCGAGCTTGGTGTAGGGACCCCTAAGAAAAAGCAGACAAACTGAAGTGAATTTGTGGTTTTTGAATAGCAACACTCAGAAGTCTTTGATGAAAGCGAAACTTTTTGCATCTGATTCTCCAAAGACTGAGGGCCCAGATCTCCCAAGGTAACTTCCAAAATACTTTTGAAAATCAATGGAGTTTGGCTGAAAAAGAATACCCTAAGAATACAAGTACCATTGTTTTTTATATGTGTGCAAAGAAGTGCAGACACAAATGCACTGCAAGTGATTTACAGCAAGTGAAGCTGGAGAAAAGAGGGGTAAATATAAATATATACCTATAAATAGATGAGAAAGGTCATAAAAAGTAAGAGAAGTCTTTACTTCTAGTACCTGATGAGGGTAAGAGGGACAACAACATGCTTGAAAACAGTCTTCATCTGGAAAATGACTGATGAAAGATAATAGAAAAAGAGATGATGCAAGAGGGGAGAAGTGTCGTGAAGGTGTGTCCAGCCAAGGCCAGGAGGGCTGTGGGTTGTTCTCCCATAAGGAAGCACATTTAGGCCATAAGCCACACAGCGTGCGGGTAACAGAGCCCTGGAACAGGCTGTCGAGAGGTTGTGGAGTCTCCTTCTCTGGAGATCTTCAAACCCACCTGGACGCCACCCTGTGCCCCGTGCTCTAGGTGTCCCTGCTGGAGCAGGGGGGTTGGACTAGATGATCTCTAGAGGTGCCTTCCAACCTCAACCATCCTGAGTCTGTGATTCTGTGTGTTGGGCCCTGAACCATATTCTGAAGATCAGTTCAGGTGAAAGCTAAAGGCTAGAGTGGCTGAACAGATGAGTGGGATAAGCAGCAAACAGAGAAGATATCTGTACAAGGGACATAGAAACCTCAGAGGAAGTGAAGGTCAGGGAAGGAAGGAGGAAAGAATTAATAAAAAAAAAAAGCGTTGAGGAGCAAAGAGCCTGGATGATGCAATGTAATGAGCATAAGTGCAGAGGCTTCTGGTCAATACCCTAATGGAAGAGAAATCTGGGTACAAAGAAGTAGTGGAAATGAAGGAATGAGGAGAGCATGAGACAAGTGCTGATCCCTACGTAGCCTTGCTAGGTAGAGTAGGACCAAAACAAACAAAGCCCACAACAGTGTAAGAAGGGCAATCTGAGACCCGAGAAGCAAGAGAAATGCCAAGCTCAGGGGGCATCTTGGAGGAAGTAGTGGGAAAGGCTGCTGTGGGACACAGCGGTGAGAGCTCTGGGAGGAAGGCTGGAGGCAGGCCTGGAGCCAAAGCGAGGTAAGGAGGAGGAGGAGGAGGCCTGCGGAGAGGAGTACCCTGGGTGAGGAAGAGCTGCAGGCGCAGGATGTCAAAGAAGGAAGGGAAGAGCGGTTGTGGGCAGCGGGTGCGGGAGGGCTGTGAGGAAGGCCCTGGGAAGGGGCAGAGGCGAGCACACAGGTTGGGAGCCCTGCTGGCAGCTGGCAGCAGGAGCTTTGCTTATTCAGCAAGTCAGGTGGCAACTAATTAAATCAAGTCAGGCAGCAATCAGCCTGTAAAATCAGGTAACAATGACTCAATTAAGATGAATGGGGGAACAACGAACTTATTGCATCAAACCAGAGAGCAGCAATCCAATGGAATCATCTGGAAGCTGCCACGGGAACATCTGGAGCCTGGGCCTGCGGCCACAGGGGTGCAGAGAGCCTGGGTGCATGGGCTGCTCCAGGAGGATGTCCCAACGGCGGCCGTGCATCGCGGATGACTGTCCCCCTTGTCCCCCTGTGCCCAGAGCCAAGCACACGGCAGACCAGCAACCAGACTGATGAAATATTCATAATAAACTGAAGGGGCGGGGAGATGGAAACTGTCAGCTTTTAAATTAGCAATAGTATTGCAGAAATTACTGGTCTGCCTAAGGATGGAGAAAGCCCTGCCTTTCAAACCATGCTGAGTATCCGGAGCTGTCAGCTGAAGAGACAGGCTAGGAGGCTTCCATGGGAGCCTCGCAATAACTTAGTCCACCCTACCTGGCACGTACGAGAGGCAACAGGTTTCCAAAGGAGTCCTGGAGCATGAGCCACAGGACCATTCCTGGAAAAGCTGCTGCACATGCTGTTTGGATGTGAACTGTGCAAATCATACTGAATGGCATGAGTCAGGCTGGCCGTGTTCTGGCAGTGCAAGGCATTGTTTCCATCCCCTTTCCATGGTCCCCCTTATCATTTTGGAGCTGGGAATTTTATTTTATTTTATCTTATTTTATCTTATTTTATTTTATTTTATTTTATTTTATTTTATTTTATTTTATTTTATTTTATTTTATTTTATTTTATTTTTCTGAGGGAGTGTTCTACTTTGTTCCATTTTATTTCTGCACAAGCAAGGCATCCTTGACCTTGTTGAACTACCCTGCAGGAAAGGAACTAGTTCAAGAGGTGTCTGTCTTGGGCTATTCTATGAATTTCAGTTCACTGAAAACAAAGGAGACAAAATGACAACAACCCTGGGTAAGAAAATAAGGGCAACAGGCATCTCTCCCACTCTTCAAAGGAAGTGCAGTCCTAACTGTTCTGCAGGGATACGGGTGAGGTCCTCTCAGGTGGGGATGGAAAAGGTGCTGTCATAGCAGTGCAAGCACCTGGGAGCACTAATGGTTAATAAACAACAATGTCATACAGCTAACCTCAATGATACTACATGCTGTCATTAAAGTAATTACACTGGAAAGGAAGTGACTCTTTGGGTGTCACTTCTGTGCAGACGAGGTCCTGGGATTTGCCAAGGATGTCCGAGTCTGGGCAAATACAACCCTGTAGTCTGTCAGTAAATTAAAGTGAAAAGCAAAGATAGGGAACAACTCCCTGAGCAGTGTACAGCATGGACGGTGTAGGACTCAAGAGTCAGCAGAGTATTGATGCCATGTGATACACCCCCCTGCACAGCCATCACACACAGCGAGCCACAGGAGTTGAGCTTCTTTTTGCCCTCCTCCGGACTGCACAGTCAGAAGGTTACAAGAGCCTAGAAATGGGAAGGCTTGGAAAGAAAGCGAAAATATTCAGGAAGAAAGAACTCCCAGTCCCTGTCTCCTTCCCAATTTTTAAAAAGCAGCGTGGCACAGATAAAAATGAGAAGAAACATCTTGTTGATTTTTTTTTTCTTTTTTATTCCTTCTGAATAATAAGGATAAATTTTGTTTCTTTTGTGGATATCTGCAGTCTAAGGAAGTACATGAAAATGAAGCTAAAACTTCTAGCCCTCACAAGCTCTTCATTAATTGATGTGGTCACAAGGAAATGGGAACGACACGAGCATTTTAGAGTCCTAGTGATTCAGTGTGTTTGTGGGATAGCCAGCTTCGCTTGTGACTACAGCCTTGAAGCTGAAGCCTGTACCCTAAAGTTAGGCTTTATACTCAAATTACACTTGGTCCTCAATATTCAGCTATCAATCTATATTTTCCAAGAAATGTATTTGCAAAGATATTTCCTGTGATTATTATATCTCACATTTTAATGTGAGATATGTATTGACACAAAATTTCTGAAACCTAGAATTTTAATCTTCCTCTTTGTTTGTATGTGAAAAATAGACAGTTTCTATCTTCATCCTTTCACTTTTCCCCTTTTATTTTAAAATTATGTCAACAAACAAAATACACACATGCACACTATAGTATACAGTTGCAGCTCTAATAGGAGGATGCATTGTCATAATTCAGAAGCAATGAATTTACAAGTACTTATTTCACAGGTTTATCAAGCAGTGCTTCTTATATGCTGACTAAATTATGCATAAAATATTTCTCATTTGTAAAGAAATTAGTGCACTTTAGCTCTGGTAAGTGGATAATTACTAAATATATTTCATTTTTTTCCCATAATTTAAAAAAAAAAATCCTGAGACCAATCTCAAAAACCTTTTTTTTCCTTAAATTTCCTTTAATTTCCAGCATTTATAAATTTCAAAATCTCTTCTTTCTATCTAGTGCCGTTTGCCACTTTACTTATAATCAGAGTGAAACAGCAGGCAGACACTGCCAGGTCAAAGTAGCAGGATTTGACACCACTTACAAGTGTGTGAAGTGATGTAAAAAAGTTCCGGGTAGAGGAGATCATGGTCCTCATTCCCCCACTCCTATGGCACTATCCTGTTCATGTTTGAAAGACAAAACATCACTAAAGTCTTTTTTTTTTTTTTTTGGCTGCCCAAACTGTTTCGACTGTGGGACATACGAGTTGTTGGAGACAGCATAGTGAGGATGTTACTGCAAGGCCTCTAGGAGAGGTCCATGCAATATCCTCTCCATGGCCAGTTTCCTTGAGGAAATTTCACAGTAAAACCTCCAGGATCTTGTCTCTGCTATTTTTTCATAATGGTTTCCTTATTGTAAAAAAAAAAAAAAAAAAAAAAAAAGTCTTTCTGGCAGCAGATGCAGCCTTGAAAAACAGTGCAAAACTCAAACTCCTCCACTGCAGCTAAATATCGCCACTGTTTAGAGGTTCTTTGACCTTAACTGGTAGAGTGGGGACTTCTTCAAGATCACTGAATCAAGTTGGAAAGGAGAGCATGACTTCCAGATATCTCTTTAATTATTATTTTTTAATTAGGAGACAGGCTTCCTCTCGTGCAGACAAGTGTCCAGGTCCTAAACCACCCCCCTTCCTTATAGAAGTTCTACATCTGAACCATGAGCATCACCCGTGGGCACGGCTTCCACCACAGGCGGCGAGCGCCGCACGCTCAGACCTCATGAATGTATTGCTCATCTCGCTCTGTGAAGCATCACATACCCTGGTCCTGGTCCTGTTGTGGGGGACATGAACTGACTTCAGCCAAAGCAGATCCTGGTCCCGTAGAGATGGGATATAGTTCCTGAGTAGTCTGACCTCAGGGCTGGCCCTGCTCCCGCGGGATGAGGGACCACTGAGATCCCTCCCAACTGGAATCCTCCTGCGGCCCCAACATGCAGGTTGCATGGTCTGCGTGGGGGTGAGGGGCAGTGAGGGCCATAGAGGTGCCATGAAAATGACAAAAGCTGGCATTTCGGCCATAACTGATGGCAATTTCATATTTCAAGTATGAAAATGAGCTGCCTGCGTGAGACATTTTCACCTCTTGGAACTTGACAGTGAGATTAAATGAGCCGTTGACTTTGACAAATGATTTTCTCTGGAATTGTTTTTGTTCCAGAAAGTGGAGAAAATGAGTGGAAGAATTTTGCTAGCAATTGTTTATCACCTGAGCCCTTATCCAGACATACTCGACAAGCGCAAACACGGACATTCTTCACCCAGGGCCGTGAGGGTTTGCCCCGATGCTACCTGCAGCTCTGCTGCACATTGGCCTCAGCAAGGTGGCTACAGCATAAAGTTGCTCACTGGGCGCTCCGCGTGCGCACGAGGAGAATCCGCTGCTCTGGACAAGGACTTCTGACCCCACAGTTTATGAAAGGGAAGCGGTTCTTCAACAACCGTGCTCCTCGGAAACGGAAAACTCTGCAAAAACTGGGCTTGCGCTGCCCTAAATCTGCAACAGGGTAAAAGCCTGCAAGGTTCCAGGGAACGGCTGCAGCATTTCAATCACCTTTTCCTTTTCTTTTTAAAATGAACCTCAAAAAGCCAGAAACGAGCGGCCTCTCCTTGGCCCCGCTGACTTCCAGGAGGGAAGGCCCCGCTTCTCCGGTCCCGCGCCAAGGGGCCCTGGCGGCCGCAGCGCTGGCAGGGCCCGCGCGTGACCCCGTTTCGCGGGACGCCGCGGCCCGGCGCCGCGCTCCGCTCCCGGGGGACACGAGGCCGCCGGCCCCGCCCCGCGCGGAGCCGCGCGGAGCCCGGGCGGAGCGCGGGCGGGCGGGGGGCGGGTTAAAAGCGGCGCAGGTGAGTGCGGAGGCTCCGCAGCGGCGCCCGCGCTGGCACCGGCCGCTCCGCGCGCACCGGCCGCAGCTCCTCCGGCCCGCGGAGCCCCCAGCGTGCGCGGAGAGGCAGGTGAGGGCGCGGTGCTCGGGCCGGGCCGGGCCAGGCCGGGCCAGCGGCTCCCGTGCGCCGAGAGGCAGCGGGGCCGGGAGGGCCCGCGGGGCGCCGCGGCCGCGGCACTTGTTGCGGCGGAGCGGGGCCGCGTGCGCGGAGCTGCCCCGCGGGCTTCCCTGTTCCGCGCCTGGCCCGGGCGCGCGGCCTCGCTCCTCCCCAGACTCCGGGTCGTACCTGGATCCCGGCTTGTGTTTTTGGGAGTGCCGTTGCTGCTCTCAGTTGCTGACTTTAACTCTTAACAGCTTCTTTTCTTTCCTTTTTTAATTTTCTTTTCTTATTTTACAATACTGCTGCAGCTCATTGCAAACACAGTATGTGAAGTACCTGCCAGAAAGAAGAGCAAAACAACAAAAAACCCGCAGGAGCAGCGAGGCCTGGGCAGCTGCAGGTAATGTGTGACACACCTGCGGATGTTGGAGGGTTGCTGCAGGTAAACAGCTTGCATCAGTGGCGCTGACACCTCCTGCGAGCGCCCGCTCGCCTGGGGAAGCTCCTTGGGCTTACGGGGAGTAGGAAACGTGTGAGTCAAAATGATGTTTATTTCCGAGTATTGGGGCTGGATGAGGCTGCACGAGCAATGAGTGTTCAAGGCCTTAAATAGAACCACGGGCTGTGTTAGACTAAGGGCAAGAGTGCCCAGCTCCCACAGGTAATGGACTGCTTTGCTGTGGTTTTCTGTGTTTCTTATTCCTGTGATGGGGCTTCCTGAAAACAGGGTGTTATATCTCACAGCTTTTGGTTTGCAGCTTGTCTTTCCCCTTCTTTCTTTTTTTTCCTCTTAGTAGAAGGATGCACTCTTGTCCCGTTCTCCAGTGTGCTTCATCTTGCAGTGTAGAAATACAGTACAGCAATGGGCACGGGGTTGTGGGTGGGAAGCAGCCCTTTGTGCTAAGAATACTCGCCCAAACCACTTTTGAGGGATTGTCTTTGATCTCTAACCAGCCTTGCTCTGGGTGGGGTGCTTGGTGGGCTTGGGTCCTGAGCCTTTTTGGGATTGCCACGGGGTATGTGCACCCCTGGCCCGAGGAGCAGAGTACAACGGGCTCTCAAGCTCACCTCTGTTAGAGGTTATGTGGGGCTTTCTGTCATCTCTTGGTCTGTGTCCTGTCAGGAAGCCCTGCTTTCTAGATCCCCTCACACTGACCTTGAAGAAAGCGGTGCCATGGATGTGCTCATAGGCTTAGCTGAGAGGACAAGGCAGTGGTGGGTCAAGCTTCAGCCTCTGGGATGAGCTCCAAGGAGGCACTACTGCATGTGCATTGGGATTTCTGAGGGGCTTCAGCCCCTAGCGCTGTCAGCCTGATGTTTGGTGGAAGGATGGAGGCTTAAAAATGGAAGGATTCGAAGTTAGTTCAGAGATTCCTCTAGAGGAATCATTCCATCCTCACATGGTCCCCTCTGCAAAACTTTGGTTTGTGCTCTTGCCTTAGCTTGTGTTGTGTCTCCTGAACTGTAGTCCAGTGGGTCTCCTCAAGGAGCTTTATTGAACTTGTGAGCAAAGTAATTAGACGGTGTGAGAGGGTACAACAGGATATCTTCCATAGTTGGAAGAACAGCAACACTTGGAGATAGATAGATGGCTTGTTATGAGTGTATAAACTCGGTGCACCTCTGTCAGGAAAATGGTTGCTTTATAGAGTACATATTATATATAGATTTTGTTTGCTACTCATGTGAGCATTTCCAGTGGAATAAGTGTTCTTCAGAAACAGTAACAAGCAGGGGATGGATTTTTTTTCTCTTTTTTCCCCTTTCGAGGTCTTTCCTTGTTCTGTGCCTCACTGCTTTTAATTGCAAACTTGAGCTAGATTTATGTGTTATCAGGAGAACTTCCTATAACACTTGCCTGACTAAACACTGATAAGTATAAGGAAAAATCTGAAGTGATGGTCTATGAGGAAAGGTAACGTTGTCAAAGCAGAAGAAACACGAAAGAAAGTTTAAATGTGTGTCCTGTTAATACTTAAAGCTAAGCTAGTTCTGCTGCTTATCTCATACAAGTTTTTCCTTTGATGCATAACCTTAAAGAGGAAAATATTGTTTTGTCCTTGCTCTTGATGAGATAATATTAAAAATATGCATCCAAGGGAAAACTGCACTGCAATATAAAATATTAGAAATGCTGAAAACATTGAAAATGATAAAAAAGCTCAAGTCCTATGCTGTATGCAAAAAAAGTGAGTTGCTAGTTCTGTAGAAAATGTCTCCTAGGAATAGCTGAATCTTGAGGAATATCTTGTGTTCAAGTGTGGCCTATAGATGCCATATGGATATTTCCCAATATTTGGAGGAAAGAAGTAGAGATTAAATGTTAAAAATGTCATAACTAATAAAGATGCTGTTTTCAAGATGAAAGCAGGGCATGGTGCACACATGATTTTATGGAACATGGGAAAAAGAACCCACTTGCATCAATGAAGAAATTGTCCTTAGGAATGTGGTTTCCATTCCAAAAAAATGGAAATGGGAGGTAAGGGCCCAGGGCAGAACAGTTGACAGGAGTCAAAATCCTAACAGTGATTCTTGTGTCTTGTTGTGACTCCAAGTGTACTTGGCATTTTTGGTGTCTTGTTTTTCATAAGTAAAGCAGACTTCCTGCAGGGAAGTTCTGGAGGATGGTGATCCTCTATTTTTTGGTTGTGGGCTAGCAAAAGAACTGTGAGCACTTGTAAGCAGCCTTGGAAAATTGATTTAATTCATGTAGGGGCATGGATATGGGCCGTTTAAGGTGAACTGAACCATCAATGTAGTCAATTTAATTAAAGTTTAACTACTTGAACATTGGGCGATAAGAATGTTAACCTAGCATGTTAGGGGCTCTCTCTGAGTTTCACACTTGGTTTATTTGGAGCAAAGAATACCTCCTGCTTTTTGTAATGCTCAAGTACAATGTTGCAGTGTTCAAACCTGTGCTTGTTGCTGAGGTTTCCTGTTCCCAAATAGGCTTTGCCTGCTCTTATGTCAAATCAGATATCCTGCAGTCCCTAGCGGATGTTGCTCTCTGATTTCCACTGATCTGGAGATAGGTGTTCAGACCAGAATTGAAGAGCTACTAGAGTGGATTGTTTGGGCTTTTGTGATAGTTAAACTGCTGCTTTGATCCTTATTCAACTTCTCCTAAAGAAGTAAAGTTGTTGATATTTAAGTGTTCCAGCCAGATGCTCCTTGAGGAATTTTAATATATTGCTGCAAGATTAAAATTGCATAGGTTTCCTTTAATAGTGGAACAAAAGGCTTTTGGTTGCCAAAGTCTAGAGTTCAAAGCTGCATGTTTGTACAGTTTGAACTATGCATTAAAGCTATAGCGTGGTAGACAGCTGCATTCCCTCTTCAATATCAGGAACATCCTGGGTGGTGCAATTCAAGCTCTGTACTCCTTCCACTTTGCCTGGTACATGCCTGTCTGGGGCCACTGAGAGATACCAAAGGAGGAATCTGAAGCCTCCAGTAGTAGTGGAGCATTTCAAAATGACCCCACGAGGTAGCAAGGACTGATTATCCCTGGTTTAAG